>NW_027225576.1:0-1488333 GCF_038994185.2 Dermacentor albipictus | reverse complement strand
TCACGGCCCCCGCTAAAAATGGATGCATTTCCCGTCAGGAAATGCACATGAATTTTTGCTTCTCCTTTTTGTGTATGTTCAGTCTATTGCTTGTCAGCGAGCATTTACTCGGTGTGTACATTAAACTTTTGATTGTTAGATCATCACGGTTTTCTTGTTTGTCCTATGTGTTCTTTGGTGCCATTTGCAGCCAGGCTATTCGTTTTTTTTTTAGACTGCAGCAAGTCACTTTAATAGCCCTCATGATACCTTATAAAATCTTTTATTTGGCCAATGTAGCAAGAATTTACAGTGTGAAGCAGTAAGAACAGGGTATGCTAACTTCTAATTAAAAGGTTTATTGTGAAAGTGCAGTGATCTATAAAGGTTACCACAAAGTAGTGCAGCAATAAAACCTGATAAAGACTAGTGCTTGATGAAACCAAACATAAGAGCAGGAAAGGGGGAAAATACGTATAGATATACAAGTCCAGGGAAAAAAACAGTGATGACCAAGTGTGCAAGTGGCTACCTTCCAGGAAACTCATTTTTTCCCCAATGGCATGGAACTGGAAGAATGTGCTTGCATTGCATAAGCAAACTGTCAGTCTGTGTATTGGAATAACAACAGTGTTTCTTGAAAGGTGCTGGCATGCAGGATTGGCAATTGTATTTATTTTTTCCTGCACTTGGAATTTTTCTCTATTTTCTTTCTGTAGCATATTTATTTATGTTTGGCTGCATCAAGCACCAATTTTTATCTATCCTTCAATGATGTCTTTCTTTTTCTGGGGAAAATTCGGGGAAGGCAGGAGATGGAAATTCAAGACGATGAGCAACATGATAACAAGGTGAAAGTAGGAGCCAACGTTTCCTCACGTGGACTTTGAAGAAGACAAGTCCACTTGTCAAAACGTTGGCTCCTGCTTTCACCTTGTTCTCGTTTTGCTCATCGCCCTTTTACAACTCGCCACATTTTTACAAATGAACCTCAGTTGAAAGTTAGTCCTCATCCATATCTAGTGTCATCCTGTTGATACTGCTCCATGCTATGCACTCTTGCAACATTTGTGTGTGTATGTGTGCACACGTGTGGATTTGGATGCGAGATCGGGCCCTTGGGCAGAGGTATCATTCTTCTCCTGTGCAGCCTTATGAATTCATTAACTATACTGCAACAGAAATGCAATGGACAGGAACGAAGTGAACACACAGAGCGCTTCGTTCTTGTGTGTTGTCTATCTGTTGCACTTTAGTTAATAATGAATACACACAAACTCATCTAGTTTTCAGTTATTATGTCAGGCTTATAAGCCCGCTTGTGTCCTGGAATAACTGCATGGCTATGTATCCTGTAATTTAATTTCTGGCCATGTGCTGGCAAGTCGCGTGTTAATCTCTTGATTTTCCTGACAATCTTGTGTGATGTGCAGGCCCAGACAGTTTCTGGTGAATCCATGCAGGGTGTTGTGCAGGGTGTAATCTGCATTACAAGTGCTGCTTTGATTGCTTTCCGTTCAGCTTTTCTAGGTGTAGGATGACCTAAAATGGTACTCACTTATATGGGGTTTAGTTTTATGTAGTGTCATACTACTGTTACACTGCTAATGCCAGATCAGTGTACTATATGTGCCTTATGTTTGCTTGTATCTTCATGACTAGCAACCTCCTCTGTGTGTTTGGCAGTCGCATATAGTCTCCTGGCCTAATTGTTTGCCCCCATATTCCATGGTATGGGCCTGTTGTGTTTCAAGTTCAGGTACTCCCGAGGTTGTGTTTCTTAAGGGAGGAGTAGTCGTCTTTGCATCTCATATGCTAGCTGGCATAGTATCTTGCGATGAGGTTCTGAGCTCTTGAGACAAAGAATTTGTGCTGCAGGCTGCAACTCTACTCTGTCTGGGTGCTTGTTCGTTAGCTCTTTCTCATAGAGGTCTTCAAGCATGGTACAGTTGGAAAGACCTGTTATTACTACCCGATGCCTGTATTCCATGAGTTGTCTTTTTTGTGTGCTGTTGGTAATTCATACCGTACCATACCTTGGACACAAGCACAGCATCTGCGATTTTCTATAGTATCCGCTCGCCCACCCCCGTTATTTCGAGATTATTCTTTTCACCAGGTGTGGAAGTTGCGTCCAGACATTGCATAATTGTTTCACCCACATGCTGGCTCTGCCGTCATGGGCTTACACTAGCTGAGGATTTGTAGATGTTGACTTGCGGGCATATTTGCCCAGCTATGTGGATCACAATGTGCAATCTGGGGTAGTTCTTGATTCTAGTCTTTCTTTTTTTCTGATGTCGATATGAGCTGACTTATCAGAAAGCGAGAGGCCGGACTAGCCAAGAAAGTCTGCAGTGTTGTCGAGGGCTTGTTGCATCATTTTTTATTTCTGTATAAGATAGCTTTCCCACAGAGTGTAATACACCATAGGCTGTAGTGTTTCTTGTAGTGTGCCCGTGTTGTTGGTGTGTGTGGGCTAAACGTACCTCCAACTCTCACCTGGAATTTTCTGTCTTTCAGAAGGTTAGTTTAAGTGTTCTACCAGAAATGTTTTTGCACATCGTTCCTCTTATTAGAGCAGCATGAGGTACTGCTGTTAACCCTTTAATGACGAGACATATAAATACCGAGAAAACATGTTTATTGTTCTATCTAAATATGCAAAACATGTCAAGAGTAAGCATAATCAACAAAAAGAAAAAATATTTTGCAGAAATTTTTCAGCAATAGAGGGAAAACCCCAGGCAGGAAACTGGAAGTGGGCTTCACCCCATTGAAGCCACCTAGCTTTATTTTCAATTTGTATAGACAGCTCTTATCATATGTGAACCAGAGGTGCCCATTTCATTTGCTTTACATCAGATGTGCGACACCAATGCAGCTGCATAGGTTGCATTGGCCTGTCTCCTCTGAACTTGCTTGCACAAGACAGTGAGTCGCGTGCCAAACTTCTTCTTCCTCGTCCAGTGTTCCTGCTCTAAACCAACAAATGACGCTTGCTGCTTGTCATTCAGTGTTGGCCGAAGACATTTAGCTAGAAACTTCGTACTCGATACTTAAACTCGACAAGAAAAAAATTCTTTTTTGGTGTGTTGCCTGTAGGCAACACTCGTCAATAAAGGGTTAAAAGCCTCTTCACTCTGTTCATTTTTTCATAAGCGGTATTACACAATGTCCTGCAATAAAGTTTCTGCTGCTTATGGCCCACTCATATCTGCCAGAAGAGACAACTCTTGAAAAAGGTTTTCTTTGTGCTATGTGTGCGACGTAGTATGAGCATTCATGCCTTGACATTTATACATCTGTATAACCAGCTTCTTGACAGAGTACTTGCTATACCTGATCATGCTTACTTGTGCAGTGCTGTTGAACAATACATATTGATGCAATGAATATTTACACACTTGAATTATCACGAAAGATGGTTGTTTTACAATTCTGCGCTTTGCTTTCTATTGGTGTTAGATTTTGCATAAGCATGCCCCCCGTGCAATAGCATTTTGAAGTGTAAGGGTTCAATAAAAGGTGATGAACTAAATCTAAGTGCAAGAGCTTTTTTTCGAACCTATGACTTCCATCGAAATGCGACTTCCATGGCTGGCAAATCAATCCCTCGCCTTGTGTTAGCAGCAGAATGCTATAGCCACAGTGGCAGGTGAACAAATTGAAGAACAATATTTCTGTCTATAATTTTTTTCTTGCCTGTATGTAAGTAAAGTTTGGAATAAGTTTGTCATTGCAAAAAAGCCCAGTTTGTGTTCTTTTATTGAATGAACCACATATTGTGTATAGTTGAAATGCAGAAATTTGTTCTAAAATCCTCAGGTGATATATGTTCTTGCAAGTAGCATGGTATTTCATTACTTATAAAGATAGTAATCGCAGCGGATATCGTTATATGGGTTTACACACTAATATATGTGATCACAAACTTATTAGAAACTTACTAGAAACATGTAAGGCATGAATGTTTCTGCACACTTGATCAGCTGTGAACGTGCAAGCACTGCTTGTACTGGCTGACTTCACTGCACAGTTTGGATTTACTTTTCTTCAGCGTGTCGTTTTATACTGTTTTATCCACACAAGAACAGGGCGTTTGCCTGCTTTTCACATTGTTGCACGAGTTCTACATAATTGTGCAGGAGGGTACGTTGTCACTGTATTTACTTAATCTACTAGCTGTGCAGTTAGTTACCTTGCAGAGCAAGTGTTCATACAGATGCAGTAAGGATACAAAGTCCGCAACATAGTCAATGTTTATCGGTTTCTGTGCAAGAAAAAAAAATTCTCCAGAGAAGAGGTGCAACTAAACGTGCATGTAATATTTTATTCAAGCCACGGATTTAATGCTATCGTAGCAAATTCATTACGATAGCCTACACTTTTGCTCTGTCAGATTTAATAAGAGGCAAGATAAGCTTTGAAGATGCATCGGGAAATTCATGCTTGAAAACCGACAAGAAAATTCAACTGAACGGTACCGCGTTCAGCGCAACGTTGAAACTTCGGGTACTTTGCTGTCTTGTCATTTGCCCTTGCCGAGGTTGAAATAATTCAAGCTGCTCCGTAAGCGCGATTTTTGCATGCTACTCAAAACATTGTAGCGACCTCGTCGTCTGCTGGGGATCGAACACCTCCTAGCACTGACAACTCGCAAAGGCGTACGAAGCAAACGTGAAAATGCACTTCATTTGCTGTGCAGAGTGTCAACAAACGCATAGAAATCGGAGAATGCAATCTGCGGTACAAGTTTTTTATTCTCCCTTCGCGTACGTACCGAATTCGACGATCCACGTCTCCGCGTATTGCACCTGTCGATCGAGACGCCATTTTCCAAAACAAACCAGCGAAATAGCTCCTGTGGCAGCTCTCCGCGCAATTTCGACGGAAAATCGCAGCGATCGGTGCGACGGTGCGACTGTGCGACCAACCGGTTGGTCGCAGCCGAAAATCGGGGGGTCGGCACTGCGACTGCGATTTTCATCGCAAACGACGGAAATCGCACTTCCGGTGCGACGAAAATCGCATCATGTGAAACAGGCTTTACAAATGACCACGCTTACAGACTTCAACGCGGACTTCTGCCTCTACTGTGAAAGCTTGTACGTACACTATATTTTGATGCCTAGTTACGAACCTTAAATGAACAAGTGGTAAACTGCACAAACGACGCTTCCATGATAAAGGGAGTCCACTTTACAACGTCGTATAGCAGATATTTTTGACCACCAAGTGTGTCATTGATTGCACGACATCATTTGCTAACAAATTTTCCTTTAAACAAACACGCATAAACGGGTGAACGTATGTCAATTGATTAACAACTGCTTCACGGAAGCTCCACTTCACATCCATTTCAATATGTGTGTTAAGTTGCATATACGTTTTAAATTTGGATTTTTCTCTCTCGCAGCGCCCAACACATCACCACCTTTACCGTGCTGGTCAATCGGAACAAATTGCTTCGGCTACACGGTCGAGACAGCTCCGTGAAGCTGTCTCCACACGCGGCTTCTACACTAGCCATTGTAGACCCCGCAAAACGACGCTACCGAAAGGATTCAGCCTTGTACGGAAGCATTGAGACTGGACTGCGCGCTCCGGGAGCTGCCAATCGAGTTGCGCCGTTTCGGGGAGCCCGAGTGCCTCAGTTTCCTCCAAGCGGTAGCAACAAACAGAAACCTATGCAAAGTCACTATTCTTCACCTGCCTACAACGGCAAGCATTGACAGCATCTGCGGCGTGATCCTTCAGCGTGGACTCGAGCACCGATTCCAGATCCGTCACCATCACGTATCCGAGCTTGATGTAAGAGCGCAGCGAAAATGTTCGTGGATTTCCAGAGTCATGGTCAACGTCGTGTATTTTGTTCACCACTGTCAGCACGGCCCGGAACGAGTTAACGCGGCATTCGAGGCCGTAGGTTTCGGAAGCCATGTGAGATGGCTTCATGCGTAGTGCATGTGTTTCGAGGAAGGATCGTACACCTTCTGTGCTGGTTACATCGAAGCATCGCCACGCTCGATGAAGTGAAGGTGGTCTTGCTGCATGGCAAGATGAGCTGAATGAAGATCCGCGGGAGGACGTCAACGGCGAACTGATTAGAGCAGTTGCCCGCAGCGTCAGCCCCAGTATCGTCATGCTATCTCAAATTAAGCTGGAGGTGGAAGATTGTAAAGCCTTCGCCAAAACTGCGCTGAGACATCTCGTTGAGTTTCATATAGCACTGTACATCGACATCAAGGCGCCGTTTATTCCACACCTGACCTCTGGAGCGGCCAGCTATTTCTCCTAGCTGCAGGCTGAGCTGCACGGGGACATCATTCCTGAACAGACAGCAATCCAGGTAACGTGCTGCGTCTTCATACCCGCTACTAAATTATTTTATCAAATAATTTGCACAGACATTAACGATTATAGATTCACGGCAAACTCTAGACAGTGCATGATATCCAAAATGTGGTTTCCGTCTGTTACAAAAAGTTGCGCATTCGCAAGTTCAAAATGCAACAACAGGTTCTCATGCGGAATATGTTTTCGTGGTGCGCTTAATTTATTTATTTTCCGGTGAGCTTATACACGTGAACAATTTATCTTTCATGACAGGCACCTGTGATAATATGACTTTACACACGCGCAAATGTTTATATGGACGTAATGATAATATAGATTACTTCCATGCGACTCTACAAACCTGTGTCTGTGTACAGGTGTGACTGCAAATGAGAACGAACAACGCGTTAAACAAAATGTAGTATGGCTCCTTACATACGCATTGTAGCCGACGTTTGTTCTTTTTTCCACGAGTGTTGATTTATTGCCTGTAAGAGACAGGCTTACCGAAAAGTGGCGACATTTATCTATTTGCGGAAAAATTCCGCATTGATCTGGATGGGAATGGTGCTTATGACGATTGAACCCTCTAACAAATATATAAACAATATAGACGATAGAATTTCCAGGCTGAGTCTTTCAATTGACATTGAGGTACTTGAAAAGCTTCGCTCTTTTTCGCTCTGAATATGCCCCTTCCAGTGCACATTATGCTTGTCGGGGCGTCCCATAGACTGGGGTAATTAGTCCGAGCCTCTGCAACCTCGACCTTGTAAGATTTATACATCATCAGCCAAAAATGATTATCGTTTGAATTGACGTAGACATATTCGACGATTCCAATTAGACGATTCCCATTAAATTGTTGAATGTGCTGCAACATAAAAAAGCAAGCAAAAAGCAACAAAAATTTTCACATCTAGCTGATGCACGTGAACAATTTATCTATCTTTCGTGACAACCACCTGATTTATGATTTTACACACGCACAAATTTTTAGATGGATGTGACGATAATGTAGGATGCTTTCATGCCGCTCTACAAAGCAGCGTCGATGTATGGCTGTGACTGCAATTGAGACCCAACAACTAAAAGAACGAAATGCAGTATGGCTCCTTACATGCGTATGGTCGCCGACGTTGGTTCTTGTCTCCGCAAGTGTCCCTTTCTAGACTGCAACAGACAGGCTCACCGAAACGCGTCGACATTTATCTATTTTCGGAAAAATCACTCATCGTTCTTGATAGTAAAGGTGCTTATGACAACTGAACCCACGAAGCAATTCTTGGCGCAATAGAGACGGTAGAATTTTGCGGCCGAGTGTTTGGCACACAGGTTTATTTTTTAATTTTTTTTTTCGCTCTGGTGCCTGTGACAACGAAACCCAAGAAGCAATTCTTGATGCGTAGAGACGGCAGACTTTTTAGGCCGAGTCATTTGATGAGCACAGAGGTGGCTGAAAAGCGTTCTTTTGTTCGCTCTGAAAATTGCCCGACTAGGGAGCGTTATGCTTGTCGTGGCGTCCCATAGACTGGGGTTATTAGTCCGAGCCTTTGCAACCTCGGCATTGTAAGTTTTGTACATCATCTGCCAAAAATGATTAGCGTTTGAATTTAATTATATTTGGCCTTCAGCCGTAACACGTCTTCAGCTTCACGCAAGACTTGTGAGGGAGGATTTATCGTGCAGAGCTGGTATGCAAACATCAAGTACAGAATGCACCCTAGTCAACAGGCTGCAGGGATCACTTGGTGCCTATGGTCTTCCGCTACTGAGATGGAGGTGAGCGACTGGATCCCAGCTTCGGTGGCCTCATTTCGGCGTTAGCGAAATGAAAAGTATTCTGTACTGAACTTTCAGGGCACGTTAGAGAACCAAATGTTGGTAAACTTGATCTGGAGTCCCCCACTGCTACCTGAATCATAATCCTGTTGGAGTTTTCGGACTGAAAATCAAATATTTTAAATTCAAATTTTAAGCTTGATTTCATGTAATGTGTAAGTCGGTCTTGAAATTTCGTTAGTAATTAGCAGGTACGCATCAACATCTGTGGAACGGTTAAGAGTTGCTTCAATTAAGCCTGCTAGTGCAATTTGCCGAGAGACAGTCGGCGCACCACAGACGACAATACACAATTTGCCACAGTTCGTGAAGGGATAGGCATTGAAGCCGAGGAAAGCATATTCGAAATGACTTGTTACGTTTAGATGCAATTTAGAAAGAACAGCGCAAAGAACGAACCAAGAGAACATCAACGCACGAGCAATGTGTAGACCCTCATTACGCAATTCCTTTTACTTCCAGGAAGCGGCAAAAGGACTCGCTCCCTCGTCGAGCATGCGGCCCGCTTTGTGCTCAACGGCGAGTCGGGTGACTACCGCAGCGAAGCAGCAGCCGTCGAGCTCGTCCACCACCACCCGCGGCTCGTGGAAATCATCCGGGACGGCGCAGGTGTGGAGATCGCCGAGCCACTGCAGTATGGTTTGGTCCTCACTGGCAGCGGTCCAACGCTGCAGCCTGGACGAATTTATGAGGCTAGCTGTTGTGGTGCGAGAACGCGTGGAATGCTTGGACCAGCCCGACGCAGGTCTCTGGCTTTTTGACATCGGCGAAACCAGCTGGTTGTACATTAGACAGATCATCAGGCTTTAGTACCCGTAAAGCCATGTGGCACTAAAATAAGGGTAAATGTGTCAGAACCGTGGTCGTCTTCATATAGATGTCGGAACGGTTTGGTTGAGACTTTCTGTACGCCCGCTGGTTGTTTAATTTTATGCGGAAATAAATCTCACAGTAAAATAACTTTTCCAAGAACCATACTCTTTTTCTTTGTATATATAGTCGTATCGTAAGACGCCAACAAGGACAACATAGGGGAAATTACTTCTACGTATTACCGAAATTAAGGAAATAATAAATTATTCGAATCGCAAGTGGAGGAGAAAACAACTGGCCGCAGGTGGAATATAAACACATGTTTTGGCATTACGCGCGCGATGCTCTTACCAATGGAGCTACACATGCGCCGCTTTCCCATCTACTCTCATTTCCACTAACGTTATCATTTTTAACGCAAAGAGTTAAGGAGACCGTGTCGAAGGAAATCCAGCGCTGGGGTCTGGCCTCGGATGTTGTTTAAGCAAAAATATTTTCGAACCACCCATACCCAGGCTATTCTTGGGACACAAGGAATTTACTGAATTGAATTTCTGAAGCTGAATACTTCGAAAAATTGTTAACTACGACCTACACACAACCTACAAAGATGATAGCTCTCGGACTAATATTAATATTAATAGCTCTCGGACCGACGTGCGACAGTCGCACTTCTAGCACGACCTCGGTGCCCAGCTCGTACGCCGCTCGCAATCCACGTGCGGCGGTTGCACGTGAGGACCTTGTCTAGCACAGCAACATCTATGCCAGACTGAAACGCTGCTCGGCACAGCTCAGGTGCGGCAGCTCAGGAACCTGCGGCCCTCGGGTCAGCCAGCGTCTCGAACACTGGCAGGAGGAGCCCTGGGACGTCCACGCTCGGCTCTGTGGTCCTGCGCACCTTGCCACGGGCGTCTCGCCTGGCAGGAACTCTCACCTCGTTCAGCCCAGGAGCTTGGAACTGCTGTCCGCCTAGTTCGAACACTGCGAGCGCGCCCTCCTGCCGCCGTGCTCGTGCACCCGTACCCTTCTTCGTTCTTCACAGACCTTGGTAACCGCTCCGATCTTCTAGTGGCACCTCGTGGCACTTACATATGACATTTCACCCCCAGCTTTAAGAAGTTGTTTCATTAAAACAACTTTTCAAAGTACCTGAATGGTCAAAGTTCGCATTCTGTAAGGCGCGAAGTGTTCACATACCAAAGTATTTCCACACGCGCAGTAGTAGTTCCTGAAGTGTTCAGAAACGCAATAAATGCAGTAGGCACACTTCACGCTGTAAGTTCACACTCGGCTCATGTAGTCAGCGCCTACATTTTCGCTACCCTTTATATATTCCATCGTGAAGTTGTGCGCCATTAGTATCAGACTCCACCGGATTATCCGGCTGTTCGTGTGCTTGGCCGAGTTAATGTAAGCGAGCGGTTGTTGGTCGCTCTGAAGTACAAACTGCTTGGCGAAGAGATAGGCGTGGAATTTCTTAATAGCCCATACGAGAGCAAGTCCGTCTCGCTCCACGGTAGAGTAGCGGGTCTCCCGCGGAAGAAGCTTCCTGCTTGCGTAGGCGACAGGTTGAAGAACGCCTTCATGACACTGCATGAGTGCAGCTCCCACACTGCATGGTAGACGATGCGTCGGTGCGGAGAATAAATTTCTTCTCTAGGCCAGGAGACCTTAAGATGGGAGTGGTGGACAATAATCGTCGAAGTTCGTCAAAAGCCACCTGGTGACGTTGTTCTCTTTGCCTTGTTTGGCGCGCGTTTTCGAGGGAGCTCTGTCAAGGGATAAGACACATTGGAATAGTTGGCTGCGAACTCACGGTAGTAACCAGTAAGGCCTTGAAAGAAACGGACTTCTTTCTTCGTTTTCGGTCTTTTTGCAGTTTGTATCATTTCAAGGGTCGCCAGTTGCGGTCGCAAGACCCCATGTCCCACGATGTGGCCCAAGAACTTCACCGATGTTGAACCAACTTTACTCTTGGATAGCTTGATTGTGAAGTGGCCACGCCGCACTTGCCGGAAGAAACACTAGTGTGTTTACGTGCGGATGACGCCACTTTGTGGTCCGTGCATGAAGTTATCTCTAGACAAACTGAACAGCTTCAAGGAGCCCTTGATGTTCTGAACAACTACGCTCGGAAAGCAGTATTGGGAATTTCCGCCCAAAAGTCAAGCTATGTTGTGGTGGCCAACAAGAAAGGACGCACAAGAATCACGCAGCACCCCTTTGCATTTAGACTCAGCGCAGGGACAATCCCTGAGGCTTGGTCCGCATATTGGGTCTCGATATTCACCACTCCGGCAGTGGTGCACACTGGCTCTGTAAAACCAGACAGAGTTAGACAAAACACTTCACCTTATTCGTCGCATTGCAGTGAAAGCAGCTGGAGCTCGTACTGACGTAGCTCGACGGTTCAGCCACGAATCTTATATCAGGCACAATTTCAACGGCTGACTTTGGCACATCTGGCACAGTTGGAGACGATTAAGCGCGATGCTATGCGCACAATCACAGCTCTGCCCCGCATCACTCTGATACCAACCTTACAGGAACATGACCAGCTCAACACAATTGCAGAGCTAATTTTGCAACGTGAAAAAGCACGTGCAATAAAAAAGCAACTTATTCCGGCTGTCGCTGCGTTGCATGCTCATTTTCAACGCGCCTCTCGGATTGACAATCAGCCCTATCCAATGCCTCCCTGGGAATTTACCAGCATCACAACTAATAAGCCAACGAAGTTACAACGCCGCAATACAACAGGTATTATTGACGAACACAGTATCGTCGATGCATCATGCGCTAACACCTGCAAAGTCTATACGCATGCTGCCATTCCCCCAGACGGCGGAAGGACATCATTCCTGAGTACTACGCATAATTTCATCTGCGGCCGCCAGCGCTATTTATCTACGGAAGCCAGCGCTCTAGTAATGAAACTTCGAGCCATCCACGACGCTGTGCAAGGTGCGACATCTAGGCTGCCTACCATCAAGCAACTAGATATCTTCACTGATTCTTTAGCGGTTATTCAGGAACTCCAGAAGGTTGATAAGGCGATGGAAATCTGCGAGACAATACACTCTATGAATAGTAAAACAGCTACTTGCGTCAAGGAAGTGATTCTCGTAGCGACCACTGTTCCTTCGCGCTGCAGTATTTTCGGCTTTTTCCCGTGTTTTACTGGGTGACGCCGTTCCCATTGCCACGGCAATGGAAGTGGAGTCGGCAGAATGCCGCCGCGACGTGACTGCTTCGGCAGGTACCGGCCCGAGGAAGAGAAATTGCCCACCGAGTCAAGCTGACAGCGAGGACACTGCGCTGTACTCCTGCTCAAGTGATGACGCCTCAGATGACGAAGGCTTCGAAAGAGTGGTACATCGCAAGGCCAAGAGAAGAAACATCAGCGGACGGTCTTCGTCAAGTAAGTCTACCGTCATGCCACAGCGAAGGCCGTCTGCGCACACTATTCTTTTTGTGCCGGACACACCCGCCGACAACCTCAACCGCCTTAATAGACAAACGATTTCCGTTTCTCTGGAGGCTCTTGTCCCAGGAGAAATCAAGGATATCAGAATTAACACTCGAAAGAACGTCCTGGCTATTGATGTCCATAACCAAAGCGCAATCAATGCTTTGATGGCAGTAAAGCTCCTGGGCAATATCAACGTCCACTACCTCATTCCACAGGACAACGAAACTACGGCTGGTGTCGTTTATGATATTGACACATCGATTAGCGACAGCGACCTGCCAATTTTAATCAAACCTGCCACTGATGGTGTTGCCCTACTACAAGCTCGGCGCCTCGGCAAGTCGACCTGTGTAAGGCTCGTGTTTAAAGGTGACTGTCTACCGTCACATGTAAAGGTCGGACACTTTCGGCATGTGGTACGACCTTTCGTACCCAAACCACTTATGTGCAGAAGGTGTCAAAGAATTGGACATGTGAGCGCTGTCTGCCGAAATACAGCGACATGCCCACGATGTTCCAAACAACACGACACGGACACCTGCCGTGCAACAGAGCTCAAGTGCCCTAATTGTCAAGGCCCACACGTCGCATCCTCAAAAGACTGTCCACGCCTAAAGAAAGAGCAGAAAATCTTGCGGAAAATGGCCAGAGACGGATCATCACACAGAGATGCTTCTGCAGCGATAAGGCGACACCACTCTCGGAAACGAAAGTCTACGACATCCTCTTTCGGTTCAAGGGAAAAGTCTCGTCCGGCAACGCCACCTCCTGTTCCATCTGTCTCCAGTAACAGCACGAATGTCAACGATAAAAGCGGCCCTGCTATTCCTGCTTCATCAAGTGAGGTGTGGCCAGCACTGCCGAAGACATGCCACGCGCCAGAGCCACAGCACATGACTCGCCACTTAACGTCAAATGTCACTTCAGTTGACCAAGTGCGAGACAAGGATTCCCAGGTGATTGCTATGCTCAAATCCCTCACGAATGTCATGCGTCTACTACTGACAAACATGGACACTCCGGCTGCTCGTAGCGCACTGCAAGTGCTGGACGCGCTGACTCCAGTACTTGAAAGCATCGCATAGCACCATGGCCCGCCCCTCGCTGCCCTTCCACAAGGAAGTCAAGAAAGCATCTTTACTGCAGTGGAATGCCCGTGGTCTCAAATCGAGAATTTCAGATTTCAGACACTACGTTTTCGAAAACCGATTTCCCATACTTGTGATTTGCGAACCGAACGTGCAGAATGTTATACGCATTTCTGGCTATGAGGCATTCATGTCCCCTACCTGTGGTGATATAAGCAAGGTAATCGTATATATTAGATGTGATCTGACATACGTGTTGCACCCAGTCCCGCCGCACGATGACAACCAGTACGTTTGTTTAATTGTGAAAACGAAAAAGTTTACGTTCACACTCGTTGCTGTTTACCTTGCTCCTTCACGCGGATTCGACTCTAAACGACTGCACGACGTGCTATCAGCGACACCCCACCCTACGATTCTCACCGGAGATTTTAATGCTCACCATCCGCTTTGGGGGAGCTTGAAGATGGACTCCAGGGGAAGGAGACTAGCATCCTTTGCCACACAGCACGACCTTCACTGCCTCAATGATGGTAGCCCAACATATTTACGCGGGCTTACATACAGCAGCTGCCTAGACTTGACCCTGGTTTCTCGGCGTCTTGAAAGAAACGTGCAATGGTTTCCAGACATCGAATCCCGTGGAAGCGACCACATTCCGACGTACCTGAAGATCAAGGGACTATTTAAATGCCCCTCCACGACACTCCGGAGAATTGACTGGTCGGCGTTTCGGTCGCACATGGAGGAAGTATGTCAGCGAGGGAACCATTCAAGTCTGGAAACCGAAATTCAAAAAGCCATGCAAGATACTACGCGTGCTTTTCAGCCTTTCCCGAAATACGAAGAATTTGAAGCCGAACTGCAGCGACTACGAGCAATTCGCCGGCGGGCTGAAAGAAGATACAGGAGAACCAAATCCATCCATGATCTCAGAGAGGCAAGGCGGATGCAAAAGAAGATTCAACGCCGCATTGACGCACTTCAATCTCAAAGATGGAAACGTTTCTGCGAGTCGTTGGATCCACGTCAGCGATTATCTCAGATATGGAGAACTGTGCGTGGACTTCGTGTATCACCGCAACAGCGCGTTCCTTTTAAGTCCCTCGCTTTACAACAAGGTCGCAGCGAATTAGACGTTGCCGAAGAATTTTGCTCAAGACTTGCCAGCTCGCAGCCTCAACGCGCCCTTACACCATGTGCCACTCCTGTGCCACGGGACTCCCGCATGGATGTAATGTTTTCGGTGGAGGAGCTTGAAGCGGCACTAGCGACTTGCAGGCGCTCTTCGTCACCTGGGCCGGACGGCGTTACCTATGCGGCGCTCGCCAATCTTGGGCAGAATGCACGCCTCATGCTGCTAAACCTTTACAATGAGTCTTGGCGCAACGGTTTGGTTCCACGTGAATGGAAATGCAGCCGCTTGGTTCAACTTCTAAAACCTGGTAAATCACCGTTAAACTTGTCATCGTACCGCCCCATCGCTCTGGCCAGCTGCATAGGGAAAATAATGGAACGAATGATTTTGACGCGCCTGGAATGGTACCTGGAAAGTTACAACGTGTACCCAGATGCTATGGCTGGCTTCCGGCGTGGGCGCTCATCCATAGATAATGTCATCGATTTGGTCGCGTATGTTCAACATCAAAAACGGATGAAACGATTCACTGCGGCATTATTCCTTGACATAAAAGGCGCCTATGACAATGTAGCACATTATGCCATTATAGAGGCTCTGATTAAAGCAGGAATCGGTGGCCGCACTTTTCAGTGGCTGTGCAGTTATTTGACTGACAGGCATTTCTTCGTGATGACCGGAGAAGGCGCCACGACTCAACACCAAACGTTCTGTGGAGTACCGCAAGGCGGAGTGTTGAGCCCGACGCTATTCAACCTAGTGCTCGTTGGCCTAGTCAGATGCTTGCCCAACACAGTTCAAGTATCAATCTATGCCGACGACATCTGCATTTGGGCGTCTGCTGTAACACGACTGCAGGTACGAGCACGGCTACAAAAGGCAGCTACCTTAACATCACTGTACTTGCGAAAACAGAACTTAGAGCTGTCTTCAGAGAAATGCTGCCTTGTTTCTTTCACTCGGAAGGAAATGAAGCGTTATTCTGTAAGTGTCAACGGCCAAGCAGTTGCACATGCACGTAAACACCGCTTTTTAGGGGTAATTATCGACCGCGACCTATCATGGAGCCCGCACGTTTCGCACCTAAAGAAGAGGTTGCTGACAATAATACATCTCCTCAAGTTTCTCGGCGGAAAGTCATGGGGCACATCGGTGCGATCAATGCTGCAGCTTTATAACGCCTTGTTCCTCGGCTTCGCAAGATACAGCCTCCCTGTGCTTGGAAACACCTGCAAAACAAACCTGCGTGTACTCCAGGGACTACAAGCTCAAGCCCTAAAGACGTGTCTCGGCCTTCCGAGGTGTGCGTCTACAGCGGCAACGATTGTCATAGCTCGAGATCACCCAATAACAACGTACTTGGTAACCGACGCTCTCAGAGCGCATATTCGCCACGTTGCCCGACTACCTTCTCACCACCTTGCCGCTCTACCCGCAGAAAGGCCACACGCAGCTATCAGTCGTATGATTGTTGCCAATCGCACCTCATTGCCAATGAACTACATGCCTGCAGCAAGACCATCCACACCTTTATGGTGCCTGCACAGACCTGAAGTACGCCTCACCATCCCAGGAATCACTAAAAAGGCTAACATGCCGTCGTTTGCCCTGAAGCAGGCCACATTACAACTTATACATGAGGTGCACAGCGGCCGCGTACACGTTTACATCGATGGCTCAGTCACATCTGCAAGTTCAGCTGCTGCTGTGGTGATACCAACAAGATCCATCGAAATACAGCTAAAAACGTCGCATGTATCATCAACGACAGCTGCTGAACTTGTAGGCTTGCGTGCGGCTCTCCATTTCATTCAGGAGGAACCACCGCATGCATGGTCAGTCTTCTGTGATTCCAAGGCAGCCCTACAGAGTGTACTCTCAGCACTGCGCCATGGATCACATGAACAGCTCGTCGCAGAGATTAGAGAAGTACACCATCGCATAGTTGACGAAGGACACGATATCATATATCAGTGGTTGCCTAGTCACTGCGGCATACACGGCAATGATCGAGCAGACGCAGCTGCCCGATCTGCCCATGACGGCGTCAGGTGCGTTGCCATTCCTCTTTCGAGAGCCGACGCAGCGAAAAAACTTGCCGTACTGGCAAACGACCTGACATTAGCTCAGTGGAATTCATCCGATTTCAGAAGTGCACGACTTCATACCCTGGACCCTACTTTACAACTCCGTATTCCGCCCGAACTTCCACGACGCGACTGTACCCTTCTAGTTCGTCTATGGCTTGGAGTAGCATTTTCAAATGCGTACTCCTTTCTTATCGGAATGTCCGACAACCCACTTTGTGACTTCTGCGGGTGCAATGAAACAATCGCGCACCTTCTTTGTGAGTGCTCTCGTTTCAACCCGCAAAGAGCAGTCCTCTCAGCCACCCTAGACAAACTGGACAAGCGCCCACTGTCAGAAAACAAGATCCTTGGACACTGGCCTACGCGAACATCAGCGCGATCGGCTATGAAGGCACTGCTGCGGTATTTAAAAGACACTGGACTTTCTGACAGATTGTGACTTCACTGTGTGACTCAGGATTGTACGGTGCACTGCATCACAGTAGGAACGCCTTTGCGGGCTGCGTGACAGTGCCCACAGAAACAGTTTGTGTGTACGTGCGTGTGTGTGTAGTTTCTTTTTTTTTAATTCTTCTCCCTCTCACCTATCGCTTCCCCTTTCCCCTCCCCCAGTACAGGGTAGCCAACCGGAGATAATCTCTGGTTAACCTCCCTGTCTTTCCTTTGCCTTTCTCTCTCTCTCTCTGCGTCAAGGTACACTGGATTCAAGGCCATTCAGCGAACTCTCACAACATTGCTGCTGACCAGCAGGCACACTGCCCTCCTAATCCTGATCTTCCGCCTATTTCCCTCCCACCTCAACCCCTTAACTCGCTCCGAGCCGGTAAAACGTTTCTCCGGCAGGACACAAGCGCTCTTAACTCAGCGTGTGTCTGCTCCCTCCCCCTTCACCTTACTAGGGCGGAGGAAGTTGTGCTTAGGAGGCTTCGGGCCGGCGTGACCCTTACCGGTGGCCCTTACACCGGCTGTTATCTCAAGGTGGAACTGGTCGCATTTACCACTGGGTGCTACGTGTCCATACTGCTCCGTTCCTGTGATGGAAGCAGATACATACCACCTAATATGGACATGTACTGGATTAAAATCGGAACGCTCGCGTGTCCTACTGCAAGCCGGCCTCCGCTACAGTGTGACAACCAGCTATTACCGCTGGATACATGACAGTAGATTCCACAAAACACTGCTTCAATTCATACGCAAGACAGGCCTCACAGCACACATGTAATACACAAATACGCATTACGAATTACGCCTTGAGGGCAAATCTTTATCACAATAAAAAAAAAGCAAAAGAAGTTTACGCGCGTCTCCCATGTGTCTGTGGCTATAAGCACATCATCGAAGTAATGATATACGTGAGAGATACCAGCCACAACCTTTCGCATGAGCCTATAGCGAACACCGCAGGCGCTGTTTTATTACTGAAGGGCATGAAGCGGAATTGGTAAAGGCCTGGCATTGAATGAAAAGCTGTCATGTTTCGAGTCCTGCTGCATTGGTACCTGCCAGTACCCTTTGGTAAAATCAAACTAGGAGAAATAGCGAGCCTTCCCTAAGTTTGCGAACATCATGTCAACTCGTGGAATAGGCTCATTTTCCATGAGGACGACTTTGTTTACCTGCCGGAAATCAATGCAGAGGCGCACACTGCCGTCTTTCCTTTTAACCACTACAATGGGCAAGTGGTAGGGTGAGTGCCATGGTTCAATAATCCCCTGCGCCAGCACCTTCCTCTACTTCTTCTACTGCCTGTTGCACAGCAAACCGTATCTCGTATTGGCGCACGTTCACCGGCTTTGTAGATGTTGTCGTTAGCTAGCACGCAATCAAGTTCGTCTTGCCCAGAACGTCCGAAAAGGTGTCTTGGTTGTTCGACAGAATTAGTTCGACTTGCGTCTTCCGGTTAATATCGAAGGTGTCAGTGACTTTGACGTCACTCGTCTGGTCTCGCGCTGGTGAAATGAGAGGAACGGTAGTTCCGGGTCCTCTTCCAGTTGTTCCTTCTGCAACGTAACAGCCGCGCGTCCCGCGGTGTCCGTCGAAAGTGGTCTCTCCTCATATTTTTTCAGGAGGTTGATGTGAAACAGACTAGTGCGGGTGCCAAGATCAACGACATAGGCGATTTCACTACGTTTTTCCACTACAGTGAATGCGCCTTTCCATGTTAGTATTAGTTTGTTATTATCGGAAGGTAAGAGCAACAACACCTTGTCTCCGGCTCAGAGCTGACGTGGCTTCGTTTTGCGATCGTAATATTTCTTTTGTGTCAGCTTGGCTTTCTGCAGCTCCTCGTGAGCAATTCTGCACGTTTCCTGTAACCCTTCGCTAAGCTCCATAACATAACCATATGTGGTCTTTGTTTCTTAATCAAAAGTTGCTTGTGCCCATAATTGCTTTAGTATGGACATTGGTCCTCTAATGTATTGACCATACCGTAGGTCGAAAGGAGAAAAGCCGCGACTAGACTGAGGCACCTCTCTGTAAGCAAATAATAATGGCGCCAAGTATCTGTCCCGATTCTTTGGGCTTTCCTGGCACATGCGCCGTATCATTTGCTTTAACGTGCCATTAAAACACTCAACAAGGTCATTCGCCATATAGGGTGGTATAGGGTTGTTGGCAAATGTCGGAAGGACAGTAGTCTGTTTAGTTCTTGCATTACACTTGAAGTGAAGGATCGGCCTCGGTCACTCACGATTTCCCGTGGTATTCCCACACGCGAGAACATTTCCACCATGGCTTCTGCTATCCTCTCCGTTTCAATGCTTGGCAATGCAACAGCGTCAGGATAAGGTGTTGTGCAGTCCACCATTGTTAGGATATAGCGGTTTCCTTTTGCCGATGTCGGTGAGAGCGGCCCGAATATATCAATCGCCACACGTTGGAACGGCGTGTCAATCACCGGCATGTTCCCTAGAGGACACGTCCGACCAGGTGTTTGGGAACAGTGCGCTGACAGATGTCGCAAGAGCGCACAAATCGTGTCACCTCAGCCTGCACGCCTGGCCAATAGAATTTTTCTAGCATCCTCTCAGTGGTGCGCTTAATACTTTGGTGGCCTGCCAAAACTCCTTTGTGCACCATCTTAAGGATGAACTGGCGGAGGCTTTGGGGAATGACCAATTGGTCGACTTCCTTCCTCGTCAGAGATCTGTAGTGTCGGTAAAATATTCCCTTGATCAAACCATATTCTACTTTTGCTGATCGCTTGCTCATTGCCTTCCCGATCGACGAAAAACAACCCTCCTAGGTAGGGTCTGCTCTCTGCAACTCTTCCAGAACTTGTGGATCCACTTCCAGTGCGTTCGATGCAACAACAAGTAACTTCGTTTCCTTGGCTCCCCTTGTTGACGCTGCCCTCAAGGTAGCTCTATCTTGGCACTCGCTTCGGTGCCTAACAGGCTCCTCTGCTGGTGCTGACTCTTTGTGCGGTTTTGATCTATCAGACGGGTCATGTGGCGCGTTAAAACGAATAGGGTCGAACATTCCGTCGATGTTATCAAGAACAACATCATTGAGTGGCTTTTCCATGCAGAGTGCCAGTGTCGTTCCTCGAAAGAAAGGGGAGTCTACGTAGACCTTTGCCTCTGGAAGCTGCGTAAATGAAGTGTCCAGAAGGTAAGCGGTGCGCATGATACCAGTGAAATTCTTTTCCGGCACCATCGAACGTCTGTACTGCAGTATTGCAGAAGTATTGCAGAAGTATTGCATCCGGAATCTGTCAGCGCCGTCACAGGATGTACACCGAAATATCCGGTTGCCGTCGGCATCTCTTGCATCCGAAGGCCTAGACAGACTTCACGTATTTGTGGGCGATGAAGCCTTTCAGCTGAGGCAGGATTTTATGCGGCCCTATCCCGGAAAAGGAATACAACCAAGCCGAAAGGTATTCAACTATAGGCTAAGCAGAGCAAGGTAACATGAAAATCATTGCTCTGGTTGCAATGTAGAGCTCGTGTTTGAAATAAAACAGGCATGCTTGTTAATTTTTACATAGCTGGACAGTCTGTGAATAGCACATTACTAACCTGCTAAATGTTTTGTTCCAGGCGCATTGTCGAAAATGCCTTTGGGATTCTGGTGTCACGATGGAGAGTCCTTCTTGGCCCCCTCAATCAGCTGCAAAAGAATGCAACCAATGTTGTGCTGGCCTGCTGCGCGCTGCATAACTTTTTGTGCTCAATGAGAAAATCTCGGTATTCCCCGCCTGGTTACGTAGGCAGTCAAGACAGTTATGGGAACGTTAATCCAGGCCAGCGGAGGGAAGAGGCTCAGATAAACGGACTGTGTGGCTTGGCAAGAACGTCATCAAGAAATCACACCGCTGATGCTGCTGAGACGCGCGACCTCTTTGTAAAGTACTTTATGTTGGAAGGTGCTGTGCCAAGGCAGTGGGCACACACTTACCTTCGAACCCCATCTAATAATTAACATCTGAAAGCTGCGTTAGTGAGTGGTTTAGGATGACTCGGGACATTTCTAAAAACTATGCGGTTTTTCGAAGAGATCAAGCCTACTCTACATTGGTGAGTTGCGTACTGATTGTTATGAAAGTGTTTAGTGCTCCTCCATTGTCATTGTAAAGCAAGACATTTGACTGTTAAGAAAAAGTTTCCGGAAAGTGGTTGTGGTGCCAGTGCATAGATGTGACGACGTAGGCAGAGAACTGTAGGCTCGCACCTTTGTTTTTTTTTTGCAAAAGTTTTTGAAATGGTTGTACACAAACATTTGACCTCTTATTTGAAGCACGTTCCACTGGAACATGGGTTCATGAGTGGGAATTCTTCTGAAACAAATCTCGCGTGTGTACATGAAGTTCACGTCGACTGTCGATTTTTCAAAAGTCCTTGATGCAGTTATCATTGAAATTAATTATTCTAATCGAAGTTTGCTAAGCAGCCAGGGATGGAGCCACACACTGACTCTGTACCTGCTGGGCTTCCAGCACCAGCTAAGCAGTGAGCAAGAACCTATGATGCACATCACATGTAATTTTTGTTTCGAATACAATAGTGTTATTGTGCTTTTTTATAAATCATGTACTTTTTTTGTGAGAACTTCTGCACCATACGTTTGGCAGCTCTGTTGCAGGACATGACGGCTGTGCCAGAAACAATAGCTATGGTATGACATTTACATGACAAGGTAGCAGTTAACAAAGAGAAGCGTGCGCTTTATTTTCACTCATAATCGTGCCTGTTCAGCAAACGCAAAATTTCTATTTTCAATTCCGACTGCTGTAGTTCTGAAAACTTTCTCAATTTATGGGCAACAAGCTGCCTAAAAACAGCAGGCGCACCTTTATTTTTTTTAGGCAGGTGATCTACAGTTGCAATTCCGTCATCAAGCTTGTGTCTTTTCCTTTTCGCTGCGACTGCTTGTGTTCGCTTTGGCGTGGCACTTCAGCATACTTCAGCTGAAGTCCTCGTCAGTTGTGCTGGAAGTCTGAGGCACAGGTGACTCAGCCTGGGATACGCATTCGTCGGTAGTGTCTGCAAAAAAAGCGGCTAAATTTAAGCCTTGCTACCTTCTTCTAAAGAGTGGCTCAGGCATAGAAATACTTGCACAATACTATGTGACATGTCAAGACGTAGAAACCCTGAGCAAGTTTGTTTTTATATGCACTGTACCTTTATATATTTGTGAAGTGATAAATAAATGTTGTCTTACATTCTTTTTGGCAGCACATGTTGATCAGCAGGGTTTCTGCACTCTCTGGCTCTGCCTCAGCTGGCGGGATATTGCTTGTAGTACTGAAAAATTAATTATGCTGCTTAGCAACTTATACATTACAGCATACACAAACACCGTCTTCTGGAAAGATCATATGAAGGTAAATGTCATAAGGACGCTTAGCAGCTCAACAACATATATATCATGTACCAGCAGTAGAACAAAGTTCTACTTCATAAAACTCTATTTTATCTTGACGCTTACCTTCCGATGTCAACAAAATCCTTCAATAAAATAGCAGTTTAAAATTAGTCCAGCGGACTTCTTTGCTATCGCTTGCCCAGACCCACTTGGCGCACCAGTTTTCCAGGTGCGGTGCTTTTTTGAGAACGTGTCCCTCAAGCTCTTCCAGCGAGCTTGGGCAGTCGAATCTAATATACGAAAATATGCCATTACCCAAATACAGAGAGGCCAAATATGCTGGCAAGAGACACATGTCACAATGAGCAAACAGTGTACGTGCGGAAGGGAGTGTTCGAGCAACATCTAGGCGCTATAATACAATATAAACATTTAACCTTATACAAGTTCTTAAGCAACAGCAATTCGTCAGTGGCGTCGGCCATTGCTATTGCTTGAGTACGCTCCACCTGTACCTTCTTTATTTATTTTTTTCGGCAAGGCTTCACCTTTCTATGCAAGCAACTACTGCTTTTTGCTCATGTACATAGCGGTGCTGACTTAGTTCGAAGCGTATTTTCCGCGGCCTGTTCACGAGCTACAAAGCAGCTGAACGGACGAAGGAAATGTTTTCACATGCACAACAGTTCACAACTCAATTGCAAGGAGGGAAACGAGGCTTGCTTCGTTAAAGATAGCACCAAATTTGTGCAGTGTGTGTCAGAGGCAGTGCACTGTATTCCTTTCACATGTGGTCAAATGTACAGAGGGCAGACTGGCTGGGACCTAAATACCTACCCATGAGATCACCATATTTCACTCAAGAGACCAGTATGCTCTCTGACTTGGCCCAGCATTGCCGCAATGGGCATTCAGGCCGGATTAACATTGTTTATCTTTTGTCGCCCATGGTTGAAAATTGGAAAGAGAAATCAGTCAGGCCTACCACATAAATAAGACGTGTGAGTCAGCCCCCATTATCGATGCATCATGAAAAGCGCCCTTTCTGGCTTACAAGGTTTAGAAATTAGTCCGTGCCTATTTACTTACTCTTTTTATGCAAACACCATTTATCGTGATTTGGTGCTTTTGTATCGCAACTTCTGCCTTACCTCTCAAATTAACTTGTGCACAGCACAAGCGCACATCCAATACTATTTTCGCGAACCCTTCCAGTAATATAAACAGCCGGATGTTAGCCAAGGTCACGTTGTAGGGTCTCGCGTTCCACCCCCTCCCCCCGCCCCCCGCGTCAATATTGTCCGGAAAAGTTTTATGAACCGACCGGCAAATTCCAATGGACACTACAAGTTTCCCCGAGTGGACACGGGTGGTTCTCAGAAATGCACAAAAACAGTGATGGGTACCTGTTGGCATCCTGTAGTGTGTGCAAGCTAGCTTCGGCATTGCTGCAATACACACACTCACAACTGATACAATGCCTACCAGCATGAATGGGGGCAGCTTGGAAAGAATATGAAGAAAGGTAGAGAAAATACTGCAAGCGTACCAGAAAACATCTCCCTACTTAAATAACTGCAGCACAATGAATACTGGCCTTCCTGTGTCATAAAACAAATTCGAGCTCATCAAATTTGTATTGGCCAGTGGCAGTTATTCTGAGAACAAGTCAGAAATAATTGTAAATATCAATGTTAAACAACTATATGCACACTGCGTGCTTAGACCTGTGACATGTATGGCCCACTAAACTTCAAAGTCTTACATGGACAAAAACTGCACCTGTCTGTAGCATGAGCATAAAGGAAAATATGTAAATATATGCTACAGCATAGGGAACAGTTTCAAACAAATAAAACCAAAATAAAAAAGAAATATACTGAGTAATAAGCAAAAACATCATTTAACTTGCAGCCAAGCGATTGATGCGAGAAAAATGCTAAACGTCAGGACATGTTAGGTCTAGAGTTATATAAAACACAATATTGTGCGCATAATGTCTCCAAACAACACAAGCAGCAAGTGGAACAAAGTTGCATAAATACTTAGTCTATTTAGTAAGCTGCGTTAAGCAATATGTTGATAAACTTATCCACTAATGATACCGAGATCCCGCTTTTTGGAACACGTATGCTTAATGCATACCTGACATGTCAATCCAGATTACACGCCGTCCTGCTGCAGCCATGGCCATGGGCACGGTTATCGGTCATGGCATTTACACTACAAGAAGAATTCTGCGGGAACTTATAGCTGTGGCACAATAAGACCACTGTCACATCGTGAACACATGCAAGGAGCATGTAAAAACAGTCACGACAACAATGCCTGCACTGATTCAGGGGGTAACAGAGGTAAAGGTCGAAGTCAATGATGAATATCATGATTGTAGAGACCCCTTGAACAAAGCAGTTTTTAATAAGCGCGCAGCAGCAGGAACGCATTACAAGAAGTGTTTGTTTACATAAAAATTTTAGAGTTTCTTACATGACCTAATCAACTTTTTCCGGTAATGTTTAGTTACGTCAAAGTTATGGCAACCCCCCTTGTCTTGAACATAAGCCTGTACCAGGGACAAGCTGTGATTCCTTACATTTTCCCCTAGTACTGCTTGTAAACCGAATACATTGTAAGCAGTGATTATTTACAACGTGGAATCATTTATAAGCGAGGAAGCGTCATTGCAGTAAGAATCGGTCATGAGGCAGATGAGTGGTTATCATGCTACGTCAGCAGAAAAACGGGAGCTTACGCACAGGCGCGCATGAATACGATTATTTCCGAACGTAATCTTTCTCATCCGAAGAAAATGCTTATCAAGACTTTCAGTTTCGCATTATGACAATCAATTTGCGTAACTAAACTCTGACATCCAGCAAGCATCGGCACAGGTTTTAATGTCGTCGTGGGAGTTTTTCCTACGTTCGCAAGGCACTCTATGCCAACACGAGAAGCACACACAACACGTGTGTAGTTAGCAAGCATGGTTACTCACGTTTTGAATGGTATGACGCGGTTGTTACTGTTACTCCCATCATACGTGCCCGCGTAGTGGATGAGCTGTGGCCGCTAATAGTACGCATTATTTCTTTGCCATGTCCACCCGCCATTCCACAACCAGACAAAGGGAATGCACTCCACGGCATGAACATTGTTGGTACACAATTGGCTGGCGCGCCACGCATACGGCGAGTTTGCAACGAGACACAAGCTCTCTGTGGCACTTATGCGCACGCGAACTAAGTCACATTTCGTTACAACAAACACAAAAACACACGACCAAAGAAGCACATCGGTGCAGCTCGCATATCCGACCGACTCGCACATAAACAGTGCCGCAGGCTAAATGGATGGATGCTATGAGCTTCCCTATTGAAACGGGGCGGTGGGTGGTGACACTAACAGGTCGCATGGGGCCAGCGTCATCTGTGGACTCGTGCGGCTGCTATGGCCTCCTTTATGCCTATATTAATAGCCAGTACACTCATGTTTGGGCCGTATTGCACCCAACTGCGCATAGATATTGCAAGACAACGAGAACCACAGATAATATATTTCGTAAGCTATAGCATGGCACAGAAAGAAATTATATGAGGCATTTTGAATTTTGAATCGCTTCTGTTGTCTGTCGCCTGCAAGAGCATGACCTTCGAGATGAGAAATTTTTATCCCTATAGAACGCCGTTGCTGTGGCGTTATTCGAACGATTCGCTCTTTGTTCGCCTGTTAAAGCCCATGAATAACGTCTTCCGCTCTTCCCCGTGCTGGCAGCTAGATGGCAGCCAGCTAGTTCTGGTCCTGACAGGAAGTCACGTGGGCTGAGATCTCAAGACAACCCGAACGTGCCCGAAGTTTGCAAAATCGAATGCCGGGGCAGCTGGCCAAATGTAAACATGCTACTAGCATGGCAGTGCCCGGCGACACCAGTGCGCGCTCGGCGTAGTCGGCCCATTTATGCATTGCCAGCATCAAAATATATAGCTGCATGCAGGGGTACGATCACTTTCGCGCAACTCGGCGCAGGACGCGCACTGGGCCAACGTCACCTTGGACAGCGCAACCTCCGACGCGTTGGACAAGACGCGAAATCGCTCGAGATTGTATACTACAAAACGATAGCTCGAGGATCCCTGCTCGCAGCGATCACATCACCCACGGGCGATATTGATGAGTTGGCGTTGGGTCATCGCTTCAGATGACATGAAAAAGCAGGATTTCGGGTGCGTCTCATACGCATAAAATTTTGTGCCGACCTTCATGGGCTTCGATTTCGGAAAGTTTGTTGTGGCTGATGGTGCTTCTCATTTTGCCCCTAAGGAGCTGGGGACGCGGCTGGCGCATGAAAATGCACGCCGGCTGTGACCAGCAAAACGTTTCACACGAAAAATAACATTGGTCGCGATCGGGAGACCAATAAGCCAATGTACGTGTCTCTAATGTACCTGTGCCTATTACTCAACCAGTGCATTCTTAGATCAACGGCCTACAGTTGGAACATATATCGGTTTCGAGCTGCCACCCAAGCATACGACGGAGAGACGGAGCGAACACGGGCTAGCTGCAAAGCCTTCGCTTACTGCACAAAAAGGAGATATCTCCGCATACATGCGCTAGATATGTGAAAGGGAGCGCCACCAGAGAAAGACGAACCAAAATGTACCGCAGTGTGTGAATGAGCGTCTACAACTTGCGTGGAACACGATGCAGATAACATGCACGCATGAGAGCGTGGCGCGGTGATCACCGCCACGAAGAAGCTGTCAGGGGACACACACACACAAGCTTCAAGCGGTTCAGCACTGGTCGTATCACACCGCATTGCGACGCGGAACGGAGCGCTTTGTACCTAAAAAGATACACTGCGACAGCAGCAGGTTATCGCATTGTTCACCACTGTCTTACATTTCTCTCTAATGAAAGTTAAGCATCTACTCAAATTAAAAAGAATGAAAACGGGCGTAGTGTCTTATGCAAACAGAGCTAGGCGTCAGAAGGCACCTTAACAAATCATGCAAGCTTGATTTGCTGTACCTGTTGGAACAGCTTGCACGTGTCACCGTCTTGTGCGCTTGTGGATGGGCACTTCAGCCTGCTGGTCCGCATCGCTGCCTCCAGTATCTTCCTCAGCTTGTGGGTTGTTCAGTGCTACAAGGGCATTAATGAGTCATTGCAAGCTTAACATGTGCATTATTTGGTTTTTTTTTCACATTTTGGCGTTTTTCATTTGCTATTGAATTAACTTGTGCTGTGCGTTAGTAATTTTTTATGCACATGCACAAACACTGGTACGCGAGAAGTCCATCCTTTAGTAATACTATCCATGAATATAAGTAACACAGTAGTAAGATTTCACTTGCTTTTCATGTGTGTTTGTCACCTTCCCATAGGAAAAAACATTCTTTTTAACAGAGCCTGTTGTATGCATTGTGAATGATTGAATAAAATGTGTTTTGTGTGCACTTTGCACATACGTGATTGAATGGCTGCCCCTTCTTGAGTCGGTCTGCTCACACAGCTGTTGTCTGGAGTTGGGTCCCTAACCATTTCTCCAACTGGTGGCCCTGTACACTCATCGTACATAGAAAGTAGCAAGTACGAGGGAGAGCTCTCATCTGCACGCAAGAAAACAAGGTAAAGATATGACAACACTGTTAGTATAAAATTACCTTTGAAGTACAAATTCATTTTGTGAACCTTCATCTTAAAGTAGCACAGCATATTAAGCTAGCGTTCAATTATGTTCAAACCATATCCTATATTTTTGTACGCAGAATAAAAAATGACTGATCCAAGCTGAACAGTTTCTACAAGACAAAATAATGGGGGTTCAAGTTTTGGCCGGTAGGTTTCCTAGGGCACATGAAGAAGCACAGCTGTCAATATGCAACCAAAAAACGTAATACTTGCACAGAAAATTCCTCAGCTAAATGAGTAGTCATAATACCCGGCCAGCAATACGCCATTCCGTAAGTACTAGGCAAAACTTGCACGGCGTTGATCACAATCCGGAAATCGGAACCTAATTAGAAATTGCATCTGTGGAAGCTGAGAAAATTTTGCGGACTACAAAATACACAAACATATCCGTTAATGCCAGTCCCCACTCCAGATCACTTGCCATTTAGCTGCTCATTCTGGGCAGTGTGAAGTGCGGCCATTGAATCGGTGGCCGAGTCTCAAAGCTGGCGCACCACATGCCGAGCTTAGAGCTGCCGAGCTGTTGACGACGGCATCGATGTGACAGGTCGCCGAGGTCCCATGCAGCTTGCTCTTCGTGGCACGGCCCTCGGCACACACCCGGCGTTCCGCATCAAATCTGACACTTCTTGGAGCAGATGTTCGCGTTCTCCATATTGTTCCTCGGTGCCGGATCTACAGAGAAAACGAGCAGGTTACGCTACGACTATTCGTTTCAGCTATGAACAAACAGCGCAAACAGTACTACCAGAAGCAGAGCACTCACTTTCTCAGGTGGACTGTGTCTCGCTGTCTAAAATAGCCGACGAGCACGTCCACCCGCTCCTTGATGGCACGAATGGTCAGCTCGCGCTGCACAGCGCGCACCGCATTGCGTAGTACATCTTCCCACGCTGCGGGGTTTTCAAATGGGTCGGCGCTAGTGACCTCGCGTAGGAGACACAAATCCTCATCAATCCTAAATCGCTTGCTTGCTTTGCGCTGCGCAGGCGAACATCGCGTGGTTGAAGCGGACGGCATGGACGGCATGGGCAACATCTCGCTTGAAGGAGCCATCTCTGAAAAAGCACCACGATGCACGCGTGAGCGAGGGCGCGCGCACCGACCACCCTCGCCAGTGGAAGACGGCAGCGACGCTCCGGGCTCCGCTTAGGCAGCTCGTAAGCGGACCGTGTTTCTCGCTCCGCTATCCCGCTTATGGCTAAGCAGACGGCGCATGCGCATTCGTGCTTGCGCTCCGCTTAGCTGCTTAGCGGAGCGTAAACACGCTCAACTAAAACTAAGACACTCTACTGAATGTGCGTTCAAGGTGCCACAAATACACATTATCAAGCTGGCCTATGTCATATTGTGCCTATGTCAGTCCTATTGTGCTTGGATATGTGACGTTGCAAAAAATGTCGGTGGTCACTCTGCCCCTAACTCCAGTAGTGGTAAGGAACTTGCAAAACGTTCTGGCCCAGACGGTTCATCGTGACCCTGTGCAGCGTAGTGTTTTTTGCCAGGGCCTTTAAGAATGCTCGGTACTCCAACGTGCAGAAGCCGAACATGGAGAAGCGCAGGTCATTCAAGGAATCAGTTTCCTGCAGCAGGGCCTGTACCCAAGGCTTGATGCGATCGGTCTCTTCTTTGTGAAATGTGCCGCACATCACGCAGTAGGACAGTGGAATCAAGAAGGACGCGCGACCAGCGATAACAAAGTTGTGGTAGAGCTCGTCGACACGAGTGTAAGTGAAGCTGAAACGCTTGAGGATCTTGGTAGAGCGCAGCAGGTTCCTAACCGGAGCTGCAAACTCTTCCTTAAGTGGGGACAACTCTAGGTCGAGCGGGGTCATAACCGAGTTAAATGACACCCCTATTGCAAAAACCAGCGCCACTGGGACCCAGTGCGCCGGATTATGGGCCCAGTGCAGCGCGCTGGACGCTGGGGCGCTGGGAAGGCGCGGCGTACTGGGAGGCACTGGCTGCTCGATCGAAAAACTGCTCTAGCGCGTTAAAATGCGGTGCTTGGATACCGCATATATTTTTTTTTGAATACATAAAGCAAGGAAGAGCGCTTTAGTGCAATAAAAAAAGAAAAAAAAACAAAATTGGACCGACAAGGACTCGAACGACCGACCTACAGATCCCAAGCCCGTCACTATAGTGCCTAGAATATACTGGGAGTAGTGCCGAGTATACTGGGAATATACTGACGGTATAGTGCCTATTCTAGGCACTATACCGTCACTTTACCACTACGCCACGCCATCTTTTTTCTTTCTTTCTTTGTTGCATGGAATTATCGGTACTGTCAGACCAACGCAGTTACATTACATATGAACATACAAGAGAAACAAATTCACAGATAGTATATACAGTCCAATGTCAGTTCAAAATTCTGGCAAACAAACACAAGCGTCCAGACGTGAAATCAATTCAGGGACGGGGTCATACGTAGCCACCACACTACGGACTTGAGCAGTCTCTTCACGGAAGATAGACCTTGTCGAGCGAGGTGGCTCGGCATGTCTGTCGATCATTCGACTTCTCCATAATGAATAAAGTCCTAATAACATAAACAAATCATATGGTGTACTACTGGCTGCATTTTTGAAAGGAAGGAACCGGATACCATAACATGTGAGAGGAAAGTTTGGTGTGATGGCGTGGCGTAGTTACTTTCCTCTCACTACGCCACGCCATCACACCCAAATTCGCGGATAATTTGCCATGTCAAAGCCGAGAAGCAGTTTGTTTCGCAGAGCTACGTCTCGTACAGACATGGTTGATGCGCTATCGCCCAGCAACTAAAACTCACGCCTGTACCAGAAATAAAAAGTGGCTGTCCGTATTCAGCAGTATGCTTCGAAGTGCCACAACATCGATTTTCACTTGCGATTGCTATTTTAACTACTAGCGCCGAGATCGCTCCCCACCGAAGCTTAGGCCTAGCGTATCCGCCGAGTCCATCCTCTGGGAGTGTCTAGGCGCAGGAATCAAGAAATCTAACAAGGATAAATCACTCTCTATGTCAGCTTTCGCATCGATGTTCTTAAATAAACATTTTTTTCATGTCTACAGTGCCAGCATAAGAAGCGATGACCGCAGATGTGACGCGTCATAAACACAGGTATGTGTGCTATCGCCGAAGGCTCCCAGCACTAGCCCGCGCTTCTCTGACGAAGATCTATGACTAGCCAGGCGTCTTGACTGAAAGGCATCACTGCACTAAGGAAACGGTGCATATCCTTTGCGTGAAGAACCAGAAATGGCTATCGAAATCGGCAGTAACAGGCCATACACCATCCCGGGTCGGCGGTTCATTTCGGACTTTTTTTCGAAGGTAAAACAGCAATCGCAAGTGAAATTCGATGGTGTGGCACTTCCAAGCACACTGCTGAATAAGGACAGCAACTTTTTGATCCTTGTCGGAGCAATTTTATTTTTTACGTTTTCTTTTTTTTATTGCACTAAAGCGCTCTTCCTTGCTTTCTGTATTAAAAAAAACATATGCAGTGTCCAGGCACCGCATATTTAACGCGCTAGAGCTGTTTTTTCGCACGAGTAGCCAGTGCCTCCCAGTACGCCGCGCCTTCCCAGCGCCTTCCCAGCGCCTTCCCAGCGCCCCAGCGTCCAGCGCGCTGCACTGGGCCCATAATCCGGCGCACTGGGTCCCAGTGGCGCTGGTTTTTGCAATAGGGACGGCCTGGGAGATTGGATTGGACGTGAACCTCTGGCCCATGCGTTCTAGAAATCACTTCAAGAGTCGAGAGTGAGTGACTCGTCGCTAAGTACCAAGCAAAGCCGGCAGATCCGAGATCTGGCAATCTATCGCTTTCGAATGCTTGGAGTATCCCTGTCGTGATCGAGAGGGACGATATATTTTGTTTTGATAGAGCCCTTCAAGAAAGTCCTTGGCTTCATGAAGCTTCGTACTGACTTCGAGGGCGCAAAGCACCTTCAAGGGAGAGGTAGTCGCATGCAGAGGCGCCATACTGGCGAATAGCTTTGGCGCGTCGATCATTAGGTTCAGTTCCACCAGGTGCTTCATGGAACAGATAGCTGTGACGAGAGCATTGTTCATTAGTGCCTTGGCCGAGGATTGCAGCAACGGCAGCGCCAAGATCTTGCCTACGGTGTGGCTGAGAGCGAGGCCCACGACCTGCTCGTGGCCTCCGAAGACGTCATCGTTGATGGCTGCCATCACGACGCATCTGTGTTGAGTCAGCAGCCAATACAGGAATGTGGCGGCCCGCGTCTTCTCTTAGGCCATGGCCATGTTAGGTATGGTCGCACCTTCGCGTGCTCCGAGGAGCGACGGGGCTTCGCAGTTCACCTCTCGGAGCTCCAGACCGCCGTTTAAGAAGAAGCCGTTCCAGGCGGCAGCGTTCTTGCAGACATGACACAGTTTCTTTGGACTAGCCGTACATGGTTTCTTGTAGTCGACGCTGAGCCCGGTGTGGCAGCTGCAGATGCCGTCCATGTCGACCAGTGGTAGAGCCATGCCATTGTGCTTCCCTTTTTTGTCCTTGGCGGAAGTACCTGCTTCCCATTTTCTCCTTAGCATCTCTGGAGGTTAAATATGAAGGATGAGCCTGCGAATAGACGCATTGCAGAAGGAAACGCTGTTGTCATACCTTATACAAAAAGTACGCTTTAAACTAAACAACAAAGTCAAGCAATCAAACGGTCGAAATAAATAAGAAAACACGAGACCGGTATTCAAGTAATAGTCAGTTGAAAAACATCATCACAACAAACATCCAACGCCACACTTCTCCCTCTTCACGAACTCTGTATATATGCCCGACAAGCGCTGCATACCGGAACTTCATCGAGAAACTTTCAATGCCTTGAAGTATATAAACGTGCACGTTCCTAATATTTAAAAGCAGCGAGCACTCTTTTGATATATTGGGCCTGTCCTTGAACTGTATATGGCCCATACAAATTTTCGTAACCTCGACGTTACCCTCCTACCTCATGACAACTATCCAGTATGCACGAGCGAGTGTGCCTGTTATTCTTAAAATGTTTTAGAGGAGAGGGAGTACCCTACCGTTCCCGGCTGTCACGACTCTACTCAGAACTTCCTTCACACACCGGGGACGGCTGTGATTGCGTAACAAAATTGCAACTTCAAGGTTGCCATCTTGTAACGCGATCACTTCTGTCAAGGAGTAGGCGAATATAAGCTTTTTCGTATACGAAACGGAAATGACTTGTGAGTATTGAATCTGAAATACTCATACGCAGACGGATGGGCCTGCAGTAGTAATACATGTGTCGGTATCAGTGGACGTACCACGCCTGTACTGACTAGTGCAAAAGAAATTTTGCGGATCCCCTGCACAATGGGAATCAGCGCTTTGCAATGCATTTTGCATGCAGGCAGCTGGATAAGCAGGATTTTTTATGGTTCCGCGACATGTTACCAGGCTAGCCAATGTCCTTGTTATATCATGTATATAGCTGTGTGTGTGTGTGATGCGAGTACAGTGAACTAGACTTAACGCGAGAGTGCGTGTTTGAGACGACAGCAACGATACGACATCGATAATAACGACGATTGCGTAATCTCTACGATCGAACGATTCTTGTAAACGAGTGGCGTAGAGGTTCGACACTGGTAAGAGATGCAGAAGTAATTAAACATTATCCACAACACGTTGTATCATTTGAAGGGCACCAATAAAACACATATATCAGCATTATCATTTAGAGGACACTAACAGGTTACTTGAGGGCAGAACTGTAGCAAAACCCAAGCTCATGTATTTGATATAGACCTTCGGACGATTGGCTTAATTCACTCCTCACTTTCCTGGAACCGTGATGACGTTGCCATAGTGCAATTAGGTGCAACATTGTCATACTCGGACACTATGTGGACCAGGAAAGAGCAGGCCATAGTGTTTGATTAAGCGGCCTCGTCACGATGAGAAGGGCCGGGAAAGACCGGTAAAAAGCTTTGGGAGGAACAAGGAGGCGGTGCGTTGCTGTCCAGTGTTCGGAAATCCCCACCAGAGGAAAACTTGCTTTCCGATCAGTGTTTGCATGAATGCAGCCACCAAGCGGTGCTCTGCTGCCGAGTTGCCGGGAATGTTTTGCACGTGCCACCTGGCTCGAGCACATGTAGCGCACAAGAATCAAAGGCGAGAGTCGAATTTTTAGGTGTTTTGATGCCGAGCTGCAGGGATGTTTTTATGCGGATCTTTTACCCAACTTCAGGGCAGATGGCACCCGAAAATCAGAGGCGAGAGTCGAATTACGAAGCTGAAATGACGATGCAATCACCACCACGACATCACGAACACGAGAATATAGCCATCGGCCCAAGTTAGTGGAAAACTTGGTTCATTGGGTCGGCATAAGTTCTTGTAGTGATAATAATGAGACATGACATGAATTTGTGTCGTTCTTGGCATGCATGTCATGACATTAATGGCAGTCATGTCACGGTTTGCCAAACAGACATGTCATTGTATGCTTTCATTCCAATCATGTTACTCATGTCATACATATCCAAAATACACCCTTAAAGAAATGCATGTCATGTCATTCAGGGAAATTTTGTCGGCTCATTTATGACATTGATGTCATGGCACGCATATCATGTCATCCATGTCATGACATGACTACCGCTCATATAAAGTCCATTTCTAACAAGATGTCTAAAAGGATATCCATGGCATGAATGAAACGATATGGATGCATCACATGAATGGCACGACGCGCATGTCATGACGTCGTTATCGTGAATGACATAAATAACATCAGTTGATGACACTGTGATCGTTTATTTATCGGGATATGTGTCAGGATACGTGTGACAAGGCATGCGTGCATGACACAACAAGAATGACATGACATGGATGTCTTGTCAATAATGTCATGTCATGAACACGTCACGCAATTCATAGCAATCGTGTCTTGATGCGCATGTTATTCATTTGATGAAATTGAGGTCATATCATTCATGTGAGGTGATGCACGCATGCCACGTTAACTATAACCAGACATATATATACAGTTATAGGAGCCACGACGGCATGACGTTATTCACACCATTTACATCAAGACACACATGCCATGAGAGCTTTGGAATGCCATTGACGTCGGGACATGACATGCACGTCTTGTCATTCACGTCATGACGCACATGAAATTGACGCAATTCATGACATAAAACGTATGGAATGCAGGATGATGAAAAGGAAGGAAGGAAAGGCAGGCAGGTCAACCAGACGCACGTTCGGTTGGCTACCCTACACTGGAGAAGGGGTTTAAGGGAAGAAAAGAAAGCAGAGGGAGGGAAGAATGTACTGTCGGTGTGAGTACATGCGGATGTCCATAACGTCACGCCTATAATCGGTCACTGAGGCCAGCCGCCTTCATGAAACGTAGCAGCGAATGCGTCTCTTTGTAGGCCTGCGACGCATGTGGTCATGGTCCGAGAATCTTAGTCTCTGAAAATGGTCTATTATCTAATTGGTTTAACACCCTCTGAAGAACGTCGCGTTCGTTGTCATAGAGATCACAAAAACACAACACGTGCTCACTCGTATTTCGGATCGAGTTGCACGTGTCACAAATAGGTGTGTCGAATATTCCAAAAAGGAATGGGTAGGTTTTCGTAAAAGCCACCCCCAGTCAGAGGCGGCGCAGTAAAGTTGCATCACGATGGGAGAAGTTCGATAAAACTTACGTACTTGATGTTGTGACATCCATGTAAGGTCATGCATATAAGATATATAGGGTGTCCCAGCTAACTTTAGCCACCGTTTAAAAATATGCGAATGCCACGTAGCTCGACAGAAGCAAGGTAATGTTGTTCTCAGATATTTATCTTTCTACCTATTTACGTAATTAGTTCTAAATAATGATCACCTTCTCAAATATTATATTTATATGAAAAGTGTCAGTGAGATCATTGTAGAGCAACATGAAAAACTCCCGGTACAGCTTTCTGTTGCTCGATACGTGCTACATAAGTGTTTTGCAAGCGTGAAAGCAGCCCGCGAATACATGCAAAGTACCTTGAGTGACCAGTCGCATGGCTATTTTGCGTGCATTTGTAGGCTTGTTTCACGCTCGGGAAAACATTTTTATTGAGCACGCATTTGGCAACATAAAACTATATCTGGAGTTATTCATGTCGCTCTACAGCTTCCTCGTTGATATTTGTCATATAATTTTAATATTTGAAGTGTTCAATGAATTATTAAGAGTAATTATCTAATTAGGCAGAATTTAAAAAATAATTTGGGCATCTCCCAGCTACGGCAATCAACATCATCTTAGTTTTGTCCACCTACGTGTCATTTGGATATATTTAAATTCTCGCTAAAGTTAGCGTGAACACCCTGTATATTTAATCAAAGAAACCACCACGACGGTGTCATGTTAATCGTCATGTAATTGACATATATGCCATGACGAGCATGTGATGTTACTGTCGTCATTACATTGATGTTACTGTCGTCATTACATGAAATACAGGAATACAGGAGCTACAGAAAAAATCCGTAGTACACGGCTTGACAAAGCCGCAGCCCCTTTAACTTTGGCAGCAGGTAAGCTGCACAGTTTTACATAATACAGGTACATAACAATCGCACATTATACAAGCTCAACATAACACATGTACTCAAGCGTACGATGGATGAACAAGGTCGGCTGCAGCGAGACTGGCCCGCGAAAGGGCGTTATTCCTGGTGTATAGGTACCTGGGCACGCGGCTCTTATAGCATGACGGTGCAAATGCGGGCTGCTGGCCGAACGTTGCCGACCTTGTTCATCCATCGCACGCTTGATAGCAGCAAAATAACAGTCCGCAAGCGCCTCGTCATGTGGCATTTTTTCACATTTCGCGGGCTTTCTTTGGAACGTGGAAAAAAGGACCATGTGAGATATATCGTTTTGGAAGCAATTTATTGAGAACTTTCTCAAGGTGCTCTACAGCTTTGCGTATCACACTTGGGGTCTGCAGCCAATGACTAAAAATTTGATTAATTAAACCTAAGTAATGCGTTAGTTAAGGGGACAATAAAAAATAGCCTGAGTAACTCTAGTCCCGTGCCAAGATTATGCATTTGGTCCAACTCGCATTCATACAACTTTCGTTCAAGTTATGTGGGACAACCTGCATACGCTGAAGGCAAGTAGGTGTTGCTCTGCCCCATACTACGTGACAATAATTTAAGTGGGAATAGAAAAGGGAATTATATAGCAGTAGTTTTATAGGCCTTGGAAGAATATATCTTAGACGACCGAGAGCTCCTGTTATGTGTGCCAACTTTGTTGTAATAGAGAACGCACCTGTGCCAGCTAGCCAGTTTTTCGTCAAATTTTCATCAGTCTCTGGAGCACTTTCCGCGTCCTGGCTTGAGGCGATGGACGCGCAACGTTCCGCAGGCTCGTGCTGCCAGAAGTCTGCAACTGCAATCTCTTCTATGAGTCAAGGCACCTGGTCAACCACCAGTGAACGCTCAAGAGAGACTCCTACTCCTGTGGCCATGGATGCAGAGCCTATTGCCGGCCCGTCTGGCAAGATCACTACATTAACAAGTCCCTCAAGGAAACGAGGCACCTGGTCCAGCACCAGCGAAGACTCACAGGTCTACTCAATCACAGGTGACGACTCATCTGATGACAGCTTCGTGTCGGTGAGGAGCCGAAGGGCTAAAAGGAGGCTTACTACCATGCAGGCAGGTAGTGAACGCTGGCCGCACACCATAATCTTCATGCCAGTGGATTCTTCTGTCAACCTTCGAGTATTGAACAGGCAAGCTCTCTCTGTTTTCCTTGAGGGAAAGGCGCCAAACGAAATCAAGGAAGTGCGGCTGAACACACGAAGGAATGTTCTAGCTGTCGACACAACCCGTGGAACCACGCTGGAGACGCTACGACAGATAACAGATTTGGGCAACATAAAAGCACGACCGGTCATACCTATGGATGGGGCCTGCACTGCAGGTGTGATCTACGATGTTGACTTGGCTATTTCGAACTCGGACCTGCCAATTCTGATCAAACCGGCATACGAAGGAGTGGTCATCACGCACGTATGCCGACTCGACAACAGCCGTTGTGTGAAGATTGTGTTCAACGGGGATTCCATCCCTTCGCACGTAAAGGTCCGTCACTTCCGACATGTCGTACGACGGTTTATCCCAAACTTGCTTCAATGCCACAAGTGCTTTAAGATCGGGCATGTTAAGGGCGCCTGCGCAAACTCCCCAATATGCCCCCGGTGCGCGGAGTCACACACGGTAGATGTCTGCCGTGCAACAAACTTTAGGTGTGGCAACTGTGAAGGCACGCAGGAAGCAACGTCTAAAGAATGCCCAAGAATCAAAAAAGAGTTCGAAGTTCTGAAGCAAAAGGTCAGGGATAACTCAACCCATAGAGAAGCCTCAGAAAAGATCCGGCGTCGACGTCGTCATCGACGGAAACGCTCAAAACAGGGTGGAGCTCGTGCGCCGCTTGCGCCAACGCCATCATCTTCAAATAGAACGCACGAGAGCACAAGGAGGCCTCAGACGGGAAATGCTGCACCCGTGGAAGAGTGGCCAGCGCTTGCAAGCTCTCAGTCTTCTAAGGAGTCTCCACGCTTGATGCTCCCATCGAAGCCCGCTTCTGTCGGTGAGGCTTCAACAGTCGACTGCCAAATGATCCCGGTGCTGCCATCCATTGTGAATGTCATCAGGGCCATGCTGACAAGCATTGACACTCCATGTGCTCGTAGTGGACTACAAGTGCTCGACGCGCTGAGCCCCGTCCTAGCAAGCCTTGTGTGAAGCCATGACTGACAATCACAAGTCGTTTCGTAAGGAGGTCAGAGAAGCGTTGATCCTTCAGTAGAACGCGAGAGGTCTAAGATTTCGCATCGCCGATTTTCGTCAATTTGTTCTCACTAACCGATTTCCAATCATTGTCATCTGTGAACCAAGATTATCCCATCCAATGAGACTATCCGGCTACGAGACAATATTCTCATCAAGCGACATCAAAAGTAGCAAGGTGGTTGTGTTTATTCGCCGTGAACTCACTTACGTCGTCCAACCGGTGAAACCTCATGACGACAATCAGTATGTGTGCATGACTGTTAAAAATAGGAAAGTCACCTTTGCACTCTTGGGGGTGTATCTGTCTCCATCAAGTCGATTTGACACCAAAAGACTAGAAGACATCTTGAAAACACAACCTGGTCCATGGATTATCACCGGGGACTTCAACGCTCACCATACCATTTGGGGAAGCTCAAAGGTTAACGCGACGGGAAGACGACTATAGCTTCATTAGCTTCCAACAATGGTCTCTACCTGCTGAATGACGCGAGTCCAATATTTCTGCGGGGGATAACGTACAGCAGCTGCCTCGATTTGACTTTCGTCTCCCACCGCCTCGCCACACATGTTAAGTGGTTTTTGGACATTGAAACGCACGGAAGTGACCACATCCCCACTTACCTCAAGATCCAGGGAATGTCTAACACGTATACGTCCACCATGATACGAAGAATAGATTGGTCTGTCTTTAAATCCCAGATTGAGGACGCTTGTCACAAAGGCCTCTCACGGGGACTTCAACAATCTATTAAGAAAACGGCAGAGACGGCCACGCGCATACTCACGTGTTCTCCAAGGTATTCTGAATTCGACCTGGAATTGGAGCGACTTCGTGCGATTCGCCGTCGTGCCGAAAGGAGATATCGACGCACTAAGTCAATTCAGGATCTCAGAACAGCCAGGCGAATGCAAAAGAAGATACAACGCCGCATGGATAAACTAGAGGCTCAGCGTGGGTCGAAATTTTGTGCGTCGCTAGATCCCCGCAAACCGCTATCTCCAATATGGAGAACTGTGCGAGGTCTACGTTCTGTTCCGGAACAGCGTTTTCCGTTTAAGGCCCTAGCACTATTCCAGTGCCGACAAGACATTGATGTGGCGGAAGACTTCTGTGCTATGATTGCGGGCCAGCCAACTCGCACAGGTTCGCTTACATTGAACCGTATTCCAGATTCACGTGATTCACGCATGGATCTGCCTTTCACGACGCAAGAGCTTGACGCGGCGCTCGCCCTATGTAATGGGTCGTCGTCGCTTGGTCCGGATGACATATCTTAGGGCATGCTATGCCACCTTGGTAAACGGGCACGAACTGCGCTACTTAATATCTATAACGAGTCCTGGCAAGAGGGCAAAGTTCCTCAAGATTGGAAGATCAGCCGCCTGGTACCGCTTCTTAAGCCTGGCAAGTCGCCCTTAGAGATTACTTCATACCGACCAATTGCGCTGGCAAATTGCGTTGGGAAGGTAATGGAGCGAATGATCCTCGCCCGACTTGAGTGGTATCTTCAACATTACGAAATCTACCCGGACGCCATGGCTGGTTTTCGACGTCACCGATGTATCGACAACGTTATCGATCTGGTAACCTATGTTCAACACCAAAGACATGTAAGAGGTTATGTGTCGCAATGTTCTTAGATATAAAGGCAGCCTACGACAACGTTCTTCATGACGCCATACTTGAAGAATTGGAATCGGTGGGCCTAGGCGGTCCATTATATCGTTGGACTCGCAGTTATTTACATAGGCGGTCTCTATTTCTTAACACTGGAGCTGGCCCAACCTCGCAATATTATACGCACCATGGAGTTCCACAAGGTGGTGTCTTGAGTCCCACGCTTTTCAACCTTGTACTCATTGGTCTCGTGGAACGACTTCCGAACACAGTGAAAATTTCAATGTATGCCGATGACACCTGCGTGTGGGCATCTGGTGTGACACGGCCGCAAGTACGCGCCAGGCTTCAAAAAGCTGCCACGTCAACATCGGCCTACTTAAATGAACAAGGCCTCAAGATCTCGCCAGAAAAATGCGCATTGGTCGCGTTTAGCCGGAAGCCAATGAGATCATATGATGTCTCTATCAACGGTCAAAACATACCTTATGTCAGGACGCACCAATTCTTAGGAGTAATCATTGATCGCGACCTCTGCTGGAGTCCTCATGTGGCCTACCTAAAGAAGCGCCTGACGGATATCTCTAATGTGTTTAAGTTTCTTGGAGGAAATGTCTGGGGTACTTCAGTACATGCAATGATGCAACTGTACAGGACGCTCTTTCTTGGGTATTTGCGATACAGCTTGCCTGTGCTGACCAACACCTGCAGAAGTAATATCCGTACACTCGAAAGCGTCCAGGCCCAGGCACTTAGAGTGCGTCTTGGATTGCCGCGGTTTTCGTCAACGGCTGAAACCATTGCGATTGCACACGATTTCCCAGCCAAGACCCATTTAGTCATGGAAGCGCTCAGAGCACACGTAAGACACCTTGCTCGAGCCCCTGCCCATCATCTAGCCTCACTGCCAGAGGATCGACCACGTGCTTCCTTTTGTGAAACAGTCCTGCCCTATCGTGCTTACCTTCCATCAGGTTATACAGCTCCAGCGAAAATTCCGTTTCCACCATGGTGCTTGGCTCAAGCAAAGGTTCGACTTATAGTACCAGGAATACGAACAAAAGCCCAACTCTCGTCTCCAGCACTCAAGCAGCTTTCACTGCTCTTGCTGTACGAAACATACAACGAGCCTCATCATATGTATACTGACGCTTCAACCACGGTGAATGGGTCTGCAGGATCGGTGATCTTTCCTGCAAAACCTTCCACCATAAAGATTCGACTCTCTCACCAGACTACATCGACTGCCGCGGAGCATGCTGCTATTCGTTGTGCACTTCGTGTAATTTCTGAAGAACTACCCAAGAAATGGAGCGTGTTCACTGACTCCAAGGCTGCTCTTCATTGTTTGGTTTCTGCCTTACGCCGAGGACCCCACGAACAACTAGTTCTAGAAATCAGACTGCTGCTTCACCACCTCGTCGAGCAAGGACACGACATCACGTTGCAGCAAATTCCAAGCCACTGTGGCATAATTGGCAATGAACTTGCCGGCGCAGCAGCACGATCTGCACATGAGGAGGGTTTGCAAGACTCCATTCCATTCTCAAGAACAGACGCTGCAACGAAAATTCGTGTGCTTGCAAATGAAGCCATCAAAACCTTACGGAACACCCCAAGCTTAAAGCATACATGTCTACACCGACTGGACCCATCCCTTCGACTTCGACCCCCATCTGGACTATCTCGACTAGAAACAGCAGTACTTTGCCGACTGTGGCTTGGTGTCGCCTACACAAGATCCTTCGCCTTCCGAGTCGGTATGGACGACAGCGCGGCTTGCAGACACTGCGGCGGCGAGGAGACCATCGAACACGTGCTCTGCCACTGTCCTCAATACAGCGCGCACCGGCTGTCACTAGCGACCGCGTTGGCACGCCTTGACGACAGGCCACTTTCAGAACAGTCAGTTTTGGAATGCCGACGTGAACTGTCGTCGCAGCAAAAATCGGTCAAGGCTTTGTTGACTTTTCTACGTGACAGTGGCCTATTAGAAAGACTATAATGACCCCATTTCATCCCTTTTCATATTTTTTCTCACGCTTTTATTTTTGTCACGCTCTTCTTTCCGTCTTTACTTCCCCTTTCCCTTCCCCTAGTGCAGGGTAGCAAACCGGAGGTTTTAAGTCTGGTTAACCTCCCTGCCTTTCTCTCATTTGCATCTCTCTCATTGTAATAGACATCCTTGGGGCTCCCATGAAATATTGGCGGAAGAAACTATGCCCAGGCACTTAAACTTTTCAACAATATCAATGTGTCTTGAGTTTAGTACAATATCCAAGTTGTAAGAAAAGGTTTGTTTTTAGGACGAAGTATGACGGCTTTTGTTTTCGTGTCATTTATGTACATTGAATTAGATTCAGACCACTTTTGCAGTACAGCCACTGTGTCATTGCACATATGAATGAGGTCATTGATGTCATTTCCAAAAAAAAATGATGCTGGTATCACCAGCATATGTAATATAGAAATAAAAATAAAAATGCTCGAGCCTGGGAATTGCCTCTGACAAAAAGTACTCATCACGGTCAACAACAATTGTGACAGTTTGCTTGGAGCTGTCAACAAAAAAAAAAACACTTTGTTGTGTTTGTTACATACATTGTAATTTGCATTTGTGTGTAATACTGATGGCGCTTGTTCACTACCAAGTGACCATCTCTGTACTCAATGTACATTATGAAGCTTGATTGCTTAGTGTGGTCGATAAGGACATCGTTTTTCCTGGAGTACGGGCACTTAATTTCCAGCAGAGTTGTTTGGTCTCCATACTTGAAAAGTCCGTCAGGGCTGGCACACAGCCATGGTTGCTTAAGATGCACAATGAGACCAACCTGCAGTCATATTGGTTGAGAGTTTGCAGTTGCACAGATTATGCCGCATTCCAAGTAGTTTATATATGACTGATATGAAGACGTTTCAGTCTGCACCTACCTTACAAAATTTTGACAATTTATTATACGTTGAACAAGGGCATTATGCTGCTTCATCTTTAAATGAAGAAAGGTCGTAAAACCATGCAACTTCAGACTGCAGGCCTACTTTTCACATCATATAGATATGTGCCATCACTGCATTTGGTAATTCTGCAAAAAAAGTGACCCATATACTCATTGTTTTACAGTGTAAGTGCTGGAAGGCAACGTATAAATATGTTTATTGCAAGATATGATGGTAGCAGGCACATTAGTTTGGCAGTGGTTACTTGCTTTTAAAGTTAGCGTCTTTTATTTGATTACTTTTTTGCTGCTCTACAGGGGGTTCCAAATTAAGTTTTATGGAATTTTTAGAAATCACCTGTGGCAGGTAGCATAATTCTTATCATTGGGCTGGGTTATTCGATGAGGCGGACATTAGTAGCACGAGAAATCCAAACACCCTTTAGAATCGTGAGTTTAGCTTTCATGCAGTTGCCGACTTTCAAGCAGAAGAAAAGCTCTTCTGTGATATAGCAGTTCTGAGTGTTGCAGCATAAATGTGTACCCAACTGAAAATCTGCTGTGCTCATTGCAACTTCCATGCAAATTTTTCCAGCATTACAGACCTTCATGCAGCTCACCACATACCTGAAAAACAGGCCCTCCTATTTTCTGCTCAAACTGCTCCCTGGCTACAGCTTCCGTCTTTTGCCCTAAGGAAATAAAGGAATAAACAATATTTTTTGCACTGGTGTAAAATCAGCTCATTAGAATTTGCATGCTGCCTTCAGTTTACCGTGCACAACGGCCTTCCCAAAGAAGGGCTTCCTGCGTTTAATCTGTTCGAAAAGAGAGTCCAATGGTAGCCTTCTGGCGACAACTGCATGGGCGATTTAACTTGACAGCCGGATCGCGCATTCATTGTGCGACCTGCGCAAACAGTAGTCATGAGGTACCGTATTCGCTCGCGTAACGAACAGATCCCCAAATTGGACGCGAAAAATCTGATTTTCTTTCTTCCCTCGCGTGATGAACGCATCCCCAACTTTGCTACTGTGCAGTCCCACGATCGTACGGCCGTGCTATAGTTTTTCGGGGAGACTAGGATATTTTACTGTCGCACATGTGTTTAAAGCAAGCGCACTTAATCTCGATGCCCGTCCACGGCAAAGCCATGATCACTGGCGGTAAGCATGCGGTAGGCTGCGCGTATCACGGGCGCTTGGAACCTGACAGAAGCAGCGACCGCGATAACGCTCAGCCTGCCTGCTCTTACCGCATGCTTGCCGCCAGTGCCGGCGCAAAGGCAGCGCGCTGGCTCGAAAAAGCAAGAAAAACGGCAACTGGCTCTCCGCAGGTAACGGACTCTACTCAGACTTTAAGGAGAGAGCACGCGCGCGATGCACGGCAGGTTGCGGCGATTGGGAGAGGAGGTGGGGCGGCCGGCACACGGTCGGCGTAGCCTGTTGCTCGTTTTTCTACCTGTCTTTGGTTTCGCTGTGTGCCATGGGCCCAAAGTCGAGTTATTCGCCGGCTGTAGGACGGGGAGCTTATCTGCTCACAAAACGGAAACGCTGATTAGATACCAATAAACTTTGACATGCCGATGAGCAGGACGGTAGACCAAAGAGACGTACACAGCGTGCGTGTCAAAACAGTTTCCGAAAAGCAGCGCTTCAACGTGATGTTTGCGATAACGGCAGACGGCCGGAAGCGGCTGCAAGGTCGAACTGTTGTGGAACCACAAATTGGTTGAAGCGGCCAGCGACTTGGACGACGGTCTGGTGGTTTCGATGCGTGGTTAAGTGCAATAAAATGTTGTTACGCTTTGCAAATAGCTTACGTCTATTTTTACTAGCTGCGAAGTTATCTAATGCATTTTTCATATAATTGTCGTCTTAGTTGTTAATTTGTGGTGTTTCGAAAAAGTTCCCGTGATATTTACCCTGCATAATAAACGCACCCCCAGCTTAAATTAAATTGTTTAGATTTTTTGGAAATAAACAAGTGCGTTAATTACGCAAGCATATACGGTAATTTTCTATATTCTGCTTATTTTGTGTGTCTTAGTTATCTTTAAAAATCCTATAATGCAATAAACTCATGAACATTGAATTGATATCGCAGCTTATTTACCTTTTACAGCCAGCCTGCAGGACTGTACCTGCAGCAATCTCCTCGGCATCTTCCTGTGAGCAGAGCGCATTAGAAAAAAAAACTTTTCTTTTACAGTCATTTGCGTGGTTAGTTTCCATCGTGAGATGGTCAGCACTGTAGGTGTCTGAGAGGTTGCTGCCATTACAGTGTACACAGGCATGTCTGCCTTCCATGTTATCATTTTTTGTAGACGTAACAAGTGAAAATTGCAAAACTGTTTCTTTACTGAATGAAAGCCGCCTGATCTCATCTTTTTGTGAGGCACTCATTGAAGCTAATTTCTGAATATCAGTTTGAGGACAGGCTATTAGAGAAAAAATGTTCATGAACGTATGATGGGGGGACCTGGTCGGGACATGTGCCTCCGATGAATACCTTCTTCGGACCTGCAACATTGAGTAGTTGCACTATACTATAAAGTTCATGTCAACAGACAGTATATGATAACTACGTATGTGCAGGCATAAACTTCACGTGTAAAAGAAGCCCGAGGACGAATGGTAAAACTTACGACCGAAAAGCTCTCCGATAGATTCTTTGGCACCTATATTTGGCCTTTCTGAAGGGCGTCCCCAGGTTTGTGGAACATCTGTACATGATGCCGGCTGGAATTCATTCACCCAGAGCACCACAGCAGCAGCATGCTTGCATTTGCCCAGGCCAGCCTTGCATGTGCATTTGCTTGAAATTATGGCACGCTGAGGCGAAAGCTGAACTTATATGCAGTGAACAGCCGCATGTGCATGCGTAACTTGTGAATTCATGCTTTTTTAAACACAAATTGCCTAGTACGTCCCTACAAAGGCAGCTGTGCCACACCAAGCAGCAAAGCAGCGAAAAGTGTACTGTGGCAAGCACCTAAACATTGGGAATGCACAACACAGAAAGCAGCAAAACGTGAGACACGCGTGGCGTAATTAATTCACAGATCATGTCAAGGGAATGAGCAACACAGCAAGCAGTAAAAAGAGAGATGCATAACCTAATTTACAGATCATGTCTATGGAATCCACAACACAGCAAGTAGCGAAAATGAAAGATGCAGTATATAATTTACAGGTCAAGTCCAACATCTCATTTCAGATAATCGCTATTAAATGGCAGACCGACATATAGCAGCAGGCATGGCTGGTTATTCACGATTCGAGACCCGGACACAGCGACTATTAACAATTCGACCGGTGCGAGGTGGCGAAGTGACCAGACGTGTGCGAATGACCACAAATGGTGGGGCTGATCCGGTGACAATTTAATACCCCACTACGAGCAGCACAGGTTAGAGTGTTAAATGTGCTCATCCTTGACCTCATGCCAGCACGTTGAGGCAGCGCAGTAGGGTAGTGTATATTGATTACAGCACATCCATCGATGTTCGAGCGCTGTCATTAAAAGCTACATCAAGCGAGCAAGCGCACGAGCTCGCGCTGCAGCGCAGTTCGCACGTACGTGCGTGCGAGCATTGCATCAGTTATTATCAGTTGCTAAAATTTACAGATGACGGCTACTACAACGCAGGCATAACTACTTGTCTAGCGACATGCAGTCAACAAAGATTGCAGGAGGCCCGCCGTTTCCCTGTATGTCGAAAGATCGCTGCCGTCGCGACGCGTACTGTCGTGCGCTCGAGCAGCTCTGTACACATGATGTCTGCTTATCTCTGCTGTGGATTCATTTAGAGCAAGCATTTCCTCGCGTTTGTGCGCCTGAATCTAGCAGCGTGCAAACCTTACCTGAAGTTCAACTTCGTTCGCGACTCGCTTCACTTGCGATTGACACCGCGCTAAAACTTCGCCGCCTAATTCTTGAACGGCGTACACGTATCCGGCGCTGCATAATTTCTTGCCTTTACGCAGCGTGCCACCCCTGAACAAAATCTTCGGCGAGCGATAATCGCTGCAGGCCGTGATACAACACAACCGAAAGTGGCGGGTCCATATTGTAAACGTGCTTTCCGAAGCAGACGACCGAGCCTGGTACGACCCATTTTAGCACAGAGGGCGCTTTTTAGCACATTTTCGCAGCGCCCCTTGGGCAATGCTAGAGCCCCATGGGAGTGTTCGCTCTTGTTGCATTTCTTTCTCTATGGGCAAAAAATGGGTCCTCAATTTCTGCGGCAGCCACTCAGCGACTTGGTTATTCAACGACAGAACAGTGGTTGATCTGTCACACATTACCGGCAGCCTGGAGCGCCGCTGGGCGCTCGGTGGCTCCGACATCATTCGCTCGGTATTTTCCGGTCCACTTCCAAGCTATACAACGCTCACGGCAATTCGCGACGAACCACCGACGCTCACCAGCCGAAATATTTTGTTGCTGTTGTTGCCACTTTATTATCTCCTCGCAATAATCTCACACAAAGAAGAAAATACGCTGATATTCGCGGCGCTGTCGACTGCCATGCCTTTACAGTTGAGCCGGCCGGTCCACCATGCACCGTAGGGTATACCCGTTCACTGCAGCTGAGTTTGGCAAGTGTCGCAATTCTTGTGGGCACTTAACGCTTGACTTTGCACATCGATTTTCGTGAAATGAACAATTCACGCCTCGCTTCATCTAGCTGAAGTGTTCTAGAAGATTTTAATCTAGCGGAATACCCACCGCGGTTGCTTAGTGGCTTTGGCAATCGGCTGCCAAGCACCAGGTCACCGGATCAAATGCTGGCCACGGCGGCCGCATTTAGAGGAGGGCGAAACCCGTGAACTTAGACTTAGGTGCACGTTAAAGAACCTCAGGAGATCCAAATTGTCCCGGAGTCTCTGCATACGGCGTGCCTCATAATCAGATCGTTTTTTGGCACATAAAACCCCATAGAAAGAAAATCTATAGGCAGGTTGCGCACGTAGTTCCCGCGCCCACTAGGGCGCCCCTCGCGGCGGCGGGCGCGGAACTGGCAGGATACGACCGGCCCGCTTGCGTTCGGAAAGCCTGCATGTGCACTGTTTCGCGCGTAGCTGTTGCCTTTTCTGAGCGATGCCGAAGTGTAAACCGAGCTCTTGAGTAGTGGGCTGCAACAGCACGTACACCAACTCACGAGGAACAAAGTTTTACAGGTTTCCAAGCCGACCGTATGAAGCAGATCGGCGTCAACACTGGATAGCGCTCGTCCGACGGCATAAGCTGTTTTATGTTCCGGCGTTATGCCAAGTCCGTTATAACGCTGAATGCTTTGGTTTTACAGCAATGATGGCAGCAACGGGACACCTACAGTCAGTGGCGCAGCTAGGTCGTCTTGCACCTGGGGCCCATAGGTCCTATGTCCCCCCCCCCTCGACCCCCCGGGTTTATTGGAGGAAGGCGAGGATATCAACAATTTCCGTGTGTCTCCAAACGTATATGACCCCCCTCCCCCCCCCCCCCCCGCCCTTTGCTACGCCACTGCCTGCAGTGCGTACCAGGATATGCATCAAACAAAGTAGTTTGTTCCTACACTGTACCGCAGTACAACTGTGGAACTCTTTCCCAATCCTCTCCCATTCAAACAGCGCTAGGGCTTGCTGACAGATTTGAGGAGGGGTTGCAGCCGGCTGAGCTGGCATACACCTTTCTGCGCCCAGCATATCAACGAAGAGGCAGATGAGATCACCAAAATTTTTGACAACGTGGTTTATTGGAACATCCTTTGCACGCACTGAAAAATCGCAACATAAAAGTATCGCACTTCCAGTAACTTGGGCGAAAATATTTTCCCAGCGTAGTCTAACACAACTGGTAAGTCGATCCCCTTTTTTGTGTTTGGGGAGAGCAACGTTAGAATACCTCTGGTAGGTCTTACGAGTCGTTCGTACGCCCCACGTTCTTGGATGAGATGTTTTGGATTCGTATTTGCCGTCCTGTATGTACAGGGAAACTACCGCGGCGTCCTTGCACTTCCCTGCGATACCAGCACGGTAATCGCAGCTCCCCGCTAGGATTTGTCTGCTGTCGCCGATCTTCAAGAATCAATTTCGCCTACAATTTGATGCGTCCACACCGTAGATAACGAAGTAACTTACGCTGAGCTTCACGCATCTCGGTGGTGCATTATTTTTCGTTTGCCGATTAAACCTAGCAGTTACTTCCGATCAGTGCGAGTTCAACACTTCCCTCACGTCGTAGACGCGCCCCACTTCAAATAGACGACTTCCTTTCTCTAAATTCTTTTCACGAAAAAACTATGAAGATCTTGCAATTCTCGAAACCCGGTTAAAATTAATATCGGCACGCTGTTTCGCGCCATCGCTACCATTTGACAGCACGCCAAACACGCAGCGCGGGCTGCTGACGCCGTGAGCAATCCTACCACATTCGCGCAACTATTCGTCAGATGACGCTATGGGTCGGAAAGACAGGGCGCCGCCTAGCACTTGCAACGTGCCCATGGAGCAAGCAGCACGGAAACGAAACAAGGAATATAGTACTTACACTGCATAGGCGTGAAGTGTTGGCCGGCTGCCGCTTGTCCCGTTTCACTTTTACAATCCACAGGAGCCTTCTTTTCGGATCTCTCGGAAATGAAAACATTCTCCAGCCATTTCGGGAGTGATTTGTGCACGGAGGCACGCAACACCCCGGCATGTCTTCCTCGTCTTGCGGCCAAGAAAAATTGCAACCGAGAGGAAACAGGCCGCCGCACGTGCAACTGACGCAGGCGGGACGGGGAGGGGGCACAAATATGGCGCGCGTCCTCGCCGAGGCGGCACTGACCCTTTCAAAGGATGTCCTCACCCTCCACGGAGCGGCGGAGGGGCGCGCGCGCATCGAGGCACCCTATTTCGCGGTAAAGCCCCTCAATTTTCCAAAAGTAGCGCCATTCTTAGATCTTTCCGCCACCCCGCTCACCCTGGCGCGTCCTACTCCACGCCTCCTGTCGCCCCAGCCTCCTCCGCTCCCCCATTGGCCAATCTCTGTCACGTGAAAGCAGGCGCCGCGCTTTTGTACATTTTTTTCTTTCCAGCGCGGAGCAGGCGCCGCGCTTTTGTATATTTTTTGTTTCCAGCGCGCGCCGACCTCCATTGTTGGGCCTGCGCGACGAAAGTACTGCAGGCGGACTGACGGAGTGCGTTAGCGCAATAGAATGTGCAGGGCCGAGAACTTAATTGCGATGCCTTGCTGCTGCGCCTTCGGTTGCCGCAACAGACACAGCGAGGGCAAAAAGCTTTTTGCTTTGCCGTCCGGCGGGCGCAACGCAAAAAGAAGTGTGGATTCGCAGGATCGGGCGGGCTGACTTCGAGGAAGTAGCTAAGAACGCACGGCTTAGTGAAGTAAGGGCCACGGCTACTCACAACCTCTTATTTTGAGCCTACTTCACGCCTTCCGCTTCGAAAAAGTGTGTTTTCATGCTCTGCGTGCTTTTTAGCGCGTTGTTTGACTTTTTTTTATTCGAATGTGCTCTCTTTGTTTCATGTAGTTTCGTGTTGAGGTGGAATACAAGCATCTGCAGCTGGCCTGTGACACAAAAACGACTTTATTCAGGGTGTGTTTTGAGCTCCACCAGAAGTTAACACATTCTCGACGCTTTTGCAAGGCTCATTATGACTTACGATGCACTCTTTTAGCTTCTAATGTACGCCCGCATGTATTGATTTGGTTTGTGGTGATTGACGTTTTTAACGTTCCGAAGCGACTAAAGCTAGGATGGAGGTCGTAGTGGATGGCTCCGGATAACTTTATCTAGCTCGCCTGGGGATGTTTAACGTGCACTTTGATCGTAGAGTCCTACGTGGGCCGGTAAATTCCTCGTTGGCGTTTCATAATACTCGCGCTAGCGCTGCTTTAGAAGTTGGCGCCTCGGCGCGATTGTATTTCTTCAATAAATTTTATTTACTAGTTGTAACAACTTGTCATTATATCGTATTATTGACGGCGCCTCCAGGGGATCAAAGCGGCAACGGGAACACCAAAGCTAGAACCAGGGCTGGATGGGGCTCGCCGAAGCCTGTGCATGCCAAGGGGGTATAAGATCACGGACAGTCAATTTTGTATGCGAACACTCCCTGCGACGCCTGCATTAGTGTAATGTTACGTGCTCTTCAGAGGTCTCCGTTAGCCATTACATGTGCCCTCCTGGAGCAGTACTTTTAAAAAAAAAGCTATATATCGTCGCGCTTACCAAAGCACCCCGCAATGAAAATGCGGCCCTGTTGCCAGGCGTTGCTGACCGCACACAGCCGTAATCTTTCACGCGCCGACCGAACAAAAGTGTCCTGCAGATACGTGAATGAACCTACGAAACCACGTACACATACTTTCACACTGTCAACACCTGAAACTTTGGTAATTACGCGCGTGTTTGAGTACACCGCGTGCTTGCGTCGTGTTTCAGCAACACGAACTCTGAAAGTCGCGCGCTTTGCGCCTTAAATACGCCTGGAATAATGGTCATTTTCTCTATTTCTTCCGCAATTCCAACACGATATTCTTAAGGCCAGTTACCGACTGACGAAGAAAGATCTCGATTGAAAAAAATGGCTGTGGATTAGCTAAGGTTAAGCCCAGGATGCTAAGGATGCTAAGCCTTTATTTTAAAGCGACAGCGTTAAGGAGCTCGTGTCGCAGAAAAGCCGGTGTCGTCGGCGTCGGCTCAGGCGTGCGTCGCTTGCTTAGGCGCGCATTTCGTTGTCGCACCGAACGCTGCGTTGCTCGACGCTCACCGCGTCCGATGCGGGGCGCGTAGTCGCTGCGCCGTAGCCCATTGTCTTACACCCCTTGGCGGGTCGACGGGAACGCTGTCGCGTTCCCTTCTTGAAGGCGAAGCTTAAGTGTCCGCTTTTGCAGCTGTTATGACGTCATATGGTAGCTACGCGGCCGCGCGCGGCGCAGCAAGGAAGAGCGTGGTTGTGCGGCTAGTATGCTTCGCATAAAAACTGCTCCGCATGGCTCGAACGAACTTTTCTGCGGATTTCCTCCCGTAGCGTGTTAGCCGTCGTCTGCTACGGCAGGCCCACCACCGACGGCGCCACCGTCGAGGCCGCGCCGAGCGGAAGAGGAGGGAAGCGAATGGCGCTATTTTGGGAGATTGAGGGGTTTTAGGTCCGTTCGATTTACCTTGCACTGCGTGAACTAGTTCCTGGCAGTTCAGAAAAAGTGTCACACTCATGCAGCGCCAGTTCAGCAGTGCAGGCATAGCGCGACACTAGCGCCAAACTGAAACGAATGCTGAAGTGCAGGTAGTGCAGGCCTTCTGCTGGTCTTGGCGCTTCGCCAGCTGCACGTCGACTTTTGTTCATGGATTGATCCAGCCTGCCCGCGGTTAGGCGAAAGTGTTTTGAAGGGTGTACAGGCTGGTTGATATATGGTGGAAACCGCTATGGATTGCGGCGCATCATCTGCAGCCATCGTTCAAACAGTTATTGAGCTGATGGACTCGGACAGTGAAGACGAGGATTTCGACGATGTTGTCACAATTCTAGCGCTGAAGCTAACTAGGTTGCAACGCAATAGCATTCCTAAGTACTGTGAAGAAGTCGTGAGTCGCTACTTTGATTTTGAATTTAACAGACTTTTCCGCCTATCGCACAGTTCCCAAACGCGGTTCCCAAACACGCCTATCGCCAAACACGGTTCCCATCTTCATTGACGATCGGCGTCAGCTTCGTTGCCACGCCGCCTATTGCAACGCAAATGCTGCCGTCGTCTGCTGCCATGGCTGTAGCACGACCGGCACCACCTCTCAACACGGTGCAGGGTCTGCCTGAACTAGCCCTGCACGACGCCTGCACTTGTTTAAAACGAACGCCGTAGTTCAGAGGGCGCCACGTTGCACTGCCAAAACGAATGGCCGAGTGTGGCACTACATGAACTAGTTCAGGTAGTGCAGATAAATCGAACGGACCTTTTATTTCGCGGAGGAGAGAAAAGGGAGAGGGCCCGGATCCGAGTTTACGGACAACGCGGCTGGCATCTATAGTCGGATACAACTTTAGAAAAAAGGGGAGGCCCCGCCCAGATGACCGAAGCGCCACAGCCGATTGCCTCCGCGACTAAAATAGTCGCGCTCGAAAACTCGTGTCCCTGAAACGCGTAATTCTCGGTATAAATAAATACTTTTGTATTTTGATGACTGGTTTAGTAGAGCTCTCCTGTGCTACAGCGCATGCCGGATCACGAGAAAAAAATAACCCCGTGCCTTCTACAACGTTGCCCGTCGTCTGCTCTTTAGCTTCATTGCAAGTTACAAAAGTAGAAAGAGCAGCTCCGCAAGGCTTTTGCGCTTGTTCACATGTACACGGCGTGTCTACAACTCATTTTCGAAGCTTAAAATGAATCAGTTGGTATTGACAAAGCACTTATATAAAACAATGCATTTATCGCAACCATTACAAACCTGGGGCGAGAATACGGTCGAGGCAGGAAGGTACAAAAATGCTCCATTCATCGTTTTAAATAAGTACTCTTGGTTTTAAATTGCATAAATTTTTTTTGTTTTGTGTTTTCACCATTTCACAGCACGCCTTCTACAGCTTGTGCGTGCAGTGAGCACTGGTGGACAGCAATCAATCGACGGTGCTACACAACGCTCGAACACCGTCGCTAGACGCTCGGCTATCTCACTGCTGACAATGATCGTTCACGCGAAGTTGACAGCTACAAATCTTTGCGTTGAAGGCTTCTTCTGCAAATATTTTCTGTTGGGACATTCGTAGGTTTGTTTCATGCGCGCACACTTTTCTGATTTCTTCCGAGAATGGTTTTGCTCCATCACTTCACCCCGTCCGACGAACAATGCAGCGACACAGCACAAGGAACACACCCGCCGCTAACAGTAGGCACCAGTCTTTGGAAAACTTTTCTCGTCGTAACTTCACTCGGGAGCGAAATAAAACAACATGGAACAAACACGCAGGATGTTTGTTCGTAGCGGTCGCTGCGGGATCCTGTTTTCAGGCAAAGCGTAGCGCAGCGCCAGCGATGCTCGCTGCAATGTTCCTTCGCCAGATCACGGCTCAGAATAGACGCACGCGGCACAAATGCCGCATGGTAAGCTCGCAGTAATATTTCTGGCATGATAGACCATCACAAACAGTTCTGGAATTCACTCTGACGATGGGCTGAAGCACACAGCTGACGCGACCTCGCCCAGTTCGAAGCGCGGGCGGCCATCTTCTCCGTCGGTGGAGTCACCGGCCGTGCGGCTCATGACGTTAGTCCAGAGTGCGCGCCCATTGGTGGATGCTCCTGTGCCTCCGCCTCGGAGGAGTAAACGCCCCCTTTTTTTCGAAAGTTTTATGCGACTATAGTAAAGGAGGCCTTGGTTGGCGCCAAGTGATGTTGTGTGGTCGCCATATCTCCGACAAGGCTACGTTCATTATGTGTACTATGTGCGGAATAAAGTAATTCTCAGTACATAACATTGGCGACGAACCGGATCAACCTGTGGCAGGGAAGCCCAGAGGGTATCGTGGAGCATCCAGTGAGTCATGCCTGAGCGCCAGCATGATTTTTCTTCACGTTTGGAGGAGTTTACTGGCTGCAACTGGGCATCGTGGTTCGGCCGGCTACAATTTTTCTTCGAGGCCAACGATGTGACTCACCCTGTCAAGCAACGAGCACACTTGCTTACACTGTGCGGTGCTCAAATTTACGACGTGGTTTGTGCGCCGCTTGAATTGAAGACGCGCGACCAAGTTAGCTATGCCGAGATCGTGGCCGCACTTCAGACACACTACGACCCTCGTCCGTCCGAGGTCTATAGTTACACCGTGGTCTATAGTCGTGCGATGTTCCAAAGGCGAGATCAGCTCCCAGGCGAGTCGGTAAACGATTACGTTGCCGCTCTACGCAAGTTGGCTACGAGCTGCAATTTCGGCACGCTGCCGACGGCAACAACAGCTACGGCGACGCCAGCTGAGGGAACGGCACCACCTACACAGCAGGGAGCTACGGGCTCCCCGCTGTGTATGGTCTCCGTGACCAGAATCTTCAACAGCGACTGTTTGCAGAGAAGGATATGACTTATTGCAAGGCTTAAGGTACGGACACGCTGGCGGCAAAACGCGCGCGGCACGCCGCCGGCCGCGCGCGGCGTGCCGCGAAACCTGCCGCGGAAGCGGTTTGGTCTGCCGCGCAGAGAATGGGTCGAGGAGCCATTTTCAGCGGCTTGCCGCGTGCAGCGAACCAATGAGAGACGTCCGGGCTTTCTCCTAAGCACCACCTCTTGGCTACTGCCGAAGTTAACTTCCAGCGGCGGCGGCGGAACCACGATCGACGACCGCGACAGCCGCGACAAACATAGCTAGTGCTTTATGTGCATCCACGTTGCAAAATGAATTTCAGCCGAGAGAACATGATGGAACAATTTCTGGAGATTGTTCGCGTGTTTCCCTTTTTGTACGATAAAACTCACCCGGAGTACAAAGATAAGGACGCCAAAATGAACCGGTGGGCGATCATCGGCAGAACATTCGTTCTGACTGGTGAGTTGTTTTCATTCTTTATCTGACCTTCCGCTGAACGTTCACGTCGGCAGGAATGTGCGGGGGTGAGCACACTTGTTTAGAGTGCTCTAGCGGTGTGCTGCGGAGCAAATGATGTGGAATCTAGGTTTCCTACGGGCATCCTGATTTTGCCTGAGCGGTTCGCAAGTCGTATCAGGCTGCGCGCTTCGTACAGCGCCGCTTGAGGATTGCTCATCTTCTCATTTTGCAACATTTCTTGGTGATAAACAGTGGCATTTCTGTAGGATCGCAAGCAGCCCGAAATTTTGAAAATGTGAAGGATCGTTGGCTTAAAATTGTGTCGGCCTCGGAGGGGGCCCGGAAAAGTGGCGCCGGAGGAGAGGCCAGAAAGGTCCACACGAAGAGGACACTTTTCGACATCGTGGATGGCATGCTGAGGAACACACCGCATTATGCGGGAAGGTAAAAAAAAGAAGAAAGGCAACTTCGTTTCGTAGCCATCTGCGCCAACTCAAGCCTGGAATTGATAACCTCACTACTGTCACCTGTCCTACCACTCTTTTTTAAGCTGCTTTCTTCGTGTTTAATATCTTTCTACCTGCTTTGAAACCTACCTGCTTGAATTCTATCTGCTTTCAATTAAACCCTGCCCTCTTCAAGTACTCGCTGTATTGGCTGACCCTGTAGGCATGAAGAGCTAGAAAAAACAAAAGGTCAGGACATTAAAATTACAGGAAACATCTACATACTTAGATTAAAAATGCAATGACACTAATTTCAAATTATTGAAATAACTGGCAGCTGCGCGCACCCGCTGAATACAACTTGAAAAGAAAAAAACTGTTCCTACATCTAATGTCCTCTAGGTGCCTCTTTCCAGTGCGGCCAATTTGAAATGCTGAATAAACTGATATTATAAGGGTTTTTATTCATTTTTTGCATGTTTAAGTTGTGCTAAAGAAATGCTACATAGGGCCACCTTTGGCTGCATTGCACAACTTGTGATTTTCAGTATATTATCCTGTCAGAAAAACAGGTTAAATAGTGCTCATGCATTTGCTTGCAATCACGCAATTAAACCTTGTATGTCAACATTACATTTTATTACTGCATCATACAATTGCTTTCACACAAAGTACAACATAACATGTAAATTATCAACAATAAAAGTATTTTAATACACTCATATTGCACTGCATACAGGAAATTTAGTCCCCTGCACCATTTCTTTTTCCATGCAGAAACTAAACCTTTCCTTGTAAGACTTGCTATGTACATGCATGCAGGCTAGACTGCATTTGTAATTTTTTTTTGAAATTGTTTGACCATTTTTACCGTATGCATGCATTGCACGAAACTGTATCTGCTATGGAAAACAGTAGCAGCAGTAACACAGTACAGCTGCATTGATATTTCATCTCGGCAATCAGAGGAACATGTCAGCGTTAAAAGTAATTGAAGCAACTTGCCAGGTGGAGGATAAGGCCGCACGAGGTAAGGCTTCAATGGAAAGGCCTCGTCGCCCACCACCCGCCTTGGTTGCTTAGTGGCTATGGTGTTGGGCTGCTAAGCACGAGGTCGCGGGATCGAATCCCGGCCACGGCGGCCGCATTTCGATGGGGGCGAAATGCGAAAACACCCGTGTACTTACATTTAGGTGCACGTTAAAGAACCCCAGGTGGTCCAAATTGCCGGAGTCCCCCACTACGGCGTGCCTCATAATCAGAAAGTGGTTTTGGCACGTAAAACCCCAGAATTAAATTATGAATTCGTCGCCCACCATCAAGTATGGTATCAGTCCCGCTGAGCCAACTGTTGCTGCTGGGGGGATCCCAAATCTGCGCTCGCCCAATATGCGCATCAACTTCGTTCTTAAGAAAACTCCTCCATCGCTTTCTCCCCCGTAGTGGCCAACGTCCACATACACAAATCTGAAATAAAGGAAGACGTTTCAGTGTAGCCCATTTAGCATCTGATGTAGTACATGACTTTCACCTCGCTCCTCCTGAAGTCACTACTGCGTTCAAGTCTCGTAAAGTGATTTCTGCGCTGCATTATAGTTTGACTAAATATACATGCCACACACAATCACAACTCCGATTACCATCTTACCATCTGCTGCTATTTATGCAGAACCAAATATGTTTACTGTCAACCTGCGTGAGCAAACCATTGTAATCGTACACCTGTCTACGCTGTGCTCCTTATTTCGTCATGTAACTTACACCATTGAACTGTCCACTTTTCTTTCAGTGCATACAATAGCACTCTCTTTCAATGAATATAATACACTGTTTTCATGACTCACAAGAAAAATGCACCATTAACGAGTGGTTTAACAAAAGTTTTCTTTTGCCATGTATGCACCATACCTATAATGTGCATCGCATATTGCCATGAGGACTGTGCTGAATGACTTCTTGTGGTAAGCAGGCCCGCGGTCCGGTAACGAAAAGTGCTTTATCATGGGAGGGAGCGATATATGTACACTTGGAAAGGGGGTGACGTAGACGTCACGTGTTAACAGTCGGGGCGCTATCAGAATGACAGCGTGTTATGGCTACACTTGTAATTCAAGTTTCGTGACCCTGAATTTGCAGGACATTCAATGCTCTCATGCTTTCCATCAATACATCCAATGCAGTTGGGAAAGTTCCACTCGACAAGCATGTCTGTGGCAATCTGAAAGAGTGATCGGGAGGCAATATGAGACTGTGACAAAACAATAGCGTAGCAATGCCTAAAGTAACCTTTAGTTGGCTTAGGCGTTATCAGATGCCGGGCCCCCGCAGGGGCGTCTGCGCAAGCAGGCGTTTGGTGTGTTGCGCCACCACGTACCCGAGCACACGAGGGTTGGACCCTCCCGCGTGTAGCCGTGCGCGGCTTAGCCGTGTCTGGGGAAAAGGGGATCCTGGGGGTGGAGCTGATGCTGGGTGTTTGGACCTTTAAGGCCCCCCGGCGGAGGCAACACACCCCTTTGGCCTCTGCTTCACATAGACGGCACCCCCGGACTGACCCACCCGGGGGAAATCGGTAGTTGCCTTTTCCTGTCTCTCTCTTCCTCTAGTCTTCGTCTTTCTCTCACTTTTCATCTTTCCTGTTTTCTCCTAGCTTCCGCTTACTTCCAATTTTTCCAGGCAGCAAGGGTTAACCTTGTGTGAATAGCCACCCTAGGTTATATCAAATCTGGTTATAGCGGTAATGTACAGCTGGCGTTTGCAGGCCGTGTCTCACAGGTCCTACAACGTCCCCTTGTAGGACTCCATGGTGGGTGGCTGGCGTTACTGCCGAAATTACAATCTCTTATGGCTTCTTCTTTTCCCCCCTTACCTGATCGCTCCCTCAAGAGGGGGCGCACCGATGATGTCTTCGAATTTTTTGCCCGTCAAAAAGAAACTTTTCCTCGTTTCCATGTAGTGCACTCCGAAACACCAGACAAACCAGTGCGAGCAATCTCACCATTCCTCGTGTCCAAATCTCTGACCCATGTTCTTGGTACAGGCTACAAAGCATCCAGAATGGCAAGTGGTGATCTCCTCTTGGAGCTCCGCAACCTGAAGCAATATGAAAAGCTACCTAATCTAGTATCATTTGGCGACGCCAAAGTAACAGTAACACCGCATCGTACCATGAATACAACCATGAATACGGTCACAGTTCACAGAGCTGTCGAGGCCGCCAAACCTGCGCGAAATGCAGTGCTCATGAGCACACCTCTGAAACTTGTGAAAACTCTCTCCATTGTGTAAACTGTGAAGGGGAGCACGCTGCATACTCGCGGTCGTGCCCATCGTGGAAGAAAGAAAAGGAAATAGTTACAATTAAAGTAAAAGAAAACATAAGTTTCAAAGAGGCACGCAGGCGGGTGTCCTTCCTGCCAAAGAACACCTTTGCCGAAGTGGCGCGTCAGGGGGCAGCGCCACAACGGTCTCCGGCGGCTGTCCGACCCACACTCAGTGAGCCGGCAGTGACGCTATCCGCCCCCCCGGCGTATGCAGCTAGTGCTGCTGCGCCAACCAAGCAGACGGGGCCATCTACCTCCGGGCAGGTGACCTCAAAGGCCTCGTCCAACGTGCCGAGGCCTTCACGCCAAACAAAGCGCTCGAAAGAGCGCGTGTCCAGCGCCTCGCAAGAGGCGATGGACACAACCACGAGCAAGACGGCGCCACCAGCGCCGAAGGAGCGGCGAGGCGGTCTCGATCGCTCCAAAAGAGACAAAACTCCCGTCACGGCGCCAGAAAAAGGCCCGTGAGCCAACATCAGTCTCTTAAACACACAGCACCCTTCACATATAGCATAATGGATACACAAATACTACAATGGAATGTGCGAGGACTTCTACATAACCTCGACGACATTAAAGAGCTCCTACATGAATATAGACCAAATGTGCTGTGTGTTCAAGAAACGCACCTCAATCATACGCAAACTAAGTTTCTCCGACAGTACGCTATTTTTCGTAAAGACCGTGATGACACTGTCGTGTCGTCCGGAGGTGTGGCCATTATAGTTGCCAAAAGTGTTGCTTGCCGGGAATTAAGACTTCGTACGCCCCTAGAGGCAGTTGCTGTCCGAGGAGTGTTGTTTAACAAATTAGTCACGATTAGTTCCATATACATTCCTCCGAATTACCATCTTCACAAAACAGAATTTCAAAACTATATAGATGAACTTCCGGCACCTTACATAGTTGCCGGCGACTTCAACGCACATAACACGCTGTGGGGAGATTCTCGTTGCGATGCGAGAGGACGCCTAATTGAAAGCTTCCTCCCCTCCTCAGGAGCATGCATAATTAACAAGAAAGAGCCGACGTACTACAGTGTGGCACATAACACGTACTCATCAATAGACTTAACTATAGTATCGAGTACACTAATCCGTATATTGAGTGGAGTGTTCTGAAGAACTGCTTTGGGAGCCACCACTTTCCAATTATTTTAAACCTAACGAAACAGGATGCATGCTCTCCACATTTTCCGCAATGGAACATTAACTCAGCTAACTGGGAACTGTTCCAAGAGTTGACGTATTTAGGCGAAGATAACATTGCTGGTTTTAATATAGACGACGCTGTGGCATATCTAACAGGTTTTATTATTGACGCTGCAACTAAATGTATCAAGCAAACTAACGGTTTGGCAAGCAAACGTCGCATCCCATGGTGGAACAATGAATGTCGGAAAGCACGAAAAAATCAAAATAAGGCGTGGAGATTGCTTCGAAATTGTCCAACCGCTGAAAACCTTATTAAATTCAAACAAGTCAAGTCACAAAGGTCGGAGAACACGTCGACGAGCAAAGAGAGAAAGCTGGGATAGGTACATCTCCAGTATAAATTCATACACTGATGAAACAAGAGTATGGAATAGAGTAAATAAGTTAATAGGCCGGGAGTCACATCCCCTACCGTTAGTAAGTAGCCAAGGTGACAGCCTGGAAAATCAGGCGGATTCTCTAGGCGACCACTTTCAATATATCTCCAGTGCATCGCACTATACAGAAACATTTCTAAGACACAAAGAACGCGAGGAGCGGCATCCCCTAAACCGCAAAGGCTCATCGAGTGATGCTTACAATTGTCCATTTACTTTGGCGGAACTCAAGGCGTCTCTGGCTTCTTGCAGCCACTCGGCGCCAGGTGGCGATCGTATCATGTACGAAATGATTAGGCACCTTCACCCTGAAGCTCTGGAAACACTTCTATCTCTTTTTAATACCATGTGGGCGGCGGGGTACATTCCATCGTCCTGGAAACAAGCTATAGTTATTCCCATTCTCAAACAAGGGAAAGATCCGGCCTTAGCCATCAGCTACAGGCCAATAGCGCTAACAAGCTGTCTGTGCAAAGTTTTTGAAAAAATGGTAAACCGGCGCTTAATCAGCTTCTTAGAGAGCAACAATAAACTAGACCCCCTTCAATGCGGTTTCCGAGAGGGAAGGTCGACAATAGACCACCTTGTCCGCATTGAGGCGAACATTAGAGATGCGTTCATTCATAAACAGTTTTTACTCTCAGTGTTTCTGGACCTAGAGAAAGCGTACGACACGACGTGGCGATACGGGATCCTCCGCGATCTTTCCGCAATGGACGTCCATGGGAACATGTTAAACACAATTGAAAGCTATCCCTCTAACCGCACTTTTCGCGTAAAGGTTGGTAACGTCTTATCGAAATCATTCACCCAAGAAACTGGTGTTCCGCAAGGAGGCGTACTTAGTTGCACACTTTTTATTGTCAAAATGAACAGCCTACATACAGTCGTTCCACGGACAATGTTTTATTCCGTTTATGTTGACGACGTACAAGTAAGTTATAAATCTTGCAATATTGCTGTCTGCGAACGACAAGTGCAGCTTGGGGTAAACAAATTGTCTAAATGGGCAGATGAGAACGGCTTCAAAATAAACACCCAAAAAAGTACCTGCGTACTCTTCTCAAACAAGAGGGGGGTAGCACCAGTGCCTAGTGTTACGTTTCGCCTACGACGCGCGGATGCAACGGACGCCGGGGCTTCATTCAAAGCGGCGGACATTTTGGCCCGTTCGGAGCGGCCGCGACGCATCCCCGCCGAGCGCGTCCCGGCATGTTCAGTGCCACGTGTCTTTGTGTGTGCGTGTGTGTGTGTGTGCCCACGCTTGTCAAAGCGCGGCAGCCGGGGAGAGGAGCTCCCCCAGTGTGAAGCGAGGAGGTCTGACCGGCGCCGGCCCGTCTGATGCGTCACCTCCTTGTGCCAACGTGTCTTTCAGTCCGTCCGTGCCTCGCTGTCACGTGGTGTCATCTCGTGACCTTCCTTCTTGCCCGCGACGCCAAGAGTATAAGAGCAGCTGCCCCCGGACGCCAGGAGAGAGGCTCCGATTTCTTCTGTTGAGTAACGTGCTCTCCCGTCTCTCTACTTCGGTCGACCTGACCGCCCGCTCTTTGCGATGCTAGAATAAACAAGTTGTTCTGTTAGCAGTCGCCTCATGCTTTGCTGGGACCTTCGGATGCTTCCAGTGTGCCCCAGGCCGCCAGGCCAACGCTACCCTTGGGGCTTGCGACCCATTTGCAACAACGGGCGCCAACGGTCCGGTTGCAACAACGGGTGTCAGCACTGAGGTTCCAACAGCTGATGGCAGCGCTGAGATTCCAATAGCCGGTGCCATCGGTGCGGATCAAACACTAGTATTACGATCAAGGGAGACCACCTCTCTGTGAGCAGTCAGCATAAATTCCTGGGAATCACTTTAGATTCAAAGCTCACGTTTATTCCCCATATTCAAAATCTGAAAATAAAATGTTTGAAAACAATGAACCTCCTTAAGCTTCTGTCACGCACTACATGGGGTAGTGATCGAAAGTGTCTATTAAACTTATACAACAGTCTTGTCCGCTCCCGCCTGATTACGGAGCAATAATTTATAACTCTGCAACACCAAGTGCATTAAAAATCTTAGACCCCGTCCACCATCTGGGTATCCGTCTCGCGACGGGCGCTTTCAGAACAAGTCCAATCCAGAGCCTCTACGCTGAGTCAAATCAGTGGTCACTTCATCTACAACGGTCATATAGCAGTTTCACATACTTCCTGAGAGTACAAGCGAACAATGAACACCCTTGTTATTCAACCACAAACAATATCACCGCTGCTACGCTCTTCCATAACCGGCCTGCAATGAGGAAGCCGTTTGCTTTGCGTGTGAGGAACCTAATTGAGGAAATGGGTGTTCCCCTCCTTGAACAGTGTCCTATGACTCAAGCGAAACTGTTACCGCCATGGCAGTGGCAGATCATAGACTGTGATATGTCGTTTGTAGATGTCGGGAAACATGCGCCAGAGGCACATATTAAAATGCATTTTTTAGAACTCCAGTATAAGTACTCTTGCACTGAGTTTTACACGGACGCTTCCAAGTCGGATGCAGGGGTTTCTTACGCAGCCACCGGCCCATCCTTTTCAGAATCCGGCGCACTGCACCCGGAAACTAGTATATTTACGGCAGAAGCCCATGCACTTTTGTCGACAGTGAAGCATATAATGAAATCAAAACTTCGAAAAACAGTCATATATACAGACTCTCTAAGCGTCGTAAAAGCCCTGAATTCACTCTCTAAACACAAGAACCCTGTACTTGTTGAGCTCTACTCCGTTCTGTGCAGAGCATACATATCTAACCAGCATATCATTATATGCTGGGTACCTGGCCATAGAGGTATTGAGGGAAATGTTCTAGCAGACCAAATGGCCAGATCAATTACATCGCAAGCTACTCTTACCGCTGGGGTTCCTGCTACTGATCTGAAGCCTCTCTTACGAAGAAAACTACGGAACCACTGGCAACGCCTGTGGGATGCGGAAACAAATAATAAGCTCCGCGTGATAAAACCACAATTAGGATTCTGGCCCTCTGTAGCAAAATCACGCCAAACGGATGTCCTGTTCTGTCGTCTCAGAATAGGACACACGTTTGGCACACATAATTTTCTACTCACCGGAAGTGACCCTCCAACCTGTGGTAGATGTGGGGATAGGCTTAGCGTCCTCCATGTCCTCCTGGAGTGCCGGAAAGCCGAAGCGGAGAGAAAGAAACATTTTCCACTTGCATACCATTACCACATTCCTCTTCACCCGGCTATGTTTCTTGGCAGAGAGCCCCTTTTTAATTTCAAGGCAGTCCTCAATTTCTTAAATGACGTTGTCCTACATATTATAAGCCCATTACATTCGTAGAGCATCCTCGTTCCAGAGGATGCCGCTACGATAATTGTGTTGCATAGCACATGCCTCCAGACCCTTGCGTTTCAAGGGCTCTAAGGAGGCAGTAGTGCTCCAGCCAATCTTATAACCTTATATATTTTTACACATCGTATCATTCTTTTTAAATGCATCTTAATGTTCATAGCACACAACATACGCCATCGCCATAATCTTATTATACAGATTTTACGTACTTTAGAGCAGCTACGCTTTAAGGCCCCTTTACAGCCACATCGCCCCAACTTCATGGAACTCATTAATTAAATTGCAAGCCCATTATCATCGACATGGCGCTCTTTGGCCATACATGGCCCTTGCGTCATTAAAAATCAAACATTCATTCATCAGATGCCGGGCATTGGGAAAGTCAGTAGCATAACAAATGAGGTAAAGAAAGGCAAGCTGGACGATTGTCAACACTATAAACCCTCTCCGCAGTAACAAAACGGACTGCAGTGCACTTACTTTTTTCCATTCTTCTGCTGTTTGTGGAAATCTTACATAGATTGGCTGAAGTATTTCCCATAATGCAGCACACGTTTCTCTTACGATCATTCCAGCCGTTGATCGTCCTGTCAGGAAGTTGAACGACAAACTTCTCATTGTGTCGCCGTTTGCGAGAAATCTGAAAAGCGTATTCTCTTCACATACGTCTCAAAGGATAAATGAGGAGGAGGGGGGGGGTGAGTTGCGTCACAGTGCTCATGCGGTATGTTTTACTCAATATTTTCCGAGGGACTGCTCATCATGCACTGTGACGGGACAGTACCGGGTCACGGACTTTCGGACTTACCTTACTGTCATGGCAAGTCGATCGTGTGTGGATATCGACCGCCTGAACGGAGTGTCCTGCCGCTCAATCACAGGCCGAACTAGGTGGAACAGTGTGTCGAACGAGCTCGGCGGCATCCGAAAGACGCTATAATCAAGAATCGGCAACATCACTATCACGTCACACACACGGCACACTACGCGTTTAAAAAGGTTGTAATCACCCACTCTCGGAAGAAGCCTTCATCTCGGGCGCGCAGCCGGGGAAGCAAAGCATTCGCTTGTCCCTCAACGTCTCGGTAGCGCCAACAGGGGTGCACCCAAAACCTTCGTCTGCGTGCCTTTTGCGCGCGCCGCCGTCGCAACAGCAGAGAACACACAATGACCAAAACGCTCATCGTCGTCAGAACATCGTTGTCTGCATCTGCCATTGCAGGAGTCAGCGGGGTAGATGAGGGACGAAGAGCTGGTATGCGGTCTGCTAACCGAGCAAGGAGAAAGCGCGCAACAACCGCGAAATCGCGCCTATGCTCGCGCAGTTCGATACAAGGCGAGATCAGCTCTGTCACGTGACTCCGCGGCGGCCGCCGTGCGCATAACCGATGTGGCCTCTCTGCCGCACGGCGTTCATGCCACCGGCGGCGTGCCGCGCGTGTTTTGCCGCTAGTGTGTCCGTACCTTTCTGACTTCGCTATTCGAGTGGAAAGCGCCGTTCAACGGCAACGACAGATAACAGCTGATCATGCGGAAGTCAACAAGGCGGCAACGCACGCCGGCGACAGCGCTTCGACCTCCAAGACGCATTCTCACCAAGGGCAACGCTGCTGGCGTTGTGACAGTTCGCACAGTCCCAAGGCGTGTAAGTTCAGCACAACTATTTGCAAAAATTGCCGAAAACAAGGGCACATTGCCAAGGCTTGTATTTCGAGGAAGAAGGCTGAGAAAAAGGCATACCAGCGTAGCATTTCCTTAGAAACTTCACGGACTGCGGAAGTGACTAACGAAACCAAACATGAGGTTTCAACGTTGCATGACTTCTGTGCAGTGGCAGACGGATTCAGCGCCCCGAAGTTTACTCTGACGCTTACAGTGCACGGCAAACCTGTGACTTTTGAGGTCGACTCCGGTGACTGCAGCGTGCAGCATGGTCGCACACATTTCCATTAGTGGGCCCCGCATCAAGCTAGCGATGGCCCATGCTAACGTTCCACGCTACTTCCTGGTGCAGTTCCTCGGACTTTGGAGCTTGCAGCTTCTGCAGCCTTCCAGCTTTCGTGCCCCGTGCCCAGAATCTGTCGCCGGGTTAGGTCTAGGCGCAAGACTTCCGGTCTACGGGCGTATTGCGGCGGAGCCAGTGGAGCCGTGCTGGGCTTCAATTCAACGCGTGCTTTATTTGTCGTACAAAAATCCCTCACGTGACCTGGTCCTAGGTGCCTAGGGACAGCATCGTTTAGGGCGCGATGCTGGTGCCGAGCGACGCCGTGGCGTGTTCGTCCTCGGCGTGATCGTTCTCTGCACCGCACGTTGTTCAACATTGGTCATGTGATTGCGCGTGCGCTGCTTGTGTGTTCGTTGTAGGTTCTGTGTTACTTGGCGGAAAGCCGTGAGTAGTGGCGGTGCGGCTTTGGCCTCGGTGAGCTTTGGTAGTACAGAATCTGCGTTGTGTGACCCGTGCTTTCTTGCGAACCCGGCTGTGGTGACAACTGAAATATCGAAGTGGCCTAGCGCCTCGGCAGCGAAGTTCTGCGAACCGTGATGTGGCATCGCCGTGTCCGACTTTGCTTAACGGACATCGAGGGATGTGCTGCTCGCTGCAAGTCATGTCAATGCAACTGCGTCGACCGCCCACTGTTCAGCGCTGAATGTGTGTTTGGTGTGCTATGCTTGAAACGAGTGGTGCATCCGTGCAGCTGGGGTGGCGGAGGAGCAGAGTGGCTTAGGGGCTCCGTTTGTGCCTTCACAGACATGTGCTCCCGTCTTGGTCTCATTAGCGGCTGCCTCGGGATCGTGGTGTGCTGGCTCCTTGCCTAGTATGAAGTTTACGACGCTAACACACAGCATGTTCACGTTTTTCCGCGCTATATGTCATTTGCACGACGGCCGTGTTGAAAACGAGACATATGTCTGTGTTCTTTGAGTTTGTGTGTTGTAAATTACTTTCTATTGTGGAAGTTTTGGGAGTCCTATTACGCAAGGAGTGCGAACATAAACACATATGTGTGTCTGAAATTTTAAATTACTCATAATACCCTTTACGACTGATAAGTGGGCTACGCTGCCTGTGTGAATCAGCTACCGTAGATTGAGACGCCCTTCCGTGTGGTAGACTGATGCATGGTGCGCGTTTATTTCTGTACTGTAAAAACCATTTGTTTATTCACTCGATACAAATGTACGGCTTCATCGGCGCAGTACACTTTAGTTACGCGGTGAAGCACACTAATAGTGGGAGGAGGCCGCTATCAGCCAGCATAATATATCCACTTAGGCGACCAGAGGCGGAGGGTGCGCGAGTGTATAATTAAAGAACTCTTATTATGTCCAGTGACAGTGGCCCCGTTTCACTTTTAGTATGCTTCACCGCAGTACATTGCTTAGGCTTCACCGCGAAATATTAGTTTATTGCGAGAAAGATAATCGTAAAAAGCGTAATTATGCAACGTTTCTTTTGTAGCTTGCTGCACCGCAATATGGGGGTGTAAATAAGCATCGTGCAGTAAAGCATACTAAGAGTGGAAAGGGCACATAGGTTTACATTGTGCTTATTATTTTCAGTTGTGACAATTTGCAAGTGCATCTGTGCTCGTGGTAAGCTTCATGACAATTCTTTCTACATTACAAATTCATATTGCAGGGAAGCATACTAAAGCACATTCGCCATTATGGTACGTGTTATTCACCTTCAATGTAGTAGCACAATGCGGATTCTTGCCCCTGCTTTTGGCCGGACTGCACATGCTTTTTGAGAATTGATTTATTCTTTGATTAAGCGTGAGACCTAGCAATGGGTAGCCCAAATGTAGATTTGAGAAAACCAAAACGAATTCAGCACTAATAAGCTAAAGGGTTGTTTTGTGTAGACCAGTGGCCAAGTCTGGATATGAAAGAGGAGGAAGAAAAGCCGAGTCTTTCCACTTCAAGACTGGGAGGCACAACTCCCACAAATAAATACGACTCTTACTTATTTGACTTTTTAAAGGAGATTACCGACTTGCATTGGCAAGTGTTCAGTTCAACAAACAGTGCATGAAGTAAGCTTCCTGCGCATATTTCACCAGCTGCTGCATTATTGTTTCACATTATATGTGAAACTGCAATTTTCTTTATGCCACAACTTGCCGAATTTTGTGTTTTGCATACACCTGGTGCTATTATGGTCATTTTTTCCCTGTCCGCTAGACCATTCTAGCCAAGAAAAGTTTATACACAGACCACAGGTATCGTTGATAAGCAAAGTATACTTATTCGGTGACATTTTCTGCAGCCCTGCAATTGGGCTTTCCTTCCTTCCTTTTCAGTTGTGCAGGTTCATTAAGAAGTGATGAGACAGTTTGACAATTTTAATCGTTGAAAGACTTAGCGAAACCTTTTTCCGGTTGTTTTTTCTTGGTTTCAGACTCTGCACATTGCATTTTAAAGTGTGTTTTCTGTGTTAGTTGCTTTTTTTAATGGGTAAGGCATGTCAACATTTTTACACCATGTCAAGTATGTGGTGCCATAGACTGTTCTTAGATGGAGCCTTGCCCTTTCATTCTGTACAATATGATGTCGGTTGTTTGTGTCCAAGGCCGTTATACAACGTGATTGTAGTATTTTGCCAAGTTTTGCCTCTGCCACCCAAGCTTGAAAGATTGCTACCCACTGCTGGTGGCATGACATATGTGGTGGTGGTGGTGAAAACTTCATTGAAAATGTCCGGCGATTTGGGCGGGGTGGGGCCATAAGCACCCCAGCCTAGGTGACGGCCTCGAGTCCTTGGACTCGGGCGGCTTCCTCGGCGTGCCGGACGGCCCACAGTTGATCGGCGAGGTCGTGGCTGAGCAGGGCCGCCTCCCAACGCGCCCCTCGGTTCGAGACTGCCATTTCTATCCCGTTCGTCGGAGACTCCTGCTGCTGGCTACCGGCGCATGCCCACAGCATGTGCTGCAGCGTCGCTCTGGCTCCGCACGCTTTACAGTCGTCGGATGGATAAATGTCGGGGTAGCAGAGGTGAAGGATCGCCGGGTTAGGATATGTGTGTGTCTGCAATTGCCTCCAGGCAACCGCCTGTTTCTTGTTTAGGTTGGCGTGCGGTGGTGGGTATTTACATCTGTTCAACCTGTAGTGTTGCGTGATGTCTCTGGAAGTGGTCATGCGATCCCCCCACGTCCACTCCTGCATCGTTCTCGCGGTGGGCGAGACGTCGGGATTGCCGGCGGGCGCCGCGGCTCGGCATGTAAGTCCTCGAGCCGTGGCGTGGGCCGTCTCGTTTCTCGAGAGCGGAGGGTCCGTGTGGGCGGGGGTCCATACGAGGAAACGGTCGTTTTTGCGGCAAATATTGCCCTGTTGAATTTGGAGAATGCGGGCCGCTTCCCGGGAGATCCAGCCGCTAGCGTAGTTGCGTATCGCTGCCTGCGAGTCGCTGATTATCACCTCGGCATCCGTGGTGGCCACCGCGAGGGCTATCGCTTCTTCCTCGGCCGCCTCCGTCTCTTCCGTGCGTATCGTCGCGCTCGCGACGCAAGTTCCGCTATGGTCCGTGACTGCAACCGCGAAACCACGTTGCCGCTCGTAACGGGCCGCATCTACGTAGACAGTTTCTTTGTTGCTGCCGTATTTCTTTTGTAAATCTCGCGCGCGCCTGTTGCGCCGGCCAGCGTGATGCGTCGGGTGCATGTTCTTCGGCAACGGCGAAACGGCGATGCGCTCGCGAATCGGTATGGGTATCGCAACCTTTTCGCCCTGCTGTGTGTAGTAGCTGATGCCCAGCGTCTCGAGGATGTGTCGTCCGGTTCTGCATTTTGACAAACGCTCGTACTGCGCGACGTTGTGCGCTCCTATTAACTCGTCTAGGGTATTGTGTACACCCAGTTCGAGAAATTTATCCGTACTGGTATTGATCGGCAATCCTATGGCACGTTCGTACGCCTTGCGGATGAGGCGGTCTAGTTTAGTTCGTTCGGCCACCTGCCACTTGAGGTAGGAGGCGACGTACTTTATGTGACTGGTTACGAACGCTTGTACCAGGCGGATCGTATTGCTTTCTTTCATTCCGCTATGTCTGTTCGTGATACGTATCAGTAACTGGATCGTTTCATTGACCGCACGCTCTAGTCTGCGTATGGTTTCGCCGTTGTGGCCGTTGGCCGACAGGTGCAAGCCCAGTACCCTAATTTTGTGAACATGCGGGATGAAGGTGCCGTCAGATGTGACTGCTCTAATTTCTCTGTCGGCGTGCTCGGCTGCGGAATCGGAGCTCCTGGGTTTGCGACCCCTGCGCGTGGGTCTGTAAAGCAGGAGCTCCGATTTGGCCGCGGAGCATTCGAGGCCCGTGTCACGTAGATACTCCTGCACCGCGTCACTTATCCTGTGCACTGGTTATCTTTTGTCTCTTTGAATTGCAATTTGTTGCCTTTATTTGCTCTTTTGTTGCATTTCAGTTTAAGAATGGCTATCATAATTAACATTAAACCATATTGCACACAATGTTGATGATATGTAGTTGCAATATATGGCCACTATAAATATAATAGAAGTCAATAATTCAAGAATAGTGCCTTTGCATAGTCGTGCAGCCATGAATTGTGGCTATAAGGTACCAGCGCTGCAGGTAGCACTGTTTTTGCAGAATATAGTTCAACTCTACTACTTTCAAACAGCATTGTTTTTATCTGCATTTGTATAGCTCCAGTTTCTGTGAACAACACATACCTGGTGGAAGAGTGGCTTGCACCCGCAGTTGGGTCCAATGAATAGCCAAATTTCTGCCCGTTTTCATGTTCTTAGCATATTAGTAAAGGCAGTCGTTTTTATAGTAGCCTGTTTGCCCAGTGTAGAAGCCGCTGCAGGGTGTCAGGATCTCATACACATCTTCAGCTTTGCAGGGGACGCAGCATCTCGCACATAGTTTTGTCACAGGCCATGTATTCGGGGCAAGTTGAGTTTACTCACTAGCAAAGGGAGAACCAAGCTTGTTGGATATGAAGTAAACCGCCTGTATACTCGGTGGACTTCATTTCGTGTGACATAAGTGGTTATAGCGACCCTTGTTTGAAGCACTCCGGATAGCTTTCAGCAAGCTGGAGATGAATAACACTGGAAAACCAGCAGATGTTAATTGTCGCACTTATCATGCGAAGCTTCGTAAAGTATGATGAGGGCGTAAATAAATGAGGGTGTTCCTCAAGGCCTTGTAGCACATGTCACGAGTTAGGAGCAACATGATGTATAGCACTTTTTGATCGCATGCTATAGGTTTAGCAGGTGTGGCCACGGTTGAAGTGCAGTGCAAGGTCAAGAAAACATATCTATGAGCAGGAGACCCTAGGAAAACTAGTGGGAAGCCTGTTGCACATCTGGTCGATCGACTTGTTCGCTCCATCATGCAAAGTATGTTAAAGAGAAGGAAGTCATCAACATATCAGAATGTTTTTACATATAAACACTTTGCTAAGGTCATAACATGCCAACAAGTTTTACTGCGCAGGCTATGCACGACCAACTACATATGCCTTCTGTTCGGACATTGCTCATTGTAACTCACCAGGATGGAGTGGACAAAAAAAGAACAGCAGGTCTATTAATTTGGTTTCACTGGTATTAACGGTGTTTTGTAAGTGTACATTGCCATACTCCCCCAATGCCTTCTTGGGTGACATCAGCAAGGACCAGCTTGAGCCAAGGGGTAATAGACGTCTTTACAAGCTAAAAATGCATGCATACATGGAGAGCACATTGTGTCCAAAAAGTAGGCACTTCACGGGGGCACGGGATAAGGAACATATTATTAACAGAGGGCAAAGACAAGCTACTAAACACCCAACACTGTTGCCATGTAACGACCTCTGAAACAATACCTCTTGAAGAGGAAATCATCTTTGTGAATCCATAAAGAGGGCAGATGGGCAAAGCTCCTTCAGTAATGATGCCAGCTTCAAAAGCCCACTTTGCACATCCTGAATGCTTCCTTCTTAAGACTTTGCTGGGTCCAAGCATTCTACTGTACAAAAGCTGTCATTGAGAGCACTGTTAGTTTAGTGGCAATACAATTCAGAAGCGATTGCAACAAACCTCCCTTCCTAGTTGGCCTGGATGCTCACGGCACTTATGGCACGGCACGTTTGTTTACATTCACGCTTCAGTGCCATTTTCGCTCGAGAAGCGGCGCTTGTTGGCGCCATTCCTTCCGTTCCTATTCTGCGTTGTTTTGATTTTGCGAACGCCTTGAAAGATGTTGCGTGGCAAGTGCGACGTCGCTTCACGTCATTGTCTGTGACCGTGACCTGCTGCGCGTTCGGATGCCAATATAGTTTTAGCAAAGGAGAGAATCTGTTCGCGATACCGACCGGTAAGCGCGACGGGTTAAGAAGAAAGACATGGCTTCACCGAATCGGGAGGGAGAACTTCCGACCAACTTTCTCCGCGCGACTATGAGAGGTAAGTTGTGAGTCTCTCAGAGTATAGTATGTGCCAGGCTTGCGTATTGTGCTGCGGGCAATAACGTAGTAGATATTGCACAGTTCACTGTGCATGTTATTTGTACGCACGCTTTAACACGATTTTTACGCAACATCTTTGTTTGTATACGCACTACGTGGTCGTGTTAGTCGTATTTGGTGCGCTTAATCGTTTTGTACGCCAACCGGCTTGAGTTTGCGGGCACGCGAGGTTGCGTGCGATAAAATGATTACGAAATTTTTATAATTCAGCGCAGTCCTTTCGACAAAATTTCAGTCTCGACCAAGAAAGCGCCTCAGGAAAGCAGCTCTCTGCCTTTTGTGGTTACTTACTAGCCTTCTTTAGATAGAATAGCTTTGTTTGCCTCATTTGTTCGTGTTCCTCGTTGGCGGTCGCCCGGTGGATTTGCTATACAGAGGCAGCGATGAAAAGCGTGCGTGCTCTCCCGACACCGTGTTACGCGGTGCGTTCGTCGCTGAGCGACAGCATCATAGGTAATTGAGATGTATGTGCTAATTCGCGTGAGCGTTAAAGTTTGCGAAGCTTAAGATGCGGCGGTAGAGCACTTGCGAAGAAAACGTGCGGTCGCCCGCCCGTTCGCTGGCTGGCTTAGTCATGCTTAGTCGTTTGCTCGTTCGCTTAGTTCGCGCGCTCGTATAGTCGTTCGCTTGCTCGTTCATTCCACTATTAGTTTCCACAGTCACTCTGCCTAATTGAGATGTGCTTGTTGTAGGACTCTTAGACTGGTGCGTTTATTTACTCAATGAGACAATTAATGGTGCACACGTATTTTGTGACTGCAAAGCCAAATCTGTAATGCATCTATGCTGAAAATAAACTGTTAACTTGTAACTCGAATGCCGTTTCATATCATGTTGACCTATATAAAAACATCATTTCACTTGCCGCAATTTCGGCCGCGTCATGGCGGGGGGATTCTTTGCGCAATCATGACTTCACTAATAAAGTCATGTCTCGCAAATGTTACTTCGGAGGGAGTGCAACCGTCCTCAACGCATGCACCTCAGTGCAGCTCGGTTCGCGACAAGTACATCACTTAGTAAACGGACGAACCAACGCACGATGAAGTGTTATTCGTGATAAGTCATTAACCTCAAAACAATTACTGAAGCCCACAGTGGTCTTGTTTGAGATTTAGTCAAGCATTGTTATCGCGTTCCCGCTTCGCGCACAAATGCTAAAAACTTATTTCATTTTCTTGTGTACGCAGAGTCCCGATTCGATAATCGGCCGCGGTATTTCTGTCGACGTTGAGACACGAGAACCATAATGACACCAGCGCCCACCTCTGAGCCTTTGCGCGCGCTTAGATTGGCAAGCACGCACGTTGGCGGCACTGTAGCTTGTAATACAGTTTTTAACCTTCAGAGCAGTGATCTCCGTCAGCCTTTGTACGTCATAGCTGATACGCGCCGCGAATTCACATGGTAAGGGGCGGCGCAGATTCTTTAGGCTGAGGGTTTGCTGGAAGTCAAGATGTTGTCATTTGATCGTAAACCTGTTATTTACAACCATTCGGAACAAGATCTTGCAACACGCCCTTGACAAATTTTGCGTACTTAATGTAGGGCGCGCGATACATTCGCACTCGTCAACGCACAGCGTTAACACTCCTTCAGGTACTTTTTAAGAAATAGTTATAAAGAAATGAAACAAAAGCTGCCGTTACTGAATTTGCATAACCATCCGACTAGAAATGTTATGCTGTACACGAAGTTACGCCGAGCTGGAAAGCCAACGTGAACGCCCAAAGAGAACTGCCTTGCTATGCGTGCATTCACTCTGCGAAAGGCCGTCTGCTGCGCTCGAGCATCGCAGGCGGTGCCACGGTCGAGAAGGGAGCTTGAAAAAGAGGAGAAACGAGGAGAAGTGAAGGCGGAGGAGGAGAGTGTGACTACTTTACGAAGTTTAAGGGGCTTTACGATCGCGTGACGTCAGGGCAAGGACTCGCGCCTGTCGTCTGCTACAGTTCGGGCATTGTCCGGGCGCTTTCTGTGGTGTTTTCGTTTGATCGCCCTCGTTCTCTCTGCTTGTATACTTATGGTGGTCTTCTGATCTATATTGTTACGACGTCTTCCTTTGCGAACATTGATTCAAAGAGCTAATGTCTTAGACAACAATGCAGCTCTCAAAGGCAATGCTAAAGTGCCAGCCGAAGAAGCGCAAAAGAGCCCATTGCGGGTTTTTCATGCACGGATGGACAATTGCAAAAACATAACATACAGGAATCCAGTTATTATACCAAACCTGCCGCGATGCAACAAGTATGTCACAAACGCTGCTGCATATGATTTCTACAACAGTTACGTTGATTTTATACCCTTAAAACAGGTTTGCTCACGACGAGTAGTTCATGCTATAATATCGAATTTTTGCATTTCTTCACAGAAATGCTCGGCAGTAACACGGGGACTTAAATAATACTGGAGTTTAGATTCTACAAGCACCACTTGCTTCTTTAACTGCTTGTCAACATTAGGCGGTTCTTCCCGTGTTTATTTTAGGCGGCGGAAATTTGAAGTAAAGTTAATGAAGCCTTACAGCTATTTACAGAATACAAATAAGAATGTACCAACATATATTTCCTTTTCTGTGATACACGTTCAACTCACTTGAGAAATTTACTGGTGCTTGTTGCTTGAGGAATATACATGACGAATCTGTTTGGCGAACTGACACAGGCTGCTCGGCCCAATTTTTTTTCAGTGAAGTATGCCTGTTGGACCGCATGGCTGCCGCCAAAAAGAAGTCTAAGCGTCAATCATGAGTAGTATGGGACATATTGAAGACATCGAAATTCTCCCCGGTGGAGGGTCAGAAATCAAGTGAAAGTATATGCAAGGCTTGTGGTGCTTTCTTTATGAATGTTTGCGATTGGATTGGAGCAAACTTTATTTACCCTGCAGTTGGGCAAGGTTCTCTTTTCTGTACCGACGAAGCGAATAGCTATCCATTTGTATAAGTAAAGAACGCTGGATGGAGACATGGTGAGACAGAAGGTGCTTGAAGTTTCCTTTTCTAGGCAATCCAAGCTGCGCTGTAGTAGCTCGAGAATACTTTAGCCATTCCAGTTGGCGCTAAAAAAAATGCTTTATGGTTTCAATTCGAAGTTGTAGTGAACTGATGGGTTTCGCGAACATAGCGTGCTTCGCCATACCGACAGTCGATTGCTACCGTTACGTGATAAGGGGTGTGCCATATTGTCGATAAAGGCTACTGAGGGCCACTATGAAACATTTTGTCATTTTCAATTGATTCGCTCTCGATCTTAACAACGAAACTTTTCTCTCGGGTGATTGCGACTATTGTGTTTGTGAATTAACTATGTAAATACTCTACATGACGCGCCGTCGTGTTAGCAGCCATGAACAATTCGTTTTTTTGGAGGCCTGTTTCAGAGGAGGATGAAAGTAGCAGCAAACGTTTTCATAAGAAATGCGCGCCTATTTTTTTACTCACTAATGAATGGCCATATTTGAATAGAACAACACACCAGAGTAATAAGAATCATGATGACAGCTTCGCTGGGCAGTGTGCATCGGATAACGTGCTGACGCCAATTACCAAGATTTTTCTTCCATGTAAAATGCAATGTCTCTCATAGCTAAATACTAAGGGAATGTTAAATGTTTTGCGAGGCATCATACACAACCTCGCGTGTTGAATTTGCAGACATTCTTTTTACGCTAAATTTACGGATAGACACTGCGCATATGTGCATTGCAAAACCAGTAGACCCCTTTAACGCTACATAGCTTGCGATATCCAAGCCGCAAAGTTTCTCGACTCACGCGCTTTTGAAGAAGAAACTGTGGTTAAGGCATGGCAGCTGAAAGAAGCCGACGTATCCTTCAATACGTACGACTCGAGCCAAGCATATACCCAAGCATACATGAAGGGAGCGAGCGCGCGCGGCAGCCGAGCGGGCCGGAGCGAGCGGCGTCTTGTCCGTGACGTCACTCACGAGAGGGTGCCACTCCTAATTCTCGCCGCCAATAGAGCCCAGCGGCCGAATTGACTGCAGCGCACCAAGCCGTGGAAGTTACACCTGAAGCACACTTCCGGTTTCGGTTTCGTGCGCGCGCGTTTTGAATACTAGCTGGTGCGCGTCACGCCGGGTCCGTATTTTTTCTTTTTTTGCTTTTGCAGCAAATATTTATTTTTTATTTATTTAATATTTATTTGCAAATTATTTTATTAAGTAAAATTGATTGCGAACGATCTTCACAAGCCTCTATTGAATATGTGCCACGTGCAATTTCATTAAGACGCAAGACACCTTGTGAAATGTGGAAAAATTAACGCTTATTTTATTCTTTGTAAATGCTCGTCGCGGGCTTTTTGTGCATAGATCCAGCGTTGTGGCACCAGGTAAGCAGCAGTAGTTTCCGCATGAAGCTCCACCAGACGACGTGAGCTGAAAAAATTACAAGCGTTATTTTGGTATTAACATCTAAGAATAATGCCTGTAGAGGCGAAGTGTGCGAAAGTGGTGAGTGGGCGGCATTACAAACAAAAGCAGTTCGTATTTACACACACGGCGTAGAAAATACCCGACTCATCCCAAGCAATACTACCGTACATACCACAAACACATTCTAATTCCAACCATTCCCCTCTTCCCAATACTTATTTCCTGCACTTTAATAGCACGAATGCGCGGGCAACGGCGCGTTTCGCGAACTTTGTTACAACCGACGCGATAGTACGCTACGAATACACAGAGGTGGCCACAACACAGGCTCTCAAAGAGAGCATGCTGGACGCTCCCAAAATTCCTTCTACTCGCACCCGAGACAAAATGCGGGGGTGCCGTTCAGGAGAGAATTTTCGAGTTACTAGTTCCTGGCGTTTGAATACCTTGGCTTATCACTTGTGCGTTCTGCAGGCGCAAGCAACGCACTCCCGTATTATCACTCTTGACGATTGCTCGTCGCGTTTTCGACAAGCGTGGGTACCGAAAGAAGGCTTAAATTGTTGCGGGGACATAAAAATTGCCCCAAACTTGTCGCAGTAAGATTCAGTACGCGCCAAACTGTCACCATGGCCGAGCTGATTTTCGCTGCGTCACAACAGGCGCGGCGAGCGGCCTCATAACATAAAAGTATCGAAAATAATTTTCAACAATGTTGGGCGTCAGAGAAAGAAAAGCGTCATGAACTTGTCAGTGCATTAAAGCGCGAAACCGCGCACCACGGCCGAGCTGATTTTCTTTAACCGAGTCACAGTGCCAGGCGAGCCCAGTGTGCTCGAAAGGTAGCCCAAAAAGTCATGAAATTAGTTTGAATAATGTTGCCAGTCAGAGAAAGCGCCCGAACTTGTCGCAGTAAAATTCAGTACACGCGCAATTGCGTCACAGCACCCCTGTGCGACTAGCGTGCCCAAAAATTACCGAAATTAGTTAAAATGATATTGGGGCTTATAGGAAGCGTTGCAAACATCTCCCAGTACGATTCTTTAATTCAAATTAAGTGTTCCACGACGGCCACGCTGTTTTTCGTTAACTGCGTCACAAGTCTAGCCTAGGTGCCGGGCAGTAAGCCTAATTGCCTGAAGTGCGTCGCAGACTGTCCAACAAAGTTTCTCACCTTGACGTAGTCCAATAGTGCAGTGCTGCCACGTCGAAGTTCCGAAAGGACGCAATAATTCGCCGGGAGGCCACCAAACCAGGCTAAATCATAAAATAGAAAAACAGGCAGAGGGTTGCCCGAACAGTCCAACGCTCAGATGCGCGGCCGGTCTCTCTCGCTTCGGCGGTGTGTCTGACGAATGACGCAAACATCTGGCTCGTGATTCGCCGGTTCGCCTGTCGCTAGGCAACGGAAGTAAGCCGCAAAGTTTAATTTAATTTATACGGAGATATTATTAATTTTTCCGAGAAAGAATAAAAAATAAAACAATTTCTGTTAATCTCATTTCACATACTTCTTTTTTTCGATGCTCGCGGCCCCAATTCGGCGATGTTAATACTATAGCGTGACGTGTTTCCTGTTTCCAATTTTCGCCGAGTGTCCGCTCTTGTTCTATCCCTTTCTCTATGCTACAACCAACACACAAGCAACGCACGCACAATCACATGAGCAATGTCGAACAACGCGCGATGCAGAGAACGATCACGCCGAGGACGAACACGCCACGGCGTCTCTCGGTGCCAGCATCGCGCCTTCTCAAAAATCCCTAAACGATGCTGTCTCTAGGCACCTAGGATCAGGTCACGTGAGGGATTTTTGTACGACCAATAGACGCACGCCAATTCAACGGCTCACCGACAGTATACATCGCGGTCCGCGCACTTTGTACACGGCCGCCGACTATATCTGCAAGTATCGTGGCATTAATTCAGTCATCTGAACACCGGAACCCCCCCCCCCTGTGCATTCTGCGCATGCGTGGAATTTTGTTAAAAAGCTACGCCCGAGCAACGCGCCCTTCAGTGGGCCCGGCAGCAAGCTAGCGATGGTCCGCGCTAACGTTCCACGCTTCTTCCTGGTGCAGGTAACGAACTCTTATTGCCTTTGCGCAAAGCCTAGTAGCCACCGTGCACTTTTTTGTGCTGCCGTGCTCACGGCGCTTTTGTTCCATTGTGTGTGATTGTGCGCATATGCTGTTAAAACTTCTCATGCTAGCTGGCGATATCGAATCTAACCCCGGCCCCGACAAAGAGATTCTGAATGTATTGAAAGAACTGAAATCAGGGCCGACGGTAATGCTGGAACAGGTAAAGGCTAGTGAAAAAAAACTAGTTGATCAAGATAAAACGTTCAGTGAAATTAAAGCACGGCCAGACAAAATTGAGACAGCCTGTGCTGGTATCGACGACGTGCAAATTGAATTAGGCAGACTTCATGAGATAAACACTGAAAATACGGCACAGACAGGTGTACTGTCTGCCCGGATAAACGACGCTGAAAATAGATCCAGGAGAAATAATCTTGTTTTTTACAGCATCGCCAATAAACCTAAAGAATCATGGCCTGATTCTGAGAAAATCATTATTGCACGTTGCAAACAATATCTAGATGTACAAATAGAACCGCGTGATATTGAGCGTGCACATCGCATTGGGTCTTTCCAAACTGCAAAGTGTACGCCTATAATTGTGAGGTTCGCTCACTGTAAAAGCAAAGACCTTGTCCTTTCTTCGGCTCGTAAGTTCAAAGATACGTGCTATGCCGTTGCACAAGATCTCGCCCGAAGCACGCGCCTTGTCCAGAAACGCCTCATCGAGTTTGGAAGGGCCCGTAAACTGGGATTCAAGTTGCGACATGAAAAGCTTATAGTGGGTGAAACAACCTGCTACTTCGGCCCCACTACTAACCAGGTTGTTGAGGAACACCTTTAGAAATCATAGAGACCAAATCGTACACCGCATCCACATAACTTTCAGCCTTTGTCATTCCTGCTCGCTAACATTCGAAGTGTTGTTCCCAAGCGTGATGCACTGTGCAGTCTAATAGGCCCATCGTCTTGCAGTGTATTACTACTAACAGAAACGTGGCTTAACACATCAATCGATGATACCGAAATTCTCCCTTACCTCGCATTTTGACATTTTTAGGAAAGATAGACCCGCTAATTCACGCGGTGGGGGTGTATTAATCGCCATTAAGCGTAAGCTACATTGTTCACTTGTAAACCTCTCTTCAGAACTGGGAATGATTTGGGTTCGATGCATTGCTACACACCCGCACATTCTGATTGGTATTTGTTATCGGTCTCCTAATGCCGACAGTTCTTTCACGCCTTCACTTCATGAAGCCTTAAATACGTTAACAAAACATATCCTAACAGTCCTGTCCTTCTGTTGATTGATTGTTCATTGATTGGTCCGATCCTGCCTCTACATTATCTAAAAGCAACGCCGCTAGCGACTTCTTAAACACGTGTATAACATTCGGCTTAACACAGCTCGTCACTGACCCAACACGCGTTACCGCTCACTCGTCCAACGTTTTAGATCTAGTATTAACTCACCCTGATAACTTTACCTCTGTCACCTTATTGCGCGGTTTGAGCGAGCACCTGACAGCACATATTTTGTTTCGTTGCAACGTACTAAAGAAACAAAACAAAAAATCGAAAAACACTTACACTCTATGATAAAGGGGACTATGTCAGCATGAACTGAGAATTATCTGAGTACTTCGATACGTTCGTCGCTAACTTTTAACTAAGTTCTCTCAAGTCGAACTGGCTACTTTTCAAAGCAGAGATGCATCTTTACTACCCCACGATTACAATAACAGAAAGAACAACACCATGGTTTAATGTATCCCTCGAACGACTAAATAATAAAAAAACGGCTGTTTCGATCAGCCAAACGATCTAATTCTTCTTGCACATGGCAGAAGTATTACGCCGTCGAGAAAGAATATGAGAAGCTAACCTCTCAAATTAAACAAGTTTCTTTCTACCACTTTACCAGCTATGCTACAAGCTAACCCGAAGCGATTTTGGAAAACTATTAATCCTAATCAACGGAATGTGATAGCACTTATCAATAGCTCCGGACGTCCGATGCCTGTGACTGAGGTTGCAGATCTTAACACAACATTTAGTTCGGTTTTTACTAATGGATTACTTGACGGCTTGCCCGAACCATACTTCGCATATCCGCTCATGCAAAATATCACATTCAATCCCATCGGCATTGTCAAAGTAATTGAAAATTTGAAGAACTCGTCATCTACACCAGTAGACGATATCAATGCCAAAGTGCTAAAAATACTAAACATGTGTGTAGCCTGTTTTCATCACTCATATTCCAGGAATCGCTTAACAGCGCTTCGATTCCATATGACTGGATGGTGGGCAAGGACATTCCAGTCTTCGATAAAGGAAGCCGATCCTCACCGAGTAACTACCGCCCTATTTCTATAGCAAGCGTGTCTTGTAAAATAATGGAACATATTTTATACTCGCATATTGCTAACTTCCTAACATCCATCAATTTTTTTCACCCAAGTCAACACGGTTTCCGCAAAAATTATTCCTGGGACACTCAACTTGCTCTTTTCTTGCACGACTTACACTTAAACCTAGATCGTAACATCCCCACTGACACAATAATTTTAGATTTCGAAAAAAGCATTCGATAAGGTCCCTCATGTTTGTTTCTTAATAAAGTTATCGCGTCTTAACATTCATCTGTGTGTTCTAAGCTGGATTCGACAGTGTATAACTAACCGTCAGCAGTTCGTATACGCTAACTCACTCTTTTCATCCTTAACACCCGTGCTTTCAGGCGTACCTCAAGGCACCGCACTTGGTCCCCTCCTTTTCTTAATATTGTCACGTGCTAGTGACGGAGGAGAAAACAGCAATACGGTGGAATACAAAACTAGCTTTTATTGGGCGAACCTGTGCCCACAAAAACAGGCTACAATTATAGCACAAGGATAGCGGCGAACACAGTCGGCGATCGTCGGGAATCTGATCAGCGGGTCAAGCGCGTCGGCTTTTATAGAGCAGTCGTCGAATGTTCCAGACTAATCGTTTGGACCCGCGTACCTTCCACAAAGTTCTACACCATTCGCATCAGGTGATGAACAGGGTCGGTATAACGCAAAACTATTCCGTTCTGTTTCTATTACAACATGGCCGACACCGCTCGCTCATTGGTGGAATGTTTTTAGGCCGCGCCCATTTTTCCTGCCTGTCAAGCGACGTCAGGAATGCACAAAAACTGCCACGTCAAAGTGACGTTTACGCACTCATTATGCTAAATTATGCCGAACACACCCGGCAAGTTCGTGGAATAACCGGTGAGTGCCCCGTTCCGTTTGGAATAGAAAAAATGGCGGCCTTCGTGATTGCGTTGGCGGCGGCGGCGGCGGCGGCGGCGGCTCTTCAGTCCGGGCGCGGGAGGAGGGAGCCCGAGGATGCGTTTGACACAGGCACGTACCCAGGGGGGGGCCCGGGGGGGCCCGGCCCCCCCCCCCCCCGAAATCATGTGGCATACCCCCCTCCCCGCGCACGCCACCGCTCCTCACACATTCCTAAAGCGCCGCCAGATCAATGTTGAGAATTCGCAGCTGTTCATCGGTCAGCATTATGCTGCCTTTTTCACTCCTTTTAGATGGCGGTAGTTATCGGCATCTCTTGTAATGTGAAGGAAAGTTTTTTCATAGATTCCGCACCCGCGCGATTAACTCGAGATGCGTTCAGTTGTCACCATCTATTCAACCATCACGAGCATAGCTGTTGCTTTTGTTAGTTCAACCTAAGGACCAGGAGAGGGATGCAACTGTTACTCAGCTGGCCTGTACTCTCATGGAACGAGTTACGGCCGGAGAAAACGCCAATTGCGTTTAACTTTTGCCTTTGCTTCATTATTTCCTTGAATTACGGCTCGCCGCGACGCTGGCAGATGCCCGGAACAATATACACGTGATATGGGTTAGATAAGGTGGGAAATAAAATAATGTGAATGAGCGTCAATCATGAAACCCTGCAATAACCCTCAAACCCATAAGCAAGATGACTGTCGCCCGTTACCTTGTCTGTTTTTCCCTAATTGTATAGCACTTTTCGTGCAAAATTGGCAACTGGAAACAAAAATCGCAAGGAGTTGAGAAATTAAGCGATCTACTAAGGGAGAGAGCCAAGGCAACAACCAAACTGCAAGCAAAAGCAAATAATAAAAAAGTTAACCGTTGTTTATGAGAATATTTATGGATCAACGTTATTTTATTTAAAAAGTAAGTAGAGAAAACGCCGCCGGAAGATACTTGTTTTGAATGACGCTTCTACAGTTATCTGTCGAACCGCCTCACGTAGCCACTTCTCTGCTGTGCTTATGTGGGTGTTTTTCTAACCTTTCGGGGTGAGCGCAGTACGTCTAGAATTGCAGAGTCCTGCGCTCTACGCGGTTGTATGGGACTGGCGGTCGCACAGCGTTACGCAATTCGCGGAACTGTCAAAACTGATCCACAAGGCGAAAATAACTGATATTCGAAACTATAACATGAGAAAGACTGAATAAGAAGCCGTAAAAAAATGAACGCCGCCTGAAATCAGTAAATAAGAAGCCTGGCATAGGACAAACCATGATGTATTCACTAATATATAAGAAGGATAATATCATAAGCAATCTAGAAGATATAGTAAAAGCAGCGGAAAAATTCTAAGCTGACCGGTATACAGTACCCAGAGGAGTCACGATACCTTACTTAGAAACAGTAATGAACAGGATACAGAAACTCTCCTATAACTAGCAATGAGGTCAGAAGGGCAGTCAGCGTAACAGTGTCAGAATAACAGTCAGTGGCGTAGCTAGGTCGTCTGGCACCCGGGGCCCGCAGGTCTTCTGTTACCCCCCCTCCCCCGCAGGGGTGTAGCCGGCAGTAAGAGGGGTGTCTTCAGACGTATATGACACCCCCCCCCCCACTGGCCCCTTGCACCCGGGGCTCACGCCCCCCCCCCCCCCCCCTTGTTGCTACGCCACTGATAACAGTCGATTTAATCAAAGATGGAGGAGACATAATGCTTGGAAAACTGGCGGCTCTTTATACGAAGTGTCTATCGACTGCAAGGGTCCCAGAAAACTGGAAGAATACGGACATTATACTAATCCACAAAAAAGGAGACGTCAAAGAATTGAAAAATTATAGGACCATTAGCTTGATCCCAGTATTATATAAAATATTTACCGAAATAATCTCCCATAGAATAAGGGCAACACTGGATTTTGTCAACCAAGGGAACAGGCTGGCTTCAGGAAGAGATACCTTACAATGGATCACATCCATGTCATCAATCAGGTTATTGCGAAATCTGCAGAGTACAATAAGCCTCTCTATGTGGCTTATATAGACTATGAAAATGCATTTGATTCAGTAGAGATACCAGTAGTCATAGAGGCACTACGTAATCAAGGACTACAGAACGCTTACGTAAAAAGCTTGAAAAATGTTGCTGCATGCGTGTGGTATTTGTTTGTTTGAACGAGGCACGTGGGCGCCATCACTCCAGAAAAAAGGAGGAAGAACGAACTGGGCTCGCGCTGTGAATCTAACCGGTCAGCGCTGCAACCGTTGTTGTAAATATAATCTGTAAATAGTTTCTCGTCTTACTGACTCGTCCTTCGCGTAAGAATATCTACAGAGGTTCTACAGCTACCTTCATTCTACACGAGAAAAGCAGGGACATACATACCTAGAGAGAAAGGGGTCAGACAGGGAGACACAATTTCTCCAAAGCTATTCACTGCGTGCTTAGAAGAGTTCAAGCTATTAAACTAGGAAGGCTTAGGAGTAAAGATCGACGGCAAATATCTGAGCAACCTTCGGTTTGCCGATGACGTTGTTCTATTCAACAACAATGCAGACGAGTTACAACAATTGATTGGAGACCTTAACAGAGAGAGTGTAAGAGTGGGGTTGAATATTAATATGCAGAAGATGAACATAATGATAAATAGCCGGGCAAAGGAACAAGAGATCAAAATCACCAGTCGGCCACTAGAGACTGTGAAGGAGTGCGTTTACCTAGGTCAATTAATCACAGGGAACCCTGATCATGAGAAGGAAATTCACAGAAGAATAAAAATAGGTTGGATCGCATACGGCAGACATTGCCAGCTCCTGACTGGAAGCTTACCATTATTATTGAAAAGTAAGGTGTGCAATCAGTGCATTTTGCCAGTGCTGACGTATGGGGCAGAGACTTGAGAACAAGTTAAGGACCGCGCAAAGAGCGATCGAACGAAGATTGCTAGACATAACGTTAAGAGAGAGAAAGAGAGCGGTTTGTATCAGAGAGCGAAAGGGTATGGCCGATATTCTAATTGACATCAAAAGGAAAAAATGTAGCTGGGCAGGTCATGTAATGCGCCGGAGAAGGAAAGCGCAATCGAGGACGACAAAACACTATGTGGAGCGATGAAATCGGGAAATTCGCGGGCGCTAGTTGGAATCGGTTGGCGCAGGACAGGGGTAAATGGAGATCGCAGGGAGAGGCCTTCGTCCTGCGCTGGACATAAAACATGATGATGATGATGATGATGATGATGGAGGTGGTGGGCCCCCCCCGAAAAAAATTCCTGGGTACGTGCCTGGTTTGACATGCCAGACGATCAGTTTCGGCGGCACTTTCGCCTAAAGAAAAACTGTGCGGTGGCTGTGCGACCAAGTGGCGGAGGAACTCGGAGGCGTGAGAACTTCAGCGCTGTCGGTGGAGCGGCAAGTGTTGTGCGCGTTGCGATTCTTCGCAACGGGCAGCTTTCAAGCCTCGGTAGGGAGCGAGGAGACGATCGGCGTGACCCAGCCTGCGGTCAGCAAGTGTGTGCGACGCGTGGCGGAGGCAATCGTCCACGCCGGGGCCCGCAACACGTGGGTCCATTTCCAGAGGACGTCGGAGGAGAAGGCGGCCGTGAAGGAAGGGTTCCTTCGACGCGGCTCCATTCCCGGCGTCATCGGATGCATGGACGCCAGCCATCATCGCACCGAAGGGCGAGCAGAAGGCGCCGTTCATGTGCCGCAAAGGCTACTACGCCCTCAACACAATGTTCGTAAGTATCTTAATTTTTTGTCTAATTTGTGCGTCATAGCAACGCGTGGCTTATGCTGCTGTGCGCGCTCTCGTCAGATCTGCGACGCAGGCATGCGGATCCTCGCCGTCGACCTTCTGCGACCGGGGTCAGACCACGACGGCCACGTCTGCAGAACTACGTGGTTGCGTCGTCGGTTCCTGGAGGGCCATATTGCCAAGGCCGGCGAACACGTCCTCGGTGAGCCGCGGGAAAATTTTGTACAGTTGCAATTCTGGCAGCATGCAGCAAAGCGTGCTCACGCCGTAGGAGAATATTGAAGCCCGAACCCCTTATGTCATAGTCAGGTTATTAAGTATAGGCGAGATGTAGAAATTTTCCAATGGTATCTGCACGAAACAAAGTGACAATACACCTGCGTTGTACTTTAAACTAATTTTTAATGTGAGTGTACAGTGCTCGCGTTGTCACATTTTTTTACACTGACAGTCATTTGTGAATGGAGACTACACAAAGAGCTGCCTTGCTGCAAATAGGGATGGTATGTCCCAGCTATTGTTATCTGCGATCACAGCTGCGTCAGGTGCTCAGCCTGTATATTTCTTTATTGCAGCCTTTCTGTAGTAGGTGCATTTTACATGACCCATGCTTCGCCTACTAAACTTTGTGCAGAGTTCATACCATGTTTTATGATCCTGCAGGTGACAGGGGCTACCCCCTGGAACCATGGCTCCTGACCCCAGTCACAGGCTACCCTCCCATACGCACTGCAGAAGGCAGGTACAACACTGCACATGCTGCCATGCGGTCCGTAGTGGAGCGGTGCATTGGGCTTCTGAAGAGTCGCTTTCGCTGCTTTCAGCGGTACCGCGCCCTCCACTACGAGCCAGACCGCACTGCCAACATCGTTGCAGCATGTGCAGTGTTGCACAACTTGTGTCTTGACGAAGGTGACGTGTTGTTAGATGATGTTAGTGATGACAGCAGCAACAGCAGCAGTGACGATGAAAGTGGCAACCCCTCCCCACAGAGAGTTCCCCGAGTGAGGGCAGCACGCATGATGTACCTGAGAGGCTGTGCTGCCCGGGATAATGTTATTAGCTCATTTGGCATGACACGGCAGCAGCACCAGCGATACCTGCAAAGGGTGCGAAGGCAGCTGCGTCGACAGCAGCACCGACAGCAGCAATAACCGCGTGCCCGACACTGCAGGCAGATGTTTATTACTGCTGTCTACACACCTAATAGACAGCAGGAACCAATGTAGAGAAATGTGTACAATTAGTGGATAGCGTGCTGTTTTTTTATAGAATCTGCTCAATCATAACCAGCGTTTTCACGTGTCCTCTGCCAGTGAGCTGTCACTACCGGAGATGATTGCGTCATTCCACTGTGACACTACACGAGAGCCTTTCATTTAGTACCTGTGGATGGTACACTTTGTGTTCATCACCAGAATGTTGTAGCCACTTCTCTGGCCAGCTGGGGTTTGCCAAATGATTTGCTGCTGCTGCTGTTGCTTCTGTCATCACCGACACTGTCACCGCTATCTGCACTGTGCATGGGAGGATATTGGTCTTCGTCTCCTCGCTTCCTATTTGGGCTGCTGCCAAGCACAACACTTCTTGCTCCACCATGTGTCTGTTCTCACGCACCTTGTAGGCCTTGCGCTGTTTTGCCACACAGCCACCGCACAGTTCCTTGACATGAGGCCAAGTTATGCCGAAAACGATCGCCTGGCATGTTGAGCGCGGTATTCTCCCTTGGGATAGTGTACATATGTAAATAGTTCTGAAATTGAAGGAACACAAATTGTAAATATTCATTTCAAGTGCAACTGGCATTGTTTAAAATCGTTTATTTATATCTGCATTGTAAATAAAACCATGTGATCCATCTTGAATGCCATCTTTTATCAAAGCAAATGACAGACAAGTACACAGAGAATGGCTTTATGGCGCCAAAATAGCCGTGTGATGTTCACTACATGGGACCCAGTACACTACCAATGGGCCGTTGGCAGATGTTTCATTGCATAAATATGACACGAGCATAATGATGTTTTTTTTTTTTGAACTCGCAGACAACCATTTAACTTCATCCAGCAACTTAACAGCAAGAAAGATGTCTTGTCTATTATGTAGTTGACATGTTTGTAGCACAAAACACTTTCTTTTCAATGACTAGTGCCGTAATAAGATCACAATATAAAACAGCCATGACATGCTTTTAAGGAACGACAAGTGAGAAAATGCTTGGCACTAAAACGGTATTTCATATAACGGCTGCAAGACCAGCCTGGCAGCGAATGTCAAAATAGCGGCCACATCGATGGCTTCGTTACGTATGTCGCAAACTGTGCTCAACTACAATGGGGACTAGGTTGTATTGCTATCATAGGTAAGGACACCTGAAATATCACAGCAACCACCACAAGTAACAGGTGCTTGGTGTCACCAGTGGCTACGTCATCAAGAATATTTTGATACGCATGCGCAAGCCTGGTCTGTCTGTGTATAAACACACTCCGCCACTTCATCGCACAGCCACCGCACAGTTTCTTTCTTCAGCTCAAGCCAGGAGCACGAGGCAGCGTCAAGCCAGCCCGAAGGGTGGCGGTCGCTCTTCAAGGACGCGTGAAACAGGAACTCGATAAAATGGAGCGCGACCTCGTCATTGCAAAGGTAACTGAACCTACTGTCTGGTCAAGTCACATGGTCGTAGTGGTTAGAAACGACAAAGTACGCATTTGTTTAGATCCTTCGGATTTGAACAAGGCCTTGCTGAGAGAGCACTATCATATGCCAACATTAGAAGATGTTGTTCCGCGCCTGCATGGGCAAAATACTTTTCAACTGTAGATGCGTCACCAGGGTTTTGGCAAATTAGGCTTGACAAAGAAAGTTCATTAATATGCACTATGAGCACTCCCTACGACCGCTACAAATTTCTGCGCATGCCCTTTGGGATTGCCTCTGCCCCGGAAGTTTTTCAACGGGCAATGCACCAAGTAGTAGAAGGCTTAAGTGGCGTCGCCGTTGTAATGGATGACATTCTAGTCTGGAGAACGTCTCAAGAAGAGCATGACAATAACCCAGCAGCTTTACTTGTGCGCTGCAGGGAACACAATGTAAAGCTACATAAAAAAGTGCCATTTTTTGCAGCCGCAAGTTCGTTACATGGTACATATCCTCACACAAGAAGGACTTTCCCTGGATCCCGGGAGAGTGGAAGACATTTTGCAAGTACCGCCACCGAAAAATTGTAAGGAGCTGCAAGTTTTTCTTCGGATGATTAACTTTGTGGCGCGCTTCATCCCCAACATGTCTTCCCTGTCCGTGCCCCTCTGCGAACTATTGAAAAAGAACACGGCATGGCTCTGGACAGAAGAGACTGAGCAAAGCTTCCAAAGCCTTCGTGCCTGTCTATCAAAGGCACCTGTTCTCGCCTATTTCGAGAAAGAAATACCGCTGACGTTGTCAGTAGATGCAAGCCAGAAAGGGGTGGGGGCACTTCTTTTGCAAAACGGACACCCAATCGCGTACTCATCACGGTCACTTACCAAAGCGCAAAAGAAACATGCGCAAATCGAGGAAGAAATGCTAGCCATTGTTCACGGGTGCGCAAGGTTTGAAGACTACTTGCTAGGGCAGCCAGAGGTCATCATCGAATCTGATCATCGCCCCGTAGAGTCAATATTTAAGAAACAGCTGTGCGAGTGCCCGTTACACTTGCAGCATATGAGACTCTCTTCAGAGGTTCCCCATAAGAGTGACCTACAAGCCAGGAAAAGAACTGTTCCTAGCGGATGCGCTGTCACACTTTCCGAACAAGACGGAGCTGAAGGAAGAATCGATGGATATTCAGGTACACGCTCTTTCTTAGCTTCCAGTCTCCGATCGGCAACTGCAGGGAATCTGTGAAGATCTACTGAAAGATGCAACAATGACTGAATTGTGTAGCTACGCAAGCAACGAATGGCCCGAGAGCAAGCAACAGGTATCCGAGGCCGTACGCGCATACTGGATTTACCGCGACAAACTACATGTCGAAGACGGTCTCCTCCTAAGAAGCAACAAACTCGTCGTTCCCCCCAGAAAACGACAAGAGGTACTTCGTCTACTCCACGCGGCACAGGGGGGGTGAAGAAAAAATGAAGGCAAGAGCCAAAGAAGTCATGTACTGGCCTGGCATGTCGGCGGATATTGCAGCTCTCGCAAAGACGTGCTTACTTCGTCAAAGGTACAAGAACAGGAACGCCAGGTTACCCATGCTTAGCCACGACACACCTACTCTGCCGTGGCAAGTAGTCGGAGTCGACCTTTTCTACCACGAGAGCGCCCTTACAAAATTTTTTATAGAAAATCCATAGACAGTCCATAGACATTTGTCTATGAAGTCTATAGACTGTCTATAGACATTTCTTTAGACTGGTCTATAGACAGTCTATAGATTTATGGCCGCACACTTTTTATAGACTGGTCTATAAAAAGTCTGAGTTTATAGACTGTCTATAGACATTTCTTTAGACTAGTCTATAGACAGTCTATAGACTTATGGCCGCACACTTTTTATAGACTAGTCTAAAAAGTCTGAGTCTATAGACTGTCTATACACTGTCTATAGACTGTCTGTAGACTTATGGCCATACACTTTTTATAGACTAGTCTATAAAAAGTCTGAGTCTATAGATTGTCTATAGACTTTCGATAGACTTATGGCCATACCCTTTTTATAGACTAGTCTATAAGAAGTCTAAGTCTATAGACTGTCTATAGACCGTCTATAGACTTATGGCCATACACTTTTTATGGACATTTTATAGACAAGTCTACAAAGAGTGTATAAGGCCATAACTCCATAGCGGCTATCTATAAGTTAGTTTACATTTTTTATTACATGCGGTAGCAAAACGTTTTGAATGTATTTCATTTCATTTTATAGATATGAAATGCATGGAATGCAGATATTATGCATGTGCACCTGTTACTTTTCATCTGCACTTATGCATTACCAATAGTAGATTAATAAAGCTCCTGAACCAGCTGTACTTTCATATATGTTGCATAAACAGAAAGAATTTATATAGTGCTGAATCATGCAGTGCAAAAAATAAAACAAATGCACCGGCAATACATTAACCGTTTTTATTGCTCGATATAATACATGAATTCCTTAAATTCTTGTCTTATGCTATTATGGAAACAGATTAAATATTTACACTACTCCTTGGCAAGCATGGTCGCCAGGCTGGCCTTGACCTTTGTGTCATTAGTCCCAAAGGTGCTGCAGGTGTATGCTGCAAGTAAGTACATGCAGCAATATGAGGCAAAAATAACAGATGTGTATTCTTTGTGTGTTCATTAAGCAGCTGAATATATTTACTCAAACCATCTAAGTCAATACTTAATGCGGTTTAACTATGACTAATGGCTGCTTGTCAATACAAATCAGTACCTTTATGCAATGTTCTATTGCATGGTATGGTGAACAATTAAACAGTCACAACTGCTGCTCGTGTCAGCAACAGTATGTTCCCTTTTATGACAAGTTCATATATGATGCATTAATGTACTTATCCCAAATGGTCCCTATATTTATTGCGGAAACGTTACCCAGTTGGGCTGTCTGTACAGTTTTTTTGGCTGGTAGTTAAGTATGCCCGTGCAGAGGGATGTTTTCAGGAGACGTGACTGGAATATTCCCAGTATCATGCCTAAGATTGTAATTTATTTTGCTTAGTACACATTGAAATGTATTTCTCATACTTTTAAATGAATGGGTCATTGGCCATAACTTCAACAGATGGCGGATGGGTTGATTGTATTGATATGGTACCTTAATTTCTTGCAGGTAATGAGGCCTCTTGGGCATGCTAACAGGTTTCCAAGTTAGGTATACCACATGAGCACCCGAAATACCACACGAGCACTTTGTGTCATGGCACGACAGATATGCACCTCCTAGGAAACAGAACTGATAGTATAGTTCGAATGAATTCTATCACAGTAAATTATTTAAGGTGCTTTGAAAGATGAAATTTTTTTCTAGGCTATCGAGGTTCAGGACGTTTAGTTAACGCAAAAAAAAACGTATTGAGTAAGAAATGCCTTGTCAGTCTGCTTGACTTTCTTTTTTTTTCAATAAATAGAACCAATTTCCTTCAATTTTTATGAAGTGAAACGTTTTAAAAATATATTTAACACAGAGACTTTCTGGAAACTTTGACATGTAACAAGACAGCATACCTATGTGGCCAATTTAAAGTTTCCCGATCTTTTTCCAAGCCTTTCCTGGCTGTTTTCATGAAAATTTTCTGGCAATCTATGACGCCTGCAGCTTAAGTGCAATAAAAAATACTATGGTTTAATGCTTGCCAAGTAGTGCCAGTCCATAATATTTAGATAAAACGAATAACACGTCAGTCACTTAACATGTAGTATTAGATGCAACTGACTTGAATCCCTTGTTTAATAAAGCTGACAAGGGCTTCGGCAAGTTCGTAATTGATGGCCACACGAGTACAGCACGGAAGACACAGAGACACGCGTAAAACAAATGCAACAATGTGAGGGAAAACTATACAATGAGTTATTTTTACGGTTCAATAGTAGTTTTCTATATAATTTGCTCTCACCACTTATGCCTCTAGTTGACTTTGTTTACCTATGACTAAAGACTACATGGCAATATTAATCAGTACCATTATGATGTTTCGTTATAATATAGTATGATAAGCAGTTAGACAACCATAATGGTAGCCGGTGTTAGCAACGGTACGTTTCGTTTCAAGATAGGTTCATGTGACACACAGTGTACTCATAAAAATGAAAGAAATGTGAGAATCCCAAACGATTCCTATAATAATTGTTGAAACAAAGATACCCTACTGGACTGTGCACATTTTTCAGGTGTTAATGCAATGTGCCCGTGCCGATCGAACATGCTCAGCATACTGACTGCAGTTTTGAACAATCACGTTAACATTTGCAATTTATTTCCGCTTAGAACAGTCTGCATTGTCTCTTTTCTCATACTTCGAGATGAATACATTTGCCACACTTTCAGTAGAATGCGCATGAATGGGGGCGTACTGATCAGGTCACTTATCAACTAAAACATGTTACGATCTCTTAGGTGTGTTAATAAGGGTAGAACAAATGCAATGTCCACTGAATTATTTGAATAATCTGTGCGTTATCTACTAAGAAAAGACCACCAAATTGATAATCTGGCTCTTTTTTCTTTTGTACAGCGCATATAGTATGCAGTCTGTCCAAGACGACGGCACTACATGCAACAGTAATGAAAACCGGAACACTTATTGCGCACGGCAAGGGCTTCATACCGTGCACGACTGGCACAATGCGAATCTGCGCCAGCAGCTGCCTAGAGATTAAGAGCACGTAAACTGCATAACCCCAAAGCATCGAAAGGCGCTTAACGCTTTTCATATAGCTCGAAAGATAACTTCTGCTGCTAAACTGTTTAAAAAAGAGACAAAAAACAAATCTTCCAACTACCGTCAAACGCAATGCCTTCAGTCTGAAACGTGTAAAGGTGCTTCCCGGAGCGACTAATTTATTGTGCTCCAATTTTTTCGGCTAAGTTGCGAAGCTGCGAGTGACTGAGCTTATCGCAGGTTTCATGCTCCAAAAGCGTTTGTGGTTGCATATAAATAGATTGGGTGGATCTAGAGATTTTCGCTTGACATTTCTTCAAGTCTCGTGTTTTGCTTGCGGTAACTTCCCAAAATTATTTAGATTGGTTGCCAGAAACCTTAAAAATACTGCTACCTTAAAAACAATGCGAAAACGGCAGTGCACACACTGCTGATGCATGCCCCGCAAACACGGCCTTTCATCCGAGTACGTTAGCAGTTATTTAACTATACGTGTCTGTCAGAACATTCTTGATGCTAACACAATTTCGAGATATATACGTAAAGCGTGTCACGAGAATTTCACTACACATGCGGCGCAGCATTCATCGCGGCCAGATCAAGCGCCACGAAATGAGATCTACCACACTGGCTGCCCAACATACACAATCCGCTTAGTGGTAGCTCAATATCAAGTTAAAACATGGTGTAGCTTCCTTCTTTACGCACCTAAACTATTATGCGAAAATCAACAAGCCCGAGCGATCACTCGCCGTAAAACATTCCGTATAGTAGAAGCGAGAACAAGAGCGCGTTATGAAACCATGTCAACGACAAACCGACACTATACCCGAGTCGCCTGCGCTACATGCAGCCGCTTCGCGCTACGAAATGCGCTCACATAATCATGAGCTATTGACGCAAAACATCTTTGCTAAAGCTTACCGTTCAGTGTAGTTGACGTGTGATGCCACAAAGATGACACGCATACACAGACACCAACGTTCAGGCGGACACCGCACACCGGTACAACCGTATACGTGCCTGGCGCACTCGTTGAGATGGCGCACCGCCGCGCATGCGCAAGATCTCCGCGCATGCGCAGGAGCTCCGCGTGCAAGAGCGCGCGCGCTCGGAGGAGTGTGAGCGCCTTTTCCTCCTTCATTTTTTTTTCGCTCTCTCTCTGCGCGCCATGCGCGCCGGAACGGGTGGCTTATTCATCTTTATCACCATTATTCATCTTTTTTCGTGGACGAAGGAAATGCGCTGGCAGGTTGTATGACAAACGCTGTGGGCTATCGTATGAGACTGGAACGCTAACTTGAATGCGCTGTTTGTAAAAGCCATTACAGGGCCCTTCAAAGGTTTCAGACGCATTATTGCCAGCGTCGATTAGTAATACAGCGTACTTGTAGCATATCTTCCAGCGTACCACCAAATGTGATGCCCGCACGTGTATGTTAGTGCTAATTTTCTGTTCCGGTGATAGGTCAAAGCAATCAGTACAGCATTGAGGTACTCATATGCGTGGCTGCCCAGGCATACCGCCGGCGAAATACTGGGTGGGCTCTGATAATTTGGCACCTATTTTAAGTGAATGAGAAACTTTGATGGGTTTATAGTGCAGGATATCAGTCAACAAAAAACCGCCCTATGTTAGTGACGCAGCCGAGGTATGAAGAAAATGTGAAAAGTATCCGAGAATCGGACGACACACAACGCGAACACCACATGCGCGACATCGGTTCATCGCACATTCACAAAGTCCGCGTTGTCAGCTACAAACATTACGAGTGTCCTTGCTGTTAGCTCGATGCCTGTTTGGAATCCACTTGTAGTTGAAGCTGGCGTTCATAACAACTATTATAACAATTGGATCGGCGTTTTGCTTTCTTTATTCTACTGCCGCAAAAGTGATGCGACAACTGTGAAGACTGTCTTGGGATTGCCGAGACCGACTACGTAGATCATATCATGTGGTCAACAAATGCGGAGGTATACACTATGTGTATACTAATGTCTACAAATAGGCTCTACAGCAATCTCAGCAGTATACAACTTCAGTGGCTTATATCAAACGCAGCTACGTATTATCCTCCGGTACCTGCGCTTGGTTACAGCGTACACGGGTTGGGCCCAGATTAACGATGTTTGTCTATTGTTAATCTATAGACATGCAATACCACGACAACTCAGAGGCAGACCAGGTGGTGAATTCACTACCTGGTCTGCCGGCTTTCGCGACTTATTCACCACCTTTGCCACATCATCACCATATGAACTTCACCAGCTGGTCTCGCGAAGTGTACGTCCGGGAAGCAGCCAGGATTAGGGCCTTCGGGTGCCTGGAAGACCTTTGTGACTCGGACGTTGCCTGTTCCGCCGCGATCCTCGTTCGGTGCAGCTGCACCGAATGACGACTAGCAGTCTGCACGGTTTGCCCGCCGCGCCGGGGTTGCACGCGGTGCCGGTCGTGCATGAACCAGTGCCATATCATCGCCTTCGCAGAGGGCGGGGAGTATGGGAACTCGGCATTACATATTATCGACTTTCTTATATAGACATTCAATACACCAGGAGAGAAAAAGAAATAGAAACCTTAGCCGACTATTATTATTAACTGTCTAATATAGAGAGTCTATAGACAGAGTATGGACAAAAATAAATAGAGACTGTATCGGCTTTCGTCTATAGGTAGTCTATATAGAGGGGAAGCAGACAAAAAAGAAACAAACACCTTATCGACTTTTTTCTATAGACCGTCCATAATCTACGAGTAGACGAAAACAAATAGAAACCTTATCGACTTTCGTCTTTAGAAAGTCTGTAGACAAAGTATGGACAAAAATAGATAGAGACCGTATCCATTTTCGTCTATAGGTAGTCCATAGAGGGGAAGGATAAAAAAAAACACCTTATCGACTTTTTTCTATAGACTGTCTATAGACTGCGAGTAGACAAAAAGAAATAGAAACCTTATCGACTTTCGTCTATAGAAAGTCTATAGACAAAGTATAGCCGCCGTGGTTGCTCAGTGGCAGGGGCGTAGCCAGGGGGGGGGCTTATGGGGCTTCAGCCCCCCCCGAAATTTTTTCGTGCTGTCCATGCACCGCCGACCAACGCGACCCCCGGCGCCGGAAATCACTCTCGATTTTGTCTAGAATGTCTTTTTGACGCTCGAAAAGACATTTAACCACGAAGATTGCAAACTCGGGCTGGATTTCGTGGCAACGCCCATACACCGGGAGTCACATAACGCCAAGCAGTCCCATCCGAGCACAAAGTTTCAAGGGCGCTTTGATGGTGAGCGGGCTCGCCGCGGCATCTCACTGAGGCCACGGAATCTATGGAGCGCATGGATATCAATTGCGAAACTTTATGGGTATAAATCTCATAAGCTCTTGATGTGAAAGGTGCATTAACATTTCCAAAGTTGTCTTTTGGATTTTCGATTGCGGAACTTTGTGGGTTTAATGTTGTTATAAACATTTGACGCCAAAGGTCTATTGACTTTTCTAAAGTCTTACATCGGAACATACAACGAGACAAGCCAAATCAACGCACTATAGCAGACGAGTTGACAAAGCAGGCAGCGAGGTCCAATGAGACGAAGCGTTGGGGTGGTTCATTTGTGACGTCATGTCACATAAATAAATAACAATATTTTTTTAACCTACGCCAGAACATCCATGTCAAGACACTAAAGCCAGCCAAAGTAACTACGTTCTTATTTATTTTTTCTACTTTGACTTTTATTCGCGAGGACACATTGAGCCTCTTCAATTTTTTTTTTTTGTTCTCGCTACCCTACCCGCGGGCTGCCAGAGCCAGCCAGAGCGCAAACGTTTTTCTCGTATGGCCCCGACCACCGTGCGGTGCACTTCGGTGCGCGTTCGGTTTGCTCTGGCCGAGTGGATTTTCACCGGACAGGGTTTTGGACGCTTTCTGGCTAGCAGACGAGAAAAAAAAACAATGGTCGCTCGCCGCCATCACTGTGGGGACTCGAAGGATTGTACCGCATTCCTTGAGCGGAACCTTTCTGGAAAGTCTTGTTTCGCCGCTGTAGAATACTGAGCAGTATGCGTATGGTTCTCAGTGGACCAAGCGTCTCATGTTTTCTTCGGTATTCCTTCCGTAGCCCCATTAGGTGCCCGAAGTAGGCATTAGATTCTGGCCAACATACTTTCCTATGCGTTTTTTTATTCATGTTGGTGCCTCCGCCTCACAGAAAAAAAATACGTTGTTGCGGTGCAGCGAATTGTCGCAAGGTGAAAGTTCGATTTTGATACTTCTTTTGCGGAAAGTAATGGGTGACGGGATGCTTCAGTTGCAGGATACGTTTATTATATTATTGCGAAAGCAAGTATATGGACACTCATGGCGCATTCCTGCCATCGCCCTCATGTTTCGTATAAAGTCCAAGGGTGATAACATCGTGACCACGCGCTGCATGCTGTATGTGCGAGTGAAAGCGTAGGAGGGGAGGTGGAATGGGTGAGCCGACGATGGTGGCTCAGTCTTGTGTGCGCAAAGGAGAAAAGCGGGGAGCAAGCGCGCCGCCTTCCGTCGGGCGCAATACATCGGGGGGAGTGGATGGAATGGGGGCGGAATCTAGGATTCTGTGAATCTGTGATTGTGCAATATGTTTATTTGCCTTGTTTGACGCATTATATACAGTTACTTCTTCTTACATACATAGACTCATTGGAGACTTATACGTATAGTTACATATCTTGTTGCGAGGTTTTGTTTATACATGCAGTGAAGTTTGTTTCCAGCGACACTTTTTTGTCCTTTATCAAGCCGTATTTTCGCATTTGCATATCCCATTGTATCTTTGCATTTCTAATGTACGAGGGCGAGTCAAATGAAAGTGAACCTACCCTAACCGCGCATTAATGGTTCGGTTCATTATCTGCGAGGCATGCGCGCAGGAGAACGGCATGTCTCATTTACAAAAGTGACACGCAGGTGTGAAGATAAATGTTCTTTGATGTTCTCATACACTGGGTTGAATATGGTTGCGTCACATAATGGATACTTCAAAAGTTGAACAGCTCGGTGTCGCGAATTTTTTTGACAGCTGAAGGTGTTTCCAAAACAGAAATTAATCACCATATGACTGCCGTGTACGTTGAACACTGCATTTCATTGAACACTGTGAAGCGTTGGAGCAAACGGTTCAAAGGACGTTGCAAAGACATTGCAAGACCGGGCGAAAACCATCGTGCAATCACCCCCCACACAATTTCAAAGGTTCATGAGCTGCTGAAACAAGAACGGAGGATAAGCATCGATGAACTGGCAGACCATCTGAACATCAGTCACGGTTCGGTTCACGCCATAATTCATGAGCTTCTTGGTTATCGGCTCTTTGGTGCGCAATGGATCCCCAAGATTGTTATCCATCGCGAGAAGACGGAGAAGTTTCGCGCTGCCTTGACTCATCTGATCGGGTATCACAATGAGCATGACGACTTCTTGTTTGCAACTGTGATCGGGGACGAACCTTGGCGCCACTACTACGAGCCTGAAACACGACGGCAAAGCTTACAGTGGAAACATTCGAATTTACCTCGCCCAAAGAACGTAAAGGCCATCATTTCCACTGGAAAGGTGTTGTTGACTTTTCTTTTTCGATCGACAGGGTCCACTACTGATAGAATTTGCTAAATCTTGAGAGGCTATCAACTGTTTCCGATATTGTAAAACGCCAGAACGGCAGCGTGTCGCAATCAAGAACGAACAACGTGGAAAATGGACGAATGGGGTCATCTTGTTCCACGACAATGCCTGTCCCCACGTCGCTTATGTGGTTAATACAAAAATGGCAAAGTTCAAGTGGGAAATGCTGCAACATCCGCCATACAGCTCAGGTCTGTCACCTTGCGACTTCTACATTTTGGGGCAACCGAAAAAACAGCTCAAGGGAACCAGATACAGACTTTTTGAAGCAGCAACCCAAGGAGTTTTATAAGACGGGAATCACGCAACTCGTTAGTCAGTAGGACAAATGTCTAAATTCTCATGAAGACCACTTTTAAATAAAGTACCCCGTTGTTGGCTGATTCATTTGACTTGCCCTCATATATCTTGCAGAACTCCTGCTTTTTATACGTGCTCTCTGTCGCGACTATAACTTCGGTGCAATTACTACGATACACGACAAGGGACAGCTGCTCCTGCATAATACATTGGAACAAACGACAGCGTCATTGAGATTTTTCACTGGCCATTGCATATATACAAGAATGTAAGCACGGTTCTTGAATGACAAAGTTTCATTAACATATTTGTCCTCAACTTGTTCAGTTCATTGCCTTTTAATTTTTCATATCAGCGGCATGCACTGCTTTCCTGGTTTAGAACTCATATAGTTCTAAAGTTCATGTGATATTTTCTTTACTTAATAAATAGACAAAAAACATGGAAGCATTGACGTCAGTTATGTTGGGCACAAGTTTTGGCACATACGAGTATAATATTTTATGAAAAAATACATATTTTACTTGTATTTACAGTGCGTAGCTTTCAAGAATTCGTTTGCAGCATCTTTAGCAATGACAATGCAGTTATTATTCATGTATTCGATCCCTCGATAAATTGTTTAAGAGGAAGCTTTAGTTCGGGCCCAATCCGACGCGGCCTATTCAAATACTTGTAAAACGCAGAAACGCTTTTGTGAGATAATCCTGCTAATCGCTTTTAGTGAAATTAGTTGCATTTGAGAAAGTTAAATCCTAGTGTCTGTTGGAAACAGAACTTCGATTTAGGGCCTGAATTTTGTCTAAAATATTTTGGAAAATTCGAAAGTTTGAAAAAATAGAAGCACGACGTTTACAAACTAATAGCTATGCATGAAGAACAGATATTGTGGTTCTGTAAACGGCATTTATTATAACAGTCAAAGCGGACAAGTTTGCTGTGTCAATTTGTATCTTACGTGAATTGGTTACGTTGTGTACAAGGGTCCTCCAAAAGCCGTATTTCCACAATACTAAATTTTTTTGAGATTCATGTGTAACATATCTATTTTGTCCGCTGTAGATGTACTATTAGATGCAATTCACAGAATTGTGATATAATTTTTCATTGTTGAGTCATGGAGTTTTCAACTTGATAGTTTCGTTTTCTGAAAATGTTCAATTTTGGCCAATTTTTCATAAATAATTGGCCACCTAAATGAAAAATTCCAAGCCAGTAGTCACTAGAAATAAACTCTTCTTTTAAATGCAACAAACCTCCTCAAATTTGGTGAAGTGGTTGGAGGGAAAAACAAATTCCCCTTCTACGTGTACTTAAATAGGAGCACCCGAGCTAAAGCTTTCTCTTAAGGAGGAGGCTGAGCGGCAACGTGCAGCTATATATATATATATATATATATATATATATATATATATATATATATATATATATATATATATATATATTGGGCCAGTGGCGTAGCCCCCCCCGAACAAAATTTCTGGCTACGCCACTGCTCAGTGGCTATGGTGTTAGGCTGCTGAGCACGAGGTCGCGGGATCGAATCCCGGCCACGGCGGCCGCATTTCGATGGGGGCGAAATGCGAAAACACCGGTGTACTTAGATTTAGGTGCACGTTAAAGAACCCCAGGTGGTCGAAATTTCCGCAATCCTCCACTACGGCGTGCCTCATAATCAGAAAGTGGTTTTGGCACGTAAAACCCCATAGTTTAATTTAATTTTATAGACAAAGTATGGACAAAAATAGATAGAGACCGTAATCCACTTTTGTCTATAGGTAGTCCATAGAGGGGAAGGATACAATAAAGAAACAAACTCCTTATCGACTTTTTTCTATAAACTGTCTATAGACTGCGAGTAGACAAAAGAAACAGAAACCTTATCGACTTTCGTCTATAGAAAGTCTATAGACAAAGTATGGACAAAAATAGATAGAAGCTGTATCGACTTTCGTCTATAAGTAGTCCATAGAGGGGAAGTAGGCAAAAAAGAGCAAACACCTTATCGACTTTTTTCTATAGACCGTCTATAGACTGCGTATAGACAAAAAGAAATAGAAACTTTATCGACTTTCGTCTATAGACAGTCTACAGACTTTGTATCAACAAAAGGCCAAATCTATAGAAAGGAAAGGTCGTCTATAAGAAGTCTATAGACTTTCTATAGACAGTCTAAAGTCATTTTTGTAAGGGCGATGAGTACCTTGTTACGGTAGATTTCTATTCTTTTTTCGAGATCAAGCAGATGCGTCGAACAGCAGAAGCAGTGACAAACGTGTGCATGCAGATTTTCGTCACTCATGGCATCCCAGCAAAAATATGCAGTGGTAATGCCCCCCCCCCCCCTTCAATAGTGTGTGTTTCCGCGTTTGTTCCACACAGTTGGGCATCGTTCACGACACTTCCAGTCCGCATTACCCTCGCGGTAACGGCATGGCTGAAAGGGCCGTCCGAGAAGCAAAGAAACTGCTCAAGAAGTGCCGGTATGGAACGCTGGAGTTCTACAGCGCCTTGCTAGAATGGAGGAACATGCCAAGGGACGACCGCCTGAAGTCGCCCGCACAACGACTCATGGGACGTAAGACGAGGACTAAACTGCCAGTACTTCACTACCACCTCGAACTGCACACCGTGCCAACCGAAATTGTCCAAAAGCGACTCGACGAAATAAGGCGCAAACAACGTGTATTCTACAACAGAACTAGGCGAAGTCTACCGGATATTCACAGGGCCTCCACGGTGACTGTTTATGATACGACACACAGGATATGGGCACCAGCAGTTGTCATAGGCCCGGCAAGTACACCGCGCTCTTATGTTGTTGCAACAGAGAATGGGCAGCATCTACGACGCTTGAGGGAGCACCTGAGATCACCAGAAGGACAAGCTTTCCCCCCGCAGAACGAGTGTACAACAAGGACTCCTCAGTCCTCCCCTCAGCCGAGCAACACCGAGCAGCAAGCACCTCAAGAGGCGCTCCGTAGGAGCACACGACAGCGTAGAGAGCCGCAACGGTATCCTCTCCCATAACGCCACACAGAGACAGTTCAGTGGAAGCTGTGCAAATTGACCTATTAGTTAGTTGTGCAATCTTTCGTACAATCCTGTTTTTTTTTCTTTTTTTCTCAAAGGAAGGAAGATGTGACCAGTGGCTACGTCATCAAGAATATCTTGATACGCATGCGCAAGCCTGGCCTGCCTGTGTATAAACACGCATGCTTCTCGCAATAAAGCGCTCTTTCGTTTCCTGCTGCTCGGGTGTCTACACTTGGTGTTAATAAAAATACCAATTCGGCTACTTTGCGTAGGCACGAATGGTTATACATTGCAAACATGACATACATATGGCATGAAAATTGATTTCCAGTTATCACAGTATTGTACTTATTAAGTGCACCTGTATGTGTGCGAGACAATGTCATAGTTGCCGTAAAAGTGATTGCATAGTGTATCTTCCGTGGAAGAACGGCGCACATTGAAACATATCAGTAACAGCAAAACAAAAGTGAACAACACCTAACGAAAATATGGCAAAAATTGTAAATATTAGTTATGCCGTCTTACTTGCTCAAATAATAATACACACGAAAAGGAATGAACTTGGGGAATAAATACGGTTAGCAACAGAAACGCAAAAATATGGCAAAAAATTGTACATATCAGTTATACCGTCTCACTTGGTCAAATAAAATGCACACGAAAAGAAATGAACTTGGGGAAAAAATACGGTTAGGAACAGAAACGCAAAAATATGGCAAAAATTGTACATATCAGTGATACCGTCTCACTTGGTCAAATAAAAATACACACGAAAAGAAATGAACTTGGAGAAAAAACACGGTTACGAACAGAAACGCAAAAGTTCTACATATAAGTTATATATTTCCTCACTTGGGCAAACTTGCACTACGAATGAGAATAAACATAAGAGAAATTACCTTGCAAAAAAAAATATGATGAGGGAAAGAAATGTACGGAAAACTGCCATATCATCCTTTAGTGCTACACACACACAAAAAAAAAACATGCATTCATGTTTCAAGTGACATCACAGCCCTGTCAGTCTTCGCTGCCATGGTCACGCATGACCTGCACATCAGTTCACAAGACTGGCTACAACTTGGCAGCACAACAGCTTGTGAGGATGTATGGGCACCACCACCAAATGCTGCAGCGGTGATTTGAACGGAAAGATAGGCAACACTTGTACCTGCACAGCACTAAAGGATGATATGGGAAAAAAAAAAAGCTGTCCCTTATGGCTGAGGCGGCTCGCGGAGGTGAGCGAGGGCAGCCAGCAGCTGGCGCAGCGTGGTTGCGATGAGAGTAGTGGCCTCTCGCGAACCACGCATCTCGGCCACCAGCTGCTCCAGGACTTGCCGCGTCACCCTCTGTTCTTCCACCAGCTGCGAAACAAATTCACTTAGTTAGCTACAGCTTATGCAATGTAAATGCTCGATTTGCACTGTTTGCAAGTGTTGCAGTTTCAGCAAGGTTCGAGATCATTTACATATGACATGACAAATGTCCGTGTAAACATACATGGTCTGTTATGTTAAAAACGTGTGAAACGTAGCTAATCCTACCAAGCTGCCTCTGCCTGTCAGAAGGCAGTATTGGTGACTGGTTGAATTGTTAAACAAATGATCATGCTGTGGCGATACCTGCAACCATGGAAATGTTTTGTAAGTAGCCATGTGTTAAAGAACACCTCAAAGGAGATGTATAAACGTGCATGAGCCAATGAGCCAAATGACAACAGATGCCTCTCATGTGTAACATGGTTGTAATGTACATTATTACCATGTGCACTAATCACCTCTTCAAAAAATGACCCGGCCAAGTTGTACGCACCTGCCGATGTTGCTGCAGCAACAGCTGGTGGAAGCTTGCGGCCTCCGCGTTTGCCGCCTCAGCTAGCCGGCTCTGTCGGGCATAGTCTGCGGCCGTCCGTGATGCAGCGTCCTCAAGGACCTGAAGTCGGGGTGGCCTGCGGGGCTGTTGCCGAGCTGATGGTCCGTAAAAATAAAATCAGTAAACAGCGGTTAAGAAAACTAATTTCGCTCCATCCTGCATAGACATTTTACTGGTTCATTATCAGGTGGAAGCCCAGAAAAATAATTCCGGCAACACACCGTTCACAAAATGAACAGTAAATTTGCATAAACAAAAAGGCACTACACCATCATAAAATACTACACTGATAATACTTTCAGCTTGTACGCTGCATTACAAATGGTGTTAACAGTCAGATTATTGTTCCATTTTGCAGCGACCTTTAGGCAGGCACTTTTTCTTTGCCATGTAAATAATATAAATACACAATTTCTGTTTCAAAGGTCTTAATAGATACTGCTTGGAGTGATGTGTTCGTATTGCAATAGCTGCTGAAGTGCCTTACGTGCAGTGCCACTAGTCCCCGGCTCCGTGCCTACAGAAACGCGGGCAGCTGCTGGTGGGGCAGGGGGCACTTCGGCATCCGGCTCCTCCTCACTGGAGGTGTCCTGCTCGAACAGTAAAGTACAGGACATAGTGTGATTAAGTTCCATCAACTGGTTGCAATGTCTATTTCACTTCTAGTTTTTAAATCAGAAAATTCTTAATCCAGCATGCGACATACTAGTGACTTGGAGCTTTGACAACTCGTTGCTAATGCTTTTCGGATTAACGAGCCATGAAATCCACCACAAGGTGTTTCTTAACAGCAGTGGGGCAGCATTTCCGTTCTTGCAAAGTACGGATATCACGTGCTGGCATGTGTGTTGAATTGTAAGAAAACACACACAAGCACACAACGGCACAATATTCAGCACGGTGTAACTGCCCGACATCGGTACACATAGCAACGAACATTGCTACTCACCTCGGAGTCGCCAGGGAAAAAACTCCACCGGGGCGGAAGCTGGGCCGATACGGCCGAGCACGCGACCCTCCAGGCCGCCCAACTTCCCGACTCCCGTCTTCCTTCAAATGCATGAACACCGTCAGCTTATACGTTCCGAAGATGTTGCTAGTCGCGGGCTCACCTCTTCTCGGCGCCGACCTGCGCCGCGACCTTCTTACAGTCGTAACACAGCCGGGCCCAATAGAGGCGCCAGCGCCGGGCTGCCTTTGCTGCCGGTCCGACGGCGTTTAGGGCGGCGGCAATCTCCTCCCACAGTTTTCTTTTTTGAGCAGCACTCATACTTGGCGAGAGGCTTGTGGAGCTTCTCGCCAAGTATGGATGCTGCTCCATAAACTGAACTATCATAGCGGCCTGCGCGGCGGAAACGCGCGGGCTTTTTCTTGCATCCGCCATTTCTTTCTCGCGCTCAATTTTGGCCGGACCGCAGCGAATTAATACCAACAAATCGTACCGTTTCAGATATCACTACGTCGTTAAAACATAACGGTTACATTCATTTAATGTGTTGTTATTTTATCACGCCATAAATGTCACGTTAAATTTAACACAAGTGAATAACAACAACAAAAAAACTTTTCTCGTGCAAGTTATATCCAGCAGAAGTATCTGTACCGCCCGCACGGGGGAATGGATCACTGCGCAGCAGTGTGTGGCAAAGAAAAAAAAATGAGCCTCTGTTACAGACCACCCTCGATTTAAATCAGGACCTACATTCGGAGATAGTTGCGATCGTTTATAGAAAACGTTTTCTTACCAGCTATCTGTTGTGATGCCTTCCAACCTTCATCGATTCTTCCGTATCCTATGCGAATAAAAGCACAAGTGAACACCATGCCATCACCCAGATGTTCAGATGCTACTGCTCAGTCACTAAGCACAAGAAAGAATGATGTGTTTACTCACCGAGCACTACGCTTTCACAGTCTTCATGATGTTCACAGCTTCCAGAATTCTTCTCGGGCGAAAGTACCTCGTACGGCGAGATTTCATCTAATCGCGTTATGCACAAAAATACACCAAGAGCGGCCCACAGAACCGATCAGCTGTTTTCACGCAGCCGCCATCTTAAGTGTGCGTAGCAAAATGGATTGGATGCGGAATCGGCACGTGTGTGGCTATGACTCGAAAAATCAAAATATTTCTGTTTACATTCAAGTGCGCTTCAACTTCTCTTGAGTTAAAAGATTACAAAACACTTTTACTCTCAGCGACATAGAATTGTTCTTTTATCAGACGTTTATATCTAAATGTCACTTCCTATACAGTCCCTTTGCAAATAAAAAACAAGCAAAACATGCTTCCGGCAACGATGGAGGCTGCTGATTGGGCAGATTGAAAAACGTCGCTGGTTCCCGCCCCCATACGCAGAAACTGTCGCGTCATTTTGACGTCCGGAGTTTGGAACACTTTTTGTTTGGAATAGAGTTACGTTATCGCGCCCCAGATAACACAAGGTTCGGCGACAACAGACAGCCGGGTAGAAGCATCGATAACTTTCCAGAAACTTCGGATACATGCAGGCGCGTCCCACGCTGTGCGATTACATTTGTTAGGCGGCGAAACGTGGTTGCCGATAAAGATAAGTACACGAGTCAATATACATCAATGACCTACCTTGTAATATTTCTTCTCATATCCGTATCTTCGCTGATGATTGTGTGGTTTACCGAGCAGTTACTAACCCCAGCGACCATTTGGCGTTACAAAAAGACCTATCGCGGATACAAAACTGGTGTACCACTTCGCTTATGTCATTAAATGTAGCTAAAACCGTGTTAATGTCTGTTCATCGTAGTCGTAATTACGATACGCCTAATTATAGCATCAATAACACGCAGATTGCAACAACTGATTGATTCAAATATCTTGGTGTATTCATCTCGCGTGACTTAACTTGGACCTGTCATGTTAACCACATAATAAACTCTGCTAATCGTACTCTAGGTTATCTACGCCGTAACGTTTTCCTCGCTCCTCCCCCTATTAAACAACTTGCTTTTCTAACCTTTGTGCGGGCTAAGCTGGAGTATGCCGATGCTATTTTTGACCCTCACCACAATAACCTTATTAATGCCCTCGTGTCGGTTCAAAACCGCGCGACAGGACTTCTCCTGTCAACTTATTCGTATAATTCAAGCATCTCAGCACTAAAAACCCAAATAAACCTACCATCTCTAGCCTCACGCCGTAGAATAGCACGTCTTAACCTTTTTTCATATTTTTTTTTTCATTCTTTGCCATTTGACAGCCCGTACATAAAAAGAGCACATGGTATTGCCCGCACCAGTCACTCTAACACAGTATATCCCCCCCAAGACCATACCGTTACTTTTCAGCAATCATTTTTTTCTGCGCACAACACGAGACTAGAATGGCCTTCCCGCCGAAGTTGCCACTATCATCGACCCACTTGCATTCAAGCGACTCATCGGAAATATCCCTTTTTAATTTGTAGTATCTATCTTTGTCACTAACTCCCCACTCCCTCATGTAATGTCTCAACGGAGACCTTTGAGAAATAAATAAATAAATTTCAAACCGTATGGCATGCACACCCATTTACTCTGAGGCAGGACAACATACATCTGCGCACCTGGTCAGGTCAGCAACTGCAGGTTGTCGGAACGGTGACAGTAATGGTTCGTCACAAGAACACAGCTTGCAATGTACCACTTCTCGTTGTCGAGGGCACTGGATGCAGCTTGTTGGGACGCAATTCGTTTGATAGGCTGGGCATCGAGCTTCACGGCATTCAGCAGACAACGGAGGAAGGCAGTTTGACCGAGTTGCTACAGAAGGATGAAGACGTTTTTTGTGAAGGCACCACCGGATACACGGGTGCGCCAGTGAATCTGGAACTGAAGGAGGGGGCAAGCCCCAAGTTTTTGAAGGCACGGCCTGTGCCCTTTGCCATGCGCGCATCAACAGAGGCACAGATTGGCAAGTACGTAGAAGCCGGTATTTGGGAGCCAGCCCAACACTCAGACTGGGCTACACCGCTAGTAGGGATGCGGAAAAAAGATGGAAGCTCGCGCCTGCGGTGACTACCACTGTACAGTGAATGAAGCTGCGAAAAAGGCTTCATACCCCCTGCCCACAACAGGGGAAGTGTTTAGCACTTTTAAAGGTGGCCGGGTTTTCAGCACATTGGGCTTGGCTCAAGCATACACTCAACTTCATGTGACTCCAGCAACAGCATTCTCACAGTAAACACTACAAAAGGGCTGTACAAGGTAAACAGGCTTCCAGATGGTCTTTTAGCCGCCCCAGCATCTTTGCAGCGGTTTATGGAGATCTCTTTGAGCGGCTTGCCGGGAGTTTGTGTTTACCTGGACGATATCATCGTGAGTGGGGTAACAGCAAAAGAGCACAAGGACCGCCTAGCGTCAGTTCTCCAGCGGCTGGCTGGGGTAAACCTACGATTGTGCAAATCCAAGTGTCAGTTTGGTGTGGCGGAGGTTAAATTCCTGGGTCACAAGATTGATGGAGCAGGGATTCACACATCTGAGGAAAAAGTGGAAGCTATCATGAAGGCACCAGCACCCACAAATAAGCAGACACTGCAGACATTTTTAGGCATGTTGGCCTTCTATGATCGATTTCTTGAGCGCCGTGCTAGAGTGGCAGCAACACTGTATGAACTTCTGGCAAAGGACAAGACTTGGAAGTGGGAGCAACGGCATCAAAAGGCGTTTGATGAGATGAACTCAAACGGTGCTTGTTGTCGGGGACTGTCCTGTCACACTATGACGAAAACAAGCCCCTTTTGATTTCATGTGATGCTTCACCTTATGGTATAGGTGCTGTGCTTGCTCAGCTGGACAGCCAAGGCAGAGAGGCACCGATTGCGTTTCATTCCGGACATTGGGTGCTGCCAAACGTAACTATGCACAACTTGACCGTGAAGGACTTGCTGTAGTTTTTGCAGCCACCCACTTCCACATGTACATTGTGGGTCGAGAAGTCACGTTCGTGACTGACCACCAGCCGTTACTGGGGATTCTCGGACCACGGAAGCCGGTGCCGGAAATGCTTTCGCCTCGAATGAAAAGGTGGTGCCTTAAACTGTCAGCATACAACTACGACCTCTAGTATCGTGCCGGCAGTCATCATCAGAATGCAGATACGCTGAGTAGACTGCCTCTGCCAGACCGCATTGAAGAGCCTAACCCACTTGGAGACGTGCTCATGTTCGAGGCGTTACCACGACCACCGTTGACAGCTGAGGTTGTGGCCACACTAACGCAAGAGGATCCAATTCTAGCAGAGGTCTTTTCAGCAGTACAGAATGGCACCGTGCACCGTCTGCAGGGAGACAGTTTCACCTCATACCTCAGAAGAGCCACCGAACTTCCTATCCATCGAGGATGCATCAGCTGGGGCTCAAGAATTGTCATACCGGCAGGAGCACGAGAACAGGCCATTTCATTAGTTCACGCAGGCCATCGTGGAATTGTAGCCATGAAAGCTTGTGCTCGCAATTATCTTTGGTGGCCTGGCTTGGACGCCGAGATCGAAACAACTGTCAAGTAATGCGACCAGTGCCAGCGCACCCAGAGCGATCCAAAAAAGGCTGCAGTTCCAAATTGGACGCAGCCAACGACACCAAGGCACACATTGCACGTGGACTTTGCAGGTCCGGTAGAAGGACATACCTTTTTAGGTTGTTGTCGGCGCTTTCACCAAGTGGCTGGAGGTGCAACCAATGAACAGCCCGACATCAACAGCAATCATTAGTGTGCTGGGCTCTTTGTTTGCCATATTTGGCATACCACGCAAGGTTGTGTGGGACAATGGGGCTGCATTCAGATACAAGACTTCTACAAGGCTGCCTGCAGATACAAGACTTCTACCAGAGAAATGGCATTCGAAGCGTAACGTCAGCCCCTTACCGCCCTGCTACAAATGGACAAGCGGAACGTTATGTTGGAGGACTGAAGAGGGCACTCGCCAGAGAACCATCCGGTTCGCTCAGTGTTCGCTTGTCACGTTTTTTTGTTTCGGCAGCATACCACTGCCCATCAGTCAACTGGCCTAGGTTTTTTATGTGTTCTATGTGCGGAATAAAGTAATTCCCAGTACATAACAGTTGACATCAAGGGGCTCACTGCTGCTCCCTTCAGAGTTTGTGTGATGAATGCGTGTGCATTTTTCTTTTCTCGCATTCTTTGATCTCATTATATATTAAACGTGTAGTAGCATGCTAAGCCCTTTATGTGGCTAACCTCTCGCCTATCATTAATGTTTCTCTCACCAGTGCACACATATCTTGACTAGTGTTTGATATTGTTTTCTTGTAGTACATTATTGGAATAAACAAATTATTGACATGGTGGGTTGGCTATGCTGTGTCAATAAATTACAATGGCAGTACGTGTTCAAGAGACCGTTGCTCTATGCTAGCGGTCCGGCATAACAGCACCAGCATTCTGAGCAGTTTACCTCATAGAACCCAAATTCAAAATATATCTTTCTGTTCAGTACTGTATATGCTGCGTATACCTCTGTGTGCTTAATATTGCCACCATATGGCAATAAACTTAGAAAATGATAAAATGCTTATGAAAATGAATAGTACAATTCTTGACTGTGCTGGATGGTGTTAGAAGTCTGCAATTCTTTAAAGATCCCTTGAGTGTGAATACATAGACCACATTTACATCGTTTCTTGTGGGTAACTGATTCAATAAGTGATCAGTTCAGACGCTACCGGAGCTATGAAATTAGACTTATAAACTGAGGTACCACTGTGCTTCACTGCATTGCGTTTTGAGGGATTTGATTTGATTAGAGAAACTTTATTTATGCCTGCAGTTGGGTGCTCGCGCGCCCCGACGAGGGCCTACTTCATCCTCGAAGTTGCCGTTACTCGGCGCGGGTCTCCGCTCGCCGTTGCCGGCTCGCTGGGTTACGGCCATGATGTGCTGGCTTGGCGTGCGGTAAATTTGTTCAATAAGATTGAAGCATACTTGAGTTTCAGTAGATCTTTTTATTTGTGACGTATGAACGTGAATTTCTGTGCTGTCATGCATTCTGTAGATTCAAATGAGGCTTCACAGGAGAAGGAAAGTAGTCCTTGCCCAGGGTTAAACAAACAACCAGCGCTTTCCCGGGGTGATTGCTCAACCGAGCGAAACAGGTAGCTAGCATGCGGAAGCTCAAGAGCAAATTCAATGACAGCTTGACGGAAGCCATGCTTTGCACATGTATGAATGATCTTAAAACACCCCTCATTGCAGAAACCGCCAACAGGAACACAGAGAGAAGGCTTCATTGTTCTTAAATGATAATTTAAAAACGAAAATTTGCAGCTGAAAAAAAATTCACCGATTGCGATGCTCCCTAATGCGAAATTTGAGCCCAACTCTGTACGTGTTTTCATTTTGCAATATATTGGCTAACACAATCTGTTTCTTGTGGCATGTTGCAAATGGGGCGAAGAGTGGCAGAACTTCGCCAATCTGCAGATCATGAGAGTCAGCGCGTGGGTGCGATTCACAGCCGCCGCCGCCGGACCTCCCAGATGACGCATGCTACTCTGGCACCATTTTGTGGCTATCGACGCCAAACTGCGCTTCTCCTGCTTTCACCATACCCTCCTCCGCTTTCTGCCCCATGGTTCTGCTGCACCCTCCTCTCTGCTTTGCTCGTCGCCTCTTTCATGCCCTGCGGCGTTGCGCATTCCCGCTTTCAATCTTTGCTGTGCTCGTTCACTTGGTTACAAGTGACAATGCTCACGCTTGCTGCAGGAACAAGCGCCTAAGAGCTGTGCCCTAAAGATATGTCTTGGTTTGGGATTTGAATCTGGGAGGTGGACAAATTTTCCTTCAACTGCAATGTTTTGTCTTAAATTATCATATAAGCATGTTTTGTGCATGTACTGTGTGTTTTACATTTGCGAGATTGCACTGAAGGGATCTTAAGATCTGTTGTCTTCTTGCCATGTTCTTCAAACTGATTTTGTTTACAACTGCAGACCACACAGGAAACCATGAATTTGAGAGTAGAAGTTCAGCAAAGTGTTGAAACGGAACATTCAGAAATCGAAGCTCCATGCCCGAAACAGCATGTGCAGTGCACGTGCTGTGACCAAGGATGTGTTGTGCTCGAAGAACTTGTGAAGCGCAAAAAATAAAGTGCAGAACTCAGCAAGCAGCTCGACGATGCAAAAAAGACGCCGCTGAGGTGTTGAGAAGTTTGAATGATAAGGTGCTCAGCTTGCAGAGTCAGAAGGCACGTCTGCAAGACGCAAAGTCTTCGCAAGTGGTGAGTAAGTGCTTATGATTGCTGTAGGTGGAATTAAATATGCGATTGGGGGAATTAAATATGCGAAATAAAGATATGTGTGGTGCAATTCCACACTTCTGCATGGAAATCGTGCTAGGCACCTTAAAAATACCTTAATGCAACATAACGAAGCACTCTCGCTAAAGCACTGCAACTTCTGTTGCACAATGAACTGCACAATGTGTTGCCAAGTAATAGTCCTCAACCAGTCTCTGCCATGTATGCTCCCCAGCATCAGCTGCCATTAGCTGGGATAGGGTAGCTCGTCTAAAATGTACAGTCTTGGTCAAAAAACTTGAACCCGCTGTGAACGGCCGGGGAGCAGCTGCGCTCCGCCATCGCGGCGCTGCCACCGCCGGCGTGCGCCGCTGCTCGCTTGCGTCGAGGATAAAGAGGGCGAGGGAAGCATGTCTCTTTTTCTCAAGCATCCTTTGATAACAGCGCTCGTGAAAAACTAGTGCGGCGTTCGTTATGCCAGCTGCGAGGCCGTCTGGTAGACGCCATGGTTCGGCCCTTCATGCGAGTAAATGCCGTCGCCTGGGCAAGGTGCTTCCTGAGCAGTCGTGAAAGTTCACCCAACGCGATATGGCATGAAAGCGTGGTGGGGGGGGGGTGGGGGAGGGGTTAATTTTTCTCTTATTACTTTATTAAATTCGTCTACTTTGACGCACTTTCTTGTGTAGAACAGACGAAAAACTTTTCGGATGACTGCATCAAGAAGAAATGAGCAGGGACAGCACAAATTATGAGAAGGCAGTATGATGGTGGTCGATTAAGGTAACGGGGTGGGTTTCAATGGAAGTGAAGCGTAGCAAGGGGCGAAAGAACGGCAGGAAGGCAGACGAGATTAGGAAGTATGCAAAAGGAAATTGTCCACAGTTGGCAAGCTTAAGTGAAGGTTAAGTGGCGGAGTATGCGCAAAGGCATTCTAGTGAAAGTAGCTAGGCTGAAAATTGCTTCCTCAACAGGGACACGTTCACAGAGAGCTCACCGAAGGGCTACGGGGTGGCGTACCTTTATGTCCAGATCAGTCCTTAGCTTCGCCTTGCTGTATATTTCCACGGCGGCCGCATTTCTATGGGGGCGAAATGCGAAAACACCCGTGTGCTTATATTTAGGTGCACGTTAAAGAACCCCAGGTGGTCAAAATTTCCGGAGTCCTCCACTACGGCGTGCCTCATAATCAGAAAGTGGTTTTGGCACGTAAAACCCCAATTATTATTATTATTGCTGTATATTAGGAAAACAACTTTTTGTTTAAACATGCCAATAAACCAAAATTGATTCCGTGGCATGAGTACCCAACTGTTTTGCTGCATACCTAGGTAGTAGGTTTTCCAAACTTATTTTCCTGCTCTTACGGCTTTAAGAAATGTTTAAAAGATGGTGGCAGAGATGACGAGTAAGTGCTTTTATTTTTTGCACAAACAATATAAAAACAACAAACATCACTGTTGGTTTGTTCGGCGACATAAAGGAAAGTTCGGGAGAAAAATAGAATCTCTCGAGTGTATACTTTTAGAAAGAAAGGCGGCACTAATGACGTGTGAAGGCACTTTGCGCCTCAACTATGTCCTGAATGCGTCCTGGCAGCGAGGCATATAAACGTGACATGAGGCTCCTGGCACCCTTGAGTTCTTCCCACACTTCATGGATGACAAACCAAAGGGCTTCCTTAGTTTCAGTCTTAATAGTACGCCGCGAGATGCGGCGCTTCATCAGGCCCGATATTCTCGATTAAATTAATATCCGCTCCCTTGGGTGGCCATTTTATTGTCTGGATGCCAAGATCATCCAAAGTAGAGCGGACCAACCTAAAATAGAGGGAGGTGAGGGCATGGAATGAAAATGGAGGAACAAAGATTGCACTAATAAAACATGTTTGCAGATTAAATAACTACAATGCAGAAAAATAACTTTAGTGGTTCAAAAACGCGTACTTTTGAGTTTGCATGCTTTGAACTACAATGAAGATTCTTAATACCAGAAAAGGGGGCTCCCCTTTCATAACATCAAGTTTTCATTTTGATGTTGGCTCCTAAAGAAAAAAGTGAACATTTGATTGGTTATATTTAGTTAACATTTATTTAGGTTGTATTGCATACAAAAATGTCCACCCTGTTGTATAGTGTGGCTGCAAAAATCACAATGGCCTATCTCTCACTGCATTTGAAACATAAATCTTTAACGAAAAAACACTTCGTATACGCATCCTTTCTTTTTTTTTTCACTTCGGTTGCGACGTCATAGAGCGTAGCATCCGAAGGTAGCCAGCCACTGGTGTACTTACTATGATGTGTGAACAGGGCTCCTGTCATGCTGAAAGACAAAGAGGCCGTCGGGAAATGGTCCTTCGAGAACAAATGGCAGTAACACATGCTGAAGTATGTCTACGTATTTATTTGATGTCGGGATACCGTCGATGCGATGGAGTGGTCCAAGTCCATCATGTGCAATAGCTCCCCATACGCTGATTCCACAGCGTCCACTGGCAGCAGCTTGCTGGGTATAACTTGGCTCATATCTGGAAGAAATCAATTGTTAAAATGACTTTAGAACAGCAGGCTTTAAACTCAAACAACAGAGTGAAACTCCAGAATGATCACGACAGTTATTCCCGTCAAGATTCACTAAATTGGCACGTTCTCCATGGTAGGAAAGGCTCACGCTTTTTGTATCTGTTGTCAGCATTTGTTTCAATATGAATATTTTCTCGAACGCTTACACCAGTTAAAATGCATTCTCAAAGTATGGGCAAAAAAATGCCTAAACTGAATTTATTCGACGACCGGAGTCATCGTATATTACTTCAAGCTCAATATAAATTTAATTCCTCCGATACATTTTAACAGTCATTCTGTAATTTGTTAATGAAGTGATTTTACCTTGAACCGGCAATTGTCGACACGCGTTGTTGCTGATCCCAGCGGGTGACGAACGTCGCCTCGTCGCTGAAAACGACGGATTTCCACTCGTCTGCAGCCCACGCCTGGTGCTCACGCGCGAACTGTGGACGGGCTGCTGCTTGCCTCTCGAGGAGTCGAGGCCTTTGACACGCAATACGACTACGAAGCCCCGCTGCGTGTAGCCTGCGGCAAATGGTTGGGATAGACGCTGCCAATCCTAGCTCTCGTCGAAGCTCCTGGAGGGTAAGCGTCGGGTCGCAGCTTACTGTTGCCACGATCAGGAGGTCTTCTGCAGCTCTCATGACAGGAGGCCTCCCTTCTTGTGGCGCGTCTTCAATGCGGCCCTCATCTCGATAGGCACAGACAATGCGGTCTACAGAGCGTTTCCTACAACCAACAGTCCTAACGATATTCCGTTGGCTCATTCCTCCAATAGCAAGGCCAATTATTTTCAGCCTTTTGTCATGGTCAATTCTTACCATTTCGCTTTGGACGGCAGCTAGCCAACTGATGCGTGAACAGGTTGCCTCTCACTTGCAGAAAAGAACTTATCGCACTCAGGCGCGCAAAAAAAAAGGAACGATAGGGGAGAAACACCGCGACATGTTTTTGATGTCGTTTATACGGAGCTGCTGCACATGCGCGCCCGGTGATTTTATTCCCAGACGATGAACCACAACCGCACACTACAGACAACTACGAATTTGCCGCTTCACTGATATGAGCAAGCCATTTTACAGCGCAGCTCTGTGTTGCCCGTTCGTGGGTTTAGCGCCGCCGTCGCCCTTCCCATCACCGTCGGCTTAACCAATTGGGAAAATGAGCCGGGGCAGCCATGAAAGGAGAGCGAACACGGCAGACTAAATACGGAAATAACAGAAACAACGAGAAGAGAGCGAAGACCGCGAACCAGAACGTAGACAAGCATGGTTTGAGACATTGTTACAGTCCGTGCAATGCAGCGGTGGTTCATTTCGCCTGAGAATGGCGCGACCAGTGCGGTGGAACGCGGCGATGGCGAAGCGGAAACTACCCGACCGGCTATCATGCCGTTTGCAGCGTATGCTGGATGAGCGGCCGCAGGTCTCTGGTGGGCGCTGTAAAACACGATATGCTGAAATTTCGCAATTCCGATTATCCTTGGGACAACGCTATGAATAGTCCTGTGCATGCTCGAACATGGGCACTTCGCGAGGATCGTAGCTAAGATTTGACCTCAGCAGCAGAATGTTATATCATTATAATGTGCCGCAATGGCAGCTCGTATTTGCCATGATGGTCGTCACAAGTAGCAAATTCACCAAGAAAGCATAAACGTCAGGGCGGCAGATTCATCTCTCGACGAAATCACAGGGGGGAGCATGCCTTCAAGGCAATAAGTGCGGTCTGTGACTGCTCCGAAGAATTGCAGCTTGCCCTTGTGTTTGACTGTAAACTAGCCATGGTCTCTGGTTGAAAGGACGCTAGGTATAACCCTTTTTTTCAACTACCTGGGAAGCCCTTTCTCGTAGAGACGAACGACACCTCAGTACACTATATTCAAAATACTTCTTCCAGTGAAACCGCAACAGCGACAGCACTGCCGGCGTGACGCCTTCACTGCAAGAAAATGTTCCATGGCCTACTTTACGCGATTCAAACGCGTAATGCCCAATGCAAAGGGGTTGAACTTGCGCTGGCCGCATGTGTGCTCGAAAGTGAACCCTAACGACAATCAGGCAGTATGCGAGAAGACACCAAAAAGGCCACTTAGTGGGCACTTCTCAAAATGCCAAAGAAATGGGTCTAACTCAATCCGCTACTCAGGCAGGACAAACGTCTTCTAGTCTGGAAAAGTTCTTATAATCTAACCGTGGGTTTATTTAAAGAACTTCAACGCCGAAAGCAATCGCGTGGTCGCTCCTTAGTGGGAAAGTGCGGTCTACGTATTTGAAATATTGCAACAGTGGTTACAGGCCCTTTCCGAAGAGCCCTTGCAGTCGAAATTACTGCATCTTGTCCTTTTTAAACGCACAATGAGTGAATTGCCCGCATATTACAATGAAACCTGGAACAACCCTAGACAGCACTGAGGTTGATAGTCAGGTTTATATTTTATGTTTTGTTTTCATTGCACTCAGAAATACATTCGAAATGTATATCTAAAAGTACAATGCGAAGGCCCTCTTCTTTGAATGTGTAGGATGAAATTGTAATAGGAAGTTTTGATGATTAGGACACTTTTTATACAATAATGCGCTGCATGGAAGCCGGGCAGTTTCGCCCCGGCGACCACATTTACTCGCGCGAAGCGCCTTACCACAGCGGCCGCACGACGACCTCGTAGCTGGCAGAACGAACGCCGCACTAGGTTTTCGCCAGCGCTGTTATCAAAGGATGCTTGAGAGTAAGAGACATGCTTCCCTCGCCCTCTTTATGCTCGACGCAAGCGAGCAGCGGAGCGCAGCCGCTGCGCGGCCGTTTACAGCGGGTTCAGGTTTTTTCACCAAGACTGTACATGGAAAGCTGTAACTGAACTGAAGCAATGCTCTGGAAGACAGCCCGTGCATTGACACGCTTGGGAATGCCAGCGTTATCTTGACTCGGTTTGCCACGTTGCAGCATGGCAATCTGTGGCATGGCCATCACATGGACATGTGTTTGCTGTAACCCATCTTCTAGGTCCAAGAACGTTCATGAAATGTATAACATGGTGCCATTGCAGAAATGGATATTTTGATGATTGTGCTAGTTTTGTTTCCACCAAGCAGAAGTTCGTCCCAAGTGAGCCCGTAAGTTGGCTCGTAGTGCTCGCATCACTAGCTCTTTAGTTTTAGTATCCTAACCAACTTAATTATGTCTGGTTGTTAGTTAACCTAGGCCTGTATTTTCACTCATCTACTGATGGGAATTAGTCATATATTTAAAAGGCCTGGGCAACATTCACATTGACCTGTTCCTCATGCCATTAGTTCGTACTTTTTCAGTGTTGAAATAACTGCTAGGGCATCACAGTATAAAAGTAAAATTTGTGGGCTTGTTTCAGCAGATAACTGAAGTGTATTCTGATTGATTAATGAAAGGAGATGGAGCTGTATTGCGCAGTATTAGCCAAAAGTAACAGTGACGTTTGTTTCACATTAGGTATGATTTGAGTGCGTATGCAAAAAAAACATGAGAAGAATAACAAAAAACATTTGTGAAGGTGAGGTGTACTTTTTGAACCCCTTTGTCTTCTAATATTGCAATGTTTGAAATATTTCAGACTATTGTAAGCTAATGCGTATAGTGGAGAAACCTCAGTCAACGAGCAATTTTATTTGCTTTCTAGTGTCTCTGCAGGTGTACGTTCCATTCCTAAATAAAATTTTGTTCTTGCATACTGATTGGAATGATTGTGAAGCTGTATTAGCAAATTGGTAGCTACATGTGCTTGTCTAGCATAGGTCACTGCCAACTGTACCAAATTACATTCTATTCTGTAGAAGCAATCCAGTCATCTGTAGCATGATGTATTGCAAAAATTTCAGAGAGCAGGATTATCTATGCCATCTCATTGGGTATTTCGGTGGTGGCAGGTCCTCCAGAACCAAGAGGAGGACAAGGAGCCAACGGTAAATTGTATAGTGTGGAAACGTGTCGTTTTTGTTAGCATAATATTTCTGTCATTATACAAAAATCTTGACTCTTGGCTTTTGTTTATAAAGTCTCGGAAAAATTATATAATTGAAACTATGAGCGGCTTCTATTTCAGTATGTACGAACATTTAAAAAATTCATATTTTCAGCTAGTTAGCTGAAAAAAATGTTCCTTCTTACGGCTGCTCACTCTTGTGAAACACTCCATAATGTGACTTTCTAGGGTCTGTAAAATGCACTGTGACTGCCGAGAAGTGCAATACATTAAGAGGCTATTTTCAGTTACCACAGCCATTTCAAGGATGACAACATATCTTTACGGGCTTTTGTCAACTGGGCTTTCTCCAAAAATCACAACCTCATAAGAGCTTTCCGTTTATTCATAATGGCGATTTTTAAATAATGCTAGAAGTCTTCATAAAAACACCCTCTATACCGTCCCTGTTCTGTATGCTATTCATGCAAATGGCACGTAGAAGGCATCGGGTGTACTGGGGGCGAGAGGAAAAAAGAGCATAAGAGAAAATGATTATCCTGATTCGTGCTTTATCACCATGATATGCGCTCCTGTCTTTGATGGCAACTGGCAGATGGCATGAACTGCTTGTTTGGCCACAAGTTTGACTTCACATTTTTATTTGATGCAACTAGCACAATGTGCCACTATGTTTTTAGCCATTGGCATTTTTAAATATTTTTACGATCTGGTGCATGACTCGTTCAGTCATATCTGTCATCTAAATTTGGATATTTTTGTTATCTCTTGGAACCACGGATCCCGTACCTCTGCTTCAGGCGCGCCATGAAATTTTTTCTGCAAAGCCCAGTAAGGATACATTTTCTTTGTGGTCGTGTTGTTGAACCTTTGAGAATATCACATATGTGAGTGATCATAAAGTTTCACCTTCAGGAACCACTGCTGCCCCGGCTACGATTGTAAAGCCACCATCAGTTGGGTAGTTGTCAGAGCCCAGTAAGAGTAATTTTTCTCTGTGGCAGTTCAATGAATCTTTCAGAAGATAATGTGAGTGGTAATTGCACTTTTGTCATCAGGAACAACTGTTGCCCCAGCTCCAGGCCAGCCAAATGCAGTGGACTGCTTCTCAGAGCCTAGTAAGGATCATTTTTCTCTGTGGCAGTTCATTACATCTTTCAGGACATGTCAGCAGTCACTGCAGTTCTGTCTCCAAACAAATTTCCTGCTGCAGGTACAAGTTGCACACAGGTGCAGAGCACTTCAAGCGCTTCGACACCGGAGCCAGGTAATGAGACATTCTTCTGTGGTTCCTTCTTCAAGTTGCGCTTTCATGTCTGCATTCATTTTATTGTGCATTTTTTTAAAGAAATTATAGCTGCAGCTTTGTCACCATAGCATGGTAAGACTGTATGTCTTTATACAGCACTGTTTAGTTCGAAGCACAATTTTTTTCTAGTTGTGCAGTACTTCACACATGTTGAATTCAAATGGTAGATCCAAATCAAGTTTTTCTGCTTTGCATGGAGTAATCCTATTCCAATGGCAGAATGAGAGCGTGAGTTGTGCGTTCCAATGGCAGATTGGGACCAGCCACCGATTCCCGATCGGTCTGTGGAGCAAAAGTATTTGCTTCACCGGAATCGGCAGATTTGACCGGAAGTTCACGTGACGTATTCCGTTCACCCACCTCTGCTTCCTGTCATGGTCACTTGTTTCCGCTCGCGGGTGGCTATGTGCGTTAAAATATGGATGCTACGTCGCGCTATGCGTTTTTGTTCCTGCTCCTGGATAGTGACAGCTCCGACTCGGACACTATAGGTTCCCAAGTGCAGTGATGATTCTTCTGTTGTGCAAGAAAAAGCGCACGGAATGCCGGGATGATCCAGGTGGTGATGGTGATGAGGCCTAACCAATCCACCGTTAGGTTAGCGCCCTCTCCCTTGATATCCTTGTACTAAGTACCCCATGTGAGCGCACGCATTCTATTTGCAAATTTCACGAGGGCTATTTCAGTCAGAACGACTCGCTCCGTTCATGATCTGACCAAGCGCTCGCGATCTGCCATCGGAATTCAACATCACTGATATTCACTCTTGCTCAGCAGTGCTTACTCACTGCCACTGCCTTACAAATTCATTTGTGTCTACAGGCGCCCATCATGCATTTGGACTTTTTCACATTTGCTTTTATGGTGTCACTGATGCTACTGACTGACTCATGCCAACATTATGCCCGGTCATGTCCAAAATTTCACGGAATGGAAGTGGCTTATATATTTCACTTTTTTTCTTTTCTTGACTAAATAATTTAGATGTGGTGGGCAGATGAAACTGAATTCTGTTTTTGACAGAACCTAGCCGTTTACCTGAAAAACACTCCCACAGACCACCTGGTAAAAGCTACATTTTCATGCGGAGTGTTTTTTCTCAAATTTGAAGGTATCTGTGAAGCAACAGAAACAGAATATGACAAGCAACTGTTATTATTCAATTATTATCTTTATGTACTGTATATAATATAAAGGAAATGGGTCGCATGGTTTGACGTTTTTAGAGAAAGATGGCATATAAAGTTCGAGAAATGCTAGATTTTATGATATTGTAAAAGTGATTTCAACATTAATTTTTCAGTGCCTGAAGATGGCTTATGCAGCGAGATGCCAGGCATGGTGCCAAATGACTTCGGTAGGAAAATATTTTGTTTCACAATAATCGTAGTTAGGGGTGTGCGAATATTCGCACCTTTCAAAGAATGAATAATGTCCCTTCGATCCGGTCTTCGAATTAAATAGTCACTATTTAAGATGCGCATTTTTTTCTAATACTTTATGAATAAATGAAAACGCCAACTATGCCCGATTGAACATAAAATTGGAGCCAAGGTATTGTAAATTTTCGCCCCCATATTTCATTGTGGAGGAGGCTACGTCGCTTAGGTAGCCAAACTTTACAGGCTATACAGCGATCATTTGCTCACTCTGGAGAGCCCTGTGCATGCGAAGACAGCACTTCCTTGCTCCTAATGCTCCACTTGTGCGTTTATTAAACACTTCACAATGTACTGTTTCTCACTACACTGCATGCTATGATGTACACGGAACTGACAGTACAATGCCGCTGTGCTTTCCTGTGTGGTGAGTGCACTGAAGTCCTGGCAGGGTGTCACGGTTCCGGTCAGGCTATTAATGTTACGGGTAATTAGCTAGTTGAAACTGTCCAATCTGCGAGTACGATGTGAGCCTAGCAAGAATATTACAGGGTAGTGAGGGTTCAAAGTGGTGAAGTGTGCCTCTGACAAAAGCAGCCCTTTCAGATCTTTGAGCCGGCCACTTCGGCTTTAAGTACATTTGCTTTTAGACATACTGACATTGCAGCTTTGATTGCTCAAAGCGTGCGCAATTCCACGGAAATAAGTCAGTCGTCCATATAAACACTGCCTTGCACATAATGGTTTGCAAGCCGCATAATCTTTTCTGCTTACCAGGATCAGGACCTATGTTTGAATTATTGAATGCTCTTTTGAGGACGAACAGTACTTTTGTTACATGCTGAACCCAGATATCTTTCCTTAAGTGTGCAATACGTCGCAAATACAATGTGTGCCCAGTAGCAATACATATAGAGTGTGCATGACCCTATCTGCTCCTAAAATTAATGGATTGCCTTCTGATGGCCCACATGCCATATTCATAGTTGACAACCAGAAGAGCTCAGACACTGTGTCGACACTTTTGTGATATTATAGATAATTACATAAATGGGGTTGTGCAAAGCAGATCCACAGTATTCCTTTATTTGTTTTACATGTGATTCTGCTTCGCTGCCAGGATGGCAGTTTAACCATTGTCCAGTTGCTGACCGATGTTCCGGGCCTCGCGGGGACTGAAAAATAGTCTGAAAAATTCGTTCACCCCCTAAAATCAAATTATTAAATTTTAGCTTTTTGATTAAATTCCTAAATAAATGTATTAAGCTTAGAGCAGCTTAAGAAATCTAATAATGCCTTGCCTCATACTACGCTTGGAGGCAATCAGATTTGCTTGGATTTGTGCAAGAGTGACATCATCTCCATATAAGATCTGGTAAGAGCGTCACTGTATTGGTGATTTCCGTTGCCAGGGTCGCCACGGAGATTGAAGAAACGAGCCGTTTCGTCGCACCACTTGGCTCTTGCGAAGGCACACGAGGTGGTGCACACAAATGCGAAGCAACACAAAGATGCGACATTGTCCCTGTGACACACCTGCTCTGTAGAGACCGCTTGCAGAAAGCAACTGAAACTTATACCGGTGTCACACGGCCACATTCGATTGAGGCTGACCGCGATTTGGATTGAAATTCTCGACCGCGATTGGTTTTCTTCCGCAGATTGAGCAAAGAAGCCAATCGCGACTGGGAAATCCGATTCACATTGGGCTTGACTGCAATCAAAAGAGCGCCGCGTACGACACCCGTATTAGATGCGATGACGTCTCCGAGACACACCTGCTCTGTAGACACCTCACAGAAAACCTATATGTACACACCACGTGCACAAAGCAACTGAAACTTTAGAACTGTTTATCCTGCACTGAATGAGTATAATGATAGTGCTGACTGAAAAAAAAAGAGTAATACTGTCCTTGGGAGCGTTTTGTCGGCGAAGAAATAGGGGGCATGGCCAGTGAGACCAGAGGATTTCACGCGCTATCTGTCGAAAGCATGCGTCTCCCTATTTTGGAGGCTATAAAGCCTCCAAAACCAGTGTGTGGCATATCCCACACAACGTTCTTGGCAACTGATATTTTTGGTTTCTATTCCTTGTAATGTGTAATGGTTACATTTTTATCTTTCATTAGCATGGAACTCCTCTATATGGCATTTGAAGTATCAAACCTGGCAATTCAAGGGAAAAGTTGTACATTTTCCTTTGCAGCTGACATCGACCTGTTCACCGAAGAAGAGGCCATCGATGTGGTAATCGGATCCTCGAGACATGATGGAAAGGTAATTTTTAAAACTCACAGAATTCTTCTTTAAGGCTCCGTGTTACATTTAGGTGCTAAATGTGCTCATACATTTCAGAATGCTGAATAAATTTATTTAGTTATGCAGCTTTTGTTTTTTCTTTCCGGATGTAAGTAAATGTGTATGATCCATGAACTATATATATGGCCCAGTACCATATTTATGCATCTACCATACTTATGCATCTACACCACTCCCGCTCCTAAGTTAACACCTGAAGGTCTAAAGCCAAAGAAAAAAAAAGCACTTTTCTTGAATGTACGCCGGACAAAAGAAAGGACGACAGACACAAAATGCAAACAGCATTTATTTACCGCGAATCTGTCCCAGCTCGTGTGATGTCGTCATTGCTGCTAGCTTTGTCGTTTCCCTTATTACTGTCAGCACATAGAGCACACCATATTTGGTGCCATCTAGGGCACTCTAGATGCAGCGCTCCTTGAAAACATGTAATCAAGCTTCGTGGCAAGTCGTCCCATGCTGCAGTGACCCAGCTCGCCACTTGCTCTAGTGATGTGCATTTGATAGAACCTTTGCTGTTAGCTTACACGCTTCATCAGTCAGCCGCATCCACAAGTATTTCCGCAGGCAGTCCTGAAAACGCTTGTTGATGCAGACGTCATGTGGCTCAGGCTGGCCCATCATGCCACTTGGAATGATAGCGATGTACGTTCAAGTATGGATCAAGGAAAAGGAAGACACAGTTCTTGAACGCTGTTGCCACATGATTCTTATCCACTAGCCAATCATGGCACTTTTCAACTGCGTGTCAGCATCTCTGGGGAAGGCTTCCTTAGCAGGCAGTGTCTTCCCCTTATAAATTATGTACATAGGCAGCTTATGTCGATCAGCTAGGCTGCACGGCATCATGGTCGAAATTCGCACCCGGCCAAACACAGTCACACTCTCAGCGCCATCCTGATCAGCTTGCCACACCACAGGCATATCAAAATAAATGAAAAGGGGTCAGGTTACAGCACACTACTGTAACCAATTTTGGTTGGCTCGAGTGCCGAAGTAAAATATCTGACCTTGGTATGTGCTGACCTCTGCACTTTTGTCTCATATAAATGCTTTATTTTTGTTGTTGGGTTGGTGCTTAGCACTATTCCCACAATTTCTTGTGTCGAACAGTGTCCCATGAAACCACAACAATGGTTGCTCTCAATGTGTACCAATGTATGAGAAGTGTTTGCAGATCATCCTGGATTTGCTCGTGCTTGTGAAATTAGAGAGTACAAAAATGACAGCAATGGAATAGTGAGCAGAAAGAAACAAACAGCTGCGTGCGTGACTAGCCTGATGGCTCCTTTAAGTAGGCCGCCGTAAAGTGTGCCCAATGTTTGTAGAGATAGCCATTTTCACTTTCAAACTCCTGCGTCTTCCAAGCTCATTAAAAAATCGCCGCCACACCGAAGAAATAAGTATGCAAAATGAAACTACTTCTAGAAGTCAGATGGTGTACTGTGTTCCACAGAGGGTCTCGAAAATAGGGCTCGAAAACTTAATTAGTGGCCTAATTCACTTTTCACATGAACATCACAGTGCGCGTGAAGTTTTTTGTTTGTGTACATTAACATAATTGTATAATCATGGAGTCCTTGGATCGCAGTGCTGGTGCAGATTTCTATATTGCATCTAGTGACCGCCAGAGTAACCTGTGGAAAAGAGTGGTCGTACAGATATCACATGGAACATATTTGAAATTCGGCTACCCAATGTCTACGTAGATTTCAGTGATTTAATCAAGCTGCAGCAGTGAATGTTCTTGCAGATAATTGTCAGTTTTCCAAGTTTAGTGTTTGCCACTGATGCCTAAGAGATTTTTATGTAGGAGGGTCTAAAAGATTTATAAAAAAAATTGACTGGATAATTTAGTTTCGCTCATGCAGGTATCGGCCCAAATGACAAATGAATGTCCCAAAAATGCCAGAAAACTGCATAGTTGAGAAAATACAGTGTATACCGTTCAGTATCAAACCTGTCAGCTACAAGCTATGTCGTCATCAGCCTGGTTACGCCCACTGCAGGGCAAAGGCCTCTCCCATACTTCTCCAACAACCCCGGTCATGTGCTAATTGTGGCCATGCCGTCCCTGCAAACGTCTTAATCTCATCCGCCCACCTAACTTTCTGCCGCCCCCTGCTACGCTTCCCTTCCCTTGGGATCCAGTCCGTAACCATTAATGACCATCGGTTATCCTCCCTCCTCATTACATGTCCTGCCCATGCCCATTTCTTTTTCTTGATTTCAACTAAGATGTCCTTAACTCGCGTTTGTTCCCTCACCCAATCTGCTCTTTTCTTATCCCTAGCTATGTATGTATGAGATATTGCAGATGTATGCTGGATCCGGGAAATAGATTGACAAGGTAGCATGAGGGACATTGTTCCGGGCTACGTCCGACTCCGTGTTTTGTCGTATGGCCTCTACTATTTACTGGACGCCGGATGAACTCCGAAACAGAAGTGTCACTGGAACCTTGTCCAACAAGTCGCGGTCTATGGGAAGGACGGAGGCCAGACGAGCTGTAACATCGCAGAAGCTATCATCCTTAAAAAGTATGCACAATTGAACATACTATTCCAATGACAACAAAAGGTAGCAGCAGTATCTTTTGATAGAGCCACTGCAGGTGGTGCAGTGCTTCGCAAATCAGTGCGCTTAACCTGCATTGATGTGCCATCCTATAATAAACAAACTAAAATCCTTAACAACTCCTCATAGTAGTGAGCTTCTTGCTGTTAAAAATGATATTGATACAGAAAACACAGTAACTAGTGACTCATTTCGATTGAAATTTCACGTAACAGAGACATTAAAAACATGTCTACTATTATTCCACACTCAGTTGTGGTAGTTTCTGTTTCATTCTGAATAAATTAGAATTTTATGGTGTCTGGATGTAGTGCTATGAGCACAAACATAGCAGCACTATCCAGTGTGCTTGATATTGACAGCTTTATAAGTGCAGTGAAATTACATCGGCAAAGGAGAATGCATATATATAGGAGTGCTACTTTTGTGTGATTTCGCTACTTTCTGGAAGACGATAAACCAACAAGCCTAAGTGTTCACAATTGAGAGCTGAAATGCTGATCAGAATACTGCAGAATACTTTAGCCTATCATTAACCTTTCTCCTTACTGGCTCTGACGGGTGCCAGCTGTATGCATTAGCTAATTGTTCTGCTCATTTATAGATGGCAAACACGAAAGACCACAGTAACAGCGAAGGTGTTGTGCTAAAGCACTGTGTTGTGATAACCTGCTACTGAAATATTTTATGTTGAAGCTCTAAAAAGAATTTGAGGCATGCAAATGAACAGGCAAGAATTAGCCTGTAATTTTGTTGCTATATTGAAAACATAGCCATGATAAAATATTTCGTTGAACCTTGGTTATACTGTTGGGAACTTGCAGTGTCATGCGAGAAATATGTTTAGCTGCTTTCACTACTTTTATAGCCGTGATTGCTTTTCTTGTGCAGGCCTCCTCCGGATCTTCATGGGCAGCGATGTGACGCCAGAACACGAGAAAAAAAGAATGAAGAGTGTACGCAGGCACCTGGCACAAAAACTTGCTGATGCACAAAGTAGTGCCGCTGATACACCTACAAAGCCTGTTCCAAAAGGTTGTGCAATTCATGCCACCACACCCTCTTGTGCATTCAGCAAAAATGCAGCAGAGGGTGTGGTTGCATGAACTGCCCAAACTTTTGGGGCAGACCTTGTACAGTCATCATCAGCCTATTGTTTGTCCACTCCAGGACGAAGGCCTCTCTCCGCGATCTGCAATTACCCCTGTCCTGCGTCAACCGATTCGAACGAGCACCCGCAAATTTCCTCATTTTGTCGCACTACCTAGCCTTCTGTCGTCCTCTACTGCACTTCCCTTTTCTTGGTACCCATTCCGTCACCTTAATAGTCGAACGGTTATCTGCTTTACGCATTACATGACCTGCCCAGCGCCATTTTTTCTCTTCATGTCAATTAGAATGTCGTCTATACCCGTTTGCTCTCTGATCCAAACTGCTTTCTTTCTGTCTCTTAAAGTTATGCCTAGCATTCTTCATTCTATCGCTCTTTGTGCAGTCCTTAACTTCTTCTCAAGCTTCTTTGTCAGTCTGCAAGTCTCTGCCCCATATGTCATCACCGATAAAATGCACCGATTTTATACCTCCGTTTTCAATGATAATGGTGAGCCTCGTTAATTCGAAGTCATTGCGACCGCGAAAAAATCTTCGAATTCAGTTTGCCGCGTCCTGTTGTTCGAGGCTCCAAGGGTCATGTTTTCTAGTTGGCCAGCTACATGCAGCACTTGAGAATTTCCACTCTAGCACTCATCGGTTTTTGGGTGTCATTGTTGACCGGGACCTCTCTTGGAGCCCTCAGGTTGCCCACTTGAAGAAGAGGCTCACATCTATTGTTCACATCTTCAAGTTCATCGCCGGCAAAACATGGGGATCGTCAATAGGCTCCATGCTACAGTTATATCGAGCACTTTTTATCGGATTTCTACGTTATAGTTCTCCCGTGCTTGCTAAAATATGCAAGTCCAATCTTAGAGAACTTCAGAGCGTGCAAGCACAGGCACTACGTGTTTGCCTAGGCCTTCCGCGGAGCGCCTCAACAGCAGGAACCATTATAATGGCTCAAGACCATCCGATCACGACTTACATCAGCACCGACTCGCTCAGGGCCCATGTTCGTCATATTTCACGGATTCAATCAAGCTTTCTTGCCTGTCTGCCAGAACGACGACCACAGGCATCCTTCTCCAACGAGGTCAGCAAGTATCGTGCCTCCCTACCATCGGGGTTTACACCATCAGCACGTTCAACCTCAGCTTTGTGGTGTTTAAAACAACCTCAAGTGCGTCTTACGGTTCCAGGAATAAGAAAGAAGACCGACCTATCTACCTTGGCCTTGAAGCAAGCAGCTCTGGATTGTTTGCACACTTCCTACTTTGACCGAGTCCACATATATACGGATGGCTCTTCCACCCAGACCAGCTCCACCGGGGCAGTGGTTATACCATCACGATCACTAAGCATCCGATACAAGATTTCTCACATGACAACATCGACCGGTTCGGAGCTTGTTGCCCTCCGAAGTGCCGTTGATTATATTAGCAACCAACCGGCTAATCGGTGGGCAATATTCTGTGATTCAAAGGCGGCCTTACAATGTCTTCTGTCATCTCTTCGTCGCGGGTCCTGTGAACAACTCGTATCGGAGATACGAGAACTTCACCATCACATGATTGCTAAAGGGCACGACGTCGTGTTTCAGTGGCTGCCTGGCCATTGCGGTATGTCCGGCAACGACCTCGCTGACGACGCTGCTAAGAAAGCACACGAAGGAGCAACCCTTGTTTCTATACCTTTATCGCGTACTGACGCAGCCCAACACTTAGGCAAGCTAGCGCACCGTATGACATTGGAGAAGTGGCACACACCTGATTTCACTCAACATCGATTGCATTCCCTCGATCCATCTATGCAACTGCGGCTGTTACCAGGGCTTCCGCGTAATGAGGAAACAATGTTGTGCCGCTTACGCTTGGGCGTCGCATTCACGAATGCATATACGTTTTTGATTGGCATGGCTGATAGCGCCGAGTGCAATGCCTGCGGTGTCGAAGAAACTATCGACCATCTACTGTGCTACTGCCCATCATTTGAAAATGAAAGACAAGATCTCTGCACAGCTCTCAACAAGTTAGATAGCAAACCGTTCACCTTGAACAAGATCTTGGGACCATGGCCTCGTATATCGCAGCTACAAAAGGCCACAAAAGCGCTGCTGCGATATTTGAAAGATACAGGATTGAGTGAGCGTCTGTAATCCGGACTGAGTGACTGGACGATATCCCCGGTGGACTTTCTCTTCTTTCTTTAATCTTTCCGTCCCCATTTCCCTTTCCCCAGTGTAGGGTAGCCAACCGGGCTCAGTCCTGGTTAACCTCCCTACCTTTCATTTATCATTTGCTCTCTCTCTCTCTCTCTCCACTCTAGCACTCAACAAAACTGCGGATAACGTTCAGCAATCCGATAACTTCCCCAAGAGCGGGTGCTCGGAAGGGCTCGTTAGCGCCGTCGTCGTCGCTGTGATCGCACATGGCCGCATCAGTGGTAGCTTCACACTTCAAGTCTGAGTAGCATGTTTGTTGATCCTTTTCAAAGTTCACATTCTCGGCGAAGCCAACTGCACCGGATTCGGTATCCTCTGCGCAGAGTGCATTGATGCGGTCGCAATATTCGGCTCCTTCTTCATCAAGTGCACATCAACAGTCAGCATCAGCATCGACGGTGCTTTCCTTCGAGAAACCAGCGTGTTCAAAGCATCGCATGACCAAAGCGGGTTCCACTTGCTTCCATGCATACACAATAAGACGTATGGCCCCGAGGAGGTCGATGGAGTACTCCTTGCCGTTATCGTAGCAAAGGCCCATGCGCTTGAGAAGGTGGTGGCGGTAAATCTTCCTCATGTGGTGAATGAAGCCTTGGTCCATTGGCAGCGAGATCGACGTGGTGTTCGGAGGAAGAAATACCATCCGCATTACTTTCAGGTCTGGGATGTCGCCATGCGCCGGGCAATTATCAACAAAGAAGAGTACATTCCTGCCTGTGGCCGGGAGCTTGCCGTCAAGCTGCCGAACGTAATCTTCAAATATTGCGCCTGTGACCCAGGCTTTCTCGTTGTGCCTGTAGATAAGCTCACCCTTGGTGGCAGCCGTGCATTTTTAGTGCAGCGAGGCTTCGCACTCTTTCCAACTACGAGTAGCGGCAGCTTGTGTTTACCACCCCGCAGGGGCGTCTGCGTCAGCAGGCGTTTGATGTGTTGCGACACCACGTACCCGAGCACACGAGGGTTGGACCCTCCCGCGTGTAACCGTGCGTGGCTTAGACCCGTGTCACACGGGCGTTTGGAAGGCCTTCCAACCGATAGTCAGTTGACTCAAAGGTCAAGTTCGAGCTGCTACACGGGGGGTTTCGAAGGCCGCCGAGTCAATAGTCTATCGAGTCAACGGAGCACCCTACAACTCTATCGATATCTCGATGGCCTTTGAGCAACGGAAGCGGAAACAGCGTGAACATGCCCTTTCGTTCACAGTGTGCTCGTACTCACGGTTAGAAAGAACAAATCAAACCAAATGCTATAAAAATACCATATATGAGTGTTATTCATTATTCAATAAAGTGTTTTAGCCACTTGACATGTGCGAATACACCACAACGGCAGCCGCATCGAGTGGCGCAAACGTTGCCGCAGTTTCGGTACTCAACAACTTAAAAACTATACACATATGTATGGCAATGTATAAACAAATTTTTTATGTATAAACAAACATAAAAAATTATAGTGCTTTTAAATGGCTTAAATGTTGTTTAACGTTTCGTGACATGAAAACGAAAATCAAGATCCGCAGCGCCACACAATTTTGCGAGAAACGTCTGAACCACTCAACGGCCTTTCAAAAGTGCTTTGTAGCAGCGCGACAACTCTTTTTGAGTCGATAGAGTTGTGGCGTTTCAAAGGCCGTTGACTGGAAGGCCTTCCAAATGTGCCCGTGTGACACAGGTATTAGCCGTGTCCGGGGAAAAGGGGATCCTGGGGGTTGAGCCAATGCTGGGTGTTCGGACCTTTAAGGCCCCTCGGTGGCGGCAACACACCCCTTTGGCCTGGGCTTCACGTAGGCGGCACCCTCGATCTGACCCACCCAGGGTAAATCGGTAGTCGCCGTTTCCTGTCCTCCTCTCCGATCTTCGTCTTTCTATTTCGCCTTTTTCACCTTTCCTGTCTTCTATTCATTTCTTTTAATTTCCTATTTTCTAGGCGGCAAGGGTTAACCTTGTGTAATATATCCAGTCTTGGGTATATATATATTACGTTATAGTAGGAATGTACCGCTGGCGTATGCAGAATGGAATATTTCTAATCCTGTGACGTCCCCAGGTTGGGCTCCGAGGTGGGTGGCTGGCATTCCTGCCGAATACAGTAATCACATATATGGCTTCTAGTTTCCCCCCACTCCCTGATCGCTCCCTGAAGAGGGGGCACACCGATGCAACCTTTAACTTTCTCTTTGAACCGAAAGAAATTTTTCCTAAATACCATGAAATAAATAGCATGAACCCAAGACACTCCGCACAATATCCCCAGTTGTTGTCGGAAAATATTTGACAGAAGCAATCGGCCCTGGCTACAAAGTAACTAAAATGGGAAGTGGCGACCTTCTTCTCGAAGTGCGTGACAAGTTTCAATACAGCAAATGAACTAAACGTGTTACGTTTGGTGACACTCCTGTCTCTGTGGGCCCCCACCGGTCTTTGAACACTGTGCGTGGTGTCATTTCTGATGACGACCTCCTTGAACTTAGTGAGAGCGAGCTGTTCGAAGGATGGCAAGACCAAAACGTGGTAAAGGTGCAACGAAATAAGTTAAGGCGCGACGACAAGGAAATTCCAACCAAGCATCTAATAATAACATTTGGAACAAGTGAACTACCTGATTCATTAGAGACGGGATATTGTAAACTACGCGTACGATTGTACGTTCCCAATCCGCGCCAATGCTTTAAGTGTCAGCGTTTTGGGCATGGGTCTCAGAGCTGCCGAGGGCGTGCTACTTGTGCAAAATGTGCATCTAAAGACCACACATCAGACAACTGTTATTCCACAACCTATTGCGCTAACTGTGACGGAGACCACCCTGCCTATTCGCGATCGTGCCCGTCATGGACGAAAGAAAAACAAATAATCGAACTGAATTGTCAAACTAAACATTTCTTTTCCCGAAGCGCGCAAGCGTTTCAGGGTCCACAACCAATGGAATCCGTCCTACAGTGATGTGACGCGCCGGGGGGCAGTGCCACATCTCCTGGCGGCCGCGCAAGTCACACACAGTTTGACGGCGGTTACACCATTAGTCCCCCTGGCGGGAGCAGCCACTGCTCTTCTGCCCCCTACCACGAAGGACCAGCAGACCTCTGAGCCTGCCGGTCCCAGAACCACTGCTCGTGCAGACAGGCCCGACAAACTCCCGAGAGTGCCCGCTGAGCGGGCGTCATCCAGCGCCTCTGACGAGGCGATGGATGTAACAAAAACTTCGCCGGCGTCTCAGACGCCGTAGGAACGGCGTTGCTTCCTGGTGTGCGCCAACACAAAAGAAGTACCCCGCATTAAGGGGCCTGGAAAGCCTCTGGAGCCAACCTAATTGATATCTCTTGACGCACACCATAAAACACTTGTAATATAGCCACACAGATAATGCATCGAATGTGAGAGGTCTAATAAGCAATCTTGACAATAAGGAACTCCTTCGCAAGTTTAATCCAAGGGTGCTGTGTGTGCAAGAGACACACCTCAATCCTTCACGTACTAACTTTCTCAAACAATATGCCATTTACCGCAAATATCGCAGTGACGCGTACGCCTCGTCAGGTGGTGCTGCTATTATAGTTGATAAGGGTATCGCCTGCAAGCATTTACATCTGCAAACGCCCCCTGAGGCAGTGGTAATTAGAGCCATGCTATTTGATAAGCTGCTTACAGTTAGCTCTCTCTACATCCCTCTGAGCCATCAACTTTCCAGAACAGAACTCGAGAGCTTTATGGTAGAACTCCCCGAAACTTACATTGTAGTAGGCGATTTAAATGCACACAACACCCTCTGGGGAGGTTCTCGTTGTGACACGAGAGGGCACCTATTAGAAAACTTCCTTTTACCTTCCGATGCATGCTTCCGAAATATGCAAGAACCCACATTCCACAGCGTGGCGAACGAAATGTTCTCATCTATTGACTCAAGTATAGCATCAACTACACTAGTGCCATACCTGGAGTCGAATGTGATCAAAAATCCATATGGGAGTGACCATTTCGCAATTGTCTTGAAATCAAAAGGCGATAAGTGTTCCCCACATCTGCCACGTTGGAAGGTCGACTGTGCTGACTGAAAACGATACAGAGAGCTGTCACATTTGACCTGGGATGACATCTGTACCCTCTCAATCGATGATAGAGTATCATATTTGACGGCATTTATAACTGATGCTGCATCAATATGTATCCCTCAAACGAATGGATCACCCTCTAAACGGCGTATTCCTTGGTGGAATGAGCAGTGTAAGGAAGCTCGCAAAAATCAAAATAAGGCTTGGAGTCGCGTTCGCGACTGTCCAACTACTGAGAACTTGATTAGCTTCAAGAAAACAAAGTCCGAAGGTAGAAAAACGCGCCGCCTAGCCAAAAGGGAAAGCTGGCAAAAATACATCTCTAATATTAATTTATGTACAGATGAAAGAAAAACCTGGAACAGCGTAAACAAAATAAAAGGCTGCGAAACTCATCATCTACCCTTGGTAAATACACAAGGAGACACACTTATTGACCGAGCTGCTTCTCTAGGGGTACATTTTGAACAGATTTCTAGTTCATCCCACTACTCAGATACATTTCTCAGATACCGGCAACAAGCGGAACGACTGCCTCTGGGTCGGAAAGGAAATAGTAAACAACCTTACAACCGTCCATTTAACATGGCGGAATTCCAAGCTGCACTAAATGGCTGTAACATGTCCGCTCCAGGAAGTGACAGAATATTGTATGAAATGATCAAACACCTACACCCTGAAACTCACAAAACACTACTGTCATTTTTCAACTCTGTTTTTTTCTGCCGGCTGCATTTCATGCGCCTGGAAGGAAGCAATAATCATTCCAATACTAAAAGACGGCAAGGATCCAACTTCGGTCAACAGCTATAGGCCTATAGCGTTGACAAGTTGCCTATGCAAACTGTTTGAGAAAATGGTTAACCGGCGTCTCCTTCATTTTCTTGAAAGTAACAAACTATTAGATCCCCTACAGTGTGGCTTCAGGGAAGCTAGATCCACAATCGATCACCTTGTCCGCATTGAGACAAATATTCGCGATGCTTTTGTGCATAAGCAGTTCTTTTTGTCAGTATTTATTGACATGGAGAAGGCGTATGACACCACGTGGCGTTTCGGAATTCTCCGTGACATGGCTTAAATGGGAGTACGAGGCAATTTGCTGAATGTCATCCAGAGTTACTTATCTAACCGCACGTTCCGCGTCAGAGTTGGTAATGCGCTATCTCGTCTATTTACACAAGAAACAGGTGTACCACAAGGTGGCGTGCTGAGCACCACTCTATTCGTTGTAAAAATGAACTCGCTTGATACCATCATACCACGTACAATGTTTTATTGAGTTTACGTAGATGACGCACTAATAGGTTTTAAATCATGTATTTCCATCTGTGAGCGACATGCACAGCTTGGGCTAAACAAATTGTCAAAGTGGGCTGACGAGAATGGGTTTAAGTTAAAACCGCAAAAAAGCACGTGTGTTCTCTTCTCGAACAAGAGAGGTATAGTACCTGAACCCGCTATTTACCTTATCGACAACAGCTCCCTGTGAGCCATGAACAAAATTTTTTGGGCCTCATTTTAGACTATAAATAAACATTTTTCCCCCACTTGAGATATCTGAAAGCGAAGTGCATGAAGACAATGAATCTTCTGAAACTCTTGTCCCGTACATCCTGGGGAAGTGACAGAAAGTGCCTTTTGAGCTTGTATAAAAGTTTATGGTGCTACAGATTACGGTGCTGTAATGTAGAACTCTGCTAGGCCTAGTGCCTTGAAGATGCTAGATTCGATTCACCACTTGGGTATCCGTCTTGTTACAGGTGCTTTCAGGACTAGTCCTGTAGAGCCTGTACGTTGAATCCAACGAATGGTATCTGCATCTACAAAAACCATATTTAACTTTCTCTTACGCCCCAAAAGGTAAATCAGATATTCAGCATCCATGTCATTTTACAATTAGCGACTTGTCCACTGCCAGGCTATTCCGTAACCACCCAGCCACCAGGCCTTCTCTGTCTCTCCGTTTGGAAGCACTGTCAGAAGAAACAGGCATCCCTGTTTCAGAGAATGTCCTAATGGCTCCTACTCGGCTTCCACCGCCTTGGGAGTGGCAAACTTTCCAATGTGACATCTCGTTCTTAAAAATATCGAAACGACCGCCTGAGGCTCACATATGATCACATTTTCTTGAACTTAAAGAGAAGCGTTCCTGTGCTGAATTTTAGACAGATGCTTCGAAGTCTGCTGGCGTTTTTGCTTATGCAGCTCTCGGACGCTCATTTTCCACATCTGGGGCACTAAACCCACACACAAGCATCTTTACAGCGGAAGCATTCGCTATACTCCATGCCATTAAGCACATAAGGCTCACAAACGTCGCTAAGGCTGTTTCTCTTCACACACTCATTAAGTGTAGTGAGAGCCCTAATTAGCCTACGAAAACATAAGAACTCGGTTTTGAATGAACTATATACCGTGTTGTGCTCTGCAAATATGTGCAATCAAGTGATCGTCTTATGCTGGGTACCTGGCCACAGGGGTATAGAAGGCAATGCGGCTGCTGACGAAATGACTACGTCAGTGAGTTTTAGCGACAAAGATGGAAATAACCCCATCCCTGCCGCATACCTAAAGCCTTTTCTGCGCCGTAAATTGAGGAATCATTGGCAAGGCGAGTGGGATACACAAGCAATGAGTAAGCTTCACATTGTAAAACCAAAACTTGAGAACTGGATAAGCGGAAAAACAGCATGGTACAAGGAAGTACTTCACAGCCGATTAAGCACAGGCCACACATACGGTACTCACTCTTATCTCTTGACAGGGAGCGATCTTCCAACATGTATTAAGTGCGGCAATAGTCTCGCAGTCAACCATGATCTTATTCAGTGCCCTGCCATACAAACAGAGAGGAAAAAGTATTTCCCTGCTGCATATCGCGAGAATATACCCCTTCACCCTGCATTTTTTCTTAGCGATGAACCGATTTTTTATCTTCAAACAGTCTTCGATTTTTTAGCCGAAACTGACACCCTAAAAATCATTGGCCAGGCCACTTTTAGTACATGACTAACAGCCCCGCATTCAAGGGCTCTCTTGAAACTCTGGTGTCAGTGTTATGTTTCATTGCATCATGTTTTAACGAGAGCCCATTGCCATAGCTTACATCAGCCTAGTCACCGTCATTATTTTAGCACCTGTATATTCTACGCCACTTACAGCTACAGGTTTTAGGCCCTCTTACAGCCATGTCACATCTACCATGAGGAGTTCAATGTGCACGCAATCCATAATACATCGTCAACATTACCACTTAACATGGCGCTCTTTGGCCAAACCTGGCCCTTGCGCCATAAAACACCACACATCATCATCATCAGCTTGTGTTTACCACACGTTTGCGCCGAACAGAACAGTAATTCTTTCCTTGCCCTGCTTTTGACCCTTGACCGCAGTGTCCTTCGCTGCGAACGTTTTTTGGGCACCATTTTGTAAAAAAGGGCTCCCTCGTCAAGGTCGTACATATCGTCTGCACCGTACACGCTAAGCAATGTAGCCAACGTGTGTTTCTTCCAGGCGTGGATGACCCTCTCGTTTGCGCTGCCGCTCTCGCCACAGACTGGTACGGAGGTCAAATTATTGGGCTCTTCAAAACGGCTAAACTATCCATTGCTGCACTTGAACTCTGCATGCCGAAGTTGTAGAGCGAAGTCGTTGGCCTTCTCCCGCAGTATAGTTCCATTGACGGGAAGGTGGGCTGCGTTTGCTTTCTGCAGCCAGCGAAGTAAAGCTTATTTCACACCTTGGTACGTGAGAGCCCGTACTTGCAACCGCATCAAAAAAAAGGGGGGGGGGGACTTATATATACAGTTAAATCCCGCTACAACGAAATTCACGGTGCCCGAAAAAAAATTCGTTCTCGCGGAACTTCATTACAAAAATTTGATATCAAACGCAGAAATAATTGCTCAAGCAGTAGCAAAAACTTTTCATGCCAAAACTCTGTAAGCTTGGGCTTGCTTGCGCTTCACGGCGAGCAACGCCGTCACGCGATTTTCACATTCAGTCAGCAGACCCACCGCGACATCGTCATCACGGAGAGAAACAAATTCCTGATTACATCGAAAGCGTCCATCACCTGTGAGGCAGTTGCCTCAGCAGGCACGTCCTGTACGTCATGTTCGACATCGGAAGAGTCCACATCATTCCGGGCGGCTTTGATAACCTGCTCATCACTCACCTCTTCATGAACTAAAACACAATCGTCAGCACATACGTATTCGTCATGCTCGAGATTAGGCGGCGCGTTTCCCATTTTTTCCAGCGTTTTCCAGGCGGCCGTGATCCCCGATGCCGCTGACGGCTCTTCGTCGGTGTTGCGCCAGCAGAGTCTACAGATATATCTTCGGTAAATCCGGCGTGCCTGAAGCAGTTCGCAATTATCGAGTGACCTAGTGTGTTCCAGGCAGCAGACATAATTTGCAGCGCCACGTACATGTCCACCTTCGTGTCTCGGCCAGTTTCACTGTTGAAGAGCAGCCGCTGAATTAACCTCCCGCGGTAAGTGCGCTTCAGGCTCAGAATCACACCTTGGTTGAGAGGCCGTGGGACAGATGTGAACTTTGGAGGGAAAAACCTCAGCTACGTGTTAGTGGGTTTAGCTTCTTCGGAGTGATGGGCTGAACAATTGTACAGAAGCAAGCAAACTTTACAGTCCTGCCACTTCATGTCGCGGTCGAATGCCACCATCCGCTTTGTGAAAATAGCACGGGTCATCCATGACTTGTTGTTCGCCTTGTACTGCACAGGTAGGCTACGGGATCCCTTGAAACAGCGCGGCTTGGCACTTTTTCCAGGGACTAATGGCGCACGCTTGTCAGAGCCATCCATGTTGGTGGAAAGCAGCACAGTCACACGTTTTTTGCTGTGTTTGCCGCCGTGACAGCGCTGCCCCTTGAAGTAGAGCGTCCTGGCCGGCAACATCTCGTAGAATAGCCCGGTCTCATCGGCGTTGTAGATATCTGCCGGCGCAAAGTTACCTAAAGTGCCGGCCACGTTGCTCACCGTCGAAGCAGTTGCTCTGTCAACGTCTGCGCACATCGATTCGCCCCACAACACTTTTCCGATGATGTTATGGCGCGGGCCTTGAAACGGTTCAGCCAGCCAACGCTGGCTTTAAAATCGTCAATGCCGAGTAGGCACGCATAGTTCAAGGCTTTTTGCTGGACGATGCTTACGGTGAAGGGTACGTTTTTGGCTCGTACTTCAACAAACCACGCATGCACCGCTTCGTCCTGCTCATCATGGAGGGACCGCGTCACCTTTTCCTGCTTAGAAGATGTGCCTGAAGCAAGTGCCTTTTTTACGCTGTCCTTATTTCCTAGAATCGTAGAGAGCGAACTGGCCGGAATCCCAAAGTCTTCAGCGATTGTCGCTTTCTTCCTTCCACTGTCAGCTTGGGCGATGATTTCAGCTTTCTGCTCGAGGGAAAGGGTTTTGCGTTTCTTCACTTGCGTTGACATCTTGTCCCACGCACGAATGAAAGCTCGTCGTCCTCAAAGAGGCACGCTGCGGGTGACGCGACCACTAAAGAAAGCCAAAATAACGAAACTGTATTCTCATGACTTCATGCTTACTATGGTTTTTGGATTTGACTTGAACTTACCTTTTTGCCAATAACACTTGTGGTTTCCATTTTAGCTGCAAAAATTTCGTTGAAGCGGAAACGCTCACCAAAAATGGCTCGTTGTGCAGAGAAACTTAGGGCATTAATTTCTATGGGATACTGACGGGGAAATAAGAATTATGCGTTGTCCCTGAAATTTCGGTGTAGCGGTATTCGTTGCGGTGGGATTCAACTGTATTATATATATATATATATATATATATATATATATATACATATATATATATATATATATATATATATATATATATATATATATATATATATATATATATATATATGAATACGGTAGTTCTATTATGGCCGGGTGTATAACAGTGTAATAAAACTTTTAAGCGATCAATCGAAGGTCTATTTTCTATACAGCAACTGTCAGCGTAGTCAACCATGCTTGGTACGCAGACCACTATAGGGATGTATTCTGAAAAGATCACTTTCAGAGGTAGTTTCATTTTCGCGAGCATCAACACTGGACAGCTGCACACAAGCGTCGGGCAAATGCGAGAATCTTGACGGCTGAGTCTTGAAATCTCACGAAAGTGAAGCTATCGCTTAATGTGATCGTCGGAAAAGGTTGCCCCAGGCGGCGGCAGCAGCCAATAATATGTACTAACAGACTCACAAACCGACAGGCTTACAGGCCGACAGACTTACAGGCCGGCAGCCCCACAAACCGACAGGCCTACATACCGACAGGCTTACAAGCCAACAGACCAAAGTAACGTATAGCCGAGAGCCTGTTGGGTTTCTTGACTGGGGCGCAGGACGGTTTGTTTATTTTAAGCAGTTTAGCATCACAGGGAAGTGGTCACTTCCAAAATGATTGTTAATGACGCTCCACTCCAAGTGGATGAAAAGAACCGGCGAGCCAATCGCTAAGGCTATCGGAGAATAGGAATTAGATGGTGTAGTAAGCTTGCTCGTTCTAACTGAATAGGCGAACACCAGAAGCCACTAGAAAGTTTTCCATTAGTCGACCCTTCGAGTCATACCGGAAGTCTCCTAAAAGACTGTTGTAGGCACTGAAGTCGCCAATGACAACGTAAAGTTCACGGAACTGTATAGATAGACTGTACAATTCTGTCGTGCTGAGGTGATAATCTGGTGGAATGCAGGTAAAGGGCGCAGTAACCCATTTACTGAATAGCATTGCTCGTACTGATACCACGTCGAGGGGCATCTGCAGGGCTAATGGCTGACAAGCTGCTGTCCAAAGTTATTCCCATGCAGCCTGACCGGGCGTTAGCATTATCACGATATTTTCGGAAAATGGCCTATTGCCGGAAAACGTTTCTTTGCGTGGTTTTTGAATGTATATCATGAAAACACAGCAACTTTGGATTATACTCATGTAGGCGTTCTTTTCCGTCATCGAGAGTGTGGAGGAGACCTCTGACATTCCACTGTTATATTTTTGTATCCATGTCCACGGTTGATTTCGTGTTCTTTGAGAGAGAGGAGTTAGCTCACAGTGTCCTTTCCGGGCGCCGCGATGCGAGGTTGGTCGGTTTTGGAGCGCTGGAAAGATTCGCCCCGCTCGATATGCGCTAGCTGCGCCGTTAGGCTGGCATTTGCGGTGAATACCTCTTGTCGACAGACGAAGCGCTAGAAGCGACCAGCCCGGAGGTTGCTGGGTCTCTCTTGGATGGCGGAGCACCGTTAGCTGCGGCCGCCGAGGAGGCCAATGGAATCACCACCGGCTCACACTGCGTGTGGGCCGGAAAGCCGCCGGTAGCCGTTGTGATGCACCACCACTTCGGCAAAGCGGTTCTTCAGCAGTTATGACAACCGCCTTCGTGCCTCGTGAAATGAAAAAGTGTCTTTCTCTTTGATAGTTCACATATATACACCGCGACTATGCGGCGTCTTCCCCATCACAGTTCATACAGTGGAGTGTGTTTTCACGATTTTTAGAGGAGTGTTCGTTAGTACTGCATTGCTCAAACGTTTGGCGGCCTCGCTAGTTCTGTGATCTGCGGTCCAGTCACTGGCACCTAAAGCATGGCAGAGGGTTCTAAACATACGTTCTGACCCGGATCTTGACGTACCTGGCCTCGATTGTATCGGGGAACACACTTGAGCCGAAGGTGAGAATAAGGTCCTTTGTCTGGATTTATTTCCCATCGCGCCTCATCCTCCCCCCCCCCCCCTACTTCGTTTCACATTGACCACATTTTCATCTTTCGAACCGTCCAGTAGTTCGGAATCTGTCACCCCCACCAGATCGTCATCTAAAATAACGGCTCTGATGGCGTTCGTAGTTCAGTGTGGCGTCACGGGAGCTGGAATGTCCTACAGAAGAGACAAGGTTCGTTTGCTTTTCACAGGGCTTTTTATACTGCAGTTCGAAGAGACTGTCACCACTTACTGGCTTCGTAGTTTTGTAACCTAGGTCTATAGAATCACTTAGGCTTCTCGCAACAACGAAAGTGACATGACTTTGACATTATTTCCTGATTTTTCAGAATAAATTTTCACGTAGTAGTGACGGTCGAGGACACAGCAATAAAACTGTGAACGGCGAAACTAACTTTATTCGGCGAACCTGCGACCAAAAAACAGGCTACACTCAAAGCTCTAAGAAAGCGACGAACAGAGTCGGCGATCGTGGAAAATCTGATCTGCGGATCAAGCGCGTCGGCTTTTAATAATGAGTCGTCGAAAGTTCTAGAGTAATCGCTGGTGCCCGAGCGTCTTCCAGAAAGTTCTACACCATTCGCGTCGCGCGCACATGAAATCAGATTACACAAGGTTCAGTGACACCAAACAGTAAAATGAACTATCGGTAACATTCGAGAAACTTCCAATACATGCAGGCGCGTCCTGCGCTGTGCGACATTTGTTAGACATTGAAAATCGGTTACCCGGAAAAGACAAGTACACGTGTGAATGCCCCCTTCTCAAAAATAATAGTCCTGATGCTGCAAAGAACACAGGAGACCTAAAAACAAGAAGGACACTTAATAAACAAAACCAATAAACCAGATTACGGGGTTTTGCGTGCCAAAACCACTTTCTGATTATGAGGCACGCCGTAGTGGAGGACTACGGAAATTTCGACCACCTGGGGTTATTTAACGTGCACCTAAATCCAAGTACCACGGGTGTTTTCGCGTTACACCCCCATCGAAACGCGGCCGCCGTGGCCGCGATTCGATCCCGCTACCTCGTGCTCAGCTGCCCAACACCACAGGCACTGAGCAACCACGGCAGGTAAAACCAATAAAACAACAAAGTGAAGTCCAAAGTAAAACAGTTAAAAAAAAGTGCAAAGTCCCCCCCCCCCCCTTACAGCTATGTTAAGTCCTAAAGTTCATTAGAACTGGTAGAACGGCTTAAGCCGGACAACATGGACCATTTCAGGTCGTGAGCAGCGCCTCTGTGATAGCGAAATGCTGTCTGGCATGACCTCATAGTCGAGTGAGCCAATGCACCGGATGATCTTGTAAGGTCCGAAATAGCGGCGTAATAGTTTCTCACTGAGTCCTCGTTGGCGTATCGGGGTCCAAACGCAAACACAGTCGCCTGGTTGGTAATTGACGTTGCGTCGTCGAAGGTTATAGCGTCGGCTGTCGGTCCTCTGATAGTATTTGATGTGCAGGCGGGCGAGCTGTTGGGCTCCTTCGGCGCGCTGGTGATATGTGGCGACGTCAAGCATATGTATTCGTTGGTGACGTCCGGCAGACATGGAGTCGAGGGTCATCGTCGGGTGACTGCCCTAAACCAGCTTGAACGGCGTGATCTGTGTTTTCTTGCACCATCGTGTTGTAAGCAAAGGTTACGTACGGCGGGACCACGGTCCACGTCTTGTGCTCGACGTCGACATACATTGCTAGCATATCGGCGAGGGTCTTATTCAGGCGCTCCGTAAGACCAGTCGTCTGCGGGTGGTAGGCGGTTGTCCTCCTGTGGCTTGTCTGGCTGTATTGCAGAATCACTTAGGTTAGCTCTGCTGTAAAGGCCGTTCATCTGTCTGTGATGAGGACTTCTGGGGCACCATGTCGCAGCAGGATGTTGTCGACGAAAAATTTCGCCACCTCGACTGCTCTACCTTTCAGGCAAGGCTTTTGTTTCAGCGAAGCGGGTGAGGTAGTCAGTCGCCACGACGATTTACTTATTTCGGAATGTTGACGCCGGAAACGGTCCCAACAAATCCATCACGATCTGCTGAAAAGGTCAGCAAGGAGGCTTGATCATAGAGAAATGAATGAATGTGTGGTGTTTATTGGCGCAAGGGCCAGGTATGGCCAAAGAGCGCCAAGTCAGTGTTGATGAGTTCGCAGTGGAGTTATGAATTCTATGAAGTTGATGTGATGTGGCTGTAAAAGGGCGTAAAACAATTGTTGTAAAGTGCGTAAAATCTACATGCAATCAGGTTATGGCGATGACAAAAGACGTGTACTATGAGCATAAATGTGCATTGCGAAATAATGATACCATATAAAAAGGTATACGCTTCTAAAATTCCCTAGAGTACTACGGCCTCATTGGATCTGGGATCAGGCCTCTCTTTCTTTTAAAAAGATCACAAGAACTTTTGATAGGATTGATCTTAAATCCATTTTTGTCTGCCCACTTTGACACTTTGTTCAGGCCATGCTGTACCTATCTCTCGCACACTGCGAGGTTACAGGATTTGAAAGCTATTTGAATGCGGTCCACATAGACAGAATAAAAGATGGCCGGTGGTAATGAAGCACCAAGCGTGTTCATCTTCACGATAAAGAGCGTGCAGCTGAGCACGCCTCCTTGGGGTACACCCGTTTCTTACGTAAAAGGACGTGAAAGTGCATTGCTGACTTTTACCCGGAAGGTACGATTGGACAGATAGCTTTCTATTAGGTTTAGCAAATTACCATGGATGCCCATTTCAGATAAGTCTCTTAAGATTCCGTAACGCCGCGTTGTGTCATACGCCTTTCCATATCGGGGAATATGGATAAGAAAAACTGTTTGTGTACAAATGCGTCCCGGATATGTCCTTCGACACGTACGAGATGATCGGTTGTGGAGCGCCCTTCTCCGAAGCCGCACTGATAGGGATCAAGCATTTTGCTCATTTCAAGGAAATGGATGAGTCGCCGATTAATCATTTTTTAAATACCTTACAAAGGCAACTAGTGAGAGCGATCGGGCGATAACATGCCACTGAGAAAGGATCTTTGCCTTGTTTCAAAACAGGAACCACAATGGCGTCTTTCCATGCAATTGGAAGGTATCCTGCAGCCCAAATGATGTTGAAATTGTGAGTAGTGTAACTTGGGTGTCATCGTGTAGGTTTTTGATCATTTCATACAAGGCTCTGTCAGATCCCGGTGCAGAGCTCTTGCATGAGCTCAAGGCAGCTCTCAACTCGGCAACACTGAAAGGAGAGTTGTACGGTTCATTCTGTGGACATTTTCTTATGAGTGACTTATTTTTTTCTATTTGTTTATATTTCAGAAAGGATTTCGAATAATGGTTTGAACTTGACACGCTCTCAAAGTGCTCCCAAAGTGAGTCTGCCTGATCTTGCAGTGCATCGCCTTGGCCTCATCTGTATACGAGTTGACACTCGATACAAATTTCTGCCAACTCTCTCTTCTGGCCTGTTGGCGGGTTCTCCTCCCTTGGGACTTTACTTTTTTGAAGTTGACTTTTTTAAAGTTGACAAGATTCTCTGCAGTAGGAGAAGCGCGCTGCAGCCCCCACGCTTTGTTTTGTTTTTTACGAGCGATCCTACATTCGTCGTTCCACCACGGGACACACCGTCTGCATGCTGAGCCACTTACTTCAGATATGCATTTAGATGCAGCGTCTATAATGAATGCTGTACAATACTGCACAGCAGCATCAATTCCTAAATAAGACATGTGATTTCAAGGGATACTAGTGAGATTTCGGAATTTCTCCCAGTCGGCTGTATCGATCTTCCACTTAGGATCCTGTGGTCGATAATGGTTTTCTTTATATGTTTTTAGCATTATGGGGAAGTGGTCGCTCCCGTAAGCGCTATTCATAACCTACCATTCAAGTTCAGGCAGTATAGACGGGGAAACTATGCTGAGATCAATTGAAGAACAGGTTCTGTTTGCAAGACAGTAATATGTGGGCTCCTTCTGATTCAGAAAGCACGCACCAGACGAAAAAAAGGAACTGTTCAACGAGACGACCTCGCGCATCTATACGAGAGTCGCCCCACAGGCAGCTGTGCGCATTGAAGTCGCCAGGAACAATGTAAGGTTCTGGTAATTCATCTATAAAGGACTGAAATTTATGTTTGTTTAATTTGTAATGTGGGGGTATGTAAAAAGAGCTAATGGTGATGAGTTTGTTTAGGAGAACAGCTCGAACCGCCACTGCTTCAAGAGGCGTTTGTAGGTGTGAAAGTTGACACGCAATGCTTTTATGGATAACAATGGCGACACCGCCCGATGATGTGACAGCATCATCGCGATCTTTGCGAAAAGTTATATACTGTCGGAGAAAGCTTGCGTGCTTTGACTTTAGGTGTGTTTCCTGTAAACACAGCACTTTTGGATTGTGTTTGTGGATGAGTTCTCGCACATCATCAAGGTTTCTAAGAAGACCTCTGACGTTCCATTGAATGATTTGTGTATCCATATTTAAAGTAAATTGGTGCTGTGGGTACGGAAGCGGAAGTGATGCCTTAGATGACAGAGCTCTTTCGAGGCCCTGTAACGGGGGTTTTGCCCTTTCTGAAGCGTTCGAGGGAGCCTCGCCGCTCCTTCGGCACTTGGTCCGCCTTGAGGATAGGTGTAGTGTTCATTGCCTCTTGTGAGGCGCCGGACACGTGCTCTTGCGAGCGAGAGGTTACCAGAGAGAGTCCCGCCTTGGAGGGCAAGACCCCTGCGCCCACCAGCCCGGAGGTCGATGAGGCTCCCTGAAGGATTTCGCTGCGCAGGCTGTTGCCAGCGCTGGGAGGGGCGGATGAGGTTGGGGCAGCCACGGCTGCGCCCACCTTCGGGGTTGATGGCCCCGTCTGCTGGGATGGCGTAGCAGCGCTAGCTACAACTGCCGCGGGGGAGATGGCGTAACTGCCGACTCACTGCCGGTGGGTCGGCCAGCTGCCGCAAGCCGTTGTGTCGCTGCCCCCTGACGCGTCACATCGGCAAAGGTTTTCTTGGACAGGTATGAAACCCGCCTGCGTGCCTCCTTGAATTATATGTTCTCTTTTACTTTGATCGTTACAATTTCTTTTTCTTTTTTCCAGGATGGGCACGACTGCGAGTACGCGGCGTGCTCTCCATCGCAGTTTACACAGTGGAGAGCGTTCTCAAAAGCTTCAGTGGTGTGTTCATGGGCGCTGCATTTCGCACATGTTTGGCAGCCCCGACTGCTCTGCGAATTGTGGCCGAAACGCTGGCATTTGAAACGTCGATGCGGATTTGGCACGTACGGCCTAGCACGGAGCTTGATGTACCCGGCCTCGATTGACTCGGGCAGGACACTTGAACGAAAGGTGATTATTAAGTGCTTCGTCTGAATCTTTTAACCATCTCGCCTCATCTTAATTCTTCTGACATTGATCACATTTTGTTCGCTGGAGCCCTCCAGGAGTTCCGCTTCAGTCAGCTCAAGCAAATCATCATCCGACACAACACCGCGGGTGGTGTTCATTGTACGGTGCGGGGTTACTGTTATGTGGGTCTCCCCAAATGACACTAGCTTAGGTAGTTTGTCATATTGCTTCTGGTCGCGGACATCCAAGAGGAGGTCACCGCTCGCCATAAAGAAAGAAATTCAACAAGAGGGGACACTCGGCAAAAACTGGAAACAGGAAACACGTCACGCCTAGTGTCAACTCTATCCGTTAGTTGATGCTACCATCGGAAAAATAGGATGTGAAATGAACTTACAGACGTTTAATTTTTTTTATTCTCTCCCGCGAAAACTAAAAAGTATTGCGTATAAATTAAGTTATACTTCGCGACCTATTTTACTTCCGTCACCGAGCAACAACTAGCGGCACGCCAGACGTGCCACCGAAGCGAGCGAGGCCGGCTGCGCATGTGAAGCTCGCCCGCTCGGCGACCCGTCTCTTTTGGATTTAGCCCGTTTGTCGGACTCCCGGCGTTTTCTTACGTTCCCTCTCCATTTCGGCACGGCACCACTGCTCTACTAGACTACAGCAAGGTAAGGAATTTCGTTTGACAGCTTGCGACGCAATTCAAGCACATTTAGGCCCAAACAATGAAACGCTCCTTTTCTTAGACCGCTTCTTAAGCTTACGTGATGCCTCCTTACAGTGAAGGACCAATGGAGGAAGCAAGCGTACTCTGAAAGCTGCCTTCGCCCGTCCTCACGTGAGGAACGGTTGCCGCCCGCCTGAGTTCGAGAGTATCACTTAAAAGCTTTACGCAAACACCATTATTGAATAAAAAGAGGTTGTATCGTTGCGCAAGTTTTTAATTGAAGTGCTAATATAAAGATGCGGTGACACGTTCTTATAGTTTTGTTTGCTATACGTGTAAAAGTACCCCATTCTAGTGCAAAACTTGATGCGTTTAATAACACTGGCACGCATGCGCCGTGCAATGCCTATCAAATCTATTCGTACAGAACGCGCGAATGAAACCAACATGCCTGGCAAGACATACTTCACCGAAGAAGAGAAGGACCTTCTGCAGGACCTCATCAACAAGTATAAGGACGTCATCGAGAACAAGCGCACGGACGCCGTGTCGTTAAGCGCGAAGGCCAAGGAATGGGAAATACTGTGCGCAGAATATAACAGCAGGCCCTTTGTGCGTGCCCGGGACGCCAAACAGCTCAAGAATCTGTGGGATAACATGAAGCAAAGGTGGAAGGGCGAGAAAGCGAAACAAATTTGTGACGTCATGGCTACAGGTATGTTTCACTGCTTCGTGAAAAGGCAATGCGTATGGCATACAATGCGTATTGCATATTTACAGGAGGCGGCCCGCCACCACAGCCTACAGACGATCGGCTTGCACAGGTTGAAGCAGTCGTACCACACCTGACCGCGCGAGTACCAAACCCCTTTGACAGCGACCGCCCGCTAGATGCTCCATCAGATACGCAAAGCGCTTTGGAGATACTGAACGGGATGTTGCATGACAGCGGACCCGCCGACAGTGATGAAGGTGCGTAGACTTGCGAGAGCAGGTCCCCCTCGAAAGACCTGGTACTGGCAGCGTGGCCAGAGGTGGAAAGCTCTCCAGGCATCGTTAGCGCTTCTTCCGCAGCACACATCTCCACTCACGATTTTGATTAGCCGTTTTCGTGATGTGGTTGCATATATTGCCATCTTTTTTCTGTCCACATGGTCACCCCATAAAACCCTCTTTCTTCTCTCCTCCTTTTTACAGTGCAGAGTGGCCGACCTTTCCTTTTCTCGTAAACGAACCTATCCTTATTCTGGGGGATCGGTGTCATCGCTTTCATATACAAATATGTTGCTCGTGTTCTGCATGCACCCAAGTGACCTGCTGGGTGTCCCAGCTAACTTTAGCCAGAGTTTAAAAATATGCGAATGCTATGTAACTGGACAGAACCAAGGTAATGCTACTTGTCGCTAGGAGATGCTGTGATAGTTTTTTTCAATCTATGTAATGACATAATTACCCCTAATTAATTATCAACTTGTGAAATGTTATAGTTACATGAAAAGTGGCAGAGAGAAAATTGTAAATCAGCATGAAAAACCTGCGATGGGCATCTTGCGCTGGAGTTTGAGGTATAGTAGCGGCGCCTGGTGGCGGCGCGGGAAACGACATCTGGGTCGTACCAGCTTTGGTCGTATTGAGCCCTGGCTGCGGCAAAGTACGTTTCTAGGCCAAGTTTTGCGTCGATTCGCACTTTTTTCTGCCTGTTGCGAGTGCGAAAAGGCTCGTCACTTCTCACAGACCACGCCGACCACGCTGCGAGCTCGTCGCAGCCTATCGTTTAACGAAAACGGACTCTCCATGAGACGTAATGCTAGGAGCAGAAGGAATCGGCGACGCCGATCCGGAGAGACCTAGCCCAGCCTCGAAATAGCGTCACCGTCGTTACGTCTGCGTCGTCGGCTGCCATGAACAAGGCCTGAAGCCAAACATCAGATTCTACCGTTTTTCTTCAAGGCCTCACGAAGCGGAGCGTCGGGCGCGCTGCATAGCTGCAGTTCGTCGCGCTGAGTAAGCGAAACTTCGCGCCATGCTGACTGCTTCGCCTGTCTTGAACCTTGCTTATCTGCGTTCTCAAATTCGGTCTTTTGCACCTACAGTCCCGACGGCAAACCGACATAGCAGCAGGCATGGCTGGTGTTTCACCATTCGAGACCCGGCCACAGCGACAATTAACAATTCGACCCGTGCGAAGAGGTGTGTGCAAATGAGAACAAATGGTCGGGCTGATTCGGTGACAATTCACTAGCCCACTACGAGCAGCACAGGTTAGAGAGTTAAATGTGCTTATCCTTGACCTCAAGCCAGCACGTTGAGGCAGCGCGGCAAGGTAGTATTGATTGCAGCACATCGATGTTCGAGCGCTGTCATTAAAAGCTACATCAAGCGAGCAGCGCAAGAGCTCGCGCGATTCGCACGTACGTTACTGCGAGCTCATAGCATTGCATCAGTTATTTATCAATTGCTAAAAGGACAGATGATCGCTACTACAGTGCAGCAGGCATAATTACTTGTCTAGCGGCATGCAGTCAACAAAGATTGCAGGAGGCCCGCCGTTTCGCGGCATGTCGAAAGACCGCTGCCGTCGCGGTGCGTACCGTCGTGCGCTCGAGCGGTCCCGTACACATGATGTCTACTTATCGCTGCTGTGAATTCATTTATAGGAAGCATTTCCTCGCGTTTGTGCGCCTGAATCTAGCAGCTTGCAAACCTTTCCTGAAGTTCAACTTCGTACGCGACTCGCTTCACTTGCGATTGACACCGCGCTAAAACTTCGCCGCTTATTTCTTGAACGGCGTACACGTATTCGGCGTTGCACAAGTTATTGCCTTTACGCAGCATGCCACCCCTGAGAAAAATCTTCGGCGCCCGATATTCGCTGCAAGCCGCGGTACAAAAAAAACGAAAATGGCGGGTCCATATTGTAAACGTGCTTTCCGAAGCGGACGACCGAGCTTGGTACTACCCAGTTGAGGACAGAGGGCGCTTTTTAGCACCATTTTCGCAGCGCCCCCTGGGCAATGCAAGAGCCCCATACAGCTTTCTGATGCTCAATACGTGCTACATAGCAGTGTTCTTCCGAGCGTGAAGGAAGCCTGCAAGTACACGCAAACTGGCTCGAGCGGTCACTCGCTCGACAATTTCGCATGCACTTGCGGGCTTCCTTCACACTCGGAAAAATACTTCTATGTAGCACGTACTGAGCATCAGAAAGCTGTATTCGGTGTTCTTCATATCGCTCTACAATTTTCTTATTGACATTTGTGATGTAATTCTAACATTTGGGAAGTTTCATGATGACTTATTTCAGACTAATTACGTAATTAGGTTGAATAAAATAATTGAAGTATCTCCAAGAGACAGTAAACATTACTTACCTTGGTTATGTGCAGCTTTGTGGCATTCGCATATTTTAAAACTCTAGGTAAAGTTAGCTGTGACACACTGTTTGTGCAAGCTTGTTTAGGTGCAGAAAATTTCTTTAAAAAATTGCCTGTGGCAGGTAATGCAATTATATTCTTTGATGTGGATTGCTCAATGCAGCGGCCATTAATTATGCAAGAAATGGAAATGGTAATTATAACAAGTAACGTAATTAGGCTAATTAGTTTTAATCAATTACTTTGCATTTCAACGTAAAAATATAGCCACTGAATTCGCATGGCACACACACTTAGAACGAATTCTCTGTACAGCAAGAGTTCCAAGATATCTTCAAAATGTCCGTCGAAATGCATTGGTGTCAACACCACTTCTGTGCTTCAATGCACGCAAGAGCGGTTTCTTAAAACGGTACCTGCAATACGAGCACATTTCATCTGACACTTTGAAAATTATCCTGAAAAGTCCAACAGTCCAGAGAATTCATTCCAATTGCATACGCCGAGCAAATGAGTCGTATGCTGAATTGTGTGGCATAAAGCAATTAAATAAAATGGTAATTAGTGTAACTATGTTACCTGGTAAATTAAGCACTTTCATTTCTGGAAGGAATGGCCACTGCATTGACTAATTTAGAGGAAGGGTCATATTGTGCAATCTGCCATAGGCAAAGGTTACAAGTTTGGTGCAGCTAAAAAAAAACCTGTATACCTGGAACTGTTAAGAGGGGTACTGGTACAGGCGTGTTATCATTTGTAACTGCATAAATTCCATGACAGAGAATCTGAAAGCATTTAACAAATTCAGTTGTATTTTACTTCATGATCTACTTCCTCACTATCTATGCAAGTTGTTAAAATGGATGAAACCACTTCTTTGCAGAACGAACACTCCAACTCAGTTCAAGTGACAGAGCAGCAATACAGTCAATGGTGCACAGCTCTTGTACATCATGCATGGGTGATGAAGACAATCCTTCTATACATGAACCTGGATTTGACACAAACACACACAACAGTCAACGTGCAGATGAGCCAAGTATGCGGCATGTCCGTGGAGGTAGGCTAGGTCTCTTGCAGGAGACACTTCAGGCTGAACTTGAGGCTCGTCTGGATGCCATCAAAAGCGAGAAAAAAAAACAAAGCGATTGAACACAACGAATGAGATGCATTGTAGAAGAACACGAGCTGAAAATTAGCCACCTGAAGGAGCAGCACAACGATGAAAGGAAAAAACGAAATGTGCTGCATAAAATTAAAGTTCGTATTTTGAAAGAAAAAGAAAAGGTGCAAAAACTGAAGCAGGAGCTCCTGAAAAAACAGCTGCAAGCGGATGACTCTGATTAAAGGAATATGTAGTAGTAACTTGTTGAAGTGCAAAGGCAAGCAAACGTAGCTAAGGTTTTCAATACATTATGCCGCAATTGATGGCTAGAATGCTCAGGTTCTTCTTGTTTGTATTGTTTCACAGGTAACTAGTCATTGTGCACATGTACCTGTTGTATTTTACTTTAAATAAATTATGTCATTTTCAGAAGAAACAGTAGGTCTGAAATGTCGTTTTTTAAACTACAACATGTCATGTTTACAAATAGCAATGTTTTGCTCACTGCACACAGCGTTTTACTCACTGCAAGGTCAGCCAGGCTCAACTGGTACTCTGCGGGTGACTTGAACATATTTGTCCAGCAGCTAGCAAACACCCTCGATGGTAAGTGGAACATAGCTTTTCGAAGCACCTAACATACACTGAGTAGCTGCATGTTTAAATCAAGTCCACTTCATCGTTCCTGTGCCCAGAGGAAAAGCACCGACGGATGTAGCAGCTGCGTACTTGTGTGCCCAGAAGCGTGTCTGGATCCCCTTGGGTAGTACTGTCAGGCAGACTCGCGTCGAGGTGTTCCTCATCAGGACGTGGACAAGGGTCTCGCAACATACGGGCAAGGTTTGCAGTGCTGCACAAGCTGTAATAATGGCTGCAGACCGGTCAGTCTTTGTCAGCAGCTTTACCCTCAGGCAAGCGAAGCGCCTCTTACATACGGCAAATGCGCGTTCCACGCTGTTTCTCGTTCTTATATGACTGGAGTTGTACCTGCAGGAGAAAAAAATAAAATGTAAAAAAAATTCTTAAGCAACAAGCAATACATTTAAATAGAATTTTGAGCAGGCCCAGTTACAGCCATACTTCACTGCGGAACAGTGAATGCGAACAATTTAGTTATTTTGTTTAGCAGGCAGGTAGTAATATACATTTTTCAAATCTTTCAACTGTACTCGCTAGCTCCCTATGGGATTACCATTCAGACACTGTGAAGCGTATGTGCCCTTCGAGATAACGAACCAAACAGTAAATGGCCAGTGTGGCAGTGTGGACAGTAATACTGTTCAGAGACTGGAGTAAGGCATGTGGGGGCTTGTACATAGGGAGCCACAAAATTTCAGAGGTTTACCTTCCCATTTGTTTGCCTGCTCCGCTTCTGTAAGTTATGTGTTCAATGTACAAGTATCTATGTCATTTGCAAATGAAATAGTACGCTTGCATTCTCTGTTTCATTACATAACACTCAAGATTTAAGCAAAGTTCAATAGCACTAAACATAAAGAGTGCATGCATGATAACTGGTCATACCAAGTTGCATGTGCCATTACCTCTTTTCGGGATCAGTGCGCGGATCCCTCAGCGGTGTCATGGGGAACGGTAGACAAGCGTATCCCTGGTCACCAAGGAGAACGCCAGGCACAGCTCTTTGCTCATACAGCGCCATGACTCTGCTGTTGGCGAATATTCTGCTGTCATGCAAGGATCCAAGCCAACTTGCTACAAGGTCGAAAAATTGCAGCTCTGGACCAGTAACAGCCTGTTAACAAAAAAGTGTGCATATATTTAAAATGGTCACGTCTGACAAGAACAACCATGCGTGAACATTCGTAGCTTGCATGCATCCTTTCTGATCAACCAACATGATACATCATATGTATTCTCCCTATATTTCACATCAGTGCACCATATTTGGCGGCACTTTCTTATGCATAACCTACATACAGGTGCGGGATCACTGCTTAGCACACTAACGTGCTCAATGTGAATTATTCCACTCCAAAATATTCAGTAAATACAAAAATGGTGATCGCAAATGCAGCGAATTTTGTGAGACGCTATGTTTCACTAGTGATAGCAATTAGCACCACAAAGTGACGCTTCACAGTTCGCCGCTATATGTGCCACAAAAATGCAGCCATCGTTGTATATGAAACGCAACGGCACATTTTTTCAAAGCACTTAGGTGTACTGCACGCCAAATAAAGTGACATCTTCGCTATGCGCTGAATTACATGTACGGCGTTAATGACGGGAAAATCTGTATGGCTACGCGTCTTTACTCAAGCGCAAACAGTGCCTATACAAGCTACTGTCTTAGGAATTGTCGCCTTCATTGTGCGAGGGGTCGGCGCACGAGTTAGGCAATCCTGCGGACGACTGCACTTCGCTGTACTGAAGATGCAAAGGTGTGCATACATGACATAGCTAGCAGCTACTAATGGGACAGTAAATTAGCACGATAATGTAGTAATAGGAGGATACAAACAAATACGTAAGCTTACCTGCACGTTAATCGAGAAGAATCCCTTGCGGTTGCGGAACACCTCGGCGTTCTCACCCCCAGGACTGACGATGGGGATGTGCGTACAGTCAATACACCCGGTGACACCGGGAAACCGGCCAATTTCGTAGAATCGGGCCATCACACCCTGCGCTTCAGCTGCCGTGGGGAGCCGCACATATTTCGGAAACAGGCGTACGCATATGGCTTGCGTTTTTTCCCACACACAACGGGACACATACTGCTGGGAAGCATGCACCAGGTCGCCCACGACGGTCTGAATGGCAACCAGTGCCGTAAAAATGAAGCGTTATGAGACGCTTCAGCAACGGTGGAAACGGCGCTCCCCTTTGGTCCGTGTTGTCTTTCAACTGCAAATCGGACATGATGGCCAACACGGACGCCTTGGTGAAGCGGAACCTGAAGGCAAACTCTTCTTCACTGTACACTTCCATGGGGTTTACCGCGTCGCGAAGTGACCTCACTGCGGGTGAATACCGGTACACTTCTCCGAACACATACTCACAGCCACGCTTCACAAATTCCACGAAGTCAGCCGCACTGTCACCTCGCCACGACGCCATTTCTTCTTTGCCTGCATTGAATCAGCTCAACGCGCTGACGGTCACGCTTGCCACCACGCTCGCGGCACTCCGCAGGCGGGCGATAGCGCGCACGCGCAAGCATACGTCACGTGGTCAAGCACTGAGGTGAAGCGCTCGTTCAGGGCTAGGAGCAGCGTAAGGACGCATGAAGGTAGCGACAGCTTCCTAACCTTACTTGAGGCCTCCTTACAACGAAGGACTGATGGAGGGAGCAAGCGTACTCTGAAAGCTCCCTTGGCCCGTCCTCACGTAAGGAACGGTTGCCGCATGCCTGGGTCCGAGAGGATCTCTTAAAAGCTCTACGCGAACACCACTATTTAATAAAAAGATGTTGTGTCGTCGCATAATATTTTAATTGAAGTGCTAATATAGAGACGCACACGCTCTTTCTTCTAGTATTGTTTACTAAACGTAAAACAGTTCAACATTATAGCGCAAAACCTGATGGTCACCAGCAACGCTGGCACGCCGGCGTCATGCAACGCCTAGCAACGCCACTCATCCCGAACGTGCGGCTGATACGAACGCCTCTTCGTCTTTACAATCACACACACACACTCCCTCTCTCTCTCTCTGATATGAACATGCCTGCCAAGACAGCCCGCGCGTCCCGCGCTCACATGGTGCTCGCGCTTCTCCGCAGGTCGGCGACAGCGCGCGTGCGCAAGCACACGTCACGTGGCTAAGCAGTGAGGTGAAGCGCTCGTTCAGGGTCAGGAGCGGCGTAAGGACGCATGAAGGTAGCTTCGGACATACCTTACGCTGAGGAAGCACCAAGGAAACCTTCACTGAGGGCTCCTCAGTAAGGAAGCTTTCAGAGTGGCGTAAGGTGGCCTCACCAGAATGAAGGCTTCCTTACTGAGGCAAGGCGCTCGGAGCTGCCTTACGCTGAGGAAGCACCAAGGAAGCCTTCACTGAGGGCCCCTCAATAAGGAGGCTTTCAGAGTGACATAAGGCAGTCTCACCGCAATGAAGGCTTACTTACTGAGGTAAGGAAGGTTTCATTGTTTGGCCCTAAGAGCATACTAGCACTGAACATTTACAGCAGCCCGAACCACAGAACGCAAAGTTTCAGAAGACTGCTGAAGAAGGCCAGGGACAAAGCCGAGGACAACCCACTGATTATTGCGGGGGAGATTTCAACGCCCCAAACGTAGAATGGGGCTACGGCGTCACCAGCGCCAAAGGCAGAAATCTTGCTACCGATGCGGAAGAGATGGGCGTCAACCTGATCACGTCCACGCTCTACCCTACCAGGATGGGCAGCTCGGTCTCGAGGGACACCACCCCAGACCTCAACACCGAGGGGGCCACCTGGCATAATACCGGCGACGACTTCGGCAGCGACCATTGCATTGTGGAAACGTCAATAGCAATCGCCTTGAAACCACTACGAAAGTGGAGATACACGGATTGGGATGCGTTTGGACAGATAAGAAAGGAACGCACCGACAAGCCCGCTACACTATAACAGTGGACGCAAGAACTAAATGAGGACGCCCGCAACGCGACCAAAGAAATAGAAACAGATGTCCAGACAATCGGGATGGACGCTAAGCTCGCTCACATGCTGGAAGCTAAAAGATCCATACTGCAGAGATGGCGTACCCAGAGACTCAATAGAAGACTTAGGAAAAAGATTGCATTGCTGAACAAGGACATTGAGCACCACTGTGTGGTACTCTCCAGCCAACAATGGGACGAAGTATGTGCAAGGGCCGATGGCAGCATGACATATGGAAAAACTTGGAACCTACTCAAACACCTTCTTAACAAAGGTCAAACCAGGAGCTCCCAGACCAAGGCGGCTGACATGATAGTGAAACGTGAACTCAAAAACTCCAACGAGCAGGAATTTATGGCAAGACTTGCCGAAAGATACATGCCACTCTCGAGCAGCCACGAAAACGAGGCCGAGGCACCCGGTTCTCCGTACACGGGAGCGGACAACCACAACCTCGATGAACCCTTCACCCTGGAAGAAATCAGGACCGTCCTTCAAAACCTAAATGGCACATCGGCCCCAGGTCCGGACGGTATTAGTAATAAGGCCCTTCGTAACTTGGACGAAGACTCCGTCCGGTTCCTAGCGGATCAAATCAATCAGGTCTGGGCTTCCGGCAGGGTCTCACCAGAATGGAAGAACGCCACCACGGTTCTTATTCCAAAGCCCAACAAGCCCTCGGGCGTCGAGAACCTCAAACCCATATCACTCACGTCGTGCGTGGGTAAGGCGGCGGAACACGCCATTCAGAACACAATCTCCAGGTTCCTCGAAAACAAGGGACTGTTACCACACACGCTCATGGGATTTAGACCCGGTCTATCAACTCAAGACACCATTATTTTAATCAAGCACCAAATCATTGATGACCCCATTAGAAACGCCAAGGCCATTCTTGGGTTGGATCTAGAGAAAGCGTTCGATAACCTCTCTCACCAATGCATTGTGGACACCATTTCCAAACTCTACCTCGCAGCTAGATTCCACTCGTACGCCAAGTCATTCTTGGATAACATAACGGCTACGCTCCGATTTGCCGACCTCTCCACGGAGACACTCTCGCTGGGAAGCAGGGGCACCCCCCAAAGCTCGGTCATCTCCCCTATGCTTTTCAACCTTGCCATGGCGGGACTTGCTGAGACACTAGGACAGATCCACGGGCTCGAGCACACCATATACGCAGATGACATCACCATGTGGGTGTCCAAAGGAAACCCGGGCATGGTGCAGGACATCTTGCAAGAAGCAGTGAACGTCATAGAAGAATTTCTAATTCCCACAGGACTCAAATGCTCACCTACCAAGTCAGAGCTGCTCGTACGCAGACCCACGCAGAAGGGCCGCAGGCCATACTCGTCAGACTTCGATTATAATCAGGAAATTACCGTACGAACCACTTCGGGACACGCCATACCGTGCGTCGACAAAATCAGAGTCCTGGGTATGATCGTAGAGACTAAAGACGTCAATGCCTCTACGGTTCAGAAGCTCATCACCAAAACCAACAACGCTATAGGGCTCATCAGAAGAATTGCCAATAGACACAGGGGCCTCAAGGAACATAATCTTATCAAAATCATACACGCGTTCGTCACCTATCACTTCGCATACGTTGCGGCAATGCTCAATTGGACACGATCCGAAAGAGACAGGCTAAATGCCCAAATCAGAAAGGTCACCAAGCAAGCCCTCGGCATTACAATCAGCAGCAGCAACGAGAAGCTGGGGCACCTGGTCATGCACAACACCTTGGAAGAAATAGCCGAAGCCCAGCTTGCTAGGCTTTCGACGACGCCTCCGGGGCGCAACGATCCTAGAGAAGCTAGGCTTTGCTCAAGGAGACATAGAAAAAGACTTTGCGGATCTCCCACGGGACATCCGCGCCAAGATCACGGTCCGCCCTATACCCAGAAACTTACACCCCGAAAACAACAGGGGCAGACGACAAGCGAGAGGACAATTCCTTCTTAACCAAGCCTTGGCGAACCGTGAACGCTCAGGGCCAGACAATCAAATCTTCCTTACCTCAGTAAGGAAGCCTTAATTCATTACAGTGACGCTACCTTATGTCACTCTGAAAGCTTCCTTACTGAGGGGCCCTCGGTGAAGGCTTCCTTGGTGCTTCCTTGAAGCGTTGCTAGGCGTGCCAGCGTTGCTGGAGCACATCAAGTTTTGCACTGTAATGCGCTACTTCTTTAGGTTTAGTAAACAAAACTAGAAAAAAGCGTCCACGCTTCTCTATATTAGCTCATCAACTTAAAGATTGTGCGACGATACAACCTTTTTTTATTAAATAGTTGTGTTCTGGTGTTCGCCTAAAGCTTTTAAGAGATAATCTCGAACCCAGGCATGGCGGCAACCGCTCCTTACGTGAGGACGGGTGAAGGGAGCTTTCAGAGTATGCTTGCTTCCTCCATCGGTCCTTCGCTGTAAGGAGGCCTCACGTAAGGTTAGGAAGCGCTCGAGGTAAAGGGACGTTTCATTGTTTGGGCCTTAGCCTTTTTGCCTTTGGGAAGGACGTCGATGAACAAATGCTCGCATTTGCTGTCCGGATTAGTTCTGTAAATTTCGGCCCACGCCAGCCTGTTACTGACAAACGTCGCTACGCCGCTGCAGGCTTTTGTTGGTGGAACGGCAATTGTTTCATATCCCTGAAGTGTGGGTGTGTCGGTGTTGGTCTCTTGAATGAGTATGATGTCCGGCTTGTCTGTAGTGTGTCTGATGTGTTGTTGCAAGACCGCTTTCTTGTTGCGGAACCCGCGACAATTCCATTGCCAGATTATAAGCTTGCCTTGATTGTTCGTTTGCGCTTGGTGCCTTTCGGCTGGTTCTCGCTTATTTGCCTTCTCCATTTTTGCTTTCTACTATGGTTGCGGACTTTACCGCCATTTTGGGTGTGACGATATCGCTTGTTGCAGTGTTCCTTCTGACCATGGGGGAGGCGGGGGAGTTGACCGGTGCCCTGGAGAGAGTAAAGACGGTTCTCACGAGGCCCTCAATCCTGGCGCCGAAGCCCTTCTCCATCACTTCTACCCTGCTCGTTAGGCCATCGACCGCCTCTACTAGTCTGTCGTGCCCCTTCGTTAGTGACGCGACCTCGAATTGTAGTTGACTTAGGGTGCTAAGGATCTTGTCCAATTTACCGTTTATGTCCTTGGCAGGCGTGTCACATTCCGTGGTCTTGGCCTTGCGTTTCTTGGTGGCTGGTGTACCCGCGGGTGGGCTTTGACTAGTCGTTTCTGATTCCGCTATGCTGGAGGCATTCGGACTGAGTGAAGTGTCCATGTGCATGTCCTGTGTCTGTGGATTTGGTGAGCTAATTTGCGTTTTAAGCAATCTATTCTCGTTAGCCAGTTCTCTCATTGTGCGTCTGAGTTGAGCGTTTTCGTTCTCGAGTGCTTTGATTCTGTCTAAGATGTCTTTGTGTACAAAATTCTCTGGCCGCGCTTGCAAGCTCACCTGAGATTGGTCCCTCAGTGGCCCACAGTTAGTGGGCAGCGTCCCTGCCGTTGCCGAGGCCTGGCATCCCGTTGTCGCCTTGACTCGGTAGGCTCAGCTATTAGCTCCGGCCGCGGGTGCGAAGCGCACGCCCGAGGTGGAGCGGCCCCGACTCCCGGGTGTGCGGGAGCGGCTCCTGCGACCTCTGCTGGCCGATCGGGATACCGAGCTCCCTCTGGATCTGGAGCGTGCTCTGGGCTCGCGCTGTCCGTCTGGATGCTGCGCCGCACCTGCGCCGTTCTGCCTTAAGAGACTCGTCGCTTTTTCTCGGAGTTTCTTGGTCGCAATGGCTGCCTGCTTGTTCTCAATTCTTCGCTTGCGTACCACGTACGGGACCTGGTATCTGCTCTTGCATTCCTTGCTGGCCGTGGGGTGTTTCTCGCCGCACAGCGCGCAAGAGACCTCTTCACAAGCGTGATCTTCTCCGGGGTCTGGAATGCCGCAATCCCTGCAAGTCTGCTTCTCCGGTGTGGGGCATACGTCTGCTCGGTGCCCTAGTTTGCCGCAAGCCTGACATGTGGCGATCTGCTTCCTGTAGAGCGAGCACTCTACCGATGCACATCCGTACATCACGTGGTTGGGAACTGTGTGTCCTTCGAAGACTACGATCACCGTCCCGGTTTCCTTAATGCGCTTCGCCGCCAGTGCGAGTGGGTTTCTCGGGTTGACGATAATCCTCGTTTCTTGCGTGTGGTGGAGCGGAATGTTGCGAATGACTCCCTTGCACGTGTCGTCCGGTGCATTCTGGCAGGAGAAGGCCTCGTACGTCTGCCCGGCGATGGTGACGCTCTGAATTTTCAAATATCCGTTGGCGTTCTCGGGTAGCGGGGAACTCACGACCATGATGTTCTGTTTGAGGTTGGGGCAAATCGTGTCCCTGTCGCAGTGCATCGATTCGAGTCCGGCTGCTTCTTGAATGGCCTGCACAATTCCCGTGTCCGGTTTTAGCGATGTTCAGTCCGCCGCGAATGCGAATTACTACTTTGGTCTCGTTTTGCGGGAGTAAGGGCATTCTACTTGCCTTGATGATTTCTTTACGAGCCGACATGGGCTTGGGTGCTTTCGCTCTGGCGCCGGAGGCTGTCACGTTGGCAGCCACGTTGAGGTTAGACTTAGGCTTGGTCGCTCTCCGTGGGGCGACGTCGCACCAGCCGTTCCTGACGGAAACCTCCGAGGGCTCAATTTCTCGGCCGATCACTTCGTAATTCGTTGTAGTGCCGTTGGCAAGACTTGGGTAGATGTCCTTGTGCCGGTGGGAGCCCCGGCGTCCGTCCAAGCGACGAAATCGTCGGCGGGTACGGCGTTAGGGTTAGCCGACGTAGCGCCCGCTTCGGGCATAAAAGTCCTCGCGGTAGTGCACAAAATAAACTCACAGGGTCGAAAATGGTCTTGAAGTGAAGCATATATCTTCATTAACGTGATGCCGTGGTGCGATGGCACTGGTTTCGCAAACATCACACTTAATTTGAGCAAATTGCGGGGCTGCGACGCGACGCGTCCTGGCTTGCAGTCACTTCGTCGCAAGCCGCCAAGCATGCGCCCCAAGCACGCAAGCGCACACACACATGCACTAACACTCAGATGCAGGCATGCACACACGCCGCGAATGCTCATACACGCATACACGCGCTCGCGTGGAAGCTTATGCAAATACGGAGGCACTAGCACGCGCATACATTCTCCCCTCGCACGAAGACACACGCACAGTCTCTCTCTCCCTCGCGCATACACACGTTCTCGCTCTCCCTCGCACGCACGCACACACACACGCGCACACCCAAACACACACAGTCTCCCATGCACACGAACGCGCTCTCCCTCACACGCACGTACTCTCTCTCTCCATCCGTTATGCGCGCACACACACACGCAGACACACACAAACACACTATACGCACGCACAGGCATCCATGCGCACACAAACACGCGCACATTTGTGCGTAATCATGCATGCTGAAATTCGAGACCAGGCGTTGGCACGCATACACGTTCACACTAGTCCACGCATGCACCGCAAGCAAGCGCACACGCGCACGCACACGCAGGCACGCACACACGCCGCGAACGCTCACGCACGCATACACGCACTCGCGCGCATGCAAACGCAAATACGGAGCCACACGCCTGCGCACTCATACACAGAGTGCACACGCGCATACAACCATACCCGGGCACGCTCAAGACATGCACATGCATAACCACTCTGTACCATCTCGGCTGCTGCTCAAGAACCTGCGCGTGCTAACAGGCTGCATAACACTCCCTCTACCATTACCTTGTCAATGCCAACTGTAATAAATCGCTTTATGGTTTAAATTTGGCGCTTCTTCAAGTCAATGTGCCCTCTGGTGGGAGAGTGCGGAACGATTTTCTCCTGTAGTGGGACGTCACCACCCCTGTCTGACCTGCTTTAACTGCTTTAACGCACCACCACTGTTCTAACTGCCAAAATGCGTATGTTGTTAGAAGGGGCTACCCTCTTGCTGTAGTCACTTGAAACTTTTTGACCCTCAGCCAATATTCTGACACATAATTTTGAAAAAAAAAATCCCATTGAGTTACACTTGTACGTTACTTTGAAGTTCCGAAGGAGAATGTCGAGACTTCCTGGACATGCGTTCACGAGTCGCACGAGACGGCCGTTCATGTTTTCATAGGGATAGGCTGAGAAGTTGCACAAGGAACCCCACTCCAGAACTGATTCAACGAGATGGAAAAAACAAGGGGCATTGAAAGTAATATTTTATTTCCCATAAAGCACCTCGTATTCTTTCAAAAACAAAAACATGTGCTTCTGCGCCGATCTTAAGAGCTCAGAAGGCACACTGTCCGCAAGAAGGACATGACTGAGAGAGACAAACTTCAGCCAGTTATTATAGTAAGCCTGTGGAAGAATTCCAACTAGCACAATGGGCGAAAAAATAGGAGCCAGTTGCGCCATTCTGAAGACTTCCGATACTTTCTGTGTGCAAGTGACTTTGGAAGGCGAGGCATCTCAAGCACTGGCTCGAGTCCGCTTAGACGCTCATCAATACACGAAATGCTGCCTCCAAGACTGTAGGGATGTGTCTTCTTGTGGTCGAACCACATAAATGCTGTGTGCCCTACAAAGCCAGAGCACACAGCATGCATGTAGCCAACCACAAAATTAGATTGAAACTTGAAAAATGAAGGCCGGAAAAGAATGTTGTCTCCCCTTACACCGAGCACAGGCATTTTTTGTCCTTTGCTTCATGTGCAGAGCGCCTCACGGAGACACAGTTCCCCTATTGGCTTTCAGCGACTCCACGGGATACACTCTTACATGGCCATCGCCTTTTTGTAGAACTTTTTTTAAAATTTTATTTCAGCATGAGACGAAAACAGAGCCTGATGCAGGGACAGAAGCTAAAGGCTGATGGAGCCTGACGAGGCCTCTGACCCTAAACAGTCTACAGCGGTTACAGATACAACACAATTATTAGAAACAAAGGAAATAAAGTACGAAAAACGCAGCATTTGACACCTGTACACAAACGTATTGCATATACTGTAGCACACAAATGACACATAACAAATCATACATAATAGGACGCTAAGCAATTTACTTGAATAAATCAGCACAAACAGCTGTTGTACAAAAACATACAACTAAAATATAATTGACAGTGAAACTGAATAATGTTGCTTGAAACGACACAAAAGTAAGATAAGAGCAATTTCTAGAGTCATTTTGTGTAATATAGTGTTTTATGTATCCTTTGTGAGAAGACAGTAAAATATGAAAAACACTTCAATTTTGGCTATAGTTAAATTGGCAAGATAACAATAACTCCCTAAGTTGGCTTTTAAATGCTTTTAATTTGCATTAAAGTTTAGCTTACCTTCAAATTTGTTTAAGATCGCAGTTATTTGATACGCCATTGTTTGCCTTCCATAATTTGTTCGGATTTTTGGTGTTCGGTGTTTTCGGTGCCTCAAAGGTATTCAGCGTTTTCAGAGTCCATAATTCCGTATAGTTTCTTCTGATGGATTACGTGCAGCGCTTTTAAAAAGCCATAACTGGTCTGCCTTTAGAATGCCGTGTTTTTTAAACAGAGGAGCGGTTCTTAAGTCCTGTGCACTTCCACAATAATATCCAAAACAGCGCAGAATTTTCTTCTGCAAAGTAATAAGTTTAGTATAATTGTATTGCGTAGTAGTGCCGCAAACCATTAAGCCATAGGTTAATTTGGCATAAAAAAGTGAATAATAAATGTTCTTTTTTAGCCAGAGCGGTACGAGCGCAGATATCCCGTATTGACATCCAACCGTGCGGGCAGGATCTACACTTCGGTTTCTAACGTGCACTGACCAGCTCAAGTCTCCCTGAAACCAAACCCAGAGAAATGTTTGTGTCTGAACTTGTTTTAAAAGGGTGTTTTCAAATTTCACGTTAAGTTTGTGGTGTAGAGGTTTGTTGGCAGGACAAAATATGACATATGTTGTTTTTGAGGCATTTCATCTGAACTTGTTTCTGCTTAACCAGTTTGAAAGATGCACAGGGTAGTCATTTACAGAGGATTCAAGTGTCAGTAGGTTATGCGAAGAGAAAAAGACATTGGTATCATCAGCATACATTATGATTTCAGCAGAACTATCAATTTTGACAATGTCATTGATATAGACAAGAAATAGTAATGGGCCCAATATTGATGCTTGTGGTACTCCTTGTTTTAGCTTCGCGAGTGTTGATACCGCATCATTAATTTTCACCAACTGATTACGATCATTCAGATAACCATCTAGAAGATCTAGTACAATACCTTGGACAACGTATCTTGATAATTTGTTAAGTAATAAATCAAACTGTATGGAATCAAATGCTTTCTGAATGTCTAAAAGCAAACCTAGTGTATATTTTCTACATTCCTTATTTTCAATTATGCTGTCTTTGATGTGTACGAGAGCGTGTTCTGTCGACCGATGCTTGCGAAAGCCATATTGACATTGAGTTATCACCTGATGCTTTTCAAAAAATGAAACTAGCCTCTTATGAATGACGCATTCAAATATTTTAGATATTGTAGGAAGTACTGAAATAGGTCGGTAGTGAGATAAATTGTTTGTATCACCTCCCTTGAAAATTGCGGTGACTTTGGCGATTTTTAATAGCTTAGGAAATACGCCTGTTGTTAGAGTGAGGTTAATTATGTAGCTAAGAAATTCACATAATAAAGGCGATATTATTTTATTTCATTTGGACGAAGTTCATCCACCCCTGGAGATGTATTATTTTTTAGCTTGCCAATTATACTCGAAATTTCACTAGGATCAGTAGGTTTCAGGGAAAGAGAGTGATTCAATATGGTGTCTAGTGGCATACTGTCGTCGCGGACAGTTTCGCTCATGGTATTGTAGGAGCCAGCATCCACAAAATGTGTGTTCATTGTATTAGCTAGTCGTTCACCGATGACTGTTTTACCATCAGCTACGAGCTGCGTAATCCTATCCCTAGTTTTTGTTCTTGAAGTGAGCGAGTTTACCACCTCCCATATTCGTCGCTGATTATTATATATGCTCTCAAAAAGATTCTAATATAGTACTGTTTTGCTTTTCTTAACTCAGTCGTTAAAGCATTCCGATACTTCTTAAAGACTGTTAATGTATTTGGATCCCGTGAACAGATAAAATCATGGAATAACTGATTTTTTATTTTGATACGGTGATAAAGCTCTGAAATAATCCGAGGTTTCTTGAGTTTTCTTCTATTACGACCGGACGGCTGTAATACAGGAAACGCGGCATTGTACGAAGCGTGTAGTAAAGAAAAGAATTTCTCGTAAGCGCTGTCTGCATTTTCGTCATTGTAAACCTCACTCCAGTCAATCAGACTGACCAAGTGGAAAAATTATTTTTGTCTTGGAAGGTTTATGGCTCGTCTACCTTCTCTGTTAATATAGGGCTTGTCATAGTGCTTAGAAAATGAAAAGACAGCAAAAAAACTGGCAGATGATCGCTAAGAGCATATGAAAATATTCCGCTGGAGATGTCTCGAGGACTGAAGTTTGTTATGCAAACATCCAAAACCGTGGCAGTTTGTTTTGTAAGTCTTGTAGGTTTATTTATATGGTTTGCGAACCCATACGTAGATAACAGTGCCTCAAAATTTTCTACGTAAGCATCATTGGAACTTAAGTCGATATTGATGTCCCCCATAATAATGCAAGATGCGTTTGAAAAGACATGGGAAGCCAACAGTAAGTCCACAAACTCTACGAAACTACCTTTGTGCCCTAGTGGAGGGCGGTAAAGAGCGACCACCACTATTTTGTCGATACGCAAGCACAAACATTCAAAATCGGCATTCATTACCGAGAAATCACTAAACAGCTCATAAGAAAAAGTATTCTTAAAGTAGATAGCCAGCCCTCCAACCTTTTTTTGCCTACGACAAAGATGTTCAGCCTGATAACCTGGAAAGTTTGGTTTTGTGTCATGATCTGAAAGCCATGTTTCAGTAAAGGTTAGAATATCGAAGTCAACTGATAACGAATGCAAGAAAACAGAAATGTCGTCTGCCTTTGGTCGAATGCTTCTACAGTTTGCATGTAATGCAGAAAAAACACTTTCCACTACAAAACTTACGATTAAAAGCGTCAACTGTGTAGTATCTGCTGTTCTCTGGGTTCATCATCATGAACAGGAAAGGCAATTAAATCACATTCAATTTAGTCTTCAACAATTGATTTTATCTAAGTCTCCTTCATGAGCAATGTGAAATATGTCGGAGTCTACATCTTTACGTACAAGCACCTTGCCTCCACTCGTCCAGGCGAATTTCCACCTTTTTCTTCGCACCGAGCACACTCGTGGGCTCCAATGGACTGCGTTATGTCCATTATCATTGCACGTGCAACTGTGTCAACAACGCACGGCCCAGGAAACAACCGGGCGCGTTTGGAGGGCCCATCTGAATTTGTCCCGCTCAGGCCTTCATTTGACAACCGGTTTAGCTCATCCACCGAATGGCTCTAAAAAAGCATTCATATCAAGCTTCCGCTCGCCAAGGCACAGTCCTGCCAGCAAGACTCTCTTGACGCGACATTTAAATGGTAGTTCATTAACCTGCAGCTGAAGTGGCCATATTGAAAGCTTTGATGACTCAAAAAGTGGAATCCCATCTGGGTTCCACGACACAGAAATGTCACAAGTTCCCATCCCAAATTCATTGTAAGCTTTACTTTGTGTTATGTCACTCATATCCAAGGTTCGTTCCTTTTCTTTAAGTTCAAGTAACGTGTTTTTGTCCTGGAACGTGTCACGAATTTGCGATTCTATATCAAGGGCAAGGAAGTAATGACCCCATTTTGTCATCTCAACACTGCAATCTTCGTTGCAGGAAGGGCAATGCAACTGTGCTGCTGTGCCTGCTTTCCCAAGTAAAGACTTATCCCTATTAAAATGGTAGTTGCATACCTCTACTAAACTCCCTAAAGGACAAATACTTTGTTGTTGGAAATGATGACCCATGTGGCAATTGTGCCTCAACCGCTTTCAAAAGGCTTTCAGTTGCCTCCCTGCTGGTACAGTGGCGTAGGCTGTGGCCCATCAGTAGCAGCAGGCTTTCCGCCGAGGTTGTCCGGCACCCTGGGTATGCGTAGCTCTCCTGAAAAATAAAAGTTATGACAAACAACGTAAAAACAGTGCGCTCACAATTTGACTCAGCTCTTCACCTGAAAACAAAGTTAATGGTTGTCAAATGTTAATATTTTATTGCGAAATGTTGGACTCTTTAGAACTTGTGTGCAATTGTTATTTTGACTCCGATAGTTGCCGGTTCATCAGGCAACCAAGACTGTCTCGTCTTCCCCCACTATCTTAGGCTTCATAATCAATATTCTGGTTTCCGGACATACAATCCAAGGATTTTAATTTAATAACGCAAACAAGTTTCGCATCGTTTCGATTCCAACGCGGCATTGGAGCTGCATGCTTTTGTTTTTTTCTTTTGCTGGGATGCCTGATGCAATGAGAACAGACTGATTGAACATTAGCAAGCCTACAGGGACAATGGCCAACACCCATGTCACATAAACGTGCGCTCACATTACAACACCTTAAGTGAATGTGCCTTTCTGACTAGTGCGCTTGATTTGCATCGTAACTGCGCTTTACCAGCTTCAATAATGTCGAAGGTTTCATCTATGCTTCTACGCTTGTGCTGCGGGACCTCCTCCTTTGAATTTATAGCTGTGTTTTTTTTTTTACTTGGGAAATAAACACGGATTCATCAACACTGATAATATCAAGGTGAAAAGCCCCCTCCTGTAGCAGTATTCTTTTTACCCGAAGGTGAACCCAAGCATACCAGACGTAAATATTTGACGTATCCAGTACTTACCGTGGTAGCACTTTGGGACGAGGGAAAAACTGTTTCCGTCGTCGTCGTCACCGTCACTCGAGGCGGAATGCTGACATATGACATCGAAACTGCATCCACAGCTACAGCAATACCCTCACCGAGGCACTGCTGTTTTGGTCGAGTCGGGCTCCGGCGACAAAGCGCCGGCAATCGGCTCGACCGCGTCGGAACGTTGCGAGCTATGTTTCAACCGATGCTATATATATATATATATATATATATATATATATATATATATATATATATATATATATATATATATAGGGTTTATTCTGACGAAGGCCGTGCCACCCACGGCCGAAACGTTCACAACATTAAAGATGCAATTTTCGTAAGTGTGCACCTTCGTTTCTAAAACTACCCATGCACCGAACCTACGGAACTTCTCATTGAATTATATATATATATATATATATATATATATATATATATATATATATATATATATATATATATATGACTTAGTCGTCCTTGCTTTGCACAACCACGTGTGTGCGAACATATGTTAGCTACCTTCGAATTTCGAAGCCATCGTATGCATGAAAGACACGAGCAAGTTTTGTGACACTTGTGCGTCGTTGTTTGACAGGGATCGAAATACGGTAATATATTCCATGTGCGCCAGTTTCGCTGTGAGGGTAGCGGTATCGCTATACATGCATGTATTCTGCGCGGGTCGTGTGAAATAAATATTTCAGAAATATCTTGAACGCAACAGCGAAATAGGCGCGCATGCATGGAACATACTACGGTATTTCGATCCCTGTCAAACAACTAAGCACAGTTCCAGAGGATGCCGCTACGATAATTGTGCTGCATAGCACATGCCTCCAGACCCTTGTGTTTCCAGGGCTCTAAGGAGGCTGTAGTGCTCTAGCCAATCTTATAACCTAATATATTTTTGGACATCGTATCATTCCTTTTAAATGCATCTCAATGTTCATAGCGCATGTCATACGCCATCGCCATATCCCTATTATATAGATTTTACGTACTTTAGAGAGACTATTTTTAAGGCCCATTTACAGCCACATCACATCAACTTCATAGAATCCATTAAGTATACTGCGAACTCATTACCATGGACATGGCGCTCTTTCGTCATACTTGGCCCTTCCGCCATGAAAAATCAGATTCGTTCATTCATTCAACCAAGCACACGTGTCACAAAATTTTCTCAGTGTTTTCACGCATATGATGGCTTCCAAATTGGAAGGTAGCTAACACATGCGGGCTCGCTAGACAAGGCCCATGAAATCTTGAGATGTATATAGCCGACGAAATGACTGCGCGCTCGGTCGATTCAAGGGCGCGATTGACCAAAAAAGCGAGCCACAATAATTATTCGTCTACAGCAGTTTTTTTGTGCAGTACAAACCACAGAGAACTCTGATGGTGCCCCACACGAATAAATAAGTATCCCGCATGGAGTGAAGCGATTTACTGCATTCGGGGAAAATTAAAGTAAGCCATTTTCTCGCGGGCTATCGAACGTTGAAACAACTATCATTTTACCGCAGCAATCACAAATACAAGGGCCCAGGGGAACTTCGATCAAGAGGTTATAAGATCCTGGCGTTGCGCATGAATCCTTTGAGATTGCAGCTCTGCCACTACATGTTGTTTTATCGCGTGCGTCATGTGTGCCTTTCACCGCACTTCGGTGGCAAGCACAGCGCCACTCAACCACATTGCACAGTTTACGCCAAAAGAAGCTACGCCGAAATTAACGTAGCATATTATTAGCAATATTAGATAAGAAATAAATTCTTTGGCGTATATCTATATATATATATATATATATATATATATATATATATATATATATATATATATATATATATGTATATATATATATATATATATATATATATATATATATATATATATATATATATATATATATATATATATATATATATATATATATATATATTGACCCGTGAACTCGTTTATATTTTACGGGTGAGCGCTTCTACCGTCCACGACGTGTTATAGCTCAGCGAAGGACGCGTCTAGATGTATCGGAAGTTTCCAGGATGTTATCCATGCTTATATCCGCTGTCTGTTGTCGCCGAACCTTGTGTAATCTCATTGCATGTATGCGCGATGCGAATGGTGTGGAACTTTGTGGAAAGCAGCGGGTTCCAGTGGTTATTCTGGAAGATTCGACGACTGATCTATAAAAGCCGACGCGCTTGACCCGCTGATGAGATTTTGTTCGCCTCTGTCGTGTGCTGTAAGTGTAGCCTGTTTTTGTGATCACAGGTTCGCCCAATAAAAGTTAGTTTTGTCGTTCACAGTATTGCTAGTGTGTTCTTCATACGTCACTCCACGTGAAAATATATATATATATATATATATATATATATATATATATGTATATATATATATATATATATATATATATATATATATATATATATAATGTGTGCGTGTCTGTGCCTGTGTGTGTGTAATTCAATAGTTAAATTATTTGCCAGGACAAGTTCATACAAAGAAAAAACAGTGATAGCATCGATATCCCAATCATGTCAACAAATTGTCGCGCAGATTAGTTAAATATGCTTAACATAAACCATGAATGACCACGTGCTCGTCACATGGACCACGGAGGACAAATGGGACGTGTATTCCCTGCGAAATATACAGTCGCAGTAGGTTATTTGCCAACTCCTTGATAACCCAAGAAGCATGAATGCTTTGGTCACTGAAGAAGTGGACGTACTGGGGGCGGACAATGACTATGCGCCTGCATATGCTTTGACAATGGATGAGTAGTTCTTTTTGGCTGCTTGCCGCAGCAGTATGTTCTAGGCGTAGATAAATTGGAGTTGCACTAGTAAGGAAGACTTTTCTTTGAGCTTGATCAGTTGTCATTGCCGCCGTTCGCAATCGCTTGTCGTAGAGAGTTGTAAAAAAGCTTATAAGCGAAAAACAGCTTACTGTTGTAAGAGTAAAATACATTATTTGACTGCATCTGGTAAGGCACGATGGTTTGTTTGGGTCGCATGAGAGTGCCAGGTACTGCTGAGCATACGAAAGGGACATTATCAAGAATGCTTAAGGCGCAGGCGGTGAAGATATAGCGCCCCACATCCCGCATGCATACGCATTTCATTACGTTTCTTGTGTTGCGATTCCATTTAATCTAGAGATAAACTTTATAAAATACTACACAAAAATTAGAGCGTTTGAAAATTACGGCTTATTTGCCGGGGCTTTCGCAGAGGGAGCCTCTTATGATTGTTTAGTACTGGTGTGTGTGTTAGTGCGCCATGGGGATCCTCCGCCGATGCAAGCGGCAAAGTTCTGACTGGTATTGCAGAAGTCGTGGGGCGTGGTAGTCCTCAACTTAGCGTCACAAGTTGGCGGCTGGACAAACCATATTTATTCAAACGGGTTTTTTAACTAATTGTAACAACGTGTCATTATTTCGCATTATTGGCGGCGCCTCCAGGACACCAAAGCGGCGACGGGGACACCAGAGCTACAACCCGGACTGGCCCGTCGGTTGGGGCTCGCCGAGACCTGCACGTACCAGGGGTGTGTAAGATCGGCTGTACGCTACCGCGGACAGCCAATTTTTTATACGAACACGCCCTGGCACGCTTCAGCCTCCGCGGCCCAACCCACGGGCCGCCCTGCTTCCAGCTTTGATCCCCCCGCTACCCTTTGGGTGCTCTGGAGATACTGCACCGCCTCCTTTATTATAATCTCAGGTGCTTTCCTGATGCCTCCCTTTGTCGTGTACATGCGCCCTCCTGGAGCAGTGCTTGTAAAAATCTCATCTATCGTCGCGAAAAAAAATGTGGCCCCCGACTTACAAAAACCAGTCAGAACATTGCCCATAGCTTTCCATATGTAAGTCTTATTCTTACTGCAGAGTTATATGCGTATTTGCTGCGACTAATATTTAAGAACACAGAAGGGAAGAATATCATGGGGCACCGATTATATTTAGGCCTCGTGTAGCGAAAATCGTTCATCGCGACGCCTTTCTATAGAATGTTCGCTGCACTGAGCAGTTTTAATATTCCATAGGGTTAGCTTCTTGCGCGCGCAGATGTATGTATGTATGTATGTATGTATGTATGTATGTATGTATGTATGTATGTATGTATGTATGTATGTATGTATGTATGTATGTATGTATGTATGTTTTATTTCCACAAAACCTAAATACAGCCTTGCGGGGGTAAATTGGGGAATAAAGCTGCTCGTAGCAGCTTGAACAGCCCCAAATACCCTTTACACAAGAAAGGAGCAGCAGAGCGGAAACAGTTTTTCCAAGTACTTACAAATTGAAGCGCTACAACAAATCATGCATACGCATCGCAAATAAGGCGAGGAACAAAAAAAAAGAAAAAAAGCCAAGAAAGAAAAAAAAACCTGTACCGAACATTGGGCAAGTTGCGCGTACGCTCGCCATATGGCGGCAGGAACGTCGGCACCGAAACAGGTGCACACCATCTTGGGTCTTTGGCCTAATACCTTCATGCGTGCGTAGCTTTCTAGGATTGCAAAAAAGCGTGGAATATGTTTTGTCATCGGAACGCCCAGCCTAAGCTAGATTTTTGCTCCTTCCTCGGTTTGCAATTTTCATGCGGTGTGCTTATTTACAGACACGTTTACATAACGGATCGCAAGTAATTTAGTGCTTGTATTAACTCATTTTTTTGCAACTGCCGCCTCAGCGAATTTTTTTAAAAAGGAAATTTCCACATCCTGCACTGAGACCTGCTAGTTAACACTGCCCATGACTGGCAACATGGCTACGTTTTAACGCGACAGCGTTAAAGAGTTCGCGTCGCAGAAAAGCCGGTGTCGTTGGTGTCGGCGGCGTTGGCCATAAGCGAAAAATTCCGGAAGGCAATTCATAAATAAAAAACAACTAGCAAAATGGGCTGGGTGGGAAGCGAACGAGGGTCTCCGTAGTGTGAGACGGAGACGGTACCACTCAGCTATGAGTTTTTTTTTATTTATTGCCTATTTTGTACGTCTATATCAAACAACAAATGACATTTGAAAAAGCAAGATAAATGAGTAAGTATTCAGCACCAAGTGTCAGCCTTACAGGGCTGACTATTTTACAGTTCTTTGAGCGCGGCGAAAGGTTCCACCCTTGACAGCCACGCAGGTACACAATCTTGTGCTTTCTGAATTTCCGCAAATCTTGACATGCATTCTCGGAAAAGCATTCGTGCAGGCCGAGCATCCGGATCGCAGTGATACCCCGCAATACGGGCGCGCCATAGACACTGAAGGCCAACTAGCATAATAAGGTCAAACGGCAGTCCATCATCGTTTTCTATAGATAAATATCTAATGCCCTGTGGATATAAAGGAAAGTCCTTTTTGGTAGTCATCTGAAGTACATCCCAAAAGAAGACACCCGCCCAACAATCTAGAAATACACGATCTATAGTTTCTGGTTTCTTACAGATCAAGCAATGCGAGCCCCAGGGTAAGAAAAAACCACGATCTTCTGAAAAGGTTTTGACATTCAGCGTACCCGTGTGAAGCTTAAAAAGAAAGACTTGGTCTCTGGCATTACTTGCATTCTTTTCACCCGCTTAAGCACGTCTTGCCCCTGGCCTCCACTGTATATGGCCCTGTACATTGGCACAGGGAAAATTACATCGCATACATCTTTGTACAATGTTTTACGTTTCACTGAAAAAAGGTACTCATTTGAAAATCTAACGGACAAGAACCGTACACTTAAAATAACGTCTTTGAGAAATCCACAAACAGGACCGCTCATATTGTCTGTACAGACTACATAGCCAGGTAACGCGCTCCTTAGCGTCACTTGGCACACCGTGCGCAAGAAAGCATCGCTTAAGTCGCGCAAAAATAAAGCCGGTTCACGATCTGTCGTATAAAAAGGTGCGTCATTCCCAAACCTCCGTCTTTAATTCGCCTGAACAAATTCGTTCGACTGCATCGTTCCCTATTCGAAGCCCATACAAATACTGCGAATACTCGGTGCAACTTCTGTATATTTACCCTTGAACAATGCAATACCTATATTATATACCAGATTTTTGCGACAAAAATTTGATTGCAAACTGTAGCTCTTGCAAACATTGACAGATGTCCACCTTTCCACTTGTTCGTTCCACTTGTTTCCGTTGTTCTACTGTGTTTCTCTTGTTTGATTTTGCCAATACTCATCGTCATTTTTGTAATATTCCACCGGGACGCCTAGGTATTGAACAGGTGTCGTCGGCGACTTGACGTTGGCGAAAGTGACCGGGGTGGAAGGCCATTCTCCGTGCCAGAAGCCAAGGCACTTTCCCCAGTTTACCATGCTTCCAGTTACCTTGCCGAAACCCTTCACTAGTGATAGCTGCAGCTACACTCTCTTTATCTGTACAACAAACTGCGACGTCATCCGCATACGCCAGAATTTTAACTTCCGATACATTTAATCTGAAGCCATGAATGTTGCTGCTTTCAATGATCACTAGGCACATTGTTTCTATATATATACTGAACAGAAGGGGACTCAGGACGCAGCCCAGGCGTACAGAAAGCTGTAGGTTAATGGGGGCCCCAGTGACTTGTTAACAGTGAATCGCGTAGTGCAATTCCGGTACGCCAAAGCTACCCCATCTCTAATGATGGATCCGACATTAATGTGGTCTAGGATGTCAAGCAAAATACCATGAGGTACACAATCAAACGCTTTCTCAAGATCGAGATGTAGAATTGCTACCCCTGCTTGCATAATGTCGTAGCACTCCATCACGCACCGCATCTTATGTATATTAGTCACAATAGAACGCCCCATAATTCCACATGTTTGGTGAGGACCAACCAATTCCTTAATTACTTTCTGTAGCCGCCTTCGTAGCACTTTCATCACGATTTTATAATCACAATTAGTTAATCATACAGGCCTGTATGAGGAAACCAATTTTAACTTCTCTGTTTCTTCTGTCTTCGGTATTAATACAGTATGTGCTTCCCCAAAAGACCGGGACAGGACATCTAGTTCGTAAGCCTCATTAAAAAGAACTGTAAGCAGATGAGACAATTCTTTTTTAAACGTCTTGTAAAACGAAGTGCTCAGACCGTCAGGCCCTGGCGACTTGCCGAGATTCAGGTTATCTATAACCTTTTCTACTTCCGTTTGTGATATGGGTGATTCCAACTCTGTTCTGGTGTCATCTTGCAGTCGTGGCATTCTCTCAAGAAATTCTTTAAACCTCCGTGCATTCACAGGTCTAAAAGCAAAAAGCGCTTCGTAATGTCGAGCAAAAGCACGTCCTATGCTGTCATTGTCTGTCATTACTGTCCCGTTATCTTCAATAACATCTATATGGTTCCGCCTGGCGCGACTTTTTTCGAGTCCAAGTGCACGTATTGTTGGACATTCATCTATAGCCATCGCTTCTACCCTTGCTCTCACTTGGGCTCGCGATAACGGTTCGCATCATAAAGCTCCAGTTTCTGTTTGATACTACGCAGACCTTCGGCATACACACCTGGCGTTTCGCATTCAAGTGCTGTTAGCTTTTCAAAAATCATCTTGAGCTCTTTCTCTTTCTTTTTGACTTCAAACAATAAAATCCTGGATCTTTCTATCGCTTTAATTTTTATCTGTAGCTTAAACATTTCCCACTGCTCTCCTATTATGTCCCCACTATCTTCATGGCTATTCTTAATTGCATGAATCACAGCTTCATTGAAAGATTCATCCCTTAATAAATTGGAATTCAATTTCCATTGCTCCCATGAAAAAATCTTTCTCTCTTTCCTTGATCCCATTTGACATTTTACAAGGCAATGATCAGTAAAAGAAACTGGCACAACACCATAACTGCGACACTTTGGGATCGTATCCACTGACCGGTACAGTCGGTCCAAGAGGGCATGGCTGTTGCTCTGAAAATGAGTGTACTTCACAGCTCGGGAGCCCTCCAGGCACTCTGCAATATCCTCTAGCTCATGATCTGCAATCATTTGTGACAACACATCACTGCTTTTGTCTCTAACCATTCTTCCAGTTGACCTATCACTTGAGTTCAAAACGCAATTAAAATCTCCAACCAAAGCAATCTACTTATCAAAGCACAAATACTGTCTTAGGTTAGAAAATAAATTTACGCGTTCCTGCGCCACACTTGGACCATAAACACACATAACATGCCATGCAATATCACTATATGTGAAATCACACAGCACAAATCTACCGGAAGAACACGAAGAAATGTTTTGCACTGACAGTCCTGAATTCCTTCGAACAAGAAGGACGCGCCCAACGGACCTGCCGATAGCGTGGCTCGCAACGGCGTGGTACCATGCAGTGAACCCCCGCAGCATGTTCGCCATCTCCTCTTCTCCTTCCACTTTCGTCTCCTGCACTGCCAAAACATCCATATCTTCTTCCATTAACAACCGGTACAGTTTACTTTGTTTTTTTTTTCTAGAGGCGAGACCTTGAACGTTGAAAGCGGCGAGTGTAAGTGATGTTTCAGAAGCCATCGTTGATTTCTGGAAACGGTAGGCCTGGAGCATGGCGCTTATATTGCGCGTCTAGCTCAATGCTAGACACCTCCTGGACCGCCCGGTGAGACGGTCTCACCACTTTGCGAAATTGGCTTGTCGTCAACTTTCTCATCCGCTGTGCCCCCAGGCCTTGCCCTGAGGTTCGTGCGTCTGCCCGTTGGTGTCTTCGCAGGCGGTCCCTTGATGCTTCGCGCGCCGACCTTGTCTCCTTGGCTTGTGGCGTCTTCCAGGGGTCTTTTAACTGCCGAGCTGAGGCCAGTGCTCCCCGCGACGTCGCTGGCGTTCGGTGACTCGCCGAAAGCGTCCATGTCCGCACATGAACTGCGAGGGACGCTTTTCACGACACCCCTTTTAGATACTTCGTGTGTGGAAGTTTCGGCTACTTCAGAACTTACTTCTTTGGCAGAGTCGTCTGTTTCCTCAGCCATTTTTGCCGCAGAGTTGGGCGGGCTGTGTACTGCCTCTGATCGATCTTCAATTGCTGGAGTTGAGGCATCGAAATGTGGCCCAGTTGTGCTCACATCCCTGCAACATTTCGCTGCGTACTCCGCCTCGGTCACGTCCATAATGTGCACCGTTGAATCTTCATCACCGGCCGTTGCGGTCGCTGCGACGTAGGAACGAACGCACTCGGCGTCGATGTGACCGAAACGCCGGCAGTGTGAGCAACGTGGCCCCTTGCACTCGCGACGCACATGTCCCGAACCATGGCAGCGCAAACACTGCATAGGCCGACCTGGTGCAACCAACAGCGCTAGTTCACCGGCGACGCGAATCTGGTGTGGCAGGTCGTCAACCCTGAGACCACTCTTGAGCTTCAGGAGCACAGTCCGAGTAGTCGAACCTTTCTCGTTCACCCCTTCCACACGCCAGCGTTCCGAGTAACCTCGGTCACTTTGCCAAACGCCGCCAACGCCGTACGCACGTCGTCGTGCGCCACGCCGTGTAGCAACCGATGAAGCCGAAGCCTCACCTGCTGCTCCTGCGGGTCGATGACGAGACAGCGTCGCCCTTTGACCTGAACTTCTTTCAATCCAGCCAACTGCTTCGTCGCCTCTGGGCTGTTTAATGTCGCGGCCCAGAACGTCTGATCTGGTAGGCACCCAAAGCCACAACGTCAGGGAGCAGCCGTTCCTTGTGCAAATCGTCCCGGAAATCTTCGACCCTGGAGGGCCGCGCTCGTGCATCTCCGTGCAAGAACCATGTTTTCAAAACGACGCGTCCTGTTGGCAAATGCGGCAAAATAATTTCAAAATCCTTGTCGACTTCTGCTACCATCCTGTTAACGCGTCCTGGGTGGGCCGCTGAGACCGCTCGTGAAGAGCCCGACATTCCGCGTCCGCTCACCTCGGTGGCTGACGAAGAAGTGACTGAGCTATGCGTTCGATGGTTCAAAGCGGGACAAAAGCGCCTCTAGTGAATGCGGTGTTGCCTCAGAAACGTGCCGTAGAAAGTTATACTGCGGTGTATATCGGTAATTATGAGCATGTAAATTACAGAAGTCGCAGTTAAATGAGTAGCGAAGCAAGTTTCCGCTACATTCCTTCAGCGCTTGGTGCACACGCAGAGCCATCTTGCGGTAAACCTAGAAGACTTCCTCCTCGCAATGTACGGCGCTGCCGCGACAGGTGGCGCGCCACTCGCCCGCTTCTCCCCTTCGTCTCGTTTGAGCGCATTGGGGCCGTGCGGGGACCGGTGCGAGGGTGCCCCAAAGTTGTGCTGTGGACTTAGAAGTGTTGTGTATGAAAACTATGTCTTTGTGTGACTCAACCCCGCAGGGGCGTCTGCGTCAGAAGGCGTTTGGTGTGTTGCGAAACCACGTACCCGAGCACATGAGGGTTGGAACCTCCCGCGTGTAGCCGTGCGCGGCTTAGCCGTGTCTGGGGAAAAGGGGATCCTGGGGGTTGAGCCGATGCTGGGTGTTTGGACCTTTAAAGCCCCCCGGTGGAGGCAACACACCTCTTCGGCCTCGGCTTCACATAGACGGCACCTTGACTGACCCACCTGGAGGAAATCGGGAGTCGCCTTTTCCTCTCTCTCTCTTCGTACAACCTTCGTCTTTTCCTTACTTTCCAAATCTCAAAATCGTTGTCGACTTCTGCTACCATCCTGTTACCGCGTCCCGGGTGGGCCGCTGAGACCGCTCGTGAAGAGCCCCACATTCTGCGTCCGCTCACCTCGGTGGCTGAAGAGGAAGTGACTGAGCTATGCTGGATGTTTGGACCTTTAAAGCCCCCCGGCGGAGGCAACACACCTCTTCGGCCTCGGCTTCACATAGACGGCACCTGTCTGCTTCTCTCTGCCATTTACTTCCTTCTCCTTGGCGGCAAGGGTTAACCCTGTGTGGCTGTCCCCACCTTGGGTATACCATACATGGTTATAGTGACGGCGTACGACTGGCGTTGTGCAGACTTATATGCAAGCTCTGCCGCGTCCCCTCGTTGGGCTCTGTGGTGGCCGGTCGGTGCTGTTGCCGAATGTTTATATATTTTCATGGAAAATTATTTCCCCCGCCTTCCTGATCGCCCTCAGAAACGAGGGTGCACCAATGATGTCTTCAAGTTTTTCGGACACCAAATGCAGAATTTCCCCCACTTCCTGTTATTCACTCTGAAAAGTCAAACAAAGCAGTGCGAACCATTTCCCCATTCCTTGTGTCAAAGTCCATGACAGATGTTTTTGGTCGAGATTACAAGGTGTGGAGGATGGCAAGCGGCGACCTCCTCTTGGAGCTCCGCGATGCAAAACAATATGAGAAACTGCCGAAACTAGTGTCATTTGGGGAGACCCCCATAACAGTAACCCCGCACCATACAATGAACACCACGCGTGGTGTTGTGTCGGATGATGATTTGCTTGAGCTGACTGAAGCGGAACTCCTGAAGGGCTTCAGTGAGCAAAATGTGATCAATGTCAGAAGAATTAGGATGAGGCGGGATGGCAAAGAGATTCAGACGAAGCACCTAATAATTACGTTTGGTTCAAGTATCTTGCCCGAGTCAATCGAGGCCGGGTACATCAAGCTCCGTGTTAGGCCGTACGTGCCAAATACACTACGGTGTTTCAAATGTCAGCGTTTTGGCCATAGTTCGCAGAGCTGCCGAGACCGCCAAACTTGTGCGAAATGCAGCACGCATGAACACACCTCTGAAGCTTGTGAGAATGCTCTCCACTGTGTGTCTCCACATAGGGAGCACGCCGCGTACTCGCGGTCGTGCGCATCCTAGAAAAAAGAAAAAGAAATCGCAACGATCAAAGTAAAAGAGAATATATCATTCAAGGAGGCACGCAGGCGGGTTTCATAGTTGCCCAAGAAAAGTTTTGCCGATGTGACGCGCCAGGGGGCAGCGACACAACGGTCTCCGGCGGCTGTCCGACCCACGGCAGTTACGCCATATGCCCCCGCGGCGGTTGCAGCTAGCGCTGCTCTGTCAACCCAGCAGAAGGGACCATCGACCTCGAAGGTGGGCGCAGCCGAGGCTGCCCCAACATCCCTGGCCCCTTCCAGCGCTGACAACAGCCGACGTAGCCAAATCCCTAAGGGAGCCCCATCGACCTCCGGGCTGGTGGGTGCAGACGTCCTGCCCTCCAAGGCGGGACTCTCTCTGGTAACCTCTCGCTTACAAGAGCACGTGACCGGCTCCTCACAAGAGGCAATGAACACTACACCTATCCTCAGCGTACCAAGCGCCTAAAGAGTGGCGAGGCTCCCTCGAATGCTTCAGAAATGGCAAAACCATGGCAAAAACCCCGTTACAGGGCCTCGAAAGAGCTCTGTCATCTAAGATATCACTTCTGTTTCCCCACACACAGCGCCTCTTTACTTCCATTATGGATACACAGATAATTCAATGGAACGTCAGAGGCCTCCTTAGAAACCTTGATGATGTGCAAGAACTCATCCACAAATACAATCCAAAAGTGCTGTGTTTACAGGAAACACACCTAAAATCGAAACACACAAACTTTCTCCGACAGTATATAACTTTTATCAAAGATCGCGATGATGCTGTCGCATCATCGGGCGGTGTTGTCATTGTTATCCACAAAAGCATTGCGCGTCAACATATACAGCTACAAACGCCTCTCGAAGCAGTGGCGGTTCGAGCTATTCTGCTAAACAAACTCATCACCATTAGCTCGCTTTACATACCCCCACATTATAAATTAAACAAACATGATTTTCAGTCCTTTATAGATCAATTGCCAGAACCTTTTGTTGTTCTTGGCGATTTGAATGCGCACAGCTGCCTGTGCGGCGACTCTCGTATAGATGCGACAAGTCGTCTTGTTGAACAGTTCCTTTTTTCTTCTGGTGCGTGCCTTCTGAGCAAGAAGGAACCCATATATTACTGCCTTGCAAGCAAAACCTTTTCTTCAATTGATCTCAGCCTAGTTTCCCCGTCTATACTGCCTGAACTCGCATGGGATGTTACGAACAATCCTTACAGAAGCGACCACTTCCGCACCATACTGTTACGAACACTTAAAGAATAATTGGAGGACGCTTAAGCTTCGCCTTCAAGAGTGGGACGCGACAGCGTTCCCGTCGACCCGCCAAGGGGTATAAGACAATGCGCTACGGCACAGCAATCACTTACGATGCGCCCCGCATCGGACTTAGCGCCCACCTATCACGCGGTGAGCGTCGAGCAACGCAGCGTTGGGCGCGGCAACGAAACGTGCGCCTGAGCGAACGAAACGAACCAAAGAACTCGGTGTCTCGGAGGGGAAACGATCTACGCCAGCCAAACGTCGTGATCGGCACGGGCAGAGAGATAGATAGTAATCTAAACCGGAAGCACGGCGAAGCGTCGTCAGGGGAGAGGGAGTCCCGCGACGCGCCTGGCAGCGGTCCCAATGCGCGCGCGGCGCGCCTCCTGTCGGGGCAGCGCCGTACATTGAGAGGAGGGGGTCTTCTGTGTTTGCCGCAAGATGGCTCTGCGTGTGCGGAAAGCGCAGAAGAAATGCAGCGGAAACGCACTTCGCAACTCGTGTAATTGTGACTTCTGTACGTTACATGTTCATAATTACCGATATACACCGCAGTATAACTTTCCACGGCTCGTTTCGAAGGCAACACCGCATTCACTAGAGGCGCGTTTGCACCGCTTGGAAGCATCGAACTCGTGGCTGAGTGGTAGCGTCTCCGTCTCACACTCCGGAGACCTGGGTTCGATTCCCACCGGGCCAATCTTGGAAGTTGCTTTTTATTTATGAAGCGCCTGCCGTGATTTATCGCTCACGGTCAACGCCGCCGACGCCGACACCCGACGCCGACGACACCGGCTTTTCTGCGACACGAGCTCCTTAACGCTATCGCGTTAAAACGAATATCCACCACAGGCTCCTAGGTGGAAGATTGACACAGCTCACTGGGAGAAATTCGGAACCCTCACTAGTATATCATGGGATGACATGTCTTCTTTAGAAATTAATGCTGCTGTGGAGTATTTTACAGCCTTCATAATAGACGCCGCATGTAAATGAATATGTGAAGTAACTGGCTCGTCATGCATACGGCGTGTCCCGTGGTGGAACGATGAATGTAGAATCGCTCGTAGGAAACACAACAAAGCGTGGGGGTTGCAACGCGCTTCTCCCACTCCAGAAAATCTTGTCAACATTAAAAAAGTAAAGTCCCAAGGCAGTAGAACCCGCCGACAGGCCAGAAGAGAAAGCTGGTAGAAGTTTTTATCGAGTATTAACTCGTTTACAGATGAGGCCAAAGTCTGGAACAGGGTAAATAGAATTAGGGGGCGACAAACATATTCAATCTCTCTGGTAAATACACAGAGCGATACACTGCAAGATCTGGCAGACTCACTTTGGGAGCATGTTGAGAGCGTGTCAAGTTCAAACCATTACTCGTAATGCTTTCTGCAATGTAAGCAAATAGAAGAATGTAAGCCACTCATCAGAAAATGTCGACAGAATGAACCGTACAACTGTCATTTTAGTATTGCCGAGTTGAGAGCTGCCTTGAGAGCATGCAAGAGCTCTGCAACGGAGTCTGACAGAATCACGTATGAAATGATCAAAAAGTTACATAATGACACCCAAGTTACACCACTCACAATTTTCAACACCATTTGGGCAGCAGGATACCTTCGAACTGCATGGAAAGAAGCCATTGTGGTCCCTGTTTTGAAACAAGGCAAAGATCCTTCCTTAGTGGCAAGTTACCGCCCGATAGCCCTGACAAGTCGCCTTTGTAAGGTATTTGAAAAAATGATTAATCGGCGACTGATTCATTTCCTTGAACAGAACAAAATGCTCGATCCCTATCATTGTGGCTTCAGAGAAGGGCGCTCCACAACTGTTCATCTTGTACGTATTGAAGGAAATATTCGGCACGCATTTAAACATAAACAGTTCTTCTTATCGAGATTTCTCAATATGGAAACGGCGTATGACACAACGTGGCGATACGGGATCTTGCGAGACTTATCGGAATCGGGAATTCGTGGAAATATGGTATATATACTAGAAAGCTATTTGTGCAAACGTACCTTCCGCGTTAAAATCGGCAATGTATTGTCGCGACCTTTTATACAAGAAAATGGTGTACCTCAAGGAGGTGTGCTTAGCTGCACGCTCTTCATCGTGAAAATGAACACACTTCGTGCTTCATTACCGCCAGCCATTTTTTATTCTGTTTTACATAGGCGACTTACAGATAGGTTTCAAATCCTGCAACCTTACAGTATGTGAGAGGCAAGTACAACAGGGCTTGAACGAAGTGTCCAAATGGGCAGACTAAAACGGATTATAGTGAACCCCAACAACTTTTATTCCACACATAAGGTATCTCAAGGTCAAATGCTTAACAATGAAGTTACTGAAAGTGTTATCCCACACAACATGGGGCAGCGACAGGAACTGTTTAATGAATCTTTGCAAGAGCCTCATTCGATCACGGTTGGACTACAACGCCGTGATCTATCATTCTGCCGCCCCGAGCGCGCTAATGGTGCTAGATCCGGTCCACCATCTAGGAATCCAACTGGCCTCTGGTGCTTTCAGAACAAGTCCCATTGAAAGTCTATAGGTAGAATCAAATGAGTGGTCACTGCATCTGCAGAGAACATACATCAACCAAACATACTTTCTGAAAGTCCACCCTAATCCTCAACATCCGTTTTTGAATAGCATTAACGATATGACATATGCTACACTCTTTCGTAATCGTCCTTCCGTAAGACAGCCTTTCTCGCTGCGTGTGAGGAAGCTTAGTGATGAAATGCATGTCGCACTCCTCGAGCTTCGCCTAATGCATCCAGCCAAGCTGCTACCTCCTTGGGAGTGGCAGCTGATATAATGCGATATATCTTTTATGCAAGTTACAAAGCACGCTCCAGAGATTGAAATCCAAATGCATTTCTGGGAACTCCAGTGCAAACACTCCTGCACGGAGTTCTACACAGGCGCATCGAAGTCACACGACGGGGCGTCCTATGCAGCCGTCGGTCCATCCTTCTCGGAATCCGATGTACTGCATCCGGAAACTGGTATCTTTACGGCTGAGGCCTACGTACTATTGTCGGCTGTAAAGCATATAAAGAAATCAATACTCCTGAAATCAGTTATATATACGGCCTCCCTTAGTGTTGTGAAGGCCTTGATGTCATTCTGTAACCACAAAAATCCGGTAATTAATAAACTCTCTTTGTGCTGTGTAAAGCACATATATCTCACCAACATGTGATTATATGCTGGGTGCTTGGACATAGCGGCATCGAGGGTAGCGTTCTAGCAGACCAGATGGCCACATCAATTTCATTGCATGCAGTTAATCCTACTGCTTCTGTCCCTGTCACAGACCTGAAGCCTTTCTTAAGCAGGAAACTATGAAGTCACTGGCAACGCATGTGGGACGAAGAAGTAAATAACAAACTGCACTTGATAAAGCCACAGTTGGGTTCTTGGCCCTCCGCAACAAAATTACGGCGAACAAATGTCCTATTCTGTCGTCTCAGAATAGGACACACATTTGGCACGCATAACTTTTTACTCACTGGAAATGATCCTCCAACTTAGAACTGAGGTGAAACAGCGCGAAAAAGACGAGGACACAAGCAAACAAATACCACAGACAAGCGCTGACTGCCAACTGGAAGTTTATTTGAAAATCACCGGACATTTATACCTTCATCAGCACAGGCATGCGCACATCATTCTCAAAAATATCTGCAAATCATCATTTTAATCTTTCTTCCAAAAATGTTATTTCTTTTCCCGACAAGGCAAGAGAGGGAGTGCTTACGCATTTGTCGCCTTCCTTTCTTATATGAAAGGCCTCTACTATTTCCCTTTCCTTCTTACTCTTTCCTTTCCCTATGAATTTAGTCTCTTCAAAAATGGGGGTGCATTGACACTTGCGACAGTGTCCAGCTAAATGACTCCCATAGCCATTCTTTAGGTTAGTGTTGTGCTGACGCGCTCTTTCATTAAAGCACTGTACCGTTTGACCTATATAAGATTTCCCACAGCTTAGCGGTGTTTGATAGATGACATTGCGCCTGCACTCAGTGAAACGAGTTTTATGATTAGTGGTGCACAGGTGCCTTTCGCGCTTGTTCATGCGATTGCATATCGAGGACAACTTGCACGGGGCACTGAAAACCAAATTGATATTATGTCTATTGGAAACTTTCTTGAGATTGTGAGACAGCTTGTGTAGGTATGGCACTACGTGCGCTAGTCTTTTGTCTTTTTCTTCTTGGGAAGCATCGGAACTTCTTTTCTCTTTCTGCAAAATGGCTTCGCATACTGAAGTGGTCACAGAACTGGGAAAGCCTGCGTTCTGTAGTCGCGATATCTGATTTAAAAAACTATGATCGCACTCATGCTCACATGACTTACTAAGTGCTGCTTTATTGCACGTTGTTGCTATGCCTCTCTTAATCAATTTTGAGTGTGCGCTGTCGTAACGCAACAAGGTTTTCTTAGATCTGGGATGATATCCCCAGCAGAACTCGTAACAGATATTCACACTTCTTTGCACAGATTGATTAGTACAGACGCCATTTTTATTGACTTTTCTAAAGCTTTCGACCGAGTACCTCATAATCGACTAAAACTGAAAGTTAGAAACCTACAGCTTGACCATAACACGACGCGATGGATTGAGGAGTTCCTAACGAACCGATTTCAAGTAATCAGTCTCAACAACTGCTTTTCTAACCGCACTGACGTCACTTCGGGAGTTCCTCAAGGATCCGTCCTTGGGCCACTGCTATTTTTAATATACATAAATGACATCGCAACTAATATTACCTCACAAATACGTCTCTTCGCAGATGACTGCGTCTTGTATAATGAAATAAGCTGCCCTGCCGACATTTCTGTGTTGCAGTCTGATTTAACAAAACTAACTGACTGGTGTGACACATGGCAGATGGAAATTAACATAGCCAAAACTAAACACGTGAAATTTGCTTCGATAACTCGACCTACCTCTGAGCAATATACAATACGCGGTATTACTGTTGACTCAGTATCTTCAATCAAGTACTTGGGTGTCCTGTTTACCTCCAATTTAAGCTGGAATGCTCACATTGAACACATCACCTCAAAAGCATGCAAAAAACTTGGTTACCTGAAACGTCACTTACACCTTGCTAACAGAGATACCAGACTTCGCGCATACAGTTCTCTTATCAGGCCTTCTTTAGAATATGCGTCAATAATTTGGCACCCCCATCACTCTAATCTCACGAACCTACTTGAATCAGTTCAAAATAAAGCTGCGCGGTTCATCTTAACTTCATACTCTCGCTATCAAAGTGTGACCGCCTTAAAGAAATCACTTAATATCCCTTCACTTGACATGCGCAGGAAATTATCACGGTTGACCTTCTTCCATAGCCTTTACCACAACAACATTGCATTCGCTCGAGCCCATATTCTTCCCGCTCCCCACATCTCTACCCGCACAGACCATGTTCATAAAGTAAAACCTATATTTGCCAGGACTAACGCTTATCAAAATTCGCCTCTAGTTTTATCTATTGCCGAATGGAACTCGCTACCTGCTAACATTGTCTCGCTTACGGAATCATCATCATTTCATGCAGCACTGCTAACCTTTTTAGAGTGTGTCAACCTGTCAGATCCCACGTTTTCTTGAATATTTATATAAACAGTGTTTTCAAGTGCTTGGCATTGTGTAAAATTCATTCCGTTTCATCAGATATGTGTCTGTGTAGGCTGTTTACCTAAGTGTTTATCCCTAACCTCTTGTTCTGATGGGTACTGATTGTTTGCATCACATTTTATGTTCTTATGCGCGTTTCACGCTACTAAACATTGTATAAATTTCGTTACCCTTTTCTTTCTTTCTTTTTTTTGTTTGCTTCTGCTAGATGTTTTTCATGGTTCCTAATGCCTTCATATATTTACATTGTACCGATTTCAATCATACTTGAACTTTTTCGTCCCCCCCTATGTAATGCCCTAACGGGCCCTTAGGGTACTTAAATAAATAAATAAATAAATACGTGCTCGTCCAAAGAACAAGAGGTAAATATCTAGAAACTGAATACGGTTGTTAATTGGCAATTCATACGTGAACTTAAGTCCTCCCGATGAGTTGATGAAGAGGTTCAAAATTTCTTCGACCGCGTCATGAAAAATGCATACAGGAATCTTTCTTCATAACAATTAAGTAGTCAACATGTCTAAACACTCGTGTTACAGGCATGTCAAACAACTTAGCAGAAATTACATTGTCAACCGAGGATAAAAAAATGTCACATAAAATGGGGGCGATGGCTGATCCTATACAGATGCCAGTACGTTGGATGTAGAATTGACCATCATAATTAACAGCAGTTGAATGAAGATAAAAGTCTAAAAGCGCTAAAAAATTGTCGCTGTTGACACATACAGAATTCTGAAAATTAACTTCCCCGAAATCTTCTATCCTATCGCGCACAGCGCACATCAAACCATCTCGCGGCACAGAATAATACAAGTCCTCTACATCTACTGAAAATGGGGTTAGTGCGGTTCCCTGGTCTTCATTTATGTCCGAGATAACTTCTTCCGAGCTTCTTACCAGGAAAGGGTCATTTATCTGCAACATCTTGAGATGGCCTTGCAGAACTTTTCCTACATGACATTGCCATGACGTCTTCTCGGACACAATAACCCTGAAAGGGTATTCAGGCTTGTGTGTCTTGCAAGTGAAGAAAACATCAAAGAAATCCGTCTCTGCTTTGTTCACAAGCTGCCGTAACGAGTCTAGGTGCAAGTCTTTGAGTAGCTTCAGGGCGGCCTTCTTTTGCTTTTTCGGATCGAAGGGAACAGCTTTGAAATTCATAATAATAGCTTGCATGGATTTCTGGTTCATAAGGTTTCTAGGCAGAACAACAAAACCACCTTCTTTATCTGCCTGTAGTATTTCAAGCTCATCATTCTTTAGCTTCTTTACAATTTTCTCTATGGGATGCGTACCTGATTTTCCACAGGGTGCGTGTTTTAGGACGCAGTCCACGGCTTCACCGACAACTCGTTCACGGTCTTGATCCTCAACCCTGTCTCCTATGCTTCTACCCATGGCTAGGAGCTGTGGAGCAGTAAGCTTTGGCTCAAAACTACCTCTGGATTTCTCCAGAGGTAATTAAATAACACGCTACCAGAAATCTTTATTTTACACTTTAGCTTGTTTACTTGTTCTTGGTAGTGTTCTACCTGCGCTTCATTCCTGCGCGAGTCCATTTGATGTGGTTCTTTGTTTGTCAAGCAAAGGAGATTTCTATCTCACAGGCGTATGCCTATGAAATACACCTTATTTCATTTCTCTTTTGCGGGTTTGTGGGAAACATACAGTAAACATAAAGGCCATAACCATTTTCATGAGGGTCACTCGCACACACAGCATAGGGCGCGCGGTGATAGTTATCGCCCTTGGACTTTATACGGAACTTCATGGCGATGCCGACGTCAGAAATGCGCTTCGAGTGTCCATATAATGTCTATCGCAGTAAAATCATTTTCTAAGCAAGAGGCGTGGCGGAGCTATATAAGAGGCAGAATAAGTAACACGGCGCTCAAGATCCTCAGCAGAGTTCCAATCGCTGAGGGACAACCCACACATAACATTATCTGGATACCAAGCCACGCAGGGATCAGGGGCAACGAAGGGGCGGACTGCCTAGCTCGAGGGATGACCAGCCGAGCAGGAACGTCAATAGCCCCAGAGGGGCCACAGATCAACTGCGGGAACAGCTATTCAGAGCTAATAAACCTCTATAAGGGTCTAAGATATCAATATCCGCCACCACATAAAGCATTAACAAAGGAGGAGGCCGCAGAATGGCGGAGACTGCAAACGGGCACCTTTCCAAACTTACACATACTAAGTAGGATGTTCCCCACGCAGTATAGCGCAACCTGTCCGTGGTGTGGAGCTAAGCCAACATTATACCACATTACATGGGAGTGTACAAGAAACCAGGCATTCCACAAACACAAAACACCAAGTGCGGAGCAATGGGAGAGCTGGCTCACCAGCCGCGAGCTAGAGACTCAAAGAGCTCTAATAGCGCACGCGTGCGAGGCGGCCCGGCTCAGTGGAGCCCTGGACTAGGGGCCCATCCATGGCTGAAGAGGACTCAAGCTTCAAGAATGAAGACTTCGGCCTCGACCCGCTAAAACCTTTAAAGAGTCAATAAAGTTTTCCATTCCATTCCATTCCAAGCGCACATTAATGTAGATCATTTCTAATGCTCCCTTGAGGCATTATGCGCCCTCCTGGAGCAGTTGATCCAATGGCTATGCCTACACTGCTTCGTGTGCATTGTCACAACACGCGCCATTAGTCGCATACAATTAGGAGCAATAGAAGGCTCTCAACTAAAATAAAATAAGGAAGCCACACCGCGTGTAATCACATACACACGAACCACTCACGTGCAAGTTTCAAGCTTTGCCAACGTATTGGCCCCTGTTCTCTGCGTCGGATGGGTCACGCCGATACGCATTATATGTCGTTCGGTTGCCAAAATGCGACACATACTTCGGGTTAAAGCTAAAGATATCTTTAGCCGAGATGATATATAATTACGTATTGCCAATTTCCTCTACCAAACGCACGCACGCGTACGTAGCAGAAATTTCTGCGCAGCAATGCAAAATAAGAAAGACCCTAAAACGCTCTGGTAGGCTATCGCCGTAATGCAGTGACCGTCGGATAAAAGCAGGAAAGGGAAGTAACGTAAAGACGAAATCTTCGTAGGCCTCATGGCTGATAACAACTGGCACTTTATAATTCAATATGTGCATATTCGGAAAAATACGCGCCGGCAACAAAGAATGCGAATTTTATTTTATTTTATTACACGTAAAAGTTATTTCATTGTCCTTGGACTTCGCTAGACTTCCACAGATAGTCTTGAAATAGTACGAACATACTGCCGCTGTCTGTAGCAACTCAATGTAGAGCTAGTGTTATGCTCTAGCCATTATAACCATACTGGTATTGCAGGGCTAGTAGCAGCCATAGCACCACGCAAGCGGCGCAGCAGATTTTTTCAGTGCTTGTTTCTAGTCTTCCACGTTTCGACACAGATTGTGCTTACGACGAGTCCACCAAATAGGCGAAAGACATATTTGGACTCCGGATCAAATGATTCATTTACGAAAACAACGAAATGGCGCCTTCACAACTGACGAAATGCTTCGCAACCCGTATGACCTCTTCAAACACCGGCGCAACGTGCTCGCATTTCTCTAGCCGCACTTTCATCGGAAAGTTCGCTGCGCCCTCGGGACGATCAGTATGGCGAAGAGCACGAGCTGCAATCTCCGTGAATATTTAGTGGCGACTGCGACAAAAATTTGCACAGATCTGCGTCATTGCAAATAGGCGATGGTGGCGCATCAGCGAGTGCATCGCTTCAGGACAGCTATACAGACCAGAATGTGGCCTCGGAAAGAAATGACGCATTTTATGCAGAGTTAACTAAACTATTCAATGATGACGGGACATTGACACCGACCCATGCTTCCATGATGATCTTGGACCTCGCTGTCAAGTACTGGCTCTCCTGGAGGGTAAACGAGGACATCCAAAAATTGTGCAACATCCTTTTAGGGAAAAGGCGTTCCCTGAGAGCAAATATTTATTCAAGCTGTGTGGTGTCCATACCACAGATATCCTGGAGAAACGGAGCGCAGTTTAGCAGATCGGCAATGACTTCAAGCAGAATGTCAATAGTGTCATTCCAAATATTTTGGACGTAACCTCATACATGGACAACGTCATACATGGACAGTACATGGACGTATATCAACATACGTTCGGACAGCTTCTTTGTTAGCCTGCCTATCGAGAAGCAACTGGAGTACGTGCTTTCTAACAAGACAGCCAGTACTGCAGTGACGGCTAGCCTGTCTAATAGTTCTGGTAGCACTTCTTCAACGAGTCACATAACAGACGACTCGCAGTACCGAGTGACGCGGTACAAAGTTGGCATAGCTGCACACGATTTACAGTGACCGTAAATTGTGATCGCCGTGACGTTTTCAATAAATCCTAATACAGCACATCTCCAATTAAAGAAAACCCTAATGACTTGCCACCATTGCTAATTTGAAATAATGTAGTGATGCTGCTACTGTGGTATAGAAATGGACACCCAAATATGACATTGCTACTGGAAGCCTTTGCATTCAGCTGCAGAATGCAAAGGCACAACACAGGTGGCACAATTTGGATATTCAACGACACGCAGTTATGCTGTCAAGTAAGTAAAAGTCGTCGACGTGCAGTTACCATATACGTTGTACCTTGTCTATATAATAGCTCGTTTTGCTGGTGTTCTGCGTCTACTGTTGTGCAGATTCACCAGCAAGAGAAGCACAAGCAAGACAAGATTCAACATTTGCAACTATATATATATATATATATATATATATATATATATACACACACACACAAAACGTGAAGACAGGGGGTTAACCGAGGGGCCCGATTTTTCTTAGTCATACCATAAGAAGCCAACAAACACTGACACCAAGGACAACATAGGGGAAATAACTTGTGCCTTATAGATAAAATAATGAACCGATAAATTATTGAAAATTAAAGTGGATGAAAAAACTACTTGCCGCAGGTAGGAACCGAACCCACAACCTTTTCTTCAATGGGCGCTTGGGTCCCATCTTACACGGTTTATACGTGCTTTCTTTCACCACCTGTGATTGGTACCCTTGCAGCTCTGACAAATCTTGACGGAGGGAGCGTCAAGGCTTATCAGATCGCTCTTTTTCTCTTTAAGCTGACGGAGAGTGTGACACTGTGTTCACAAACTGAATCTTGTGTTTTCTTTGCGCGACCAATGAGCGAAAGAAAATTTTTAAATTTTTAGGAGGGTAGAAAGTGAGCGTAATAGTTTGCTGCTACTGGCCATAGACCTCCTACATTTTTGAACTTCCTTTATATATTAAAGCGCCCGATCGATTCAGCAGTGAAGTATCACTAACGCATTCCGCCTCATTGACGCTGTGTGTTGTGTGGCTCTGACAATCATTTTCTCTGAGAACAACCGAATTGCAAAAATCTGAACCTTAATCAGCTCAAAAACCACATTGCTTCTTTTAATTGCGTATGTGGCATTTTATCATGAATAAAGGCGATTTCTTTGAGCAGAAGATAATATAATAAAACATTAAATTATTCTGAAGAAATGCCAATGCATGCAGTAAAACACGAGTCAAGTCTTTTTTTTTTTCATTCACTGGAGGGCATCGGCACATGTTTTGCTTCTGTGTTCGTTCACGCCGTTCGCACCAAGGGGGCATAAATGTATCTGAAGCATCAGCCTTGCATAACTCCTGATCAGGATCTTCTCTACCGACTCGCTTTGCTCGCGGCAGGTCTTCACGCAAAGGCACACCATTTTCCTCAAATACTCAGCCAGAGCCTTCAAAGGGGACCCCAAGTGGAGCAAGCTCGCAGTGCAACTTATGATGCCCCTAAAATGCCCTTCGCATAATTTCAGCGCCAGCAAAACATCCTGACTTCGATATGCAAGGTTGCCACCTTCACGGCTGTATTGCGCGTGCTCGCTGTGACCTAAAAAGGCAGTGCTGCTCTACTCACAGCTTGCAACAGCTTGTAGCATGCCTATAAAAGAAAACCGCCGATGTAGAATAGGATGCTGCATTCATTTGTTTCAAGTTCTTCAAAGAGTAACATTTCAGAGTCATCGATGGCATCGGCTTCCACTTCTCCGCGCTCTTATTTACCTTTTGCCAGCATGTCAGCGAGGTCCCGCCTAATCTTCACCATCCACTGCATCTTTCTCTTTGGCTCTGCATTTCTGGAAATGTTCATGCACTAGGCACGCAGCAGCCAGTCATTTCTCAGAAAAAGGGAGCGACCAAGCCGCCGCAGCTCCTCCCTCGCACCCGTCGCCTTTGGAAGTGAGATCCGCAATGGCGGCGGCCGTCGGGAGAAAACCGATCGAGGTGGCGGGTACCCCTTCAAAGAATGTCCCCACCCTGCACGGAGCCGCGCCGAGGGAGAGAACGTTCAGGAACCCTGTTAACGCGATAGCGTTAAGGGCCGGCGTCGGCGTCGAATGGACAGATAGATGGATGGAAAACTTTAATCAAAGTCCTGAGGTACGAGACTCACTGCGCTGCGGGTCACTCCCACGTTGGGACAGTCGGGCCATGCCCGACCGCGGCATCGTGGGCCCTCTGGACAGCCCATAGTTGTGCCTCGGCATCTTGATAGCGGAGAGCCACTTGTCCTCATTGAATTGTTCCGTGCCTCGCAACGAGGGGCAACGCCAGAACACATGGCCTAGGCTAGCGAAGTTATTGCAGTGCCTGCCAGAACTACTGGCAGAAGTGTCGGGATAAAGCTTGTGGAATAAAGCCGGGCTGGGATACGAGCCTGTTTGCGATAATCTGACGGTCATTGCCTGCGCTCCATTTAACTTCTTGTGAGGAAGGGGAAAGTCTCTCCTGCTGAGATAAAGGTGCTGCGTAATTTCATTGTATGTGGTCGGTTCATCTCTGTTCTCCACCACTGCGGGCCTTCGTTGAAGAGAAATTTATTTCGGCGAGCTTAATCAGAAAAAGACATGTGTACTTGATTTAATGTACAAATAAAAACATAAACAATGTTACATTACATCAACGGCTAGGCCACGTTATGATTACATAACAAGCATTGAGGTTGCATAGAAGTCCGGCAGGTGTAGTTAGCCACCCGGCATTAAGGTGTCAGTAAGGTAACAGGTGCGCAATAATGCGCCCATTGCGAAGCTTTATGAAGCGTGTCGAACATTTCCGCAGGAACTGGTCTTCATTTAGGTTGATCAGGTGCACGCAAGCCTGTTCATACATTTTTCCTCTAAGCGACGTAGTAACGGGTACATCGATCCCTTTGGCCGGCCCCGTAGTGCCGCAGTACCTCTTCGTCGTTACAACACGAATGCTCCCATGCACCACAACTTCGAGAAATCTTCGCGATTGCGTTCTCCGATCCATGCGTACACCGAAAATGCGCTACAGCAACTACCAAAAAGGTTGTTTTTTTTTTGCAACAAGACAGTCAAACATGGCATGCCGTAACGTTGTTTTCTCTGTGCACTGAGGGCAAAGGGCAGCGGTTATTGGAGGATATTCCCCACGATGCAGTGCGGTTCCGCGAAGGCAAAGCACGCCAACTTGTCTCCACCCGAAGTCGCGCACCTCGGCAAGCATGGCCGATGTGGTTAGCCTGCGCCAGCTGACGCTGCTGCAACGCTGCAGCTCTTCCTGTGTCAAGTATTCTATTGCTAGCAATTCGCACACCAATGTTGCCTGTATGCCAACTACATCTACATCTGGTAAAGTTGATAAAATTTTTTTTGAAGGCTGCTGCATATACATTTATAAAATGGTGGTGGCTGTTCCGCCGTAGGTTCTGTTCTTGTTCATAAAAAAAATAAAAAATAAACGTTTCTGGGAAATAGTCGACAAATTTCCTGCCTGGGTATTCAATAGTGTTGACGTGGTCGTAAAATCCTCGCAATGCGAGGACGGAACTCATTGTTCTAATAGACGGGATGCGAAGCCCACCCAGGCTCGTTGGAAGGCGAAGGAGCGGACGTGTCACTAATTCCATTTTATTTTCCCAGAGGAAAGAACCACAGAGTGAATTTAGCATCTATGAAGCCTTGTGTGGTGTGCGCGCTATGCGCGCGACGTAGTAGCAAGCTGCGCAAATGCTGGATTTTATTATGCGGCTACGCTCGGCTAGCGTCAACCAAAGCTTTGCTGCCACTGACAGCTTCTTTTCTGCCTTCTTACGCAGGTCTGACCACGGGTCATGCGCCACTTCGCCAGACGTGAGGAAAACTACTCCCAGGATTTTTATCCCTGCTGCCCATTCAACTTCTCCGTCAAGGCGGATGTAATGTAGCCAAAGGCCACCACATTACTCTTGTCTTCATTCAGAACGGCTCCGGATAATTCAGAGTATTCGTCAAAAGCCAACGGCAACGAAACTTTGGACCGCGTAAAAAGTGTAGTTTTAGACAGTTTAGACATGCAGTGGCCTCTGTGCAATATCTTATGCTTGAAATACAATTCAGTCAGTCACCAAGAGGTTGCAAAAATCGATAGTTTTCATATCGAAACTAAAAAAAAACACGCAATTATTTCCCGGTGGAAGGGACGTACGTTGAGAAATGTGGAGAACCAGCGCCCGTGCTGTCTGCTTTCCTTGCTTCTATTCCGTTCCGGTGTCAGTAGTGAAGGTCTTCCACGTCTGGTAGTCACAGTGTTAGTATACTTTCTTAGGTGCTTCGTCCGCTGTGACAAGGTTGTTGCACGCCCACGATGTTCTAATGCCAAGCATTCTCCGAGTTTAGCCGGTTTTCTTTATCTGGATGTCTCTATCTGGCCCCGATGCGTTCTGCCTCCGCTCGAAGAACTGCGTATTGGGGTGACCAAGCTAAATGCACGGTATAGTCCGGCTTAAAGCGGACGCGATGCATGCGTGGTGCAGTTATGCTACATCAGCGAAAATCGGACGCTCTGCAGCCTTGTGTGGCTGGCGCGGGAATATAACACGTCCTATCACACACCGCAGCAACTGCAACCGAGTGCAAAGCGTGGTAGCTTGGCTGACCAGCGGCTGTTCGGGTTCGCTGAAGCGAACGCATTGCGCTTGCGCCTTCGGCAAACGAATATGCGCTCGCTCGCCGTGCACGTGTCTGCTAGCGCTGCGGCAATACCTGATCGCCGCGCTGCTGCGGGTCACGTTTAAAGCGCAGGATACAATATTAGCGATTTTACCGTCTCCGGCATGACGTATCCGACTCCACTGGCCGCTGCCTCGCACGCTGGAAACGCCGGACTTGTCGACCGATCTATGGAGTAGTGTATAGTCATAGAATAAAGACCCAACTTTAGACAAGGGAAACAGTACCTTCCGCAGTGGTACCAAAATAAGCAGCGTCAGCGCATGGAACTTACGTAGGTGGACGCCAGATGGCGGTTCAACCAGGAAGCGAAAGTGCATTTTTTAGAACAATATCCAATGTGGCCGCTCTTCACCGGTACCGTACGCAGGTACGCACCGTGCTCACCCATACAAACAAGCCACAAGTGAGTGAACAGAACGTGTGGCTTCACTGGCAGAAGAAAAGCTGTGTCCATGTACATTCTCGTGCGAGAACAGAAATAAAATTTGCATGTCAAGATGCTCTGGAATCATTAACGCGAGCTCCTAAACGGCTCTTCGTCGTCGCGCATGACGGCCTGGTATCGAGCGACAACTAGCAGTGCAAAGAGATTGGAGGGAGCGACCCACCTGTTTGAACCGACAGTTGCCGCTGAAGATGAGCAACTTGTGCATTGCGAAGCAATCGGGTGATGCAGGCACCTGCTGACGCGGGCAACACGCCAACATGTACTACTCGCCACTTTAGCGTCCAACCCCTTTCCAATCTGCACGTCTCTTTTTCTTTTTTCGGGGGCTGCAAAAGTGTCGCTCGCACTTCATGCCCCAAGTTGTCTCAATATGTGCATATTCAGTTTCGTGGGTATCACCTTTGGCAGCCACTTTTGCGGGCCTTTCAACCCAAGTGACTATCAACTTGACACACTCAAGGCCACGTAAGCACGGTATGCTGGTCTCCGTTCACGCCAGATCGCGGCCGCCGAGGAAGGGCACAAGCACAATTTGCCCATGGTGCATGTAAATTGGGAGTCCATGTCGCTGTGCGGATTGCAGGAGCAGGTCTTACCTGGAGAGACTGCTGCCCAATGCAACTGACCAGGCCGCCATATCCGAGAAACGTAATGGCAGCCATGACCAAGAGGGACAGCGTCGCAACGAAACTTTGCAATCGCTTCAGTGTGTCTGGAAAAATCCCAGTCTTTGAAGCAATTTTGAATGAGGCTGGCAATTCAATATTCGAATGAGAAATATTGCATTCAAGTAGGAAGCCACTCCACTGTGTAAGCTCTGAAGGCCAAAAACAAGAAGTCAAATGCTACGTAGCAAGAATCGCTTGACCTGTACGTTGGGATGAGGAGTAAGAATCGTCTCGAACAAGAATGAGAATTGAAAAAAGCTTGCACTCTAAGAAAAAAAATTATGCTTCACACAAATGGAGTAATTTTACAAGGCGGGGAAGCTAATTAAGAAAAAGGAAACCAATAAAGTTATGGAAATTAAGAAATGTAATTGAAGCGAAAAAAGAAAAGTGTTACACTTAGTTTTGCAAGACAGTTGGCTACTACTGCTTCTTCAGTTTTCTTTTGGGAGCACATTTAGGTGCTTTTGACAAGCTTAACTCCCGGTTTTTAAATCGCAAATGCCAAAGAAGTATGAGGTTAACATAGAGCTGCAGAAATTGCTGCTTGCAGTTTGAACTGCATAATGGTGGATCGCCGGTCTCTTCGGCCACAATGAAGAACAGTTTGCTTCTAACACCATGGTGGTGTACAATAGCCTCTCATATGCTGCGTCAGTTGGCACAGTTAAATGGCCGAGGGCTTTGTTTCAACAGCTTTAAACATCGTCAATAGCTGACTATGTTTTGCAAGCGCCTGGTTACTTTCCCTCAGCAGGTTGCGGCACGAGCTGCACTGCCTTTCCTTTAGGAATGTGTGTATAAATTATCCACCCACACAGGAAATTATGCCTGACTGAAGCACGTCATCACTTGCTTCTGCACTACTTTCAGAGAGAGCCCTTCTGTAAAATCAGCACTTGTGGAGCTAGGGGCCCCTTCAGTCGGTCGGTCTGCCAAGGTTGGTCAGTTGCAGTGACTTGAGTTAAAACAAAACGCTTGTCCTCCTCGCAGTTACTGTTGTCAGAAAGCTTAAAAAACTTTAACACAACAATGTGCCTTAGATCGGCAGAAACCTGGTAGACATTTGGAATTTCATTGCAACTAGAGAAAGAGAAATTTGTTTACAGAAAAGCAGAGAGGTCGGCCTGAGCTATAGCTTGCTCTGGCCTGCTACTCTACAATGGGGAAAAGGGACGGGGAGGGATAAGGCTGATGAATGATGATGACGGTATACGGAAGAGCTGCGTATATACAAGTTCACAGAGTTGTAGCATCTCTAAAGCCGTGCGTCCAGCCCAGTGGCTTGGAGAAAAGCAATAGCGGCCCTTGTTATCAGGGCTGCGCTGTTTGAATTATGCCAAGGACCTAAAAGAAACTCGTCTGATCGCGGCCTCTTATGGATATTTGCAATGGAAGAGACCAATTGCTGTCGTTCTTGCGCGTACGAAGGACACACACAAAATATACGATCAAGTGTTTCTTGCACCTTACAGTATTCACAGTTTGGGCTAGTATCACTGCCACCTATCATATATCCATAACGGTTGGTGAATGCGACACCAAGGGGAATCCCAGTGCACCATGCTCGTTTGGCTTCTTTTGAGCTTGTGCTTCATACGAAATTTCATTTCTTGGTCTCATTCGTGTACTCCCTTGTGTCTTCAATGTGGTTGGGTCCAGTGTTGTTCCAACGTACGGTTGCGTATTACGCGACGAAGTAGGGCGTTTGTCTCTGTTCGTGAGAACGGAATGCGTTCTTCAGAAGCATTATCTAAGCAGTTTTCGCTTCAGCGTCTGCCTGTTCGTTCCCAATCACGCCACAGTATGAAGGTATCCACTGAAGGGTGACAGTGTGGCCATTTCCAGTTGCGTGGTCGAGATGCTCTGTAATTTCTATAGCCATGGAATAACACCGGCCCCGTCTGCTTGGTCTAGTGTAAACCGCCGAGCGATGATCATATGTGGAATGACAAAGGCTACAGTGGAGGCATATGGTGTGACAGAGCCATCGGTATACACGTGTACAGTATCTCCGTACTCTGCATAAATGTGCAACAGGGTAAATGGCTTGAGGCCAATAGATGAAACGAATGCATCTTTAGTAATTCCAGGGATCTGCAATGTAACGAAAAGTTTAAGCAGAACCAACAGGGCAGAAGAGTCAGTCTAAAAATTAATCTGCAGAAAACTAAAGTAATGTTTAACAGTCTCGGAAGAGAACAGCAGTTTACGATAGGTAGCGAGGCACTGGAAGTGGTAAGGGAATACATCTACTTAGGGCAGGTAGTGACGGCGGATCCGGATCATGAGACGGAAATAATCGGAAGAATAAGAATGGGCTGGGGTGCGTTTGGCAGGCATTCTCAGATCACGAACAGCAGGTTGCCATTATCCCTCAAGAGAAAAGTGTATAATAGCGGTGTCTTACCAGTACTCACCTACGGGGCAGAAAGCTGGAGGCTTACGAAAAGGGTTCTACTTACGACGCAACGAGCTATGGAAAGAAGAATGATGGGTGTAACGTTAAGGGATAAGAAAAGAGCAGATTGGGTGAGGGAACAAACGCGAGTTAATGACATCTTAGCTGAAATCAAGAAAAATAAATGGGCATGAGCAGGACATGTAATGAGGAGGGAAGTTAACCGATGGTTATTAAGGGTTACGGACTGAATTCCAAGGGAAGGGAAGCGTAGCAGGGGGCGGCAAATAGTTAGGTGGGCGGATGAGATTAAGAAGTTTGCAGGGACGACATGGCCACAATTAGTACATGACCGGGGTTGTTGGAGAAGTATCGGAAAGGCCTTTGTCCTGCAGTGGGCGTAACCAGGCTGATGATGATGATGATGACGAACAGGGGTATTCTCGGAATACAGGCGGGAGAAAATCTTGACCGCAAAACACTCTGATGACGCGATATAGTGCTTGAAAAGCTCGAACCTGGATGGGTGTTAGGGAGTGATCAGAGAGGATGATGGTGCCTGTGTCGGGTCAACACGCGAAGGTACATGCGAAGAGGCTCGCAGAGCAAGTATACTTTAATAGAAAAAGCACCAGCTTCCGCTATTGTTCCATTGGTTGACGTGCAGCGTGGGAAGCCCAAACATGTGCGCAATGCTTCAGCTTGAATGTTCTCCAGCGCGCGCACACAGCTAAGTCCCATGCTTGAGAGCGCCGGCATGCTGTACCGTATATACCCTACGAATAGTGCTTGGTACAACTGGAGTATTGACGACTGCAAGGGGCCCCATCTTGTTCCTGCAACGACGCGAAGGACGTGAACAAAAACTCTCCAGCTTTGACTTCAGTGCGGCGACGTGTCTTGACTAAGATAATCCCCGGTCTATGACTAAGCCAAGGAATCTGTGGTGCGTAACCGTATGTATCGCTACGCTGTTCACCATTATCGGATACCTGGTGATGTGTTTTCGCTCGAATGCAATCACAGAACATTTTTCTGTTGAGAGCTGGAGGCCTTGACCCCGCAGATACTTAGCTGTGATTGTCACTGCACGTTGGATCCTAGCACGTACTTGAGGACGGTAGCTCCAGGTGCCCATATGCATATGTCGTCCACATATGTGCTAAACTTCACCGTGTTAGGAAGTTCAGATGCAAGGCCAATCAATTAAACATATAAAAGAACTGGATTTAAAAGTCCCCCTTGTGTTACACTTCGATGTATATTGTACTGTACACTGTCGCCATCACTTGCCGACATATACACCGTGCGGCCACTAAGGTATCTAACAATCCATGCATATAACCGGCCACCGACGTCTAAATCATCCAGTGCATCAGTGATTGCATAATGGAGTACATTGTCGTATGCACCCTTTATTTCCAGAAACACAGGAACTAACCGACGGCGACTTCTTTCCTGTTCAACAGTGCAGACCAAGTCAATAACACCGTCAATTGAAGAACGGCTTCTTCTGAATCCGTGCATAAAATCAGGAAAGCAATTACTTCTCCCTAGAAACCATTCCAGCCTTGACAAGACCATTGTTTCCATTACTTTACCGACGCAACTGGCTAAGGCGACCGCTCTGTAGGAGGAAAGCTCGTTAGGGAACTTCCCCTATTTAAGCAGAGCTACAGCGCGACTGCATTTCCACCTATCTGGAACATTTCCTGTCTCCCACGTCGTATTATTTGTACACTTCCCAGCAACTATGCAAATGCTGTCTCCGTGAGGTCCACCACGTTGTTTGCCTGTTACTGCATCCTTGCAAACTGCACTGACATGCCCAAGTCTCATACACTTGTGACATTGTAAAAGCCTCGGCACGTAAGGACGTACCGAATGCTTCACATATCCAACCTTGACGTGTGTTGGCAAAGTTTCCGACTGGAACACTAATTTCACACATCGGGATCCTCGAAAACGGTGAAAGCTGAGCACAGGCGCCGACGGTGATAGTAGTTTCTCCTGGTCAGTGTCTGTAATATCAATGTCTACGTTGTAGATGACGCCTGTCGACGCTTCCTTGCCGTGTGTGGGGAATGCGCGAACTGGGATGCTTCCCAAATGAATGACGCATTTCAGTGTTTTCATTATTGTCTGTGTATTGCCTTCCACCGAGAGGATATTCTTTTGAGCGTTTATACGTATTTCTTCTACTTGACCATGTGTAGTTCGTTCGAAATATTCTGACAGGCTTTGCCTATTCAGTGAATTGAGCTTGTCTGTTATCGTTGTTGGTACGTATGCAACAGTGTATGACTGCTCGCCACTTGCCGTTTTCGTCGCCTGACGACTGGTCGGTGATGTTCTTCGTATCTTTCTCTTCAGACGTCGGCTTGACACCGAGGTAAAATCGCTGTCCGAGCCCATATCATCAGTAGAGGGGACATCACATGACTCAATCGGAACCATGCTGGGGTCGAAGCGGTCACTCACGCCGGTGGCATAACGAACTGGCCGTTCAGGACCCGATTTCTGGGCGTGGTTTGGGTCCCCCATTGGAAAGGACGACGCCCCTCAGTTTTCTTGTCACTAATTGCAGAGATCACAGGAAATATAATAGAAAAAACAGAGAGCTCGAAGCTGAAGCTTCTCGCTACGGTCACTTCTTACTCGATTGCAACCATGCTGCTGCCGAATGAATCCGAACATATTCTCAAGTCGATCCCGATTCAGCTGCCGCGTAAGAAATGAAAATGAAAAGATTGGTGGAGGTCTTGCCACAGCAACAAGATTGCTTTGCTTGTGACGTGCAATCTATAAATAGTCCTAGGTTGGTGAGGGCAATCAAACTTCTAGGACTTGATCCAAAGGACGCAAGTCTTTAGAAATTCAATGTGCTCTGTGGACGAGGCCATGGTATGTCTCATTTTCCGCTCTTTTATGCGTACTGCGGAGCTGTTCAAAGCATCAAACAGCTTGTCCATCCTTTCTACAAAGTTGTCTCTGTGTGCGGCAGTAGGAGGCAGAACGTGAAAAGCATTGAAGGTCTCAAGTGCCAAATACACACTATTGCTCAAGACCAGCCAGGTAAACCTTACATTCATTTTGTCGAAAGAAGTCTCATACAAATGCCTGTCAGTGATTTTTGGCAGGTATTTCAGCTTTGGGTGATAAGTTGGCTTGTATATTTTGGGTATGTTCTTCCATGAAAGAACATCCTTGCCAATGTGGAGGACATATTTTCGCAAGTTCTTTCTAGTACACTACGATAAGTGCAGTGGATCAAAAATAAAGTATATCTTCGTCCCATCCATTTAAAAAAGTATCTTGTTGGATTATTATGAATGCTGTCCCAAGTGCACAATTGTTGGTAGCTTGGTCAAAGATCAGTGCCTTTACATAGAGACCACAGTCCTTCAGCTTACTTATTAGTTGTCTCAGCAAACTCAGAATGGGTCCGGAAGGAACTGTGACATCACCTATCATGAAAGCTACAGGTTGGAGCCACCGCTTTGCTATACCAGACACCAGAAGCAAGAGTGCTGTCTTTGCTACACGACCAGACCTTTCATTGCCGCTGTCAACAGAACCAACCACACCATGCTTAGAGTCATACTGCACGCTTCGTTTCAGAGAAATTTAACCCTGGCAGCTGCTAACTGCACTCTTGGAATACTTAAACGAAAACTCAAGCAAGCGCCACCACTCGTACGAAAACAGGCATGTATCGCAATCACTCGCCCGAAAATTGAATACGCTGCGGCAATTTGGGATCCCCATCAGGTATATCTGGTCTCTAACCTTGAAGCCCTGCAGAACCGTGCTGCTCGATTTATGTTTTCAGATTATTCAACATTCACCAGCGTTACATCTTTAAAGAAACGTGCCGATTTGCAATCCTTGAGCGTTCGTCGAAAACAATCTCGCTTATCACTATTTCATAAAATTTTCCACCACTCCTCACTTCGTGATAATTTTTTTCAGCCACCGCCGATTATATTTCCTCGCCGCGATCACCCTAATAAAGTGAAACACATTTTGTGTCGGTCATCAACTTTCGCTCAGTCCTTCGTGCCACGCACTATCATCAATTGGAACGATTTACCCTCATACAAACTGACATAGCCAAATTTAAGGAATTAATTTGCACTACTGTGACGTGCCGTTAAAAATGTGGTGTTTTCTTATTAAGTGTGTTTCCCTGATTTTTTTGATGCTTTGTGAGTTATTGCTTGCTCCTGATGTTTTTCTGTACGATTTCTCTTTTTTTTGTTTTTTGGTTCTATATAACTACACTGCCTTGTTGAGCGGTAAAAATATCTTGTAAATTTTTTTCTTTTTACATATGCTGTACCTGAATGTACACTTGTGCTTTTTCTAGCACCCCCCCCCCCCTATGTGATACTCTCCTTCGTGGGCCTTTAGAAGTATTGTAAATGAATAAATAAATAAATAAAAGATGAGGACGACACATGCCCTCTCCATCAAATCCCAATTTTTTGTTTTTTTCTTTAATAAAATCCACCGATGGGGGCGAAATGCGAGAACACTCGTGTACTTATATTTAGGTGTACGTTAAAGAACCCCAGGTGGTCAAAATTCCCGGAGTCCCCCACTACGGCGTGCCTCATAATCAGAAAGTCGTTTTGGCACGTAAAACCGCATAATTTAATTTTTGAATAAAATCCAGAATACCTGGCGTCAATCCACGTTTCAGCAATATTGCCGATATCGCTCAAACGATATTGCCTCGGCGCGGTGGAGGTCACTTCCATCTCGTTTGTAGATCGCTGCAGATTGGGCGCAGTGGGCGTGGCCTGTGACATGAATGCATTCATTTGAACACCGCTAAAGGGGAGGGCGGGCGTAATGTGCCTGTTCCTTTTGCTCTCAAGAGAGAAGGATGCTGTCGTCCTAGTGAACACCATCGCGCGTCCCTCCTGTGTGGTGGCGCACTGCGATACTCCCTTGTGCGAGGCGTCGCGGAGCGGCGTGTGGGGGACTGTGGTGTGCCGCGGGCCCGATGCGCTCGGGGCATGTTCGGGTCGTACTTGCTTGCTGCTGGAGCTGCGGGTCCGGCATGTGAGCGGGGCGTGTGCGGATCGACTCTTGGTGGGCGACTGGCTGTAATCGTTGTCCCGGTGAGATTGGCACTACCTTACGGCCTTCGACATGGTGCTTAATCACACCCTTAAATTCATTCAAGCGAACGTGGATCATACTAAACATGCGATGGGGGTGTTAATACGTGCAGTGGAGGCCAGAGATATTTCATTTGCGGTTTCGGGCCCTTACTTGAGAGCGAATGAAAGCCTCGCTAACTTCAATTTAAATCACTGGAAAATCCGAAATGGTTGTGTTTTTTGACGGCACTGGCTATGGCTGCTTTCCTGTTATGGTTTCCACCCATGTCGTCGCGGTCACATTCTGGTCGCCGTCTCTCGCCTTCACGGTGATGGAGGTTTACGCCCCTCCCCACACGGATATTGACCAATATCTGGATACGGTCACTGAGTGCTTAGCGCTGATCGGGTCGGGCATGTCTATTACAGCGGGGGATTTCAATGCCAAACATACACTCTGCGGCAGATGAGAGTGTGACAGTATGGGTGCGGCAGTTGTGCAACTCGTGTGTCAACATGGGTTGCGCATATTAAATGATCCATACTCGGCGGGCACCTTTGAAAACCATTAAAATGCCACCTGGATAGACCTCACCATGGTGACGCCAGCGATAGCTTCTTTGGACTATGTGTGGCGGGTCAGCGAAGAAGAGAGCCTAGCTGTGCTTATACATATTGAGTTAGACCAGGAGAAGTGAGGCGACTACCGGAGCGAGTCGAGGAGCCGCAGCCGGGACCGCAGTGGCAGTCGAGACCAGAACCGGAGCCGGGAGCCGGACGAGTCCTACCCACCCCTGGGCGGTCAGCAGGCCTGGGCGAAGCCGAAGCAACTACAGAAGAAGAGCGGCGGAGTTAAGGTGAGCTGGGGAGCCGGCCCTCCCAAGACGCTTTTTGCTCCGCACAACAGTAACAACATAAACATACAAACAGAAAACGAAAAAAGGCTTACTGCCGAAATTAATAATCTTAAGAGGGAACAGGAACAGACCCGTGAAGAAAACAGTCAACTCAAAAAAAACAAACAAGTGAACTAATAGCAGAAATACAAGAGACGCGAAAAGCAGGTTTTCCGCCTGTCAGGCCATCCTCACCCCCGCAGCAGAGCGTAGGAAGCTTACAGACTAACGAAGAAGGAACCTCCCCAATAGACGATTTGAAAACAATGATACAGGAAATGCACAGCAAATGCAGCAGCTAAATCAAAAGATAGCCATGCAAGATCAGAGCTTTCGAAATTATGTAAAGAATCAAAACACACAGAAAACTGTAAACGACGCCAGAGACCGGCTCTAGAATGAGCGCAGGTTTGGATCAGAATCCCAGGGAACGAACGCAAACTCTAATACATCAACATGGCAGGACAAAACCAACTAGAGATATGACAATAGAACTGCAGGAGCTACAAGCGCAAACAAGGGCTCCTACAGCAGTTCATTGGCACTAGAGGAACCCCACCAGATCTAATACTTTTACAAGAGACAAACTGTATTCCAGCCCTGAGAGGATATACTTGCCAAGAGAACAGATGAACAGCTACTCTAATTAGCAAGAAAATCACCACCATTGCACACAAAGAATTCGAGGATACACAGCTCGAACACATAGTAACAGAGATAACCCCCAAGAGGAAGCGGAAAGCTAAATGTACCTTCATAGTTAATCTATACACCCCACCTAAATATAGGGGAGACTTCATTAAACTCTTTACAGAAGCCAAAAAGCTAGCGGGACAAAACACCTTGATAATAGCCGGGGGTTTTAACGCAAAAAGCCCGCAATGGGGCAGCACAATTGAAGACAAAAAGGGACGCAGCATCTGTACAGCAGCAGACAACATAGGCTGCGAACTACTCACAGATGAAGGCCAACCTACTAGACAGGGGAATAGCATCAGTGTGGACACATGTCCCGACCTAACTTTTGTCAGGGGCGCCAAGAAAGTGACATGGGAAAACTCGCAAGAAAATTTGGGAAGCGATCACTACATCATTAGGATCAGCACGGAAGCAGAAAGCATCAAGAGGAAAATTGGTAAGGCAACCCTTACAGACTGGGACGCCTTCCGAATCCACTGCAAGCAGCTAAAAGGGGATATAACTTCAGTAGAAGAATGGAGCCAACAACTCCAGCAAATCAGGGACCTCTACACCAAAGAGGTAGATCGAACAGAACAAGCGCCGGAAGTGGACAAGCGACTCCTCAGACTATGGGAGGCACGACGGGGCCTAACCAAGCGCTGGAAGCGCCAAAAACTAAATCAGAAACTAAAGAAGAAAATTGCTGAAATAACACAGCAAGCGGAGGAATATGCAACGCAGCTAGTGAGACAGGCGTGGCAACAGTTTAGTACTCCACTGAATGGCACCGTCGGCACATCTAGAACGTGGCAGATCCTCAGAACACTAATGGACCCAAGCAAAAGCAAAACAGAAAGCAGCAAATCTATTCAGAAACTAATTCACCAATATGAAGGGACCGAAGACCAGCTACTTCAAGCAGTACGAGAAAAATGCTATGGGAAAGACTCGGTGGAAGGCTATCAAGGCGACTTCCAAGGAGAGGAGAACCCCACAACAGACCGGCCCATCACAAGGGAAGAAGTTGTCGAAGCCATACGAGCAACCGCGAAGCACACGGCGGCAGGGGCGGACAAGATTCGCAACTCGCTAATACGAAACCTAAGTGAAGAAGCAATAGACCAACTCACCATCTACCTCAACAAATTATGGGAAGACGAAACAGTCCTAGCAGAGTGGAAACACGCCATGGTGGTCATGATTCCCAAGCCCGGCAAGAAACTACAAATTGAAAACCTCAGACCAATCTCGCTTACATCGTGCCTCGGCAAGCTGTTTGAGAGAATTGTGACCCGACGAACCCAAACGCACCTAGAAGACGGAGGGTAGTACCCCAACACCATGTTCGGCTTCCGGGCAAACCTATCCACCCAGGACATCCTGCTACAACTAAAAGAAGAGGTACTCGAACCAATGCCGAAAAACGGGAAAACGTCGTCATGGCCATTGATATCAAAGGGGCCTTTGATAACGTATCCCACGCCGCCATTATGGAAGGACTCAACACTACCAACTGCGGGAAGAAAGTACACGCCTATGTCAGAAGCTTCCTCACAGATAGAACAGCGACAGTTGGCCTCGAAGACCTGCGGAGCGACACCTTTCACACGCCATGCCAGGGCACTCCGCAGGGCTCGGTAATTTCGCCGATACTTTTTAACATCGCCATGGTCAACGTTGCGAAGAAGCTCAACGAAGTCCAGGGCATCAGTCATGCCATATATGCAGATGCCATAACCATCTGGACCACCGAAGGCTCACTAGGGAACAAGCAAGAAGCGCTACAGAAAGCCGCCGCTTGCATCGAGGAATATACGCAGCAAAGACGCCTCAGATGCTCCACGGAGAAGTCTGAGCTCCTCAGAGTGGGAAGGCACCCAACAGATGTCCCACTGGAAGTAAAACTCGAAGGCCAAAACATTCCGGAACAGAAAATGATCAGGATCCTCGGCATGTGGCTGCAGAGCAGCTGGATGTGCAGCCACACCCTCTGCCTGCTGAGTAGAGCAGCGGGACAAGTGGGCCGCATGATCAGCACAGTTGCGCACAAGAGATACGGCATGAAAGAAGAATATACCCTCAGGCTGGTCAACAGCCTGGTGGTCAGCCGGGTCACATACTCCCTGCCGTACCATGTAACCATCAAAGTCGAAAGAGAACAAGCCGAAGCAATCCTTCGGAAGGCATACAAAACAGCCCTTCATCTCCCAAGAAACACATCCAGTGACAAGCTGATGCAACTGGGAATCAGCAACACGTTTGAAGAACTAAAAGAATGCCAGCTCAAGGCACAAGCGCGAAGGCTCAGTAACACAACAGGAAGGGCGCTCCTGACAAAGTTGGGTTGGAAAATATAAAAACCGCAAAGTAGTAGGGCAATAATACCGGACTTGTAAGGAAGAAACTACGCATACAACCTGTCCCCCGCAATATGGACCCCAATCTCCATACCAGCAGGCGACAGGCTAGGGCAGAATTCTACGAAAGAACGATGGGGCAGAAAGACAACACAGTCTACACAGGTGCTTCCTTCTATCCAAAAGAACACAGAAAACACGCAGTAGCGGTAGTAGCTAATAATCAAAGCAAACTAATCACGAGTCTCACGGCAGCGGTATCAGACATAACCAAAGCAGAGGAAATAGCTGTCGCACTGGCAGCAGAGGAAGGATACAGGATAGGAAAATCCCTCAACATCCTAACAGACTCACAAGAGGCGTGCCGAAACTATATCAGGGGTAGAATAGGCAGCACGGCACTCAAGATCCTTAGTAGAGCACCGCTCTATGAAGGACAACCTACACACAATATAATGTGGATACCAAGCCACGCAAGGATTCAGGGCAATGAAGGGGCGGACAGCTTAGCTTGAGGCTTCACCATACGAGCGGGCACCTGAGTCCCCCCGGGAGAGCCTCAGATTACTTGCAGGGACAGTTATTCAGAGCTGCTAAGCCTATATAGAGGGCGAAGATTCCAATACCCCCCACCACACAAAGCGTTGACGAAGGAGGAAGCCGCAGGATGGCGTAAACTGCAGACGGGTTCCTATCCAAATATTTACATACTAAGCAGGATGTTCCCCACACGATATTGCGCCGTACGCCCGTGGTGCGGAGCAAGGCCAACGCTATATCACATCACATGGGAATGCGAGAGAAACAAGACATTCCACAAACATACAGCACCAAGTGCGGAGCAATGGGAGAGCCGGCTCACCAGCTGCGAGCCAGTGGTCCAATGGGCCCTCATAGCACACGCAAGCGAGGTGGCCCGACTCAGTGGTGCCCTGGACTAGGGGCCCACCCAAGGCTGAAGAGGACCCAAAGTTTTCAAGAATGAAGACTTCGTCCTCAACTCGCTAATATCTTAAAGAAATAATGAAGTTTTCCATTCCATTCCATTCTAGGACAGCCAATCCCTCAAAGGCGGTTGGCTCTCACAGGCCGCATTCCTCTCCTGCAGTCTCTCAGGGCGATGACTTGGTTTCAGCAGGTTCAGGGCGCCGATATTCGCTCTGGCGAGGCTGTTGACTTCATTACAAAATTCTATACTTTATACGACAGCCTGGTCCGCCGTAATCTACGTTGAGTAAAGTGCTGCCTGCATACCGCTAATTCCTGGTGGACCCCGGAATTGGGGATAAGGAGAAACCGGGTTCGTGCCATGCGGCTCCGGTACCAGGCGGCTCGTGATCCCTATTTGTGCGCACACTTACGGGCTATATTTACCCGAGCACGCGGCGCATACAGAAAGAACATTGCGCACGTGCAGCGGTGGCGCTGAGGTAGAGCATTCGCCTCGCGTGCAAAAGGACCGTGGTTCAAATCTCGGTGCCGGGCAATTTTCCACCGGATTAAAAAAAAATCCGCGTGTTGATTAGTTTGCCTAAGCAGGCCTGGAGTGCGGCCTCATCCCGGTGACGAGAACCGGTAACGCACTCCCTCACCAGAGCGGGATTGGCCACCCTCGTGCAGCACTTGGCCACAACCTCCTATATAAACACAACAATAAACCCCGGCCCTCAGTCCCCAGCAACTGCGACGCAACTGACCACGGCAGCGGTCATACCTGTGACGCAGCAGAGGGTGCTAAGAATCTCTGGATCCGGACAGGCCGCCATTGGAGTACGAACTTGTCAACGTATAGCGCTAGAACGTTATCTATTTAGGCGAGTTTAGCAGTGCCATTGGGGGAATTAGCGGGTATTAAAAGGGATATAATAGGGCTCAGTGAGGTTAGGAGCACAAATGAAGCACATACAGGGCTAAAAAGCGGGCACATCTTGTGCTACCGAAGGTTAGCGCAGAGACGGGAACTAGGAGTCGGATTCCTGATTAATAATTATATACCTGGTAACATAAAAGGAAGTCTATAGCATTACCGAGAGATTGGAAGGTCTTATTGTGAAGCTTCATAAGAGGTACAAATTGAAGGTCATACAAGTCTACGCGCCTCCATCCAGTCATGATGACCAGCAAGTCGCAAGCTTCTATGAAGACGTGGAATCGGCGAAGGGTAAAGTCAAAACAAAATGTACTATACTGATGGGCGACTTCAATGCCAGGGTAAGCAAGAAGCAGGCTCGAGACAAGTCAGTGGGGGAATATGGCATAGGTTCTAGAAACAGCAGGGGAGAGCTATTAGTAGAGTTAGCAGAACGGAATAATTTGCGGATAAGGAATACCTTCTTCCGCAAGCGGGATAAGCGAAAGTCGACGTGGAGGAGCCCGAATGGCGAGACTAGAAATGAACTAGACTTGATATTCTGTGCTAACCCTGGCATCATACAAGATGTGCACGTGCTTGGCAAGGTGCGTTGCAGTGACCAAAGGAGGGTAAGACCTCGAATTAGCCTAGACTTGAGGAGGGAACGGAAGAAACTGGTACATAAGAAGCAGATCATTGAGTTAGCGCGAAAAATAGAGGAATTCCGGATCAAGCTACAGAACAGGTGCTCGGCTTTAACTCACGAAGAGTACCTTAGCGTTGAAGATATGAGCGACAATCTTATGGTCATCTTTAGGGAGTGCGCAATAGAAATCTGTGGTAACTTCGTTAGACAGGATAGCGGTAAGCTATCGCAGGATACGAAAGATCTGATTAGGAAACGCCAATGTATGAAAGCCTCTAACCCTACAGCTACAATTGAACTGGCAGGACTTTGGAATTTAATCAACAAGCGTAAGATAACTGACATAACGAAGCATAATATGGATAGAACTGAGCATGCTCTCAGGAACGTAGGAAGCCTAAAAGCAGTGAAGAAGAAACTAGGAATAGGCAAGAATCAGATGTATGTGTTAAGAGACAAAGCCGGCAGTATCATTACTAATGTGGATAACAAAGTTCGAGTGGCTGAGGAGTTCTATAGTGCTTTCTACAGTACCAGTGGTACCAACGACGATAATGAAAGAGGGAATAGTCAGGAGGAATTTGACATCCGACAAGTAACGCCGGAAGAAGTAAAGATAGCCTTGGGAACTATGCAAAGGGACAAAGCAGCTGGGCAGGATCAGGTTAACAGCAGGTTTGTTGAAGGATGGCGGGCACGTTGTTCCAGAGAAAGTGGCTACCCTGTATACGCTATTACTGTCCGTTGCCTACAAAGTATTTACTAAGGTATTCGCAAGTAGAATCAGGAATACCTTAGACATCTGTCAACCAAAGGCCCACGCCGGATTTCATAAAGGCTACTCAACAATACACTGTAATCACACTCTAAATCAGGTGATAGAGAAATTTGTGAAAGATAACCAACCCTTATATATAGCTTTCATTGATTACGAGAAAGCGTTTGATTCAGTCGATACCTGAGCAGTCATGCAGGCATTACGAAATCAGGGTGTAGACGAGCAGTATGTAAAAATACTGAAAGATATAGCGGTTCCACAGCCACCGTAGTCCTCCATAAATAGAGCAACACAATCTCAATACCGAAGGGGTCAGGCAGGGAGATATGATCTCTCCAATGCTATTCACAGCGTGTATACAGGAGGTATTCAAAGACCTGGATTGAGAAGAATTGGGGACAAGAGTTAATGAAGAATCGCTTCGTAAGTTGCGGTTCGCTGATGATATTACGTCGCTTAGCAACACAGGGGACCAATTGGAAAGCATGCTCACTGACCTGGACAGGCAAAGGAGAACCGTTGGTCTGAGAATTAATCTGCAGAAAACTAAAGTGATGTATAACAGCGTTCGAAGAGAGCAGCAGTTTACGATAGTTAGCGACGCTAGAAAGTGGTAAAGGAATACATCTACTTAGGGCAGGTAGTGACCGCGTACCCGGATCATGAGACTGAAATAATCGGAAGAACAAGAACGGGCTGGGGTGCGTTTGGCAGCCATTCTCGGTTCATGAACAGCAGGTGGCCATTATCCCTCAAGAGAAAAGTGTATAACAGCTGTGTCTTACCAGTACTCACCTACGGGGCAGAAACCTGGAGGCTTACGAAAAGGGATCTACTAAAATTGAGGACGACGCAACGAGCTATGGAAAGAAGAATGATGGGTGTAACGTTAAGGGGGGATATCAAGAGAGCAGGCTGGGTGAGGGAATAAACCCGAGTTAATGACACCCTAGTTGAAATCTAGGAAAACAAATGGGCATGGGCAGGGCATGTATTGGGGGAAGATAACCGATGGTCATTAAGGGTTACGGACTGGATTCCAAGAGAAGGGAAGCGTAGCAGGGGGCGGCAGAAAGTTAGGTGGGCGGATGATAGTAAGAAGTTTGCAGCGACAACATGGCCACAATTAGCAGATGACCGGGGTAGTTGGAAAAGTATGGGAGAGGCCTTTGCCATGCAGTGCGCGTAGCCGGGCTGAGGATGATGATGATGAAGAAGAAAAAGGTGCACTTAAGCGTTATTGTGAGGAGTGTACGAAAAATAGCATTCTGTGTGTTCCGTTTTGAAATTCGTTTAACTCTGCCCCCTATTCATTTACCTGCGCTTGTTACGGCGACTGGTGAGAAAACCACCAACGTATTGCAGTCGGCCGCCCTGCTCCTCAGTGCATTGATTCCTGGGGATGATGCCACTCAGGATAATGTACAGAACGCGACAATCCCATTCGTCGTAGATAGCCCAGCGTTGTGCCGCATGGACGACTGTTTGTTTACCTTCGACGAAACCGACTTAGCAATCGCGCAAGGCAGGGCGGGTTCAGCTCACGGACAATACGGAATTGCCCTTCCCATATAAAAAAGTATTCTTCATTTTCATCTGGTTTTTTTTTCTGTTCCTCTTCAATTCCGCTTTAAAGTTGGGGTATTTGCCAAAAATGAGGAAGCGGGGCAAACTAATTTTTATTCTGTAGCCAGATCGGACTCCCGCATAGAAGTCTTCCTGTCGACCTATTGTCATGAATTATTTATTTGGCGAAAATTCTGGAACGGCTTCTGAATTCCTGTCAATATCTTTCTTTCTTCTCGTGCTCTTTTACACGCTAATCAATTTGGATTTACACATGGAAGGGGTGGCGTCATGGCCCTATATGCCATGCAGGAACGTGTGTCGCGACTTAAACTACACAAGGTATCGGCTGTGATCGTGGCACTTGATTTGAAGGGTGCCTTCGATTCCGTGTGGCACCCACATCCCCACAGAACAGCTATATAAAATCAGAGAAAGGAAACTGTACCTTCCACAGAGCACCATAAATGAGTAGCGGTGGCGTTGTGAACTAAAGTATGCGAACGAGAGATGGCGCTGGCAAAATCAAAACTAACATCATCACCATTACGTAGTGAGCAATATGGCCGCTGCGGTAGCGGCTGGTGGTGCTCGTTGCGCTGCTCGATCGCTGGTTTTGGCCGTTTTGATACCGCTTTCCGGGTGGTGTTCGTGTGTACGGTACTATAAAATGACTACAGATACCTTTATCATATCACCAGGTGACCGAGAGGCCTCAGCTGGCCAAAAAACACGTCAGACAAGTAAGCTTACATTGTTCATTGTCAATCGTGAATGAAGCCATACATGGCCACAATTTTCCTACAGGCCAGGTGGAGCTAATGCTGTCAGTCACTGAGTTTACAACATACAGAAACACAGATAGTAATCTATTTAACGGAATTGAAAGCGGAAATCGAGCGAAGTTTTCTTATCACGTTTGGCGTGCCGCTAAAGCAAGGAGAATGGAATTGCAATTGGAAAATGTAATTTACGGTTTCATGTTGAAAAAACATCGCGGCGTCTGTGTTCAAACAATGCAAAATTTACAAGGAGACGAACACTTCAGTTGAGTAACAGAGGTAAGCAAGGGAAGCCTCAGCTTGTAGCCAACGTTTCGACAATCAAACATGTTTGTGAGGGCCGTGACGAAGACAAGTTCCCACGCTGAGGCTTCCCTTACCTGTCTACTGTTGATTGGCTGAATGTTTGGCCGAACTTCGAGTATATGTCAAAACCTTTTTGTGAACACAGGGTCGTCAGGTTTGTCATCTGCTGTTTGAAGAGAAAGAAAAATTGATTTGATTGGTTTGTCAAGTTTGAGAAGTGTGGCGTTGGCCGGTTGTGTGAAGTTGCCTTTTCTAGCCAACTCTTACGGTGCAGGTATAGCCTAGTTACTGATTTCATGGAAACCGTGCATGAGCCTTTTGTAGTTAACAAATGAAAAATAATGGAATATACAGATATAATTCTAATCCGAGTACTTATCATCTTAATAACGTTCCTTTAGGTTTCGTCATGTCCTGTAAATCTATTGGTGTACACATTACAAAGAACTTAAACTGGACCAATATAGAGTACGTCATTAACAATGCCATTCACCTGCTCGGGTACTTACAGTTCAACTTTTCCAAAGCACTGTCTACTTTAAAGCTAGACCTTTACAAGAGACTAATACGTTCGAAACTTGAATATGCATCTCCGGTACGGGAACCTAGTGGCATTCATCTTATTACTTTACTTGAACTAGTACAGTATAACTCTGCTAGTTGCATTCTTTCTAATTATAACCGTACCGCGAGCATAAACTTAATGAAACTAACCAGCACTTATTCCCCCTGCCGCAGTCGCTCGTGTTTCGCTATTTCAGAAAAAATTTCCGTCATACCACACTTCACGACAACTTCATACTGCAGCCTCAATTAAATTTCAAACCGCATCGATCACGACAATAAGCGAAGAATTGATTCTTGTTACACGAAGTCTTTCTTTCAATCTTTCATCCCCTGTACATCTCAGGAATGGAACCACCTTCCCTCAAGTATTGTAGCCACAACCGATCAACATTTTTGCAAATAAATAGCTAACACTATAATCAGGAGAAACACTGCGTTACCAGAACTCAATGATCTGGTTTGTTTGTTTTACTCTACTGCTATGTACTACATATGGCCCTGAGCGAACTTCAAATAAAACACACAAACATAAAGTGCAGAGTGACTGCCAGCTTGTCAACGTGAAGCATAATTTCCACAAAATTGCGCTGAGCGGTTTTTAAGGTTTTAAAATTCTTTGCAGTTTGATGCAACAAATTAACGCTATGATGGAGCATGTGATACTTGCTGGTGATACCCGTGAATCTGATTTACAAATAGCAGATGGCAGAGTCTGTGCATTAGCAAGTAGGAGCTTGCTACATTGTTTCTATTCTAGTCGTCATGGCTATAATGACGAGAAAAGAAACGAGTTTGGACTCAACATGTTACTTCTCCGATTATCAAAAAACGCCCTTAAAAGCAAGTAAGCTTGTATGTCAAATTTTACATTCCCGCTGGGTACGATACAGAACTGTAGTCTGCTGCTTTCCTGATAGGGCTCACAACCTCTGCTACACTTGCAAACTTTTCATGGGAAGCCATGTAGTTCAAGAGGACCTGTTGTCATTATGGTTACCGCTGAGCATTCTTATCGCTTCGCGTGGGCAGCTTGCAGACCAATAATCTGTCTTTTGTCCACCTTCCTGAAAAGAGTAATGATGAAACCATGCCAAACATGCAAGCAGAAAAGGGTGAAACAAAAATTAGTCAAAGGAAGAAATCACGGTTCTACTTGAAGTGTTTCGAAACATACCTTGCGAGGATTCTGTTCTGTGGTGACACATTCACACTTGACTTGTACGTCCAGAGACAATGGAGTCCAAAGGGGTGATCAAATATGAAAAGCGTCTTGGAGGCTTTAGGCAAAAGAAGAAAGACCCTCAATTACTATGGTGGAAGTGTGGGTGAGTTTTGTGATTAATGTAACACAAAGAAAAGGACACAATACGCTCCATGACCGAAAAGCACACACGCACCCAAACAACACTGTTTTGAGTGCACGTTTCTTTCAATGGTATCCTCGTCTGGGCTGTTCTTAGTGAAGCCTCGACAGTTCTTTTGCGACATACTAGGTAATAAACACAGTAATTTTATTATGTATCAAATGCTATTAATCCAACTGTATCACCGGAAGTACATTTGCATTAATGTGCAGTGAATTTATCACAGTGTAACATTCATGCAGACACAGCCAAAACTATTTATTTTTTATACTGTACTCCGTCTTAGGAATTTTAGCAACGTGGCAAAATAGCAAGAGCCTTGTTTGAATTGCCTTTTGAAGAGCAACAACATTATTATAAATTCCCACTTTGAAAAAAAAAATGGCTACATGAATCTGTTTTATCCGCCTCGCAACCAAAGAAATTCATAGCTAAAGATGCGAAGCAGTGTTTTTTGTACTCACCGGTGCACAAACCCAGAGGCTGCAAGGTTAATCCGCTTTCTTGGGTAGTTTCCTAACAGACTGTGCTCAGTTCCAGCGACAGTTTTCACGTTAGCTAACACATGTTTGTCAAGCAACACGTCATTACGCAGCAAGACGCGGCAGATCACTGGCCACGGAAGTCGTGTATGCAGCCATTACGCCAGTGAAACGCCTCAGCTGATAAAATTCACCGTCTTTAAACACGTTCGCCTGGTAGCGGCTATCAAATGTTGGACGCATAAGCTGGCTGATATATTATTGTGGTCTAAATAAAACGAACCTGCGTGATGCTGTACAAAGGAAACGACCACCCCGTTCGCAAATATTGAGAGCGAGGACTTACGGAGTCCCGATGTGTCGGAAGCGCCTCCCTTGCATAGTATAAATGAGGGATCACGCGGCGCGTTCCCCACAGGCTTCTCTTACAGCGCTCAATAAAAACAACACGCGGCAGCCTTCCTGTACATTTATGCAAGTACGGTCAAAATGAGGGAAGTTTTTCACTGTAAAATTAATAATCTTGGGCAAACTGAAAGCACAGAATCGTTTACAGACGCTACCTATCTACCGCATATGCACAGTGAACACCACTGCGCGCAGTGGCCGCGATGGAGTCTTCCGAACCGGCTTCTTGCGTGAAAGGTAGGCAAACGCTGAGAGCAAACTATGTGAAATATGTTCTAATAGTGTGCTGTCTGTATAATCAAATGGGAGCATAACAAAATGAAGCCTGAATTCAGGGATCGCACGGTTTCGCAGCGACGGAATGCATGTCTGCATGCATGTTCGCGCACAATGTTCTGGTTTCGCTGTAAGCACGTTTTCGCACCATGACGTAAGCTTTAGGCCGCAGCATATGAGCATTTGATAGTACGCTAATAATAATAATATTTGGGGTTTTACGTGCCAAAACCACTTTCTGATTATGAGGCACGCCGTAGTGGAGGACTCCGGAAATTCTGACCACCTGGGGTTCTTTAACGTGCACCTAAATCTAAGCACACGGGTGTTTTCGCATTTCGCCCCCATCGAAATGCGGCCGCCGTGGCCGGGATTCGATCCCGCGACCTCGTGCTCAGCAGCCCAACACCATAGCCACTGAGCAACCACGGCGGGTGATAGTACGCTAGCAACCATTGTTGCGTGGACGCTATCAGAACCGTTCAAAAATAATTTCGTTATAGTGACTTCGGCCCCTACGGCGACTGTGATGTGCGGTCGCGACGATTCAATCTTTTTTGTCTTCGAAATTCTTGAACATTTTAATATTATTTCTCAACTTGCGTCGCACTGTGTGTGTATCGGTCTTCTCAGCGTGCAATTTCCTTCTGCTTCTTTTTTGTAATCCAGTGCAATAATTTATAACAAAAACATGACCATATGGCATGCTTTTGTTAAATGTGCGTCTTGCCGCTCCGTTTGAATTCCGGTGAACTTGCCAGTATGTAGCATCAGCAAGTTCACAGACCAAACCGTCATGACATTAGCCGGGCAGTGGGCGCGGGCGAGCGTCTCAGTGAGCATTTTCTGCTACTCGCCGAACATTGCAGTCCCGGTGCCGCAGCAGAAATATTCCTCGCGTCTGTGCTTGCTGCATACCCGAGTTGAAGCCGATGGCTGCTTGCCGGTTCTAAGTTTCGCGAGCCAAGCTTCACGCAGCTCGTTGTCCTGCGGCTACGTGTGAATAAGGCTTACAGCGGGCTCCGCTGCGTACGTTCGGCACTGCGGCCCCAAGCAGTAGCCTACCATGCTGCACACCCTCCGAAGACAGCCACTACCTATTATAGTGCTTTCAAACGTTGTCAAGCCGACACCCAAGGCGGTAAAGCCTCACCACTTAATCAGAACCGCAGCGCAGGTGCAGCTTTACACTTTCGTTTTCAGCTCGCTTCGGCGCTTCCGAAGCAGCCGACGCGGCCGCTGTGTCCACGTGATCCCTCATGCCACGTCACGCCGACGGAGGCGCCAGCTTTTCCAATGCTGGAGCTCGCCCCCAATAACCGCCCTACAATTTGAATCAATAAACCACAGTGTAAGAACAACAGGTGGTCCGACGGCAGCGCGCAGCGCATCTCAGTTACGTTGGGGAGCCGCCAGGTGGCGCACGCAACTAGGAAGCTATGACTAGGAGACTAGGACTATAACTAGGAGACTAGGTGCGTATCGTTCTTTGCTTGTAGTGTTTGCAAAAAGCCGTGCAATACATGGCGAGAAAGAAAGGAAAGCAAGCAGCGCGCGGGGGGTCCCTTAAGGCAGATGAGGAGACGGATGAGAATGGAGAGGGCATTGAATCAACCGCCACACAATGTTATGTCGATACTAGGCTGCAGAAAATGGAGACTTTCCAGAAAGAGCTTCTGAAACAGGTGCAAGAGCTCAAAAATGAGCTAAACAAGGAGCGTGATGCACGTAAGGTAGTTGAAAAGATACTTGAACCAGCCGAGGAAAAGCTGAACAGGGCCGCCATTGGGAACGAGAATGTGCGTGACAATGGTACGCAGACCGCCGACACGACAGGCGAGGGAGGGTCAGCAAAATACGTGGAATGTATGCAGGGTGATGGAGGCTTAGCTGGAAAGAGCGGCACCCTACCTTGAGGCCGCCACGCGGAAAAAGCAGGAGCCCAGAGGACAATGCGCCTTGTCGGGTCCGAATCACGCGGAAAAGGACAAAGGGAAGCAGGGCGAGGTAGGAGAGAGTGAAAGGGTGATTATCGCTGGCGACTCAAATTTGGCCGGGTGCTCAAAAGGAATTGTGGAGAGGGTGAAAGGCGACAAAAGAGTGGCGGTAGGGACATTTCCAGGGCAGACACTGGGTTCTGTCATAGAGCGAGCAAAAGAAAAGTTCGCGGAAAATGCCCACGTGCGCAACATTGTCATAGTAGCAGGTGGGCTAAATGACGTCCTAAACAGGAAAAGGCCAGGACTAGCCCAGCGCTTGGCGAAGGGGGTGGACGACTTGCGCGAGCTATCCCCTCAGGTGCAGATCGTGGTGTGCACGATGCCGGAGGTGGCTGTACGTGATAATCACATACAAAGAGCCGTAGTGGCTGCTAATGAGGCGATATGGAAAATGAGCCGTGAGAAATGCTTCCAGGTTGTCGAAGTAAACAGGGAAGTGAGAAGTTGTGGTGGTTTGAAACGAGACGTGATCCACTTCACTTACAGGCTGGCACGAGAAGTGGGCTGGCGACTTGGTGGTGGCGCTGTTCCTTTTTTAGGGGGCCGCGGGCGCTCAGGAGGTCAGAGTAGATAGTAATGACGAAGATCCCCTAGGGGAACATCAGAAAACCATCGCCGTGGATAACAGAAAAAGGAGGAAAGCAAGAAAAACAGCTCACCATGCAATAGGCTACATAAACGTGCAGGGCGGCAGAAGAAAGGAAAAGTGGGCAGAGATTGAGGAGAAGTTACATAGAGAACAAATAAGGGTGTATGCGGTTACAGAAACGCACCTTAGGGACTCGGAAGAGCCGCTAGTTATTGATAATTATGTTTGGGAAGGGTGCAACAGAACTAAGTCGGAAAGAAAGTTAGGGGGAGTCGGAATGCTCATCCATCAGGGAGCCAAATGGAAAAGAGTAAATTCACAATGTCAAGAGCATTTTTGGTTATCAGGTACAATGAGTGGGGAAGAAACTTGGTTGGGCGTTACGTATTTGTGGACCAAAAAAATTGCACACAGGTAGTGGAATGCATAAGCGCTGATATTAGGCGTTTCGGGAATGGCGCTGAAATTGTCCTATTAGGTGACATGAATGCCCACATACAGGATTTAGATGGCTATACCGACAATAACGGGAAGTCAATGCTAGACCTTTGTGGGCAACATAACCTCGTTATCGTGAACACAGGGCCTAAGTGTGAAGGACAGATCACGTGGGAAGTTGGAAACCGGTATACAACAATTGATTACTGTCTGATGACAGAAGGAATTCGGGATAAGTTGGGAAAAATTGTTATTGATGAGGAAGGGCATAGCAGCATAGGCAGTGACCATAATCGCATAATTTTGAAAATGGGGTATGTAGTTGGGAAAGAGAGCAAGGAGAGCAAAATGGCCAGTCCAAATTTGAACGCTGAACAAATAGCAAATATAGTCACTAGAGTTGAGGAAGAACTTGGCTAACGGCCGAATAAAGAGTGGGAATATGATGAGCTTCTAAGAGTAACAACGACGGAAATACGGAGAGAAGCAACATGTTCGTTGGAAAGGAAAAAAGAAACCGAAAAGCTGGTGGAACAAGGAGATAGGAGAAGCGATCGCCGAACGACAGAAAGCATCTCGAAAGCACAGGCAAGCAAAGAAGGCGCAGTTGCCGCAGGATGACGTAACCAGTAAATGGGAAATATACCGGGAGAAAAAGTCTATGGTTAAAAAACTGGTGCTAGGAAAATTAAAAGGTGAAAGTGAACGTTGGTTATCAGAAAAACGTGAGAAAAAGAAGGCCGCACCTAGAATATTTTGGAACCACATAAAATTATTAGGCAGAAAGTCAACAACAATACAACATATCCTAGACGAAGATGAAAACCGACTGGAAGGAGAAGCGGCAACAAATTGCATCTGAAAAGTAACAGCCGAATTTTTCAAGGCAATGACGAGGTTGTACTTGAAGAAAACAATAGCATGAAGGAGACCCAAGTGGAAAAGGGGCTGGTGCTGACAGATATAAACGGGAAGAAAGCGGAAGAGAAAATTCCTAAGCGCACAGCCACAGGGCTAGACGAGGTTCCCCTCAGGCTGATAAATGAACTAGGACCAAAAAGTAAGGAAGCTCTGGTGAAAGCAGTGGAAAAAACGTTAAAAGCTAGACGAATACCAGACAGTTGGCGACAAAGTAAAATAAATTTAATCTATAAAGGTAAGAGGGAGAAAGACGGAATTCACTCGCATAGACCGTTGACCATTACATCGGTAATATACGGCCTAGCAATGCAGGCAATCAAATTAAAGCTTCAAGCACGGGCAGAGAATAATGGTATTTTGCGAGAGCTTCAGAATAGCTTCAGAATAGGTAGCCGTTTGGATGATAACTAGTTTGTTCTTACTCGGTGCATTGAAATATCAAAAGCAGAAAGCACACCGTTGTATGTGGCCTTTTTAGACATTACAGGAGCCTACGACAACGTAGACCGCAACATTTTTGGGGATATTCCGGAAGGGGAAGGCTTAGGTAACGATTCTCTACAGCTTTTGAGAGAGATTTACATAGAAAATACCGTTTGCGTTGAATGGGAAGGGATGAGGAGCGACGAGAAAGTTAATATCAACAAGGGACTGAGGCAGCCGTGCGCTTTATCCCCGCTGCTGTTTATGATGTACATGGTGAGGATGGAGAGGGCGCTAGAAGAAAGTAATATCGGGTTTAATCTCTCATAAAACCAGGCGGCTACAGTTGTAGAGCAGCAACTCCCAGGTTTATTTTATGCGGACGACATTGTGTTGCTATCTAACAAAGTGATTTGCAACGTCTGGCTAATATCTGTGGACAGCAAGGCAAAAATTTCGGTTTGAAATTTAGTGTTAGAAAGTCAGGTGTTATGGCATTCAATGAAAACAGTGAACCGACCGTGGAGATACAGGGCCAAGAAATACCTCGGGTAACCGAATATAAATACATTGTATATGGATAATTGACGGCAATAGATACAGGGAAACACAGGAAAAAACCATAACAGTAAAGGGGAAGAGAAATGCAGCCATAATGAAGCACGAAGCGCTATGGGGATACAATAGGCACGAGGTCCTCCGAGGTATGTGGAAAGGTGTAATGGTTCTAGGACTGACTTTTGGAAATGCAGTTGGTTGCTTTAAATCAGGGGTACATTCAGGACTCGACGGGAACCAAAAGTCAGTGGGTCGCCTCCCATTGGGCGCTCACGGGAAGACTACAAATGAAGCTGTGCAGGGTGATATGGGCTGGACTAGTTTTGAAGCGAGGGAAGCTCGCAGTAAAATTGAGTATCAAGAACGGCTGAGGAATATGGAAGAAATTAAATGGGCTGGGAGAGTGTTCACGTATCTGTATAGGAAAAACATTGATTCACAGTGGAGGAAAAGAACTAGGAAGCTTACCAGCAAGTATGCGGCCTGTAGGGTGGGCAACACGGCAACAAAAAAGGTCAAGCGGAAAGTCAGAGAGGCTGAAATAATGTTATGGGTGGCGGCAGTGGAAAAGAAACCTGCCATGAGTAACTACTTAAGAGGAAAAAACAAAATCAGGAAAGAAACCATTACGATAGCTCAAAGGGAAGCTCATTACTTTTCGAAGCGAGATCAAGTTGCCTTAGAACACGCAACTATAAAGCGAGATATAAGATGGAAGAAGAAGCATGTGCTTGCTGCGGTAAAGCTAGGGAAACGATGGAGCATGTTTTATTAGAATGTGAAGACGTCTAGCCAGCGGTCGATTTAGGCACCACTGGCCTCCTGAAGCCCTTGGGTTCAGCGGGAGCAGTCGTAACGCAAACATGTCCGCAATAGACATTAGTAAGAGGCGATTGGAGGATTGGTGGAAGAAAAGAAGGGAAGCGACAGAAGACAGAGAGGTACAAAAGCACAGTTCGCAATAGGGGATGAGAAAATTTGGGCGTGGTAGTTCATAGTGTTTGTTCTCCTTTTTTTCGTTTCTTAAGCTGGGTAGGACATGAGGCAGCATAATAGCAAGAGCTTGGTGGCGCAACCCACCGCCCCGTTCCAAAGGGGACGGTCATAACATTAATCCTAAGTGTAAATAAGTGTAATAACGACATAAATACGGAAAGAGAAACAACATGTTTGCTGGAAAGGAAAAAAGAAACCGAAGGACTGGTGGAACAGGGAGATACGAGAAGCGATCGCCGAACGACAGAAAGCATCTCGAGAGCACAGGCAGGCAAAGAAGGCGCAGTTGCCGCAGCATTAAGTAACCAGTAAATGGGAAATATACCGGGAGAAAAAGTCCATGGTTCAAGTACTGGAGCAAGAAAAATTAAACGGTGAAAGTGAACGTTGATTGTCAGAAATACGTGAGAAAATGAAAGCCGCACATAGAATATTTTGGAACCACATAAACCTATTAGCGGGAAGTCAACAACAATACAACATATCCTAGACGAAGATGAAAACAGACTGGAAGGTGAAGCGGCAATAAATTACATCCGAAAAATAACAGCCGAATCTTTTCAAGGCAATGACGAGGTTGTATTTGAGGAAAAAAAAGACCATGAAAGAGACCCAGGTGAGAAAAGAAGCTGGTGCTGACAAATTAGAATATATCGATTTGACGTTTTTGTCGTAGGTGCACTTGGCTATATGGGAAATATGCAGCTTCAATTTCGCCCATTACTATCTCTGACTGAGATCTCTGATGCAAGAAATATTATTAGGATGCGACCAAGTGCATACATCTTCTATCAGTGATCAAGCTGCATGCAATAAACTCCTTTGCAACTCGTCCTTGTTTTTAGTGTTTCCAATGCGGTGTAATCACATTGCCAGATTCTTTTATCGTGCGTCCAAACAAGCATGTAGCATTTCATTATCAAACTTTGAAGTTACTCAACTTCTATATTGCATTAAAATCTTAAGCAGATCTACTATGAACAAGGGATGCATTCTCTGATGATAGCTTTCGACAATATCATTGTGCTATCTAGCGCTTGTTGGCTGGTCGAGGAATGCGCCATGCAAAGGCAGTAGTATCGATATAAGTGTGCATCCAAGAATATGTCCCCAAGTGAAAATCATTGCATCAAAAGTACCGACACAATCTTTGATGGGGATGCATGTTCGTTGCATGAAATTCCGGAAATCGTATTCTGAACCTCTTGTTTGCTCTTTAATTTATGCTGACATATGTGTCACAATGGTTCAATGTCATCATATAGCACATTGATCATGCTCTTGCATGTAGTACAAACAACTAATCGTAAATCTCACTCTCATTACTGAGCTTTTGTATGCACTACGACTTTAGTGCACATATCTTGCATGCAGTTCATAGTCATCCTCAAAGATCATGTTTGTTTTCAATTTCGATTGTTGAATTTCGATTGAAGTTCCGCGCCTGTCCTGTGTGTTTCTTTCCTCGTCCGTTGTCGTTTGCGCGGTTACATGATGCAATCCAATATCGACCACCAACTAGCCCGCCTCTCACTGTTCAATATGTTCCTTATACGACTACAGTGTGTACACATCACTCACCATCTCACACACTTCATACATAATCTCGTTAGGTCTACACAGCACATCGCACACATTTCATTCACGCCCTACGCATTTTTATAGCACATCGCATAAATCTCGCGCACTTCGTAAAATCTGCGTAGCACATCATACAGATCTCGCACATTTTCTACGAGAGCACATTGAATATGCATAGCATATCGTTAATTTCTCGTCAAATCTGTGTGGCATGCATACATCTCGTTAATTTCTCACGGAATTCTGATTCACATTTTTTAATAGGGTAGTCAGTCTCTAGCGTGGCTCGACAAGCTTTCTTCTCGACAGTCGATTGGCCGGCACGGACCTATACCCTGGCCTGCAAGGTCGCCGAACATGACGCCGCTGGACGTCTTCTTGCGGGGCTGTGTGAAAGATCGCGTGTATAGCAGCGAAATTACCACACCGGAGCCCTAAAGGCAAAAATTAGCATAGTCTGCCGCGAGATTCCAACCTTGTTGGTCAAAGTTGCAACAGCACAAGTGTTTGAAAGAAGTACTGTATTGCTTCAGACGGTTACCTGTTTAAGCACGTGCTCTAAGTGGCAGTGGAAAGTACCCGCTCAACATTGGTATAAAACGTGACTGTTTAAGACACTTTCATGCTGTCACCCTATCCTTATATAAAGAATGCTTACGACAAAGACAGAAATAGATAACAAACTGCTTTGTTGTGCCTTTTTTCTGGAGTTCAAGAGACAAAGGGTAAATGGTTAAGCCAGTTGCACGTTTGCACGTTGCTTTGTTGGCGGCTGGGACACCTTGCGTGATTTTGGTTCATCTTTTATTGAAACAAATTCATGAGTAGCTCTTTTGTGTCTTTCCGAGAGCTGGCTTTCTTTTCTTTTTCGTGCTCGTCTGCGCATTGTTTTTTTTTTTAAACATTGGCTGAATTTCTTTCGTAGCTTTCTTTCATGATACGCGAAGGTTAAAGCTAGCCCCGAGTGCCTCGTGATCGAGCAGAATATTCTTGCGCACGCAGATGCTGACGCCGATCGCACCACGCTAGGTAGGTGGCGAAACCTCTCGAGCCATCCTACATGACGAAGCATTATGCGATGCGGCGATAAACAAATGCAGCTGTATGTCTTTCAAAGGTTGGTTGGGGGCGCTTGAGTAGCGCCGCGCGAGCGCGCATCTATTTCATAGTTGGCGTATTTCGCGGGCGTTTGTTTTTTCTTGGAAAAACCAACGAGGCAAAGCTGAGCGTGAAACAAATGCTTGATTCGGAGGTTACTTAAGGTGCCTTACAACTTTGCGATTGAGATGTTTGCAATTCAAACAATCATTTAAAACTTCGCCATATAATATCATATAATAAAAAATAATACTTCCTGAAGAAAAAATACTGTCGGAAGTACACACGACTGCCGCTACTATCCAGTCGGTACGATTTCTCTGTAACTGTTCAGTTCTTAATATAAACCTTGGCACAGGTTAACTGGGACACCCGTTAGATAGATAGATAGATAGATAGATAGATAGATAGATAGATAGATAGATAGATAGATAGATAGATAGATAGATAGATAGATAGATAGATAGATAGATAGATAGATAGATAGATAGATAGATAGATAGATTAAAGGTGTCTAAAGTAGGCTAACAAAGGTAATCGCATTATTATTGCTGCGCACCGGTCTAACCTGCAGTATTAAATAGTGCAGCTATATCATAATTGTCAACAATACCAAATTTCTCGTAAACTTTAAGAATTCGGGCTCGTCTTACAATTCTGCGAATGTTGAGTGAAGTTTTACAAAAAGTAAACTGTGTTCGCGAACAAGTTTCTCTCGTTGCTCTCCGGCCCTATGCCCCATACACCACGTAAGAGGTGATGTTGCCCCATATTGTTGGAAGTCTTCTGATATAGCGAAGGGAAGCAACAGGGTAGTTGCTTCAAGCAAGTTTATACAGAGGCTCTATTCTCGACGCGCATGCAGCTGAACGGCCCCCATTATCCGCCATGTTTACTCTCTGATTGGCTGTCGAAAGCTCACGTGCATTGAAATTTGTGCAGGGAAACAAATTTTGCATTTTGAACAAGATGACGAAACGTGACGTGGGGCTGCAAATTTTATTGAATAATAAATTTTTCTGGTCCTTGGCCGCTATATTGCGACGTTAGCTCTTAAAAAAGAGAGTGAGTGGTAGCGTACAGAAGCCAGTGCACTGCACTTGCAATTTCGCGAATATGGGTGGCAATCCAAGATAGGCGCCGTGTCAGCTTGCTGATTGCTTGAAGCAATATGCCGTGGGGAGCGCCACAGGAAGGGCTCTTTTGTAAACCTCAATTTCGTAAACCTCGTACACACTGAGTGTTTCGTTCAGGTTATCCCAGCTTAGATGGAGCAAATTTCGACAGCAACAAGAACCGTAACAAAAAAAAAACAAAAGCACGATGCTTTCTATCTGGATGAAACGAACTGTTCATGGTTAGCAGTCGCTTAAAGATATCTTCCGCATATTGTATTGCATTCAATAAAAACCTACCAGTGATGAGTTACCTAACATTTAATAAAGAACTTTACGAACGTTGTTTCGATGCTAGGTTCATAGCGTAAATGTTGGAACGTTATTTTAGGTTCTTTGCGGCATGGTGACTTATGCGCTGCTATCTTTTTTTGTTTGTTTCGCTAGTTTAGCGCAATTTTAGAAAATTCGCTACAGGCCACCGCTTCTGTGCCACGGCAGCGTTGCTGTGCAAACGCTGAGAACACGCTGTCAAGGTACTTTGCCATGAAATTAGGCAAGGGTGGCCCATAAGTGTAACGATGCCTCTCTACGATGCAGCCTATACGTTCGCTCCACCGTTTAAATTTGCCTAAGGCGGCTAATGAAGACTGTATTAGCATTCCGCATGACTTGGGTTTTGCACATTTATCGTCACTGCCACAGACTCCGGCTAGACGCAGGGCTCCCCACTAACAGGAACTTTAAAGCCACCACACGATGAAACGGACCAGTCACACTGCTACAACAACCACGTTGCAGATGGTGAATTCATTGACAGCGTCTCAGAGGCGCACTGCAGGCTATTGCGTGCTCACTGCTTTCCTGTCGAGAATACTCCGTAATGGTGATAACGGGTATGCCGTTCGTGACTTGGAGGTACCGGGCTCGCCGCGTTAAAGAAAGGAAATGCGGACAAGAGAGATGAGGGTTATTGTTGTGTGGCAAAAGGCGTAATTTTGCCTAAGAGTGTACGACTCAAAGGGTGCAAATATTTCTTAGAGTGTGTAGTAGACTCCGTGGAGGAAAGAAACAACATAGGAGAGGCCAGTCGCAGGAGAGGCTTTGACGTCACGTTTTTCAAGCCGGAAGTGCAGCCATGTTGGTGTGCCATCTCCCGTTGTACTTCCAATCAGCTCGCCGGAGCAGATAGGCGCGCGCTTTGAACTTGCATTACTACGAGCCGCCGGTAGTGTGTGCTGACGACGCGGGTCAAAAGAGTGTCTACAAAGGTTCTGTAACAGTTTTAGTGAAGTAGACGCGCTCCTGTGCTTTTCCGTGGCACGATGAAGACGACGACGACGACCCACGTCATCATTACTTGAGTAATTACAAGACACTCACGTAACTGACAACTGACAACTCACAGTCAAAGACCCACAACACAACTTTAAAGCTTACACACCTCGTTCCAAAGCCAGGTTGTTTCGCGAACAGAATGTGCTGCCAGAATGACACGGGCCGAAAAAGCCTACCTCACTTTTCAGAGGACAAGACCAGCAGTGAGGGCTTCAGGAGCGTGGTTGCTATGACAACGTTGACGTTTGGGGTACCAGTCCCAGTGGTCCTTTGCGAAAAACAGCACGTGACTTCCACCACACTTTCTCCAATCCGTCTCTGCGGGCCGTGGCCTCTCCTATGCTTTTCTTCCTCCATGGTACACTCTAACTATAGGCCTGGAGATCTGGTTACGCGGCGCCACTGTACCGATATATGCAGCGCCACATGGGCCCATCCGCGGAGATTTCAGGTTGGGGGCACTCACGGAGGAAGGAAACTAAGGAGAGGCCCTATACCCCCCCCCCTCCCCCCCACACGCGCTAGGAGAAAAGTGTGGCGGAAATGACGTCGCAGTTTCTCATTTTTTTTGCTGCTCTTAAATTTTTTTTGCTGTATGGCCACGCCTTTTGGGCCTCAATGGCCGCGTTGTTATGGTTTTGCACGGAGGAAGGAAACTAAGGAGAGGCCTTGACGTCACTCTTTGTGAAGCAAAAGTGAAGCCGGAAGTTGGCGTTGCTCATGGCGATGCTCCGCCTTTTGTGCCACCCTCCTCTCTTGTTTACATCTTTCGCGAAACCACGCCGCGCTGCGCGTGGTTTCGCGCGCGGAGCGCTCGCGCAACATCCGGTAGAGCACGTTGCAGGTAACACAGCGCAACAAGACACGGTGACTAACGCAAACCCGCCCACACAGCGACTTTGCCACGGCACGAAACCTACCAGAGCAACACGTGTGAGCGCTCAAACAACGCCGCCATTGTGGCCCAAAAGGCGTGGCCGTACAGCAAAAAAAAAATAAAGAAGCAGCAAAAAATGAGAACCTACTACGTCATTTCCGCCACACTTTTCTCCTAGCGCGCGGAGGGGGTAGGGCCTCTCCTTAGTTTCCTTCCTCCGTGTGGTTTTGAGTGCTCACACGTGTTGCTCTGGTAGGTTTCGTGCCGTGGCAAAGGCGCTGTGTGTGCGGATTTGCGTTAGTCACCGTGTCTTGTTGCGCTGTGTTACCTGCACCGTGCTCTGCCGGATGTTGCTGTGGCCATGTGGGACAGGAGGAACTAAAGCTCGTGAAATGAACGCGCATATGTAACGCTGTACGCAATGTACCGCGCCACGGCACTGACAACGGACGAAGGAATACCCGCGGGAAATTTGGCCTCCACTTCAGCGGAATCGTGCTAACGTGCTATCGCAGACCGAAACCGATGCGTTTCAGAATCTGTACTGCGAACGCCTTGCAGGTCAGTCATTCCTGCTTTTGACAGCGCATGTTGCATTTGCGGCACGAACGGTGTCACCGGGAAAACTGCTAATGAAGAATCACGCGCACATGTATTAGATGATAACTTATACTGTGCGAATAAATTTTTTTACTGTTATACTATAACTATAGAATTATTATCGCTATGTGAATGCGTGTATCATAAATTCTAGTTTTTCCTCCGATAAAACATCAACCACATAAGGAAATTTACTTACACGTGAAAAGATATGGGCGGTCCACTTTTCGGCGTGCGCGACTGGCATGCTGGCACATAACTAGGCATTGGATGAGCGGATACCTAGGCAAGCGTCCGCACAACTCGTGCACGGAACGAAAACTGAAAAAACGGTGTCTTTCGCGCATCGTTCGCTGGGAAAGAAACGCAGAAAAAGCAGTCATGGCCAGTCGACTCATTATCCGGGACGGCTGCTATGACTTATTAAGGAACGAATCCTCCCTACCCCAAGCTTATCTCATCTGTGCGTGCGATAAGCGCAGGGAAGTGAAGGTTAGCGGATGCGCTGCAAGAATATGCAAGGCTCCACAGAACGTACACCTGCGAACACGTCGAACGGCTAGCTATTCCATGCTCCCACGTAGGCCGGTTCCACGCGCGTATTGTTCGGCACGGTGCGCCGGCCAGTCGACTCTTCATCCGGGAAGATGGGAGAGAAGCGGCTGCTTTGACTTATTAAGGAAATAATCCTCCCTACCGCAGGCGTACCTTATCTGTGCGCGCGCGAAGCGCAGGGGAGGTCAGCGGGTGCGCCGCAAGAGTGAGGAAGGCTCCACAGAGCGTACCTGCGAACACAGCAAACGGCTGTTCCATGGTCGCAGGTAGGCCGGTTCCACGCGCGTACTGTTCTGCATTGTGCGCCGGCTACCGCAAAACTTTGGTTCCGTGACGCTTCACTTACCGTGCGAAGAAGGCACCTCAAGCCGCAGTCAATGAACCTAAACGCGGAGTCAGAAATGACATCCTGCCTCCTCGCCGGCTCGCTGTCGAAGTGATGCGCGGCCACCCGAAGTTTGTTCAATAAAGCACGACGATTCCTCAAGCGAGAATGTGTTTGTGCTCGTAAACTCCAAATGGATCGCAAATGGGTTGGTGTGTCGTACGTTTCTCCAGTGCGTTCTTCCAGTGCAGTTAGAATGCGTACATCTTTTTTCGCATCGCCAGACGTCTAGCTCGCAAGACCGTATGAGAGCCCCAGGAAGCCGAAGCAGAGAAAAGCAAGTAGAAGGCAGCGATAAAGGGGACCTTTTTTTTTGAAAAACACGCAAGAGCTGGGTAGCGGCTGGTACCTGCGTCTAATGAGAACAGTTCAGTTGGTTGGCCTCATATTTAGGGCATGTTTATTTTCGTAAAAGCCGGTAAAAGCAGCCGACTCGACTTCACGGCCGAATTTGCGAAGTTCATTATGAACTTCTTTAAACATGGGTTCGGCAACGGCAACGCAATGAGACATCGCGATTGTTTAGTATTGCTGTGGAGCGAGCAAGCGCTCTCCGCGCGCGAAACCACGCGCAGCGCGGCGTGGTTTCGCGAAAGACGTAAACGAGAGAGGAGGGTGGCCCAGTAGGCGGAGCATCGCCATGAGCAACGCCAACTTCAGGCTTCACTTTTGCTTCACAAAGAGTGGCGTCAGGGCCTCTCCTTATAGCGTCCTCGATCACCTTGCCCCGGGGTGAAACCAGAATGGTGCGCCTTGCACCGCCGTGGTGGCGCACTGCGGAGGGTCAACATCGAGGACAAAACTGCACCCATTGCAGGGTGCTTGCATGCAGCGCTACTTTGCCCCTGGCGCGCAAGACGCGCGCGCGCACATTTTGTTGTTTGCAGGTGCTGAGCATCTGCGGCAAGCGCTCGAACCTTGTCAAACTGCGTGCTCCGACATACCTGGTTGCAAGCAAACACCAATGGATCTTATAATTAATCCTGACGAGCCATTCCTGACGACCCTTTCAATGAACCTGTCCACTTTCGGCCGCTCTTCACCACATTGTTTTTGGAAGAGGTCGATAAGCATGCCGTCTTCGCTGTCAGACGAACTTGAAAAAAACTCATCGATTGCGGCAATTAGCAGCGCTTCCTTTCTCATTGCCGACATCTCCACTGGCTAACTCCGTCAACTCCGTTGCAACCGCAGCTATCGGGCCAGAGCATCCACGGTTGCGCAGTCGGCAGTGCGCGCGTGCGTCCCGCAGTGCTTGCTGGGATTACACCCCGGCGCACCGCCGATTTTCTCGGTGCGAGACGGGGCAATGGAAAACCGCTCCAACAGGGTGCGCTTCCGGTGATCGAGGATGGTCGGTGCGCACCGGTGCGGTTGATCGAGGATGAAAGTGCGCACCAAGGCGCCCCGGTGCGCACCGGTGCGGGTGATCGAGGACGCTATTAGTTGCCTTCCTGAATGGGGGCACTACTGTTTACGGCGGCGCCGCGCACGCTGCGCTTTGTGTAGAGATGGCGTTGACGAGTGTTCGGCGTGTGCTGTTTTGCGGTTTTCGAAAAATCGAAAATATCGATCGCTACTTCAAGAAGAGCTGCTTACGCATGGGTGCGAAGTTGTACTATAGCAGGCACGTTTACGCAGTAAGAGAAGCATCGGTGAACGCAAGAGGCCCGTCGGAAATCGTCGGCAAATGTGTCGCCCAGATGAAAAGCGTGGACTACGATGTGCGTCTGGAGGTGAGCCAATCCTTTCTTAAAAAAGAAGTGCCTCAATATCGCTAACCGCTTCATTTTGTTCTTTGCTAGTCGTCATAAAATTGCAGAAATATCTTGCACGCAAGCTGTACATGCAAAGCCGGCTGCGGAGGCTTGTGCAAGCACGCCGCGGCCGTGGCGATATTCGTCAATGAATACGAATATACATCGTGCACGGATGTTCCATGCGCATGGAAGAAGCCGTCATCGCGTCCCAACGTCGATGTAAAAAAATCAATCAAGAAACTCTTTTCCCGTACGAGAAGTTCGTTTTTTACTTTGTGTGTGTGATGCGAATTGCCGCTGATTGATGCAATCAATTTTGCAGGTCGACCTTCGCGAAAACCGATTCTGCAGATGGTAAGCCCTGCAGCTCTTTTCTCGCAGTTTGCAGGTGCAAATTGTGCCATTAAGGAGCTTGAGGAACGCGGGTACATGATCCAGGCGTCGGCGACGGCACATCTAGCAGACGCAGATAACAGCTTCGACCGAGAGTTGCTAAAAAGAAATACTAGATAAGGAGGGCAGCATACACAGTGCGCTAAGGGTCACTTGGACTTCTCCTTTTATTCTGAAAAGGGAAAACATGCTCAAAAAGATGTCTATCCCTGAAAAAGATTTCTACAAACAATTCGTCAAAAAAAAAAACCATTGACCAAATATTAGAGATTGCAGAAATCACCAAGGGCCAGGCTGCCGTGGGGAGGTTTGATAATGTTTTATTAACATACACTTCTATTTCTAAATACATGTGACTTGTTTTAACTGAGACATGTTTTCTACCAGATAGAGCGCCGCATCCGCCTAACAAGTTCCAGCGTCCACAAGGTGAAGACGAGAAGTGATTTTGATCGTCTGGCCGAAGCACTAGCTGCACCGAATTTTTACTACAGCTGCAACTTCATATGGTTAGAATTAAAATAAGCTGTATGGGTACCATGATTAGCCTTCCTGCCATTTCTTCTTTAAATCTCTCTGTGTGTGCAGAACATGCACTCGTGCAAAAGATAGCAAATTCTACTCTGCACCAGTGTCTGCTAAATGCAAGCAACTTATTAGCAGCCTTTTTTATTGTAGTGCAGGCAATTATGAACATTTTCTGCATGCAGGAAAGAACACCGACGAAACAGCAAGAGAGGAACTCGAGGTTTCTATGGGGCTTGGCATACAGAAGGTATCAAATCTGTATAATTTCCATCAATGCGTAGAAACTACATATGTTTTGTTGCAGATTGGACTTGTCATATCAGAAAAGCAACCGGGGTTGTGCTACAGCCCAGATGGCATCATAGATTTCGGCGACTCGATTCATTTAGTCGAGATCAAGTGTCTATTTTCACTACGGGACAGCCCACTTATTGATCCCGTGAATGAAATTAGCTTTGTCCCTTACATCCATTATGTTAATGGGCAACTTACTCTAAAGAGCACTCATGCGTATTACACACAGGTGCAGCTCATGTTGTGCAGTGGTGAGCAGCCTTGTCTAGAGCGCGCCGACTCTACGGAGCAATTCAGCGCCACCTAACGTAGCGCTCTGGGTCCCGCGCGCATGCGCGGTAGGAACAGAGGCATGCCTGCTCATCGCTTCCTTGTCCAGCCACCGCCTTCCGAGTTCGTTCCGTGCCGCCAGGGACGCGCTGCCTGCAATTGAGACGCTGTGACGGCGGCGAGGGCGTCGCCATGCCGCCGTGTTTCACGAGTGTAACGAGACGGCCAGGCAAGCAAGCGCGAGTGATAGCAGACCACCGCACATTTCTGCACTGGCACCACTCGCCGCGGCCATAATGTCTTTCGGCGTGTATCTGCACTGCGTATTTAGCTAGGGGCGACAGCGCATTTCGCGTCTTTTCAGGCCGTGGCCAACTTGGCTGCCTCTGGGGCTTTTTATGACGCTGCAAGTGTCGCGGATGAAATGACTCCTCTACAATAGCTTGATTGGCGTAGGTAACACTCTAAACTCAAGTTCGGTTTCTCTAGAATTACAAAAGAAAGCACCGGTAGGTGGTTTGAAGAATGGCACATTTATTTAAATGGTACAAACTGGTGTGGGATACAACCGATAAAATAGACACACACAATCTGAAGTAATTCATGAAAAAGCGAATGAAAAGCAACGTTGCTGGACAGCAATATAATGGGAGAAGAAGATATTTATGAAGAAGTGAAACAGAAAAACAGAAATTGAGGATAAACCAATCAACGCGTGAAAACCAATGCAGTACAGGAGAAGGATGAATGTCGACTCGGATATAACATCCATAAACGGCTCAGGCGGTAGCATTGTTGCAAAAGTTTCAGGAGTAGGCGAATGTGGCTAAGTGATCACTTTCCGGGATCGCTCCACTCAGTATGGTATCGTAGCCCCCTGGGCGGCTTTAACACTGGCTATTCTGCCCGGTAACGAGTCGTAGAGGGGGTCGACAAAGTTGGGCACACCTCGCAGGCGTTTCCACTCAGCCTTAATAGCTTTCCACAGTTGTTCACCTGCGGCGACACTGAGTCCACTACTTTTGCTTAGATTTTTTTTAGGATTCCGCAGACGTTTTCTATTATAATAGGGCCCGGACTGCGCGCTGGCTAATCTAGGGGCATGATGCCCAGCTCGTCCATGAGGTCTCGCACAGGTTTGGCGGTATGAATGGGTGCTCCATCCTGCTGGAAATGAAACAGTCCATCGGGAAATGGCCCGTCGAGAACGTATGGAAGGAGCACCTTTTCAAGTATCCATGAATAGCTCGACGACGTCATTCTTCCTTCAATTCTGTGTATCGGCCCCAGACCTTGACAAGAAAGAGCGCCCCAGACATGGACTGTTGTTCGGCCGCTTGAACGAATACTCCACACGTAGCGTGGATCCCACCTGCAGTGCGAGAAAAATACCGACATATATTATTGTGCTATCCTGATCAAGTGCTCCCAGGCGTGCCTGCAGGTGCGAACAGGATACTTTTGCAGCTGACATAAAGAAAGCCGCGAAAAACTCCGACGGCGAAATTAATTCAGGCAAATTCAGTGAGAACCTAATACTATACTGACATGATTTTGCATTCCTGTGCTGCTATTATTATGGTCTTGCCGTCCAAATGGTATCACTCGGTTTATTTCACAATTTGGTAGAAAGCAAGAAATTCTGCATTCGAGCGCTCCCACAGCGTCAGTTTTAGCGGTGACCTCAACAATAAGGATTTTATCAACAGGATGACCTAGAAGGCCACACTCCATGTGAATCAGTTGAAAACATGCGCATCGCACTGATTCCAAGCTGAATCCATGGCGTGCCAGTTCGAAGGCGACAAGGATTCAACCACTGAGGAAAACTCCATCCTTTGGTCCACGTGGCGTTGCTCCAAAAGTGTCTTTCGGGCGGCGATGTAGGAATTCATGCCTGCTTCACGCAGGCGCCGTCTTATAGTGGAGTCGCTCACATTATCCAAACCCAGCTCGTCCCGAATTTCCCGTGCACTCAGGAACGGATCCAGGGAAGCTGCTGCCACAATCTGCTGGTCCTCTTCAACCGTCGTCTTCTTGCAGCTTGCGGCACGGGGAACATCAGCTATTCTACTATCATGGTTGAAGGCTTGTAAAACGCGGTTAACAGTTGCCATTGGGCGCCCTGTCAACTTGCATATTTTTCGTTGTGACATTGTCCTTCCCATCACCGCTATAGCTCGCCGCTCTTCTGGTGTCAAACGGGGTGCCATTTGGAATGCAAGGTTTGTCCAGCGCAGGTAGACTTTATACTTCGCTAACAGGACCGATACTTTGCATTCTTCTTCTCATTGGCCAGTCCGGCTTTCGGTCGACAGTTTTACGTGCCGTGCCGCGGGCAAGCTTTATCACGACAACATTCGTCAACGCGAAAAACTTCGAAGATATCATAACGAAAAGCGTGTCGGCACATAGCAACCGTGCTTGTAAAATGGATTGCTAGGATAACAAATGATTGAGTGGGTTCAAATGTCGCTTTTTTTTTCACGCCAGAAGAACTTAGTTTCATTCCAGCTCGGCATTCAACAGCTTTTGTCTGCCCTCTCAGCATTGCTTCCTACATACTTGCAGAGTTTTGTGGAGGTGTTGCCGTGTGAAGACACGACCCGTAGGAAACTCAAAACTGCCACCAAAATGATTTCTACTACTAGATCAGAGCTCCAAAATATTGTCGCAGGGCTGCTGCCTCGCTTTCTGCCAAAGACCGCTTTTCGTATTATCTCTGTTTGTAGTTGGATGGAGCATCTAACCACATCGCTAAGGTGGCTATAGCAATCCATGATGGACGGGATTGGCCTGTGTGCAGTCTTCACCTATACTTATACGCCTGGGGTGGGAATGGTGAAACAACAAGTAGGTTATCGTCCGAAGTAACACACGGGCTATAAATTATGCAGTACCCAAAGTTTGTCTAATAATTTAGGCCACCTGGGGGTTCTTTATATGCGGTGATACCTCACAGCACTATGGCGTTTTTGTATATCATCTGCGTCTTAATACAACCTCCACGCCTCTGATCAAACTTGCGGCCCTGTAATCAGCAGCGGAACGTTAAAGCCTCTGAGCCGCCGCGACGGCTTCACCGCAGAAGATTTCTGGCAAGCAAGTGGAGACGACTGAAATATCCTGCGGGACGTGCCAAACTGTCGACTCGATATGCAGCTTCGCACTGCAGAGAATAGCTAGTATAGAGCAAGCGAGAATGCCCTATCCATCTTTAAGTCGAGCGATCTGACATTTAGGCGCTTAGAACTACAACGGTTCTGAAACAAATCCAGCTCCCAACTGTCATGATGCTCTTGTCCCGCTTTATATTTTCCCATCCACGTTGTTTCTCATTCATTCATCCGTAATTTTTTTTCATCTGTTTTCGTTCGTCGGTATCGCGACTGCTTGTATCATTTAAAGAAATGTGCTGTTTTTTTAGATCACCTCTCGTGTTTTATTTTTGTTTTATCGTTTCCGAGAAAGAGCACTTGAATATCGAGCCTTACACATTAAGTGACGCCACTGAAACGATATTGAAGGAGTTATTTTTCTACACTCGTAGCGACATAAACTGCTGCACCCATGTGCACTCCGCGTAGAGGGAGCCAAATTCTCAGATCTGTATGGATGCCAAATGCGGTGTCACTTGTAGCTAGCTGATAACACATCGCGAAGACACGCCATCACACAATATGCCTGCAACGCATGGTGCGTGGTGGTAACGCTCACACCCTATAAATACTGTATACGGACATAATAGACGAAAATAGACACCAAACAACCATACAGGCCCAATTCTCGCACTCTTAGCCTGGTCGGCGCCTGAAGCGCGCGATCGCCCGCTATCACTTGGACGTGCTTCAGAAACGGGCGATCACCCGATATCACTTGCACTTGCTTGCCTAGCCGCCCCGTGATTTGTGCGAAACGCATTGGTTTTCCGGCCGCTGTTACATATCATTCAGCTCGGCCCTAGCGGACTGAAGCGCAGGCACTGAGGCCGAGTACCCACGAGCAGGCTCCGCTTTATTTTGGCCGCGCATGCGAACGAGACGCATAGCCCAAACAACGCGTTGCCCAAACCCAGAGCGTAACGTTCGGTGGCGCTGACTCGCGCCGCAGAGCACTGTCACCGCGCTCTAGACAAGGCTGCGCACAACTGTACATATTAATGCTGAACCATGCTTTCTCTTTTGTTTACTCGAGCAACCAGAGTGTGATAGTTCACGTCAACCGTGATGACGGCTTCCTCGCTGAATATATTTCTAAGATGGAATATTTCTACTTCACATATTTTTTGAAGTGCCTCACTCAGTTTTATCACTCCGCTCTCCGCTAAAGGTGTAGCTCGGCAAGTAGACATGCACAAACCTCATCAAATGCTTCATTGAGACAAGTGCTCATATTTATGTGCATGTATATCCCACAAAAAAAAATTTTTTTTACAAAGCTAGTGCAGAAGTGCTCACACACGTGCTTTTGTCACTGCTTCAGGAATGAGCCTAGTGAGTGAACAGTACAACGCATTTCTGAAACAACAGCTCACAATCACACATGCTACAGTGCAGAGCCAGTCACATCCTTTCTTCAGATTGGTGCTATGTTCTCTTGATTTCTTACTTAGACACTGACCCCTACGCTGATTCTTCAACAATCAAAAATGGCAAGTTGAAAACCCAGTGTGTGAGCACGACTTGACTAGCTCTCTCAAAAGGGCCTCTTTTAATTCGACATAGAGCACCCATGGCATCTTAACTTCGATCTTAGTGTGATATATATGCATATAAATATGTGCAAGGGTCTCTAAAAGCCCGCATTGAAGTTAGGGCTTGCGAATGTCCACTTCGGTCTCTCCATCCATCACAGTGCTTAAACAATCATAAGTATGTTTACCAAGAAGGCTAAAGCCCAATGATCAGCTAGTTATATTTTTTATGGTGAAATTGTCAAGGCAATCAAGGACCTGTTTTTCAAAGGTTTGTGTAAGCAAGGTACCTGGCAGATTGCTAGACTGAAAAGTGGCGTTACTGACAAGACTATTATGTGTGAATATTAGCATGAGGTGGTATATTCTAAAATTTATTGTGTACGTGCTTTTTCACATAGACGAGTTCTTGGCCACATGTAATGGCTTATAAGCTGTTGTAGTATAATGCAGCGAGTGGCATTGTCAAAAGCCTTTTAGGGGTTAATGGCTGGGACAACTTTGAGTTGTGCTAGTCTGAGGTCGTTAGTTATGTTGTCCTGTAGTTGAGCTAAAGCATCCTGTGTGGACATTTTCTGTAGCCAATGAGTGTGTAGGATGCGTCTCATTAATATGTTTGTGATCTGTTGACGGCTATTTTTCTCACAAGTTTTCCTACACATGAGGTTAGTGAGGTGAGGCATAAGTTCTCAACGGAGTCTGTTTTGCAAAGTTTCATGAGCTGTGTGTCGTGCATGCCAGGCAGAATTTGCTTGCTTTAGCAGGAATTAGTAACCAGTCTCTGTGAGTTTGTATAATGGCTAGCTATTATTGAATTTGGCTATTATTTTAAAAGGTGTGAGTAAGCAGCTGTCAGTAGTACTTTGATAAGTGTAAGGTCAGGTACTATTTCATGTTTTATAGGCTCTCTTTGTTGAGTTGGTCAGTCTTGATAAATCAGGAATGTGTGTTCGACAGCGTTAAAGACACTGTGCCTTTGTAAGTACACTTGTAGACTCAGACCATATTGGGTGCTGAAATTTCATATTGTGATGCGCATGAAATACTGTATGTGTTTGCATTGTTCAGCTTAGTGCTGTGAGAAAGCCAGTGTTTTGCTTAAATGGGCTGCATATGTTAGCAATGTAGAGATAATGTTGCATGTGGTATTGTCTTGTGCCAGTGACCACAGGTAGTGCTTCTGGAAATTTATGTGGAACAGCTGAGTGTATTACTCCTATCCACTCCTTGGATCATTCTGCTGCTGAGGTTTCAGTTCATATGATTATCGCAAGGTTTTGTCTCTACATAGCTAGACCATAGAATAAAGAACAACTTTAGAGAAGGGAAACTGTACCTTCCACAATGGTTCGAAAATAAGAAGCGGCAGCGCATGGAACTTAACGGGGGGCCCGACAGATGGCGCTACTTAAACAGGAAACGGAAATGTCTTTTTTTAGTGCAATATCCAATATGGCCGCTTTATACCGGTGGCTGGCGTACGCTGGGCGCTGGTACGCGCCGTGCTCGCCTCGCTGGCTTTGCGGCATGCCGCAGCTGCCGCGTTTTAATGGCCAGGAGACTAAAGAGCCTCTACTGACGCCCATACAAACAAGCCATAAGTGAGTGAACAGGACGTGCGACTTTATTGGCAGAAGCAAAGCAGTGCACCTTCTCATACAAGATCAGAAATAAAATTTGCATGTCGAGATGCGCTGAAACCATTAACGCGAGCTCGTAAACTGCTCACTTTCCTCGTCGCACATGGCGATCTGGTAACGAGCGACAATCAGTAGCGCAAGCAAATTGGGCAGTGCACCACCTGTTTGCATCGACAGTCGCCGTAACTTGCATTGCGAAGCAATCGGGTGACGCAAGGCATCTGCTGCCGCAACCAACACAGCGACATGGACTAAACGGCATTTTAGCGGTCCCGCCTTTCCAACCTGCACGTTTCTTTTTGTTCTTTCGGGGGCCGCTAATGTGTAACTCATAGTTGGTGCCCCGCATTCTCAATATGGGCATCACCATTTTGCAGCCACTTTTGCAGGCTATCAACTTCGGACCATGTAATAACGTGTGCTGGTCTCCGCTCACGCCACATCACGACCGATGAAGGCCCACAAGCATAATTTGCCGGCGGCTGCAGCAGGAAATGTCGAATGGGGAGAGCACCAATTACGGTGCATGTAAATTGGGAGTCTTTGTCGCTGTGTGGACTGCAGGAGCAGATGCTTACCTCGGGAGACTGTTGCCCGTGCAGCTGACCGGGTCGCCACATCGAAGAAACATAACACGGCAACCATTATCAAATTAGACTCTGCATTCAATCACCGCATAAGGTTCAGACAATACACCGTACATTGGCTAAAATCCACATGACAACAGTGGGCAATCACGCACTGGTCACTTACAGCACATTCAGCTATCCGATTTCAGGCACAGTGCTTGCCTACGTCCCACATGGTGGTCTAGTAACGACTGACAACCAGCAGCACAAGCAGATTGGACAGCGCCCCAGCTGTTTACACTGACAGTCGCCGTAACTTGCACCGCGAATCAATCGTGTGACGCAGGCACCTGCTGCCATAGCCAACACTGCGACATGAACTACCCGGTATCCTAGCGTTACCTCCTTTCTTACATGCACGTTTCTTTTTGTTCTTTCGGTGGCCGCTAATGTTTCGCGCACACTTGGTGCCCCACCTGCTCTCAATATGGATGTGGCCTGTTTTGTGGTAATCGCCATTTCGCAGCCACTTTTACAGGCCTTTCCACCTATGTGGATATCAACTTCATACGCTTCAAACCATGTAATCATGTATGATAGTCTCTGTTCACGCCAAATCACGGCCAAAGAAGGCCACAAGCACACTTTACCCATGGCTGCAGCAGTAAAGGACAAACAGGGAGCACCAATAGCAGTACATGTAAACAGGGAGTTTGCGTCACTGTGCGGACTGCAGTAGCAGGTGCTTACCTCGAGAGGCCGTTGGCCAGTGCAACTGAACAGGCTGCCAAATCCCAGAAATATAACACGGCAACCATGACCAAGGGGGACAACATTGAAACAAGATTCTGCAATCAAATCACTTCAGCATACTCTAACATAACGCTCAGTCTATACATGGGCACTATACATTGGCTACGATCTACATGACAACAGTGAGCATACACGCACACGGGTTGCTTGCGGCACATTCAACCGTCCGACTGTAGGCATACTGCTTGCCTTCGCCGCACACGGCAGTCTGGTAACAAGCAACAACCAGCAGCGCAAGCAGATTGGACAGTGTGTCCCACGTGTTTGCACCGACAGTCGGCGTTGAATATGAGCAACTTGCATTGCGAAGCAATCGGGTGAGGCAAGGATCTGCTACCACAGCCAACACAGCGACATGGAGTGCCCGGCATTTTAGCGTTAACGCCTTTCCAACCTGCATGTTCCTTTTTGTTCTTTTGCATGCCACTAATGTGTAATTGACACTTGGTCCCCACATTCTGTATATATGGGCATGGTCGGTTTTGTGGACATCACCATTTTGCAGCCAATTTTGCAGGCCTTTCCACACATGTGGATATCAACTTCATACACTTAGAACCATGTAATTATGTATGAGAGTTTCCGTTGATGCCAAATTATGGCCGACGAAGGCCACAAGCAAAATTTGCACACGGCAGCCGCTGGAAAGGACGGAACGGGGAGCACCAACCACGGTGCGTGTAAATTCGCAGTCTATGTCACTATGCGGACTGTAGGAGCAGGTGCTTGCCTCGAGATACTGTTTCCCAATGCAACTGATCAGGCTCCCACATATGAAAAACGTAACACGGTGACAAGTACCAAGTCAGACAGCAGCGAAACCAGATTCTGCAATCAATCACTTCAATGTAGCTTGCGCAAGAACGCTGGCTGTCGAGCAAGAATAGCAATCCTGAATGAGACTAGGAATTCAATATGGGAATGAGAAAGCTTGCATTCAAGAAAGAAGCCACCCTACTTTTAAAGCACTGAAAGCCAAAAACATTAACAAAAGTTAAATGCTACATAGCACACAGTGTAAAAGGTTAATGCAAGACACACGCCAATGCCGCATCAGCTATTTCAGGATAGGAATTGCACATGGCAACATACACTAGAAAGTACTGCTACAGATATGTTATGCTTCTAGACAGTGACTGGTATTAGGTATGAGCAAAGGATCTGTTGACCTTGAATGTTTGGATGAGGAATAGGAATGATCTCTAACAAATATGTGGAATGAAAAAGCTTGCATTCATTGAAACAAAATTATACTTGGCACGAATTGGCAAGGCCAGGAAGCTCACTAAGGAAGGGCAATCTGACAGAACACTCTTAGCCAGCGTCGTCTGTGCTTGTTCAGAGGTTGCAGGTACATCTGAAGACACAGAATTTTTGTTGTTGAGGTACCTGGATGACTCGGCAAATATCCGTGCTGGTGGAATGATGGCGTAGGCTCTTTTCACTCTTGAAACAGTCGTCCGTAGACTTGATATCTCATCCAAATGATTCTGGAATGGCTTCTTTGTTCGTGGTCTTGCGAATTCAGCTCCAGCCCCTTCCTGTTGGTGTAGATGGGGGCTCCCGTGATGACCAAGATGTACTTGGCACATACTCTGTTGGGGCAGAACAATGGCACATGAGATACAGCAGAGATTATACAAACTCATGTAGTGTTTTCTTTCATATTCGAACCAATTATGCTGAACTGTAAACATGAACAAACGTTCATATCATCTGCTACAAACAAATCGCATGTAACTCAAGACTAGCAAGCCAATACAGCATATATCAAGCATCTTTATTTCTGAACCAGGTGTTGTTTACCTTGTAGTAGCAGCCAAAGTCCACACAATGACCTTGTTGTAGCAGACAGCAGCTTGTATTTAGTGCATGGAGTGTGTTGCTTTATACTGGTGCCATCCTCATTACTGCATGTCTGGAACAGAAATTTTGACTGCATCAGAAATTGAATAAGCACAATTTTGCATTATAAAATGCGAAAAGGTGCGACATATACATTGCAATGGTTTGTGACTACAGAACACATGCAAATGTACGCTGTTTGTTCTAGGGTGCTTAAGCAGCATGGTAAATAAATATGGTTACTCTCCGTAAAATTAATTGATGTCTGCGCAACTACAATGCATGTCAACAGCTTAAGTATTATTAAGATCACAAATAAGAACATTTGTGCGCTCCTTTATACACTAGAAGAGATCACACTGCTGATTTCACAAGCAAATAGATGAAAGACATGAAGCTATTAGAAATGATGCATTCTTTTTGCATGGACGTGATGCAGCGCTTCACTACTGCAAAAATAAATGTCCTGAGGTAAGCCAAACTGAACAGCAAGAACATTTGGAAACAACAGGTACGAAATATGGGTGAATTATCATGTGTGCAACTGTTTAATGTATTAAATTCAGTACTTTAGCTTCAGTTTATCAAAAGGTTATTCGGTTCTGTGGACGCAAGAAGTTGCCGGCGGACTCGAAAAAAATATATATATTGATAAGGTAACTCAGTCACTTATGGCTACGGCTACAACGAGGTGAAAAATGTGATGCACGTTCCGATATCGCTTCCTCTTTCGTGAATGTGTATAATGGTGGCCTTCGGAAACAGCAACGGAGGGTCCTGACTGCCCATATGTAATGCAACATCTAGTTCGTTGACTTGCCTCCGCCTGTAAGTTAGCGAGACGAATAAATTACATAGCGATTGAAGCAGCGATGTTAAACGACTCACCGGTATTGCTGTCCCCAGTCGCACCAGGACCCGGCTCCCATTTCGATCCAGACGCGTTCCACATGGCTCACGACTGAAACCTAGCTTTCGGGCTTACACCCCAAGTTAAATAACGCGGGATATCGAAGCGCAATAAACTGGTGTTAGCACAAGATAACCAACCAATGTACGAACCAAAGTATCCGTACCTGCCGTGCACGCGAACGTACCGGTAAAAATTTTAAATCCAGGCCAGAGGTCACGTGGGAGGTCGATGGTGCTGAACGCTATTTTGCGTTTAAATGACAAAAACAATGACAAAAAACAACAAAGTTGGTAATGAAAAGTACAACGTAAAATAAGGAATTATAATTTTGTAGTCCTTATTATGCAATAAAAATGCTTCATTTACTGTTGAAGAAAGTTTGTAGGTTAAAATTGCGCTTACTACGGCGCCTCTAGCGGGAGATAATGTGCTCAAGGGGGAACCTTTTTAATTGGTGTACTATGCCTGTTTCTTTAGCAGCGCCGCGCGGCCGATTTTTTCGCCCTCTGTGGCCATTTGTTGAACTTGAGAGTGTGCGGGGCCTGGTTAGACTGTGGTGTGGTATTCTGTGCCGCTACATTTTTCACTAAGGCTTGCTTTTTAGCGTCTGATCTGAAGAGAAACTCATCAAGGAATAGCTGTGTTTTGGCCTCATGATGAAATGGTTCAGCTGGTGTGGTAATGACTGGAACAAGAGTGGTGTTTGTTTCCATGATCCAGGAAGAAATTCGCATAAATTTCAAGTTTCGGTCATAATAATTTAGTGACCTGTTTGCTTGCCACCACAGTTGCAAGCAGGCATAACACAGTACTTCTGCGCAGTTGCAATAACTACTCACGAAATTGCCTTTCTTTATGTGAGGCAAATAAAACAGTTGTTTTATTGCACAGTGCTGTTTACAGTGGTATTTTTAGGTCTCAATGCAAGCTAATAACAGTGATACTTTTAGTTGGAGCTGAAAAGTCAATAGGCATCCTCAGAGAACAGAGGCATGTAATGAAAGTTAACCTAAAGTAAAGGACTACCTACCAACCTTTGAACATTAGAATTCCGTACAATCTTGCCAACATAGCACTAGGGAGAGTGGAGAGGACACGTATCCCTAATTTTTAAAAAGTTTGCCTGGATACATGTTTTGTGAGAAACAACCACACTTTCTTAATGATAATTTATGAGTCAGTAGAGAGTGACAGATGACATTCATTTTAGATCACAGAAACTGGTTTATTTTGTTTGTGCTGATTTTGTCTGCATAAACTGGTGGTATTCTTCCACCATCAAGAGTATGGTCATAGATTGATGAGTGAAACATTTCAGTGAACAGAGTTTATCATAAAACGTCACATGGCATTTGAAAAATTAGCGAAATTTTGTAAAAGTTACAGAAATTTGGTAGATTTGATAGATACGTAAAGGTCAATAAAAGCAATGAGATCCTGTACTTAACCACAATTGCAATGTAAAAACAGCAATCAAGTACTTCACGCAAAACACAGATCACACTCAATGCTGATACACTGGTTACAGGTGCCAAAACGATTTTCAACCATCATAGTGAACTTCACCAACATGAAGTTGAATTTTCACAAATGGGCACACGTTCTGTTTCTTTATACTTCTAACTTGAATTCGGGACTTATGTATAAATGTCTTGGGCCAATACTGAAGGATAAGCAGGGTCTTTGCTGGGTTACAGGAGGAACAGAGGACATGATAAAGCGACTAGCTTTCTTTTAAAAGCACTGTCCGAGGAGAAAGAAATGACAAATCTCCAGCCACAGTGGTATACCGCAGGTAATGCAGACAAAATGCAATCTACACCCCTGTTTCAGATCTGATGAGAAAACTGTGCCCAGCTATGTCAAATGTTTGGCAATAGGGTAAAAAAATGCAGCTGCAGTCTTAAAGATCAAAAATTCACAAAACGCAGAATAGGTGTTGTGTACCGGCTTCCGTTAACCTGTGGCAACATGTACATAGGACAAACTGGTCGGTGCATAAACACCCGTCTAAAAGAACATGAACATTCTCTCGGTAAAGAAAACTATTCACACTTGTCAAACCACTGTAATCAATGTCATTATGATCCGGTATTTTTCGACACCGACATTTTGTATTCGGATAAAAACAAACACGTGAAAGAAGCATTTCATATCCCAATGTGTGCTGAAAAATGCATAAGCCAAGCATCAGTTGCAATCACTGGCAAAGAATTTGCTTTTTTAAATAGAGGTTGAACGTTTTTAATCTGTTTCTGTTTATACTGACGAGTCTTCTTGCACATGCTCAGTGCTCATAGCTGGGGTATTTATGTTCTGTGTCTTTCCAAAACTAATACAGTTGTGAGTAAGCGCTCATGTGTGTCCATTTCACTGTGTCCTTGTCAATTGTGCGTGCTAAATATTTCACTAAGAAATATCTGCACGAGTTCCACACAAGGCCATTGGTATTTTGCTTGTGATCTGCCTAGTGTTGCCTACAGGCCACAAATCTGTTGCTTATATAGTTCACTTTTTTCCCCTTTCCATTAAATAATTTATTTCTTGGCAAAGTAGACATTTCCTTTAAATATTCTTGTGCTTTGTCTGCAAGCGCGAGTGCAAAAACAATCAATGTGAAACAAGCTTGGTCTTATTACAACAGAGTGCAAATGATGCAGCTTGCATTCACTGAGTTCAACTTTAGCCAAATCATATCAAAAGGAACCTCATTAAAAGTACTGTACACAGCAGCATGTCCCCTATGTCAAGTCAAATTTTGTTGTTTTACACACAACATAGGTGAACATGTTGCAACTGCTTTTTTAAACTTTTCAACTCTAAAGCATGATTACTGAAGCTCTGTTAGAGCTATGAAACACCATGGTAGAAGGTTTTGCATTAATTTTCACTGCCTGGTTCTTTTAATGTGCATTAAGTTTATATACACAAGCAGGCACGTACCCAAGATTTTTTTTCGGGGGGGGCCCACCACCTCCATCATCATCATCATCATCATCATCATCAACCTGTTTTATGTCCACTGCAGGACGAAGGCCTCTCCCTGCGATCTCCATTTACCCCTGTCCTGCGCCAACCGCTTCCAACTAGCGCCCGCGAATTTCCTAATTTCATCGCTCCACTTAGTCTTTCGTCGTCCTCGATTGCGTTTTCCTTCTCTTGATACCCATTCTGTAACCCTAATGGTCCAACGGTTATCTAACCGGCGCATTACATGGCCTGCCCAGCTACATTTTGTCCTCTTGGTGTCAATTAGAATATCGTCTATACCCGTTCGCTCTCTGATCCAAACCGCTCTCTTTCTCTGTCTTAACGTTACGCCTAGCAATCTTCGTTCGATCGCTCTTTGCGCGGTCCTTAACTCATTCTCAAGTCTCTGCCCCATATGTCAGCACTGGCAAAATGCACTGATTGCACACCTTACTTTTCAATAATAATGGTAAGCTTCCAGTCAGGAGCTGGCAATGTCTGCCGTATGCGATCCAGCCTATTTTTATTCTTCTGTGAATTTCCTTCTCATGATCAGGGTTCCCTGTGATTTATTGACCTAGGTAAACGTACTCCTTCACAGTCTCTAGTGGCCGACTGGCGATCCTGATCTCTTGTTCCTTTGCCCGGCTATATATCATTATCGTCATCTTCTGCATATTAATATTCAACCCCACTCTTACACTCTTTCTGTTAAGGTCTCCAATCATTTGTTGTAACTCGTCTGCATTGTTGTTGAGTAGAACAATGTAATCGGCAAACCGAAGGTTGCTGAGATATTTGCCGTCGATCTTTACTCCTAAGCCTTCCCAGTTTAATAGCTTGACTTCTTCTAAGCACGCAGTGAATAGCTTTGGAGAAATAGTGTCTCCCTGTCTGACCAATTTCCCTATAGGTATCTCCCTGCTTTTCTTGTGTAGAATTAATGTAGCTGTAGAACCTCTGTATATATTCTTACGCGAAGGACGAGCCAGTAAGACGAGAAACAATTTATAGATTATATTTACAACGGTTGCAGCGCTGACCGGTTAGATTCACAGCGTGAGCCCAGTTCGTTCTTCCTCCACTTTTCTGGAGTGATGTAGCCCACGCACTTCGTTCAAACAAACAAATACCACACGCATGTAGCAATATTTTTCAAGCTTTTTACGTAAGCGTTCTGTAGTCCTTGATTACGTAGTGCCTCTAGACTGCTGGTATCTCTACTGAATCAAATGCATTTTCGTAATCTATATAAGCCACATAGAGAGGCTTATTGTACTCGGCAGATTTCGCGATAACCTGATTGATGACATGGATGTGATCCATTGTAACCTATCTCTTCCTGAAGCCAGCCTGTTCTCTTGGTTGACAAAATCCAGCGTTGCCCTTATTCTATTGGATATTATTTTGGTAAATATCTTATATAGTACTGGGAGCAAGCTAATGGTCCTATAATTTTTCAATTCTTTAACGTCTCCTTTTTTGTGGATTAGTATAATGTCTGCATTCTTCCAGTTTTCTGGGACCCTTGCAGTCGATATACACATCGTATAAAGAGCCGCCAGTTTTCTAAGCATTATGTCTCCTCCATCTTTGATTAAATGGACTGTTATTCCACCTTCTCCTCCCGCTCTTCATCGTTTCATGTCTTGCAGCGCCCTTCTGACCTCATCGCTCGTTATAGGAGAGTTTCTGTATCCTGTTCATTACTGTTTCTAAGTGAGGTATCGTGACTCCTCTGGGTACTGTATACAGGTCACCTTAGAATATTTCCGCTGCTTTTACTGTATCGAGATTGCTTATGATATTATCCCTATTATCTTTTAGTGCATACATCATAGTTTGTCCTATGCCAGGTTTCGTTTTTACTGATATGAGGCTGCGTTCATTTTTTTATGGCTTCTTCAGTCTTTCACATGTTATAGTTTCGAATATCAGTTATTTTCGCCTTGTTGATCAGTTTTGACAGTTCCGCGAATTGCGTAACGCTGTGCGGCCGCCATTCCCACACAACTGCGTAGAGCGCAGGACTCTGCGATTCTAGACGTACTGCGCTCACCGAGAAAGGTTAGAAAAACACCCACATAAGCACAGCAGAGAAGTGGCTACGTGAGGCGGTTCGACCGATAACTGTAGAAGCGTCATTCAAAGCAAGTAATTATTCTCCACTTCCGGCGGCGTTTTCTCTACTTCCTTTTTAAATAAAGAGATGTAGATCCATAAATATTCTCATAAACAATGGTTAACATTTTTATTATTCGCTTTTGCTTGCAGTTTGGTTGTTGCGTTGGCTCTCTCCCTTAGTAGATCGCTTAATTTCCCAACTCCTTGCGATTTTTGTTTCCGGTTTCCAATTTTGCACGAAAAGTGCTATACAATTAAGGAAAAACAGACGAGGTAACTGGCGACAGTCATCTTGCTTATGGGTTTAAGGGTTATTGCAGGGTTTCATGATGGACGCTCTTTCACATCATTTTATTTCCCACCTTATCTAACCCATATCATGTGTATATGGTTCCGCGGGCATCTGCCAGCGTCGCGGCGAGCCGTAACTCAAGGAAATAATGAAGCAGAGGGAAAAGTTAAACGCAATTGGCGTTGTCTCCGGCCGCAACTCGTTCCATGAGAGTACAGACCAGCTGAGTAACAGCCGCATCCCTCTCCTGGTCCCAGGATCAGCCTAAACAAAGAAGGTTGAACTAACAAAAGCAACAGCTGTGCGCGTGACGGTTGAATAGATGGTGACAACTGAGCGCATCTGGAGTTAATCGCGCGGGTGCGGAATCTATGAGAAAACTGTCCTTCACATTACAAGAAATGCCGATAACTACCGCCATCTAAAAGGAGTGAAAAAGGCAGCATAAGGCTGACCGATGAACAGGTGCCAAGTCTCAACATTAATCTGGCGGCGCTTTAAGAATGTGTGAGGAGTGGTGGCGTGGGTGGGGAGGGGGAGGGGGGTATGCCACATGATTTCGGGGGGCGCCCGGGCCCCCCCGGGCCCCCTCATGGGTACGTGCCTGTACACAAGTCTGTTGCACTTCTGCCCAAGGCTACAGCTTGTTCCATTGTTAATACCAAGGTGAAAATCCTCAAACTCAATATAGTTCCTATAAATTCTGTAGACAAGAAGAATGATGGGCTTAGCTCACACAATTAAGTACTCCTTGCAATACACACCTGAGGTCACATGCAATGGTTCCCTACATGATAAATGCTGGTAAAACCACTAATGCTGTCCTGAATTACCTGCAAATGAATATAATACAACAGTGAAGGTGAACCTTTTCACACCAGTTTCAATTTGAAGGAGTAAATCTTCGTGAAATTTTTTTAATTTATTGTAGCATGTACATTAACATATAATATAGGTTGACAGTGTGAGAAGGTTCATTTCCTAATTCAGAATGAATAGCACGATGATCTACGGCATTTGTCTTATGGTTGTTCAAGCTTTTGTGCGTTTATAATTGGCGGTTGCAGATTCACCAGGATGCAACACATTCGCATGATATCACTCATAAAAGGAATGAGATCATTAGGTACTCGAAAGCTAATAATATTAAGCAATTGTATTCGCTGGATAGCTCTTTCAACACGGATGCGTACCTGAGCAATGTGGTAAGTTTGCAGGAGCTCATCATATGTAAATTGCATGTTTCCTTTAGAGAAAGGGGGCAAGACAACCATGACCTTGTTTCTTTCCGCTGGTGCTTTCAGGCCTGGAAAACCTTTGTCTAACACAACATCGCCTGGCTCAATTCTATTGAGAAAGCCTGATTCCAGAGTTATGTGCGTGCCTGATGCTCGACCTCCATAAGCCTTTGATACAAAAGTCACTGCACCATTGGGCAAGATTCCAATTAAAAACTTCAATGTGTAGAATCCCTTGTAGTGTGAAAAAAGAGCTCGACGCTGCTCTACAGTAGGTGGCTCTTCCGTTCTCACTTCACTGCAGTCTATAATAAAACGACAGTAAGGGTAGTGTACCTTAAAGCATGCTGGCATAGTTGCCTTGACAGCAGCTTGCGACGGTTCAGGTATGAAGTGTTGCATTGAGTAAAGATTCCTCAAAACGAAAAAAAAGATGCGGCTAACAGTTGTACGATGCAGGCCAAAAAGAACAACTATGCTTGCAAATGACATGCCAAGTTTCATCTTCATTAGGAAGATCACCATCTTTTGAGGGATAGGGACATCAACACACCTCACAACCACAGATGAAAATAAAGACATTAGCATGGCAAACACATTTGCACTGACTCCACATAGTTCTGTGAATGCATCTTTCCTTTCGCAAAGAGAGCTGTATCCAAGGAAAACGCGGCTTCGCTCTTCTGGCCCAGTGGCGGTTGACCTCGCTGCAGGTTCTGCTTGCACGCTGCTGTCTCTAGTTTCAATATGAGACACTTCTGTCGATGCATCACACTGTGACACCACAGAAAGAAACAAGCTACATGGCTCCTTGAATGAACTGTTCTCTGTCTGAGTCATCTGAAAAATTCAATATTAACAGATATTATTGTCACACCTTATTGTTGTGTTGCCATGAAAATGATCAAACAGACCAAAAATATATGCGTTGTAAGTTGTCTGGAACAGTGTACAAGTCATGGACAAAAATCTTTGAACCTATTTGTATCAGTATCAACTAGTTAGGTGCAGAAAAATGTATTTTGTAGAACAGAAAATAGAAACAGAACGTAATCAGCACAACAGTTCATATTAGCCCATAAGATTTCAAGATGCGCCTCTTTGGAACACAAACCGACTGTGTACTGTGTAAAAAAAATTGGAGGACGCTTAAGCTTCGCCTTCAAGAGTGGGACGCGACAGCGTTCCCGTCGACCCGCCAAGGGGTATAAGACAATGCGCTACGGCACAGCAATCACTTACGATGCGCCCCGCATCGGACTTAGCGCCCACCTATCACGCGGTGAGCGTCGAGCAACGCAGCGTTTGGCGCGGCAACGAAACGTGCGCCTGAGCGAACGAAACGAACCAAAGAACTCGGTGTCTCGGAGGGGAAACGATCTACGCCAGCCAAACGTCGTGATCGGCACGGGCAGAGAGATAGATAGTAATCTAAACCGGAAGCACGGCGAGGGGTCGTCAGGGGAGAGGGAGTCCCGCGACGCGCCTGGCAGCGGTCCCAATGCGCGCGCGGCGCGCCTCCTGTCGGGGCAGCGCCGTACATTGAGAGGAGGGGGTCTTCTGTGTTTGCCGCAAGATGGCTCTGCGTGTGCGGAAAGCGCAGAAGAAATGCAGCGGAAACGCACTTCGCAACTCGTGTAATTGTGACTTCTGTACGTTACATGTTCATAATTACCGATATACACCGCAGTATAACTTTCCACGGCTCGTTTCGAAGGCAACACCGCATTCACTAGAGGCGCGTTTGCACCGCTTGGAAGCATCGAACTCGTGGCTGAGTGGTAGCGTCTCCGTCTCACACTCCGGAGACCTGGGTTCGATTCCCACCGGGCCAATCTTGGAAGTTGCTTTTTATTTATGAAGCGCCTGCCGTGATTTATCGCTCACGGTCAACGCCGCCGACGCCGACACCCGACGCCGACGACACCGGCTTTTCTGCGACACGAGCTCCTTAACGCTATCGCGTTAATACGAGCGTCTTACCACGGACGCGAACTTGTTGCATTCTTCCGACGCGGATGTGCCCTGTGCTGAGTCGGGACTGAAGGAAACGGTGGCTTCCAAGTTTGACGTTTCGTTGCGTTCTTCCAGTGCCGCTGTGTCGTGCTCTGAATTCAAGGAGACGGCAGTATGACACGTTGGAGCAATGACTGGTCGCAGCGCGCTCCGTCGCTGAATCCTAGAAGAACACGACAAAAAGCATGAGTGTTACTGCGTAAGAAAGTGCCCGAATGCACAATAGGGGCAAAACTACGAAGTTTCACTTCCAAGGTTCCACCAAATGTTTCAAAACTTGTACTCAGAAAACTTCGCTTACGTAGTACTGCCCATGATTGGTCGTCGGCGCTGCGATTTCGCCTTTATCATGCCGATTATTTTCACGTGTTGCGGGCGCCCGCGCGCCGGCCGAACGCTCACGTAGTTTTCCAAACAATGATTCCGAATTTCCGATGATCATGTTACACTAGTAAAAGTCGGCACGAAACTATCCTCTGCTTACCTTTCAAATCTTCCGAGTTTTGTCTGGGGCAAAACGGCATCACCCTTTTTGTAGCAAGTTGGAAATATTGTTGGAATGTACGCTGGGTGCTGAGCGATGTTGCTTCTCTCGTTTCCCACGAACTGAGCACTGCATATTCGCGTTTCATTCCTTTTCGGTTGCCACGGCTCTCCCTCTGAGCTGTTAGAAAGCAAGTAAACAATGTGTCTGAATACATTAGGCGCACAGACTGGCATTATAAAGGCAAAAGGCGCAGCCCATCAGAAACAGGTCAAAAGAACGCAGACGACACACACATTTGGCGCTTTGGTGTGTGTTGTCTGTGTTCTTTTGTTCTGCTTTTGATGCGCAACTACTTTGCCTCCATTATGACATACCAAGAAGCCTAACGTGCAACATGATACTGGCATTATACGATAGTAAGACATCTTTACCTTGCTCGGCGGACAGCTGCGATCCACCTCTGTCTTCTTTCAGTCTCATACGATTTCCAAGGAAAACGGTAGAATTTGATGGGCGGCAATTTTCAAGCAGTGTTCCGGAACTGTAGCTGTTGTGACAGCCATAAACGCAGCAATACGGCGAATTCTCTTTCCTGGACCCGGTTTTCACAACCACGCGACGAGGCGCCATGCTCCCGTACGTTGTCAACGCGTCCACTCCGCATTCACCCCCAAGCTATAATCGCCGTCACCCCGCGACAGAGGGCGCTACGTCGCGGCTTGAAGCTGCATTGCACGAGCCCTATTGGCCTCGAGCTCCACCACTGGAAAAGCTGGCGCCACCGTCGGCGTGACGAGCTAGGAGGGATCACGTGGACATAGCGGCCGCGTCGGCTGCTTCGGGAGCGCCGAAGCGAGCTGAAAACGACTTTAAATTCCCTCGTATCCCGCCGTCCTCAATCAGTGACGAAATTTTCCCGCTTCGAGTGTCTCCTTTACAAGGGTTGAAAGCACTACAATAGGTAGTGGCTGCCTTTGAAGGGGCGCAACATGGCAGGCTACTGCTCGGTGCCGCAGGGCCGGACGCACGTGACGGAGGCCGGTGTCAGCCGTATTCACACGTAGCCGCAGCTAAAGAAGCTGCGTGAAGCTTGGCTCGCGAAACATAAAATCGGCAAACAGTCGTCGGCTACAATTCGGGTATGCAGCAAGCACAGACGCGAGGAAGATTTCTGCTACGGCGCCCGGTCTGCGATGTTCTGAAAACGCGCACTGAGACGCTCGCCCGAGTCCGCTACCCGGCTAATGTTATGACGGTTAGGTCTATGAACTTGTCGATGCTGTAGATACTGGCAAGTTCAGTGGAGTGGAAAGGCAGCGGTAAGAAGCACATTTAAAAAAAGTATGGCATATGGTCATGATTGTGTTATGAATTAATGCATTGGATTACAAAAAAGGAGCAGCGGGAAATTGCACGTTGAGAACACCGATAAACATACAGTGCGACGCAACTCGAGAAATAATATTGAAAGGTCAACGAATTTAGAAGAAAAAAAAGATCGAATCGTCGCGACGGCACATCGCAGTCCCCCCGTAGGCGTCGAATTCTCTACAATGAAATTATTTTTGAACAGCTCTGATAGCGCCCACGCAACAATGGTTGCTTGTATACCGTCAAATGATCATATTCTGCGGCCTAAAGCTTATGGCACGGTGCGAAAACGCGCGCGCGGAGAAAGCGAAACAGTGCGCGGACAAGCATGCAGACGCGCATTCGGTCGCTGCGAATCTGCGCGTTCGCTGCATTGAGGCTTCTTTCTATTACGCTCTATTTAGTTATACAAACACTATAAGAACATATTTCACATAGTTTGCTCTCAGTGTTTACCTACCTTTCACGCAAGAAGCCGGTTCGGGAGACTCCATCGCGGCGACCGCGCGCAGTGGCGTTCACAGCACGTATTCGGTAAAAATATAGCGTGTGTAAACGATTGTGTGCTTTCAGTTTGCCCAAGATTATTATTTTGACAGTAAAAAACTTCTCTCGTTTCGAAAGTACTTACAGAAATGTCCGGGAGAGCTCGCGCGTGGTGTTTTCAGTGAGCACTGACAGCAAAGCCTATGAGTAGCGCGCCGCGTGATCCTTCATCATACTACGCCAGCGAGGCGCTTCCGATAGATGGCGACTCCGTAACTCCTCGCCGCCAATAAGCTGTCTGCGGCGGCTGCTGTGAATCACGCCCACGCGTCACCCACGCGCCGCCCTTCGCGATTTCCCGATTAGCGAGGCAGTCGCGCCACACTTCGCTCCGTTTTCAATGTGCCGCACGAGACAGATTGTCCGCGCCAGCCAATAAATCGCGAAATGAAAACACGTATATAGCTGTGCTCAAGTTTCTATTTAGGGAGTATCGTAAGCTTCGGTGATATTTTTGCAAGTGCTAACTTGAGGATAAAACAACGTTCCAGCGCACTCACTTTTGGGAACTTTAACTAAGCATCTGGAGAATTTAGAAAATATCCGCGTCACGTATAGATCCAAGCGAGGCACCAATGCCTTCTTTTGAAATCACTCACTTTCGTCAATTTTGCCTGAATATAAACGTAGGTGAACAATAGCGCAATAGTGTGAATTTTCTGTGAGATATGAGAGAGGAGTTTAATAGAGGAAGGTTTCAGCTTGTATGTCATGCTGCAGGTACAAGACTCAATAAAAACGCGATTTCCGTAGTCGAACAGATCCACACTTTCTGATAAATCTTCAAAAAGTGTCTTACCTGCCTCTTCACGAAATTCTCAGCAGGAAATTCCTTCCAGTCATCGTCATCTTCTCTGCATCGTTCATCGTCCAGCGCACACACGTATACGCGCCCGGAATAGCGCACTGGTGGTAGCAAGGCTCGCGCATAAAGTTCACGAGGGTTGCAATGTGGGCTTGTTGGTAATGCATCTTTAAGGGTTGTATGGTAGCGCGAGTAAAAGACGGGAAAAATGAAGTGTGTGTCCCTGTGTGTCTTCTTTTGTCGTGTCTTTTATTCGTGCTACCGTACACCCCTTGAAGATGCATTACCACCAAGCCGTCATTGCAACCCACGTGAATTTTATTTCTAGTACATCGGGCTGTCTTATGCATGGGCTTCGAGCTAGCGCTGTGTGTCTTGTTTTGTCCCGTCTTTTAATCGCGTTACCGCACACCCCTTGAACTTCCAGGGCCGGTATTTTGTAGCGATGCCTTTTCCTATTCTATGCTTTTTCAGACTTTTCGCGCTTGGCCACTGGTCAGAGCGATGGTCTGCCCACATTATCAACGCGATCAGGCGGCCGTGTGTGGGGGATGGTAAGAATAGCATAGAATAAGGCATAAGGCATCGCTACAAAATACCGGCCCAGAAGAAGTGCGCGCAAGGCATAATTCCAGTCGTGTTTGCCACATTTGCGCATGCGCTGCATATGTTAGCTGCTAGAACGGATTCTACGAAGTGCAGAGGCTTACGGTCCATTTCAGCTGAAAATGCGGACAGGGTGTAGGACCTATCATCAAGAGCCATCGTCCACGGCTAACGCCAACGACCCGGGGCACAAACCAGTACGGGCCTGACGCTTCCGCGAACGTCGCCTCCTATCTTATTTCTTGGGTGTCGTCACTGCGACAACCGCCTTTATCGTTGAGTGCACCTTACTGTAGGCGTCTCGACAGCACAGTTGTCGAACTCCGCGCGTTTTCCTAATAAACGTTAATTATGGTTCCTTTCCCTCTTGCGCTGCAAACGTCATTTCTAATAACGACTATTTTACGTGTGTACTCATCACATTTACTAGCACAGTAAATTTTTGTAGCCGTCAGCACGTCAGAAAAGGGCGACGCCTTTCGCACGATAGCGAACACTCCTCGCACAGAACGGGACAGCCTCACTAGATACAATGACATAACCAGTGCATATTTAAACGCCAGAAGGATATACCCACCGCCGATTCCCTAATTGAACAGGAGGCAGGACATCGCCTGGAGACAGCTCCAGACGAACACCTTCCCTAACCCATTCCATCTGAAACGCATCTTTCCAGATAAGCATCAGGACGACACGTGCAGATTGTGCCAGGAAGGTCTACTAACACTCGAACACATGCTGTGGGAGTGCAATATAGTGATATGAAGAATGGCCGTTGCTCCGGAGACCCTGTCGTCGAGGTGGGCCGCCGCTCTGCGTAGCTCAGACCTCGGCAAGCAGACGTGGCAAGTCCAGCAAGCTCGTGAGGCGGCGTTGAGGCAGGGCCTTGGCGTTCCCCCGTGGGAGACCTGAGCCTGGGTCGCGTTAAACATTGCCGGACGTACAATAAAATTGCATCCATCCATCCATCCATCCATCCATCCGATGTAGTGCGTTCGCCTTGCTGTGGATGTTGTGGATGACGACGACAGTTTTTTCACAAACACACACGCAGACATACCCAAAAGAAAGACAATTACACGAAAAATTACTATTTCAGGGCACCACAGATCATTGTTGCTGCTAATTATACGGTCGCAGTACTGCCGCCGTCGCTTCCCACATACTCCTATACATTCGCTAATCACTATTTTCCGCATAAGCTGGTAGGTGGACGCACTAGCAAATAACACAGCTGGTGAGTTGAATCTTCTCGTTAACCTGACGTGAGCTATGAACGATAGATATGCAGTGTTCCCATGCTAAGACGCAGCGAGTCCTATATGAAACATTGAAGATGCGCCGCCTTTGTAGTCGAAACCAATATGTTGTTAGCAGATACCTAAAAAGGCGCCGCAGTATTTTTCTAGCTCTAATTGCGCAACCATTGCTGACTAAATATTTAAAATTTCAGTGAATATTTATATAACCAGTATGTCGATATTGGGTATCTTAGAGCACATATGACAACACCAGTTTTGATTTCTGTGAGACACTCACCCCCGTATTCACAAACGCACCTCGACTTGACCCTCCACTCGAAATGCTCCTTGAGGGCGGTTTTTCATTTCACAAGTCGCCCTCCACTTGAAACGCGCCTTGAGTGAAGGAAAGCTCGAGCGCTTTACTCGAGAATCTCAAGGTAGCCTCGCAGCTACCTTGAATTGCTCCTCGAGTGTGCGTAAACATGGCTGCCTTGCGATCTGTCGCTCGCATCGTCAGCATTTTCCGATGGACGCCAGTTGCCTCCGTAGCTTTTCTTGGGTTAACCGTGCTGCGCATTTTCAAGGGCTTCGTTTTAGGGACCGTTGCAGTCCTCTGGAGCGCTTCGGCATCGGAATTATTCCACTGCAGCGGCGAGACAGATTGGCCGTCCTGTCAAGAAGACTGCGAGCTAGTGCAGTGATTGACGTCTTACTCCGTGCATGAGCCAGTTGATGACCTGCACACTGGTATTCTTCGTGCCAGTGCTCCGAACCTACTATCGGCGTCAGTGCATTCACGTGTTTCTTGCGGCTCATCGTAGAAAGCCGCATCAGTTCAAGCACGGCGCGATACATAACTGCGGCGGACTTCGAACTTGCAAAAAGAAAACAGCTACGAAGATTCCTGTCATCAGTGCGTCTATTGCCTGTGTGCGTGTGTCGCTTGCGCGAGCGCCGGCAGTCGCCCCGTCGGCGCTGTTTGTACTCGGGAAGATCGTCACTGCCTCCGCTAATCCAAGGAGGGCGAAGCACACCGCAGCAAAGCGAGCATCTTTGCAAACGAGCAGGTGCGTTCACTTTAATTTTTGCAATTTTCTTTAATTTGATGCGGCTAGTTCCGCTAAGGAAAATAAGAAATGGACTGTAATTTCGCGCAGACCGTGTGCAGTTGGGGCAGTTTAAAGTCATAAGCAATAATTACGCAATCCTTGCTTCAAAGCATTCAGTTTAATTAGCTTGTCATCCCTATGAAGATCCAAGCTCAACGAGGAAGTCACCAACCATGAAATAGCATTCAGAATTATACCTGCACGTATACACAGGTTAATGTAATGTTTTGCTCGAATAAAAGAGACAGAATAACAATACAAGAGTAGAGTTTTGTGCATCACATTATTTTTTATTCCGATAAATAAAGGTGTGGCAGTGTAGTGACAGCATCTAATACAGACAGAGCTAGCAAGTGGTAGCAGATATATCTCGCACACCTTTATTGCGAACATCCCAGCTCTGTATAGGGTTCATTATGTAAGTGTTCGATCGCTGTTTTCGGTCTTGCTGAGCAAGCGGTAGACCAGCTGAAAAATGTTTCTTTGCAAATAAAAATAAATAAAAACAGTATGAGCTAATTAATGTAAAAAAAAAATCGCACTCTAGAACACAAGCTTCTTAAACTAATGTATTATTACGAAATGTAAACTAAAGAAAACGAATACAGTACCTAAGCTAGTTTCATGGACCTTTTTTAACATCGTTGTATGTTTATTACCAACTCCTCCTCTTTGCAGGAACCAGGTTGCCAACACACGCACGAAGAGCAACTGCCTTTCCAACTGTGCTGCACTTGCATTGGTGTGCAAGTGGAGGAGAGGTCCAGTTAATGTACTGCTGCACTATAATAGCCGTCGAAATATTCTGCTTAAGGCATCTATCATTTTTCTGATATCCTACCAGCTGAAACGTCACCACTAAAAGCAGTTTGACTGCATGTATTCGCCTTCATAGACACGTTGTAGCTGAAGTCATTGTATTTTTCATCCAGATGGCCTTTCTTCATTCATATTTATTAAGTCAATATGTACCCCTTAATAATGTCTGGTCAATTGAAGTGCCAATTTTTTTTCTAAAACAATAAATTAACATTATTCTCGCCTTTTTGTACTTTGATAGTATGCAATACAGCGTGAACTCTGATCCTTCAAACAAAAGCAGTAATGAAGGAGAAGAAAGGGGGTTGACCGAGGGGTGCGATATTTAATAATCATATCATGAGAAGCCAACAAGCAAAGTCACCAAAGACAACATAAGGGAAATTACTTGTACTTACTAATTGAAATAAAGAAATGATAATGGCAATGAAAGTGGATGAAAAAATAACTTGCCGCAGGTGGGAAATGATGTAGTTCTAGTAGTAGGAGTAGTTAGTTAGTTCTAGTAGTAAAATATAAATACACAAGAAAGTGGATGAGAAAACGGTGCCGCGGTAGCTCCATTGGTTAGAGCATCGCACGCCTATGGCAAGTTTTCTCAACCACTTTCATTGCCTATAATTTGTCATTTGTTTAATTCAATTAGTAAGTAGAAGTAATTTCTCCTCTGTTGTCTTTGGTGTCTTCGCTTGTTGGTTTCCAAGGATATAAACAGAAGGAGTAGTACTGCTGACAAATATATTCTAGAATAAAACACCATCTCTGTTCAAGACGGTAGCCTGTCGGGTGTAGCCACCCGACGGCATGCAGTGGTAAATTCTTGTAGAATATATGCTGTTTCTACCCTGCTTCTAGCTTCAGCTTAAGATAAGTTATGACGGCCCGAACAATGAGTTTCTTCCATTGGATGCGGATGACAGCTGGCTTCAATGGGGTTTGCAGAACTTCAGCAATTCACCGAGGTACAACACCCAGGGTAGCAGCGTGTCTTGTGGGATCCCAAAATAGGCCAAATGGTGATGCAGACTGTCACAATGACAATGCTGAAAAATACAGTACAGAGCGCATTACTACCGTTATTTCAGAAAAGCTGAGATCAACCGTCAAAACTATGGCATATTTTTAATCTACACTTGCTCATGCTAAAATAGCTTCAGCATGCCACAAAATACTGAAGTGCTGCCTACAAATACTACGAAAGTGTTGCTTTGCAAATTGTGCGCAGCAAAAAGATCCTGTCGCAGCTGCAAAGCACCACGGGCAACTGATGACCTCGCCCATCATATTCATGCGATTTAAAACAAAAATTATATGGCAGCTGAAGGGGAATAAAAAATTAATTTGATTTCATTGACATGGCTGTTTCATGTTTGTAGTTCTAAATAACAGGGTGTCCATTTCGCCATCTTGTGAATGTGGGGACACGTAACATGAATTTTTTTACAAAGTTTATGAAAATAAGCACAGACTAATTACCGGGTAGGCTAGTCAAGTACTTCTTCAGCACCTAGCTTCTTTCAGGGAAGCGAGCTGGTGCAATTCCAACAGGCAGGCACCATATCTATCGATGCTTTCAGGTCTTCCAGAAGCCTTACTGTCCAGCACAGGCATTGATTTTTTCATCAGCTGGTCCTTCCAAGGCCCACATCCTGCACCAGAATGCCAAAACCTTTATGTAGACAGGTCGCTCGCGCGCTAAGTAATTTCAGTATATTTAAGCAACGGAAATGAAAAAAAACGTAGCACAACTAAAAATATGTCGGCATTGCGTGGACTTGAAAGCTCAGTTTATGGAACGTGCATCAGCTGCTACCACATAGCACACTGAAAGAGTTAGGACGAAAAAACAAATGGTGGTGATGAAGTATTGACAAGAGAATTTTCGGAAGATTGAAACATTGCGTAGCGTATATGTGAAGTGAGGAAGCACAGGAAATGCAGGCACCAGTGCTGGTTCGTTGACCATATGTGCTACAAGTTGAGCAAGCCGACTGACCACCACGGCTTCTAAACCAAACTACAGGACTCAAAAGACGCTTGTTTTTTTTTCAACCTGCCGGAGCTACGCACTCAACCATATACGCAGTCTGCCACATGTATACTATAACTGCTTCTCCTCTACCGAAAGATTTCATACGCGATACTGGAATGATCGTTGGATGCAGGCGCCGATCCTTACCGTCTACATTATCGTTTAAAAAAGCGAAACCAACAACAGATTGTCGTGCCGAATCTTCCACAAGTTCCCATTAGCAATATATATATATATATATATATATATATATATATATATATATATATGTTTTGCACAAGCTTATCCTGCCTCGGATACATTTCAGGTACTAATTAATGCCGGCAGCATGCATGAGCAACTGGAGTCAATCATGCTTGTCTACATCGGAAATGGCTTATCGACAGCGCAGCGGCAACCTCAAGAAAACCGCATTAACATACTGTGCTTCCATGAACGAATGGCTCACTCACCCATATTTTCTGTCCTGTTGTTGCTTTCAGCAAACTCACAGCACCACTCGGTCTTCAAGGTAAACAAAGCTGCCCATCGGCCGTTCCATCTGTGGCCTCGGAAGTCATTCAGGCTCGGTCACCATACGCACAAGGACAAAATCACCCATCATAACCGCGATTATCAACCGCAACGTCAGTCACCAATAAAACACTAGGAAAAACATCGGAACATCGGAGTGCGCATCACAGATTACGCCACTTCTGTCGCTGCGGTGTCATCGGCTGACGCCCTGGCTTCCTGGCACACTATCTTCGATTGACAGCGCCATCTTCCCTCGGATCCCCGATATAAAGCCTAGACAAACCATCGCCACGCTCAGTGGGCTTGGCGGCACGTCAATGATGGGCCATCCTAACCGACTTCACTTCTTCGCTACGCAGTTCTTGATGCTGTCCTGGATTCTGAAGCTAACACCGTGCTCCGAACAGCCTACCTGGATTCCACTGCCTGCCGATGAGGACGCCCCGCATTGCCATGGCGAGCTGCGCCGGACCTACCTCTACGGAACATCGGAGTGCGCATCACAGATTACGCCACTTCTGTCGCTGCGGTGTCATCGGCGGACGCCCTGGCTTCCTGGCACACTATCTTCGATTGACAGCGCCATCTTCCCTCGGATCCCCGATATAAAGCCTAGACAAACCATCGCCACGCTCAGTGGGCTTGGCGGCACGTCAATGATGGGCCATCCTAACCGACTTCACTTCTTCGCTACGCAGGTAACAAATTGCTGTTGCCTTTTCGCTAAACGCACTGGTTACCGAACATTACTCGTGCTGCCGAGCCCACGGCGCTCTCTTTGTATAGTATTTGACTGTGCTCGCATGCTATTGAGATTACTTTTGTTGGCAGGAGATATTGAGACTAATCCTGGACCTAGAAATGATCCAACTGTACTCCCTGCTGATATGCTTGATGTTCTGAAGACATTGCAAATCGGGCAGTCGGCCATGCTTGAGCAGCTAAATTCAATTAGGTCAACCCTTGCTGATCATGAGAAAACGTTCAGCAAACTCGGCACACGGTTGACCAAGATTGAATCCGACCTGTTGTCACTTTCGAATATAAAGTCCCAGGTAAATAACATAGAAAGCGTCGCTAATAGCAGCGCTGCTCAGGTAACTGTGCTGACCGACCGCATTAATGAGATAGAAAACAGATCCCGAAGATGTAACCTGGTTTTTTTTTTATGTATCGGCGATGCGCGTAATGAGTCGTGGCGTGTTTCTGAGGAATCAATAATTGAACACTGCCACAAAAACCTGGGCGTAACTATTCAAAGCCGTGATATAGAACGTGCCCACAGACTTGGCACTTTTCAGGAGGGAAAACGGAGGCCAATAATAGTAAAATTCGCCCACTTTAAAGATAAAGAAGGCATCCTTTTCTCAAGCGGTAAGCTGAAGGGCACCGAATACGGCATTAGCGAAGACTTCTCCCCAGAAACTCGTCTGGCCAGGAGACGTCTAATCGAATTTGGAAAAGCGCAGCAATCTTCATTCAAGCTCCGTTACGACAAACTTATTTCTGGCCGAAAAACCTACGTTTACGATCACGCTAAACAGTCGGTCGTGGAACGTCAATCCTAGCAGCAAGTGCAAAAACCACTGAGGCCGACTCAGCGTGTTAAGCACAATCTATCGTTGCTCTACACTAACATCCGCAGCCTGATACCCAAACGGGGATCCCGGCCACGGCGGCCGCATTTCGATGGGGGCGAAATGCGAAAAACACCCGTGTGCTTAGATTTAGGTGCACGTTAAAGAACCCCAGGTGGTCTAAATTTCCGGAGTCCTCCACTACGGCGTGCCTCATAATCAGAAAGTGGTTTTGGCACGTAAAACCCCACATAAAAAAAAAAATACCCAAACGGGATTCGTTATGCAGCCTCATTTCCTCGTCATCCAGTAACATTGTTGCACTAACAGAAACATGGTTAAATTCCACAATACTTGATTGCGAAATTCTTCCAGATCTACCAGAATTTGATATCTTTCGCAAAGACAGGTGCGATGGAACCCGTGGCGGCGGTGTGGCTATTGCAACTCATCGCCAACTTAAGTGCTCTTTTGTCAATATAAGAACGCCTCTAGAAATGATCTGGACGTGTTGCCACGCCACCTCACCGCGCACGCTCATCGGCTGTTGCTATCGTCCACCCTGCACTGATAGCTCCTTTCTTTCGTTTTTTCACGATGCTTTGTTTGAACTAACAACGGCTTATCCTAACACCCCCATATTGTTATTCGGGGACTTCAACTTTCCAACTATAGATTGGAGTAACGTTGCCTCATGTCTAACACAAACAAACATGGCTAGCGAATTTTTAAACATTTGCTTGCTGTTCGGTCTATCGCAGCTTGTTACTAAACCTACGCGAATAACTCAACACTCATCAAATATCCTAGATCTCGTCTTAGCGTCGCACCCCGATAAGATGCCTCCTCTTACGTACGTCAGTGGTCTTAGCGATCACACCGTCATTCACGCCACGTTTCCTTGCAATATACTCAAAAGTAAAATATCAAAGAAAGTACTAACACTATATGATAAAGCTGATTATCCAAGCATTAATCGTGAACTTTCTATCTTTCATGAGCAACTTGCCCTTACGTATCAGCAGCGGTCGACTGAGAGTAACTGGGCACTTTTCAAAACAGAAATACTGCGTTTAATAGGTCTTTACATTCCAACTATCACGATAAATGAAACAGCGCGTTCCCCTTGGTTCAACACTACTTTAAAGCGCTTAAACAATAAGAAAAAACGATTATTTCGTGTAGCCAAATGCTCAGGTTCTTCTTCTGCCTGGGAAAAATATAACAAAGCTACTAAGGAATATAACTCATTAAAAGCACACACAAAACGTAATTTCTTTTCTACTACCGTCCCAAACATGTTGCACTCTAACCCGCGGCGTTTTTGGAAAACGATAAAACCCGAAACTAATAGCCCTATTTCTCTATGTGATAATTCTGGCTCACCCATTCCTGACTCAAATGTTCCTGATGCCTTGAACCTTGCATTTTGTTCAATGTTCACAAAAGAACCTGCCAATGAACTACCAGATGTACCATTTTACGATTTTACACTAATGGAAGGTATTAATTTTAGGCCGGAAGGCATAGTTAAGGTAATAGATGGCCTGAAGTGCTCATCATCCTGTGGAACCGACGGCATTAATGCCAAAGTGTTAAAAAATACGAAGTACGTCTGTAGTTCGATCCTCTGTATCATCTTTCAGCAATCACTTGACACAGGCATTGTTCCAAGAGACTGGAAAACAGGGAAGGTCATTCCAGTCTTCAAGAAAGGTGATCGGTCTTCCCCAGGTAACTACCGCCCCATTTCACTCACCAGCGTATGCTCCAAAATCATGGAACATGTCATTTACTCTCATGTTGCTAACTTCCTAACTTCAGTGAAGTTCTTTCACCCTAATCAACATGGCTTCATGAAAAATCACTCATGTGAAACGCAGTTAGCTTTATTTATTCATGATATTCATTTAAACCTCGACTCTAACATTCCGACTGACGCCCTGTTTTTAGATTTTGAAAAGGCTTTCGATAAGGTTCCACATTCTCGCCTTCTACTAAAATTATCACGCCTAAACATCCACCCACTTGTTCTTAACTGGATCCAGTGTTTTTTAACTAACCGAACACAGTTTGTATGTGCTAACAACCTTACATCTTCCGTTTCCTCCGTTCTATCTGGTGTACCCCAGGGCACTGTTCTTGGGCCACTCCTATTTTTAATCTACATTAATGACCTGCCATTCGCTGTAACCTCTGCAATACGTCTTTTCGCTGATGATTGTGTCCTGTACCGCCCTATCAAAACCATCGCAGACGTCTCTACTCTTCAGGAGGACCTCTTTCGTATTCAAGACTGGTGTGCTACATGGCTCATGTCCCTAAACATTAGTAAGACTGTACATGTTTCATTCCATCGTCGACCTAACTACATTCCCCCTGCCTACAAGATTAACAACTGCACTATATCTACTACCGACTCCTTCAAGTACTTAGGAATTCACCTATCCAAAGATTTGTCTTGGACAAATCACGTAAGCCACATAATTAATTCAGCTAACAAAATTCTTGGTTATCTTCGCCGTAATCTCTTCATGGCACAACCACCCGTGAAATCAGTTGCCTATAAAACGCTTGTGCGACCAAAACTTGAATATGCATGTGCTATCTTTGACCCTTACCAAACTAATCTCACTAAAGCCCTTGAAAGCGTTCAAAACCGTGCTGCTAGATTTATTCTTTCAGATTACTCATATCACACTAGCGTTTCATCCCTAAAATCTAAACTAGACCTACCGCCTCTTGCCTCTCGTCGTCTCATCTCTCGCCTATGCCTCTATCACAAGTTTTTTTATTCCATACCTCCTGACAGCCAGCTGGTTCAGCTGGCTCATCGTGTTCGTCGAACAGGCCATCCGAACTCCGTAATCCCACCACAAGCCCGCACCACTACGTTCCTGCAGTCATTCTTCGTCCGAACTGCCCGAGACTGGAATGGCCTTCCCAGACAAACTGCACTCATCCGCGATGCAGCACGCTTTCGATCTGCCATTGAGTGTTCCGACTCATCCTTCTAATTTCCACATCATCAATCCCGCCTTTTACAATGCCCACCCCTCATGTAATGTCCTATTTTGGACCCTTGAGGTATTAATAAATAAATAAATAAATAAATAAATAAATAAATAAATAAATAAATAAATAAAAGAGCAGCGGACAAATGCCGGCGCAAATTATTTTGGTTCTCAGCCATACGCCATGCTCTCAGCTGTTGGGATGCGATTATTGCCAGACCTCAAACACAGCTCCCGCTTGCTCTATCAGTCGAACGCTCACAGTGGCAGCGTTGCCGAGCTAAAGTTGTACATTGCGCCGTGTAGTTGTTTGATTAGGAAGACGAATGAACTGAAACACATATTTGTCTTAAATAATGGGACTTTTCATAAGCACATTAAAGAATAGTCTCGATATCAGACGCTTTTCTCGGTCGATACACTTCACTTGAGTCGACACCATTGAAAGGGATGCGCACTCAAAACAGTGTTGTGTGTGTTTTCTGTCATGGAGCGTCTTGTGCACTGTTCTTAGTCATACATGAATCACAAACTCACCCACGCTTCCACCATAGTAACTGAGCCTTTCTTCTTTTGCCTCCAGCCTCCAAGATGCTGCTCATATTTGATCACCATTTTGGACTCTCTTGTCTCTGGACGTACAAGTCACCAATGAATGTGTCACCACAGAGCCAGAATCCTCGCAAGGTATGTTTCTGAACACTTCAACTAGAACTGTGATTTGTTCATTTATTGGACAAACTTTATGTTTCATCATTCTTTGCTTGCATGTTTGTCATGGCTTCATGATTTCGCTTTTCAAGAAGAAGGACAAAAGAGATAATATTGGTTTGCAAGCTGCCCACGAACAAGCGAGTAGCTCAGCGGACACCATAATGACAACAGATCCTCCTGAGCTACGTGCCTCACCATGAAATGTTTGCAAGTTTACCAGATAGAGGGTTGTGAGCCCTATCAAGAAAGCAACAGTCTACAGTTTTGTATCGTACCGAAAGGGAATGCTAAAATTTGACATACAAGCTTGCTTGATTTTAAGGGCATTTTATGACAATCAGAGAAGTGACAAGTTGAGTCCAAAATAGTTTGTTTTCTTGTCATGTAGCAAGCTCCTACTTGGTAATGCACAAATTCTGTCATCGGCTATTTGAAAATCAGGTTGACGGGCATTGCCAACAAGTATCACATGCTCCTTCATAGCGTTAATTTGTTGCACTGAACTGCAAAGAATTTGAAAGCCTTCATAACCGCTCAGTGCAATTTCGAGGAAATGATGCTACATGTTCTCTGAAACTCTGGCAGTCACTTTGCACTCTATTATTCTATTTTTTATTTAAAGTACGCTCAGGGCCGTATGCCATTAAAGAGGGGAGTGGTTACAAAGCAGTAGAGTAAAACAAGCAAGAGCAACGAGTTTTGTTAATACGATGATTCTCCTGATTATACAATGTTAGCTAATGTTTTGCAAAAAAAGTTTGTTATCGGTGATGGCTACGATAGTTGAGGGAAGGTGGTTCCATTCCTGAGATGTACGAGGGATGAGAGATTGAAAGAAAGACATCGTGTAGCAAGAATCAATCCCTGTGTTATACTGCGATGCAGTTTGAAATAATATACTTGAGGCCGCGGTATGAAGTCGTCGTGAAGTGTGGCTTGACGGAAAATTTTATGAAATAGCGAAACATGGCGACTAGCTAGCGGAATAAGTGCTGGTTAGCTTCATTAAGGTTATATTCGCGGTACAGTTATAATGAGAAAGAATGAAACGAGCATAGTTATTTTGTACTAGTTCAAGTGAAGTAGTAAGACTAACGCGACTGGGATCACATATTGCTAATGCATATTCAAATTTTAGCGTATTAGCGTCTTGTAAAGGTGTTGTTTTAAAGTAGAAAGCGCTTTGGAAAACCTGCACTGTAAGTACCCGAGCAGGTGAATTGCATTGTTAATGACATACACTAAATTGGTCCAATTTAAATTATTTGTAATGTGTACACCAATATATTTATAGGACATGATGAAATCTGAGGGAGCATTGTTAAGATGGTAAGTGATAGGGTTAGAATTAGATCTGGATATTGCATTTCTCATTTGCAAAAATCTGCAGCTAGGCTAGCCCTGCACCGTAAGAAATGGCTAGAAGAGGCAACTTCACACAACTGGCCTACTCCGCACTTCTCAAACATGACGAATCAATAAAATCATTGTTTCCTTCTCTTCAAACAGCAGATGTCATACCTGAGGACAGTGTGCTCACAAAAAGTTTTTGAAATATACTCGAAGTTTGGCTTAACATTTCAGCCAATCAACAGTGGACGAGCAAGGGAAGCCTTAGCGTGGGAACTTATCATCGTCACCGCCCTCACAAATATGTTTGATTTTTGAAATGTTGGCTACAGGCTGACACTTCCCTAGCTCACGTCTGTTACTCAACTGACGTGTTCATCTCCTTGTAACCTTTTTGCATTGTTTGAACACGCAAAGCGAGATGTTTTTTTCATTATGAAACCGTAAATTGCATCTGACAAGTGTAAGCAACGAACACGGCGCCGTCAATATCAGGCCTCGTTTTTCTCGGAAACCGAGGTGCCTCGAACACGTTGAGGAGACAATCCCGCAAGCGGCGGGCTGCATGCCTGCAGCCTCGCCGCCACCCCCAGTTCAACCCCCCTTCGCGGACCGCAGGCATCTCCCTCCGCCTCGAGTCCCGCGTTTTACGACTCTGGCGGTGTACAGTAGCCTGTGTCGTGAGAGCAAAGTTGCGTTTCAAAGAGAAAGATTGTGTGTCTGTTTGCTCCCCCAAGTTCGTGAGGCGCCCTTCTTGCGTGGGAGCCGCTTCTGGCGAGTGTACGCGTGTGCCTTACTTTGCGTCGCGTTTTCTGGCCCACAGTGGCATATTCGCGGGCCGCTGTCGGCCAGGGCTAGTGTTTTAGCCAAGTGCGCGGTTAGCTAGCTGAGTCCGCGGTAGAAAACTTTTCTTACTTTTGTTTACACAAGGATACGTGAGCATTAATTGGGCATACTTATATGTTTATTTAGTGTCGTTGTTTACACACAATATTGGCAGAGGTCCTTGTAGGCACTGTCGTCTCCATAACGTTCCTTGCCTTCCTACGAGTACTCCACTTGTGTCAACGCGTTTACTACCGCAGCTGTACACTAAATGTGCAGTAGAAATATCAAGAACACACAATATGTGATCTCAAATTTTGCATAACGTTTTTTTTTCCTCTAGACATTGCGCCCACTGCCAATGTGTTATGAAAACTATGAGACATTGCAGCTTGAGCTTACCTTACTGACAGTACATATTTGCTGAGCACTTCTTATGTTTCATTTTTAATCTAGCTGAAATTGTCGAAGGCAGACAACATACATATAGTATGGAGCACGTTGATGATGATGATGTGTGGTTTTTTGTGGCGCAAGGGCCAGGTTTGGCCAAAGAGCGCCATGACAAGTTGTAATGTTGATGATGTATTATGGAAGATGTGACTTGGCTGTAAAGTGGCCTAAAAATATTCGCTGTAGAGTGCGTAAAATTAACTTGTTATAAAATTATGGCGATGACAGATGACGAATACTATGAACACTAAAATCCATCGTGAAAGAATGATGCAGAATAGAAAATATATGAGATGGTAAAAATGCCTGGAGCACTGTTGCCTCGCCAGAGCCCTTCAAACACAAGGGCCTAGAGGCACGTGCTACACGAAAAAACTATCGCAGCGCCATCCTCTGAAGAGAGGAGACGCTACGAACATGTTGGGCTAACAACATGCAACACAACATCTTTCAGATAACTTAGGACTGCGTTAGTGTCGAAGAGCGGTTCTGGGCCGAGTAACATTACAGGATGAAGGGGAATATGCTGCAGGTATGCTAACGGAAAATGTTTCTTTCTGTCAGATTCGGCTTTCCGACACTCCAGGAGGACATGGAGGACGGTCAGCCTCTCCCCGCATCTACCGCAAGTTGGAGGATCATTTCCAGTGAGTAAAAAGTTATGTGTGCCGAAAGTGTGTCCTATTCTTAGACGGCAGAATAGGACATCTGTCCGGCGGGATTTTGTTACGGGAGGCCAGAAACCTAATTGTGGCTTGATTACATGCAGTTTATTGTTTGTTTCCATGTCCCACGAGCGTTGCCAGTAGTTCCGCAGTTTTCTGCGCAAGTAGGGCCTCAGATCTGTGACAGGGACTGCTGCGGTAGGATTTACAGAATACGATGCAACTGATCTGGCCATCTGGTCCGCCAGAACATTGCCTTCAATGGCCCTATGACCGGGCACCCAGCATACGATGACATGCTGGTTACATATATACGTTTTACATAGGACGGAATAGAGTTCGTTGATGACTGGGTTTTTGTGCTTAGAAAATGACATCAAGGCCTTCACAACACTGAGGGAGTCCGTATATATAACTGATTTCTGGAGTTGTGATTTATTTATATGCTTTACGGCCGACAGCAGTGCGTAGGCCTCAGCCGTAAAGATACTAGTTTCCGGATGCAGTACGTCGGATTCCGAGAAGGATAGACCGACGGCTGCATAGGACACCCCGTCGTGTGACTTCGATGCGTCTGTGTAGAACTCCGTGCAGGAGTATTTGTGCTGGAGTTCCCGGAAATGCATTAGGATTTCAATCTCTGGAGCGTGTTTTGTAACTTGCTTGAAAGATATATCACATTGTATGAGCTGCCACTCCCAAGGAGGTAGCAGCTTGGCTGGATGCATTAGGCGAAGCTCGAGGAGTGGAATGTGCATTTCTTCACTAAGCTCCCTCACACGCAGCGAGAAAGGCTGTCTTACGGAGGGACGATTGCGAAAGAGTGTAGCATATGTCATGTCATGAATGGTATTAAAACAGGGATGTTGAGGATTTGCGTGGACATTCAGAAAATATGTGTGGCTGGTGTATGTTCTCTGGATATGAAGAGACCACTCATTCGATTCTGCATATAAACTTTGTATGGGACTCGTTCTGAATGCGCCAGTGGCCAGACGGATTCCTAGATGGTGGACTGGGTCTAGCATCCTTAGTGCGCTTGGGGCGGCAGAGTGGTAAATCACGGCGCCATAGTCTAGTCGTGATCGAATGAGGCTTTTATAGAGATTCATTAAGCACTTCCTGTCACTACCCCACGTAGTCTGCGATAGAAGTTTCATTAGATTCATTGTTTTTAGACACTTTTCTTTGAGATGTTTAATGTGGGGGACGAAGGTGAGTCTGTAGTCAAGTATGACACCTAGAAATTTGTGTTCTTTGTTTACAGGTATCTGTTGTCCACGCAGTTCTATGCAAGGATCTGGGATAAGTCCTCTCTTTCTTGTAAAAAGAACACAAGAGCTTTTGTTAGGATTGATCTTAAACCCATTCTTGTCTGCCCACATTGACACTTTGTTCAGACCATGCTGTACCTGTCTCTCGCAGACTGCGAGGTTACAGGATTTGAAAGCTATTTGAATGTCGTCCACGTAGACAGAGTAAAAGATGGCGGGTGGTAGTGAAGCACGAAGCGTATTCATCTTCACGATAAATAGCGTGCAGCTGAGCACGCCTCCTTGGGGTACACCCGTTTCTTGCGTAAAAGGACGTGAGAGTGCATTGCCGACTTTTACCCGGAAGGTACGATTTGACAGATAGCTTTTTATTATATTAAACATATTACCGTGGATGCCCATTTCTGACAAGTCTCTTAAGATTCCGTAACGCCACGTCGTATCGTACGCCTTCTCCATATCAAGGAATATGGATAAGAATTGTTTGTGTACAAATGCGTCCCGGATATTTGCTTCTACACGTACAAGGTGGTCAGTTGTGGAGCGTCCTTCTCGGAAGCCGCACTGATAAGGATCAAGAATTTTGCTCTGTTCAAGGAAAAAGATGAGTCGCCGATTTATCATTTTTTCGAACACCTTACAAAGGCAACTTGTGAGGGCTATCGGGCGGTAACTTGCCACTGAGGAACGGTCTTTGCCTTGTTTCAAAACAGGGACTACAATGGCTTCCTTCCACGCGGTTGGAAGGTACCCTGCATCCCAGATGGTGTTCAAAAGTGTAAGTAGTGTAAGTTGCGTGTCATTGTGTAAGTTTTTGAGCATTTCATATAAGATTCTATCAGATCCTGGTGCGGAACTCTTGCATGCGCTCAAGGCCGCTTTCAACTCGGCAGCACTAAATGGACAATTATATGGTTCATTCTGTCGGCATTTATTGATGAGTGGCTTGCATTCTTCTATTTCTTTATATTTCAGAAAGGATTGCGAGTAATGGTTGGCACTTGACACGCTCTCAAAGTGCTCCCCAAGTGAGTCCGCCTGATCTTGTAGGGTATCACCTTCTGTGTTTACCAAAGGAAGTGCATGTGCTTGTCGCCCTCTTATCCTATTGACCCTGTTCCAGGCTTTCGCCTCATCTCTGAACGAGTTAATACTTGATAGAAACTTCTGCCAACTTTCTCGTCTGGCCTGTCGGCGGGTTCGCCTGCCTTCGGATTTTACTTTTTTAAAGTTGACTAGATTTTCTGCAGTGGGAGAAGCGCGTAGCAACCCCCACGCCCTGTTCTGTTTTTTACGAGCGATCCTACAATCGTCGTTCCACCATGGGACGCGACGTTTGCAGGCCAAGCCTTTTACTTCTGATATGCATTTATATGCGACATCTATTATGAATGCTGTAAAAAACTCGACTGCAGCGTCAATTCCTAACGAAGACAGGTCAGCCCATGAGATACTGGTTAGAGATAGAAATTTCTCCCAATCAGCTGTCTCAATCATCCACCTAGGAGCATATGGTGGATATTCGTTTTCTTTATATGATCTCAGCAGTATAGGGAAGTGGTCGCTACCGTAAGGGTTGTCGGTAACTTCCCATTCAAGTTCAGGCAGTACAGACGGGGAGACGATACTAAGATCTATTGACGAAAAGGATCGGTTTGCAAGAGAGTAATATGTGGGCTCTTTCTTATTGAGAAGGCACGCTCCAGAAGAGAAAAGGAACTGTTCAACAAGGCGACCTCGCGCATCTATACGAGAGTCGCCCCACAGGGAGCTGTGCGCATTGGAATCGCCAAGAACAGCATAAGGTTCTGGCAATTGATCGATCAAGGAGTGAAATTCATGTTTGTTCAGTTGGTAATGCGGGGGTATGTAAAGGGAGCAAATGGTGATGAGTTTGTTTATTAGGACAACTCGAACCGCCACTGCTTCAAGGGGCGTTTGTAGCTGTAAATTTTGACATGCAATGCTTCTATGAGTAAGAATCGCAACACCACCCGATGATGCGACGGCATCATCGCGATCTTTGCGAAACGTAAGATACGTACGGAGAAAGTTTGTGTGTTTAGATTTTAAGTGAGTTTCCTGTAAACACAGCACTTTTGGATTATGTTTGTGGATGAGTTCTTGCAAATCATCAAGGTTTCTAAGGAGACCTCTGATGTTCCATTGGATGATTTGTGTATCCATGTTTAAGGTGAATTTGGTGCTGTGTTTACGGAGACGGAGTGGATGCCTTATATTACAGAGCCCTTTCGAGGCCCTGTAATAGGTGTTTTTTCTTTCTGAAGCGTTCGAGCGATTCTCGACGCTCCTTAGGCGTTTGGTGCGCCTTGGGGTCAGGTGTAATGTCCATTGCCTCGTGTGAGGCGCCGGACAAGCGCTCTTGCGAGCGAGATGTTTTCAGAGGGAGTCCCGCCTTGGAGGGCAAGACCCCTGCGCCCACCAGCCCGGAGGTCGATGGGGTTCCCTGAGGAATTTGGCTGCGCTGGACGTTCCCAGCGCTGGAAGGGGCCTCGGAGGCTGGGGCAGCCTCGGCTGCACCAACCTTTGGGGTGGATGGTCCCTTCTCCTCGGTTGACGGAGCAGCGCTAGCTGCAACCGCCGCGGGGGCAGATGGCGTAACTGCCGACTCACTGCCTGTGGGTCTGACAGCCGCCGGAGGCCGTTGCGACGCTGCCCCCTTACGCGCCACATCGGCAGAGCTGCTCCTATACAGGTATGACACCCGCCTACGTGCCTCCTTGAAAGATATATTTTCTTTGACTTTGATTGTCACAATCTCTTTTTCTCTTTTCCAGGACGGGCAGGCGCGCGAGTATGCGGCGTGCTCGCCATCACAGTTGACACAATGTGGAGTCTTCTGGCATGTTTCGGAGGAATGTTCAGTGTCACTACACTTGGCACATGTCAGCCGGCCTCGACAGTTCTGTGAACTGTGGCCGAACCTTTGGCACTTAAAACATCTGAGAGGATTTGGCACGTATGGCCTGACACGAAGTTTGATATAACCGGCCTCGATGGACTCGGGGAGGACACTTGAACCGAACGTGAGTATAAGGTGTTTCGTGTTGATCTCTTTACCGTCTCGCCTGATCTTAATTCGCTTAACATTTATTACATTCTGTTCACTGAAGCCCTCCAAGAGTTCAGCTTCAGTGAGCTCTAGCATGTCATCGTCCGAGACAACGCCGCGGGTGGTGTTCATGGTACGGTGCGGAGATACTGTTATTTGGGTTTCGCCAAACGATACAAGTTTCGGCAGTTTCTCGTACTGCTTCTTATCGAGGAGCTCCAAGAGAAGATCACCACTTGTCATTCTCGACGCCTTATATCCTGTTCCAAAAACTTCAGTTAAAGACTTCGAAACGAGGAACGGTGAGATGTTACGCACTAGTTTGTCTGGGTTTTCTGAGTGGATCACATGATATTTAGGAAAGTTCTGGACTTGTCGTCCGAAAAACTGAAAGAGATCTTCGGTGCGCCCTCGTTTGTGAGGGCGATCAGGGAGTTTGGGAAAAGCGTTTTCCATAAGTTCAGTAGGGTTTTCGGCCGCGATGCCGACCACCCACCATGGAGCCCAACAGGGGGACGTGACAGGAGTTCCTGCTAGAGAGACCCTGCCAACGCCAGCCGTACATCGCTGCTATAACCAAATACAGCATAACCAAGGCTGGCTAGCTACACAAGGTTAACCCTTGCCGCCGGGAAACTAGGAAGTGAGGAGAAGTAATGAGAAGACAGGAAAGATGAAAAAGACGAGAGAGAAAGACGAAGATTGGAGAGGAGGACAGGAAAAGGCGACTGCCGATTTCCCCCGGGTGGGTCAGTCCGGGGGTGCCGTCTACGTGAAGCCGAGGCCAAAGGGGTGTGTTGCCGCCGCCGAGGGGCCGTAAAGGTCCAAACACCCGGCATTGGCTCAACCCCCAGGATCCCCTTTTCCCCGGACACGGCTAAGCCGCGCACGGCTACACGCGGGAGGGTCCGACCCTCGTGTGCTCGGGTCCGTGGTGTCGCAACACACCAAACGCCTGCTTGCGCAGACGCCCCTGCGGGGTGGAGCACGTTAGACAGCACTGTATGCAAAACAAGTACTAGCGTAGGCGAGCAAAATATCGTTGTCCTTGCTTTAGGGGCACGCCAAACGCGATGAAAAAACTTCGCTCAATTTGAGCTTTCAATTCCGTTAAAGAGATTACTGTCTGTGTTTCTGTATGTTGTAAACTCAGTAACTGACAGCATTAGCTCCATCTGACCTGTACGAAAATTGTGGTCATGTACTGCTTCATTCACGATTGACAATAAACAGTGTAAGATTACTTGTCTGACATGTTTTCCTTTTTTTTTGCCAGTTGAGGCCTCTCGGTCACCTGGCGATATAATAAAGGTATCGATAGTCATTTTAGAGTATCGTACACACGAACACCGCTCGGAAAGCGGTAGCAAATCACCCACAACCAGCGAGCGAGCAGCACAGCGATAGTCATCATAGGCGTCCAGTCATCACCATTGACAGGCGCACACTTCCGGTTTCACCGACCTTCGCGATGATGGTCCCCCCGTACTTCGATATTTATCGTTTCTGTTCTGGCTCTCTTTTATTTGAAAGCGAGAAAAGATGACGGCGCAGTTGTGCAACGCGCGCCTCTGTTCGCGTGTCGTTTGACGCCGATGTAGCACAGTTGCTTTCGCCGCACTGGGCGATACTACTCGCCTTATGCTGTTATAATTTAGCTTCTGTTTCCTTCGAGTGCTGTCGTCTTCAAATGAAAGAGAGCCGTAACAGAAACGAAGACAGAAAGCGTCATCGTGCAGTGCGTCCAAACCTGATGAGCGCGCCTGACTGGACGGCGCGCACTATGCCTTCAGTTACGCTCTACCTTTCATTTGACGCCGACAGTACGTGCATTGAAACGCTACGCATTGAAATACGCCCTGATAAGAGGCTCGAGGACGTGGGTGCGATTCTCGGCCGCGGCGGCCGCATTCCGAAGGGGGCGAAATACAGAACAACACCCGCGTACTTAGGTTCTAGGTGCACGTTAAATACCTCCAGGGTGCCGCAACTAACCCGGTTTCGACTAAGGCGTGCCTCGTAATCAAATCGTGGTTTTCGGAAGCACTATGCCAGAATATAAATGAAGTGTTCGATTATGTGGTACATGAAAAGTCATTACAATACAAGCATAGCGACAATAAGACATCACGAAAAGAACTTGAACACAAAACTATCATGAAAAAGCAGATAGAAGCAACAACACAGGGCATTCTAGCTCTTTACTGCTCCTGCCTACACATCACCTTGGAAGCAATAATGATTACGGAAATTCTTAAAAGAGGCTTTTGATTGATAGTTTTTTGCATCAAGATAAAGAATCTTAAGGCTATATATACGGTTAAAAGCAACCAAAAGCAAATAAAATGTAAATCATTCATACGCGAATTTCGACAGGAAAATGTAATCACGAGACATAGAATATAAATTACATGATCCAGCCTTCATGCTCCGTACTTCAGGCTATGCCACATAAAAGGTTGCCCCATTTTTTGTGAAATAAAGATAGAAAATACGCCAAAAATGACACGCAGTGATACAAAAAGATTACACCCAATAACGATGCCACGAGAATAGGACTGTGCGAAGGTAAGCAAAAGGCAAAAATCTCCATGCTGTTTTGCAAAAACAGCAGGTTGTCCAGGCTCTCCGGCTTCAAGCAGGTTTTTTCTCGCTTGGAGTACGTGCCCAGCTGCACTTAGAATGCGTTCGCTACTTACAGGTTGTACTCACCGTACGTGTCAGCCTCACCATCACGGGGTCTAATGCGCTACAGTTTATAAGCAATCAACGAGCGAAATCTTTGTTTCTCTCGTGGGAAGATCAGTGATCTGGCCCATTGTTGCGCACGCATTTAGCCTGACCGCACGATTCGGTCCTATGAGCGCGCTGAGCTTGCGAAGTCACATGTTTACGAATTCCCACAAACAGTCGAATTCACGAGCATACAGCATAAAATAAACGTGCAAGTACCAAGAGATACCTCTCGGATTAGCGCTAAATAGTATGATAGTCACCAGATTGGTAATCGTGCAATTGCAACAGCTGTAACAGGGTAACGGTTTGAACAGAGAGTTTCTTTTGTATAATGTATTTTTCCTTCCTTACGCGGACGCAATGTTCATTCTTGTGGAAAAACAAATGGCACTTCGTCTGTTTATCTTTTTTTCATTTTCTTTGGTAAGGTATACTAAGAGCCAGCACTTTGCACGTGTCACTTTAGTTCGCCACAGGATGCCTTGGACCGCGCAATGCATAACGTTCGCGTGTGGTCGAAGGCCTTTAATGAGCGGGCCTGAGTCCGGTCCGGGCCCGTGCCTTTTGAAGCCCGAGTCCAGTCCGGGCCCGCGGCTTGAAGCCCGGGCCTGCCAAAAAACGCTTCGGACGGCCGGGCCCGTGCAGTGCTCTAGTGCACATACTGCAAGACGCGCAGTAAATGCAAAAGAAAAAGGAGCAGAAGGGCAGTTGAACAATGTGCGAAACTATGCCACAACAGCGCAAATCGCGGAAGACAACAGCGACAGCGGGTTATGAGACACGTCGAGATCTTCAAGATTAGCGTTATAAAAACTCAGTATTCAGTTGGCGGTTGAATGTTCGTGTTGACAGGCTGGAACATGTCTGTAGGAGACATGATACAACTAAAAAGAGTTGGAGCCACGTCAGAATGCAGTGAAGGAGTTTGAAAAGAAACATAAGGTCAGCGCGATTAAGTCGGCAGCGAAGTAACGGCAATGGCAACAATGTAACGTTGCTTGAAGAATGCTCAGTGTCCGTGTTAACAAAGCGGCGATGATATATGCCTAGAAACGTATTCTGCACCCCATCTATAATGTCACTGTTGGATCTGAAATTGTCATTGCAGACGACCAACGCGTATTCGAGTTGGGGAAGACAGGTTGTTGTGTGTAATTTGAGAAACGAGGGAGGCGAATCGTATTCTCCGCAAACAGTGCCACGAGAGCGCATACGCCGCACTGTTGCAACGCCCTTTGTGGGAGCTGGAAAGTGTAAGCTTGCATCGATAATAATGATAATGATGGTAATGAATTCTGCTTGACAGAATGTATTTTGTCCAAGCAATGCTTTCATTTGCAGAATAGGCGTTTTCTTCTCATTCGATGGAACTATAAATTAGTACTTATGCACGCGTACATATCTGCGCTGCCGACAAGCTATGACCACGCGGGAGAAGGACAGCATATGTCAGAAATCTACAGGCTACTGCGTGACTTCAGCATGCTGGCCCTTCGGCTTTGTGGTGAGCTTCCTGTGGAGCTCCTGACAGTGCATAACTCTTCATTGTAACTGCGGAACTTTTTTGTTCTTTTCCCAGGGCGCTTGAACGTACTGAATAGCACCCAAATTACCCTACAAATGCTCGCAGTAATCATTCCGGTCGCACTGCAATGTAGCTTGCATAGTTTTCACAAAACGTTTTTCTCTACGTTCACTGCGACTGCGAACGTTCGCCGCCATCGCTTCTGATTCGCGGCCGGGCACCACATAGGCCTAAAAGGACGCGACGGCATCGTGCTTTATTTCTTCCCGTATTAGGCTGCTAAAAGTGAGTGTCATTTCAAAGCAGCACAGCTCGCCCCGCAAACTTTAGACCAGTTCAAAGTACGTGGCCGTTGTACCTTTTAAGTATACCACACGCATTAGCCAGCGAAAATCGTGGAGAAAATGTATCAAATATGCGCATTTTTCGTAATTGTGCTCATTGATCTTGAAGATTTGCCATTCAAGGTATAGTATTTGAAATGATGGAATGCTCTGGTGAAACAATATAATAAAGTTGCTTTATGTGCCTGCTACGCTCTTTAGTTCCTGAGGGTCATCCACGATAAGGCGAAACATGGCATCCCGCTTTAATGCTTTGCCGCACTTAAGAAGAGAAACTCTCCATGAACTTGAGGTATACAAATGTGAGGCCCCAGTAGTTTATGCAGTTCCTTCGAATATTGAAACCACTTGCTTCGCCTTTCCAATGATTGCTCTGGTTTCAACATGGAACTGCAGCTTTTCCTTGACGTCGCATGCTTGTTCTTTGTTCGTCACCTCCCTCTTGCGCATTCTCTGTCTTCGCAGTCTGGTCCGCCTATTCATTTTCCTCTTTCTTCTGTTCTTCGTCCTCGCTAATCTGTTCATTCGTCTCACCACTGGATGGCAGCTCTCCAGCGTAGGTCGACCAGGATTCTGCGAAAAGAAAGCAAAGGACGAAGAAGGAGGTCTTCGACCTTCAAATCGGCGCTTGAACCTACTGAATGTTTCGTTTGTTTGCGAGAGTAATCGCATTAGAACGCTTCTTCAACACTGCGGAAATATTTCCTGCATCGCGTATGCTTATTTTAAACAGCGCTTCGACTAGCCCCTTTCCATTTTCCACGTTGATCCATTAGACTCAGGCACGCCGCGTCACGCCTTCCTTGTATGGGCTGCCCCAGCATTTTCCACTTCGATGTACAAGCGCGAAAAAATCTTATCAGGTCGTTTCAGTAGTATGGCGTGTGGTCGTGAAAGAAATGCATTTAAATATTTACCTAAAGCCTGCGCACATAGAATGAAGTTGAAGTGTGCACTACCTTTTTTAGTGTACGTTCAAGTGCAGCAAAAATTATTTATGTATATGTGTATGATGTGATACTGAAAAAAAAAATTGTGGGATATTATCCTGAATAACGAAGATTTATCAATATTTCGAAAGTTAAAAATTAAATTATGGGGTTTTACGTGCCAAAACCACTTTCTGATTATGAGGCACGCCGTAGTGGAGGACTCCGGAAATTTCGACCACCTGGGTTGCTTTAACGTGCACCTAAATCTAAGTACACGTGTGTTTTCGCATTTCGCCCCCATCGAAATGCGGCCGCCGTGGCCGGGATTCGATCCCGCTAACTGCCGCTGAGCAGCGAAGATCGAGACGCACCGTATGTTGGTGTGTTGGTCAAACAATATCAAATGCCTGGAGTTTCCAAATGCGCGCAAGTGTGCTCTATTTTCCCTTGAGTTTAGAGTTGTACACACCAATATCGGGGATATATACCGTCCAACCTATTTCTAAATAGCGTGGAACTATGTGAAGAGAGAACGCGAACCACAAGCACGGGCCTAATTCCAATTGGATCATATTCCAAAAGGTTACGCACTGCGGCCAACTTCCGGCCTTCTTTATCTGTTGATATTTCAGAAATTCGTTACATATTTTAACATAGTTTTTGTCTATTGGGTATTCCGTATATTGGTGAGCCCGATGACAACCGTGTTCTCAAATACCGTGTGCTTGACGTGTACGCCGGTGCGTTAGGAATACGCAGTGTATTTCTCAAACCAACTTATTACACAATATTCTTGCCTTCTGCCACGAAATATTTATGACAGTTCCTACGTACTATTCCACTGGTGCTGGTACTTGCAGCGAACCCAGTAGACGGTGAGAGAAACGCCCTACATGACGCACCTCTGTGTGCTGAAGGTTTCGCAGAACACCTTTTTATAATAAAATCTTTACAAGGAATGAAAATAGACAGTTTTTACAAAAGTTCAATGGGCGGAACAGTCGCAATCATGTTGGTCATTAAATGGTGCCCCTTGTGGAGCAGCGGTCGCAACAAATCGGCGTATGGAAAAGTGTGGCGGCATGCGGGCTTCAGTACGCCTGTACAGCCACAACTTCAGACAGAACGTTTTCGTTGGGCTCCGAGAGACAACGTAATGAGCGATCCGACCCGTTAGGCATCAGACACAGGGTCGAAATTGTCACTGGTGCCACTGCCTCGATTCTCTACCTGCAGTTATCGATCTTCCGGGCTATCGAGCGAAAGTTTCCAATGCTCGGTGGCCCCCAATGACATCACAGAGGCTTAGCGACAGCACGCTGACGCGCTCAGTCACCATTCAAAGTCCGGACCTGAAACCCGTAATAAATCTGCGGCAGTCGTCTGCGTTTAATGGGAGCAACTATGTGAAAGTGGCACTCCTTTCTGATAAGCTTGACACCAACGCGCGCCTTTTTGCCGAGAATGAAGCAGAAAATAATATTATCGTTGGTAAACGAGTTTGCACGTGTTGCAAAGGCGAGCTATTCTAAAGGGTGACAACACATGGCAGCGTCACTTACATGCTTGTGTTTAAGCGAAAGCAGTATTATAAACGAGGTACGAACGTTTGAAGAAATCTTGCTTTCGTACGGCCTCAGATGTTGTGGAAGCGTGGCTAAACAACGACATTCACGATTCAGCAATAGTTTCTTCCGTCTGTGCAGTGCATCGCAAGAGCCGAGGTGGTCGTGGTTGGGGTCTGGCCATCGCTATTAAACCAAATGTGTATTTCTACAAAGAAAACGCCATCTCTGGCTACGAAAGCGTTTGTTGTAGAACTGTAGTTTATCGTGTCTCTATATTGGGGAATAAGTGGTGTCTGCCAGCGCCGGGATGGTCCTGATGGGTAGCTTATACAATTGCACAATTTTATTCACAGCGGTATGAGTAGAAAACTACAATCATAATAACTTGATATCTTATTTTGTCGGGAATAGAATGGACCAGCCTAACAAGCGGGAACATTGATGTCGAAAGTTCACAAATACTTTTTCACATGATGTTTAGTTTCTCGTTGATAGTGCCTGGTAATTGAAGCTACTCTCGTCCAGGGACAACATTGTTTAGCGCATGACTTTGACTTTGTGTCTAGCATTTAACACCTGAAACCGATATACAAAGAGGAGGGGAGGGGGTATCTGATCACATTCTACCTTTAACATTACCCGGCGTTGGCAGCATCGTATCGCGTAGTGGTGCTACGAGTCCTTTAGCAATTAAATACTACAGCAAAGTAAAGGACTCAAGTGCGACAGATTTTCTTGAAATATTCTATGACGTTTTTGAGTCTTCCTTCAGGTGTTGACGATCTACCACGAGAACAGAAAAATGCAATCGAACATTGTTTGTCAAACTTTATTCCCCACCAAGTTGAAAAGGAGAAAACTAAGCGAGAAATATGGATTACGAGAAATATCATTTAGCTTTTTCAAAAAAGAACAAAGAATGCAAAGAAATAATGTAAATCTGCACTTTTTATCCAAAGTTCACGCCAATAAGACACACAGCTCAGTTTGAAAGAGAGTACTTTTGCCCAAATACTTTGACCGAGTTTATATCAAATCAGCTGTATAAGTTTTGGGCGCATTTATCTGAACCACAAAGGCGCTGCAAATAAACACAAAATTGCCTGTGGCAGATTACACAATTCTAACCCTTCCGCTAAATTGCTTGACGATGCAGTCTTTATTTCGACGAGAAAACAAAATGCCTATTTTAATGATTAAGATATTTACACTCATTAATTTTTAATTTACTATATTACGGCATATATTTCAATATACGAATTGTAGCTAGTGAGGTTACAAGGCATGTAGACCTCCTACGGCCGTAAACTGGACGCCGCAATCAAGGTACCTTCGTGGGGCTGAATGACCGTCACGAGAAGTGCCTTCGCGACCCCGCACTGGCAGGAGGAGATTTTAAAGCGCCTCATCGATAGTGAGGGCACGAGTTTACAACAGTGGCCGGGGCATGGCGCTGGCGAATGCGGCAGAAGTGGGCTTATCACTCGTAAACCGTCTTGATCAGCCCATTCGTGCGGCGCTCCACGCGAGGTAAAAAAAGACACGAACCCGGACTTAAACATGGGAAACAGGGCGCTTTGTTGGAGACTGGCGCTGCAATAGCGAATGATGGTGAAGCGACCACCGCCCCTTGTGGATTTCCCCGAGACTAAAATTACGAGCCCAACAAAACAGACGCACGGTGTGTACAGTGAACTGGGTTGTCTACAGCCCAGCCTTCTTCAGCGCTTCCTAAAGACAAATCAATCTAAAAGAGGCTTAGGCCAGCGCTCCACGCAGCGACCGTGGCAACTGAAGTCAATCAGGGCATGACTGCGCCTGATATCCAACTTCACAACCGTTCGGCTTCCCGAAAGCAGGCACTACTCGAATGTGACAACAATGGAACGCGGCACAAGAATTTTGTAGGAAACGAGAAAGCACACGGAAGTGGCTGGTCGGTATACGCACGCCGCCTCTGCCGCGGGTGGTGAAGTCAGCACTGCAGATCATTCGACGAGCCCACCGGACTACAAAAAGTCTGGGCTACCTTCAAGGCCATGAATGGTGAGCGCAAATCGCGGATCGCCACGACTAAGGTTCTACGCAGCGCTGAGCACACAGCCCAATTTCTGGAGGAGGAGGCAGCAAATGTGCTACTCCCGCAGCCACAGCATACCTTTCGCAAAAATCAACCTACGTACCAATCGTCGTCGCAAATGACAACAACATGAATTCGCCCTTCAATAAATGAGAGCTGGAGCTCGCCCTCGCCACAATCAACGCTCGCAGTGCGCCACGTGATGCCTACCGAGTGGAAGTACTCATTAGTTATCCCCATTCGCAAGTCGGCAAAGCTTCCGATTTTTGTAGCCAACCTACATCCCAGTTCTATTATGCCAACGATATGTCAACTGGGTAAGCGTATTGCGCTAACAGGGATTTTTTGTTTCCCTTAAGTACTCCTTTGCTGTAATCAGGCACAGACGAGTTTTCACTCCAACCTGGGTACGTGAGAGAGTTTAGGGCTCATCGAAGAAGGCGTCCCATAGCGAAGGAAAGGCCAGCGATGACCAAGGGTGCGTGTCCCAGTTGACCTTTGTAAGGCATTCTACTTCGTCCCACATTGGGCCATTGTAGGAGCAGCTATGCAGAATAGGGACGCGGAACGGCCTCTAAATTTCTTGAAATGATTTTTCTGCGGTAGAACGTATTATATAAAAATTGGGAACACATTGTGACAGCCAAGTCACAGTTGCCTGGCTGTTCCACAAGATTCCATATTGTCACGGACTCGCTTTCACCTGACAATGATTGACGTCTCCGAAACCCTTCACGATATCCCAGATCCTGGATTTCCTATGCGCGGTGACGACATCATGCTGCAGACCCATTCTCAGTCTCTCGAAAAACAGCAAGGAGTCTTCCAAAGGGTGTTAGACACCATCGACGCTTATCTTCCTTGCCCAGGCATGTGCGCCTCGCCAGAGAAAAGGGCGCATGCAACAATGGGCTCAAAAAACAGCCCTTCCCTTCCACCGAAGTTTGCAGGTACCACCATCATCGCGTGCTCAACGACGATTCGCATGTTTGGCACACAAATCGATCATACTGAATCACCCGCACTGTGTATCTACAAACGCAAACGCGCATACGGTACAAGGCACTGCACTTTATCAAGCGCATCATATATGAAAAAGGAGGAGCTGGAACAGACGTCGCACGGCGCCTCGTACGTGCTCTGTTGATTTCTCGAGCACATTACGGTGCCCGAACGTTCACAGTGACCCACAAGCAAGTCTAGCCACTTGAAACGCTGTACAACGGGGCGCTCCGGGTAATTAGGCAATTACCAAAGCGCACAAGCGCCGAGGAGCTCCGAATGTATACGCGCGCTTTCCTAGCCCAGAAGCGACACTTGCAGCGATCAAGAGGGCTATGATGCACGCATGCGAGACACTGCACAAGGAAGAGCTAGCGCTCGGACCTCATGTTAGCCACGCAGTTGACAAGATTCCTGCGCTGCCAGTTGCCTTCGCTCCATGGGACGATACTGACATTGTCTGTCAGCAGCACGCCAATATCGCGCAACATGGGACACAAGCACGTAGAACGACGAGCAGCCCACGCACGAAGACACGAAGAAGGCGTACGCTGCACGCATGCGAACGCTGAGCACGTGTACACCGACACAGCGACCACCGAATATGGTAGTGCTATTGCCTATCAGGGCGGTTCGCCCGTAATCCTATACAGTGACTACCAACGACGAGACATTAGATTTGGAACTTCAGCTGCTATTGAAGAACGACAACTGTACGCTAAAGCCGCCTGGCTGCACATCCACACACACTCCCAAGCTGCTCTAGGATAGTATAGCCGCTCCCAGTACACACCAGCTCGACTGGAATTACCGCCAAACGAGCCTGGCTCGTTGCCGAAAGCGCAGGCATCAGCGTCACTCTTCACCGGCTACCAGGCCAATATAGAACAGTTTGCCGGCAATTACAGGGCCCATGAGTCAGCTCGTGCAGAAATCTGAACCCCAGTAGTCGCACCTTCTCCCAGCTATATATACTGAATGCACGCTAACACTACGACCCACATCGTACACTGAGAAACGCCACAATGCAAAGGAACGTACAATTCGCGCCGGCATTTGAATTTACGCCAGCACTTTGCTAGGCCCGAACCACCTCCCAGAGGGATTTTCAGGAGTCTGTCAGATACTCCTATTTCGGCTGAAGTCCGTCTTCGTCCTGATGCCAGATGTCCTAGAACGCTGGCGGGACTACTGGCACCCGCGGAAATCTGATGCAGTCGAGGGTGCCCGGGATGCTGATATTCATCAACCACCGGTGGTCGCTTTAAAGCAGAAATGCCTGCGTTGTCTCCTACAGGTCCGCCCGGCGGCGCTCAGTTGTTCTGTGACTGTGACGTTCTAGGCTACCCGGACGCGACACTTGATGTCAGTGGACTTGGCACCTGCGAACTAGGACGCCTGGATGAGCCCTGCCGGCTCTAGCAACCGGATAAAAGAAGTTGCGAACTCGCTGATCACGTATGCTACGCAGACGGGACTGCTTAGCTGACTTTAAACTTGCGCCCTAAACGCCCTCCCCCCTTTTCCCCAATAGGCAATGGGCTGTCTGTTCAATAAGCATTTATGCTCTCAATCAACGTCTTAGCCGTTGCAGAAATGCCTATTAACATTATTTATAATGAGTTTAAATAAACTAAATGATTACAATGTGACTGTAGAAGATGGTATATCGGATCACAGGATGATCTGTCTCGATGTGCCTATCCGAGCAACTAGGCAAATAAAGAGCTATGTGCCAGTAAAAATTAAGAACTATGCTAGGGCTGAGGACACTTCGATTCTTGATTTTTTTTAGATTCAATTTGATACTTTCAAGAGTACCACTGGTCTAAAAACAGTAGAAGAATTATGGTAGGAATTCAAGTGTATTATAAGCCATTGCATGGACAAATGTGTTTCATCACGGGTTAAAAAAACAAAGCAGACACGTCCTTGGATCACCCGAGATATAATTCATATGAAAAGAAAAATTAAGAGATGGCGTAAAGGGAGCAAGTCGTCAGTGGTCTTGGTTATATTAAAAACTGAACTCAAACGTACTTTGGCTAAATCTAAACACACATTCTTTTAAAAAAACCTCAGTAATTTCCTTAGGTCCTCACCTCAAAAATTTAGGCGATATTTTAGCGACAGGAAAGAAATGATAGACGAAATTCATGATGGAAGCGACATTATAAGAGAAAAGGATGAAATAGCAAACAATCTTAACCATTTTTTCCAATCTGTATTTAACGTTCCAGAAACTAATGTGAATTTGGAAGAAGCCTTACATATTCCCCCTACTGTTCCAATGGAAACCCTTGAAATCACCCAGCAAGGAATATTTCAGCAGCTACTCAAATTTGATACGAAAAAATCGAGCGGACCCGATAATATACCTGCAGTATTCCTCAAACGATACGAGAATGGATGCCACATTATCTAACTGCCATATTTCGAAAGTCTTATACAACTCACTCATTGCCGCAAGACTGGCGCACCGCATTCTTGATACCTGTATTTAAAGGAGGTAATTGAAGACAGGCAACAAATTACCGTGCAGTGTCACTTACTTCAGTTACCTGCAAAGTCTTCCAACATATAATAGCAATACACATACTTAGGTTTCTAGATCAGAACAATTTACTATATCCTTATCAACATGGCTTTAGGACCGGGTTATCAACTGTTACACAGTTAATAGAAACAATTCATGACTTTGCGGGTGCAGTAGATATAAGAGAACAGGTGGATGTGGTTTCCGTGGATTTTGCGAAAGCTTTTGATAAAATACCTCATGTCCAATTAATCTTCAAATTACGTAATGCCGGAGTAAATGAATTGATAATAAAATGAATTGAAGCATATTTGACCAACCGTACGCAGGTAGTTAAACTGGATGGTTATGTATCAGATTCATTAGCTGTACTCTCAGGAGTGCCCCAAGGCTCAGTATTGGGATCACTATTGTTTCTTCTTTATATTAATGACATTAGTAGCGCGGCAGAAGAGGGTGTTCAGGTTAAGCTTTTCGCAGACGACTGCTTAATTTACACCACAATTACTAAACTTGATGAGCAGCTTAAAATTCAGAAATGTTTGCAAAAATTAGACGATTGGTGTAGGAAATGGTCATCATCATCATCATCAGCCTAGTTACGCCCACTGCAGGGCAAAGGCCTCTCCCATACTTCTCCAACTACCCCGGTCATGTACTAATTGTGGCCATGTTGTCCCTGCAAACGTCTTAATGTCATCCGCCCACCTAACTTTCTGCCGCCCCCTGCTACGCTTCCCTTCCATTGGAATCCAGTCCGTAACCCTTAGTGACCATCGGTTATCTTCCCTCCTCATTACATGTCCGGCCCATGCCCATTTCTTTTTCTTAATTTCAACTAAGATGTCGTTTACCCGCGTTTGTTGCCTCACCCAATCTGCTCTTTTCTTATCCCTTAACGTTACACCCATCATTCTTCTTTTCCATAGCTCGTTGCGTCGTCCTCAATTTCAGCAGAACCCTTTTCGTAAGCCTCGAGGTTTCTGCCCCATACGTGAGTACTGGTAACATACAGCTGTTATACACTTTCCTCTTGAGGGATAGTGGCAACCTGCTGTTCATGATTTGAGAATGCCTGCCAAACGCACCCAAGCCCATTATATTACTTCTGGTTATTTCAGTCTCATGATCCGGATCCGTGTTCACTACCTGCCCTAAGTAGATGTATTCCCTTACCACTTTCAGTACCTCGCTACCTATCGTAAACTGCTGTTCTCTTCCGAGACTGTCAAACATTACTTTAGTTTTCTGCAGATTAATCTTCAGACCCACCCTTCTGCTTTGCCTCTCCAGGTCAGTGAGCATGCACTGCAATTGGTCTCCTGAGTCACTAAGCGAAACGCAAGTTGCTAAGGTATTCTCCATCAACTTTTATCCCCAATTCTTCCCACTCCAGGCCTCTGAATACCTCCTGTAAACATGCTGTGAATAGCATTGGAGATATCGTATCTCCCTGTCTGACGCCTTTCTTTATAGGGATTTTGTTGCTTTCTTTGTGGAGGACTACGCTGGCTGTGGAGCCGCTATAGATATCTTCCAGTATTTTTACATATGGCTCATCTGCACCCTGATTCCGTAATGCCTCCATGACTGCTGAGGTTTCGACTCAATCAAACGCTTTCTCGTAATCAATGAAAGCTATATATAAGGGTTGGTTATATTCTGCACATTTCTCTATCATTTGATTGATAGTGTGAATATGGTCTATTGTTGAGTAGCCTTTACGGAATCCTGCCTGGTCCTTTGGTTGACAGAAGTCTAAGGTGTTCTTGATTCTATTTGCGATTACCTTAGTAAATACTTTGTAGGCAACGGACAGTAAGCTGATCGGTCTATAATTTTTCAAGTCTTTGGCGTCCCCTTTCTTATGGATTAGGATTATGTTAGCGTTCTTCCAAGATTCCGGTACGCTCGAGGTTATGAGGCATTGCGTATACAGGGTGGCCAGTTTCTCTAGAACAATCTTACCACCATCCTTCAACAAATCTGCTGTTACCTGATCCTCCCCCGCTGCCTTCCCCCTTTGCATAGCTCCTGAGGCTTTCTTTACTTCTTCTGGCGTTACCTGTGGGATTTCGAATTCCTCTAGGCTATTCTCTCTTCCACTATCGTCGTGGGGGCCACTGGTACTGTATAAATCTCTATAGAACTCCTCAGCCACTTGAACTATCTCATCCATATTAGTAACGATATTGCCGGCTTTGTCTCTTAACGCACACATCTGATTCTTGCCTATTCCTAGTTTCTTCTTCACTGTTTTAGAGCGCAGCTCTTTGGCGTCCGTTCCTGGGTTTCGCGTCGTCGTCGGCGTTGTCGTCGGCCTCGTAACCAGCTCCGCCCCCCTTTCATCCCCCCAGCGCTAGCAGCGACCGACTGATACCGCTGGATGCCGCTGACGCCGCTAGAGAGTCAAGATAACGTGACTGCATAGAACACCGTCGCCGCCATGCAGAAAGAGGAGGAAAGGGTCCCCCCCCCTATTCTTGTGTGGCGGATAGGGTGCTCTTCAGTTGCCGACGCGCCGGTTATTTCACGTAGGCCCCGGCACGTCGACGAATACGTGACCACCTTCCCACGGCTAGACCTGGTTCTTAGCGCTGCGGAAGCGAGGGTATCATATTGTTTGTGTCGGCATCGGCGGCGTTGTCCCTGAAACCAATTCCGCAGCTGGGGTTGACTCACTATCGGCGTCAGCGGCATCAGTCAGTCGCTGCTATCTCTTCCCTCCTCCCTTTATCGTGTTGTCCGCTTGCTGCGCGCGCTTCTGCCCCCATCGTTTGCCGCTGGGTGTACACGCCGCCCCCCTCCCCCCTCTTCCTGCGAGTCTCCGGTTGTCAAAGCGCCGGCTCGAACTTAATTCCTTTCTTCGCTCCTCCTCCAATGCAACCCCTGTGTGGTGGCAATCAGAGAGCCTGATCGGTGGCGGCGGATCTGTATATGTGCACCGCCCGAGCCGAAATTGCCGCTGCCGTTCGCCCTGTGCGGTGGCTATTTTGCTGCGCTCAAATTTCGCATTAGGAAGTAACGTAATCGTCGGTAATTTTTTTAGTCTTCCTCCGTTCCTGAGAGCCTGTTCAATTCTATCCATATTATAGTTCCTGATGTCCGCTGTCTTACGCTTGTTGATTAACTTAGAAAGTTCTGCCAGTTCTATTCTAGCTGTAGGGTTTGAGGCATTCATACATTGGCGTTTCTTGATCAGATCTTTCGTCTCCTGCGATAGCTTACTGGTTTCCTGTCTAACGGCGTTACCACCGACTTCTATTGCGCACTCCTTAATGATGCCCATGAAATTGTCGTTCATTGCTTCAACACTAAGGTCCTCTTCCTGAGTTAAAGCCGAATACCTGTTCTGTAGCTTGATCCGGAATTCCTCTAGTTTCCCTCTTACCGCTAACTCATTGATTGGCTTCTTGTGTACCAGTTTCTTCCGTTCCCTCCTCAAGTCTAGGCTAATTCGAGTTCTTACCATCCTATGGTCACTGCAGCGTACCTTGCCGAGCAGGTCTACATCTTGTATGATGCCACGGTTCGCGCAGAGTATGAAGTCGATTTCATTTCTAGTCTCACCATTCGGGCTCCTCCACGTCCACTTTCGACTAACCCGCTTGCGGAAAAAGGAATTCATTATCCGTATACTATGCCGTTCTGCAAACTCTACTAATAATTCTCCTCTGCTATTCCTAGAGCCTATGCCATATTCCCTCACTGACTTGTCTCCAGCCTGCTTCTTGCCTACCCTGGCATTGAAGTCGCCCATCAGTATAGTGCATCTTGTTTTGACTTTACCCATCGCCGATTCTACGTCTTCATAAAAGCTTTCGACTTCCTGGTCATCATGACTGCATGTAGGGGCATAGACTTGTACCACCTTCAATTTGTACCTCTTATTAAGTTTCACAACAAGACCTGCCACGCTCTCGTTAATGCTGTAGAATTCCAGTATGTTACCAGCTATTTCCTTATTAATCAGGTATCCGACTCCAAGTTCTCGTCTCTCCGCTAACCCCCGGTAGCAGAGTATGTGCCCGCTTTTTAGCACTGTAATTGCTTCTTTTGTCCTCCTAACCTCACTGAGCCCTATCATATCCCATTTACTACCCTCTAATTCCTCCAATAACACTGCTAGACTCGCCTCACTAGATAGCGTTCTAACGTTAAACGTTGCCAGGTTCAGATTCCAATGGCGGCCTGTCCGGAGCCAGGTATTCTTAGCACCCTCTGCAGCGTCACAGATCCGACCGCCGCCGTGGTCAGTTGCTTCGCGGCTGCTGGGGACTGAGGGCCGGGGTTTGATTGTTGTATTCATATAGGAGGTTGTGGCCAAGTACTGCACCAGGGTGGCCAATCCTGCTCTGGTGAGAGAGTGCGTTGCCGGTTCTGGTCACCGGGATCAGGCCGCACTCCAGGCCTGTTTGTGCAATCTTCTCAACACATGGTATTTTTTGTATTTTCCGGTGGAGAATTGCGCGGTGCCGGGATTTGAATCACGGTCCTCTTGCACTGGAGACGGATACTCTACCGTCTCCGCAGGAGTTATATTAAAACTTAAATTATGGGGTTTTACGTGACAAAACCACTTTCTGATCATGCACGCCATAGTGGAGGACTCCGAAAATTTCGACCACGTGGGGTTCTTTAACGTGCACCTAATTCTAAGTACACGGGTGTTTTCGCATTTCGCCCCCATCGAAATGCGGCCGCCGTGGCCGGGGTCCGATCCCGCGACCTCGTGCTCAGCAGTCTAACACCATAACCACTGAGGAACCACGGCGGGTCCCGCAGCAGTTCTACGCCTCATTTAACCTACAGTGGTGCCCTATTTGATCAGTCAAGGTGGACCAATCTGAGCTCGGTTATACCGCATGGATGGCACTCGGCTAGAGAACCTGGTATTTATGACCTGCACATGTGTGGCCACGCCTAATTGAGGATATATATATATTTTTCTTTTTTTAGGAGGGTTTCCGTACAGTGATAAAATGAAGGAAAAGACATTAAAAAGAAAGAAAAAAAAGAGAAAAGGACAAAAAAAGGAACATAACATGTGATTTGAACTCGTGACCCTTCAATGTTGCCCGGAAATGTAGCTCAGTCGGTTGGTTCGTCAAGCCACCGGTTACTTTCAAGCGCCATAGCTCCTGCTCCGAGCCTCATACATATGTGGAAAGGGACTGATGATGTCCGCGACAGTCGACAGTCGATAACATAGCTCTAGCGTCTAGGAAAAGCTTAAACAGGTGCGAGGGCGGCACGCATAGCGTGGGAAGCTAGCCGCCAGAATAGCTTTCTCAAGTACTGCTGCTGGCGAGGGCAAAATACCTTCGTGTAATTATAATAACCCTAATAGGACTTCTTTCAAAGAAAAAAATAAAAAGGAAACGGTTCAGAAGGCTATACTACGAGAGCTATGACTGATACATTTCTATATATATGTATTCATCTCATCTAGGGGATAGCTCCTGCTCCGAGCCTCATACTTATGTGGAAAGGGACTGATGTTGTCCGCGACAGTCGATTTTTGCTGATTCTGAGTGGTTGGAAGGCATAACGTCTTGCAAAAATGGCCGCCAGAGGAGCAGCGTGAACTCGAGCGGCTTTAGAGTCTAGGAAAACTGTAGGATCTATAGGATCCTATAGGATCTATAAGATCTATAGGAAATCTATAGGATCTAATGCGCGCGCTGTTGCTTTGTCTCTGCGTGTAGTAGTTAAGAGAGCCAGTTTAAGGGCGGAAAAGAGGGAAGGAGAGGAAAGCAATATTGCAGCGCCGTGGTTTTAAAGCGCAACCGTGGTAGGGAAACGGAAGGCGATATAAGCATGCGTGTCCATGATACACACACGACAAACTGCCTTAAAATATTTAGACTTGAGGGGAAGCTTCGTTAGCAAACTATAACACGGCGATCAGCACTCGAATATAATTATAACCCTAATAACAATTGTAAATATTCATCTCATCTATAGGACCTAATGCGCGCGCTGTTGCTTTGTCTCTGCATGTAGTAGTTAAGAGAGCCAGTTTAAGGGCGGAAAAGAGGGAAGGAAAGGAAAGTCTCGAAGCAAACTTGCAGCGCCATGGTTTTAAAGTGCAACCGTGGTAGAGAAACGGAAGGCGATATAAGCGTGCGTGGCCATGATATGTACACGACAAACTGCCTTAAAATATTTAGACTTGAGGGAAAGCTTTGTTAACAAACTATAACACGGCAATCAGCACTCGAATACGACGAGAGAAATTATTGAGACGTGGAAAATTCCCTTGAAATAAATCTGGTTTGCGAGACAAATGCTTGTATGTATTGAACCTCTTAAAAGATGAGGGGGAAATATGCGCTCACCGAGAGGCCATTGTCAGCACGAGACCACCACCAGGCACCTTACAGAGATGTGGAGAGCTTCGCGGCCGGAACGAAGCCTCCCCTCTCCGCGGGCCAAGAGTGGAAACGCGCTTTCCGATCTCTCAAGGTTGCGCGGGCATACTATAGCTCTAGCGTCTAGGAAAAGCTTAAACAGGTGCGAGGGCGGCACGCATAGCGTGGGAAGCTAGCCGCCAGAATAGCTATCTCAAGTACTGCTGCTGGCGAGGGCAAAATACCTTCGTGTAATTATAACAACCCTAATAGGACTTCTTTCAAAGAAAAAAAAATAAAAAAATAAAAAAGAAACGGCTCAGAAGCCTATACTACGAGAGCTATGACTGATACATTTCTATATATATGTATTCATCTCATCTAGGGGATAGCTCCTGCTCCGAGCCTCATACTTATGTGGAAAGGGACTGTTGTTGTCCGCGACAGTCGATTTTTGCTGATTCTGAGTGGTTGGAAGGCACAATTTCTTGGAAAAATGGCCGCCAGAGGAGCAGCGTGAACTCGAGCGGCTTTAGAGACTAGGAAAACTGTAGGATCTATAGGATCCTATAGGATCTAATGATCTATAGGATCTGAAGGAAATCTATAGGATCTAATGCGCGCGCTGTTGCTTTGTCTCTGCGTGTAGTAGTTAAGAGAGCCAGTTTAAGGGCGGAAAAGTGGGAAGGAGAGGAAAGCAATATCGCAGCGCCGTGGTTTTAAAGCGCAACCGTGGTAGGGAAACGGAAGGCGATATAAGTATGCGTGTCCATGATACGCAGACGACAAACTACCTTAAAATATTTAGACTTGAGGGGAAGCTTCGTTAACAAACTATGACACGGCAATCAGCACTCGAATATAATTATAACCCTAATAATAATTGTAAATATTCATCTCATCTATAGGATCTAATGCGCGCACTGTTGCTTTGTCTTTGCGTGTAGTAGTTAAGAGAGCCAGTTTAAGGGCGGAAAAGAGGGAAGGAAAGGAAAGTCTCTGACGCAAACCTGCAGCGCCGTGGTTTTAAAGCGCAACCGTGGTAGAGAAACGGAAGGCGATATAAGCGTGCGTGGCTATGATATGTACACGACAAACTGCCTTGAAATATTTAGACTTGAGGGAAAGCTTTGTTAACAAACTATAACACGGCAATCAGCACTCGAATACGACGAGAGAAATTATTGAGACGTGGAAAATTCCCTTGAAATAAATCTGGTAGGAAATGGTAAATGGAAATAAATTATCCCGAATCTACATATACACACATCACCAAAAAGAAAACTGTCTGTTCCTTTATTTATAGCATTGGAGGACATGTATTGGAGAACCCGCCGTGGTTGCTCAGTGGCTATGGTGTTGGGCTGCTGAGCACGAGGTCGCGGGATCGAATCCCGGCCACGGCGGCCGCATTTCGATGGGGGCGAAATGCGAAAACACCCGTGTGCTTAGATTTAGGTGCACGTTAAAGAACCCCAGGTGGTCAAAATTTCCGGAGTCCTCCACTACGGCGTGCCTCATAATCAGAAAGTGGTTTTGGCACGTAAAACCCCAAATATTATTACATGTATTGGAGAATGCGCACCAGATCATGTATCTAGGTGTAACAATAACATGGAACAAGAATTTGACATGGAACCAACATATAGATAACGTCTGCTAGACTGCCTATCAAAAGTTATACTTTCTAAGAAAAAAACTTGAACATGCATCGCGTAATGTAAAACCTGTTGCATACACCACCTTCATTAGGACGATACTAGAATATTCAGCCGTTGTTTGGAGTCCCCATCAAATGATGCCTAAGAGAAAGTTGGAAAGGGTACAGAGACTGGCGGCGTGTTTCATTTGTTCGACGTACCGAAGGGAGGAATCGGTCACGCTTTTGTTACAACGTTGCAACTTGGATCTTCTTGTAGTACGTAGAAAGAAATATAGGCTGAAATTCTTTATCAAATAATGCAGGGTCAACTTACGATTGATAAGCTCAAATATCTACACGCTCCAGGCAAAAGAAACCCGCGAACTAACCACGACTACGTCGTAAAGCCGTACCGTACCAACACTGATACGTTTCTATACTCTTTTTTCCGGATGCGATAGAAATGTGGAACCAATTGCCAAACGCTATTGTTAGCCTAAAAGATGTCAACTTCGAAAATGCTGCTGAGGCGTATTTACGGGAGTTTCCAATTTAGCTTTGAAGTACCAAGTGATATGTGCGACTTGATGTTCATTGTAAGTACTTTGATAAATCTCAGAAGTGTGCTGAACATCATTCAAGTGAACATCTTATTCACTGTGAAATGACATGTGTTGAGCTACTTTACGTACATTGGCATTGTACATATTTGATGTATGTAATTGTATTGTCCTCTCTGTTATGACCCTCTATGAGGGTTTACAGTATTAACAAATAAACAAATAAAAATAGAAACTTCTACCAACTTTCTATTTACTTTACTGACAGTCTATTTAAATTTACATTCTAGTAGCATTTGTTCATACACTATCGAAATACTTCCATCTTGCTTTTCTATAAAGAATGTTTTAAGTACACCATTAAATACTTCCTTCTCACTTATGTGAGGAGGAAGTATTTCCTTGCACCAGTTACACAGCTTTATCCCGGCCTTAGGTGTGGTTAATTAAAGGCCGATTTACGCTTGAGCCGTGACAACGCCCGCTTGCCGCACGCGTGCGGTCGTGCGGAAAAGCGCACATTTCGCACACTAGTTCACAAATTTTGGCATACACTGGGCTCGCACATGTAGTGTAAACCGGAATGCGTGTACCAGTCTGCGGAGTCAGGAAAATTTTGGCCCGACCACATGCGTGCGGGCAGGCGGATGGCTCGAGAGTAAATCGGCCCTCGCACTGCTTCTGCAAGGCCACCAATTAGCTTGGAAACGAGATATTCAGGTCAGTGCGCTCCGCGATATAAATGGTACGCCCTAGGCTGGAACGTGTCAGCATGAGCAGAGTCACGATATTTGTTAAAAAGAAGAAAAACAACCGAAACTCAGGCCCGAACGTTGCCGCTCAAATGTCCAAAAGGCTGCAAAATACAGCTGCTGCTGCTACTGCTGCTGCTGAGTGAGAGCGAGTGTTGAACTGAGTAAGCGCACAGGTCGAATAGAAAGAAAAGCTGAACTCTGTGCAAGTAACACCTTTCTGTAAAAGAATAATAGAATTACGCTAGCTGTATATAAAATGTAGCTTTATATGCGTCCCTATTCGCACGCTTTCGTCCTTGCCTCCTAACGACGGCTTCTGCACATTAAAGGAAACTAATAGGATGTTGACTCAAAGTGAAGGCAAAGTAGCTATGTCAATCGATCTGCTTTACGGCGATGGTAGCTTGCTGTGTGTGAAAACAGAGTGAAAAGAAATAATTATGCACTGTTAATATTCAGTGATTTCGCTTCACAACACGGGGACAAAATTTTCAGCTCTTACAACGGGTCACCATGGCATTCATAATTATCGCACTCCGGATGTCAAGAGCCAGGATATCAAAGGCCATGCTTTTTCCGTGCTTTGGGCGTCTGAAAACTGCTAACGTTATAGCCACTACGGTTTGGAAATCTATTCATCTATAAAAGTACTACTACAATAGACTTCAGCATTATTTTCCGCAGGGCGGTTTGAAGCGAATTTTTGTCTTTGAAAGCGTCAAGTGCTAAAGGATGTCTTTGCGCGAAAGAGAATAACGACATAATTTTCCCTACATGACTGCATCTTTCTATTTTTATCACATTTGGAGAACAAAGTCGGCTTTCAGAACAATAATTGTCTCTAGAGATAAAGGTATACAGTCCCTAAATGCACAGCAAAATTGATCCGGCGGTCTTGTCAGGTTCTTTTTCAATCTCAGCCATGAGGTACATTTCTCCCTTTAAATGCAGTTTCCAGAAAGGGTTGCGGACACAAAGACGAGCCACAGCTGTCACCGACAGGCGATCATTGTCTAGGTGTCAGTCAACCCTCGAAATGAACATTCTTCTTTTGAAAGAATGTTACTAGGGTGTATAAAGACAAGCGTTCATATGAAATTGGTAGGAAGTGTAATGACATCCTATGAACACGTTTCTATTGGGAGTTGTTGGCCAATTGTTTCTAGGGTGCTACTAGAGCGTTGTTAGGATGCATAAGGTCAGTTGGCAGGACTTCAATTGACTGTTTGTAGGTTCTAGTAACAATAGTCTAAAGACAGTCTAAAAAATGTTGCTAAAAATTTTGATAAGGCAGTAAATGAATCCCGAGCTTGCCTAGAAGAAAATTACTTACGACCAAAAAAAGGGTACTTTCGACGTTTCTAACAGAGAACTAATTGAATTTATCGACGTTCTGTTTGGTAATTTTCCCAATCGTTCCGTTCTGTTTAACTGGAACACGTCCCCTACCGAAGTAATCGCCCTACAACGACATGCATTCTAACCCGCACAATCACTCCTTCATCCGCATGCACCTTACACACCGCGCATATTAACATTATCAAAGAGCAATAAACGGCGTTATCGCTCCGCTAGACGCACGAAGTAATTCACGTTTGGGAGCATTAAATCTGCACTTGATGCATAAATACTCTTTCTTGAAAACGCTAAGAGCCATTTTTAGCTAATTCATTGGCTGCCACGGCAAAGAAAAAAACACGTTGGAAAATTTTGACACGTGATAAATCCGTAATATGACAATGATGTTTATTTTCGCATCAGAGCAGTTAAAAAAATAGTTATGGGGTTTTACGTGCCTAAGTGCACGAGTAAGAGCTATATTTAAAGGAGGTGATAGAAATAATTTATCAAATTACCGACCGATATCGGTGCTCCACATTTTGTCCAAAATCTTTGAAAGTGTGATTAACCAAAGGCTAATTTCTTTTTTTGACAAACACAAAATCTCGTCTAGTAGCCAATATGGATTTCAAAAAAATAGAGCAACCGAAGAAGCGTTGTGCTATATTAAAGATAGCATACTTACTAACATTGACAGTAAAAAGTTAACACTTGGTTTATTTCTCGACTTAAAGAAAGCATTTGATTCAATAAAATACGATATCCTACTGCACAAACTGTCTAGATATGGTGTGCGGGGAGTTGTATTAGAGCTCGTTAAAAACTACTTAAGTGACCGCTATCAGATCGTGCAAATAAAAGACGCCACATCATCACAGCTAAAGTTAACACAAGGCGTTCCACAGGGGTCTATATTAGGATCGTTTTTATTTCTTGTTTACATTAATGACATTGTAACTATACCCAACTCCCCTGAACTTATTATGTATGCCGACGATACTAATATCTTTTTTAATTCCACAGATTTAACAGATTTAGAAAGAAGGGCCAACAGTTACCTTGCATCCCTCGCTGCTTGGCTCCGGGAAAATAGGCTGCAGCTTAACACAACAAAAACAAAGTACATAATATTTCGTGCACTTAACAAACCACTAAGTAGAGAAATAGTTTTAACTTTTGAAGGGCAACAGATAACCAGGGTTAAAGAGCAAAAGTTTCTTGGTGTTTGGTTCCAAGAGCACCTTTCATGGAATGTACACATTAATAATTTAGCTACCGAACTCTCCCGATCTGTTGGGTGCTTGTATAAAATTGCACACTTAATACCTATTTGGCTGAAACAAAATCGATATGCTTCACTGTTCTACTCCAGATTATCGTACGGCATATTGGTATGGGGTACCACAACAAAAGCTAACTACAACAGGCTCATTATTCTACAAAAGAAAATATTGCGCATTTACGAAAACTATCAGGGACCATGTCATGAACTAAGCACATTACCATTATTTTTTAAATACCGAATGCTTAAAGCTAACGACGTTTACGATTTTAAACTACTGCAGTATATATATAAAAATGCTCTCTATATACACGAAAACATTAATGAAGCTCCTTACGATATTAGACTAAAAAGAAAACGGACCCTAAACACAAGTACCAAGTATGGTAAACAAACAACCAGGTACCAAGTACTAACAATCCTAAATAAGCTAGAAGATAACATTGATTTCAGTATGACAAGAAACGCCTTCAAGAACCATGTGAAGGAATCTTTACTAACACAGTGTTTGAGAGAGTGATTATTGCTACATAAGTATATTATAACCCGCTTTTTTTCCTGTTTTTTTGTTTTACGTGGATACGTACATGTTCATGGTTTATATGCTGCACTTTAGTGTACTATGGTAATTTACCTGTATACCCTTTACGTTATTGACTGTGAACTATATATTATTATCTATACTATCTATATTAGTAAACAAACTGTAACCCAAAAATTTATGTTATTTGTGTTCTAAGTTTGTGTAAACTCGTGCATAATGTGTTAAAATATGTAACGCTGTGTGTGTCCGCTCACTGCCAATGAACTACCACTAAATAATGTATAATAACAGCTTATATTGGGGGTACAGGGGCCCCTGTCAGGCGCTGTGCGCCTTTTGCCCGTGCACCTTTCTTGAAAGTGTATTCAAGATGAAATAAACATTCATTCATTCATTCATTCATTCATTCATTCATTCATTCATTCATTCACAAAACCACTTTCTGGTTATGAGGCACGCCGTAGTGGAGGACTCCGGAAATTTGGACCACCTGGGGATTTTTAACGTGCACCTAAATCTAAGTACACGGGTGTTTTCGCCCCCATCGAAATGCGGCCGCCGTGGTCGGGATTCGATCCCGCGACCTCGTGCTCAGCAGCCTAACACCATAGCCTCTGAGAAACCATGGCGGGTATCAGCGCAGGGTAACGATACGAAGGGACGTGCGGAAAAAGCTGTCATGTCAACAGGTTGACAAAGTCGCAGCCCCCGCTTTAGCGATTACATCAATGACAAACGCAATCAGCTTAAAGCTTTTGGGAAATTGTACAGAATAATTACGCGAATAATAAAATAAAGTTCCGTAGCAAAATGCAAATTTGCACAATCTTACAGGAATGCATAAAATATACGCATATACTCATACGCAGACAAATACTATCTTCTATGGACATGCAAAAGAAGAAGAAAAAAAAAGTCCAAGGTGTACCTTATTATACACACATTTCTCTCCCACGTGCAGAGCAAGAACGGACAAAGCAATCATACTGCTCTTGTCCAAAAAAGGCAGGAGACCAAAATACAATTTCTTTTGCCAAAAAAGAAATCAAAGAAGCAAGAGAAGTATAAAAGAAGTTTGTCTCGTTTGAATTTGAAATAACTACGAATAGCTTTAAAGTTAATGTTTCCCAGTTGAATCGCTTCGCGGTGTAATCTTTTTAGTAATCTTGATAATCTAGTAATATGGCAACCATATTTGGTCTTCTGATTCGTCTGGTTATACTATTCCATTTGACTGTTCTGCAAGCCCTTTGAATTATATTTTTGTCGCAAATTTTTCTGCGATTTCAAGCACCCAGTCATCCGTGATACGTCATCGCAACTACATAGTCATGCCTCCTGTGAACGCATCTCGTGCAATTCGTCTGATCCACCCACTGAAACATCACTCTTCCCCAGGTTTCGATTCAATCAGTGCAAAATTTAAAGAGAACGCGTGTGCTATCAACTCGATCATTTTATCTAGAATATATCTCGGCAGTCTATCGAAACACATACTCTGCCTAAATAATGGAAAGGTAGAAAGGTGGTACTGTTCCATAAATTCAGTGACAAGTAATCGCTTCCCAACTACCGACACATTTCGTTCACTGTCGGTTGCTGCGAATTACTTGAACGCGTAATAATCAATCACCTAGTTAACTTCCTTGAGCCGAATTCACTTTTCTCTTCGGGACAGCACGGTTATCGAAAATCATGTTCGTGCGAGACGCAAATAAAATCTCTCATTCCTAAACTACAGCGCGCTTTAGACAAATCTGCTGCTGAGTGAATATTTTTAAAGTTTTCAGCAGGATTCGATAAAGAAACCACAAACGTCTCCTTCATAAGCTTCTATGAGAAAACCTGATTCTTATGCTTTAAGAAAGACGTAATGCTTCCTAAATAACCGCGCACTATTTGTTTATTCTAACGACCATAACTCTTCATTCGAAGGGGCAGAGCCTTGTTAGCCGCAATGTTCTATCACGTGGCCTATGTGATTTCACGGATATGAGGGCGAATAACAAAGTCAGAAAGCCTCCAGTGTCTCTAATTTTAACAAAATCGCTAATCTAATGTTTTGGGGAATTGTATCTCCGCTGATGCTTTCGCGTGGTCTCTATCGAAGGACTAAAACTTAAGAAGCTGCATTAGCAACAAAAGGTGGTAAGTGCCCTGTTGTAAGAATCACCGTGAAGGACCAGATAATTATTCATAGCTGACAAACTACGCGGTTATTTTATCGCATGGTATCAAGATGGCAGCGCGACCAAAGGTCAACAGATCCCAATGAACGGTACTCACGGTTCGAGTGACCTGCTGATGTGCGTCCGGCCTTCTTCCTGTCATATCCTGCTGCAAGCAGCCGCGGAAGCCTGCTGTTCTTCATGTAATCAGCTGCCACCCTGTCTAGGTGCATGCAGAATGCACGGTCTTCGAGCGACCTTTGCCGAGTAGTGGCTGTTGGCACAGAAGCATTGAGAGTTGTTGATCAGACGAGGCTAGCGGCGTACAAGTAATTTTACTATGTAAGGCGAGATATGTATTTTGACGTGGTACCACTACATTTTGGGCGAGTAGTGGCGCCTATGTTAGCTGATATTAATACGGCTTGCACTGCACTTGATGCTCAATAAAAACTACAATAGTACGTGTTTTCTGCTAACATTACATAAAGAGTGGTAGAGTGTAGCACGAAGTCATTTATTGATGATTACATTATTTTTCAAGACTATATTGGCACTTAGTTTGTTAAAGAAGGGATCCTTACTAGCGCACAAAATATTGACCAAAGTTTTAGCGCATTGGGCGCCCCAATCTAAGCGCCAGTGTGTGCGTATTACGGGCCAGAGTATCAAAAACTGTTGTCCTATGACAGAGCTGTTCAGGAAAGCCGTAGAAGCTGGCTCAATTCTTAACTGACTTACGATGCCATGAACTCCCTGCTTATAGGTATATAGTCCTGCACAAACACACTGTCCAAGCGCAGCACGTAGCGGGGAACTACATAGAAAACTTTTTAGGTGTTGCCTGTATTTCTATCCTGAATTTTTTTACGCTTTACCATGCCTCTGTACAAGGTAAAAGAAGGTATCGTAAAAGGTATCGTTCTTTGCCAACCCAGTTTAACTTCTTGTTCTTCTTGAGAGAACATTATTCCTCTCATTCTTGATCTCACTTTATGTCGATGTCACGTACTTCGCACATACTACAGGGTCTCCAGCTGACTTAACCACAGCGCGTCAAGGTTCAGGTCATTTTGGGCGGCTCCTAAATAAATTCAGAAAAGGTGCAACGACCGCGATGGTACCTCACTCACGCGCTCCAGCCTGTTCAGGAAAGTCGATGTCGTGTTTGGTACCCTGCGCAGTGGGTGTCGCACATCTATCCCCAATGACCTGTGGAAAATGTCGCAGTTTCGCCCGACAGGCAATCATCGTTAGCGACGGCAAACTATTCGACAGCTACATGATGTGAGGCTCTTCGTTTTATCGGCTAGATAAATTGCAATAAAGATTCGTGTACTAAGTATATGTAAGCAAGGTGTCACGAGCCGACAGACAACCACGAACATATCGCACAACATAGCCGCGAGGAATCCCGTTTCGGAAAGCTGGCGTGCTGACGAGCACCCTCAGCCGGCAGTGCACGCTTCGTGGCCCGTGTCACCGCGTCTCGGAAGCTTGGATACCGGGACACCACCAACACTAAGCGCGCGGGAAGCCAGCGCCAATGAGGCCACGACCCTTTCCGGCTCAACCTTCGCCGCCGCAGCCGGTCACCTCCAAGACACGGCCTGCGGGCCACGTATGAGCTCAGCCGTGAGCGCAGCAATGCGCAGCGGCGGCCTGGACAGAGGACGAGACGTCCACTCTGGTGATGGGGGCGAGCTCCACCACTGGAAAAGCTGACGCCACCGTCGGCGTGACGTGACATGCGGGACAACGTGGACACAGCGGCCACGTCGGCTGCTTCGGAAGCGCCGAGGCGAGCTCAAAACGAAAGTTTTAAATCCCACCTGCGGCTGCGGTTTGGATTGAGTGGTGAGGTTTTGCCCCCTTGGGTATTTGCTTGACAACATTTGAAAGCACTATAATAGGTATTGGCTGCTTTTGGAGGCATGGCAGGCTACTGCTCGGTGCCGCACTGCCGGACGTAGGCAGCGGTGCCTCGTGTCAGCCTTATACACACGTAGCCGCAGGACAAGAAGCTGGTTGAGGCTTGGCTCGCGAAACTTCGAACCGGTAAGCAGCCATCGGCTACGAACCGATTATGCAGCATGCACAGACGCGAGGTAGATTTCTGATATGGCGTCGGGACTGCGTTGTTCGGTGCGTAGCGGAAAACGCGGACTGAGACGCTCGCCCGCTGCCTGGCTAGTGTCATGACGCTTTATTTAGTCTATAAACATGTTGATGTTAGACACTGGCAAGTTCACTGGAAAGGAAAGAGAGCACGGTAAGAAGCACAATAAATAAAGGCATGGCACATGTATGGGATATAATAGGGCTCAGTGAGGTTAGGAGGACAAAAGGAGCATATACAGTGCTAAAAAGCGGGCATGTACTGTGTTACCGGGGTTTAGCTGAGAGACGAGAACTAGGAGTCGGATTCCTGATTAATAAGGAAATAGCTGGTAACATACAGGAATTCTATAGCATTAACGAGAGGGTGCCAGGTCTTGTTGTGAAACTTAATAGGAGGTACAAATTGAAGGTGGTAGAAGTCTATGCCCCTACATGCAGTCATGATGACCAGGAAGTCGAAAGCTTTTATGAAGACGTAGAATCGGCGATGGGTAAAGTCATAACAAAATACACTATACTGATGGGCGACTTCAATGCCAGGGTAGGCAAGAAGCAGGCTGGAGACAAGTCAGTGGGGGAATATGGCATAGGCTCTAGGAATAGCAGAGGAGAATTATTAGTAGAGTTTGCAGAACAGAATAATATGCGGATAATGAATACCTTTTTCCGCAAGCGGGTTAGTCGAAAGTGGACGTGGAGGAGCCCGAATGGTGAGCCTAGAAATGAAATCGACTTCATACTCTGCGCGAACCCTGGCATCATACAAGATGTAGAAGTGCTCGGCAAGGTACGCTGCAGTGACCATAGGATGCTAAGAACTCGAATTAGCCTAGACTTGAGGAGGGAACGGGAGAAACTGGTACACAAGAAGCCAATCAATGATTTAGCGGTAAGAGGGAAACTAGAGGAATTCAGGATCAAGCTACAGAAGAGGTATTCGGCTTTAACTCAGGAAGAGGACCTTAGTGTTGAAGCAATGAACGACAATCTCATGGGCATCATTAAGGAGTGCGCAATAGAAGTCGGTGGTAACACCGTTAGACAGGAAACCAGTAAGCTATCGCAGGAGACGAAAGATCTGATCAAGAAACGCCAATGTATGAAAGCCTCGAACCCTACAGCTAGAATAGAACTGGCAGAACTTTCTAAGTTAATCAACAAGCGTAAGACAGCGGACATCAGGAACTATAATATGGATAGAATTGAACAGGCTCTCAGGAACGGAGGAAGCCTACAAACAGTGAAGAAGAAACTAGGAATAGGCAAGAATCAGATGTGTGCGTTAAGAGACAAAGCCGGCAATATCGTTACTAATATGGATGAGATAGTTCAAGTGGCTGAGGAGTTCTATAGAGATTTATACAGTACCAGTGGCACCCACGACGATAGTGGAAGAGTGAATAGCCTAAAGGAATTCGAAATCCCACAGGTAACGCCAGAAGAAGTAAAGAAAGCCTTAGGAGCTATGCAAAGGGGGAAGGCAGCTGGGAAGGATCAGGTAACAGCAGATTTGTTGAAGGATGGTGGCCAGATTGTTCTAGAGAAACTGGCCACCCTGTATACGCAATGCCTCATAACCTCGAGCGTACCGGAATCTTGGAAGAACGCTAACATAATCCTAATCCATAAGAAAGGGGACGCCAAAGACTTGAAAAATTATAGACCGATCAGCTTACTGTCCGTTGCCTACAAAGTATTTAATAAGGTAATCGCAAATAGAATCAGGAACACCTTAGACTTCTGTCAACCAAAGGACCAGGCAGGATTCCGTAAACGCTACTCAACAATAGACCATTTTCACACTATCAATCAAGTGATAGAGAAATGTGCAGAATATAACCAACCCTTATATATAGCTTTCATTGATTGCGAGAAAGCGTTTGATTGAGTCGAAACCTCAGCAGTCATGGAGGCATTACGGAATCAGGTTGTAGATGAGCCATATGTAAAAATACTGGAAGATATCTATAGCGGCTCCACAGCCACCGTAGTCCTCCACAAAGAAAGCAACAAAATGAAGCTGTAGGAAGCGCAACATAAGGACTCGTGGACTTAAAAGAAAAAGAGCGATGAGAACCCCTTTGGTGCAACGAACCGCACACTATGGACATAGCAAATGGAGACCGCAGTTACCTTACATGGCCACAGAGCTCACTTACTGCTGTTCAACCTATTCGACCGCCTACTTGCAAGATGCGAGACCGCGCAAGTCCTACTTGCAGACCAGCCCCCTTGCAGCTTATGCTTAATAGAGCGCGCTCAAGAAAGCCATTTTCAAAGCAACTTTTGAAACTCGCAAGTCAGTAATCAGTCGCCAAGTTTTCTGTCACATCATTTTAAAAAGTCACTGGTCGCTGAAGGAAGAAAAATTGCCGCTAAATGGGGCAGAAAGTCACTAAATATAACGACAAGATCGCTCAACTGGCTACACTAGAATTTATGGCAAATAAGTTGGAACATTATACCACCAGTATGATATTTCATGCGAGAATCCTTCTCGCCGAGCGCTTTCCAAATGTGTAATCGCTAAAGTGTGAACCGGACGGCCACGTCCCGAAGGCACGGCACATGACAGGCCAAATCGACCGATCAAAACAGAAGAAATTTGTTCCACCCTCACCAGAGGCACCTAATGAAGGGAGGTACAAATATAGTGAAAACGGTGCATTCTTCATTCGCCCCATATCCATGATCCCGTGTAATGACAATCGGTGTGATATAAAACCCCGTGTGTTGCCATATGAACCTTTATTATAATCAAACGTCTTATGCTGTATCTGGCATTTGATGCGTACGTTTAGTACTGAATGCAGTGAAGCTAATATGCATTAGCAATAAAAGTTTCAACTTTGCTTGAGCGTTCTTTCACGATGCGTGATGCAATTACTGCTGAGCTCAAGAGACGTACCATGAAGCTGTCTTGAATGAAAAGGCCTTGTACGACGCTTCCAATTCTCCGCATTAGAAAAAAAAGAGGAATGAGGGTGTGATCGCACTTACGACTTTCTACACGAGCAGGAACGATGGCGGTAGCATGCACTCTCTGTTCTGGCAGGTAAGGTAGATGAGCCGAGTTGATTGCGGATTGCGCAGCCACCGAGTCCAAATACAGGGCCAGAGCGCGATCCTGCAGTCGCTCTTCGCTGTCTCGAGCTGTGTGCGACAGATAGTTGTTAAAACTTACCGTTACAGCGAAACCACGGGATTCTTAGCACGCGGTAACTGTTGGTCCAAGAATTGGCTGTACGGAATGACAATTTATGTACCTTTTCATCGGGCGAGGAGGAAAGGGCGCTCGGCGAGCCTTTCCTCCTCTCTGGCTTTGCGATTCAGGCCAGCGCTGCTTGACAGCATTGCTGTCGCCTGCTGTGGAACGATTTGGAGATGTTTTAACTCATACTTGATGAAATTTTTCGCAATGTCTGCTCACACAAGGTCGTCAGGGAAGCAGTGTGTAGCGTTTCTGTGCACCGGTAACTGCAGTAATCGGAAATTCGGAAATATCTCTTGTGGGCGCAAAGATGTGACGCCCATTAGCAGCCGCAGTGTGTGTGTGTGTGTGTGTGTGTGTGTGTGTGTGTGTGTGTGTGTGTGTGTATGGAGAACTATTTTAGATGTACCGGTTTTCAATCAATGAAGAGAACCGGTGTCTGCCTATTGCCAGGAAATCTAAAATATGCTCACTCTCTGATCGCTTGGCGTAGGAACTAAAACATGATTGTAAGTTCGTGTACGGCCAACCTAAGGCAACCCCGAAACATCTAAGCGCCAGGCGCTATCAAATATTTGTGATACACCGGCATCGCTCTCACATCTTTCAAGTGTAGTAGACTTGAAATCACTATGATATGTCTTTGCTAGCCTCCTGTGTGAGGGCGGTGGCGCTGCTCAACACAGCGATCACTTGCGGTTGGAAGAACAGTATGATAGACATGTAAGCTATCTGCTTGGGCATTGCCCTTTTTGCGCTGTAAAGCCGTAATCTCCGAGAGAGACCTCATCAAAAGAATGCGTCGGCTATTTATGAGGACAAAATTTCTGTAATATGGAGGAGTGCGTCGTAGAGAACAGGACGAACAAAACTGAAAAAAAAATTCGGTTGTCATCCTCCTTCTCCAAAAAATAAAGAGAGAAAATGGGCTAACGACGCAATACAACCTCGCGTGATCATGCCGCACAACGTTTACAGATCTGTAAGCGTTGATATCGTATGCTTAGACCTTGCGCTATATAGGGCAAAGATATCTGTCATGCAGCATCTTGCACTGCTTAGGACGCTCGCGCAGTTCGTAAACGGTCGCTTTGCTGGACGAGTGTAATTGACAGTGTAAGGTATGCTGTTATTACGGACCTATTTTATTCATGAGTGGAAACCACGTCCACCGAACCAAGTAGTCACGCATTGGAATCAACAGCTAACAGTTTGAACGCTTCTCAAAGCATAACGGCACAACTTCTCCTGTAGCAGGGCGGTACCCACGCTGTTACGATCGTCGCGTGTGTTTGATTGCTCCTAAACTGCAGCTTCGAACTAAAGGAGAATACTGCTATAAGCGGACAATAGCGAATGGAATTTTCAGAGATACACAATTGATCTCCTTACTGTAGGCTCAAACACGCGCGCACACATCGCACTGCGTGCTCCGTCCGCTTCAACGCCAGCAGAAAGTGCGGCCATGCTGCATGACTTAAACCACTTCAGTACGTCTCACAGAACCGTTTTACACGTAGAAGATGCCAAGTCACTGTAAATAGACCGTGCGAGCGCGAAAACAAACGCCAGAAACCAGCGCCGAGCGTATACCTGACATACAAGAGGGAGCGTTCGCCCAAGCCAGCATGCCGATTGCCCATAGATGACGCAGCTGCGTAGCAATATGGCGGCGCCCATGAAAAAACTGTCTATAGCTGGTAGCTTCCAACATGCATTAGGCGCTCGATATGGCACGTCGATAGCGGATTTTAAAGCGAATCGCTTTCTTTGGCTCTTTCGGCAGTTTTCGCGGTAGGTCCGTGGTACGAGGGTGGTCAGACTTACGAGAGTGAAGGCGATATTATGCGCTGAGGGAAAGGGCACGCGCTCTTGAGACGAGCGAGTTGCAAAGAAGGGCGGTGGCGAAAGTGGAGAAGCGTGTAGTGGGGGCTCTTGGGTGCCTGATGTTTGGTGATGTGTGTGGCGGACGGACGTGTTTTTTTAGGGCTCCGTGGGGTCAACGAAAACAAGAGTTTCTGTGCATGCCTTGAGCTTGCTTCTGTCTTTAATTTTTTTCTTTTTATGCCTTAAGTAATAATTGGCATGCTTTCTTTTTCTCTGCATATTTGGTTTTGTAGGTTAGTCGGAGCGTCCTTTCAGGCCATGTGCTTCAGCACGTGCAACTGCGTGGGACGTCGAGTCTTTACATCCTTCAAATAGTACCATTTGTTGGGCGTGTTGGTAAACTGAAGCATAATTAGCGGAAATACACCGATATAACCCATGCACAGTGGCGCCACCTCATCCAAATCTTATCCAAAAAAGCCGTCTCCTGGTCTAACAAGTCGACCGAAGGGGCACTAACACACGTGTCACTATTCCGCCAGATAGCCTGAGACTTAATAATCTCTCGCACGTCTTTATCTTTGTGCTTCGCAAGAACCCGGCAGGATCCATACATCGGCGCACAGCCGCATTTCTGATAGTGAGTTGACAGATGACCGTATTGCCTTTTTATCACGTTTAGGCTATGTTCCCGTAATCGGTCATTAAGACATCTCCCTGTCTGTCCGATGCATTTTTTTTTTCCCGCAGGACAGCGGAAGCTCACATACGACAGCTTCTACGCAACCCACTGGTGCCCTTCGACGATTCGTAGAGCACCCAGCAGCTGGCTTACGGTACGGGTCCGTTAATCGACATATTGTTTTCCAGCTTTTCTGGTGCTGAAAAGATCACTTTTGTGTTCCACCCGGCTAGCCATTTTATTAAGATTATGTGACGTTCTATGCTGCTAGGGCACTACCGCTACCTTCCTTCTGCGTTTCGTCCGTTGATTTGCCACGTCCCGAATACGAGGACACGTGTGTTAGTGCCCCTTCGGTCGACTTGTTAGATAAGAAGACGCCTTTTTTGGATGGTTAAGATTTGTATGAGGTGGCGCCACTGTGCATGGGTTATATAGGTGTATTTCCTGAAAATCAAGTTGAAGTTAGCGCATTGTGGTGTCGTCTCCCTTCCGTTCTTGTTTGCTGGCGCTAAATATGCTTTCCAATAGTAGTTTGGAATTGCTAAGACTAATAGCTATTTGTGGTTTTACTGTGTGTGCATTGGTACCGGTAATATTGCTTTGGTAGGAGAGTGAGAGCGTGGGCCACGTGGTTGTACACGTGCGAACACGGGACATACGTTAAGTCTCCGCGGCATTTATTGCTTCTAAAACATTCTTTATAATTACTTTGCGGGATTTTAGAGTTTAGATACTGTGCGCATCGGCTTTTGCTAAAACGCACGTGCTCTGGAAGCTTCGGTATTTGCATTAGAAAAATCGAAGTGCCACACATGGCAAGAAAGACGGCAAAGCATGCAGTGTGGGGGGGGTCCCTCAAGGTAGAGGAGGGGATGGATGAGAATGGAGAAGAAATCGAGTCAACCGTCAGACACTGTGATGTCGATGCTAAGCTAAAGAAAATGGAAGACTTCCAGCATGAGCTTGTGAAACATATGGAAGAGCTCAAAAATGATCAAAATATGGAGCACAGAAGGCGTTGGAAGAAACACTTCAAGCAGCCGAGGAAAAGCTGAACAGGGCCGCCATCGTGAACAAGAATGGTTGTGACAATGGAACGCAGTCTGCCGACGTGTCAGGAGAGGTAATGTCAACAAAGCACGTGGAATGTGCACAACAATATCCTAGACGAAGATACAAGCAAACTGGAAGGGAACGCGGCAGTAAATTACATCTACAAAATAAGAGTCGAATCATTCCAAGGCAATGACGAGGTTGTATTTGAAGAAAAATAGAGCATAAAAGATAACCAGATGGAAAAGGAGCTGGTACTGACACATTTCAACTGGAAGAAAGCCGAACAGAAAACTGCTAAGCCCACAGCCACAGTGTTAGACGAGGTTCCCGTTAGGCTGCTTCATGAACTAGGAGGAAAAAGTACGGAAGTCCTGCTGAAAGCAGTAGAAAGAAGCCTAAATGATAGACGAATACCAGACAGTCGGGGGCAAAGTAGAATTAATTTAATTTATAATGGTAAGGGGGAGAAAGATAGAATTCCCTCGTATAGGCCGTTGACCATTACTTCGGAAATATACAGGTTAGTAATGCAGGCAGTTAAGCCTGCAAGCATGGACAGAGAATACTGGCATTTTGGGAGAACTTCAGGATGGCTTCAGAATGGGTAGGCGTTTGGATGATAACTTATTTGTGCTTGCTCAGTGTATTGAAATATCAAGAGTAGAAAGGAGACCGTTATATGAGGCCTCTTTAGACATTACAGGAGCGTATGACAACGTAGACCGCAACATATTGTGGGAGATTCTGGAAAGGGAATGCTTAGGCGACGATTGTCTACAGTTTTTGAGAGAGATTCATCTAGAAAATACCGTTTGCGTTGAATGGGAAGGGATGAGGAGCGAGGAGAAAGTTGATATCAACAAGGGACAAAAGCAAGGGTGCCCTTTATCCCACTGCTGCTTATGACGTACATGGTGAGGATGGAAATTGCGCTAGAAGGAAGTAATATCGGGTTTAATCTCTCATACAAACAGGTGGGCACAGTAGTAGAGCAGCAGCTTCCAGGTTTTATGTGGACGACACTGTGTTGCTAGCTAACAGGGAAGCTGATATGCAACGTCTGGGTAATATCTGTGGACAGGAAGGCGATAAGTTACGTCTGAAATTTAGCTTTGAAAAATCAGGTGTCATTGTATTCAATGAAAACAGCGAACAGACAGTGACAATACAGGGCCAGGAAATACCTCGGGTAAAAGAAAAACAATGCCTTGGTATACGGATAAACAAAGGCAACAGATATATGCAAACACAGGAAAAAATATTAACAGTAAAGGGGAAGAGAAATGCGACCTTAATGAAACACAGACCGCTATGGAGGTACAATAGGTAAGCTGTGCTCTGGGGTGTGTGGAAAGGTTAATGGTTTCAGGATTTAAATCTGGAAATGCGGTTGTTTGCATAAAATCATGGGTACAATCAGGACTCGATGGCAACCAAAGGCCAGTGGGACGCCTCGCATTGGACGCTCACGGGAAGACTAGAAATGAAGCTCTTCTTAAAGTGAGGGAAGCTCACAATAAAGGTAATTATGAAGATCGACTTAGGATTATGAAAGAACTTAAATGGGCTGACAGAGTGTTCACGTACTTGTGCAGTTATAACATTGATTCACAGTGGAGGAAAAGAACTAGGGAGTTTACGAGCATGTATGCGGCCTGTATGGTGAGCAACGCAGCAACAAAGAACGTCAAGCGGAAAGTCCGAGAGCCTGAGGTAATTTCATGGTTGGCGACAATGGAAAAGAAACATCTCATCAGTAACCACTTAAGAGGAAAAAAAACGAAATCAGGAAATACACAATTTATGATAGCTCAAAGGGAAGCTCATTACTTTTCGAAGCGAGATCAGGACGCCTTAGAACACGCACTCATAAAGCGAGATATAAGAATGAAGAAGAAGCATGTGCTTGCTGCGGTAAAGCCAGGGAAGCGATGTAGCACCTTTTATTAGAATGTGAAGATATCTGTCCAGCGGTCCATTTAGGAATCACTGGCGTCCTTGAAGCCCTTGGATTCAGCGATAGCAGGGGGAAGTAAGCATGTCCGCAATAGAGACCAGTAAGAGCCGTCTGGAAGATTGGTGGAAGTAGGGAATCAAGCAACGAACGCGTACGAAAACGAAGTTCAGAATAGGAGTTCAGAAACCTTGGTTGTGGGAATTCATCCTGGGTTTTTCGTTTTCATTCTTTCTTTCAACATAGGTAGGTCATGAGGCAATATAATTACACGAGCTCGGTGGCGCAACCCACCGAAGGGGACACTCAAGGGTACGCTCATACCATCAATCCAGGTAACCGAGTGACGGGAAGGGGTGGGATGGCGGGAGTTGTGGGAGGGGGCACACTATCGCTCGTTATCTGGCTCGCTTGTTCGTCGCGGGAAGGCGAGAGGAAGGGTGCATGCTCTCAGGCAAACCAGTGGCGGGGAGGAACCGGAGGGCGGAGTAGAGGAGGCGCTCGGTCGCCCGGTTGGTTGCGTTTCTCGCTGGCCACCCGGCGGCGGCCAGCCCATCGTGGACGATCTGACCCCCGAAGTATGCGCCGGAGGCGCAGGTGAGCGTTCCGTCGAACACCGATGACGGCGTTGGCGCCTACACACGAGCACGAAGTGGGCGCGTTCGCCCCAGCACGGCTGTCACGAAGGGATTTTGAGAAGGCGAGAGAATGGGTGCGTGCCCTCGGGCAACCGAGTTGCGATCATGGGCTGCAAAGACGGGAGAGGAGGAAGAAAGGCGGGTACTCTGTCGGTCACTCACGACGATGGTTTCTGCGTAGCTTGTTGTTACGAATGCTTTACGGGGGTGTGTACGCGAGGCTGCCTTGACCGGCAGGTTATGGACATGCAGCCTTATATATTACTTGTACACATCTTTGTCTACATTATGATCCCCCCATTGATCCTCACGCCTGCTTAGGCCACTGAGCCATGCTTTTCGTTAAAGCTCATTCTCTGTCTTTTCCGTCGACTTTGTCGCGCCAGAGTCACGAGTGCCATTCATATTGCCACCTGCAGTAGTGGGCACAGTGCAAGAGGAGAGGCAAGAAGAAAAAGAAAGAAGAAGCGCGCGTGCTACCCCCGGCCGCTCGATAGCCAGGTACCACCGCCGTGTTTTTAGGAAGCCAATTGTCTGCATTAAAGGTAGCGAGTCCTCTTTGAAGACACGTGACAGTATGAAAACAGTGCCAGCCTCTGCATGAGAGACGCAGCTAGAGCTACTGTGCAACGGAGCACCATGCAGCACCAGTTTCTTCGACAATGAGTTACCAATATACTATTAACCATCCACTTAACTATCGCCCCATCTAACTAACAAGCATACCTTGCAATATCATGGAACATGTAATTTATACAGAAATTAAGAAATTTTTAGACGCAGCAAAGTTTTTTTCATTTTTCACAGCGCGGATTTCACAAGGGATTTTCCTGCGAAACGCAATTGGCACTTTTCCTTCATCACCTTCACACCAATCTAGATACTAACCAGCAGACAGACGCAATATTCCTAAACTTCGCGAAAGCATTTGATAACGTACCACATCAACAACTATTACTAAACTATCTCTGGCGAACGTGCACCCCGATATATTGCGATGGATTGAAGCTTTCCTTAATAGAGAGCTTTAGAATAGGGGCCCCAATATTTTGGGGCCCCAAAGAGCTTTGCGGGTGTTCGCGTTGGGGCACGCAGGAGTGAAGAGATTTAGAATAGGGCTTTGCGTTTGCGGATAGCGTCTTGCGCTGACAGCGCCACTACGGCTAAGAAAAACGATTAAAAATAAATAATTAAATAAAATATACCATTTTATGATATGAATAGTAATTTTGACTTGCATGTATTTGCGTTTAATAACAATTTAGAGGTTATTCTTCAAGCAGCAAACAATTAGTTGTGCTTAGTATTGAGCAACAAAACCAACTTTACGTGCCTTCACCAGCCAAGCTTAGCCGTGTTAGGCCTACGAGCCATAAAATCCACCCTCGAATTCGGAATCAGCGGCGTCTAATGAATCAATCTTCATAACACACGCTAGTTGAGAGAAAGCGATAACTGCAGTCACTTCTCCTAGCTTGCGAACTTCACGTGTTACCGCGAATCGAACCCAGTTTGGTGCTAGGTTAGAACCGTCGCTTCGATGGGTGCCGCCATGTTAGTTGACGCAAAGCTTTTGGGAACGCTATTTGAGCTCCCGCTAAATCGGTGAAATAGCGTTCCCAACGCAAAACCCAAACGCACTTTGCGTCTCGCGCATGCGCAGTGGCTTCGACGCTATTTCTTTGGGGCCCCAAAACGTTTGGGGCCCCTATTCCAAAACGCTCTAATAACCGCTCACAGTTTGTCCTTTTTAACAACAGCCCATCTGTTTCCCTACTGGTAACTTCTGGGGTTCTACAAGGATCTGTCCTCGGGCCTCTCCTTTTCTTAATATATATTAACGACTTACCACTGCGTGTATCCTGCAATATTCGCATGTTTGCAGGTGACTGTGTCGTTTACCAATTACTAACATGTCTGACCAATCTCGTTTCAGGAGGATATTAACCGCTTGCAACAATGGTGCGATTGCTGGTTAATGACGCTTAACCCAAACAAATTTGATGTAGAGGTATTCTTCCGCCGACGTAACCCACTAGCTTACCCATACACAATAAATAACGTAGACGTAGAAACTGCGCAGTCTTACAAATACCTTGGTGTTACCCTTACCAATGACTTGACTTGGAGCCCACGTATTACTAACGTCATCTCATCTTCTAATAGATATCTTGGTCTTTTAAAGCGAAACTTAAAGCAAGCGACGAAACATGTGAAATCGCTAGCCTATAAAAGCAGAATCAGACCTAAACTCGAATATGCATGTGCCGTATGGAGCCTTCATCAAGCATATCTAATCGACTGACTTGAATCGGAGCAAAACCGTGCCATAAGGTTCACCCATTCAACGTATTCATATGATGATGGCGTGTCATCATTGAAAAAAGATTCCGGATTGGTTACACTCGCTCATCGCCGTCGCATCTCAACTCTTTCTCTTTTTTATAAGCTTTATCATACTTCACTTAATCAACCACCATACATGATTCCCGCTGCCCGTATACGACATCGCACTCGGCACGCGTACCAAGTTTGCCACTTTTTAAGGCTCATTCTTTTTTCGCGCAGCAACAGATTGGAACAACCTGCCCCACCCAATTGCCGCCTTAACCTGTGCACCTACATTCATGCAAAGACTAACAGACTATTTTTCAGAATAAAAAAAAATGTATGGTATATGCTATCTATGTGTGTACTAGATGGAATTAAGTGCCTAATTTTCACGTGTGTTGTATTTAAAACTTGTGCTCTGTTATTCTTAAACTGATGTACTATAAGTATATGCACGCCCACCCCTTATGTAATGCCCTTTGGGGCTTTTAAGGTAATAAATTGAAATTAAATGAGAAATCCTAGTTTATTTTACATTCGCGCGTTCGAAACATGTACAGCTGACTCTCGATTGATCAAAGGGCTGGGCAAAGATGCTTTTCGATGGTATCATGAAGCGATACAAGATAATATAGGCAACAATTATTTGAGATACAAATACAAGATACTGCCACAATCATTCAGTCCGAGACGATACTATGTCATTTCTATCCTAAGATACATCGATACATTCGGAAACTTATTGTAGACCTATATAACTTAGCAGCAAATTCGTACGCAAAAAAAAAAGTGTTTGCTCGGAATTTTTTTTTACTCCGACCAATCTTGTTTCATTTGGATTAAATTTCTGTTAGTGTCTCAACAGAAACTTTTTCCTTTTTATTTTTAAGCACAAGTGTTAAGTGCTGTTCAAATTCTGCGAAAACATATCGTGTACCTAAGCGCGCTCAAGACCGCGTGCATGTGCGAGATTCGGGATACAATAGTTTAGGGCCACCGAGAATCGAAACTATATCGTGCAACCTATGAGCAAAACCCGCAAAGGGCGGACAAATTAGCGGATCTCTTAGGCATGTAGTGCCCTCTGGGCCGTACTTATCGGCGACGAGGTAGCCTTGCTGCCTGCGGAATTATCTTATTGAGCTATTCCGAATGGTCGGTTGCGGTAGTCGGAAGTTCAACCCCCCCCCCCTCCCCGTTTTTTTTTTCATCCTCCAGCGCGCTACATCTCCAGGCTTGGAGTGACGCCTGACACCAGCGAAAGATGCCGAAAGCAAGTAGGGCTATACTAATCCAGGTACAACCAAATTATGAAGGCCCACTAAGCTTCAACAATGACACTCTCTCACCAGAGCAGGAATTAGGCTTCCTGGTGCAGTATTCGGCCACAACCTCCCTAATCATATCTTCAATTAAGCAATGGCATTCAGTCCCCAGCGGCTGCAGAGCAGCTGACCAAGGCGGTGGTCAGATATGCAACACAGCAGAGGGTGCTCAGAATCCTTGGGTCCGGACAGCCCGCCAATGGAAACTGACTCTCGCAACGTTTAACACCCGAACCCTCTCGAGTGAGGCAAGCTTAGCTGGATTCTTCGAAGAACTACCAGACATTGTTTGGGATATTATCGGCCTTAGTGAGATAGAACTGGTGAGGCTTACACATTGCTGAATAACGGCCATGTCCTCTGCTATAGAGGTCTCCCTGATAAGAAGCAATACGGGGTAGGATTCCTTATCCATAAGGACATAGCGGCCAACATTGACGAATTCTACAGCATCAACGAGAGGGTAGCAGTAGTCGTGATCAAACTCAATAAGAAGTATAGATTCAATGTAGTACAAACCTACGCTCCAACTTCCAGTCACGACGATGAGGAAGTAGATCAGTTTTATGAAGATGTTGAATTAGCGATGAGAAAAGTGCAAACGCGGTTTACAGTAGTAATAGGTGACTTCAATGCAAAAGTGGAGAAAAAGCAGGCGGATGAACAGGCAATTCGCAACTACGGTGTCGATTCTAGAAACGCTAGAGGAGCTATGTTGGTAGAATTCGCATAAAGCAATAGGCTGAGAATAATGAATATCTTTTTTCAGGAAACGCAGCAACTGAAGATGGACCTGGAAAAGCCCTAATGGCTAAACAAGAAATGAAATTGATTTCATACTTTCTACCAATCCCAGCATGGTGCAGGATGTAGAAGTGATAGGTAGGTTAAAGTGCAGTGGTCATAGGTTAGTGACGGCCAGGATTCTCCTCAATTTGAACAGAGGAAGAGTAAAATTCGTCAACTTGGAGGCAGTAAGGGTAAAATCAGACAAATTTCGGCTGGTACTTGCAAACAAATATGCAGCCTTAATAGAGACAGATGATGATGATGAGATAGAGCTAATGAATGAAACTGTAACGAGGCTGGCTTCAGAGGCAGGAATTGAAGTGGGAGGCAGAGCATTAAGGCAAACAGCAGGCAAGCTCCCCCATGTAACAAAGTACCTAATAAAGAAATGACAAAGAATGAAAGTGCCCAATTCGAGGGATAAGATAGAATTGGCTGAACTGTAAAACTGATCAACAAAGCGAAAATAAGCGATATTTGAAATTATAACGTGAGGAAGACAGAAGAAGCTGTAAAAAAATGGGCGACGCCTGAAATGAATGAGAAGCAAACTTGGCATAGGACAAACCAAGTTGTATGCACTGCAAGATAACCATCAGCAATCCAGAAGGTATAATAAAAGCAACCGAAGAATTCTATACTGACCTGCACAGTACCCAGAGGACTCAGGAGTACTCTATTCGAAACATAAATGAACAGTATACAGAAACCCCTCCTTTAACTAGAAATGATATCAGAAGACTTTGCAAGGCATGAAACGGGGAAAAGCGGCTGGAGATGATGGAATAACAGTCGATTTAATCAAAGATGGAGGAGATATCATGCTAGGAAAACTGACGGCCCTCTAAACGAAGTGTCCATCGACTGCAAGGGTACCAGAAAACTTGAAGAACGCAAATATTAAACTAATCCACAAAAAGGCCGACGTTAAAGAACTGAAAAATTATAGGCCCATTAGCTTACTCCCAGTATTATATAAAATATTTACCAAAATAATCTCAAACAGAATAAGGGCAACATTGGACTTTAGTCAACCAAGGCAGCAGGCTGGCTTCAGGAAAGGATACGTTACAATTGATCACATCCATGTCATTAATCAGGTTATCGAGAATCCCCAGAGTACAATAAGCCTCTCTTTATGGCTTTCTTAGATTACGGAAAAGCACTTGATTCAGTAGAGATACCAGCAGTTATAGAGGCATTGCGTAATCAAGAAGTGCAGAACGCTTATGTAAATACCTTGGAAAATATCTACAGAGCTTCCACAGCTACCTTAATTCTACACAAGAAAAGCAGGAAGATACCTGTAAAGGAAGGGGTGAGACAGTGAAAGTCAATCTCTGCAATGCTCTTCACTGCGGGCTTAGAAGTATTAAAGATAATAAACTAGGAAGGCTTAGAAGTAAACATCGATGGCGAATATCTCAGCAACCTTTGGTTTGCCGATGACATTTTTCCATTCAGCAACACTGCGGACGAGTTACAACAAACGATTATAGACCTTAACAGGGAGAGTGTAGGAGTAGGGCTAAAGATTATTATGCAGAATACAAAGATAGTGATAAATGATCGGGCAAGGGAACAAGCGTTCAAGATTGCAAGTGAGCCTCTAGAGTGTGTGAAGGAGTGCGTTTACCTAGATCAACTAATCACAGGGAACCCTGACCATGAGAAGGAAATTCACGGAAGAATAATGGGTTCCATCGCATACGGCAGACATCGCGAGCTCCTGACTGGGAGCTTACCGTTATCATTGAAAAGGAAAGTATACAATCAGTGCATTGTACCGGTGCTGCCATATGGCGCAGATACTTGGAGATTGACAAACAAGCTTGAGAACAAGTTAAGGACAGCGCAGAGGGCAATGGAACGAAGAATGCTAGGCATAGCTTTAAGAGACAGAAAGAGAGCTGTTTGGATCAGAGAGCAAACGGGTATAGACGCTATTCTAATAGATATTAAGAGAAAAGAATGACGCTGGGAAGGTCATGTAATGCGCAGATAGATAGCCGTTGGACCATTAGGGTGACAGGATGGGTACCAAGAGAAGGGAAGCGCAGTAGAGGAGGACAGGAGACTAGGTGGTGCGACGAAACTAGGAAATTTGCAGGTGCTAGTTGGAACCGGTTGGCGCAAAACAGTGGTAATTGGAGACCGAAGGGAGAGGCCTTCGTCCTGCAGTGGAAATAAATAGGCTGATGATGTTGATGATGAAGAGTGTCTCAAGATTTCCGTCTTTCTAGCTCGAAGTGTAATATTTTCATTCCGAAAGTGTTTATTGTCGCAGCTTTAGCGGCTTAACAAGAAAGCCCCTTTTACGCTGCACTTTAACCGGTTTTTGCCTGTCAATTTTTTCATTCACGGGAGCTGCTGCCCTGCTTGCCGACCAGCTGGCGAGCGGCTCGCCAACTAAGTATAAGAACGTCGATAGGAAGCCTTTGTACGATGGCGCAAATACCGGTGTGGAGTTTTGCCTTGTTCGTAAACGTATTGCCGTTTACGCATTACCGGATCAGCGGACAGCCGTACAGCAGCAACAACGCTGGTAGCGATATCTTTGTTTTTTGTGACGCATCGTGTATACAGACAGCACATAAAGCTGCTATGACCAGTTATATTCTACCTATCTGCTCGCGTAAAGCTTTCGTTAGTGAGATATATCATTAACGTGCAATCCTTTCACGATTTTTCGTCTAGAGAAAACTTGTGCAGCCCAAGGGCTCTTTATGCGTACGGTAATGGCACAAAGCGTCGCAGGATAGCGCCGCTATTCACACTACAGCCACACACAGCTCCGACTACCTGTTAATTTGTAACAGCAGGAAATTTAAGGGTGAGCTAAAAAAGAAAAGAAAGATATATCGAAGTAAAACAGAAAGGCGGTTCCGTATCGCACAGTCACAGTGAACACCTAGACACACGATACAAGCGGCACCACTAATATCTATGACATTTCACTTCCATGTATAACGTATAATCAAGCGCTGGTCCATCCGTAATGCGTATCTTTCATGCCGCATTCGTATTTCGCACAATTATTGTCATGTCACGTGGCCCAAACAACTGCCTTTAGTGCTTGCGAGCAACAATCACGTACACAAAATAGCCAAATTATGCAAAACGCTCCAGGAAACAGCGCCGTCCGAGCTCTGGTTCACAACAGCCAACTTACATCCACAAGAGCCTTCAAATCGCTGATGTGTGAAGACCACTAGTCACTGACTTACTGACCACTTGTTACTGAACCGACGCATGCTCGAAAATTTGGAGGTAGTTAAAGCAAGTCCATATAGGAGGTTGTGGCCAAGTAGTGCACCAGGGTGGCCAATCCTGCTCTGGTGAGGGAGTGCGTTACCGGTTCTGGTCACCGGGATCAGGCCACACTCCAGGCCTGTTTATGCAATTTTATCAACACGCGGATTTTTTTTTTATTCCGGTGGAAAATTGCCGGCACCGGGATTCGAACCACGGACCTCTTGCACGCGAGGCGGGTGTTCTACCTCTACGCCACCGCTGCACACTGACCAAGCCTAATTAGCCTAGACCTTCTCAGGTCTAGGTTAATTCGAGTTCTTACCATCCTGTGGTCACTGCAGCGCACCTTGCCAAGATGTGGACGTGCTCGGCAAGGTGCGCTGCTGTGACCACAGGATGGTAAGAACTCGAATTAGCCTAGACCTGAGAAGGGAACGGAAGAAACTGGTACATAAGAAGCCGATCAATGAGTTAGCGGTAAGAGGGAAAATAGAGGAATTCCAGATCAAGCTACAGAACAGGTATTCGGCTTTAACTCAAGAAGAGGACCGTAGTGTTGAAGCAATGAACGACAATCTTGTGGGCATCATTAAGGAGTGTGCAATGGAAGTCGGTGGTAACTCCGTTAGGCAGGATACCAGTAAACTATCGCAGGAGACGAAAGATCTGATCAAGAAACGCCAATGTATGAAAGCCTCTAACCCTACAGCTAGAATAGAACTGGCAGAACTTTCGAAGTTAATCAACAAGCGTAAGACAGCTGACATAAGGAAGTATAATATGGATAGAATTGAACATGCTCTCAGGAAAGGAGGAAGCCTAAAAACAGTGAAGAAGAAACTGGGAATTGGCAAGAATCAGATGTATGCGTTAAGAGACAAAGCCGGCAATATCATTACTAATATGGATGAGATAGTTCAAGTGGCTGAGGAGTTCTATAGAGATTTATACAGTACCAGTGGCACCCACGACGATAATGGAAGAGAAAATAGTCTAGACGAATTCGAAATCCCACAGGTAACGCCGGAAGAAGTAAAGAAAGCATTGGGAGATATGCAAAGGGGGAAGGCAGCTGGGGAGGATCAGGTAACAGCAGATTTGTTGAAGGATGGTGGGCAGATTGTTCTACAGAAACTGGCCACCCTGTATACGCAATGCCTCATAACGTCGAGCGTACCGGAATCTTGGAAAAACGCTAACATAATCCTAATCCATAAGAAAGGGGACGCCAAAGACTTGAAAAATTATAGACCGATAAGCTTGCTGTCTGTTGCCTACAAAGTGTTTACTAAGTAATCGCAAATAGAATCAGGAACACCTTAGACTTCTGTCAACCAAAGGACCAGGCAGGATTCCGTAAAGGCTACTCAACAATAGACCATATTCACACTATCAATCAGGTTACAGAGAAATGTGCGGAATATAACCAACCCTTATATATAGCTTTCATTGATTACGAGAAAGCATTTGATTCTGTCGAAACCTCAGCAGTCATGCAGGCATTACGGAATCAGGGTGTAAACGAGCCGTATGTAAAAATACTGAAAGATATCTATAGCGGCTCCACAGCCACCATAGTCCTCCATAAAGAAAGCAACAAAATCCAAATAAAGAAAGGCGTCAGGCAGGGAGATACGATCTCTCCAATGCTATTCACAGCGTGTTTACAGGAGGTATTCAGAGACCTGGATTGGGAAGAAATGGGGATAAAAGTTAATGGAGAATACCTTAGTAACTTGCGATTCGCTGATGATATTGCCTTGCTTAGTAACTCAGGGGACCAACTGCAATGCATGCTCACTGACCTCAAGAGGCAAAGCAGAAGAGTGGGTCTAAAAATTAATCTGCAGAAAACTAAAGTAATGTTTAACAGTCTCGGAAAAGAACAGCAATTTACAATAGGCAGCGAGGCACTGGAAGTCGTAAGGGAATACATCTACTTAGGGCAGGTGGTGACTGCGGATCCGGATCATGAGACGGAAATAATCAGAAGAATAAGAATGGGCTGGGGTGCGTTTGGCAGGCATTCTCAGATCATGAACAGCAGGTTGCCATTATCCCTCAAGAGAAAAGTGTATAATAGCTGTGTCTTACCAGTACTCACCTACGGGGCAGAAACCTGGAGGCTTACGAAAAGGGTTCTACTCAAATTGAGGACGACGCAACGAGCTATGGAAAGAAGAATGATAGGTGTAACGTTAAGGGATAAGAAAAGAGCAGATTGGGTGAGGGAATAAACGCGAGTTAATGACATCTTAGTTGAAATCAAGAAAAAGAAATGGGCATGGGCAGGACATGTAATGAGGAGGGAAGATAACCGATGGTCATTAAGGGTTACGGACTGGATTCCAAGGGAAGGGAAGCGTAGCAGGGGGCGGCAGAAAGTTAGGTGGGCGGATGAGATTAAGAAGTTTGCAGGGACGGCATGGCCACAATTAGTACATGACCGGGGTTGTTGGAGAAATATGGGAGAGGCCTTTGCCCTGCAGTGGGCGTGACCAGGCTGATGATGATGATGATGAAAGCAAGTCCACATTTTCCCGTACACTTCCACTCAGCGGAGAGTCAGAAGTTTTCAGTGTTGCTAGCTGCAAATAACTTCATAAGTGACGTTATTAGTTTTTCTATTAAAGGAAAGCACCGGCAGTATCCTAATACGCTGGAGAGCAAGGGACAGCAAACTGTGACAACGAAATTTTCGAGCTGTCCTACTTTCTCAATACCGACAAACGTCGTCTATTCCAGAGGCATGACCGTAAAATTTGCTTCAAAAGGCGGCAAGATCACGAAAAATTATTTCTTGATTAAGGAATTTCATGCATATATATTGTGCATTCGATCGAGCAGACTGCCTGCGCTAGCCTTGCCTTATAAAAAAATTATTCAGCAAGAATATGGAAGTTAACTGAACTAACCTATACCTGCGCTTTTTGCTTCGTTGCGTGAAATATTTGCGAACAAGAGTATCCGTGGTACGCAGAGCGTAAGCGAAAGAGGGCTCGTGATCGGTACTAAGGAAATTTACTGTTGACAGTGCTTCATCTGCGGGAAATGATAGTTACGGGCATTGTTTTCCATTAGACGCCGAGTTCTGCAAGACGAAGCGAGACCACCGTACAGATAGCTAGGGAACGGCGCGAAAGTAGTACGCTTAACGCTAGTGAAGGCAATTCTGCTTACTACTCCCGTTTAAGCCGCACTGAGTGCTAAAGTAGTATTACATATCAATCACCGTAATCACAGTTTCACGTTTGCAGTCTGCTACCAAATAGAAGAGACCAAAAATAGACTTAGGAGACGGAAACATGGTCTCCAGTATTCGGCAATAAAAAGAGCGGCATAAAAGCAGTCTAACTTCACAGGAGCCACAGAAGCTGTATTGAAAGTGGCGCGTAAAAAGCAATAGAGCTTTGCTTTCGACACTTTCATGCTTTAATGATGCAGTCTAATGCTGTTATCAAATTACCGGGGACATTGTTTCACTCAGGCGCTGACAGGGAAACGTCGAGCTCGTGCATAGTTTGCGCGAATAGATAATAGAGAGTTTTAGAGCAGGGGCCTCAAACGTTTGGGCCTCCAAAGAAATAACGTCGAAGGCACTGCGCATGCGCGACACTCAAACTGCGTTTTGGTATTGCGTCGCGCAGCCAAAATTATTCTTCTTATAATAAAGTGGCATATTTTATTTAATTATTTCTGATAGCTTTTCTTCTTAACGCCGTAGCGACCCCGTCAGCGCAAGACGCGATCCGCAAACGCAAAACCCTAATCCAAACCCCTTCACTCCTGCGTGCCCCATGCTAACACCCGCAAAGCTAAGTTTGAGGCCACTACTCTAAAACTCTCTAATGTCATGTGTAGATCGCATGGCACCGTTCACTGCAGTGGCCCGGCACTTATAATCATTAAACCAACTGAAGACGGTTGAAGCTCCTCATCTGCCACATTGGTGAACGATGTCATTAAGCGAAACAGGAAGCACCTTAGGCGGATCTTGCGCTCATCGGGCGTCGACACGTGAGGTGCACTGGCGGGCAAGACGTAATGGCAGCGCGGCAGTTAAGAAGCCCTTAAATGTTTCTCCCGCTTAGTCTGTAAGTGGAGAGAACGTAAGACAAGATGCGCAGCAAAGCTGCTGTTTAACAAGAGTACTAGTCCTCTAGGTTCGACAATGGCCCATCGCCAGTGAACATAGAAACGATTCACGTGATTCGAGAAAATTGGTGGCCTCGGGCGTGTTTAGGATAGAAAAAAAGAAAATGTTACTTACTGAACTGTGCTGTAAAAACAAAAGAAACCTGTCAGAACTTGGATTGGAAAGCTCACCTTTATTTCAACGATAGCCTCTGCAGGACGAACGCACGACACATCTGCGATCATCCGGAATGAACGCTTCTCGGCTTTCCGGGCTGTTCGTTCAAATAACGTGAACGAAAACACCGATGTGGAATTTCATCCCGAGATCTGGCCAGAAATACACGCGCTCAGCGATTCGCCATTGAGGAAAGAAGTATTTGCGTCTTCTTGACTGTGACCCAACCATGGAAACTATTCTTACAGCCTCTGGCGCCGGCGCTCGATGGGAAAGCTTGTCAAGAAACTACCGACAAATTTTGCTCGACGATGACCGTGCAGAGTCACCACGCCGCGCTCAGCAACCACTTTGATTGATTAGGACTGAGCTTACCGTCCGCGTGAAATTTCTCTTCTCCCTGATGCACCAATAAATTTTGCAGTGCTAGCAGCGACCGCTTGGCTTCTGTTTGTATGGCTCCATTATGCAGAAACGGCCACCATAAACTGCAAATACGTCGAGTGCTCGGGGAAGTGCTCAGCGGCAGAGCCAGGTACGCTTTCTGAAGCGTTGATGTTCAGCCTCGTTCGTATGACAGTGTAACAAGGATTAAGCGCTAAAAACGACTGGACCCGCGCCGTGGTTGCCTAGTGGCTTTCGCGTTGCGATGCTAAACACGCGATCGCGGTTTCAAATCCCGGCCGCGGCGGCCGCTTTGCGCGATGGGGGCGAAATGCGAAAACGCCCGTGTGCAGTACACTGAGGGTACGTTAAAGATGCCCAGGTAGTGTAAATTAATCCAGAGTTCCCCACTACGGCGGCCTTTGTAATCATATCGTGGTTCTGGGACGTACAATCGCAGAACTAAAGAAAAAGGAAAAAAAAAAGAACCGACGGCGACACTCTTCTTGTCTCCATCCTTTCCATACCCGTCGTTTTTAGCTTTTATCATTTGTTGAAAAGTGATCGATCTGATTATAGAGTTGGTATAATTATTCCATGTGTCCGGTAATAACGGTTACCACACAATGGCGTCCAGAAACGGAAACACTGCCTAGAACGGCCTGTCCTTTGCAGTGTTCACAGTAATTACTAATAGTAACACGTGCACTTGCGTCTAGGCAAGACACTAATGATGACTGTAATGAAGCGATCAAGTGTCCTTCCAAAGCGTCATGGTGCAGTGGCCTCGATATCTTTGTGCTGCAGGTCTTGGCGCTTCAAGCAAAAGTGTGAGATCGCGCGCTGCTTTATGGCGATGCCGCACCAGTGGACGGTAGACCAGCATAAGCCCTTCTTTTAAGCCAAGCACTACAAGTAAGCAAGTAGAACGGCGCAAGATAGACGCCTGCGTTGCTTCCATTGTTCTTCCTTGTAATTTTCATTGAACGGTCTTTACGTGCCGATGTACCTTCTCATTTCTTATGGGGCTAGTTGCGTGCGAAAGCTGAGGCGCTGTGATACGACCACCGGTGAGCCCTTCAAAGTGCTCGCTCAAGTGTTGACGCTAGAAGGCGCATGCGTACGGCCAGAGGGGCAGGTTGCATACTGGGTGCTTGCTCCGCTGTCGTCGGAAAAATGGAATAACGGCTGTTTTAATTGTTTGGCGAAATATTGTAGCAATGCCACGTGTATATCATGTGCTTTTAATTCCGTTGACATCTGGTTTTCACTCATCATCACCATCATCCTGCTTTATGCCAACTGCCAGACGACGGCCTCTAGATGAAGGACTCTCCGTGCGATCTCCAATTACCCCTGTCTTGCGCCAACAGATTCCAACTAGCGCCGGCGAATTGCCGAATTTCATCGCTCCACCTAGTCTTCTGCCGTCCTCGACTGCGTTTCCCTTCTTTTGGTACCCATTCTGTAAACCTAATGGTACAGCGGTTATCTAATAATTTTTTTTAATATATGGGATTTTACGAGCCAAAACCACTTTCTGATTATGAGACACGCCGTAGTGGGGGACTCCGGAAATCTCGACCACCTGGGGTTCTTTAACGTGCACCTAAATCTAAGTACACGGGTGTTTTCGCATTTCGCCCCCATCGAAATGCGGCCGCCGTGGCCGGGATTCGATCCCGCGAAATCGTGCTCAGCAGCCTAACACCATAGCCACTGAGCGACGACGGCGGATGACGGTTATCTAACTGGCACTTTACATGACCTGCCCAGATCCATTTTTTTGCTCTTGAGATCAATTAGAATATTGTCTATACCCGTTTGATCGCTCGTCCATACCGCTGTCTTTCTGTCTCTTAACGTTACACCTAGCAATCTTTCCATCGTTTTTTGCGGGGTCCTTGACTTGTTCTGAAGCTTCTTTGTAAGTCTTTAAGTCTCTGCCCCATATGTTAGCACTGGTAGAATGCGCTGATTTTAGACCATCCTTTTCAATGATAATGGAAAGCTTCTAGTCAGTAGCTGACAATGTTTGCCCTGTGCGATCCAACCCATTTTTATTCTATGAATTTGCTTCTCATGATAAGAATTCCCTGTGATTAGTTGACCTAGGTAGACGTACTCCTTCACAGACTCTAGAGGCCGACTGGCGATCTTGAACTCTTGTTCCGTCGTTCAGCTATTCATCATTATCTTTGTCTTCTGCATATTAATCTTCAACCCCACTCTATCCTGTTCCTCTTCCTATCCTGAATCCTGTTCATTACTCGTTCTAATGTAGGTATTCTGACTCCTTTTGCGACTGTACACGTCAGTGTAAATTTATTCCGCTTCCTTTACTATATCTTCCAGATTGCTGATGATATTACCCTTCTTATCTTACTTCTTGGTTTATCCTATGCCAAGTTTCTTTCTCACTGATTTCAGGCTGCGTGCATGTTTTACAGCTTCTTCGGTCTTTCTCACGTTAGTTTCGAATATCATTTATTTTCACCTTGTTGATTAGTTTTCCCAGTTCCGCGAATTCTATCTTATCTCTTGAGTTGGGCACTTTCATTCTTTGTCATTTATTTATTAGGCCTTCTGCTACTTGGGACAGCTTGCTTACTGGTCGCCTTGGTGCATTACCCCCCACTTCAATCGCTGCCTCTGAAGATGGCCTAGTTAGGCTCCATTCATTATCTCTGTCATCTTCATCTCTCTGTCCTACGGCTGCATATTTGTTTGCAAGTACCAGCCTCAATTTCTCTGCTTTTACCCTTACTGCCTCTAGGTTGACCTGTTCCTTCTTGACCAACTTTACTCATTCTCTCTTCAAATTGGGCTGAATCCTAGCCCTCAGTAACGTATGATCACTGCACTTTACCCTACCTATTACTTCTACATCCTGCACTATGCTGGAATCAGTAGAAAGTGTGAAGTCAGTTTGATTTCTTGTTTCACCATTAGCGCTTTTCCAGGTCCATTTTTTGTTGCTGCGCTTCCTTAAAAAGGTGTTCATTATTCGAGGATAATTCCTTTCTGCGAATTCTACCAGCACATCTCCTCTAGCGTTTCTAGAATCGACACCGTAGTTTACCAATTGCCTGTTCACCAGGCTGCTCTTTCTCCACTTATGCATTGAAGTCGGCTGTTGCTACAGCTTACTGAGTTTGCACATTTCTCATCGCTAATTCAACATCTTCATAAAACTGATCTACTGAATTTCTCATCATCGTGGCTGGATGTTGGAGCGTAGGCTTCCACTACCTTTAATATATACCTGTTATTTAGTTTGCTTGCGACTATAGATACCCTCTCATTAATGTTGTAGAATTCATCAATGTTGCCCCCTATATACAGACGGATTAGGAATCCTAGCCCGTATTACGTCTTATCTGGCAGACCTCTGTAGCAGAGGACATGGCCGTTATTCAGCAATGTATAAGCGTCACCAGGTCTTCTAATCTCACTGAGGCCGATGATATCCCAAACAATGTCTGATAGTTCCTCAAAGAGTCCTCCTGAGCTGGCCTCGCTCGAGAGGGTTCGGGTGTTAAATGTTGTAAGGGTCAGTTTCCGTTGGCGGCCTGTCCGGATCCAGAGATTCTTAGCACCCTCTGCTGCGTTAGAGGTTTTCACTAACCAAATGTATAAATTAGTACCCTCATGAGCGTGTGCGTTACTACTTTCCTATTTGGTGGAGCAAGTTGACTCCAAGAGCGGTGTGTCAAAGCTTGCGATAATTAAAGATCGCAAAATTAAATCGTGTCTCAACTCCTCACTGTCTCGTGTCGCATATCCGCGACGTACCGATCAATTGACTCCGCATTAACGCACCAAGACAGCAGGCATTCTTTTCTCTTTGTGTCCTCCATAGACGGCTACATCGTTAAAATTTTTTCAATTGTCGCTTCCGGGCAATAATCAGGATTACAAGCAACAACACATCGAGACAACTGTGCTGTAGTCGAGCAAGTGCAATTTCGGGTTGTTACTTGGTTTTCTACTCGTACACTAAATGGGACGGGTCGTAAAAGAAAATTTGTTTTTCTTCTCGTGCCACTCAGCATCTCTACTTACTATCAACCCTCCGCAGTGTGGTTTTGGCTATGAAATAGCTGGATTTTCTCGATGTCGCGAATTCGCGACACCGGGCATGTGCGCTTTTTTTTTTTTCGTACTCCACTGTTAGGTGGGAATGCATCGCATGATAGCAGGAGGAGGAAAAAAGGAAGGAAAGGCAGGAAGGTCAACCAGGGGCGCTATAACGTAAAACTATTCCAAACTTTTCTATTCCAATTCTGTAATGAGCCCTCCAGGATTGATCAAAAACTTTTTTTGACCACCCCCACATCACATGTCTGTCACGCGACGTCACGAAACCTCGATAGCTCCCCATCTGATATGGCGTGTACACACTGATGATGCATCATTTGACCGAAAAAAAGACAGATAGTTATTTCTGATTCGACTCTTTTTCGCCATTAGCCCCCGGCTATTGGTCAAAAGTTTTGGGGCTACACCCACTTCACCTGCCTGTCACGCGACGTCACAAAACCGCAAAAACTATCCGCGTCAAAGTGACGTGAACACATTAAAGATGCATTAATATGCCGAACAAAACTGAATTTTCTTCTCAATATCCGCAGGCTGCCCTGTTGCGAAAGAAATAAAAGCTGGTTGACGCCGATTGCTCAGGTGTTGGCTACTCGCACCTGCCGGAGAGCATGGGTTTATTTGTCCATATTAAAACTTCTTGCGTGGGCGTGTAACGTTTTCGAGCACATTTGGCACGTTTGCGACCTCATTCTACCAAGTCTTCTTTGCTGAGGATCCCTTTTAGCGTCATTCTTAGGCTTCCATTGCATGCCGTCGCGATTTTCGTCCAGCCACCGCCAGCTAAGGGAAAGCGGACCAATGGCAGACGCCAGCATCAACTTCTTCATCCGATTATCGACTTTCAATGCAGTAGCTCGCCCCAATCGAATCCCTTTCCACTTGAGCATGCTCCTCGCCTCTTGTCAGCCAATCAGATACGACGAGCCGCTCAGCCTCCTCTGAACCTCATGACCACCTCCTATGAAAGAGGAGAGCGTTTGATTGGTCTGTTCAGACAAACCTGCGGGTGACCGCCCAGTGCTTGCGTCGGCGGTTACGCAAATTTGACGCCAGGAGATTGGAATAAGAACATATTGGAATAGTTTTACGTTATAGGTCCACCAGACGTGTGTACGGTTTGCTACCCTACACAGTGGAAGGCTTTTGAGGGATAAGTAGCCAAGTAGAACAGGGACCTCATTTATCCGCGATAGTGAAATGAGGTGACGAGACAGACCATTAACACCTGTTGTGGTGACACTGGTGGTTCTTTCAATCGAAGTGTTCTGCGGCAATGCAACGCTCAGGGTGTGGCTGTGGATGACGCTCTTATCCTTTGTTTATTTCGGAACGCGCGTGTATGACTTGGAGAAGGACTTCAATTAATTAGAAAGTGTTATACTCGTTTTATCTAATGGATGTGCGTTCTTTCGATGGACCAAGCCCACTCAGAACGTGTCTTCAAACGGAAGGAGAACAGTGGTGACAGGATTCTCAGCGACGAAGATGACGAAGCTCATGCATGCATACTTCAAGACATGACGCCTCCAATAATCGACACAAGCCGTGAGGACGGGGGAAACGAAAACTGAACTTGCCGCAATAGCGGGCGTCTTCTCAACCGAGAAGGTGAAATGGACGGTGATGCATTGCATTGAGAAATGTAATATGGTGAATGTTCCGGTTGAATATTGCAGGATTTTCCCATTTGGAAACGTGCTGTATAACAGGAAAACGACACAGCTTCACGGCAGAACAGCGAACTGTTACCGTCCACAAAGACATTTTCAGTGGCGAAGAGGATGGGTCTGATGAAGACAGTTCCAACTTTGGGGGTCAGGATGAACATGTGGGGCACTGGTCGATATTAAAAGACATGCAGCAGAGGTGCGAATAATTGCGTGACTGTACAGAAGAGATCAGAAGAGATGGCTTTCAAGTTAGCCAAGTGGAATGCCTATCTTAGCCTCAATGAAACATACGAAGTCGTTCCTCAATATTCAGCAGCACTTGCGATGAGCAAGACCGAATTTATAAGGTTTTTTTAAGGTAAAAAGCGTTTAGAAGACTAACGCCAGGCATAATTTGAGCGTGCCAGGCTGAATAAATTTTCGCCATTGACCAAAGATCGACCAAATCGCCAGTGTCACGAATTCGCGACAGTAGTGTGATGATACTTACCGGTGTATCTTTTTATCTAACGCCAAAACTTCAAATAAACCACAAAGCTTGAAATGTTTTCTCCAGTTAATTAAAAACGCGCATCAAAGGGTTACGCGCGTTCTCGTGGCTCTTTGTTAGTTTCTTATTCCTTTGAAATAATTCATGACTGCACAACGTAGGCTTACGGTCCATTTCAATGAACAAGCGAGCCATTTCCAGTCCTTCTTCGTAACTTTTTTCTGCCAGCTTGGCCCTTTGCTCCCGGAACTGCCTTGACTGTTGCAGAAGAATGAGGCTGGCCTAAAAGTTGAAACGAAAGCAGCATCTGTGATGGGTATCCTTAGGTACCCAAGCGTTAGCGACATGCGGTACCACGCATGGCGCTCACAGTAGATGACACGAACCTATGCTTCATAACTGAAACACGCTATTACATAAGGCTAAAAGCTGGGCTAGCTGTAACTGAGATATCTTAAACATTTGCAGCCTTCATAAGGGTAAAGAGACATGTCTTACGAAAAGGAAAACGTTATGAAGAAGCAACCCACATTGCTATACAAGAATGTGTTCGGCATGCCTTGGGAAGTGGTCATGTGTGGCACCGTGTTGAACTGTGCGCTCCCTTTGCCACCGCACGTGCCTTAGCCGTGCGCGAGTGCCAACCGGCACTTCGAGCGCTACTTGCTCAAGGACCAGTTCGGGACCCCTTGCAGCATCTGCGGTGGCCTGTGATTGGAGAGGTGGTGACAACAGGCGCAGCGGCTGTGATTAGAGGAGCCGAGTCTCAAACGACAACGCCTGTGTCTTCCGGCGTGCGCAGCGTCGTAACGTCAGCGTCTTAAGAGGCTACCCTTACATGTGGTACGGCACCACACGGTACCACTGGTACCGCCGCCTCGCGTTACTGTACCACCGGCTCCACCAGCGTACAACCGCGCGGTAGTACCGTAAAACTACGTTACTACTATGTTAGACTACACTACTTTACTATCTTAGGGATTGGCTCGTGAAAACGGTCGGGCAGTCACAAGAAAATCGCGGTTAGTTCCGAAAGAACGCTAAACGTCTGAAAAAAAAAAAGTGTGTCATAGTTTCTAACTGCTTCTTTTCAGCCCTCAGCAAACCGTCATGTGGTTGCCTGGATGTGCAGACGCTAACAAGTGCAGGCTTTCCCGCGCGTTAACAACAATGTGATAAACAGGCTCCTTATAGAAGTCAGTTCAAGAAAGTGCAATGAAATGCGCGCCAGGACAAGGATAAATAAAGGGCCAGTTGTCGTGCACACTGTGCACCATGTGACCCACCAAATCAGGATTACCGCCAAGTGAGGGGATTCCATGCAGTTCTCGGCGCTGGAGAAGCTGGAACATATTTGTTTTCTGCAGAGTCTTGAACTACAACATGAAAAAAGAAAAAAAAAACATCCGGCAGAACGCATCTCAGGATGATGTAGACGTTAATGCGATTAGCATTCAAGCAACGTAGCGACAAACTGTATGCCTGAAAAGACATTTATATCTCTAGTATAGGGGATGTAATCCAAGAATGCTAATTGCATTATACACCGGCGCGCCACATCAAACCGCAGTGTCTATAGCTTCAGACGCCAGAAAGAAAGCTTCACTAAGCGCGGCCTCCCAACGGCAGCCAGTTTTACCAGACTAGCGCTGCAGACTTAGGCTTCAGCGTATCTGACTTTGAATAAACTACATAGCGATGGCACAGGCGTACATGGCAGGCGTAAAACTAATGTTCTCTCTCAGCTAGAAGAGCGCGTATTCTCACTTTTATCAGTCAAACATGTAATTTCCTTTTCTGTTTCGCCAGCGAGAGCGACGTTTCAGGGGCTAGATAAAAGACACTAACGGCACGCCAAAATGTGCTAATTGTAAGCTAACAAGTAGCATAAGGCGATCATGCTAATTGCATGCTAGACTGCTAAAAGCACGCCACTCCTTCGATCGCATGCAGACAAGTGTGTTTTTAGGCGCACCCCTATCTTTGTCAAGTGCTACTTTGGCCAGAGTTCGCCCTGCATTGCTCTAAGTAACCCTGTCTCGATGAAGCTGCCGTGATTAGGCTTCCCTGATTTAAAGCCTGATAGCAGAAATGTAATTAGTGCCATGGAGAGATAAAGGAGACAGCCTTAAAACAGCTGCCGTCACGAGCCAAGGTAAACCAGACTCGGGTTCGTCAGCGAAAGCCTTGCCATTTTAGTCATACGAGCTCTCGCAGGAAAAACCGGCCTCGAAAATACCGCCGATTGCTCGTTCAACGTTTGTAATTTACATGGGCGATAGTGCAGATTTTCAGTTGTTTCTTGTGAATGGTACATACTGCTCGAAATGAGGTCATAGTCGGCGCTAGAGCGCAGTCGTCGCTTCTATGGTTTGTGGCACGCTTGTTTACATAGACGGTAATTGCTTCCACGCTATGCTTGAAATTTTGAGTTAAATACAATTTGAACCTAAACCAAAGAAAAGATTTTACTTTCAGCACATGTGCATTGGAAAAATTCTTCTTTAGAGGTACCTGGGCGCCACCGGTAACAGGTGGCAAAGAATTATTTCGCTGTCTACAAAAACAGTTGTAGTGATATCCTTTTAGCGGTCCTCGCGTCAACACATCCTACACGAGTAGAATGCTGCGAAGACGAAGGGGCGAAATTCCCGCGGACATATCTGATCCTAAGCCTTTGTATGCGCATAGGAGTCTTGAAAACACCTGATCTCGCAAACCACAATTCGAAACTTTAGTGAGCTGCGAAGGCAAGGAAGCGAAGCTGCGTCATCAGTGCAGAAGAGCAGGTTTTTACGTTTTCTTTCGTTGGAGATTCTTTTTGAACTGTTTCGTCGTTTTGTTTAGGGAAGCTCTTTTTCCAACCTCCCCATGGTTTTGCGTCGTTCTTTCTATCGGTATCTCGTCTGGTAGGAGAAAGCAGAGCGGCTTATGTAAGTTATTGACCCGCAAAATGTTCCCAGTGTGCGTGCCTGTGTTCTGCGCCATATAACAAAATATCACTACCCGTCGCGGTTGCTAGTGGCTATGATGTGGGGCTGCTGGGCACAAGGTCGCGTGATCGAACTCCGGCTACGGCGGCCGCACTTCCATGGAAGCGAAATGCGGAAACACCCGTGTACTTAATTTAGGTGCAGGTTAGAGAACCCCAGGTCGTGCATATTTCCGGAGTTCCTCGCTACGGCGTGCCTCATAATCAGATCGTGGTTGTGGCATGAAAAAAGTAAATGCATAATTTAATTGTTTTAACAATAAATGTCCACACGAACGTCTACATATAGTTTCGGCACGCAGGAATCTCTAAAGCACACTCTGTTTTTAATCGAATGCCGTGTAATTATTAACAGCTCCTTTGGTTTTGTCAACTTTCTTAGATCTGGCCGACAACATCCTCGAAAACCTGGGTATGTGGCTGTAGTCCAACCAGTGTCAAGGCGATATCACGCATGATCTCGTACATAACGTCCAAGAACACAGGAATGAAGGAAGACGACACCCTCCGACTGGTCACAAGCCTAGTGGTGAACAGAATCACATACAACCTGCCCTACTACCATCTCACACAGTCCGAAACGAAGCAGGCCGACACGCTTTGCAGGATGGCTCTCAAGACTGCTCTTCGCCTGCCGATGAGTACATCGACTGAATAATTATAGGCGCTACGATTAGACAACACCCTCAGCGAACTGACGAAAGCCCTTTACGTCTCCCAACAACAGAGATTTGCGCGGACACGCATGGGCCGGCAGGTGCTACAAACGTTCGGCTTCCAAGCTATAACAACACGAACACAAGAAACCCGCTCCATACCTCGTCACGTCCAGGACAAGTAACGCGCTGCCCCGGTAGCCCGCAACAAAGACCCTTAGCTACACTTCTGTAAGACGACAGAAAAGGCGCAGTACATGGAAAAAAAATCAGGTTCCATACCACGGCCCCTTTTACGGACGCCGCCACGCACGGGAGGAAGAACAAGGGCGCAGTGGTAGTGGTATGCGACCGCCGAGGCCGCGTTACCTGCGCTGCATCGACTTGGCTCTGCACGATCACGGAAGCCGAAGAGCTCGCCATCGCGTTACACATCCGCGAAGGTCAACTCGGAAACAAACAACTGACGGTGGTAACGCATTCCCAGCAGGCTTGCCGCAACTTCCTACAGGGAAGAATCGGAAGATCTGCAACACCAGTCCTAGCCCAAATACTCAAATATGAACCCAAACCCAAGCCACCGTCTCTTACCCGCCGTGGTTGGTCAGTGGCTATGGTGTTGGGCTGCTGAGCATGAGGTCGCGGGATCGAATCCCGGCCACGGCGGCCGCATTTCGATGGGGGCGAAATGCGAAAACACCCGTGTGCTTAGATTTAGGTGCACGTTAAAGAACCCCAGGTGGTCAAAATTTCCGGAGTCCTCCACTACGGCGTGCCTCATAATCAGAAAGTGGTTTTGGCACGTAAAACCCCAAATATTATTATTATTAAGCCACCGTCTAGATACCGGGCCAGATTGGCACCACTGGTAATCTGCAGGCCTACAGAGCAGCTCAAAGATTCGTGCGTGACCGAGCACTCATCACTCCAGCTGCAGAAGACCCGGACCCTGTCAACCTCGAGTATTCAGCCATTGTGAACTACAACAAAAGGAGCCGCTTGCGATATCCACCGCCTCATCAAAATCTAAACACAGAGGATGCCGCTGCCTTGCATAGGCTCCAGACAGGCACTTACACGAACCTACACATGCGTGCAGGAACGAATGCCCGTGGTGAGGTGCCACGCCAACCCAATACCACTTTAGGTGAAAGTGCACGCTACACAACATAGAACACCACAAGGGAGCAATGGGAGGCACTGCTGTCCAGCTCGGCCCTCGACGACCAGCTCAAGCAGATCCAGACAGCTGAGAAGAGGGCAAGAGCCAGCGGAGCCCTGGACTAAGGCCCCCGACCATTAGCGATTATTCTGATCATTCTTTTATTAAAATTTATTTATCGATCTATATATCACGGAATATTGACGGACAAATAGTGCCAGTGAGCCCGCCTTTGTTCTGGTTAAAACGAAAGCTGCGTATACACTGTTAGTTCGTATTGTCACGTGGCAGTGACAGGGCAGAGCACATCAGCAAAATGTGAATAACTGAACTATTTCTTGGGCGAACCTGTGCCCATACGGAAAGAAATTCAAGAAGAGAGGGTACTCCCATTGAGCCCAGCGGCCGAAGTGACTGTATCACACCAAGTGGATGCGATTAACAGCTTCGGGTTTCAGTTTTGGGGCGCGCGTTTTGAACGCCAGCTGCTACATGCCAGGCCGGCTCCGCTGATCGACGGGGAATTTTTTTTTGCGCTTCTAGTGCTGAACCGCGCGAGGCCTTAACACGGAATCGATTTATTACTGAGTGAAAATGATAGCAAACGAACATTAAGGGACTCCATCGAATCTGTGCCACGTGCGATTTTATAAAGGAAACGCAAGACGTCTTCTGAAATGAAGAAACGTTTATTTTGCTCTACAAAAATACACGTTCTGGGCTCCTTGTGCATTGATCCAAACTCTTGGAGCCAGGTAAGCAACAGTAGTTCTCGTACGAAGCTCCACCGCACGTGATCAACTGAAAAAAAGCAAGTTACAAGCATGTACCGTTTTCGTATATAGACCTTACAGGAATACTGCGTGTAGACGTGAAGCGTGCGTGAGTAGCGAATGGGTGGCATTATAAACAAAGGCAATTCGCTTATGTATACTCGGCGTCGAAAATAGCAGATTCCTTCCGAACAATACCATCAAATATGAAGAAAACGTCTGATTTCCAAGCATTCCACCCTTCCAGGGCACTGTTGCCTGCACATTAGGAGCATAAATACACGGGTGACGGCAAGTTTCCAAAACAACTTTGCTTCAGCCAGCGCGATGGTACAAGTGAAGGCAGGTGGCCACAGCACATGCGGATTCTCAGCCATATCATGTTAGGCGCTCGCAGATCGCCTTCAACTCGCGCTCAAGTGAAATGCGTGGGGGCAAAGCCTGTTTTCAGCATTTCAAACGATAGGATTTTAGAGTGTTTCGTTTTTCAGCTCCTTGTTATCTTTTGTGCGTTGTGATAGCGGAAGTAACAGACACCCGTGTTATCACTCTTGGCAATCGGTCGTCGCGTTTTCGACAAGCGTGAGTAGCGAAAGAAGGGATATGTCATTGCGGGGCCATAAAAAGCGTCCCAAACTTGTCCCGCTAAGTTTGGGTACGCGCCAAACTGTGTCACCAGGGCCGAGCTACCCTTCGCTAACTGCGTCACAACGCCAGGTGCGGCCAGTGTGCTTCAATATCATCCCCAAAAGTAGCGAAATAATTACAATAATATTGTGCCAGTAAGATTCAGTACACGCGAAACCGTCACCACGACGGAGCTGCTTTTCGCCAACTGCGTCACGAAGCGGGGTGTGGCAAGCGTGATCAAAAACTGCCGAAATACATTATAGTAATGTTGGGGCTCATGGAAAGCTTCGCAACCATCTCCGAGTGCGAGCCATTAATTCAAGTTAACTGCGCCAGGACGGCCGAGCTGTTTTTCGCCAGCTGCGTCACTAGTTTTGGTTTTCTGTCGTAAGAATAAAATTTCCTTGAAATGCGTCGCAGACTTTCGAACGAAATTTCTCACCTTGCCGTAGTCCAATACTGCAGTGGTGCCGTGTGGAAAAACACAAGGAAGGCAAGGAAACGCCGGGAGCCCAACAAACGGGCTACATCCAAAAGAGACGGGTCGCCGTACAGGCGAACTTCACGTGCGCAGCCGGCTTCGCTCGCTTCGGTGGCGTGCTTGGCGCATGACGCATGCGCGCCTGGCATGCCGTTAGCTTGTTGCTAGGTATCGCAAGAAAAATGAGTCGCTAAGCAGAAGTTAATTTATACGCAGGACTTTTTAGTTTTAATAGGAATTAATAAAATATCAAACATCTGTAAATTAATTTCACATTCCATTTTTCCGATGTTCGCGTCAACTAACGGATGGGGTGACCACTAGGCGTGACGTGTTTCTTGTTGCAAGTTTTCGCCGAGTGTCCCCTCTTGTAGAATTTCTTTCTGTGTGCTGCGTCCACAAAAGCAGGTTACACATAAAACACGACGATAGCGGAGAGCACAGCAGGCGATCATCGGAGCCTTATCTGCGGCTCAAACGCGTCGGCTTTTAGATATCAGACGTCGAAACTTCCAGCGTAATCGCGTGCCTTCCAGAAACTACTACACACTTCGTGTCGCGCATGCGATAAGATTGCACAACGTTCGGCGGAACCATATACAACCGATCGCAGATGTGGTGTTGATGCTGCCGTTGGCCAGAACAGATCGAGCGCAGAGCGACAACGTTTAACATTCGTTACTTGTTGAAAAGCGGTCATCGGATGAAGCTGAATAAGTGCACGGGTCAATACCCTGCCCCCCTGAAGAAGCATCATCCCGGTGCTACAAACGGGAGAGCGAGAAACAAAAGCACCCATAGTAAAGAAAAAGTAAGAAAGCAAGAAAGAAACAAAGTCCCGAAGTTCGTGCATAGAAAGGCCTAAAGCGACGACACTAACGGCAAATATTAAGTCAAGCCAAAGTGGTCGATCAGTGCTCGATGACCTCCAAGGTGTCAGTGTTATCGTGAACAGAGCCTAAGTAATCGAGAAAATTATGTAAATGCAGGCCATGATTAGACACTCCCCAGAGACATTCAAGTACTTGCCCGAACACGAAGGCGCTCCTACTTTAAATTCTGCCGCTGGTGCTTAAGCACTGGTTATAAAAGCATCATTGTGTTGCAATATAGGACAAAATAAAATGCTACTTGTTCAGTTATATTTCGCTTTTAAAAAAAAAGGAACTGATTGACATCGACCAATTTACAAAGAACCGTTGAAAACTACGAGGGCTGTCGAAAGGTTTCGTTTTCGTTCGACTCTGTTCCGCTCACGCTTTCGCGTTTCAGTAGTTTCGTTATCGCGTAGTGCTGCGCTAGTTTTACTAGTTCGCAAAACTCGCACTAACTGCAAGTAGTTGAGAATTCCACTTCCATGTGATGTCGCGGGATGCCCGAAGGGTCCATGCTACTTGACGAAAAGCAACTGCAGCGGCGAATCTACCGCTCTCTCATAGCTCGGTTTCCCCATGGCGAGGCGTTTGCGTTGTGTACACACACACACACACACACACACACACACACACACACACACACACACACACACACACACACACACACACACACACACACACACACACACACGCACACACGCGCGCGCACACACACACACCCACACACACACGCGCGCGCACACACACACACCCACACACACACACGCACACACACACACACACACACACGCACACGCACACACACACACACACACACGCACACACGCGCGCGCACACACACACACCCACACACACACGCGCGCGCACACACACACACCCACACACACGCGCACACACACACACACACACACACCCACACAAACACACACACAGTACCGCCGTCTGTCGAGCGCCGTTTTACTCAGCGACGGCAGCAAAGGGCGGTGATGGCGTATGCACCGTCACCACTCCCCGGTTGGGTGGCAGGAGATTTGAATGGCGATACAGGTATTCGGACCCTTGAGATTTTCTCGTCAACTAAGTCTTTTCTTAGCACGGAAGAAGCGTTGCGAGGTTTCTGGAATGGCATTTAAATAGCCTACGCCGGAGGAGTTAGTATATGGCTTTAGTGTACCTTTAAGACGGACCACACGGACGACATCGGGTTGCGTGCGGCGCCGCTTTGATTGTTAACGCATTCTGGCACGACCTGATAGTCCAGTGCGCCAATTCGTCGGGTTATTTTGTAGGGTCCGAAGCAGCGACGCAATAGTGTCTGAGTCCTCGTCGCTGTATCGGGTTCCAATCCCAAACACGGTCGCCGGCCTGGTACTCGACGTAGAAGATTGTAGTGTCGGCTGTCGGTCCTGTGCTGGTTCCTGATACGCATGCGCACGAGCTGTTAGGTTTCTTCTGCGCGCTGGAGATAAGCGGCGACGTCTCAGTCCTCTTCGTCTGTGATGTGCGGCAGCGTGGAGTCGAGAGTCGTCGTCGGCTTCCTACCTTAAACCAACTCGAACGGCGTGATCTGCGTTGCTTGTTGCAGCGCCGTGTTGTAACCGATGGTTGCGAGCGGCAGGACGGCAACCCCCGTCTTGTGCTGGACATCGACATACATTGCTGGCACGTCGGCGACTGCCTTGTTCAGCCGCTCCATTCGTCTGCGAGTGGTAAGCAGTTGTGCTCCTGTGGCTTCCCTGTCTGTATTGCAGAATGACTTAGATGAGCTCTGCAGTAAACGCCGTTCCTTTGTTAGTAATGAGGACTTGTGGTGCACCATGTCGCAGCAGGATCTTATCGACGAATAATTTCGCCACTTCCGCTGCCCTACGTTTCGGCAGAGCTTTGTCTCGGCATAGTGGGCAAGGTAGTCGGTGGCCAGGATGATCCACGTGTTCCTAAATGTTAACGCCAGAAAGGGTCCCAACAAATCCATCGCAATGTGCTGAAACGCTTAGCATGGGAGCTGGCAGTCACAAAATGTGTGGACAGCTGGTAATCACAACTGCTGGCAGTCACAACATGTCTTGACGTAGCAGGCCACGTCTGCGGTGAGGCGTGGCCCACAGAACTTCTCTTGTATTCTTGCGAGCGTACGGGAAGACCCAAGGTGCCCGGCTGTTTGATTGTCTTGCAGGGCGTGTAGAACTTCTGGCCGGAGTGCTGCAGGCACAACGAGAAGATAGTCAGCGAGAACTGGGGCGAAGTTATTTTTTACGGCATGCCACGGCATGCGAGAGGACACGTTCAAGCGGGTCAGAAGCCTGGTCGTCAGCCGAGTGGCATACAGCCTCCCTTACTACCATCCCATCAAGAGTGAGGTGCAACAGGTGGACGCGATTCTATGCAAAGCCTACAAAACAGCACTCCACCTTCCCCACAACACCAAAACCGAAAAGCTCCTAGCCTTAGGACTACACAACACCTTGGAGGAATCGAGAGAGGCGCAACTAGTCTCCCAACTGCGCAGACTATAGCAGACCCCATCTGGGAGGGATCTTTTGAAGAAACTAGGCTGCGCCGATCAACTTGAAGAGATACAGAGGACCGAAACAATTCCGGACGAGTATCGCAACACACTAAATGTAGCACCCATACCCAGGAACATGGATCCTAACCTACACGAAGCACGCACAGAGGCGAGGGCTGAATAGCTACAAAAGACACTAGCACCCCAAGAAACGACGGTATACGTGGACGCAGCCACAAACGCCAGAGCAGCGGGGCATAGCAACATCAACGCGGTAGCAACGGTGATTGATTCGAACCTACGCGAGATCACCAGCGCATAACTACAAGACTGTACGATAGTTGAGGCTGAAGAAGCGGCCGTCGCTCTAGCGGCAGTGGAGGAATATCGGTCTAAACGGTCTCTAACAATCCTTACAGACTCACAAACGGCGTGCCGCAACTATCTACGCGGCAGAATAAGGCACGGAGCGCTCCGCATACTCCGCTCCGGAGACCACATAACAAAACGACAACCAAAAGAAGAAGTAATTAGGCATACGATAGTATGGACGCCGGGACACACGGGAGTGGAAGGGAACCAAGAGGTGGACAGGATAGCTCGAGGGTACACTTATTACCGAGCATCCAACGTAGGCGACCTCGAGGGGACCGAACCTGTACCCCAAGACTATTCGGCGATACTAAATTACTACAAGGGCTGTAGAAAGCGGTATCTACCACCGCACAACTCCCTTCGCAGAGAGGACTTTGTCGCGTGGAGGCAGCTACAAACGGATTCGTACCCGAACCTAAACGTACTCAGCAATATGTATCCCAGACAATACAATGACAAATGCCCCTGGTGCCACGAAACACCCACCCTGCATTATATAACGTGGGCATGCCAGAAGATAGGCGCGGTACCCGTTATACCAAACCCGAGTGTGGAGCAACGGGAGGGAGCGCTCTCCAGCGATCGCCGGGTCGACCAAGAAGGTCTGATTCGGCGAGCACAACTGGCAGCAGCATCCAGTGGAACCCTGGACTAAGGGTAACCGATCGTTGTGAAAGATGATGGACGAAGCCATCTGAAGACCGTAGAAGACTAGCGAATCGAGAGCTCAATAAATTTTTCACTCGCTCACTTACGGGGACGTCGTCGCGCGAGCAAAACGAAGACAAGCCACGCAGAAATACCCCAGGGAAAACGACGGTCTTGCCTTCTAGGTAGCCCACAAGGCTTCGTAACTCCGCGTCTTCTCGTTGCTCTTTGGCGAAGCCATCTGCAGCTATTCTTCCTAAGAAGGCGTCGTCGTCCAGTTCGCTTTTCGGCGGCGGGTCAGTAGGGGCATGCAACAGGCAGTTAGCGTCAGAACACTTCGTCCCAGACTTATGCACCATGGTGCTGTCGAATCCTGGAGTTTTACACTTCATCGCGCTATGCGACCTGAACGATCACTTAAGTTTGCTAGCCAGCACAAAGCGTTGTGGTTGCATACCACTTGCCAAGTGCCTGCCGTGTACATACGGCCAAAATTTTGCCGTAGTCCAAATTATAGCAAGGTACGCTTTGTTCATCGTAGAATTAACTGACATCCGCGTTTGACAGTGACCGAACAGCGTAAGGTATTGCGCTTTCAACTCCGTCCGTCCTTTGAACTAGCACAGCACCGAGGCCTACACTACTTCTATCAAAACACGAGCGCGCTTACAACCAAAAGTGAGGTCTTGTTCGCGAATGTATGCCAATGTGAGCATGATAGTATATTTATTTATTTATTTTGTATTGGGTAATATGCATGTGGCGCTGTGCGGACTGCAACCGCTGCGGCGCGAGACCCGAGCTCGGGCTGCTGATGCGAAGGGCTAGGACTCGCGATCAAGAGCTACTTGCGATCCCTCGTACGAGCTGCAATAAACCCCCTTTCATTTGGTGGAGGTGCGGGGTAGACCTCGGAAACTGGAGCTCCGAAGCCGGACGCTACCGACTGCTGCGGCCATGCCTGACGAAACCACCCAGGAAGATTCACCACAGCCTCCGGCGGTCATCGTTTCCGGTGTGTTGCGCCAGCGTGATCTGGCCATCTTTAGCAGCACCGATGATCAAGACGTAAAGGATTGCTTGTTATCTTACGAACGGGTGAGCCAGCACAACAAGTGGGACGACGCAGTAAGTTGCACAACGTGCTGTTTTACTTAACCGGCGTCGCGAACCTCTTGGTGACATACTCACCATGTATGCTGCGTCTGATCATTCCAATTAGGGCGATGTCCTCCCTTTTGTGACGTACGCGTATAATACCGCCGTTCAGGCTACCACAGGCTTCTAAATATTTTTCCTTCTTTATGGACGTGAACCATCCACTACACTCGACACCGTAGTACCATATCATCCGGATGCCTCTGAATTCACCCCTCTTTCCGAACTTGCTCGCCATGCTGAAGAGTGCCGCCAACTGGCTCGCTCGTTCACGTCGGATACCCAAGGAATCCACAAATATCGCCACGACAACGATCAGCCCACACAGTCCTTCGCCGTGGACTCTCACGTCTGGCTTCGGCTGCCCTTCCAATCTCCAGGCCTTAGCCCAAAGCTTGCTCCGAAATATCAGGGTCCGTACCGGGTTGTCGCGTGTACATTGCCTGTGAATTATGTGGTCGAACCGGTGACGTCATCTTCGCACAAACGCCGCCGTGGCCGCGAGACGGTTCACGTCAGCCGCCTGAAGCCGTACCACGACCCCCTTATTGTGTCATCACATTAGGTTGCCAGGATCGCTCCTCTTCGCCGCGGGGGCAATTGTAGTGGGTAATATACATGTGGCGCTGTGCGGACTGCCACCGCTGCGGCGCGAGAGCCGAGCTCGGGCTGCTGATGCGAAGGGCTAGCACTCGCGATCAAGAGCTACTTGCGATCCCTCGTCCGAGCTGCAATAAACCCCCTTTCAATTCATTTATTTATTTATTCAGGTTTCCTTGCAGGTTCCCACAGGAACATATTCAATGTACGGCCTGTACACCCGTGAGCTAAAGTATACGGACCACAGGGTCGACGTAAAAATATATTTTCTTTGTAATTAATACGCATAAACGGAAACTGACGAGTGCACTAGGAAATTCGTAATATCAAGTTTGGAAAGTAGACTTTAAATTTAAAGTTGCATTCACAGAGAGAAGAGAAAATGGGTTTTATGGCGCAGTTCCTGGTCCCTATACTTTCGCTCACGGGTGTACATGTACAGCATGTTCAATGCGCAGGCAATAAGCGGACGGCAACAACTGGTACGGAAAACAAAAACAAAATGGCGACAATACACCCCCACGTAATCACAACGAAACATAGTTACAGTATTTAAGATGTATAAAGCTGATACACTTGGATGAGGAACAATGCGTGATCGGTTACTGAAACGATTTCGTTGGGAAGATCACTCTATAATGTTGTTGCTCTGGGCAGTGTCGATGAGTTGGATGCTTGCGTATGGCAGTAGATGCGTTTGAAAGAGCGATGGCGGTTTAATAAATTGGACATGCGCACTGGGGATTCGAGGGGCAGAGGTGAAAGATAAGCGCAGTTTATATACTTGTGTAGCAAAACAAACGATAGCTACAGAATGACGGGTGTCTAAGGATTCGAGATTATTATCAGTTTCTATTTGAGTTATGCTGAGATGACAGCTGTATTTTTGATAGATGACACGAGCAGCATGGTTTTGTATCGCGTCGATCATGGAAATTAGGTATTTTTGATGCGAAGACCAGATTTATGATGCAAACTCGAGCTGAGGAGGGACGTATGTTAGGTAGGCAAGTTTACGGACATTGGTCGGGTAGTTTCGTAAATTTCGTAAATAGCGACGTAAGAAACCCAAAGTTATGTAAGCCTTGGCTCAAATGGCGGTGATGTGCAAGGCCCAGGAATGATCATATGTTAGGTGCACGTCCAGGCACTTATATGATGGAACTTGTGATACAGGTATAGTATCTAAGACATGTAAAGCTAGAATTATTGCGTTTGCGACTGAAGGTTATGACCCTGCATTTGGATAGGTTAAGGGACATAAGCCAGATTTTGCACCAATGGGAAATAAAGTTAAGGTCATTTAGCAGAGCGGTGTGGTCTTGGACATCCGTAATTGTACGATATATGATACAATCATTCGCAAATAAGCGCATGCATGATGATATGTTAAGCGGTAGGTCATTAATATAGGTCAAAAATAAAAGGGGCCCTAGAACACTTCCCCGAGGAACACCGGAAGATACATGGCAACGGGGGGTGGAGAAGTTATTAATCACTGTGAACTGTTGACCACGAAAAAGGAAATTCCGGCTCCAAGTTAATGTAAGTGAGTCTAGTCTAAGGGCTGATAATTTGGATATTAGTCCACCATGAGCTACGCAATCAAAGGCTTTTAAAAAATCAAGGCACATGCAATGAGTTTGTTTATTGGCATCCATGCTGAAGTGTAAGTCGGTGGGAAATTGCAATAACTGCGCGTAGCAAGAAAAATATTTTCTGAAGCCTTGTTGATTAGAGAAGAAAAAGTTGTTTGATTCTAGGTGACTGAAAACATGAGAGGCGATAATATGTTCCAGCAGCTTGCAACAAATGCATGTGAGCGCGATCGGACGATAATTATCGGGTGAATTGGCTGTTACCGCTTTTGAATACAGGGACAATTTTCGAAACCTTCCAGACAGCTGTTAGCCTTCCTGACGCTAAGGATTGGTTGAATAAAAAGGATGTCTAACTAGAAATTGACGAGGTATTTTGTAATATCTTAGAATTGATACTATCTATACCGGCTAATCTAGATTCCTTTAGGTTAGCAATGAGGCTTGAAATGCCATCAGCAGCAATGGTAATGGGTTCCATAAAGCGCCAGTCATATTCAGGTACAAGTGGTACGTTGGAATGATCTTGCTGTGCAAGCACTGAAGAGAAAAAAATTTTTAATGAATGGGAATTCGCTGTCCGATACTGGTGCTTGGTTAGCATCGTGCAATGAAATATGATCAGAGTCGTGGTCAGGGGACACAGTTCGGCAGAACTTTTTAGGATTGTGTTGAAGGATAGAGGGCAGGTCGTTGCAGTAATACTTTTTTTAGCATCGCATGTTGCTTTGGTATATGTTTTTAAAGAATTCTTTATATTTTTTTAACTTTTCAACTCCGTCCGTCCTTTGAACTAGCATGGCATCGAGGCCTACGCTACTTGTATCAAAACTCGAGCGGGCTTAGAAACAAAAGTGAGGTGTTCTTCGCGAATCTACGCCAGTGTGAGCGTGATAGTACATGTCTAACGGAAGCGCGGCTGAACTCATCATGTACAGGTGCCTCTTATTTCTCAGATGAGCATGCTCTTTTCAGAGCCGACAGAATTTCCTCTGACCAGGTTGAATACGGTGGCGGAGTTATGATAGCGTGCCGTTCTCTATTAGGTGCATTTAGAAGGCAAGACCTGAAGACGTACGATGAATGTGTGTGTTGGAAATTTCAGCAGCCGACTAATCCCACTGCTATTACTTTTGGCCTCATTCAGATCCTAACGTTCTCATGAATTATTTTTTGTGATATTGGGAATAAAATTGATTTTTCAATGTACAAGGTTCACATTTACGGCTACTTTAATCATCCTAAACTCGAATGGGCACCTGGTTTGGTGAACAGTGACTGCACAGCCGTACAAGAAAAAGCCGAATGTCTCATTGATTTTGTTAACTTCCATGGGCTACGTCAATATGACACGATAGAGGGCTCTTGAGACATTTCAGATCTAATTATTTCTAACGCGCCTGTTTTCGAGGTTCAAATGGTGCGCGGTCCTCTTGTTCTGGTAGATAAGTCTCATTGTGCGTTTAGTTGTCATTCTTTTTGTCTTCTGGTCCAGCGCGTGAACTCAAGTCAGAAAAAATTCGTAATGCGTTCGGTGATATTCTTGGGCTGCAGAATGAGCTTCACAACTATGATTGGCCTCGATTCTCTGAGATCAGGAATTTAGACTCAGGCGTTGAGATACTAACATCAGTTGTGTAAGGATTAATAAAAAAATATGTACCACGATGTCATCCGAGGAACTCCAGATTCCCTTGCTGGTTCTTTTGCGATTTAAAACACTACCCCAAGAAAAAGCAGCTGCGTCACAAAGGGTACGTAAAATGTTAAAGCGATAATTGCTACAGAAAATATTCTTTGTGTAGATGAATAGTGAAAAAAGTTATTGTACACGATAAAGCTGATTTTGATAAACTTCTCGAAGAGAACTGCGTGAAAGAAACGAACTCTTTTTAGACTTTTGTGCGGAATCATAGTAAAAATAAGGTCAGTGCTTCGACACTGACGCGGCGTGACACTGTTTGTTTCAAAGCACAAGATGTATGCCAAGCTTTCGCGGACCACTCGCTTGGACCACAGCTCTTGCTTTGTGCGTCCTGACAGCACAACCGCTGTTATTACCTTTGGTGACAGCGCTCACTGCTTAGCGTATGAAAAGGTCGATGAATATGAGGTTTTATCGGCGATTCAGAAGCTTAAGCAAAAAATATCAACAGGTGCCGATGAAATTCCCAGGTTGATAGACGTCAGACTCTGGAGTTTTGCAAGATGCGTAGCGCCACCTGCCAGTGCAAAGCGGCAGTAATTGGGTAGCGCGAAGTTCGACTCCCTTGCTAAGTTGCCTATGCAGCTAGCGACTGCGAAAACGGATTTAACTAGATTTTGGTCCACATTGCGAGTGTTTTGCGCATTTAACCCCCAGCCAGAGAGCTATGGATTTCTACGCTACTCGGAAGCGCCGCCGAACTGCCATAAAACGCTTGATGGCTCACTCTTCAGATGGATGGTGGAAACGTTCCGCGCGCTATGAAGAAATGCCGCAATCGACGCTACTGTTGTGTTGTAAATTGCCATGAACGTGAAGGACTGAATAACAAGGTTCAGTTTTACCGATTTCCGTTACGATCGTATGGAGGGGAAAAGCGAGAGCGCTGGATACTGGCCGTTCAAGCGGTTGGGTAATCGAATTACTTGCATTCCCCACAACACAGCGGCTCGCATGAGAAAGTGCGACAATTGTGTTCTGCTGTAATTGTGTTGCGTAGCTCAGACGGAGGACCGTGGTAACCAAGCGAAAACGCAAGAATCTGCGGCCGCCACTTCGTTGGCAACATAAAAAACAACGTTACGAACTATCCTGGGCGTGTGCGATTGATATTTCCACCTGTTAACAGATATCCGCCTCCGCTTGGCTGAACAAGTGGAACGGAGAGATTTGGCAGGTCAGTTTAACCAAACATCTTGGTTCGTTTATGAATTCAAAATTCTGTTCTAGAGCATCGTTGTATCGCGAGCTCATTTCTACTTTCGGTATTTTGTATATGTCCTGCGCTGATACAACAAGCACGTTTGGCAATGTGCTGAGCCTGCTCGCTGCTCGACTGCGTTTTTCAAATGGGAGCAATAAAGTTGCTATACGAGCACCGGATGAGTAATTGCGAGGTAACGCACGTCTCTAAAGAAAAAAAGAAATGTCGCGTTTATTTACATTTATTTGTGCGCGCTTGTTGCTCCAAGCGTCTGCGAAAAGTGCAAAGGTACTGAGCGATGCTGTTGATCCTGCCAGAAAGAAAGATACGGCGCGTAGGCACTATAGGAAGCTTACTTTCGTTATGATCGCACGCTGTTTGCTGCCTTGGAAAATGTTTTCTGTTTGCTGCCCTGAAAAAGGCTATGGAAAGATTTACTCTTTGTAAGTAATTGCGAGAAAAAACATTACCATAATACCACGCATAAAAATACAGGACGTACCTAAGTCTTGTGTTTAGGCCATTTTCAATATGAAACAATTTGAAATGCTTACATTTTTATGCTGATATGCCTATAAACACACCTGATGCTCTCTGTTCTTGCGAGCTGCAGCACGCCGAAATAACACCTAGTTGAGACTTCTTTTATATTGTACACGTACTTCGCCCTGCTAAGCTTCCTCCCTTTCCGAAACGTGGATGGGGGCAGGAAGCTATCTAGTGCCTTGATTTTTAGGAAACCGTGCCTCAACACAACTGAAAGCGGAGGGTCCATTGTGGCCTATGCACCTTCGCTTGCGGACAGCTCTTTTTGCACTACTGAGTTCGCGCCAAGTCTGCGACGGGGGCGCTGGTGATGGGTTTTTGCGCAGCGCCGCCTAGGTAGAGTCTGAGGTCTATAAATGATGCGCTGACATTTTTAGTACTGCTTTGACGTATTTGTTTAACTTTGCGCACAGGTGTTTTTCCTTGCCGTTGGAAGCTGTCAGTAGTTCGTGTATTAAATGCGGCAGTGCTTGTCATGTGAATAACTTTCGACCAGTGTCACTAATTTGTTATCCTGCAAAAGTTTTTGAAATGGTAATGTACGAACGCATGAGTCCATATTGCAAACAAAAAATGTCGTCTTTGCAACACGTTTTTATAAAAGAACGATCCGTTGAATGAAATTTAGAGTCTTTCTTGGGTACAGTGGGCCTCAGGTGTTTAATCAGGCTCGGGTAGACACAATCTACTTTGACATGACTAAGGCTTTCGACACGGTTTATCATGACATACTTCTGGTGAAGACTGAAAAATACCGACTTTACCCATTGCACTGCATATGGCTCAAAAGCTACCTTGGCAGCCTCCATAATCTGTCAGAATTTCTGCCTGTGTATCCGACGAATTTGCATCATCATCGGGAGTGCCTCAGCCTCCAACCATGGGCGGTTGTTGTTTGTAGTTTTTAGCAACCATTTTCCGCTACGTGTCATGAACTCGAAGGCTTTGTTCTTTGCAGATGATTTGAAAATATTTTGTAAGATTGAGAACTAAGAGGAGAGCCGCGGTTTGCAAGCTGACATTGGCAACATAGAGAAATGGTGCTTGATGAATATGGTTAAATTGAACAATAAGAAAACTGTTTTGTCTGTTTCTACAAAACACGACTCAGCTATGCTTAATTATATTCTGCTTGCCGGAAAAATATCTCGCGCTGCCCATGTACGAGCCTTGCGTGTTACTGTTGACTCAACGCTCGATTTCCGGTTGCATGCATCTTCAATTGTTTTGGGCGCCTTTAGAAATATTGGTATTATTTCTAGGTCAACAAGAAAATTTCGTTCATACGAGTGTCTGCGCACTCTTTATTGTGCTCTCTAGAGACCACGTCTCCAGTTCACATCAGTAGCACGGAATAGCGTCTCCGTTAGCTGTTCCAATCAAATCTACAATGTTCTGCGTAAGTTCGTACACATACTATATGATAAATATACTGCTCGCCGTCGTTTTTGTAACTATTATTCCCTCCTATCAGACCTTAGTATGTTAGGCGGTTTCTGCATCAAAGGCGTCTTGTGCGTGACACGGAATTCCATTATAAAGTTGTGCTTGGCTCCATTGATTGTGACCCCTTATTGACGTCCCTGCGATTTCATATGCCTCGTACAAGAGCAATCAAATGCTGTAATAAATTTTCTCCTGAGATGCGTGCCATTTGTCCCATGACTCGTTTGCAGATCACCTATAATTCATATTTCCATAGCACGGATAACGGTGCCTACACTGCTGTTTTTCATCGCTCTTTTTCACTGGCGGCGACTATAACCTTCATTTCAACACTTCGAATACATCGTGCTGTCATGTCTCCCATTTCATGTCGACAACGCTTTTCGCGAGATGAGTTAATGGCTCTGCAATACTTGAAAAGTGTCTTACAAAGCCCCTGTATTAGGCACACAGGCCAAGGAATCTGCCCACTGCCTTCTTGTCGACGGGCCACGGGAACTTAGCGATGGCAGCTGTCTTCTGTGGGTCAGAACGGACTCCAGACTTGCTGGTAATGTGACCTAGAAACAAAGCTTCTTCGTAAGCGAAACAACACTTTCCGGCTTCGGGGTGAGTCCATGTGGCTTGATCGCCTCTAGTATTCTCTCAAGCCACGTCACGTGATCTTCCAAATTCGTGGCAAAGACTACAATGTCATCCAAGTAGAGAAGTCTGCCACTTCAGTCCTGCAAGAGTGTGTCCATCACGCGCTAGAAGGCTGTCGGTGCAGAGCAAGATCGGAATGGCATTCACTGGCGTCGAATTCAATTTGCCAATAACCAGTCTTGAGATACATCGAAAAAGTTACTTAGCAGTGCAGAGTCGGTTTAATGCGTCGTCTATCCGTGGAACGGGTATACCTGCTTCTTCGTTATTTCGTTCAAGCGGCGATCATCGACGAAGCAGCGCAGAGTTCCATCCTTTTTCACTAAGACCCCAGGAAACGCCCACGGGCTTTTCGACGGCTGGATGATGTTGTCACTCAGCATTTCGTCGACTTGTTGCATTATAGGTTTTCGTTCTTGCGTCGACAGTCGACAGGGGCTCTGGTGGTGTGGTCGAGTGCAATCTCCGGTTATTAAGCCAGCCTTTGCAAGGGATGTTTGCTAAATCCTTCACGACGTCGAAAAGAGGCTTTATCGTCGGGGAAGACTTCCGAGTTGTTGCTTACTGATGGGGACGCTTGGCTTTCTGTTGAAGTCTGGTTGGGGAGCTGTGGCTTTGGAGCCAGGTGCAGCATTATGCGAGAGGACAAACCCATTGCTGGTTTCCAGAATTTCCTCGACGTATGTGGTAGTAGTGCCCTTGCTGACATGCTCGAACTCGAGCCTGAAGTTTGTCGGCATCGGTTTCGCTTTTTCTTAGGCGGGACGCTCATTTGATGTCCGAGCACACTCAAGGCTTGGTGACTACGAGAGTTCTCCGCCGGTATCACTTGATCATGCGACAGCCTTATCAACTTCCACTTGAGATGGACGGTTCAGGAAGTCTATGCCGATAATGACGTCTCGTGAGCACTGTTGGAGGAAAACGAAGATGGCGGAGTACATGCGGTCGTGAGGGGTAATTCTTGCCATACAGATTCCGGTCGGTGTTATTGGGTGTGCCCCAGCTGTCTGGATTTGAGGGCGTTCCCATGCACTCTTAACTTTCTTCAACTGGGCGGCAATGGCTCCACTCATGACGGCTTCGTTGCCGCCTGGGTCCCGTAAGGCGGTGACTGCGTGGCCGCCAAGACGCACGTTGAAGTCGGCGGTACTTTGTCTTGCGTGGCAGTTAGGTATTGGCGTCGTGATCACGGCTCCACCACGTAGACCTGTAAATGGTGCGTCGCGTCGTCACGTCTTGTTTCATCGGCGTATTCTTTGCCTCTAGGCTTCGTCGGAATGGCGCCGTCTTGCTGAAATGTCGTCGAGGTAGTCTGCTCGGCGCCTTCGCCGGCGGCGGAGGATCTTCGTCATTTCAACGAACAGCAACCACACTTCCATCGGTTGCTGCTTTTAGTTTTCCGGATATGGGCTCGCAGTCCGACCCCGGGCTGGTCCAGTGTCTGGTCGCCGTTGCGACGACAGGTAGCCGCCTGGTGACGGCGAACGGGACGGTGGTCGATGGCTCCACTGAGTGGCGGCGACACAGTCGGCAATATCTCTAAAACGTTCAACTTGTTGCGGGCGCGGCACATTCACGGCGAACCCTGGTAGTCCCTTCTCACTGTAAGGGCACCGATGGTCGACATGGCCGGCTTCCTCGCAGAGATATAGCGGGCGGTGGTTGGGGGCACGCCGAATGTCCGTCTTCCTCGGGGCGTTGACCTGACCGACAGACGAGCGGGGCGGCGGCGTCTGATGACGGAAACGCGGAATCATGGGGCCCCGGCGTGGGTGGGAGGGGTAGGGTGATGGAGGGCTACGGTGGCGTAGGTAATCGTATCCGGCTGACGCGGTCCAGGAACTCTCGGTAACTGCTGGATTTCTCCTCAGACTACATAAGCAATCGAATTACCTTGGCAATATGACGCTGGGAACACTTTCCGCAGTTTCTCTCGTACAATTCACCTTATGGCCTACCGCAGATCGCTGGGGCCGGGTTCTAGAAGTTCTGCGCTTTCTGGCGTCGAGCGGAAATTGTAGTTGCGCATTTCTAACGTCTTCTCAATTGTCGTAGCCTTCGTCAAAAATTCTTCTACGGTCTTGGGTGATTTGCGCATATATACGGCAAATAGTTGTTGCTTTACCCCACGCATGAGGAACCGAACTTTCATCTCGGGCATGTCCGGGTCGGCGTGGCGGGAAAGGAGCGCCGCCTCCACGGTGAAGATCGAAAAGAAACCTGCCATGAGTAACTACTTAAGAGGAAAAAAACGAAATCAGGAAAGAAACAATTTATGATTACTCAAAGGGAAGCTCACAACTTTTCGAAGCGAGATCAAGACGCCTTAGAACATGCACCTATAACGCGAGATATAAGAAGGAAGAAGAAACTTGTGCTTGCTGCGGTAAAGCTAGGGAAACGGTGGAGCAAGTTTTATTAGAATCATATCTGCCCAGCGGTGCATTTAGGTATCAGTGGTGCCTTGAAGCTCTTGGGTTCAACGAGAGCAGAGGGAAAGTAAACAGGTCCGCGACAGAGATTAGTAAGAGGCGGTGGGAAGATTGGTGGAATAAAAGTAGGGAAACGACAAACAACGAACGCGTACAAAAACCAATGTCGCAATAGGTGTTCTGAAACTTTGCTTAAGGGAATTTACAGTGTTTATTTTATTTTCTTCTTTTTTTTTCTTTGTGAGCATCGCTGCTGGCTCAAACATGGCTAGCTGGTCAGAGGCTATTGTTGAGAGGGTGAAAGGCGACTAAAGAGTGCCGGCAGGGACATTTCCAGGGCGGACATTGGCCTTTGTCATGGGGCAAGCAAAAGAAAAGCCCACGGAATATACCCACGGACGCAACCTTGTTGTAGTAGCTGGTGGACTAAATGATGTGTTATTACCAGAGAAGGGGTAGGACTAGCTCAGTGCTTGGCGAAGGGGTTAGACGACGTGCGCGACATGACCCCTCAGGTGCAGGTCGTGGTGTGCACGGTGCCGGGGGTGCCTGTACGTGACAGTCACGTACAAAGAGCCGTAGTGGCTGGTAATGAGGCGATTTGGACAATGAGCCCAGACAAAGGTTTTCCGGCTGTAGAAGAAAACAGGGAAGTCACAAATTGTGGTGGTTTTCAACGAGACGGGAACCACTTCAATCACAGGCTTGGACGAGAAGTGGGCCGGTGATTGCTGGTCGGGCAGTTGCTTTTAAGGGGAGCCCACGGGCGTTCGGGAGGCCAGGGTAGGTAGTAATGAAGAGGAAGGTTCCCTAGGGGACCCTCGGAATAGCTTCGCTGTCAATAAAAGATAGAGGTGTGAAACATAAAAAGGAGAGCTCACCATGCAATAGGCTACATAAACATGCAGGGCAGCAGCAGAAAGGAAAAGTGGGCACATATTGAGGAGCCGTTCAATAGAGAACAAATTGGGGTTTGTGCGGTTACAGAAACGCACCTTAAAGACTCGGAACAGCTGCCAGTGGTCGTCAATTATGTTTGCGAAGTGTGAAATATAATTAAATGGGAACGAAAGGGAAGGGCAGTCGGTATGCTCATTCATTGGGGAGCCAAATGGGAAAGAGTAAATTCAATATGTCAAGAGCATCTTTGGTTATCATGAACTATTAGTGAAAAGAAAACTTTGCTAGGCGTAATGAATTTTTGGGCCAGAAAGCAGACACCAGAATCAAAAGTTAGTGTAATACCTAAGTGCTGATACTAAGAGTTTCGGGATTAATGCTAGAATTATCCTATCAGGCAACATGCATGCCCACATACAGGGTCTAGATGGCTCTGCCGACAACAGGAAGTCAATTGTTGATCTTTGTAAGCAACATAACCTCTTTATCGTGAATACAGGGCCTAAGTGTGACGGACAGACCACGTGGGAAGTGGGAAAGCTGCAATGGACGGTTGAATAATGTCTGCTGACAGGAAATTACGTTAAGTTGAGAAAAATGAGCATAGAGAGTGGCAGTAAATGCATCATTTTGAAATTGGGATATATAATTGAGAAAGAGAGCAAGGAGCGCAATATGGCCAGTCCAAAAATTGAACGCTGAACAAATAACAGATATAGTCACAAGAGTCGAGAAAGAACCTGGCAAATGGCCATGCAAAGAGTGGGAATATGGTGAGTTCATAAGTGTAAGTGCGACGCAAATATGGAAAAAGAAGCAACATGGGCTCGTTGGAACGAAAAAAGAAAAAAGAAACCGAAAAGCTGGTCGAACAGGGTGATACGAGAAGCGATCGACCTGTTCAGAATCACGAGAGCACAGTCAGGCAACAAAAGCGCACTTCTCGCAGAATGAAGTAGACAGAAAATGGGAAATATGGAAAAAAAATCTATGGTTAGTTTACTGGTTCAAATAAAGAAAGAAGTTGAAATTGAAGGCGCACACATCAGCTATTTCGGGTTGGCTAGCCTTCGAACCAGACTACCCCCAAGACAGGACGCGTGCGGCGGTGCCCACACTGTAAAATGATTTACGCCGTTTATTGTGAAGAAGGGTGTATGTACGCCTATAACTACCACCCTTGGGGTCTGAGTTACATGAATGAAACCCAGAGGGTGTGAGTTCTAGACACGTTTACACCCTTTCCCACTTTTTAGTCTGTAAATTATTCTATAGTGAAGCCGCACCAAGCGGCTGCAGTGGCAGCAGTAGCGCAACTGAAGTAGTTGTAGGGCTGGGAGAGCGGGGTGGAAGAAGTGCAAGGCTCTCCGCCCTCCTAGCCCGTGCCCATCCCCCCGTTCCTCCCTTGCGCGCGCGAAGAGTAGGTGCGCTCCCTCCCTGCCTTCCTCCCTTGGGCGGGCAAGAGGACGCCGCCGCACAAGAACACCATGCTTCTTCGTTCACCCTTGCATCTGCAGCATTCGGCGCGGGCCCCACAACCTGTCGCACATGAGCTTTATTGTGAACCCCACGGCGACGGTGGCGGCAGAAATTCGCCTCGAGAGTCCATAAAATTATTTTCGCAATAATAATAACTACGAGCGAGCATGGCGCCAACCGCCAGCTATATGCTCGGCAAGCCAGCCTCCTATGACGCCGCCCCACCACTTTCTCTCCGGGACGTGCTTGCGATGCCACGGTGGTTTCTGCGGTATCGGAGATTTTCGGAGGCAGTTCGGTACGCGGCAGCTCTTATTAGCGCCCTTCTCACGCGCTCTATTCTTTCGCGCACACTCTGCGCTCTTCAGCGGCTAGAAATTACCGCTTGCGCATCATGCAGTGAGGGCCCATTTCCCATGAGTATTTATTTTTATATTTTTATGACTCGACTTGAAGATGATCACGTGACATTCATTCCTAGATAATTTCCTTCCTCCGCGTTTGGTGCTTTCATTTCGCGCGATTGACGGCAAATATGCATATCAGCAGCGACAGTTGCAGCCGCGAATTTACACTGTGAATCTGTGATATTATGTTTATGGCACGCAGTATCACAGCCATAACTACTGTTCATTTAGCAGACGGACCAGGCCTTGCGAAACTGTCGGCGCCTAGCGCGACATCCGACGTCTAAGAATGCGAAACTGCGACCCAAACACCCGGCGGTGCTGTCTTGAATCGTAGTTAAAATGTGCCATCACGTGGCGTCAAGAGTTCTTTGTGCACAATTTTAGCAGCCTCCATTTTCACTGACAGGGCAGCGCTTCATACCGGGTTGTACCAGAAAGGACAGATTTATGTCTGGTTCTATCCACGAAGTTGCAAAACGCCAGCGCGCGCCGCAAGCACAGGCGCACGTGTGCATATAAACACACAAATAAGAATGTCCCTATTCTTTAAAGATCCAGCTAGCCCATTTTAGCCTTACGCAAAATGCTTCCAGCACTGTAAAGGTCGCACGTCATACTTATTTGTTTCTTACAAGGCGTTGTGATGCACAGGAAATAAAGCAAATTTATTGTATGTTTAAGAATCTTGTGAATGCTTATTCCTAAGTATTCAGCGTCTGTAATCATTCCGCATGTGTTTTAACTAGCCTTCTATGAGAGTCTCTTATTCACTGATATGTTCAATTCACGAGAAGGCACGAGTTCAAGAGAGTTTGTGGGCCATGTGCACCTGGCCTGACTCCGATTCCTGTGAGCGATATTTTCTGCTCCCCAAAAACTGTCAAGGATTCGTAAAGGTACAAACCCATTTGTAGAGACGCACCGAGGATGTGTGAAGCAGCAATATTCTTCATTAGTGACATGCGTACCAGGCGTCGTTTATCGCTTTCCGTTCTTGTGCGGTGAAGCATGCATAGAGCAAACCGGGAGATGCCTAAACGGCTTAAAGTACTGATTAAGGGAGCACAAGCAAAAAATGAAACCGCAATAGGGATGCGCATGTATCAGTTAACTGTGATGATTGTGGTTGCGAACCATTGTTTAAGGAATGTTCCGTGCTGTTCAGAAATATGTAATAATATACGCGGGAACTCGTAGAAGGGAATTTGATAGCAAAAGTGGGTGCGCGCTGCGTCTGTAGCTCTACGTGGAACGGCACATCTCGACATTGTAGGGATGCACGTGCGGTGACCGGTAACCGCTGCACCCATTTGGTGGCATTTTATCCATATATATATGATCACTTCTGGAAATAAAAATCACTGAAATGTTAGCGGCTGTTCCTTTTCATTCTTTGTTGTCCGCTTCGCTTAAGCCTTATGGCACCAATAACTGTATCAAACGGACTATCCTAAATGTAGTCATTCTTAGCAGACGGACTTGGCCCGCGAGGCTAGACTTCCACGACCAACAGCTGTGCTCGCCCTTATCGCATTAATTTCATTGTGGCTCATATTTTTTTAACCGAGCTTCGTGAGTAGGGAGTTGGATACGTGACTCACGGTCTTAACATTATCGCGTTCTTCACCGTCCGTGCAACGTCACATCACGTAGCTTGCTCTTTAATGCCACTTACCCTCTCCCGTATGAGCTGTTGGCGATAAGCGAAATCATCACGGTAGATATCTCCACCCCAGAGACCAGGCCGCCCATAGGAATCCATGATATTGAGGAGCCTGTTGTTGTTGTTGTTGCCTATCACTTGTGTGGCTCCTACCCACGATGGGGTTTGGCCAAGAAATGAGTGGATTAGTCTAAATTAATATGGAGCATAAATTTCCGAAAATCTATGGAATTAGCCTTGAATTGCGCAGAATTATCTGTTACAAATGGTGACAAGCATCTAATGGCCTTCGTCTTCCCTGTGCCCGTCAAAAAAAGAAAATGTGCTTCAGGTGCTAGTGGACAGCTTCCGCCTTTTTATGTTATTGTTAGCGGACTACTTAGGGAAATATTTTTGTTTTTTCATCATACGGTGATTTCACGCGCAGTATTCAATAAACGCAGCTGGCCATCATAGCCTTCATACCTATTAAACAGCAGCATGAGAGCTACTCGTGATGATGGCATGTACCCACTCTAGAGGACAGGCCATTATAGGAGGATTATAGCCGTGCCACTAGACAAGAATAATCTCCGCTTGCGGGAAGGGCCTGGTGCCTGAGCTTCCGAACATTGGTCCTGGTCAAGGAGCTGGCGGTTTTCTTTTTATCTTTGTCTTTTACGTAATTGTTTTTGACCTTCTGTTTCAATATCTGTTAACTTGGCAGAGTAATTTCCAATTTCTTTACAATGTAACTATCATCGCCAGGCCAGGAGGCTTCCACCTGGTCGGCTTCTGTTCCTAACTCTGATTTGCCAGTGGAGCTTTTCTTATGGAGTGGGACGAGCAGAATACCTGGGGCTTTGGTTCCGAGTGATGGTGGAGTGATTCGCATGAAAAATCCCAAGGCAATTCAAACCGAACTCCGGATGGCCTTGGCCACTTTTCAACAAATCACCGAGGTTCGACAGTTTGACAGAGGGGGATTTCTTTGCTGCTCGTCAGACCAGGCTTGTGTTCAAGTCTTATTGAAATGCGATGTTTCTGCGACACATTTGGTGAGCAGTTTCATTCCTCATCACCTTAAATGTACCGGAAGTCTAGTCCGCGGTGTCCACATAAGTCTATGTCCGTTAGTAATTTGGAAATGTTTTCAGCGGCAGGCGTGATTTCTGTGTATCGTTGCAGCCGTGTCGTTGATAATAAGCGCATGCCACAGAAACAGTCATTGCTACTTTTGCTTGAATGAATCGCCCATCGGAAATCAAGACATGGCCACTTATATACTGAGTTGAACCTCTGTCACTCGTGTGCTTCAGTGTCTAAAGTTCTGGCGGTTTGGGCACACCATAAAAGGTTGCAGGTCCAACACACGATGCCGAATTTGTGGAGAAGGCCATAATTCAAATGACTGCCCTTCGCGAAATGAGTCCTGCTGCCCTTGCAGTGGTCCCCACCCTGCAGATGAGCCTAATTGCCCTTCAAGGTCGAAAGAAGTGCAAATACTCGAAATAATTGATAGACGACGATGTTCTCTTCCTGAGGCTATTGAATAACTCCAGAGCAGGACTAAAGGGTATGCTGGTATAACGGCCCGTCAAACATTGTCTATGGATAACTCAATCTCGGAGGCTGTGGCAGCTTCCGTAGAAAAGGCGTTGGAGAAAGCAATGGAGCGCATTGTGACAAATCTCACCGACTCCCTTGTTCAAGTGCTGTTCTCATAACTAGCTCCAAGGCTACAACTAATAAAGCCAATATTGAGGATCCGGTGTCGGCCCTACAGCGGAGTCCACCTAATAAAATATCGACCGCGCACCATTCACATATAACGATTCATCACGGCCATCTACTTCTGAGAAAGTCGACCAAATCTGTCTCTCCCACACAGATGGGATGGAAAATCAAGATGTACATATGGGCCCCCGATCTATTAAATGATCAACGTCATCGACAGAGAAAACATCCAGGTCTTGGACCAACTCCAAGGCAAAACACGACGTTAGAGAGATTCAGACTAAGAAGGACTTCTTAATAGAGAGCGTTTTAGACCAAGCAGTCTCTGCTGCTCGCAGTTATTCACGATAGGAACTTTAACAGTAATTCAGTGGAACTGTCGTTCCATACTTTCCGCTGCACCAGATTTTTTATATCTTATTTCTAAATATCCCCAAAATACTATTATTTTACAGAAAACTTGGGTTGCTGCTGGTCAGACTTCTGATCTGAAAAATTTTCGATGTTTTCAATTGGATCGCCTATCCCGAGACGGTGGTTTAGTTTTGTTTGTCTCATCAAAAATCTGCCATAGAACTACTATAGCATACCAGATAATGTCCCCAGACTGTGAAATATTAGCACTGGATATAATACTTTGTGGTTGCACACCTTTTTTTTTATAATTAACACGTACTTCTCCGCTGGAGTGCAAGATGCCCGTTATCTTGATACCTCTATAGCTTGCAGTCAGAAGAACATCATACTAGTGGGAGATTTAATTCTCATCATCTGTCGTGGGGTTTCCGAATGGACATTTGTGGCAAGCGCTTCTGGGATTGGGTCTTAACGAATCAGTTCTCTTGCTTAAATTCGAGAGCACATACTTTTGTTCGCGGTCAATCGCGATCTCCCCTAGATGTTACATTTACTACCTCGAGCAGTTCTGTCACCTCATGGAAGACTGTAGATACCGGAACTAACAGTGATCACCTCCCTATAATTTTTAACTGCTTACTCCGTTAACTAGCAGAGATAGTAATGTGCGCACTTTTGTTAATGGCGAAAAATTAAAAAATGCGTTAAAATCAGCTTTAAAACACTTAGGAGGGCATGGAGAGGGATATTAAAGCAATGAACCTACGTTCAAGTCTAAAACAATCATAGAAAAAAAAGGTCAATTTGTTGTGCAATCTACTAAGGGTGGATCATATTGTCCCTGGTGGAATTCTGACTGCGAGCAAGATTTTAGACGTAGAAAAGCTGCGTGGAAAAAACTTTTATACAACCAATGTCCTGTTAATTGGGCTGATTATACATATATAGCTACTAGATTTAAACGAACAGTCACAAAAGCTACGGAGGATTATGATTCTAAGCACTACACATACCTTTCGAAGTCTAGCAATAAAAAAGCCCTGTTTAAATTTCTTCGATCTCGTAAAGTTATACCGGCGACCGTGAATGTCGAATATGTCGTTCTTTCAAAAAAAGAAGAATTATCAAAATCACTTGAGAAAAATGCTCAAGTACTTGCGCGAAGTTTCAAACATAAATTGCCGATAGGAATAAAGAAACCTCCATTGGGAGACGACTTTGTAACCGTAACGGCGAGAGAGCTTGAAGGCATTATTAGTTCGTTACCGGAGTCAGCCCCCGGTCCAGATGGAATTACAACAGGAATGCTAAAAGTTTTGTTTGATTATGCGCCTCAGGACCTGTTAAATATAATAAATTTCTCTCTCAAGAATTCATGGGTTCCAAGAGAGTGGAGAGTAGCGAAAATTATTCCACTATTAAAGAAAAAATCAACTGAACTTGACTTAGACAACTTAGGACCAATTTCTCTTACTTACAATGTCGTCGAATTATTAGAAAGGGTTCTTCACGGCCATATAACAAATTTTATGCAGGATGATACCCTTCTCAGTCTTTATCAGATTGGATTTCGTCCCGGCCACTCCATATGGTGCTGCGCCCATGTAAATTTAGAATGCCGCATTAAACTTGCTCTGCGCAAACGAGAGTACGCAGCTTTGTTGACGCTAGATGTATCAAAAGCATACGGCTCTGTAGAACATTGTATTCTATTCGATAAGGTTCAGTCTGCGAATTCCCCAAAATATATAACCGCTTGTATCTGTGAATTTATAAGGAATAGAGAGTTTTATTGTTACCAACACCGTATTTCGACGTCCAAACAGAAGCAGACTAGAGGTGTACCACAGGGTTCCGTTCTTTCCGCTATATTGTTTGACATATTGCTAAGCAAAATTCCTTTGTCTCAGGAAGTACATGTTTATGTTTATGCGGACGATATCGCATTTTTTACATCCGCAAGTAATATACATTCACTACAACAGTCGTTGCAGAATTACTTAGGTATGTTGTAGACATGGCTAGAGGGCTTATGTATGTCGTTAAATATTAGCAAAACTGCGTTATTAGTACTCCCATTACCTGCATAGGTGCATATATATATTTACAATACCGACAGGAAATCTTTCCTCAAGCTGACGAAGTCAAGTAACTTGGTGTTATTTACGATGTCAAGCTCACCTGGCGCAGTCACATTGAACATATTAAAACAAAGGCAGAACGTGCCGTAGCTTTTTAGAGCGCAGCTCTTTGGCGTCCGTTCCTGGGTTTCGCGTCGGCGTTGTCGTCGGCGTTGTCGTCGGCGTTGTCGTCGGCCTCGTAACCAGCTCGCCGACGAATCTGCTCCGCCGCCGCGCATGCGCGCTGTCGGCTCTCCGGGCGAGGGAGGATGATGGAAGGGAGGAGGAGAGACTGTGGAGGAGGGCTGGCTACACAAATGGCTCTTTGGCGTACGTTCCCGGGTTTCGCGTCGTCGTCGGCGTTGTCGTCGGCCTCGTAACCAGCTCCGCCCCCCTTTCATCCCCCCAGCGCTAGCAGCGACCGACTGATACCGCTTTCGTGAGTCCGCTACCGCACTCACGAAAGACGTCGTGCACTTCCTGCAACTCGCATTAACCGCCCATCGATCCACACCGATGTTAGTAGTGGGGGACTTTAATATTGACATAAAGACAAACAGCAATTTCCTAACACTTATGCGGGAGAACATCTCGTTCCTCTCGCTCGTAACGCGTCCCACGGCTGTGACAACCTCGCGAGGCACTTGTATAGATCTCGTCTTTGAGAATCAAGCATTGGTGTACCAAGTCGAACATATATCAGTCTATTTCTCCGACCACAAAGCTTCGTTCATGACTGTCAAGAACTGTTAGTGGAGTCTTTGTTAAAGGAATACGTGTGAAAAATAAAAAAAAAATTATGTGATAGCGCATACATGTGTTGCTCGATTTCTTTGCCTCAATCTATCGAAAAGGTGAAACAGCTTATTTGCTGCGCTCAAATTTCGCATTAGGAAGTAACGTAATCGTCGGTAATTTTTTTCCTCAGGCTCAGCTACCGTCGTTGTGGACTACGCAGGGGTACCTTACTGATGATTTATAAAATCGGCCCATATTAGAATTCGGCTGAGTAATATTTTCCGGTGGGCCCGCCTGCAAAAGTAGACCTCTGATATTTTTAGAAAGAGAAGCTCTACGATCATGCCTCAGGTTACCTAGATTTGTTGCCAATGCTGTTTTATATCAGGAAGTTCAATAACCCACCCTAGATTGAAGATCACATATGCTTACGGTTCAGACATTTTTCAAATTTTGGCTTTTTATAAAGACGTGCGCAATCTGCATTTACCACTGAACCGTCTCAGTTTTTTTCAAGTGTCGTGGTCGAGATTCCATAGTCCACATATAATATTTGTGCAAACACAGTTACAAAAATTGAATGTGTCCATACGCCAAGCTTGTCATTCAAATGACGCCTTAACAGACCTAAACCTTGAGTTAGAGGACATATTTCCAAATCATGCTAAACTATTACCAAGGCGAAATTTAATTAATATCTTACACGGCCACCTACACCAGCTAACCATTGACAATGTAATAGCTATTGACGCTTCTGTGTGCAATGAAGAGGCAGTAGTGGGGATCTTCTCTGAATCTCTTCAGTGGTCTTACTCCCTTCGCCTTCCCGACTTCACGCCCATATTTTAGGCAGAATTATTAGCGATAATATTAGCATTACGAAAACTCTCCCAAAATGACCCATTAGCTGTTATTGTGACCGACTCGCTATCTGTATGTACAGCACTTACTATATCTTTAAATTCAAGACTTCAAAGAACATTTCGTTCAATGGTACCTCCGTACTTACGGAAAGTATGTTTGCTTTGGGTACTGGGACATTGTCGGTTGTACTTGAATGAAATGGCTGGTTCATTCGCACGAGCATTCCTCCACGGCCCTATCATATCTGTTTTGCCGACATCAGCTTATGTCACCGCTGCTAGGTACAGAAATTTCGCTCTATCTCAAAACTCTACAATAGCCATGCTAACATTGTCTTCTGAATTCCACCATCTTGGCTTCCGATGGAATAATAATTGGTGTCCTTCAAGACAATTGGAAGTTTCTTTTACAAAACTGAGATGTCGTATACCTCCTCTAAATTTTTACTTTTACAGGTCTGGTCTCGCTATGTCCCCTCTATGCTTTTTTGCAGTGCACGTGAAAGTATCGAACAATGTTCACTCTCGTGCCGCAGTTTTCTAAGACAAAGAAAACTACGAGAATACTCATTTACCATACTTGGGCTATCGCTAACCTCGCCAAACATTTTCTTTTGGGGCGACTTCACTGGCATCCAGCCACAGGGATGCTTTTCTTGCAGTTTACAATTTTATCATATCGACAATAAGAGTACCTTGTTGGATTTCTAAAATTACCAATAATTTCTATTATTTCATTTCTTTACATTACCTTATGTTATAAGAATCCCTAAGAATATTTTCATTACACTTCTAAATTACAGTTCTATCGTCCCACGCTCTATTCAAATGTAGTTTCGCTTTACTTCTAAGCATACGGAAAACTGCCTGCTTCTTGGCCAATCCCCATAGTGGCTATGCGCCGCAGTTGAGGATATAAGACAACCACATTGAGTATGAACGCTAAACACTATGGGTCGCGTAGCGTTCTGCGCATGCCCCTCCCGAACCCGATATTCCGCTAAGTCTTCGCTGAACGCGCTAAAGCTGTCCACCTTGCCGACTCATTCTTCCTCAAATTGAAATGTGCAGGGGTTGCTGCCATGTACAGCTACCACGTCACTTAGCTAAATTGCTGACCGACGGATGAAATTGCGAGGATTTTTTTTTCTTTTACAAATATCGGGCTTGAAAAACTTTCACAGTCAGCTGTATATGGTTATCACATGTGTTTCACCTCCCAGATCCTTTTCTCGTGAACCACCAAGTCGGCTTCCTCGCACTGTGAAGTTCCCCTCCACAGCTGGCCGCTGTGAATTTACCGAGGCTAGAACGTTCGGTGGATCACTTCCTGTGCTTAATGTAAACTCTGCGTTATCCTTGTTTGCTGTTACCCCTGCTGAGCTTGTGAGATATAGCTGCTTAATGAAAACGCTTAGTCCCTGCAGTGCAGCAAATAGTATTGGGTAAGATCGTTTTATTAGCAGTGTCTTTATTCCTCTGGAAGTGACAGACCATGAGATACAATTCGTTAATCTTGAGCTCGTTTGGCGTATGGCGCTTCTCTTTGCACTACATGTGCAGTTTTAATGAAAGATAGCCAAGATTTCCCTCCATGTCTTGTGCTCTGCTGTCCACACTGTCCGCAGCGCCAGTACCGATACCAGTGCACCTCACAGTAGGGCGGCTGTCGATGGCCACCAAGCCCAGGGCGGACCCTCCGGTGCGGCCCAAAGCTGCAAAGGCAGAGGCGACGTTTGCCAGGAAGGCACCAGTGGTATTCCTCAACCAAGAAAATGTCACACAGCCAAAGGTGATGACCAGTTCTTCCTTCCCACAGTGTCGAACTTTTAACAGCGGAGCTGTTTAAGGTGGAGTTCCAGCCGTGCCCGGCGACCGCTCGAAACTCTCTCATACGTTGCCGATCCCGACGATAGTGCAACACCGGGCCGACCCACAGTGGAGGTGAAGCAGGCCTTAAGCACTCCCGATACGTATCCCGAAGATAGTGCAATGCCGGGCTGACCCACGGCGGAAATGCTGTTCACTATTAAGGGACCACATTCAGAGCTTTGCTGGTGATCCTTCACAGAGTGAAAAGGCACTGATATTTTTGTTTTTCTTGGGTTTTCAAGCTAGTTTAACGGAAACTAGTCTATGTTTATTTGCCGAACCCAAGAAGAATTACATGAAAACGGCATACATTTCTTTTGTTCACGTTGTTCACGGTTCTCCAGAGTTTAAAAAAGACTTGAAAAAACAACAACATATATATGCTGTTCTTCATGCAACATTTACTGTAGAACCTTGTTGGTAACTCCTTGTGTAACCGCTACCGTTTTCCGGGTTTTACCCCATGGAGCATCAATACTATATAACTTCCAATGGGTGACGTGCATTAGCTTTCTATTTGTAATGTGTTTCCTTCCAATTGCAGCATTCAAAAGCTGCTACGGCGCACCACCTGTTGGCGGGGTATGTTCTGACAGCCGCATGTCGCCGCTATAAACGGTCACTTCACAGAGCCTGTGAATCTCATGAGGCTCGGAAGGATCGCTGTTGCTTTGTTTAGATTGTTGTTGACGTCAACATGAAGATGCGAATGAAAGTACAAAGGGTCGCACCACACTTACATTGGCATGTTCTGTGTCGAGACCTTCGACAACTCGTACGGTTACTTCAATGAACAAGATTTTGAGAAACTGAAGAAAGGTGTGAATGCGTGAATTGAGAATGGTATTTTAGAAGATTTCGCCCAAGCGTCAGATGGCAATTACAAACTTTAATGTGATCCACCGCTGCGACTGCTCCAGAAAAGCGACGTTCAATCTTACCGCCATGGAAGGATAACAAGGTTTCCTTAGCGAATTATCTGTAATTTGTTGGCGTCCCTCTGAAATTAAACTAAGTTTGAGTAGTGCTGCTGCAAGTCTTATTAAACATTACAGCGAAGCTGTGTATGACTAGGCGTCGGTGCATTTTTGCTGTGCGTCAGCAAAAACTATCACCTTCAGCAACGGAGAACCAAGGAAAAATGCAATGGCTCATCCCTCTAGTAATGCAGAGGCTGTATACATGTATCTATATAGTCGTCCACGCAAATGTATATAAATTAATATGTACTCATACCTATCGTCACAATGACCACCGATCAAGACAATAAATGTGATCATACCTTTGTGGAAAATTCGGTGTCACCTCTGTGCCATCTTCTAAACAGCTTCGCTGGTCATCGACCATCAGAGTGAAATGGCTCAAGATTCTTTTACATTAAGGCGAAAGCCTTATGTGGCTCATGGGTCGAAAAATGCAACGTCCGGCGATATGGCCCTAAAATCCAATGCCACTAAAATTCATGGTGCCACCATGGTACCACCTCAAAATCCTGGCTTCCAGTTCCTCAATTAACTCTACCTTAAATAAGTTAGAGTTAATTAAGGCACTCGAGCCCACAAACATTGGTGGGAGTGGAAACCACTAAGTTTGGTGTTATTTAAGCCAAATTTATTTAGGTGCACTAAATTAATATAGTTATTTGGCACTCGAACTCACGACCTTTGGTGTTATTAGGACAAAGGTAATTAAGGCACAGTTAATGAATATATAGCTCATAGAGGCACTCGAACTATCGACCTCTGGTGGGATTCGAACCCACGACCTTTGTAACTTAAGTCCTTCCGTGTGTGAGCTGTGGTGACATGTCACTGCGGACTCCAAGGCGCATTTGCACAAACCTGTAATATGGTGTTAGAGGTGCAAGTATTTTTCATCTCACGCATCAATCTTTCTGCAAGGCCATTGCATTTCGCGTGGTACAGCGTCGAAATCTGCAGCTTTATTTACTTCTCTAGACATAATCCATTTTCAAACGTTTTCACTACCGAAAAGTTGCCCTTTGTTCGATACTTTGGTGGTTTTTACCATTTCCCGTTCCATGAGGGCAAAACCGTCAGAAAAGCTCGCGTTATCGTGACAAATTCGCGTTTATTCCTTTTTTTTTTATTTCCGCGAAGTTGATGAATGGCTTCAAACAGGACAATTGATTGACACTGGAATAACTATTAGTTTCCCTGTGGCTTGTGCTTTGTTTATGTTCGAAATTGCCATCCTTGTCGAATTGCTACCATAAAGACCTCTTTCTTCCTACCATTTGACTTCAAGTGTTGGTTGAACTTCTTAATCATCCTTCTAGATCTATCATGGCCACCAGATTCTAGCTTGTCATGGTACAGACGCAAGGTCTTGGGTCCGCGTGTTTGTGGCTCTTAGAATTTCCTCTCCTTTTGCCTCAGTTCGTCTGTGCCTTTCACAATTTGAGTGCACACATTCCTTAAGTCAGCATCCAGTGCTGATGGAATGTGCAACCTGGACATTGCGTCAGTCTTTGGTAACTTTTCTCCGGATATGTGTGCCACATCGACTGTAAATTGTTGCAGTTCGCTTATCGATCTAGCGACCCTGCCTTTCGGTTGCGACAGGTTTAATAGGTGCTTAGGGGCCTGGTTTCAGGTAGTGGACTTCATTGTGCCTTCTAAAATAGGTAAGTGGCATCGCTGCTGCCAGAACTTCCCATGTTGTTGTTCCGCAGTGTCCCTGTGTTTCAGTGAATGTGCACGAATAATAGCCGAAAACCTGCTGCTCTGTGTCGTGGTAAAGAATGACACCTGTTCTGTACAGTCAGGCGTCTGTACAGAGCTCGCAAGGCCTTTCGAAGTCCAGAAGTACGAAAAATCGGGTGGGAGCATGTAACATTAACACTGTTTTGAAATACGCGTTCATCGTCTTCACTTGGCATGAACGTGGCGCATTTTTGTGTCAACGACCTGAAGCACTTCGTCCTGGTGACATAACGCGGGATAAAAACTCGGAAGTGTTCCGAAAGACAGTAAAAAAAAAACTTGCAAAGAACACAGGTTGTACGACCTCGGCAGAGTCTGTGTTCTTTGTACTTACTCATCCCTATTGCTTTTTGCATGGTCATCAAAAACTACTCGAAAGGCCAAAGCGCTCAAATTCGCTATTCGGGACGTTGCGTTGGACTTTTTCTTCACTTTGAGCATCCACGATTACACATAGGTATGCCCACATGTTGGTCCGTTGTGGTTAAATATACAATGATATACTCTAGACGTTGCAGAACTGACACGTAAATGCGTCTAGCAAATTATGTATAATTTTTTGAAAGCAGGTGCAAGAAGCTTGTCAGCCAGGCGGTATGTTATCTTTGTAGATATTGAATGGCATGGCGGCAGCTGTAAATGTCTCCTATTGCTATTATAGTGGAACCTGCCACTAGCCTTTACGGAAGTATATTCTGCAAAGCAACTTAGTCTCGAGTGTCATTATATCATCATCAGTACGTGGCACACAGAACGAGAAAAAATCTGTTTCTCGGCTTACGAATGGTACCGTGTGTGCAACCTGAATGTACCGTCCTCCTTGGGCACGATTATTGTAGGAGACGCTGCAGTTATGTTGATGGCCTCATAATCTCAGCATCTATCATTTCCTGAAGTTCCTTCTTTTCCTATGCTTTTTTTTTGTGTGGGAGTGGATACAGATTTTTGCAAAATAAGGGTGCCCCTTTGTTCGAAAGCTATTTCAATGGAGCATGGAGATGGAGTGCACGTATAATAGAATAAAAAGGGGAATATCATGTTTTCCTTAAAATAGAGCTCACATAAATTTTTTAGCCCTCTGAGGGGTACGTATCTTGAAAGCACTGCTAGTCTCAAGATTTCTGTTAAATACACGTGACTTCAAGACCGTTATGCTTGCAGTTTTGCTTACTGAGCACGTATCTTAAAGTGATTAAAAATCCATTAGCACATTTTGCTTAATTATCCAAGTGACCACTGAAAACTTTATTGCTACTACCGCCTGAGTACCAAAGTAGTTTGCTGCAAAACTGTAGGGTCTTAGATATGCGGCAGCTGCTAGTAAACTCGTACATTTGTGTGTGCCTCTCGGACAATATGACACCCTCCACCGCGGTCATGCCCATGGCAAGCAGCTTTCACTGTAAGCAACTCCTTACTGCAATACAGTGACAAGCATTAAGGATCCGCATCCTTGTTGGGAGCTTTCTCTGTTTTTTTTTGGCAGTTGCTAGGTTTCACATCAAACACTTCAAAAGGTTGCTAAGTGGTGGTGATCAGTATACTTAGTGCTTAGCGCAGAATGGCTCAGACTCAAAAATGGTGAAGTTGTGGGTAATGTGACTAAACTCTCGCTCAGACCCTCTATGTTAGCAGTACAGAACCACAAGTGATAATATAGCCCGCGGCCATTTTTCTAGCCTACTTCTACGTCTGGGACATCGAGGCGTGGTAAAATGGTGCCAACGCATTGTCCTTTGGCTGTGACCCAGCGGCAAGCATGCCAACCCACGCCAGCTGTGTGTGAGCCATCTAAACGTCTCGGACATCCTCGAGGAGCGACTGCTGCCTTAAGGAGAAGCCTAGAAGCAGGTTTGCTCCCATTTCTGTCGTTCTCCATGGAAGACCTCAGCTCAGTTCAATTTTCCTTAAAAGGAAAGTGTAGTGGTTTTTGAAGTAAAATATGTATGGTTCTGTGTATACCTCTTAGACCGTAATTTTCCCGACTGTGCTTGTAGCAGCGCCGCAATCACCATTTATAGTTGTCGGCCTTTTACCAACATTTTTCAAATAAAAAAATTAAAGCGCTTAAGCGTGTGTGTGGTTCGATCGTTAATCTAATACTGCTGCTTGCACTGCAAGGTGACGATGGTTGCCAGTTTTTACTTCCTTTTTTGACAGTGTTCTACTGTGTGACCAGCGGTGGCCGCGATTGTGTTGTTTCCACTCGCGCACCAATAATTAAAATGTCGTTTTATATTTGTCGTTGGTTTTTTCGAATCACTTTGGAGGCAACTGTTAAGGCTAAAGGCTTTTGCCCGTGCTTATCTAGGGAGAGCGACCAAAACCTAACATGGTCATAAAGGAGCTTCTGACAGTGGCCAAAACACCCTCATGTTCACCTTCTAGCTATACATCACATGTGATTGCAGTGAGGCTATGCTAGCACAATGTTGCCGTTAACCGTTACTACAGCAGCCACTTGCAGTACTTGCGTGCTCCCGCCGCGCTTGCTCTAGAGGAACGTGCAGTCTCAAGTAGCTAGCGCGGATCACTTGACAACTGTCTGGTGTGGCAGGAGTGAGCACAACGGCCCGGTTACATAACCGGTCGTGGTAATTTAAGGTCTGGCAGTTCTACGCATTCAATTTAAAGGTACAAATACGCTAGCAGAATGATCCCTCCAATAGTGTACCGCGCTTTGGCCCACGTGTGAAAATCCAGCTTTATGAAAAAGTACTTAGCAAACCACTGCACCGGTCGCGGTGGCGTCACCAGAATAAGCGGCACCCGAGACGGTGGCCCGCCGTGACGCCCTCCTCCCCCCCTTCCGCGCGTCTTCTCGTTTCAAGGCACGAAGCATTCTGCTTATGGCTTGGTTCAAGCGTGGATTTTGTCCTGTAGCTAATGACTAAATATTTTGGTTTCTTTTTGGCATGCCCGAAGTAACTAGTGCATTACCAAGCTCCCAATTCAAGAATGACATGTTATTGAAAGCGCATATATACGTGTTTGTGTTGTATTTGTTGTATTATCAGGCACAAAACAGGACTGTGAAAATTTTAATTGAAAAGCCGAACACATCTGAAAAAGTAGAGCAAGCAGTTTTCGTCAGGCGAACGCCTCGATTAACATCATAAAAATAAAAGTCGCAGTTTCGCCCGAAAGGCGAAGTATGGTGATTCCACGAGAGATCATCACGGGTAAAAAATATTCATAATTTAGATTTGATTGAATACCTTACCGTTTATGCGCATATCACTCGGTAGCACTAAAGTGAACGTGGTTTCTTTGCCAAATGAATAATTTAGGAGGAATAAATGACGAGATGCTTCAGTGTAGAGCGTCTATTTCATGGACAAGCCATTTTCACTAATTCGCAACAATGTGAAATACAATATATAACAGCTACAAAGAATACATTTATATGCGTAAAACGTAGGCGTAAAGGAGTGTCAGCTAGCACTGTTTAAGGATTTCGTGCAAAGTGGAAATGTTTTAGAAAAATATGTTAATTTGCTACAATCTTCAAAAGTTGCTATGCCTACGATTTTTTATCAACTAATCCAATCGATGTAGCCTTGTGAAATTTGGTGCACTGTGAGACCTTAACTTATTCAACAATTATGCTGGATATTGTTGCTGTATCACAAATTAAAATTTTTACAACTCGCCTCAAATGTGAAGTTTTGACAAAAATGAACGCTTTTTAAAAAATCAAAATAAATAAAAACCATCGTGAATTTTTCTAAAAATCTCGTAAACAGCTTTCACAGGCAGTTCAAAAAAAACTTGTTGCAATATTTTGTTTGTAATCACAATACATGGGGGTCCCAGAGAGCAGTCGCCCCCAAAAGTGACCTGGGTGTTTGATATGCGGCGGGCTTCGTGCCCGTCAAGCGTGTCCCCGGTATCGCTCCCGTGGATCCCACAGCTAACGTCTGCAGCCTCATCCGCTTGATGCGTTAGGGGCTGGTTGTCGGACGACGCTTTCTCCACGATATCGAGTTGTGTTCCGCATCGTCCTCGGACGAGTCAAATACGAAAGCGCCGAAGGCGCGGGCGTGACCCGTCGCCTGGCGGCTTTGCCGTCTCGGCTACGTTGCAAGTGTCGGTCGGTCCACCTGTGCTGCGGGCTCAAGAGAAACCGCAAGCCGCGATCGAGTCGACACAACCAGTCTATCGAGATTGTTGCGTGCTTCTTGCCGCGTGGCGATACCCGGCCCTGCGGGGAGGGCGCCGTAGCGAGCTCGAACGCCGTCATCTCGGATTGTGCAAAGTGCTACCCTTTGCAAGAACGAAGCGTGTTGGGGCGCCTGAAGGTGGCCTCCGCATCGCGAAAACGGCGTCCGGCCTGCTTGAAAGGCGGGACGCGCAGTTGAACGATTACCTGGTTGATCCTGCCAGTAATCATATGCTTGTCTCAAAGATTAAGCCATGCATGTTTAAGTACATGCCGAAATAAGGCGAAACCGCGAATGTAAAAACTTTCCTTTCGTTCCTTCTTCTCCTCCCTTAAACTGGCTCTCTTAACTACTACACGCAGACACAAAGCAACAGCGCGCGCATTCGATCCCATAGATGAGACGAATATATATATATATATATATATATATATATATATATATATATATATATATATATATATATATATATATATATATATATATATGTATATATAATTATTAGTCATAGCTCTCGTAGTACAGCCCTCTGGGCCGTTTCTTTTATTTTTGGAAAGTAGTCCTATTAGGGTTATTATAATTACACGAAGGTATTTCGCCCTAGTCAGCAGCAGTCCTTCAGATAGTTCAGATAGCGCGCATTCGATCACTCTGGCTAGCTTCCCACGCTATGCGTGCCGCCCTCGCTCTTGTTTAAGCTTTTCCTAGACGCTAGAGCTATAATATGTCCGCGCAACATTGAGCGAGCGGAAAGCACGTGTTCTGCTCTTGGCCGGCGGAGAAGGGAGGCTTTGTTCCGGCCGCAAAGCCCTCCACGTCTCAGTAAGGTGCCTGGTGGGGGTCTCGTGCGGACGCTGCCCTCTCGTTGAGCGCATATTCCCCTCATCTTTTAAAAGGTTCAATACTTCCAAGCATTTGTCTCGCAAACCATACTTATTTCAAGGGAATTTTCCACGTCTCAATAATTTCTCTCGTCGTATTCGAGTGCTGATTGCCGTGTTATCGTTTGTTAACGACGCTCTTCCTCAAGTCTAAATATTTTAAGGCAGTGTGTCGTGTGCGTATAATGGCCACGCAGGCTTATATCGCCTTCCGTTTCTCTACCACGGGTACGCTTTAAAACCACGGCGCTGCAATTCTGCTTCAGAGACTTTCCTTTCCTTCCTTCTCCTCCCTTAAACTGGCTTCTTAACTACTACACGCAGAGACAAAGCAACAGCGCGCGCATTCGCTCACGCGCTCGCCGAGTACGTGATCAAGCTTTTCCTAGTCTCTAAAGCCGCTCGAGTTCACTCTTCTCAACGGGCGGCCATTTTTCCAAGAAAGTATGCATTCCAACCGTCGCGGACAACATCAGTCCCTTTCCACGTAAGTATGAGGCTCGGAGCAGGAGCTATGGCGCTTCAAAGTAACCTGGGGCCTGACGAACCAACCGACTGAGCTATCTTTCCGGGCAACATCCAAGGGTCACGAGTTCAAATCACTTGTTATGTTCCTTTTTTTTCTCCCCCTTTTTTTCTTTTTTTCTTTCTTTTTAATGTCTTTTCCTTTATTTTATCACTGTACGGAAACCCTCCTAAAGAAACAAAAATTATATATATCCTCAATGATGTATGGCCACACGTGCAGGTCATAAATACCAGGTTCTCTAGCCGAGTGCCATCCACGCGGTATAACCGAGCTCAGATTGGTACACCTTGACTGATCAAATAGGGCACCACTGTAGGTTAAATGAGGCGTAGAACTCCTGCGGGACCCGCCGTGGTTGCTCAGTGGCTATGGTGTTAGACTGCTGAGCACGAGGTCACGGGATCGGATCCCGGCCACGGCGGCCGCATTTCGATGGGGGCGAAATGAGAAAACACCCGTGTACTTAGATCTAGGTGCACGTTAAAGAACCCCAGGTGGTCGAAATTTCCGGAGTCCTCCACTGCGGCGTGCCTTATAATCAGAAAGTGGTTTTGTCACGTAAAACCCCATAATTTAATTTTTAATATAACTCCTGCGGGTACGATAGAGTATCAGTCTCCCGTACAAGAGGACCGTGGTTCAAATCCCGGTGCCGCGCAATTCTCCACCGGAAAATACAAAAAAAAACGTGTGTTGTGAAAATTGCACAAACAGGCCTGGAGTGCGGCCTGATCCCGGTGACGAGAACCGGTAACGCACTCTCTTACCAGAGCAGGATTGGCCACCCTGGTGCAGTACTTGGCCACAACCTCCTATATGAATACAACAATCAAACCCCGGCCCTCAGTCTCCAGCAGCCGCGAAGCAACTGACCACGGCGGCGGTCAGATCTGTGACGCTGCAGAGGGTGCTAAGAATACCTGGCTCCGGACAGGCCGCCATTGGAATCTGAACCTGGCAACGTTTAACATTAGAACGTTATCTAGTGAGGCGAGTCTAGCAGTGTTATTGGAGGAATTAGAGGGTAGTAAATGGGATATGATAGGGCTCAGTGAGGTTAGGAGGACAAAAGAACCAATTACAGTGCTAAAAAGCGGGCACATACTGTGCTACCGGGGGTTAGCGGAAAGACAAGAACTAGGAGTCGGATTCCTGATTAATAAGGAAATAGCTGGTAACATACTGGAATTCTACAGCATTAACGAGAGCGTGGCAGGTCTTGTTGTGAAACTTAATAAGAGGTACAAATTGAAGGTAGTACAAATCTATGCCCCTACATCCAGTCATCATGACCAGGAAATCGAAAGCTTTTATGAAGACGTGGAATCGGCGATGGGTAAAGTCAAAACAAAATGCACTATACTGATGGGCGACTTCAATGCCATGGTAGGCAAGAAGCAGGCTGGAGACAAGTCAGTGGGGGAATATGGCATAGGCTTTAGGAATAGCAGAGGAGAGTTATTAGTAGAGTTTGCAGAACAGAATAATATGCGGATAATGAACACCTTTTTCCGCAAGCGGGTTAGGCGAAAGTGGACGTGGATGGGCCCGGATGGTGAGACTAGAAATGAAATCGACTTCATACTCTGCGCAAAGCCTGGCATCATACAAGATGTAGACGTGCCCGGCAAGGTGTGCTGCAGTGACCATAGGATGGTAAGAACTCGAATTAGCCTTGACTTGAGGAGGGAACGGAAGAAACTGGTACATAAGAAGCCAATCAATGAGTTAGCAGAAAGAGGGAAACTACAGAAATTCCGGATCAAGCTACAGAACAGGTATTCGGCTTTAACTCAAGAGGACCTTAGTGTTGAAGCAATGAACGGCAATCTTGTGGGCATCATTAAGGAGTGCGAAATAGAAGTCGGTGGTAACGCCATTCGACAGAAAACTGGTAAGCTATCGCAGGAGAAGAAAAATCTGATCAAGAAATGCCAATGTATAAAAACCTCTAACCCTACGGCTAAAATAGAACTGGCAGAACTTTAAGTTAATCAACAAGCGTAAGACAGCTGACATAAGGAACTATAATATGGATAGAATTGAACAGGCTCTCAGGAACGGAGGAAGCCTAAAAGCTGTGAAGAAGAAACTAGGAATAGACAACCCTATTGAAAAAATATGTATGAGAATTTCACGAGAACTTCTGTACGCTATTATTGCTCCGTAGACTCGACGACGTCGCACATCACATGTGTACGAGTGGACATCGTCAATGAACGAGATCGTTCTCGTGTGGGTATATTAAACGAGATTATTCTCGCATAGCTGTGCTTGACGAGATAGTTCTCGCACGGCGATGCGAAACGATATCGTTCTCGTTTGTGTATGCTACATGAAAATGTTCTCATTCAGCTATGCAAAATGACACCATTCTTGTTTAGCTGCATTCTACAAGTGTTCGCATTTGTGTTGAATGAGTTCTTTTGTTCATGCAATATTTTTGGTGAAGTTCCACACAGTAACACATTCTGCCAACATTGCAGCGATTAATTTCGATCACGTGAGTCGGCCGATATGCCAGCTCAGAGACAAAGAGGACACTTTTTAGGGCCCACAATTAACACAAACCATCTTTATTTTGTATTCCGAAGCATCGTGACCAGGTGCTTGTTCAGGTCCTTCAGCCTCCTTGCCTCCGTATCCACAGTGTTCGGCGTTTTTGAAACAGTGCTCGTATGCATCTGCACAAAAATGTAAACAAAGCAGCCGGCCCTGTTAGATTACAACAAGCCATTGGAACTGACATGCACAATAGGTAGCTCCACTGCATAACTGATTTGGCTGGTTCTTGCATGATATTGTGTGAAAAGCGTGAACATCTCACAGAGAAACAGGAAAAAGAGAACACGGAGGCTCATGAGTTTTCTACCTACGTAAATTGATATTTCAAGATTAACCACAGCAGTTGAAAGCAAGTGCTCGTCCTCGCATTGTCTTGTTCTCGTCTCTGTTAAATGTTCGTGTTTCACAAAGAATAGAAATGGCTGCAGAATTGCAATACAAGACCAATGAAATAGTCTAATACTTTTCCACAAGTATTTTACATTAAATGAACAAGTATAACCAGCACAATGCGTTGGCGGGCTAGTTGGTGCGAATCCATGAATACTTTGTTTAGCGCGAAACGACACACACAAGAAAGACGACAGGACAAGGCGCTACTCTGAACTGACAGCATTTTATTGCGTCACTCCTTTATAGACCGCTCAAACCAAAGGAACATGCGCAGTGAGCACCATGCGGTGGAGCCACCAACAACATCCGATCCAAAGAGCGCACTCATGCGACAGAATCCAAAAAACCAAATTCAGCGCTGTACAAAGTTAAGGAAAGCACACTACTGCACTGCGACTCCAATGACTTAATGAAAAATGCTTCCGATAACTCTTGGGCGGTGGTGTCACGGCTCTTTTTCAAGATCGTGGTATCAGAAAACATGGGTTTGCATTTGGACGTTTTACAATGCTGAGCCAAATGGGAACCTTTGCCTGTTGCTATGGGTCATGTATGGCTTATGTTCTCTAAGGCGCTCGTTAACACAGCGGCCTGACTGCCCTACATACACTTTGCCACATGACAAGGGAATGTTATATAAACGACACCGACGCTGCATTCTACAAACTTCACATAGCTCTTTTCACAATCAGGTTTTTTACTTATTTTAGAAATACGGCAGCACAACATTGACAGTTTCTGAGGAGCGGAAAACACTACCGGAATTTGGTATTTAGTGGCGACATTCTTTAGATTGTGAGCCACTCTGTGGCAATACGGCACAACTTCAGGCCTCTTCTTTTGTGTGATGCAGTTACTTTTGTGCCGCTTCCCTTTCAGTTTCTGAAGCAATACTTCCGAGACTGATGTTACCACCACACTTGGGTAACCAGCAGTCTGCAGCCTATTTAACTGTGCAATGAAACTCATGTTCGCAGAGTGATGACAAAATTGCATTAAGGAAGATTCTAAACACATCAAAGCAATGGCGCGTTTCACAGTCTTTGAGTGCGCAGACGCTTAAGGTAAAAGTTCCTTACGTGCGCGTGGCGAGTACATCCGACAGGCGTGGCCTGTTTGTAAGGATAGCTGCAAATCTAAAAACTGGAGTTTACCGTCCCTAGATAGCTCATGTGTGAAAGTTAAACCTTTGCCATTGTCATTGAAAAGTGTTAAAATATCAGCTACCATCACAGAGCATTCGTTGTTGGTCTGTTTTATCACAACAAGAAAATCGTCAACATATCTAAAAATTTGAACCGAGTCATTTTTTAAGGCACTCTTAAGAGTGCGGTCGACAAAAGATAAAAAAATATTACAAAGAGCAGGCGCCACACATGAACCAATACACACACCATTTTTCTGGATAAAAAGGTTATTTTCGAACAGGATAAAAGTTGCACTTAAATAAAATTCAAGAAGGGACATGAAACCTTCTGAAGACAACCCGGTGGCATTGCAAAAATCTACCTCGCCACTTTCTTCGATGCACGTCATCACACTGCGAAATAGCTCATCATGCGGTATTGAATAGTAAAGATCTTCGACATCAACAGAAAAAATGTCGGCTACTGAATGGTTGTCTTCCAGAAAGGAAACAACATCGAAAGAATCCTTTATGCCATAAGGATCATGAATAGTTAAATGCTTCAACTGTTTTTGCAAAAAGCGGCTAACCAAAACCTGCCAATAGTTGTTTTCACTGACTATTGTTCGGAAAGGCACATCCGGTTTGTGTGTTCTTGCAGTGAAAAAAAAAACATCTAAAGCAAGTACCTTACATTGTTTACCATCTTTCACAATCTTGGTGAGGCCTATATTTTCCAACAAAGAAATGGCTTTGCGTTTTACCTTCTGAGCTTTCTCATTTGCCAGAATGAAGTGTTTGTTGACAGCCTCAATGGCTTTTTTGTTGAAGACAGCAGACGGAGCTATCACAAACCCGCCCTCTTTGTCACTCAGTAACAGCCGCAGTTCATTGTCTCTAAAGAAAGATACTGTCCTTTTGATCACAGCTGTCGAAGGTGGCGCGCTCCCAGTGGCGGTCCTACGAAGGTTGTCCACCCTATCGAGGAGGCACCGCTCCTGGTCCTCTAGTTCTGCTTTCCTTGCGATGCGCCTGTTCAAAGCCAGTAGCTCATGTGCAGGAATTCTTGGTTCCGTGCTGTACTTCGGCCCATTCTTTAGCAATGCAGCAACTTCGTCAGGAAGCCTGACGTCACCGAGTACCTGGAAACCTGCGGTGACCGGTTGCGTTTTTTCCTTTCTGCACGGTAGTCTGGACCGGAGGAGTAGCAGCAGCTGTGTCCACCAGAATTCTGTAGTCCAAGTTGATAGAAGTCTGTAGAAACGAAACTTCTTCTAGGCCACAATAGGTGCATCGCGCGAGTAGCACACAGCTCTCAACCAGTCGTACAGAAGGCGTACCTGCCCCCAAATTTCCGAACGAAGAATCCGACACATTTGCCGCACGTGACCGACGGAAGGCCTGACGTTCCCGAAGAGACTCGCCACATCTTGAGGAACATGTCCATTCTTCATGCAGAACGTAAGCATCCTTGCACGGCACACAGCAAAAGCTATGTGACTGACCAGAACAGCAGGATCAGGAGACAAATATCAGTGGGCCCTGATATTTGTGTGTCTGTGTCATAGGCCTCACCAAGATTGTGAAAGATGTAAAACAATGTAAGCTACTTGCTTTAGAGGTTTTTTCACTGCAAAAACGCACAAACCGGATGTGCCTTTCCGTACAATAGTCAGTGAAAACAACTGTTGGCAGGTTTTGGTTAGCCGCTTTTTGCAAAAACAGTTTAATCATTTAACTATTGACGATCCTTATGGCATAAAGGATTCTTTCGATGTTGTTTCCTTTCTGGAAGACAACCATTCATTAGCCAACATTTTTTCTGTTGACGTCAAAGATCTTTACGATTCTATACCGCATGATGAGCTATTTCGCAGTGTGATGATGTGCATCGAAGAAAGTGGCGAGGTAGATTTTTGCAATGCCACCGGGTTATCTTCGGAAAGTTTCATGTCCCTTCTTGAATTTTATTTAAGTGCAACTTTTATCCTGTTCGAAAATAACCTTTTTATCCAGAAAAATGGTGTGTGTATTGGTTCATGTGTGGCGCCTGCTCTTTGTAATATTTTTTTATCTTTTGTCGACCGCGCTCTTAAGAGTGCCTTAAACAATGACTCGGTTCAAATTGTTAGATATGTTGACGATTTTCTTGTTGTGATAAAACAGACTAACAACAAATGCTCCGTGACGGTAGCTGATATTTTAACACTTTTCAATGACAATGGCAAAGGTTTAACTTTCACACATGAGCTATCTAGGGACGGTAAACTCCAGTTTTTAGATTTGCAGCTATCCTTACAAACAGGCCACGCCTGTCAGATGTACTCGCCACGCGCACGTAAGGAACTTTTACCTTACGCGTCTGCGCACTCAAAGGCTGTGAAACGCGCCATTGCTTTGATGTGTTTAGAATCTTCCTTAATGCAATTTTGTCATCACTCTGCGAACATGAGTTTCATTGCACAGTTAAATAGGCTGCAGGCTGCTGGTTACCCAAGTGTGGTGGTGACGTCAGTCTCGGAGGTATTGCTTCAGAAACTGAAAGGGAAGCGGCACAAAAGTAACTGCATCACACAAAAGAAGAGGCCTGAAGTTGTGCCGTATTGCCACAGAGTGGCTCACAATCTAAAGAATGTCGCCACTAAATACCAAATTCCGGTAGTGTTTTCCGCTCCTCAGAAACTGTCAATGTCGTGCAGCCGTATTTCTAAAACAAGTAAAAAACCTGATTGTGAAAAGAACCACGTGAAGTTTGTAGAATGCAGCGTCAGTGTCGTTTATAAGATTCCCTTGTCATGTGGCAAAGTGTATGTAGGGCAGCCAGGCCGCTGTGTTAACGAGCGCCTTAGAGAACATGAGCGATCCATACCAACAGGCACAGGTTCCCATTTGGCTCAGCATTGTAAAACATGCAAATGCAAACCCAAGTTTCGTGATACCACGATTTTGAAAAAGAGCCGTGACACCACCGCCCGAGAGTTATCGGAAGCATTTTTCATTAAGTCACTGGAGTCACAGTGCATTAGTGTGCCTTCCTTAACCTAGTAAAGCACTGAATTTGGTTTTTTGGATTCTGTCACATGAGTGCGCTCTTTGGATCGGATGTTGGTGGTGGCTTCACCGCATTGTGCTCACTGCGCATGTTCTTCTGGTTTGAGCGGTCTATAAAGGAGTGACGCAATAAAATGACGTCAGTTGAGAGTAGCGCCTTGTCCTGTCGTCTTGTGTGTGTCGTTTTGCGCTAAACAAAGTATTCATGAAGCATAACCAGCTCATGCAAGTGAATACACAGATTTCACAGCTTTTTGCTACCGCACTGCGGAATATGCAGATGGAAAACACTGCATAGATGCCAGTGCAGAATTGTTTATAGGAAAGATTAATGCACCTTTAATACCACTATAGAAACTAAATGACAGTTTTTGTTAGCATGTTAGAGCACTCAATATGACCAGCTTCTATTACATAACATTTCAGCTGCTGTCTGGCCCTGCTCCCGATACTGCACTGGTCAAACATAGGTGCAACCACACTCTTCAATGGCTTTTTGTATTATTGCGTCAGCTTTTTAAGGCTAATTTTAGCCCCCCCCCCCCCAGTTATCTGGGAGCCGTTGCATCACAGTGACGAGAGCTGAGACAAGGATCTGATTGTACGACAAGGTTAATCTTCCTCTTTTGCTTACTTAAACCTCCCCTCACTTTACTAATTATGTGGCACAGCAACACAATTGTTATATGCCGCCTCTTTAAAAATGCCTAATTTATTGTACAGGCAGAAATAGCTTCGCTAACCGCAGCACTACTCAATTTTCATTAAAAAGAATATCTTACTCCTGAAGCAGTGCAACAACTACAGCTACCAAACTGGTTGTTTGCTGGTGCAAAATATTAATAAGCTTACCGGCTAGTGTAAAAACTACAATATTTTTATCGTCATATCAGCATTCATAGTAGCCATGCCATGTGTCGCATTCGCAGTTGTGCAAGCAACATGCATTGCCGATTTATCTGTCAGCATTGCCCTTTCGCTTCTCGCTTGATATTGCTGGGCAAGCAGTCAAACTGGATAGTTAGACACTGCCTGTCACCTCCTTACCTTCCTTATGAATTGTGCATTAAATGAGGATTTTTTCTTGGTGAAACAGTTCTAGTTTGAGGCCTAAACAAGCTCCAAGGGAGTTTGCATTTAAGGAGTGTAACCATCCTCTGAAAACATGTACATGAGGAACACTGCAGAAAGAGCACTTCAAAAAAAGAACACGAGTGTATTTATCCCCAAGGCCAAACCTTGTGTCTTCTTAAATATTTGTCAAGTCAAACTCAAAATTGGTACTGAGGTGCAAGGTGTCCACAACATATTACCTTGTGAAAGCACAGTGGTGCCTGGATGTTGTGGGACCAGCTCGGACGTGGAGATCATCACTGATCAGCAACACTGCAGTCTCCTTACAGCTTTTCTGCAGGCCCAGCCACACCTGCAATAAAACAAGTGAGCTTGGTGCCACAAAGTACTGTATTTACTCGCATAATGATCGCATTTTCTTGTAAAAAAAAATGGTCACAAATTCAGGTGTGTGATCATTATGCCGGTTAAATTTCCCGCAAAAAGAATTTTTTTCATCCCGCGTTTGCTGCGGGATGGCAATAGGTCAAGAAATAAGTGGCTGCCACTGTATGTAGTGCGGGACACCGAAACAAAAGTGGCGGCCAGCATAGCAAGCTGAAAACACCAAATGCGCCGAACGCGATTTTTTTTTCTCTCGAGTACATTACTTGCATTGAAAGTTTCTTCCATATCAGTAATGAATAATATCGTTAATATCGGTAAGTTTGTGGCAATAACGTCGCCATGTCCACTATGAGGGGGCAGAAACAGATGGGCACGCTTAGCTGCCAGTGACATAGAAAGACACGGCGGGCATGCTGCAGAAACTGCGGCATTTGTCTTCACTACTATCCTAATACAGCACGTTTGTGCTAAGGGTGGGCAAATATCTTAGCTGTGTTACAAGTGTCGGCGTATGGATAGGGTACACTTCTAACGTATCAGTGTAAACGTGGCTGCTATTGTTGCCGCTCGTGATTTGTTGCGTGCCCACGAGTGCAGATGAGAAGAATCGAAAGGCATCTATTTTGTTGCTGTTAACCACAACCATTACAAAGCCTACACATAATAAAGGCAATTTTGGTTGTAGCTTTTTTGTCATAGAAGTGCGGAAAGTAATGAAAGGAATGAAAACGAGCATCTGCTTAAAAATGTTTGGTGCGTGCAGACCACTTGGTTTATCTTGAAGAGTTGTTCGCGTAGCATTCGACAGATGGTAAGCGCGATCATTAATAGCTAGACTTGGCACATGACATATCGCTGCAGCAAGTTAGGGGTGCAATCATTACACAGGAAATAAAAAAAATCGAATTTGGACGACAAAATTCAGGGCTGCGATCATTACGTGAGTGCGACAATTATGAGAGTAAATACGGTAAATATAGAAAGTGACACTGTGAACAAAGCAATACTTATTAGGTATGAAATGCTGATATTCGCCCGTAGAAAGCTTTAAGTAACAAAGCCTGCAAGATAAGAAAAATGCAATGTATGGGCCATCTGTACAAGAACATTAATCAAAGGTCCCTTCATTTTTTAGTCCCTTCTCCTCCTCATGCATAGATGGCAGTCAGGTTAAGTAAACTGGACCAGATTGCCACATAGTGTAAGCAAAGGTGGTCACTTTGCGGGTTAATTATGATACAATAGCACAACATGCATCCCTACAGTTGTTTTAATGTGTTCCGTAATGCTAGCCACCTTGTAGGCCCTACAGTGTCAAAGCATCCATAACTTTAACAGCGTTACCCAGTAGGGATAACCAATAAGTGTCCACAGCAGCACAACTCAGCATATCTATCAGGAGGCTTTCGTTACACTTTTACAATTCTCCTCTTATGGCTTCATCCCAATTTTTGTCAATACAAGCTTGAAGCCTCTGCACAATCTGAATGCACCAGGGCACTATAAAAAATACCACATCTTCCTACCCAATTCCATGTTAAATATAAGACTGGAAAGTTCACTATCATGTGCAGAACAAGCCAAATTGTTCTGGAATCAAGTAATCTTCCACTACCTGTGAAAAAAAAGCATGCAAGAAAGAGTACGTCGAGCACAGGGGTGTTGATGGATATTAAATACCACTGTCGTGCAGTAGACACGACGTCAACAAAACAGGCCAATGTATAAATGACTGGATCTGCAACCATGTCAACTGAATGCTCAGGTCATTTAGTGGTGCAAAGCTCACTTGCATTATTTTGTTTGAAAACTATGCAACTGTGGCAATGTGTTACGAGCATAGGGCTGGCAAGATTTGTGAGCCTTTCCTTACATGTGTTACAGAGAATCTGCGAGTTGGCTCGCCCTCCAGTGGATTATCAGATAGCAAGACTGCTTATTTATCATTGTAAAACAAGTGTCATAGTAGCCATGCTTCTTTTCGCAGTTGTGTGAGCAACATACATTGTCGATTTATCTGTTCTTGCCCTTTCACCTCTCACTTTATATTGCTCTGCAAGCAGTAAAATTGGATGGCTGTTAGACTGTTATGTCCTGTCACCTCCTCACCTTTCTTATGAATTGTGCATTAAATAAGGCTTTTTTCTTGGTGAAAGAGTGCTACTTTAAGGCATAAACAAGTTCCATGGCAGTTTGCATTTAAGCATCCTCTGAAAACATGTACATGAGGAACACTGCAAGAAGAACGCTTAAAAAAAAGAACACGAGTGTACTTATCACCAAGGCCAACCCTTGTGTCTTAGCATATTTCTCAAAACTGATACTGAGGTGCAAGGTGTCTATATCATATTACCTTGTCAATGAAGCAAAGCACAGTGGTGCCTGGATGTTGTGGGACCAGCTCGGACGTGGAGATCAGCACTGATCAGCAACACAGTAGTCTGCTTACTCTTTCTGCAGGCCCAGCCACACTTGCATTAAAACAAGTGAGCTTAGTCTCACAAAAGTATAATATAAAAAGTGACACTGTGAACTAAGTAATTCTTATTAGGTATAAATAGGAATGAAATGATATTCGCCCATAGAAAGCTTTGAGTTAACAAAGCATGCGAGATAAGAAAAGTGCAATGTATGAGCCATCTGTGCAAAAACATAAATCGAAGGTCCCTTTTTTCGCTTCTCTCCTCGTTTTCGTGCATAGATGGCAGACAGGTTAAGTAAACTGGACCAGACTGCCACGTAGCGTAAGCAAAGGTGGTCACTTCTTCGGGGAGCAGCCTGTAGGCTGCTTCTTGAAAGAGTATTAGAAAATGCTAATAATGCATATATGCATTATTCACAAGAGGCCTTGTTTCTCTCAGAATGCCACAGCCAATCACATATGTCAAACTGACCATTTTAAAATGCATGAAAAGTACAGCATAGCTTTGAGGGTACCCCAAACTACTGAAATTCACATCAGCCAAGTTCAGCAGACAACACCATAATCAAGCCTCTAGAAGTTGTGCATATTATTGCAAGTTGACAGAATAATGAGGAAGAGAAGGTGAGGGAGATGGTGCCACTATAGCATAGTTCAAACTCTATCCCACATCATGTGCAGAAGGGCAAAGAATGCGCAGCTTTCAGTTATACTCTCACCTGTGACAACTGCACCAGGTTTACTGACATGCGTAACAAGCAGTATGTGATACCACGTTATTGCATCCTGCAACTGATGTGACATCAGAGATCAGCTTCAAGCTTGACGCTAAGCTATACTAGGGACACATAATGAACTGGCTACATTAAAATCTAAAGCAAAAGTGTTGAACATTGTTTGCCAGCCTGTGCACTTCATATTTTACAAAAATTCTAGACAGAAATCCTGTGTTGGAAAGACAGCACGCACTTTCCTAAAGCTTTCTCTCAGCATCCACACTTTTCTATGCATACATTATTAACCATTATTTACCTTGACACACTGTACACAAGCAGCACACTTGGAAAAGCAGAAACTAACATGTTTTTAGATCAGTGAGTTTTTCTCAGTGCTTTTGTTGCTGCAAACTTAGCCTGCTTCTGGAACGTATCTTAATGAACTTACCTAAAGCAAGTGTCCCTTTGCTAATTTTATTAGGGATTTTTCATTGCTAGCAATTAAGAAAGCAAAGCGCCAGGACTATTTTTTACGTGCATTTTCGCAATCCTATGCCACCCCATTTCTCAGCAGCTTTAGAACATCTTCACTAATAAAACTTCGTTCTCATTACTTAATGGAACATTAGTAAAATTGTAGAATAGCAAGAATTTATAAATTGCATGAGAGACTCAGAAAAGTTGACAGGTGCCAAATACACGAACAGACCCTAGAACACATAAATGGCTGTGACCGTTTAGTACGTACCTTGTCAAAGCAGGCAGATCAGATGCTTTGTCGTGCTGTTCAAGCTGCATAGTGCCGCAGCCTATGTGGTGCAGAGATGCCTCCGTCTCAGGAAATTGTGACATCCCTAAACAATAAATGTTCAGTTTATTGTAATCACTGCTGAAACTGCAAACTTGTGATTTGACAACATCGCGTCAAATTGGGGAAAGCTCTCGTACAGCCAGCTACATGAAGCTGCATCCGCTTAGAGAAATTAAATATTTCATTCTTACATCACAGGCGGTTATTCAACGTGTCAAAGGCACGAAAACAAACAACACTAAACACAAGAAATACAGGTTGCCTTGGCGACAACCTATAAGCATCAAAGTTTGCATCCAAGCTAAAATCTTCTCACGAGTCAGATCATTTGGATCCCGTCGCGCGTTAACGTTAGCTGTGAAAACATTTGCGCAACACATCAACGTACTTCTAGAATTGTCTATACGATTTCTTGCTGAGAAATTACGTATAGAAGCAGTGACATTTCCTGCTTGAATTTTTTTGCCCGTTCAGACGAAGCGATGACCCGGCGCTAGCATACTTCATAACAAAAAGAAAATAAACAATAGATGAAGCACTTAGAACATTAACCTCGGGGTAATTTTCGTGAAACTTTTTGCTAAATGTGCACTCCGATATCGAACGAACATTAGGAAATCACTGTTATTGTTCTTGTAGCTGTACTAATCATCTTCTGCTGCGCATGACAAGGTAGTACACTACATGAACCATAAGAATGCGCAAGGCGCCGGGCTTACCGTCTGAGGCGAGCGCTCCTTCGTGTCCGTTCACGCCGCATCGACTGCACCGACAGTCCGTCCAGCGTAGTGTTGAATTGCGGTGAACTACAGCACGCGATAGCACAACTATCAACACATTCTTCCGTGCACTGTGACCCGATGCGGGAGCGGCGAGACAAAGAAGCGCGAATTGAGCGCACTACGATAATCAACAACGGCGCACCGCAAGAAACATACAGCGAGCTAATAGCGTTGCACAGGCCCCAGGGCTTAGTGATCGTTAATTCACACACAAAAAAAGGAGCACATGTTCTCTAAGCACCGCGTAAATATGATCAAACGATCAGCACCACATCGGCCGCCCGCCGCAACAACGCCTATAGAGCGATGGCCTATAGTCCTCTTTAAGTACCCCAATTCCTTGGCTATGCGCACCATGCAGCCCGCTGCCGTTCCCGCCACCGCAGCACTGCCATCGACCTCCGCGCCAAGAATCCGAGCGTCGTCTGCTATAGCCTGGCACAGTTATGGTTGTTAGTCGCGGCACTCGGCATTTACATGGTGCTCGCTGAATAAAGCAGCCGTTATTTCTTTCTGTTGTTTAAGCTGAAGTATAATATTCTACAGACACCATACCTGAGAGTGCACGTCCGAAGAAAGTGAGATGGAAAAAAAGGTGGGCCTACAAACCAAAGTGCACACGCAATGTTAACGCTTGGTGACCCACACGTCGCCGGTACTGGCGTCTCCATGAGCGCAAAACTTGGACCGGACGCAAAAGACCTCGACCGCCAGCCACGTGCCCGAGGACAGTTACAAGGCTCACGCAATGAGAAAATAAAATCGGCTACAGCACAAGAAGCGCAAACACCCGCAAGTAACGTGCACATGTCAGCAGAGCAGCGCCGCTCACTTGGTGCAGAGCTCGACCGCAGCGCCCTCACAGTCCCCGGAACAAGTCGCGCCCTGCTCGAAAGGAAGACTCGCGCAACTGAGAGACTACTTCGGTCCGAAATTAAGGGAAATGACGTCGTTTGTTTACTTCGCCGTCTGTGGTTCCGGTAACTGTGATCGCATGAGTAGCGTGGGTAGTAGAGGCGTATTATTTCCATGTTTTTGCGTGTTTTAGGCGGCCTTTTTCAACAACTTTGCTGACATTGCGTTCAACAGTGAGGACAGCCTGTGGAGCAGCCCTATCAACCGGACAGGGCCGTAAAATCTGTTTGAAGTTCGCAGCACATCGTCGTTTGGTTTGTGAATGTTAGAAGGTGTTCGTTTCTCAGCGGCGTAATCGACGACGGATTTGGCGTCGAGTGGTGTGCGCTTTGTTCTGGCTTGTGCGCCGTTCTACGGATGTGTACTGTTAATGAGTGGTGCTGTTTGTGCATCGGGAAATGGTGCCACGCCGGTGGGATTTGCTTTTTTGTAAAAACATCCGTGCCGTCTTTGTCGAGTGCTTCCGGAAACTGCTCGCCTTTTGTGCGTGCGCGTGTGTGTATGTGTGTATGTGTGTGCGCGCGCGCGCGCTTCTGATATGCGTGGAACGCGTAGGAACGTCCGTACAGTCTTTCGCGAGTGCTTTCGGAAACTGCTCGCATTCTGTCTGTGTGCGCACGCGTGTGACATTCGTCGTTATTGCGATTTGCAAAGGTGTTTTTCATTTGGTGACTGCGTCTGCGAATGCCAGGATGTGATACACGTTCGTCATTTAGAGACGCTGCTTCAATGTAGGGTCACTTACATTTTGGTTGCTTGGAGGTCAGCTTTCAACGCATGGCAAGGCATTGCAGTGCGCTTAACCATCATTGGCACACGAACTGCTTTGTTATTTCTCCTTTAATTTCAAATTCAGTTTTGTGTAGTATGTAGGGAGATAATGGTCACCAAGATGCGACGCTCATCTCGTTTTTTGCCACTGCTGTGCACATATGAGGATTTTTTACTGGGTCAAGCCCTCTCAGCAAGTTGTGAAACACTTAGTGCAAATAATTTTTCACAGCAGTAACTGTGATCATTACCACAATTGATCACATGACATTTTTAGGGATTGTTATTTAATTACAATATTTTTAATTTATTTGTGACAAAGTGCGATGGATTTTGACTGCTATTTTGGCTATCTGTTCACCAACCTATTTATACTGTCTTGTGGTTCTGCTTTTTATTTTTATATGTGGGCATGCATGGCCAATCGCACGCTTGCCTTCTACAATTGGACATAAACAGGCACTAACATGCTCTTAGCAGATTTGTATTTGACAGTATTGTGATTGAGGCACTTGGCTATTTGGAAAATATGCAGGTTCAAGTTCGCCCTTATACTACCTCTGACTGATATATCTGATGCAAGCAATATTATTAGGATGTGACAAAGTGCATACATAATTTATCACTGATCAAACTGCTTGCAATAAACTTTGCCAACTCGTCCTTGTTTGAAGCATCTCCAAAGTGCTATAATCACATTGCCAGATTATTTTATTGCGTGCACAAACAAACATGTAACATTTTATTATGAAACTTTTATGGTACCTGACTCCTATATTGCAATAAAATCTTAGGCAGATCTACTCTCTGTACTAGGGATTCAAACTCTGCTGATAGCTTTTGACAATATCATTGTGCTATCCAGTGCTTACTGGCTGGTCGAGGAATGCGTCATGCAAAGGCAGTAGTATCGCCATAAGTGTTCATCCGAGAATATGTCCCCAAGTGAAAAGCATTGCATCAAAAGTACCGACACCAGCTTTGATGGGGATGAAATTCCAGAAGTTGAGCTCTGAACGTCTTATTTGCTCTGTAGTTTATGCTGGTATATATGTGTCATAATGATTCAATGTGATCATACAGCACATTGATCACACTCTTGCATTTACTACGAACAGCTCATAAATCTGACTGTCATTAATGAGCTTTTGTATGCACTACGACTTAAGTGCACACACTTTTTATACAATTCAGTCATCTTCAAAGATCAAGTTGCTCATACGACTACAGTGCGTACACATCACATGCCACCTCACACACGTCATACATAATCTCGTCAGGTCTACACAACTCATCGCACACATGTCACTCAAGCTCTATGCATTCATATCGCACATCGCATAAATCTCGTGCTCTTCGTAAATGTCTGCGTAGCACATCACACAGATCTCGCCCGTTTTCTCTGCGAGTTCGTTCAATATGCATTTCATATCGTTCTTTTCTCGTCAAATCTGTGCGACATGCATCCATCTCGTTCTATTTCTCGTCAAATCTGTGCGACATGCATACATCTCGTTCTATTTCTCACACAAATTTTTCAATAGGGAAGAATCAGATGTGTGCGTTAAGAGACAAGGGCGGCAATATCGTTACTAATATGGATGAGATAGTTCAAGTGACTGAGGAGTTCTATAGAGATTTATACAGTAGCAGTAACACCCACGACGATAAGGTGAAAGAGAATAGTCTAGAGGAACTTGAAATCCCACAAGTAACGCCGAAAGAGGTAAAGAACGCCTTGGGAGCTATGCAAAGGGGGAAGGCAGCTGGGGAGGATGAGGTAACAGCAGATTTGTTGAAGGATGGTGGGAACACTGTCCTAGAAAGATTGGCCGCCCCATATACACAGTGCCTCATGACCTCGAACGTACCAGAATCTTGGAAGAACGCTAACATAATCCTAATCCATGAGAAAGGGGACGCCAAAGACTTGAAAAATTATAGACCGATCAGCTTATTGTCCGTTACCTACAAAGTATTTCCCAAGGTAATCGCAAATAGAATCAGGAATACCTTAGACTTCTGTCAACCAAAGGACCAGGCAGGATTCCGTAAAGCTGCTCAGACAATAAACCATATTCACACTATCAATCAGGTGATAGAGAAATCTGCGGAATATAACCAATCCTTATATATAGCCTTCATTGATTACGAAAAAGCGTTTGATTCAGTCGAAACCTCAGCAGTCATGAAGGCATTACGGAATCGGGGTGTAGATGAGCCATATGTAAAGATACTGGAAGACATCTATAGCAGCTCCGCAGCCACCGTTGTTCTCCACAAAGAAAGCAACAAAATCCCAATAAAGAAAGGCGTCAGACAGGGAGATACGATCTCTCCGATGCTATTCACAGCATGTTTGCAGGAGGTATTCAGAGACCTGGAGTGGGAAGAATTGGGGATAAAAGTTGATGGAGAATACCTTAGCAACTTGCGATTCGCTTAGTGACTCAGGAGACCAATTGCAGTGCATGCTCACTGACCTGGAGAGGCAAAGCAGAAGGGTGGGTCTGAAGATTAATCTGCAGAAAACTAAAGTAATGTTTAACAGTCTCGTAAGAGAACAGCAGTTTACGATAGGTAGCGAGGTACTGGAAGTGGTAAGGGAATACATCTACTTAGGGCAGGTAGTGAACACGGATCAGGATCATGAGACTGAAATAACCAGAAGTAATATAATGGGCTGGGGTGCGTTTGGCAGGCATTCTCAAATCATGAACAGCAGGTTGCCACTATCCCTCAAGAGGAAAGTGTATAACAGCTGTATGTTACCAGTTCTCACGTATGGGGCAGAAACCTCGAGGCTTACGAAAAGGGTTCTGCTGAAATTGAGGACGACGCAACGAGCTATGGAAAGAAGAATGATGGGTGTAACCTTAAGGCATAAGAAAAGAGCAGATTGGGTGAGGGAACAAACGCGGGTAAAAAACCTCTCAGTTGAAATCTAGAAAAAGAAATGGGCATGGGCCGGACATGTAATGACGAGGGAAGATAACCGATGGTCATTAAGGGTTACGGACTGAATTCTAAGGGAAGGGAAGCGTAGCAGGGGGTGGCAGAAAGTTATGTGGGCGGATGAGATTAAGTTTTCAGGGACAACATGGCCACAGTTAGTACATGACCGGGGTAGTTGGAGAAGTATGGGAGAGGCCTTTGCCCTGCAGTGGGCGTAACTAGGCTGATGATGATGAATCACAACATAGGTGGTAGAAGCGAGAGCGTTGCCAGAATGCAGCAAGGTACAAAGCAAAAGGGACATCGGGGTAAAAGGAACGTGCATAAGGCTCTGACTTTCCTAAAATTGACGGTGATTGCGACGTGACGGCAGTTTTGGTGAACTAGAATAATTATTTCAACGACGCCGTTCTAGAATGTCTGAATTTCCGACAAATTCGTGGAGTGATGCCTGTCCTCGGGCATCATTGGCGCCAATATTTAGTTCACACTTTCAGACGCGGCTGCTGTAAAAATGGTCTCTTTTGATCTAGTTGGTAAAGCGTAGCAGAATGTGGAGTAGATCCACGGGAGGCGTTGGCAGACGGATCAAGTGAAGTAAGATATGTTGAAATTTTCTGGCAGTGCGGCCGCCGACTTCATCAGAAGAAGCTACGTGCACTCCGTTTGTTTCGGATGTGCTGCCGTCTGCCGCCTACTCAAAAGCTGCCTTCTTCTCGACAACTCCGAGATTGCACAACGTGCTCCCCGTTTCAGAGGTAATGATTCAGTTTATGGTTATTCAAGTATAGTTGGTGTCCAAATTAATGCCCCAGCGATGGCGCTCTTTGGGTAACACAAGCTAATCTCGAACGTCATGCTCCTGGTGACCGCAACCGCCGGAAGCAATCGGGGAGCCGGTAATAAGACATAGGCGCCATCCTTTAAGCACCACCTATAGGTGATGGTACAGTTATCTTACATATGAAAAATGAGCCTAATGTGGATTAACTACGGATTCAATCTAGTACACCGTAATTTTTTGCCTCCACTTCGTTCAGGTAGGAGCTCTAAGTATTACGTCTGCTTGTATAAGGCGTGAAGGAACTTGAAACAGACGACAGGCCGGTTTTGTCCTGAGAGTTCCGCGCACATCCCAGAGTCATCCTTCATCACAGACAGGCGCTGACAGAGTTCGCAGTGATTTGAGCTGTGAGTAGAGCTGCGATGGCTCACAGTTACAGCGGTGATAGGGTTTTTTGTGCAGCTTACTTGAAGGTGCACAAAAAGAAAATACCGCTGCAAAGAAATTTACGCACAGTTGGAGACATTGGTGTATCTGCATTGCAGAGTCTTGCCACGAGCTGCCCGCCATGATGACGACCAGATATGCCAAAATTGCTTCTGACGACTAAAAGAAATACTTTATTTTTCCTATGCCTCCCCTGATGAAACAGCTGATGAATTGCCGGAAGGAGAAGAACTGGGAGGTAGAAAGGAGCGCCTTCATACACTTGAAACTTTGCCTCACGTGCGTCAGCAGAAGTCGGATTAGCGACTAAGGAACTTTCGCCCAGTGCAAAAGCAAATTCAACTCGGTGGCATTGCAAGGTCCAAATCTCACTTCGTAGAATGCAAGCGCCATTTGCGCCCCTCAGGTACCAAATTCGGCGTGTTGACCGAACGGTTCACGAACTTTAAAGAAGCCTATGACAGGTGCTCTTCGTACCAGGAGCGAATGCGCTTGTTGACTATGATGCCAAGCCAACTGGAGCACCGAAATGTTCACGCTCTTGTTCCAAATTTGTCAGCCTACATGATATGCAAATGCCGACGTTGGCGCGAGAAGTGTGGAATATGCTCAGCGGCAGATGCGCCAGAGAGAACACTGTTGAGCCCAACAGACGTCCAGACCGCTGTGGAATATTATATACCAAAGACGAGCATGGATGATCTCGGCAGAGTCCGAACAAAAAGGATGTACTCGTAGTATCTGTTTCGATAGAATGGAACAAAGAGTATGCTGCCAAGAGGTTCATGACCCGCTCGGTACGGGAGACATATCACCTCTTTAAGGAAACCATTCCGCATACATCTATCGCCCTCTCAAAGTTTTATTCTCTCCGGCCAAAATGGGTTGTTCTTGATCCGAAACAAGAAGTGTGCCTTTGCATGTATTACGCCAACGCCACACAGTGTGTTTCTGCGCTAGAAGAGCTCACTGAAGGTGCCTACACAATTACCCATCTCAAAGAACTGTCTTTGCACCTTGCCTACGACTGATTGTTTCCTGCGCGATTGTGATTATTGTGCAAATGGGGATGCTTTAACTACTACAACTTTAGGGATCCCTGAAGAGACAGAGGTAAACTATGCGGTATGGGAAAATGGCGACCTCGTAAAAGAAGACAGCACAGGCCTTTCTGCCTTTCTGCAGGAGCTTGGTGTATGGCTTGTCAGGTGGATCACCCATGATTAGATAAGGGGAATTCAAGCATCAGTAATACATGACGCCAAACGGAATCAACAGCACGGATCCCGTGTGTTTCACTTTGACTTTGCAGAGAATTGGACAGCTGTTGCACCGAACGAGGTACAATCATACCATCGGCACAAAAAAGCAGGTCTCGCTATTTACGTGTGTCGTCACCAGTAGAGGATCTACTCGATGTTTTGCTGTCATCAGTGATGACGTATGTCATGATGCTGCACACGCTTGCTTTGCACAAAAAAAAAATCTATCAGTGCATGAAGGAAGAACTTCAGCTTGACAAACATGCTACGTATGTGTCTGACGGCGCCAGTAGCCATTTCAGAAACAAGTATCAGGGCCAAACAATGAGATCTTCCTTACCTCAGTAAGGGAGCCTTCACTGCGGTGAGGCTACCTTATGTCACTGTGAAAGCTTCCTTACTGAGGGTCCTTCGGTGAAGGCTTCCTTGGTGCTTCCTCAGCATAACGTTGCTCCAAAGCTACCTTCATGCGTCCTCACGCCGCTCCTGGCCCTGAACGAGCGCTTCACCTCACTGCTTAACCACGTGACGTTTGCGTGCGCATGGGCGCTGTCGCGCAGCTGCGTAGAAGCGCGAGCACGATACGCCTGGCCAGGCAGGTTCGTTTCAGTCACGCGTTGGGCATGAAAGCGTTGCTAGGCGTTGCTAGGTGTAGCACGACGCCGGCGTGCCAGCGTTGGTGGAGCACATCAAGTTTTGCGCTGTAATGCGCTACATTTTTTAAGTTTAGTAAACAAGACTAGAAGAAAGCGTCCACGTTTCTCTATATTAGCTCCTCAATTTAAAGATTGTGCGACGATACAACATTTTTTTATTGAACAATGGTGTTCGCGTAAAGCTTTTAAGAGATGATCTCGAACCCAGGCATGCGGCAACCGCTCCTTACGTGAGGACGGGTGAAGGGAGCTTTCAGAGTACGCTTGCTTCCTCCATCGATCCTTCGCTCTAAGGAGGCCTCACGCAAGGTTAGGAAGCGCTCGAAGGAAAGGAACGTTTCATTGTTTGGGCCTCAGCTTTACGAGCTGTCACAGAAGGAGCACGCGTCAACGAAGTGGCTTTTTTCGCCCACAGGACATGCCAAAAACGCTTGCAATGGTGTTGGTGGCTTAGTAATGCACCAAGCCTCGCTCTACAATCTCAGAACAGACAGCGCTACAGTCATTATGTCAGCCTCTGAGATGGTGGCGCAGATGACCGCAACGCTGAAAAACGTAAAACTAATCTATGCAGGTGCGAACGAAGTAGAAAACTTTCCCCGCCTCAAAAAGAACCAGTGGAAATCTTTGCCTCATGTTCCAAGCATACGGCCTTGGCACAATTGGTTAAGCGAGCCTGACGCCACCAATTTCGATCGCGTTGTGTTAGTGTCTCGCACTGGGGCAGGTAATTGGAAAAGGATCAAGCCTTTCTGAGCGCATACATTGGCTGTTCTCGAAGTGCCTTGCTCCATCCCCCTGCCTCCATGCTGCAGACTTCAATGCGGCATATCCGGATCATCAACAAGTGTACACTGACGGGCTGGTAAGTCAACAGGCAAGCAACTGTGCAACCACTGCGTATTGGATTCGCTTCATTAGAACTGCGTGATCTGGCCCTCTGGATCAGTTGGTCCTCTAGGAAAATACGGAAAGAGCTGCCAGTACTGCAGCGCTTCGTAAACGTAGGACGTGTTCTCAGCACGCTATCATTGTTTAGCACTCGTCAGTGGTGCTTCAACAACTATCCCATACATTGCATACCAGCAAGTTTGGCCGAGAGTTCATCTGGTCCTGCCAATACTTCAATGAAAAAATAAATGCTCTACTTGAGGCTTTGCACTGAAGGCAATTTCCTCAAAAGTGCGTGGAACAGGTAATGTTTCGCAAAAAACCCATGTATCTGAAAGAGGAAGTCTCGTGCTTCTTTCCAGCTTTTCTAAGAAACTATGAACTTCCCGACAAGTGGTGATCCTTAGGGACTGTGAACTTTTGATTATATAGTATTCTAACAGTTCCTTTTTTTATTTTCCTTAATAGGCGGTAAAATAAGCAATAGCTGGAACTATCTGCCAGCTAACCCTGCCATAACCAACACCATCGCCGCTCCCACCATCGCCGCTCCCACCACCGCCTCTTAGGTTGTAAAATGACGTTCATGTAATGACCAGTACGACATTTGTAGAGGCATTTACCTGCCTTACATTCTGTTACCTGTGTACATTCATACAGAGTTAACCGTTAATTTTATAGCAAACAAAGAAATACAAACCTACATTAACAGAAGGCAGAAATTACCTACGTTGCAAGGCGCACGACCTTGCTGTTAAAGGGACACTAAAGCAAAACAATAAATCAGTTCAGACTAATGAAGCATTGTTTGAGAACCCTGCAGGCAGTCATTTAAAAAAATAGTTTGATAATTAGATGAGAAAATGAAGGTCCAATTATCAGTATTTGATTTTCGCGCCGAAATCCCAGCGCCGGTACGTCAGCGTGACGTCAGGGATTCCAAAGTATGCTTCGACGTTTGGGCCGCGTTGGCTGAATAAAAAAGGTTCCCGAAACTTACCATGTTTAATATTTCGTTCCTTAAGAACACAGTGTAGTCAATCTGTACCGCTATATGTAATTAGTAGGCCCTAGAAGATGCCATCAAAATCCAAGACGTCACAGCCAGTGGCGTAGCCAGAAATTTTGTTCGGGGGGGGCTACGCCACTGGCCCAATATATATATATATATATATATATATATATATATATATATATATATATATATATATATATATATAGCTGCACGTTGCCGCTCAGCCTCCTCCTTAAGAGAAAGCTTTAGCTCGGGTGCTCCTATTTAAGTACACGTAGAAGGGGAATTTGTTTTTCCCTCCAACCACTTCACCAAATTTGAGGAGGTTTGTTGCATTTAAAAGAAGAGTTTATTTCTAGTGACTACTGGCTTGGAATTTTTCATTTAGGTGGCCAATTATTTATGAAAAATTGGCCAAAATTGAACATTTTCAGAAAACGAAACTATCAAGTTGAAAACTCCATGACTCAACAATGAAAAATTATATCACAATTCTGTGAATTGCATCTAATAGTACATCTACAGCGGACAAAATAGATATGTTACACATGAATCTCAAAAAAATTTAGTATTGTGGAAATACGGCTTTTGGAGGACCCTTGTACACAACGTAACCAATTCACGTAAGATACAAATTGACACAGCAAACTTGTCCGCTTTGACTGTTATAATAAATGCCGTTTACAGAACCACAATATCTGTTCTTCATGCATAGCTATTAGTTTGTAAACGTCGTGCTTCTATTTTTTCAAACTTTCGAATTTTCCAAAATATTTTAGACAAAATTCAGGCCCTAAATCGAAGTTCTGTTTCCAACAGACACTAGGATTTAACTTTCTCAAATGCAACTAATTTCACTAAAAGCGATTAGCAGGATTATCTCACAAAAGCGTTTCTGCGTTTTACAAGTATTTGAATAGGCCGCGTCGGATTGGGCCCGAACTAAAGCTTCCTCTTAAACAATTTATCGAGGGATCGAATACATGAATAATAACTGCATTGTCATTGCTAAAGATGCTGCAAACGAATTCTTGAAAGCTACGCACTGTAAATACAAGTAAAATATGTATTTTTTCATAAAATATTATACTCGTATGTGCCAAAACTTGTGCCCAACATAACTGACGTCAATGCTTCCATGTTTTTTGTCTATTTATTAAGTAAAGAAAATATCACATGAACTTTAGAACTATATGAGTTCTAAACCAGGAAAGCAGTGCATGCCGCTGATATGAAAAATTAAAAGGCAATGAACTGAACAAGTTGAGGACAAATATGTTAATGAAACTTTGTCATTCAAGAACCGTGCTTACATTCTTGTATATATGCAATGGCCAGTGAAAAATCTCAATGACGCTGTCGTTTGTTCCAATGTATTATGCAGGAGCAGCTGTCCCTTGTCGTGTATCGTAGTAATTGCACCGAAGTTATAGTCGCGACAGAGAGCACGTATAAAAAGCAGGAGTTCTGCAAGATATATGAGGGCAAGTCAAATGAATCAGCCAACAACGGGGTACTTTATTTAAAAGTGGTCTTCATGAGAATTTAGACATTTGTCCTACTGACTAACGAGTTGCGTGATTCCCGTCTTATAAAACTCCTTGGGTTGCTGCTTCAAAAAGTCTGTATCTGGTTCCCTTGAGCTGTTTTTTCGGTTGCCCCAAAATGTAGAAGTCGCAAGGTGACAGACCTGAGCTGTATGGCGGATGTTGCAGCATTTCCCACTTGAACTTTGCCATTTTTGTATTAACCACATAAGCGACGTGGGGACAGGCATTGTCGTGGAACAAGATGACCCCATTCGTCCATTTTCCACGTTGTTCGTTCTTGATTGCGACACGCTGCCGTTCTGGCGTTTTACAATATCGGAAACAGTTGATAGCCTCTCAAGATTTAGCAAATTCTATCAGTAGTGGACCCTGTCGATCGAAAAAGAAAAGTCAACAACACCTTTCCAGTGGAAATGATGGCCTTTACGTTCTTTGGGCGAGGTAAATTCGAATGTTTCCACTGTAAGCTTTGCCGTCGTGTTTCAGGCTCGTAGTAGTGGCGCCAAGGTTCGTCCCCGATCACAGTTGCAAACAAGAAGTCGTCATGCTCATTGTGATACCCGATCAGATGAGTCAAGGCAGCGCGAAACTTCTCCGTCTTCTCGCGATGGATAACAATCTTGGGGATCCATTGCGCACCAAAGAGCCGATAACCAAGAAGCTCATGAATTATGGCGTGAACCGAACCGTGACTGATGTTCAGATGGTCTGCCAGTTCATCGATGCTTATCCTCCGTTCTTGTTTCAGCAGCTCATGAACCTTTGAAATTGTGTGGGGGGTGATTGCACGATGGTTTTCGCCCGGTCTTGCAATGTCTTTGCAACGTCCTTTGAACCGTTTGCTCCAACGCTTCACAGTGTTCAATGAAATGCAGTGTTCAACGTACACGGCAGTCATATGGTGATTAATTTCTGTTTTGGAAACACCTTCAGCTGTCAAAAAAATTCGCGACACCGAGCTGTTCAACTTTTGAAGTATCCATTATGTGACGCAACCATATTCAACCCAGTGTATGAGAACATCAAAGAACATTTATCTTCACACCTGCGTGTCACTTTTGTAAATGAGACATGCCGTTCTCCTGCGCGCATGCCTCGCAGATAATGAACCGAACCATTAATGCGCGGTTAGGGTAGGTTCACTTTCATTTGACTCGCCCTCGTACATTAGAAATGCAAAGATACAATGGGATATGCAAATGCGAAAATACGGCTTGATAAAGGACAAAAAAGTGTCGCTGGAAACAAACTTCACTGCATGTATAAACAAAACCTCGCAACAAGATATGTAACTATACGTATAAGTCTCCAATGAGTCTATGTATGTAAGAAGAAGTAACTGTATATAATGCGTCAAACAAGGCAAATAAACATATTGCACAATCACAGATTCACAGAATCCTAGATTCCGCCCCCATTCCATCCACTCCCCCCGATGTATTGCGCCCGACGGAAGGCGGCGCGCTTGCTCCCCGCTTTTCTCCTTTGCGCACACAAGACTGAGCCACCATCGTCGGCTCACCCATTCCACCTCCCCTCCTACGCTTTCACTCGCACATACAGCATGCAGCGCGTGGTCACGATGTTATCACCCTTGGACTTTATACGAAACATGAGGGCGATGGCAGGAATGCGCCATGAGTGTCCATATACTTGCTTTCGCAATAATATAATAAACGTATCCTGCAACTGAAGCATCCCGTCACCCATTACTTTCCGCAAAAGAAGTATCAAAATCGAACTTTCACCTTGCGACAATTCGCTGCACCGCAACAACGTATTTTTTTTCTGTGAGGCGGAGGCACCAACATGAATAAAAAAACGCATAGGAAAGTATGTTGGCCAGAATCTAATGCCTACTTCGGGCACCTAATGGGGCTACGGAAGGAATACCGAAGAAAACATGAGACGCTTGGTCCACTGAGAACCATACGCATACTGCTCAGTATTCTACAGCGGCGAAACAAGACTTTCCAGAAAGGTTCCGCTCAAGGAATGCGGTACAATCCTTCGAGTCCCCACAGTGATGGCGGCGAGCGACCATTGTTTTTTTTTCTCGTCTGCTAGCCAGAAAGCGTCCAAAACCCTGTCCGGTGAAAATCCACTCGGCCAGAGCAAACCGAACGCGCACCGAAGTGCACCGCACGGTGGTCGGGGCCATACGAGAAAAACGTTTGCGCTCTGGCTGGCTCTGGCAGCCCGCGGGTAGGGTAGCGAGAACAAAAAAAAAAATTGAAGAGGCTCAATGTGTCCTCGCGAATAAAAGTCAAAGTAGAAAAAATAAATAAGAACGTAGTTACTTTGGCTGGCTTTAGTGTCTTGACATGGATGTTCTGGCGTAGGTTAAAAAAATATTGTTATTTATTTATGTGACATGACGTCACAAATGAACCACCCCAACGCTTCGTCTCATTGGACCTCGCTGCCTGCTTTGTCAACTCGTCTGCTATAGTGCGTTGATTTGGCTTGTCTCGTTGTATGTTCCGATGTAAGACTTTAGAAAAGTCAATAGACCTTTGGCGTCAAATGTTTATAACAACATTAAACCCACAAAGTTCCGCAATCGAAAATCCAAAAGACAACTTTGGAAATGTTAATGCACCTTTCACATCAAGAGCTTATGAGATTTATACCCATAAAGTTTCGCAATTGATATCCATGCGCTCCATAGATTCCGTGGCCTCAGTGAGATGCCGCGGCGAGCCCGCTCACCATCAAAGCGCCCTTGAAACTTTGTGCTCGGATGGGACTGCTTGGCGTTATGTGACTCCCGGTGTATGGGCGTTGCCACGAAATCCAGCCCGAGTTTGCAATCTTCGTGGTTAAATGTCTTTTCGAGCGTCAAAAAGACATTCTAGACAAAATCGAGAGTGATTTCCGGCGCCGGGGGTCGCGTTGGTCGGCGGTGCATGGACAGCACGAAAAAATTTCGGGGGGGGCTGAAGCCCCATAAGCCCCCCCCCTGGCTACGCCCCTGGTCACAGCCCCCAGGTGCGGGAACTTAAGTAGCCGTCGCCACCCGTATTTCGTTATTGCGCTTTTTCTGGCTTGCCAAACGGCTTATCGTTGTAAGAGTGGTGTTGTTTGGTGTTGTAAAATGGTAATTTACTGACGCGGAAGAAATCATTTTTCACTTTAGTGTCCCTTTAAATAAAATGAGCCACGTAAGGTTATGTTGACGCTTTTTTATCCCCATTCAAGCCAATAAGTAGTGTACTAAACGCACGTTTATGCAGAAGTATTATATATAAGGTCAAAACTGCCTTTACGTCGCTATCACAGTCAAGTTTAGGCAAGTCACAGCCCTATGCACGTTCTTTTTACCCCGATGCCCCTTATACTTAGCAGCTTGCTGCATTCTGGCAAAGCTCTCGTTTCTACCACCTTTATTGTCATTACAAACAAAATAATGCAACATGTTTTTAATATTCCTTTTCAAGTGCCTGTGAACAGCTGTTTACAAGATTTAAAAAAAAATAAGTGTTTTTTTTTCTTTTTAAACAGCGTTTATTTTTGTCAAAACTTCACATTTGAGGCGAGTTGTACAAAGGGTAATTTGTGATACAGCAAGAATATTCAGCGTACTTGTTGAACAAGATAAGGCCTCACAGGCCACCGAATTTCACAAGGCTACATGGATTGGTTTAGTTGATAAAAGTCGTAAATATAGTAGCTTTTGATGACTGTAGCAAATTAGCGAATTTTAACGCGACAGTGTTAACGAGCTCTTGTCACAGAAAAACCGGTATCGTCGGCGTCGGCAGCGTTGGGGTGAGCAAGAAATGGCGTAAGGCAATTCATAAATAAAATCAACTTGCAAGATGGGCTGGGTGGGAATCGGACCAGGATCTCCGGAGTGTGAGACGGAGATGCTAGCACTCAGCCAGGTGTTCGATGTTTCAGAATGGGACAAAAGAGCCTTTAGTGATTGCGGTGTTGCCTTAGAAGCGTGCCGTAGAAAGTTATACTACTGTGTATATCGGCAATTATGAGCATGTAAAATAGAGAAGTCGCAGTTAAACGAGTAGCGAAGTCCGTTTCCGCTACATTTCTTCTGCGCTTGGCGCACGCGCAGAGCCAGCTTGCAGCAAACACAGAAGACCCCCTCCCCGCAATGTACGGCGCTGCCCCGACAGGTGGCGCGACTCGCCCGCTTCTCCCCGTCGTCTCGTTTGAGTGCATTGGGACCGTACGGGGACCGGTGCGACGATGCCCCAATACCCTTGCGTTTAATAAGGTTTCTCGCTCTCTCCCCTTCCAACTTCCAGCGTGCATCACTCGAACCCTCGTGTTTAGGCGACGCGGCTCCTATTTCCGCTGACAGCGTGATTCCTAGGTGCAGCGTCCGATACGGGACGCCTAGCTCTGACGTGATCGCTGCGCCGTAGCGCGTCCGGTGGAAAAGCGTCCCCTGCGATGTGTGCCGTGCTGCTGGAGAGGAGTCATGCGTCTGCGTGGTGCTCCCAAGCGAGATAGAGGACGATCCCATCGAGGCGTCAGCCCCATGATCGCGTCCGCCTTTATGGGCGTCGCGGCCCGGCTGTCCGTGCCGATCACTACGTTTGGCTTGCGTAGGTCATTTCTCCCCCCGAGACACCGAGTTCTTTGGTTCGTTCCGTTTGCTCAGGCGCACGTTTCGTCTTTGTTTGACTCAAGAGCATGCCGAGCGAATGAGTGGGCAGTGCGAACGGGGTGCAATAACGCTATCGCGTTCCACTCTTGAAGGCGAAGCTTAAGCGTCCTCCAAGTTTTTCTAAAACACTTCCGTTTTGCGCGGGAACCTCAAACAGTGCTAGATGACCCTTCTTGTCGTCTACGTTGTGCACACATAAATGTATTCTTTGTAGCTGTAATATACTGCATTTCACATTGTTGCGAATTTGTGAAAATGCCTTGTGCATGAAATAGGCGTTCACACTGAAGAATCTAGTTAATTTTTTGTTCTAAAATATTCATTTGGCAAAGAAGCCACGTTCACTTTAGTGCTACCGAATGATATGCGCATAAAATATAAAATATTCAATGAAATCTAAAATATGCATTTTTTGACCCGTGCTGATCCCTCGTGGAATCGGCCAGCATCGATAGCGATAGCGAATTAGTGGATATTTATACGAGGCAAGGATAGTAGTTTTATCGACCGCATAAGCTTGTAAAATAAACATACTACCTAAATAAATATGCATTGGGTCACGCGCGCAGAGGCAAACATGAACACATCTCACTCGATGACTGCGGAAAGTTGCTGTCAGAACGCTGCAGTGAGGAAGCAGGGCAGCAGCAACGAGCGAATTGACCTCTGTGCTGCCTCTCGCATCAAGGCTAACTAAGCCGCAAAAAACACAGCGCACGGCAAACTCTGTCCCCGTCGCAGATGGCTTTCAAGATACAGCGACAAGGCGGCGAACGCACCCCCCCCCCCCCCCCCCACCTCTAGAGCTTTGCGCGCAACGCAAAACGGCGCGCTTCATCACAGCTTTCCTCTCTTGCGTGCACGCGATCGAGCCACGATCGCCGGCTCACCCTCGCATGCTTTGACTCGCACATACGGAATGCGGCGCGCGGCGACGATTTCCTTACCTTTGCACGTTATGTGGAACCTCACGGCGACGGCAGAAATGGGCCTGGAGTGTCTGTACAATTGCTATCGCAATAAAACTTGCACATAAAACACTAGAAATGCAAAAGTGAGCACCAAGAAAGCGTTGTTGCGAAATTATACGCAGTGATGCATAGCCACGTGCGGCGCACATTGCATACGTAGCCCCGCGTAGTTATATGCAAGAAGTAGAATATACCAATTTTTAAAGTGAAGTTGAACGAAGCATTTGAGAAGGAGCAAGCTTGGAAAAGAAATGAAGACGAGCCAGAAACAGCAGAAAAATAAAAAAATAAATGGATAAAGATAACAAGTAAAAAAGACCAAACAAAGAACAAAGTTTTCTGTTTGCGCCTTTATTCAACCAGTATAGTATAAGCACCATAGAGAACTTAATATAGCTATTGAGTAATACATCTTCACTGGTCTTCCATCTTCACATAATCGAAGGGCTCTGAATTTATTATTTGTTATATATTTTACATGTGTTCAAGCACAAAATAATTCTACAGAGTTTACAAATCTTTTGTAATAGCAAGTATGTGAGATACACCGAGTTACCAAAGGCGTTGAATTAAAGTTATAAGAGCAAAGCTCTGCAGAAATATGAAAGGCGGACCTTTTCCGCAAAATTGATTTGGCCTCGCCCTGCAGTCTGCTGGCTTCCTGGCTTGGCGCAGCAGCGTTCGTTTGGCGGGCGGACAAGCACGCATTTTTCGTCAACGGTGAAGCCTTCTGAGGAACGGATCTGGGTTTCTTTGTAGCTTCGTGCTACACTCCAGATGGATGACAAATATTTGTTCTTATAAGAGCTATTGCATCAATGTGTTTTCCTTCAGTCTTACCATGTTAAGGGCACACTACAGAGAGAAATTACTTGAGCTGTATTAGTAAATTAACCTCCTACAATACCAAGAAAGCCGCGCTTACACTCAGAGGAAGCTTGATAAGCCACAGAACAAGGAAAAACTAAAAGCGGCTGATGACGACGGTCTGAAGTTCCTGCCATGCCAGATTGCCCAGAGGTCTTCGATTTTCACGGCATATGATGACGCCTGGTCCATTTCAATTTTTGTGACTAAACATATACTACAATGCATTCTAAAGGCAGCCAATCAGTAAACGTACCAAGTCTTGCGACTCTTTGCTATGCCACAGTAGACCCTATGCGCAAAAAATACCTTGAAATCCGTTACTTTATGAGACATAGTCGAACAAGGAATGTCCATATACCACTGCCCTTCACTTCAGTGCTGCATCTTCCTGTGAACTTCTGTCTTGTTTGAAATCCACGACGTCTTACCGATGTACATGCGAAGGAATTCAAACACACAATTATTCATTCGCTTTTCATATTTTTTTTCCAGCAGCAAACCCCTTACTTTGAAGCTAGGGTTGTGAAAGAATATCATATCAATCTACGCTGATATAGTGTTTATCGTTAGCGTCCTTTCATTATGTTCTAGTGCGTGAACTGAATTTGGGCACCGTCATTGGGGGTCAACGATAAAAATTCTGCATCATTGTACGCTAGTACTACGACGCTAGTACTACGAGAGCGATTCAAAAAGTAATGCCTCCAAGCCCACTACATTCCTAATCGTACCGCGAACATTTTGAACTCTCTCTCATTCATGCACTGATGTTTATGGAATGCCACTTGCCTAACCCTCCTACCTCTTGTTCTAGAGTAATCGAGCGATTCATCGAATCCAATGGTGAGATCCGGTTGAAACAGCGCGCAGTAGTTGAATTTCTGCACTCTAATAACAAAGAGAGTGGGCACTCTCTTTTCGAGAGTAGATCGACCCTCTCTGAGAGAGTGTAGGTCAACTCCTTCTGACAGAGTTTTGTTACTCCACCGCAAGGGATTGCTAGTATTCTTCCGCAGAGTGATAATACCCTTCCCACAGACAGTACTAGCAGAGTGCTATACTCTCCCCGCAGGAGTGATAGTACTCCGCCAGACCGAGTACTTCTACTCCCCCAAACAGAGTGCTTGTACTCCTTCGGAACAGAGTGCTAGTGCTCTTCCCAATACCCTCTTAGCCAAGTCCTGGCCACGCATGCAGGCAGGAAATCAGATCAAATTAGGGCCGCTGATATACCGTTCCCTAGGCGGCTCCTCAGAGACAGCGGCCCCATTCCAAGCGGCCTTCAGAATAGGCGTGAGCAAAGCTATGCAGGATTTTAAAATCATTTTTCCTGGCTATTTGCTGCCTGCCATGAGGCGTGACTGCTCTGAAGCGGCCTATACGTCCCGAACGCCACTGCGGAGAAAAAAGCCAATTAACACTTAGTCCGCAATTCTCTTAGCAATACATTATCTTAACAACCAGGAGTCACATAATCCAATTAGAACACAATTGTCAAGGGAATCACGTATTTAAGAAGAATCACAACGATCCATACATCACGTGGATTCGAACCCGGGTACACTCGTATCTATACAATTCAAAGAACACATCCTAACCATTACACCACAGCACCACCACGCCCAGTCGCGTTTTTTAGAGGTTATATATATATATACCAAATGTATTTGAGGAATCGGCTGCGGTGGGTGGAGTTTCTCTGATGATGATGATGATGTGTGGTGTTTTGTGGCGCAAGGGCCAGGTTTGGCCAAAGAGCGCCATGACAAGTGGTAATGTTGATGTATTATGGAAGATGTGACTTGGCTGTAAAGTGGCCTAAAAATAGTCGCTGTACAGTGCGTAAAATCTACGTGCTATAAAATTATGGCGATCACTAATGACGAATACTATGAACATTAAAATCCATCGTAGAAGGGATGTGTGTTGTTTAGTGGCGCAAGGGCCAGGTGCGGCCAAAGAGCGCCATGACTGATAATGATGTGTTAAGCGCTGATTGGTGAGTTACGATGATGGGGTGTAACATGGCTGTAAAGTGGCGTAAAATTAATCGCTATCGTAGAAGCATAAAACGATATATAGGTATAAAATTATGACACTGATACGTGGAGTGGTCTCTGGGTATAGCTCGAATGACAAGTGATCATGGGGCTAAAATGCGTGAATATGGAAATAGCACATATGTCTCCTTAAGGCCTTTGAGCCCAAAGGCTGGGAGGCAGGTGCTTTCTTTTAATGCAGCTGTAACAGAAACCTCTGTTAAGAGGCTGTGCTGCAGATTTACTGGGGCTATAATATGAAAACTATGTACAGCTTTTAAAAATTGAAACAGTGATTGATGTTTAAAGTGAGGTTCCATGACTATAATCATTTCAGGATGAAGTAGAATTTGTTGCCGGTGTGGTAATGGAAAATACTTTTTCCTATTTGCGTCTAATTCCCTGCATTGCATCAGGATGTGAAGCACGGTAACTGGCTCACCACATTTATCACACGTGGCTGGATCACCACCTGACAAAAGGTATGCGTGTGTACTGTATGTGTGTCCTATTCTAAGTCTGCAAAGTGTTACTTCCGTGCGGCGGTTCTTTGATACCGGCGGCCAGTTGCCAAGAAATGGTTTGATAACATGCAGATTATTTTCTGTTTCGTTATCCCACAACCGCTGCTAGTAAGCCCTGAGCGTTTTCCTTAGGGAGGGCTTAAGGTCCATTACAGGGACAGTCGTGGAAGTGTCTGCAGCGTTCGCGAGGACGGATGTGGCTAGCTGGTCAGCCAACACGTTTCCTTCAATCTCGCGGTGCCCCGGCACCCAGCATACTACGATGTGCTGCTTGGACACATAGGTGGTGCATAATGCTGAATAGAGAGATATAATTATAGGATTTTGATATTTCTTGACAGTTTTCAATGCGTTTACGACGCTCAAAGAGTCTGTATATATAACTGCCTTTGGGATATTCAATTCTTTAACGTGTTTAACAGCAGCCAATATCGTGTAGGCCTCTGCTGTGAAGATACTTGTGCTCGTGTGCAGAACACCGGTATCCGAAAAGGATGGACCGACTGCTGCGTAAGATACGCCAGAATTACACTTTGATGCGTCTGTAAAGAATTCAGGACAGGAGTATTTGTGCTGTGATTCCAGGAAGTACGTTCGTATATGCGCGAGAGGCGCGCGCTTTGTAACAGCTACGAAGGATGTATCACAACCTGTTGGTTGCCACTGCCACGGTGGGGGCCATATGGCAGGGGACATAAGGTGGTAATCAAGCAGGAGAACCCTTGTTTTTTCAGCTGTGTCTCTAACACGCAGTGAAAAAAGTTGTGCCACTGTGGGTCGGTTGCGAAAAAGTTGAGAACTGTACAAATCGTTTATAGTGGAATCACAACGGGAGGGTCGATCCGTGTTCACTGTTTGCGTTCACTCTCAGAAAATACATGAAAGACGAACACGTTCTCTACAGATTAAGAGACCACTCATCCGATTCAACGTAAAGGCTTTCGATTCGGCTTGTTCTAAAGGCGCCTGTTGATAGGCGAATTCTTAAGTGGTGGACAGGGCCTAACATCTTTAGAGCAGTTGGAGTAGCCGACTGGTAAACTATGGCTCCATAGTCTAGTCGTGTGCGTATAAGGCTTTTATACAAGTTCATGAGGCATTTTCTATCACTGCCCCAGGTTGTGCGTGACAGCACCTTTAAGATATTCATTGTTTTCGTACATTTGTTTTTAAGATACTTTATGTGCGGTACAAAGGTTAATTTCGCGTCTAAAATTATGCCTAAAAATTTATGTTGCTTGTTTACAGGCAGACGCTCACCATGCCACACAATTTCAGGATCAGCGTGCAGGCCTCTTTTTCTAGAGAAAACGACACAGGTACTTTTTTGTGGGTTCAGTCTGAGCCCGTTCTCATCAGCCCATTAGGAGACCTTGTTAAGGCCAAGCTGGACCTGTCGCTCGCAGATTGCAAGAGGACTTGATTGAAATCCTATCTGCACATCGTCAACATGTGTTGAGTAGAAGATGTTACGTGGTATGTGTAGACGAAGAGAATTCATTTTTACTATAAAGAGCGTGCAGCTGAGCACAACGCCCTGCGGCACTCCTGTTTCCTGTACAAATTTCCGTGACAGAACATTGCCCACTCGCACACGGAATGTGTGATTAGACAGATAACTTTCAATAACATTAAACATATTACCATGTATACCTAACTGTGAGAGGTCGCTCAATATCCCAAACCGCCACGTAGTATCATAGGCCTTCTCCATATCTAAGAATACTGATAAAAAAACTGCTTATGAACAAAAGCTTCACGGATACGTGCCTCGATACGTATGAGATGGTCACTAGTGGATCGACCCTCCCGAAATCCGCACTGGTATGGGTCGAGGAATTTGTTTGATTCGAGAATATGTAGTAGGCGACAGTTAATCGTTTTTTCGAATACTTTCCAGAGGCAATTTGTTAGCGCTATAGGTCTGTAACTTGATACAGAGGAAGGATCCTTCCCGTGCTTCAGAATTGGAATTACAATAGCCTCCTTCCAAACAGAGGGGATCTCGCCCGAGAACCATATAACGTTGTAAAGGGAAAGGAGGGTTTTCTTTGTTTCGGATGGTAGTTGTTTTAACATCTCATATATTACGCGGTCTGTACCTGGGGCGGATGTATTACAACAGTTCAGTATTGCCTGCAGTTCTGCTATGCAGAATGGTTCGTTGTACGCCATACTTTTAGCACATTTTTTTGCAACTTTTGCTATTCTATTTGCGTTTTGTAGTTTAGGAAGTTCTCGGAGTAGTGTGAGGAGCTCGATATGTATTCAAAATGTGCACCAAGAAAGTTGGCTTGATCTTCCAGGCTTTCTCCGTGGCTATTTACTAAAGACAGGGAATATGTTTCTTGCCCATTGACTTTTTTCACTCTATTCCATACTTTCCTCTCATCTGTGTACGAGTTGATGCTTGATATATACTTCGCCCAACTCTCTCGTCTTGCTTGTCGGCGCGTTCTCCTCGCCTGGGACTTGATATGTTTAATGTTTTCCAGGTTTTCTGCTGTTGGAGAATCGCGAAGCATCGCCCACGCTTTGTTCTGGTCCCTCCGTGCTTGCCTACATGCATCGTTCCACCAGGGAACACGCCGCTTGGAACCCATGCCGCTCGCTTGACTAATACATTTACAGACGGCATCCAGCATAAAAGCTGTAAAATATTCAACAGCATCATCTATGGTTATACCAGACATCTCAGTCCAAGTCGTGTGTGTAAGAGTTCGGTACTGTTCCCAATCGGCTGAGTCAACCTTCCACCGAGGGACCTGCGGGAGAAGTTGATCTTTATTTAGGCGTAGTTAGGATTATTGGGAAGTGGTCACTCTCATATGGGTTGTTAAGCGCATTCCATTTAAAATAGGGTAAGAGCATCGGCGATAAAATGCTAAGATCTATGGCAGAGTATGAGTTGTTGGCCAGGGTAAAATATGTGGGCTCCTTCGTGTTCAAGAGTTCCAGAGGAAAAAAGCACCTGTTCAATGACGCGACCTCGCGCATCACAGCGTGAATCACCGCACAAACTACTGTGTGCATTAAAATCACCAAGAATCATATAGGGCTCTGGGAGCACATCTATTAATGATTCTAAGTCACGTCTGTGAAGCTGATAATGTGGTGGTATGTACAAAGAGCAGATGGTAATGAGTTTATTTAAAAGTACCGCTCAAACGGCCACGGCCTCAAGGGCCGTTTGGAGCTTCAGACACGCTACATTTCTATCAGCAATGATGGCTACACCGCCAGATGTTGCGACACCATCCTCGCGGTCTTTTCGGAAAGTCATGTATTGTCGGAGGAAGTTAGTGTGCTTGGAAGTTAGGTGGGTTTCTTGCACACACAGCATTTTAGGTTTAAATAAGAATATAATGTGAGACCGATGGGGTGGCATTGAACGTCGGCCGTCGAGCCCGGTGCTCTAACCATTACGCCACGAACGCGCGCATGCTCCTCTCGTTCGAAAGCCACTAAGTTCTGAAATGCTTGGCGCTTGCGCAGCGTTCCACTTCCTCGTGCTGTCGCTACAGCTGGCGCTTTCAAGCGCCTATCTCCGGGTCCGCCCCACTTTCGTAGCCGTTTTCGCTCTGTAAAAACTGCAGCGTTTCATGACCGCCCAAATTCATAACGATTTATTTCTTCGTCGGTGTACAAATACCATCGTCGTTTTAACATACAAGATGACATAGCAATTGGTACGATCCAAAATGAGCACATGTCAGGGAGCAGAAGAATGCGAAGTTCACTCGCAAACACGGTGACTACGCGCATGTGGAGTTCCCCAAAAGTAGACACGGCGGCAGCGCGGCCGGCGATAAGACAGGCGCCGACACGCGACGACGCTACTTCGAGCATCCGACTCGCTGTGGGAACCGTAGGATGCAAGCGGCGCACACGCTGCAAACATACACGTGAGTCAACTTCGAATTTCCTGCGACGCACCCTCTTTCCGGAAAGTAAATATAGCTTTTTTTATCCAACGCCCGTGGTACTAGAGATCAAACAACGAACACGCTATGATATCGCAGGGCGCAGCCGCTATACCATTGACTTCAAAAAGCTTCTGACTCAGAAACAGCCGCAACAGTATCGCAGCTAATTGCTGTATCTGCGGCTGCTCATTAAATAAAGAACCAACTTTGGGCTGCTCCCGACTCTCGCCTTGCAAGAAGCATGCGATTTATTTGAGCCTCGCCGAACTGTCGTCCTCTCGTCTCCCAAGCCTGCAGGACCGGTCCCGTATGTTCAGTTGAACAGAACACCAAAGGGAAGTGACAGAAATACAGGCAACGGGCTCTTACCATACCTTACTTGTCACCTCGTCATCTGCAAAGATGCTCTATAAACTATTCTAGTAGTTTTACTTTTGTAAAAATAATAGAATTAATAGTAATTTTTATCTCTAGGTGGCGCTACCAACGTCAAGGTAGCGTTCGGGTGTGTGTGTGCGCGCACGCGGTTGCAACCGTTGTAGCTTCGTTTGGAGCACACTTTTGCAACAGTACACATCGTTACCGCTAGTTTCGTAGTCGCATATTTTGGTCGTAGGATTTATTGTTTACGCTACAAATTAGGTTGTTCTTAAAACTTTATGAAGTTTGGTGGATGAAAAATTATTACTAATTAATTAGCGGTTTTTCCGTGCGATTATCTTGTGTTTGAAAGGTCTTTATAACTCCATACGATAGTGAACCTGTGAACGGCTTTCGGACTCAGTTGGTTGCCGTTGTGTGGTGGTTCACGCCTCGTGCTTTTTGATGAAAGTATTTTTTTCTTTTCGGACATCATGACGCACATTTCAACAAAATGCTTTAACGACGATAAGTGGGACGTTTATCCGTTGAAGTCGTTGGCTGACCCAGCTACTATCTTCGATTGATGTGCGAGCCTGGCTGTTTTGATGAGTTGCGCGGCAGAGGTCATGATGCCTGTTGGAGAGAAGGCACCCCGAAACAGTCCCAGCCGAACTTCGGCAGATAACTAAGTAATATCGTTTTCTTGCGCACGTAGCCTTTTTTTTTCTATTTTGGCATTGACAAGCGTGAGATGTTAAGCACACCGTTCACTTTCTTCAAGCAAACCGTATGCCCCGGAGCGAAAGCGTGCGATACTAACGCTCGGTGCCGCCGCCACTTCGTTTGAAACAATAGTAGGCGAAGAGGCAGCGGCGCCTACACAGCCAGGCGGAACGCTAGGGCAAAATATGTAGAAAAATACCTAGCAACCAAGGTGAACACGGTATACACGGACGCCACGGTATATCCTCGAGAACGAAGGGACACAGAAAAAAGAGTCGTCGCGGCAGTAGTAGACTCGGACTATAGGGAAATCGCTTGCACGTCGGCACGGGATTGTACGGTAACCGAGGGAGAGGAAATGGCTGTTGCTCTAGCAGCTGCGGAGGGCTACCGCACAAATAGATCCCTTACAATTCTAGCAGACTCCAAGGAAGCATGCCGAAACTACATTAACGGCAGAATCGGTCAAAAAGCGCTCCAAATCTTCCTCCACACTGGCCAACAGAATAAACGCATTAGACACACCATCTTTTGGGTACCGGGGCACACTGAGATTGAGGGCAACCAGAGGGTTGATAGGATCGTTCGCGAGCATACAAACCGAGAGGACCTAAACAGAGACCCTGAGGATTTCATGACAGTTCTCCCAACGTATTCCGACATACTAAATTACCATAGAGGGACGAGGATCAGATATCCCCCGCCCCATTATACACTCACTCAATAACAGGCAGTTTCCTGGCGAAAGCTGCAGACAGGAACTTTCCCAAATTTGCATATATTAAGCAAAATGTGCCCAAGTCAATACAGGGACACATGCCCGTGGTGTGGCACCATACCCACACTTTATCGCATCACATGGTAGTGCAATACGAATAAGGCATTCCACAAAATAGAATATCCGAGTGCGGTGCAGTGGGAGAGCGTGCTCTCCAGCGGCGACCCTAGCCTCCAACGGCGGCTGGTGGATCATGCCCGACGAGCAGCCACGCTCAGTGGTGCCCTGGAATAGGGGCGCCAAACATGCAGGCCGGAGATCTTCATCAACCAATAGAAGATCAAGACATCCGGCCCGACCGCTGAATTACTCTTTCTAGAGCAATAAAGTTTACTTCCTCCTCCTCCTGTCTAATGATCTTTCCTTAGTTTGTATGAGAGAACACAACTGGAACACAAGGATCAGCTTCTCTGAGCAGTGAATGAATGAATGAATGTGTGTTGTTTAGTGGCGTAAGGGCCAGGTGTGGCCAAAGAGCGCCATGACTTATAATGTTGGGTTAAGCGCTGATTTGTGAGTTGCGATGGTGGGATGTAACATGGCTGTAAAGTGGCCTAAAATCAATCCGTATCATAGAAGCGTAAAATGATCTATAGAATAAAATTATTATAGTGATACATGTAGTTGTCTATGGATATAGTATACATGATAAATGGACATGGAGCTAAAATGCAAGAACATGGAAATAGCAGCTATGCCTCCGGGAGGCCTTTGAGCCCAAAGGCTGGGAGGCAGGTGCTTTCTCTTAATGCAGCTACGGCAGCCGAGACCTTAGTTAAGAGGCCGCGCTACGGACTTCCTGGTGATATAACACGAAAATTGTGCACATCTTTTAAAAATTGGAACAAGGATTGATATTTAAAGAGCGGTTCTATACCTATGATCATAAGAGGACGAAGTGGAATTTGTTGCCGGTGTGGTAATGGAAAATGTTTTTTTCCTATTTGCGTCTAATTCAGTACATTGCAGCAGGATGTGAAGCACGGTAAGTGGCTCTCCGCATTTATCACACATGGGTGGATCGCCACCGGACAACAGGTATGTGTGTGTGCGGTATGTGTGTCCTATCCTGAGTCTGCAAAGTGTCGCTTCTGTATGGCGATTCCTTGATACCGGCGGCCAGTTACCAAGATACGGCTTGATAACATGTAGTTTATTTTCTGTTTGTTTGTCCCACAAGCGCTGCCAGAAAGCCCTTAACTTTTTTCTTATTGAGGGCTTGAGGTCCATTACAGGGACAGTCGTGGAAGTGTTGGAAGCGTTCGCGTGGACTTATGTGGCTAGCTGGTCAGCCAACACGTTTCCCTCTATCTCTCGGTGCCCCGGCACCCAGCAAACGACGATATGCTGCTTGGACGCATAGGTGGCTAGTAATGCTGAGTAAAGAGATACAATGATTTGGTTTTGATATTTTTTGACAGTTTTCAAAGCGTTTACGACGCTCAAAGAATCTGTATTTATAACTGCCTTTGGGATATTATTTTCTTTGATGTGTTTAACGGCGGCCAATATCGCGTAGGCCTCTGCTGCGAAAATACTTGTGCTAGGATGCAGAACACCGGAATCCGAAAAGGATGGGCCGACCGCTGCGTAAGACACGCCAGAATAACACTTCGATGTGTCAGTAAAAAATTGAGGAGAGGAGTATTTATGCTGTAATTCGGGGAAGTGCATTCGGATATGCGCGATAGGCGCGCGCTTTGTAACAGCTACGAAAGATGTATCACAGTGTATAGGTTGCCACTGCCAGGGCGGCGGCCGTATAACAGGGGGCATAAGGTGGTATTCAATCAGTGGAACTCTTGTTACTTCAGCTATGTCTCTAACACGCAGTGAGAAAGGCTTTGCCACTGTGGGCCGGTTGCGGAAAAGTTGAGTACTGAACAAATCATTTATAGTGGAATATGCGGGGTGCTCACTCTTTGCGTTCACTCTCAGAAAATACATGAATGACGAATATGTTCTCTGCAGATTAAGAGACCACTCATCCGATTCAACGTAAAGGCTTTCCACTGGGCTTGTTCCAAAGGCCCCTGTAGATAGGCGAATTCCTAAGTGGTGGACAGGGTCTAGCATCTTCAGAGCAGTTGGAGTAGCCGACTGGTAAACCATGGCTCCATAGTCTAGTCGAGTGCGTATGAGGCTTGTAGATAAGTTCATAAGACATTTTCTATCACTGGCCCAGGTTGTGCGTGACAGCACCTTTAAGATATTCATTGTTTTCATAAATTGGTATTTAGGATACTTTATGTGCTGTATAAAGGTTAATTTCGCGTCTAAGATTAAGCCCAAGAATTTATGTTCCCTGTTTACGGGCAGACGCTCACCATGCAACAGAATTTCAGTATCAGGGTGCAGGCCTCTTTTTCTAGAGAAAACGACACATGTGCTTTCTTGTGGGTTCAGTCTGAACCCGTTCTCATCAGCCCATTTGGAGACATTGTTAAGAGGAAGCTTTAGCTCGGGCCCAACTCCGACGTGGCCTATTCAAATACATGTAAAAACGCAAAAACGTTTTTCTGAGATAACCCCTGGACCGATTTTAATGAAATTTGTTGCATTTGAGAGATAAAGTTAAACTCTAGTGACTGTTGGAAGCGGAATTTTGATTTAGGGCTTGAATTCTGTTAAAAAGATTTTCAAAAATTCAGAAGTTTGAAAAAAATAGAAGCACGAAGTTTACAAACTAATAGCTCAGCATCAAGAAGAGATATCACGGTTCTGTGAACGTCATCAATTAGGTCATTGAAAGCAGACAAATTTCACATGTCATTTTATATCTTACGTGAATTTGTTACGTTGTTTACAAAATTTCTGCAAAAGTCGTAATTACATATTATAAAAATTTTTTAGATTCTTGTGTAAAATATCAAATTTGTCCGCTCTAGATGTGCTATTAGGCACAATTCACAGAATCACGATATCACTTTTCCTTGCTGAGTTACGGCGTTGTAAACTTGATAGTATCGTTTTCTGAAAATTTGCGATTTTTGCCAATATTTAATAAAAAATTGAAGCAGTAAATCGAAAATTCGAAACGAACAGTCACTAGATCATAAGTTTTTCTTTTAAATGCAACAAACCTAGTCAAATTTGGTGCAGTAGTTGCCGAGAAAAACGAATTCTCCTTTTACATGTATTTAGATAGGAGCACCGGAGCTAAAGCTTCCTCTTAAGACCAAGCTGGACCTGTCGCACACAGATTGCAAGAGAGCTTGATTGAAAACCTATCTACACATCATCAACATATGTTGAATAGAAGATGTTACGTGGTATGTGTAGACGAAGAGAATTCATTTTTACTATAAAGAGTGTGCAGCTGAGCACCCCGTCCTGCGGCACTCAAGTTTCCTGTACAAATTTCCGTGACAGAACGTTGCCCAATCGAACACGGAATGTGCGATTAGACAGATAACTTTCGATAATATTGAACATATTACCGTGTATACCTAATTGTGAGAGCTCTCTTAGTATCCCAAACCGCCACGTAGTGTCATAAGCTTTCTCCATATCTAGGAATACTGATACGAAAAACTGCTTATGAACAAAAGCTTCATGGATACGTGCCTCGATACGTATGAGATGGTCATTGGTGGATCGACCCTCCCGAAACCCACACTGGTATGGGTCGAGTAATTTGTTTGATTTGAGGAAGTGTAGTAGGCGACAGTTAATCATTTTTTCGAAAACTTTGCAGAGGCAACTTGTTAATGCTATGGGTCTGTAACTTGATACAGAGGAAGGATCCTTTCCGTGTTTTAGAATTGGAATTACAGTAGCCTCCTTCCAAACAGAGGGGATCTCGCCGGAAAACCATATAACATTGCAAAAGTAAAGGAGGGTTTCTTGTGTTTCGGAGGGTAGTTGTTTCAACATCTTATGTATTACGCGGTCTGAACCTGGGGCGGATGTATTACAACCGTTCAGTGCTGCCTGCAGTTCTGCTATGGAGAATGGTTCGTTATACGGCACACTTTTATCACATTTTCTTTGTAACTTTTGCTGTTCTATTCGCGTTTTGTACTTTAGGAAGGTTTCGGAGTAGTGCGAGGAGCTTGATATGTATTCAAAATGTGCACCAAGAGAGTTGCCTTGATCTTCTAGGCTTTCTCCGTGGCTATTTACTAAAAGCAGGGAATATGTTTGTTGCCCATTGACTTTTTTCACTCTATTCCATACTTTGCTCTCATCTGTGTACGAGTTGATGCTTGATATATACTTCGCCCAACTCTCTCGTCTTGCTTGTCGGCGCGTTCTCCTCCCCTGGGATTTAATATGTTTAATGTTTTCCAGGTTTTCTGCTGTTGGAGAATCGCGAAGTATCGCGCATGCTTTGTTCTGGTCCCTCCGTGCTTGCCTACATGCATCGTTCCACTAGGGAACACGCCGTTTGGAACCCATGCCGCTCGCTTGCGTAATACATTTACATGCGGCATCAAGTATAAAACCTGTAAAATATGCAACAGCGTCTTGTAAGGTTATACCGGACATCTCAGACCAGGTCATGTCTGTAAGAGTTCGGTACTGCTCCCAATCGGCTGAGTCAACCTTCCACTGAGGTATCTGCGGGGGAAGTTGACCTTGTTTTTGTGTAGTTAGGATTATTGGGAAGTGGTCACTCCCATACGGGTTGTTAAGCACATGCCATTTAAAATAGGGTAAAAGCGTCGGCGATAAAATGCTAAGATCTATGGCAGAAAATGACTTGCTAGCCAGGTTAAAATACGTAGGCTCCTTTGTATTCAAGAGACATGCTCCAGAAGAAAAAACGCATCTGTTCAATGACGCGACCTCGCGCATCACAGCATGAATCGCCACACAAACTACTGTGTGCATTAAAATCACCGAGAATCATATATGGTTCTGGGAGCTCATCTATTAATGATTCTAAGTCGCGTCTGTGAAGCTGATAATGTGGTGGTATGTACAAAGAGCAGATGGTAATGAGTTTATTTAAAAGTATGGCTCGAACGGCTACGGCCTCAAAGGCCGTTTGGAGCTTTAAATGCTGACACGCTACACTTCTGTCAGCAATAATGGCTACACCGCCAGAGGATGCGACAGCATCCTCGCGGTCTTTGCGAAATGTAACATACTTTCGGAGAAAGTTTGTGTGTATAGAGTTTAAGTGTGTTTCCTGTAAACACAGCACTTTTGGATTGTGTTTTTGGATGAGTTCTTGTACATCATCAAGGTTTCTAAGGAGACCTCTGACGTTCCATTGAATTATCTGTGTATACATGTTGATAGTAAATAGATGCTGTGTGTACAGAAACAGAAGTAGTGATTATGGAAATTAGAGATTAAATTACAGAGCCCTTTCGAGGCCCTGTAATCGGGGTTTTGCCCTTTCTGGAGCGTTCGAGGGAGCCTCGCCGCTCCTTAGGCGTTTGGTGCGCCTTGAGAACAGGTGTAGTGTCCATTGCCTCTAGTGAGGCTCCGGACACGTGCTCTTGCGAGCGAGAGGTTACCAGAGAGAGTCCCGCCTTGGAGGGCAAGACCCCTGCGCCCACCAGCCCGGAGGTCGATGGGGCTCCCTGAGGGATTTGGCTGCGCCGGCTGTTGCCAGCGCTGGAAGGGGCCGGGGAGGCCGGGGCAGCCTCGGCTGCGCCAACCTTCGGGGTCGATGATCCCTCATTCTGGGTTGACGGGGCAGCGCTAGCTGCAACCGCCGCGGGGGCAGATGGCGTAGCTGCCGACTCACTGCTTGGGGGTCGGACAGCCGCCGGAGGCCGTTGTGGCACTGCCCCCTGATGCGCCACTTCGGCAAAGGTGTGCTTTGGCAGGAAAGATACCCGCCTGCGTGCCTCTTTGAAACTTATGTTTTCCTTGACTTTGACTGTAACAATTTCCTTTTCTTTTTTCCAGGATGGGCACGACCGTGAGTACGCGGCGTGCTCGCCTTCACAGTTTAGGCAGTGGAGAGAGTTTTCACAAGATTCAGAAGTGTGCTCATGAGCACTGCATTTCGCGCAGGTTTGGCGGCCTCGTCAGCTCTGTGAACTGTGACCAAAATGCTGGCATCTGAAGCAACGCAGGGGATTAGGGATGTATGGCCGAACACGGAGCTTGATATACTCGGCCTCGATTGACTCAGGTAGGACGCTTGTTCCAAAAGTAAGTATCAGGTGTTTCGTCTGTATTTCCTTATTATCACGCCTCATCTTAATTCGTTTAACGTTGATGACGTTCTGCTCACTGAAGCCCTCCAAGAGCTCAGCCTCAGTCAGCTCCATCATCGGAGACTACGTCAGCTCAGCCTCAGTCAGCTCCATCATCGGAGCATCATCGGAGACTACGCCACGGGTGGTATTCATAGTACGATGCGGAGTTACTGTCACTTTGGCGTCACCAAATGAAACTAGATTGGGTAGGTTTTCATATTGCTTCAGGTTGCGGAGCTCCAAGAGGAGATTACCGCTTGTCATTCTGGATGCTTTGTAACCTGTACCAAGAACTTGGGTCAGAGACTTGGACACGAGGAATGGTGATATTGTTCGTACGGGTTTGTTTGGTGTTTCGGAGTGGACAACGTGGAAGCGAGGAAAAGTTTATTTGTGACGAGCGAAAAATTCCAAAACATCATCGGTGCGCCCCCTCTTTAGGGAGCGATCAGGTAGTGGAGGAAAGGAAGTAGCCATAGGAGATTGTAATTTCGGCAGTAACGCCAGCCACCCACCGTGGAGTCCTACAAGGGGACGCTGCAGTACACGCGAAACACGGCCTGCAAACGCCAGCTGTACGTTACCACTATAACCAAATATGAAATAACCTAGGTTGGCTATTCACACAAGGTTAAACCTTGCTGCCAGGAAAAATTGGAAGTAAGCGGAAGCTAGGAGAAGACAGGAAAGATGATAAGTGAGAGAAAGATGAAGGCTAGAGGGAGAGAGAGACAGGAAAAGGCAACTACCGATTTCCCCAGGGTGGGTCAGTCCGGGGGTGCCGTCTACGTGAAGCAGAGGCCAAAGGGGTGTGTTGCCTCCGCCGGGGGCCTTAAAGGTCCAAACACCCAGCATCGGCTCAACCCCCAGGATCCCCTTTTCCCCAGACACGGCTAAGCCGCGCACGGCTACACACGGGACGGTCCAACCCTCGTGTGCTCGGGTACGTGGTGGCGCAACACACCAAACGCCTGCTCACGCAGACGCCCCTGCGGGGTCTCTGAGCAGTGATAATTTTGTACAGTGGCAACACCATCTTTCATAGGGGCTCACGTAGGCCGTCTAAGCGCTTATTGCGTTCTGATACGTGAGAGGCGCGCTGCCTTTCAAGGTATTTAGGCAGACACTACGAGCTTAGGAGAACCGCGACAAATAATTCTGCAGCAGGTGTGCAGCTGTGCTACTTTTGTACCACACTCGTTCCGGAAGGCGGTGTCGCACGTCACGCTTACGCAATTCGTAACTATGGCGGCCACCGTGGCAATTTGGGGCTCGAGGTCATGGATACGATCCCTGCAGCGGCCGAATTCCAAAGGAGCGGAATGCAAAAACGCTCGTACATTAATGAGAGCAGCATTCCGGGAAAGTTGTTAATCCATTGCTTAAATGATATTGCGCGACATAAAAAGGACACGGACGTGAAAGAAGACGACACACCAAGCGCAAACGACACACCACCATTGCGCTTGGTGTGTCGTCTTCTTTCACGTCCGTGTCCTTTTTATGTCGCGCAATATCATTTAAGCTCGTACATTGTATGCACGTCAAAATTTCCAGGAAGTCAAAATTATTACGGAGTCCCCAACTATGACCTGCCTCATAATCAGATCGTTGGTTTCGCACATAGGACATCATAATTACTTTTTAAATCCGTAGTGGCTCATCGTATACCATACCGTTTGTGTGATCACCTTTTGTACCGTAGCGGTTAAGCGCGCCTCGATTTAGGTGGCGCCCAATGATGCGGCGCACCGCAAAATATATTTCGCCTCTTTGGGATTTGCGGGGAACGGCCGACCGATAAGTCGCAGCTTCCGCGCGGTGACTGTACACGGATACACAGCGCAAATGAACAGAGGTGTGGTGACGACGTCGGCAAAGAACACAGCCGCCGACGGGCTCGGCTTATCGCCGATCACCGCCCAAACTACCGCCTTAGAGAAAGAAATTTCAACAAGAGCGGACACTCCCATAGAGCCCAGCAGCCGAATTGACTGTAGCACACCAAGCGGATGTTGTTGACTCCTCCCGGTTTCGGTTTTGGGCGCGCGCGTTTTGAACACCAGTTGGTACACGCCGCGCCCGCTCCGCTGCTCGGCGCGGCATTCATTTTTTTCTTTCACTTTTGCTGAACCTCGCGTGCTCTTGGCGTGGAATCGTTTCATTATTAAGTAGAAATGATTGCGATTGACCTTTACAAGACTGCGCCGAATCTGTCAGGTGCAATTTCATAAAGAAAACGAAAGACGTCTTCTGAAATGATGAAATGTTTATTTTGCTCTATATAAATGCTCGTTCCGGGCTTCTTCTGCATTCATCCAAAGTTGTGGCACCAGGTAAGCAGCAGTCGTTGCCGTACGATGCTCCACCGGATGCCATCAGCTGAAAGAAAGTAAATTACAAGCATGTATCATTTTGGTATATTGACCTAACAGCAGTATTGCGTGTAGAGGCGAAACGTGCGTAAGTGGTGAATGAGCGGCATTACAGATAAATTCACTTTTACGTACATTTCGCAGCAAAGACTCCTCCCAAACAATGCCATAGAATGTGAACATATGATTTTCAAGCACCCCTCCTTCCCCGGGCATTATTTCCTGCACTTTAAGTGCAGAAATACACGGGTGACTGCGCGTTTCCAAAACAACTTGGCCTCAATCGACACAATGGTACGCCAAGTCCAAAAAGGTGGCTACAACACAGGCTCAGCCAGACCATGTTACACGCTCGCAGAATGCCTTCTAATCGCACTCAAGACAAGTTCGTGCGTGCAAAGCCTGTTTTCAGTGGCTCAGAATACAGAAATGTCATGTTCTTGAGCTCCTCCGTGTTATCCATAGAGAAAGAAATTCAACAAGAGGGGACACTCTTCAAAAACTGCCAACAGGAAACACGTCACGCCTAGTTTCAACAACATCCGTTAGTTGACGCGACCGTCAGAAAAAAAGAATGTGGAATAAACTTCCAGACAACGTTTTATTTTTTTTATTCCTTCCCTCTAAATGTGAAAAAGTTTTGCGTGTAAATGAACTTATACTTGGCAACTTTTTGTTGCGTTGCCTAGCAACAAGCTAGCGGCACGCCAGACGCGCGTGCATACGTCATGCGCCAGACAAGCCGCAGGAGTGAGCGAGGACGGTCGTACCGTGCGAAGCTCGCGTGCTTGGCGACCCGTCTGTTTTGGATATAGCCCATTTTATTGGGCTCCCGGCCTTCTCTATGCTTCTCTTGCGTGTCATCTGCATTTCGACACGGCACCACTGCACTACTGGACTACGGCAAGGTGAGAAATTGTGTTTGACAGTGTGCGGCTCATGTTAATCACATTTAGGCTTAGTTCGAGTGGCGCAGTTAGCGAAAAACAGCACTGCCGTCCTGACGCAGTTAATTTGAGTTAATGCTACGTCCTGAGAGATGTTTGCGACGCTTTCTATGAGCCCCAACATTACTGTAACCCTTTTCGGTAGTTTTTGGGCACGCTTGCTGCGCCCGGCTTAGTGACGCAGTAAGCGAATACCGGCTCGGCCGTGTGACGCATTTGCGCGTGTACATGCGTGTACTACGTCGTAGCGCCTAAGACAGACAAGTTTTCGCACATTCTGTGGCCCCCAACATTATTGTAACTAACGTCGTTATATTTCGGGTAGTTTAGAAGCACGGTTGCCGCACCCGGCTCATTGACGCAGTTAGCGAAAAGCAGCTCGGCTGTGTGCCGCAGTTAGTTTCGCGTGTACTGAATCTTACTGGTAGAAGTTCGTGACGCATTCTCTGACCTGAAAAAGTATTGTAATTTATTTGGTAACTTTTTGGCATATCTTGAGGCTTGCTCGCCGTGCCTGGGGTTGTGAAGGTGTTAGCAAAAAAGGAAGCCGGCCATAGTGAGTTACTTTTGCGTGTACTGAATTTTAGTGGGACAAGTTTGTGACGCATTTTATAGCCCTGCAACAACATATATCTTATTTCGGTACTCACGCTTCTCGAAAACGCGACGAGCGATTGCCGAGAGTGATAACACGGGAGTGTTGCATGCGCCGGCAGGACTCGTGAAAGATAACACGGAGGAGCTCAAGAACATGACACTTATGTATTCTGAGTGACTGAAAACAGGCTTTGCACCCACGAGTCTGACTTGAGTGCGATTAGAAGGCATTCTGCGAGCGTGTAACATGGTCTGGCTGAGCCTGTGTTCTAGCCACCTTTGTGTACTTGGTGTACCATCGTGTCGACTGAGGCCAAGTTGTTTTGGAAACGCGCACTCACCCGTGTATTTGTTCACTTAAAGTGCAGGAAATAATGCCCGCGAAAGGAGGGTTGCTTGAAAGTCAGATGCTCAGATTTTATGGCATTGTTTGGGAGGAGTCTTTGCTGCGAAATGTACCTAAAAGTGAATTTATCTGTAATGCCGCTCATTCACCACTTACGCACGTTTCGCCTCTACACGCAATACTCCTGCTAGGTCAATATACCGAAATTATACATGCTTGTAATTTACTTCCTTTCAGCTGATGGAATCCGGTGGAGCATCGTACGGCAACGACTGCTGCTTACCTGGTGCCACAACTTTGGATGAATGCAGAAGAAGCCCGGAACGAGCATTTATATAGAGCAAAATAAAGATTTCATCATTTCAGAAGACGGCTTTTGTTTTCTTTATGAAATTGCAGCCGACAGATTCGGCGCAGTCTTGTAAAGGTCAATCGCAATCATTTCTACTTAATAATGAAACGATTCCACGCCAAGGCCTCGCGAGGTTCAGCAGAAGCGAAAAAAAAAAATGAATGCCGCGCCGAGCAGCGGAGCCGGTGCGGCGTGTACGAGCTGGTGTTCAAAACGCGCGCGCCCAAAACCGAAACCGGAAGGAGTCAACAACATCCGCTTGGTGCGCTACAGTCAATTCGGCCGCTGGGCTCTATGGGAGTGTCCGCTCTTGTTGAAATTTCTTTCTCTATGTGTTATCTTTTACGTGTCCTGCCGGCCCATGCAACACTTCCGTGTTATCACTCTCGGCAATCGCTCGTCGCGTTTTCGAGAAGCGTGAGTACCGAAATAATGTATATGTTGTTGCAGGGCTATAAAATGCGTCACAAACTTGTCCCACTAAAATTCAGTACACGCAAAACTAACTCACTATGACCGGCTTGCTTTTGTGCTAACAGCCGGCTTGCTTTTTCGTTAACAGCTTCACAACCCCAAGCGCGGCGAGCAAGCCTCAAGTTATCCCAAAAAGTTACCAAATAAATTACGATACTTTATCGGGTCAGAGAATGCGTCACGAACTTCTACCAGTAAGATTCAGTACACCGGAACTAACTGCGGCACACAGCCGAGCTGCTTTTCGCTAACTGCGTCAATAAGCCGGGCGCGGCAACCGTGCTTCTAAACTACCCGAAATATAACGACGTTAGTTACAATAATGTTGGGGGCCACAGAATGTGCGAAAACTTGTCTGTCTTAGGCGCTACGACGTAGTACACGCATGTACATACACGCGCAAATGCGTCACACGGCCGAGCCGGTTTTCGCTTACTGCGTCAATAAGCCGGGCGCGGCAAGCGTGTCCAAAAACTACCGAAATAAGTTACAGTAATGTTGGGGCTCATAGAAAGCGTCGCAAACATCTCCCAGGACGAGGCATTAACTCAATTTAACTGCGCCAGGACGGCGGAGCTCTTTTTCGCTAACTGCGCCACTCGAACTAAGCCTAAAAGTGCTTAATATGCGCCGCACACTGTCTAAAGACAATTTCTCACCTTGCCGTAGTCCAGTAGGGCAGTAGTGCCGTGTCGAAATGCAGACGATACGCAAGGGAAGCATAGAGAAGGCCGGGAGCCCAATAAAATGGGCTATATCCAAAACAGACGGGTCGCCGAGCACGCGAGCTTCGCACGTACAACCGGCCTCGCTCGCGCCTGCGGCTTGTCTGGCGCATGACGTATGCACGCGCGTCTGGCGTGCCGCTAGCTTGTTGCTAGGCAACGCAACAAAAAGTTGCCAAGTATAAGTTCATTTACACGCAAAGCTTTTTCACTTTTAGTGGGAAGCAATAAAAAAAATGAAACGTTGTCTAAAAGTCTATTTCACATTCTCTTTTTCTGATGCTCGCGTCAACTAACGGATGTTGTTGAAACTAGGCGTGACGTGTTTCTTGTTGCCAGTTTTTGAAGAGTGTCCTCTCTTGTTTAATTTCTTTCTCTATGCTACCGCTGCAAGCATCTTTATCTAGTGCGGCGCGTTTCCGTTGAAGGCGTAGTGTACAATTTTAATTGGCGATAACCGAAACATGCAACCGTTCTCTGCTGCCTCTTTGAGCTGGACCAATCCGAATGTGCGTTGCTTGCAGAAGAGAAAGGAGCGCCACTCGGCGCGTTGTCGCCTCGAGCACCGTTTGCGCGGTGAAGAATGACGCGTGCATGAAACTAGCTCACTGCGCAGACGCTACCGCGCAAAACGCGCAAGGGCGTGTACGCGACGTTCTGCACACAAATCGCGTGGGATGATAGGAGGAGGAGGAGGAATAAACATTTATTGATGAGGCAAAAAAAAATGGCTGAAGGGAGCGGTGCAGGGTGGGTCCCTATTCCAAGACTCCAGTGGCCATTGCGACCCGCCCAGCTTGGTCCAAGAGGCCCACGCCGGAGCGGCTAGCTTCAAAGTGGTGCATGTTCTTACTCGTACAGGCACGCTCACACTTGCATCGCTCTCGGCGTATCTTTAGGAGGAGGAGGAGGAGGAGCAACAACATTTATTAAAAAGAAAGGACAAGCAGGTGTCTTTCTGCTTGTGCGGGAGGCGCCCTTAGTCCAGGGCTCCTGCGGCTCTTGCTGTCTCCGGGCCCGCCGCACCAGTTGCTGCTGGTTACGAGGGTCCGAACTAGTCAGCACGGCCTCCCACTGCTCGGGTGTGGGGTTGGGTATTTGCGGGGCCGCCTTCACGTTGGGGCACGCCCATGTGGTGTGATAAAGGGAGGCGTATTCATTACAAAGGGGACATTTGTATGAATATAGTGTAGGGTGTATTGAGTGTAGTCTGCCTAAATGGGGGTATGTGTTGGTTTGTAGTTGTCGCCATGTTACGGCATCTTCACGTGAGAGGGTCTTGTGTGGAGGCGGGTATTGTCGTCTGTTCAATCTGTGGTGTTGTAGTATGGCGTTGTATTGTAAAGGTACGGGCTCCATGGATGCGGCCGTATCCCTCTTTTGTGGCGCCCGGGAGGCATGAGCTCGGGCTACAGCGTGCGCACGCTGATTTCCACGGAGGGACTCGTGTCCTGGAGTCCGCACTATTTCAACGTCCGGGAATTGGGAGGCTTGTTTGAGGAGTCGGTGGGCGATTGAAGATATTCTGCCTCTCGCGTAGCTACGGCAAGCTGCCTGGGAGTCAGTAATAATTGTGACGTACTCGTTGGTTGGACTAGAGGTGATGGCCAAGGCGATGGCTGTCTCCTCCGCTATGAGGGCGCTGGCAGTGCGGACCGTCATCGAGACCACCTCTTGTAGGTTATAGTCGACAACGCTAGGCGTCATGGCTGCTTTTTGGGGGTACTGCGTGGCATCTGTGTATAGTGTGGTGGGGAGACTGCCATATTTTGTCTGTAGAGTTTTTGTGCGAGCTTGGCGACGATCGGCATGATGTTCCGGGTGCATGCTTCTGGGGATAGGGGCTAGGTCATTCCTGCTGCTGGACTTCTACCCAAAGATTCGATATCTGCTTGTTATTGGCTATGCACAGTCGCGTGGTCTTTGGTTCTGCGAGAGAGCCGGGAATATTTCTCCCCGCTGTGAAACATCGCTGTGCGTGTCTTAGCTAACATTTACCGTTGCAACCCATTTCTTCCTTTTCTAGACAGCGCTCGTAAAGAGTCGCAAATTTTTACTTGCCACTATAGTGTGTACTTCTATTTTGTGCGTAGTTATGTGCAGTGCGTGGCAGATTCTGAATCCGCGCAATCTCATTTTCTGTCCGCATTCCCTTCTCACAGGTTACGCATGCAGCAAATGCCCACATGCTAAAGTGTCCTACGTCAAGAGCAGCTTGGCGTCGTGCAAGAGACAACCATTGATATGTGGCTGATCTACTAGCAAGCTCGCATCTCTGTTGCCACTCTTCCTCAAGTGTGATTTTTAACTATTTTTTATGCTGCTCGGTGCTGTACTAGCTGCCGCATGGACGCTGTGAAGGTTTGCGTTCGATTTGCTCTGGCTTTTAGTAGTGAAGGATGGGCTACCTTTTGAGGGGACGTATCTCCTTTTTTGAGGGGAGGGGAGGTGCAGCGGTGGCATAGAGGTAGAACACCCGCCTCGCGTGCAAGAGGTCCGTGGTTCGAATCCCGGTGCCGCGCAATTTTCCCCTTTTGCCGGGCGTGTTGATAAAATTGCATAAACAGGCCTGGAGTGTGGCCTGATCCCGGTGAGCAGAACCGGTAACGCACTCCCTCACCAGAGCAGGATTGGCCACCCTGGTGCAGTACTTGGCCACAACCTCCTATATGAACACGACAATCAAACCCCGGCCCTCAGTCCCCAGCAGCCGCGAAGCAACTGACCACGGCGGCGGTCAGACCTACGATGCAGCAGAGGGTGCTAAGAATCCCTGTCTCCAGGCAGGCGGCCATTGGAATATGAACCTGGCAACGTTTAACGCTAGAACATTATCTAGTGAGGCGAGTCTAGCAGTGCTATTGGAGGAAGTAGAGGGCAGTAACGGGGATATAATAGGGCTCAGTGAAGTTAGGAGGCCAAAAGAAGCATATCCAGTGCTAAAAAGTGGCCACATCCTGAGACGAGAACAATGAGTCGGATTCCTGATTAATAAGAATATAGCTGGTAACGTACAGGAATTCTATAGCATTAACGAGAGGGTGGCAGGCCTTGTTGCGAAACATAATAAGAGGTACAAAATGAAGGTTGTGCAGGTCTACGCCCCTGCATCCAGTCATGATGACCAGGAAGTCGAAAGCTTCTATGAAGACGTGGAATCGGCGATGGGTAAAGTCAGAACAAGCTACCCTATAATGATGGGCGACTTCAATGCCAAGGTAGGCACGAAGCAGGCTGGAGACAAGGCTGTGGGGGAATATGGCATAGGCACTAGAAATAGCAGGGAAGAGTTATTAGTAGAGTTTGCGGAACAGAATAATATGCGGATAATGAATACCTTCTTCCGCAAGCGTGATAGCCGAAAGTAGGCGTGGAGGAGCCCGAACGGCGAGACTAGAAATGAAATAGGCTTCATACTCTGCGCTAACCCTCACTCTAAAAACTAAGAGAGTGCCGGGCACTCCCTTTGAGGGAGTAGCGGCTTGTCCCATATTTCACTCTCTTTTCGAGAGTAGATCGACCCTCTTTGAGAGAGAGTAGGTCAACTCCTGTTGACAGAGTTTTGTTACTCCGCCGCAAGGGATTGCTAGTACTCTTCTGCAGAGTGATAATACTCTTCCCACAGGGAGTGCTAGTACTCTTCCGCAGAGTGGTAATACTCTCACCGTAGGGGTAATGACACTCCACCAGACCGAGTACTTCTACTCCCCCAAACAGAGTGCAACTACTCTTCCCAATACCCTCTTAGCGAAGTCCTGGCCACGCATGTAGGCAGGAAATCAGATCAAATTAGGGTCGCTGATACACCGTTCTCTAGGCGGCTTCCTCAGACTCAGTGGCCCAATTCCAAGCGGCCTTCAGAATAGGCGTGAGCAATGTTATGCAGGATTTTAAAGTCATTTTTCCTGGCTATTTGCTGCCTACCATGAGTCGTGACGGCTCGTAATCGGCCTATGCGTATGTGTCCCGAACGCCACTGCGGAGAAAAAAAAGCTAATTCACATTTAATCCGCAAATATTTTCGCATATTTCACAATCAGGAGACACATAATCTAATTAGAACACAATAGTCGACGGAATCACACACACTTATGGAGAACCACATTGCTCTATACATCACGTGGATTCGAACCCACGTACACTCGCATCTATACAATTCAAAGCACACATCCTAACCATTATACCACAAAGCCACCACGCTCAGTCGTGTTGTTTTAGAGCTTATATACATAACAAATGTATTTGAGGAATCGGCTGCGGTGGTTGGAGTTTCTCTGCAGTGTGCTGTGCTGTTGTGTACTGGAATACGTTTGCGTTTGCATCATTTCCATTCCTTGCTACGACTAACGGAGGAATACAACGTAGACGACGACGTGAGAACTATTCACGGCTTGTCGTCACCCCAGGAAAATAACAAATGTGCCGTTCAGCTCACGATCGAGTGCTTTTCCAGTCCATGCATTATATGTTCTCCGAAATTACGCGGATACAAAGTATCGTGCCAACCATCCACGTATGTGAATTTAAGTCGCGCGTATACTGGTGAGCATTTCTGTTTATTTTTTCCGCCAGTTCCATTCGTATGTGGTCAACTGCGATGCCAGTACCAGGCATTTCGACGTGCCTCACGCTGCCGTGTAGGCGTTCTTTTCAGGTGCATTAGTTTAGAGTTTGGTTCAGTCCGCTGTGAGCTGTTGTCCTGCATTAGCAGCGGATCGTTAGCGTTTTGAAGAGCACGCATTCCAGCATTTGGAGACTGCTTATGCCGATAGCCGCGTCACATGCATTGGCACGCATGTTTAAATGAGTAATGTGTCCACTTGTTACGCGTGCACTGCTCGTATCCTGTGGCAGTGCTCGTTCTAAAAGCTTCGAAGACCATCTACATTCATACGTGTGTTCAATATATATGCACAGGATAGACTTGCCGGCTAGTTGGTTGAGCATTTTAGAAGAAACAGCGCAACACAAGGACGACGCAAAAACATCGACAACACCACGAAGCGCTGGTGTGGTCGATGCTTTTTTTCGTCCTGGTGTTAGCGCTGTTTCTTCTTCCACGATACACGCACACCACAGGTACGCGAAAGTTTAGGAGTATAGGGCGTTAACTTTGTTTTCCCCGTTTCCTCTCAGTGTCAATGGCACAATGCGTTGCCCGAAATAGCGCACGCTTACCCCCATATTCAGAAATGCATCATAACTTGAAGCCCATGCTTGACTTGATCTAAATGACGCAAGTCGTGAACGCACCAAAAGAAAGGCAGTGAGCGTCTGGGGGACGTTCGCACCAGGCGTCGTTTATATAAAGTCAAGCATGGGCTTTGTATTAATATACATTTCTGAATACGGGGGTTAGTCATCTACTTCTCACAGAAAATGTTGAAGAAACGCCCACCAAAACCAGGCACATTCGTAAACCTAACTAGGCCATACGAAGCTCCATAGAAAAAGAGTGGTATTAAAAGCTTTCAGTATTTTTCTTTACTCCAAAATGGTTGCGCTCTCGTGGTTTCAATGTACAGAGATGATGCAGCGTTAGCTAAAAAGCATGAATTTCCGAACTCCATGCCAAAATAAGCTTGTAAAATTATTTAGGTGCTAGAAACCAGGGTTTGTAGCGATCCTTGAAAACCCTTTATTTCTAAAATGCCATTTTCAAGGCATTGAAAAGCCTGGAATTTTTAGAAGTACTGGAAAGTCCTTAAAGTTGTACACTTGGCTAGACATAGCAGACATTGCCAAGTGTTTTTTTTCCCTTCTGTGACATTCTTCGCATGTCACAGAGAATTGTCTGTGGAGGTAATAGAAGGAAAGCGACATCCTTAAAGTTCAAATTACAAAGGAGCTGCAGATACCAGTTTTAGGCACATGGAACCGGCGACAAATGTACTTGGAGGAGCAGAAGCAGGAAGCTCAACGGTTGAGGCATTCAAAGAAAAGCCGTGATGAGTAAATTGAGAGCTACAGACACAATAAAAGATCACCTTTCTCCGGTGCTGTGTTGTTCCGCGATCTTGAGCGCGCGCGCGCGCGATGGAGAACTCCGAGTGAAAAAGTAGAGCGCTCGCTACGCGTTCCTTAGAACTGCGGCGGCCTGTTCTCTTAGAAGCAAAACGATGTGTTCTTTGCTCAGCGTGCATGAATGATAGATTGCCATGTTCGGGGCCAGCCACCTACAGTTGAAGCAGAAGATCACGCTACGTTTTGTTCTCTATTGCCGCAAGAGTAGAACTACTCTCTCTCTCTGAAGGGGGAGAGTGAAAAGCACATTTCACTCTCTCCTTGGTGAGAGAGTGAACAATGCATTTCACTCTCCTCGACATTTTGCGAGAGTAAAACGACGCTTTGAAGAGTGAACCGGCCGCTTCACTCCTGCGATACCCTTCCTAGTTTTTAGAGTGCTGGCATCATACAAGATGTGGACGTGCTCAACAAGGTGCGCTGTAGTGACCATAGGATGGTAAGAACTCGAATTAGCCTAGACCTGAGGAGGGAACGAAAGAAACTGGTACAGAAAAAGCCGGTCAATGAGTTAGCGGTAAGAGGGAAAATAGAGGTATTCCAGATCAAGCTACAAACAGGTATTCGGTTTAACTCAGGAAGAGGACCTTATTGTTGAAGCAATGAACGGCAATCTTGTGGGCATCATTAAGGAGTGTGCAATAGAAGTCAGTGGTAACTCCGTTAGACAGGATACTAGTAAGCTATCGCAGGAGACGAAAGATCTGATCAAAAAACACCAATGTATGAAAGCCTCTAACCCTACAGCTAGAATAGAACTGGCAGAACTTTCGAAGTTAATCAACAAGCGTAAGACAGCTGACATAAGGAAGAATACTATGGATAGAATGGAACATGCTCTCAGGAACGGAGGAAGCCTAAAAGCAGTGAAGAAGAAACTAGGAATTGGCAAGAATCAGATGTATGCTTTAAGAGACAAAGCCGGCAATATCATTACTAGTAGGGATGAGATATTCAAATGGCTGAGGAGTTCTATAGAGATTTATACAGTACCAGTGGCACCCACGACGATAATGGAAGAGATAATAGTCTAGAGGAATTCGAAATCCCACAGGTAACGCCGGAAGAAGTAAAGAAAGCCTTGGGAGCTATGCAAAGGGGGAAGGCAGCTGGGGAGGATCAGGTAACAGCAGATTTGTTGAAGAATGGGGGGCAGATCGTTCTAGTAAAACTCGTCACCCTCTGTACCCAATGCCTCATGACCTCGAGCGTACCGGAATCTTGGAAGAATGCTAACATAATCCTAATCCATAAGAAAGGGGACGTCAAAGACTTGAAAAATTATAGACCGATCAGCTTACTGTCCGTTGCCTACAAGGTATTTACTAAGGTAATTGCAAATAGAATCAGGAACACCTTAGACTTCCGTCAACCATAGGACCAGGCAGGATTCCGTAAAGGCTACTCAACAATAGACCATATTCACACTATCAATCAGATGATAGAAAAATGTGCGGAATATAACCAACCCTTATATATAGCTTTCATTCAGTAGGAAAAAGCGTTTGATTCAGTCGAAACCTCAGTAGTCATGGAGGCATTGCGGAATCAGGGTTGTTAGGAATGGCCGTACGGGGTGGCAACGTGCCAGCTTTCAGCCCACTGCGCGTGTTCCAAGCCCCCCAGACGAGGCGCCTTCTGAGAACTGCGGATGACAGGAGGCCACGTGGCGCGCGGTCAGCTCTGGAATGTGGTGCGCCGCCGCGCCACCCGGGACGGCGACAGTTCTACGAGGCCCTCGGTCGACGACACCGCGGGCTATGCTGTACCGAGAGTTCTACAAAGCCCTCTGACGTCGACTCCGGAGCCTTTGTGTGTGGGCCAAACGGCGGGGCGCTGGCAAGTTTACAATGATTGGACGAACATTCCCGACCACTCGTGCTCCGTCCACGCCGAACGATGACGTCAAGCGGAGGCTTATAAGCAGCGTTTGCCGGCTGCTAGAGGGTGCTCGTGTCGTGCTCGTCGTTGGGAGCTGAGCGCTCGTTATTATGCTAAAAATGTAGTAGTGAGCTGTGTGCTCGAAGGCTGTTTGCTGAATGTTAATCTTGCGGGCTCCATATGGGAGTCGCGCTAGACTGCCAATGTATCTTGTCTTAAAATGTCAAATCCTGTAAATAAATCCTGTTCACCGAATTCATCCCTACGACCTTCGACTCCTTCAAATGGTGGCAGCGGCGAGGTAGTCCGAGGAGTCCTACATCTGCTTGACAGCGGTAGGATCGTACGCCAAATCTAATAGGGTGTAGACGAGCCGTATGTAAAAATACTGAAAGATATCTATAGTGGCTCCACAGCCACCGTAGTCCTCCATAAAGAAAGCAACAAAATACCAATAAAGAAAGGCGTCAGGCAGGGAGATACGGTCTCTCCAATGCTATTCACCACGTGTTTACAGGAGGTATTCAGAGACCTGGATTGGGAAGAATTTGGGATAAGAGTTATGGAGAATACCTTAGTAACTTGCGATTCGCTGATGATAGTGCCTTGCTTAGTAATTCAGGGGACCAACTGCAACACATGTTTACTCACCTGGAGAGGCAAAGCCGAAGGGTGGGTTTAAAAATGTATCTGCAGAAAACTAATGTAACGATTAACAGCCTCGGAAGAAAACCACAGTTTACGATATGCAGTGGATGTGGTAAGGGAATACATCTACTTAGGACAGGTAGTGACTGCAGATCCGGATTATGAGACTGAAATAATCAGAAGAATAATAATGGGCTGGGGTGCGTTTGGCAGGCATTCTCAGATCATGAACAGCAGGTTGCCATTATCCCTCAAGAGAAAAGTTTATAACAGCTCTGTCTTACCAATACTAACATACGGGGCAGAAACCTGGATGCTTACGAAAAGGGTTCTGCTTAAATTGAGGACGACGCAACGAGCTATGGAAAGAAGAATGATAGGTGTAACGTTAAGGGATAAGAAAAAAGCAGATTTGGTGAGGGAACAAACGCGAGTTAATGATATCTTAGTTGAAATCAAGAAAAAGAAATGGGCATGGGCAGGACACGTAATGAGGAGGGAAGATAAGCGATGGCCATTAAGAGTTACGGAATGAATTCCAAGGGAAGGTAAGCGTAGCGGAGGGCGGCAGAAAGTTAGGTGGGCGGATGAGATTAAGAAGTTTGCAGGGACAACATGGCCACAATTAGTACATGACCGGGGTAGTTCGAGAAGTATGGGAGAGACCTTTGCCCTGCAGTGGGCGTAACCAGGCTGATGATGATGATGGTTTCCTTTTGCTTGCAAGAATGTTTACCAGCCTAACCATTCAATTCATACGTGCGTACTGGAAACAGCAACAGGAACAGAGCCGTACGACGCACCACGACATAGGTAGGAGCACACACGAGCGCAAGTTCAACTACATTTATTTTTGAAGACAGAGGTATTGAAGACGCTGGTCAACTTGACAAAGGTAAAGAGCCGTGCATGCGTGGCAGAAACAGCCACGAGCGACCAAAAAAATATGAAAAGGCCATGTCATGTAGAATAAACGTGCGTGAAAAACGAGAACTGTCGGAGAAATCTTTCGAAAAAGCGATATATTTGTCTGATGAGTGATACTACCCAACGTGAACTACTCTTGAAAACTGCAAGACTTTCCCACTAAGGGCAACGGTTACCTTGGTTATGCATTTGTTTCGTTTGTGATCAATAAATATTGCTCCTGGAATTCCTCTGGTGTTGAGGTATAGAGCAGAAAGAACGGTTCTTTCATCACAAAGGCCAGAACACAACAGGACTTATGGAAGAATTATTTATTGATCACGAAGAAAAATTCATAAGCAAGATTTCTGTGACACTTAATGGAAAAGAGTTGCTGAAGTATTTTTCGTTAATATCACTTAGAGGGCAAACCTTTCAGTTTTCATGTGTTTCTTTTTTTTTTTCACGCACATGTTTGCTCTACTGGACATGTCTTTCGGTCCTTTTTTGTTGTGCCGGGCTGTTTCTGCTGCACATCCATGCCTTTTTCTTTGTGAAGTTGGCCAATGTGTTTAAAATCTTTGTCTTCACGAATAAACTTCTAGTTGAGTCACCGTTCATGTGTGTTCCTACCTTTATTCATCCTTCTCGTCTCTGTTTGGGTGGTAGTCATATTTGTATGTACATCGAATTACCGAAGTGTCCATAAATTGGTACATGAAATATTTGCGCTTTTTATTTCAGGGAGAACGCGATAGGGTCTTATCTTCTCTGTTTTTAACACTGATGTACATTTTTCTAGTTCAACTTCAAGAAGCCCCCTGAGGAAGCCAATAAGAGTGATAGTAACTTCATTTGTGTAAAATTTATGAATTTCATCCATTCAAGGCATGACATGTCAAATGCCTGTAGGTATGGAAGTATTCGTACTTTTTAAACATACTAAGCTCTAGTTTTCGGTTCTCATGACGCTGCTTTGTAGTGGGCTGCGTTGTCCAGGCACAGGAACCTTCTTTTATGCCATCAGTGCATGTGTTGTTTTCGTATATATTGGTGAAAAAATTGTCCTGTGCTTAAATATGCACGTATATCACTTGCAATTTTTTTTAAACACGGGTGCTGTATCTCCTTCCGGCTTCGTAACTTCTTTTTCCCAATTTTTATGCAACTTTTATGTATTTTGTGCAATAACATTCTGGTAGCATTTTAATAACATTTTACCTGCGCAACTGAGGACATTGGTTTTTTCGTATACGCATTTATTTGCGTTTTCCACTGTCTCACCAATCTAGCTGTCCAGTCATTGAAACCTTTTCCCATCCTTTAGGAATATTTCTGGGGTACTTGATAATGCAAGTGCAGGTGACCATCTATTTGGCTCTGGAATTATGTTAGCCGTCTGTTACTACCAATTTTCTGTGCTAAATAATTATTTTTTCTCGTATCGTTCAAGGTATTAGCTTTGCCTTATCTCTTATTGACTGAGGTACCACTTAGTCGCTGGGTAACGTGAAAAAGGCCTCAAAGAGTGCTCTAATTAGCTTTGTGCAAGTGCAGAAAAATTAACTGACGATGAGCTCACTAAATTGAGGAAATACCACCAACAAACTCTTCTGTACCTCAATTTAACATATGCAAATGGTGTACTGTTCTTGCAAACCTGGCTCGTCTGAAACATGATTCAGGTGTTCACCATGCCCGACAACTTTGTAAATGATGTCTCAATAATTATTAGCTAAGTTGAGTGATGTTATTTGATCAAATAATTGGGCAACCTGAAGATATATACTCCTCGAAGACAAAAAGCTCAGACAAGTCTTCTTTGGTACTTCATTAAATTTTAATCGCGGTGAAAGAAGTGTGCTAAAGCTTGTATATATTTACGTGACGTCATTTGTTTCAAGTCTGTTATTTTGCCTTCACACAGTCAGCCGTAACTGTTCCTGTGATGGGTTAGTGTGCGAAACATTTTAATGTAACGTGTTCAGATGTCTTATATGTATGTATTCACACGCAAGCAGCTTCAAGTGTTCATGTGTTCAAAGTTGGTTGTTAAAATGCTATGCTTAAGCCCTGCCTTTTGAGTCGCTTTGCCTTCTAGTCATAAACTTAAGTCGCAAGTGAAGACCACAAGGATCGTTTTGATTGAATTCATATGTATAGGTTTTTTCAGATGTATTTACACTGCTAAGAGTGCTTAGGTACTAGCCTATGTCTCCATGTTCGATGCAGTGGTGCCTTATGTACTGTAATAATGTTTCATGGGCACGCATTTTTAGTGTAAATATAGGTACTTCAAATTGATCAGTCTCTCCTTTGCTCTTGTTTGTGTTTGTGAAAGTTATGAGCAGGCACCGGGGCATGCAAATGTAAATAGCAAAGCAATTTCAATATATGAATAAAAATCCACTAGCCCAACGAAATGTGAATCACATTTCAATGGAGATTTCTGAAATCTCAATGCCATCTCAACTAGGCCACAATGTACTTTTCAGTGCTGGGACAACAATAACTCAACAACAGGTCAAAGAACTACCACAACGTCAGTTCAATGCGGCATCAATGGTAACACAACTATTCAACAAAATGAACACAACGAGCCGTCTAAGCGCAATGGAATTTTAATGGTAACTTAACAATTATTCAACATTGAGACACCCAATAGTGTTTCAATTAAATTTCACTGGTCAATATTCAAGACCACTCAATAGTCAGCCCAAAAATTCTCCAACAACATTTCCACAATTCCTCAATGAAAAACCCAACATTGACCAATGATAATTCAGTGCCTTCTCAATATTTTTTTTTGTACGCGCAAACGGCCAAAGTTAGCATTCTGTTGCTCTCTATTTAGTTTTAGGCACACGTTGGGGAACACCAGGTGGTCCGAATTACACGATTCGCCCACTACGGCATGCTTCATAATCAGACGGTGGCTTCAGCACGTAAAACCTCATCATCTATTTTTTAACAAGAAAAGCAGAAACACACATATCAAGGTAGGGATTAAGCAAGGAGACACAATCTCTCGAATGCTATTCACTGCACGCTTAGAATAAATATTCAAGTTATTCGACTGGGAAGGATTAGGTGTGCGAATCGACAACGAATATATCAGCAACCCAGGGGTTGCAGATAATACTGTCCTGTTCAGAAACAATGGGGATCAATGTGACGCACTGTTGAGGCACTTAGGTGAGAAAGTGGAAGCGCAGGATTGAAGATTATTATGCAGGAGGGAAAGCTAATGTTCCGTACCGTTGCAAGAGAACAAGAATTCATGGTTGGCAGTCAGCCTCTAGGTTCTCTGCAGGACCGTGGATATGTTGGTCAGTTACTCACAGCGGACCCTGGTCATGGAAGGAAATTCAAAGAAAGAAAAAAAAATGATTTAGAACGCATACGCATGTCATAACGATATCATGCCCAGCCATTTAACACTACGATTGAAAAGAAAACTGTGCAGTCGTTGCATTCTGCTGGTTACAGCGTGACCGGTACTAACAAGTGGGTCAAAAATTCGTAGCTTAACAAGTAAGTTTGAGGAGTTAAGGACCGCGCAACGAGCGATGGAATGAAAAACGGTAGGCGTAACGTTAAGAGATGGGAAGACCTCGATTTGAATTAGAGAGGAAACGGGGGTAGCTGATAGTATAGTTGACATTAAGAGGACAAAGGGTGCTGGGCAGGCCATATAACGTGTAGGTCACATAACCGATGGTATATTAGTTACTGAATAATTGCACACGAAAGAGAAGCGCTGTCGAGGACGGCAGTGGACTAGGCGATGTGGTGAAGGGGAAATATGTAGACATAACTTGGAGTCAACTATCGCTCGACAGAAGCAATTGGAGACCACTAAGAGAGGCCTTGGTCCAGTTAGTGGATATAAATATAGGCTGCTGCTGTCGCTGATGATGATACTCAAGACGATGCTATTATGAAATAAACGTCTTTCCGGCATCATATATGCAGCTGCATGTGAACCATGTCATGTCTGAGGTTAGTCACATAATTAGTCAGATTTTGGAAGATAGTTACAGAAACGAGAAGGAGGAGTGTCGCTTCCTGCAGGCGGACCTTGCCCAATCTCGTCGGCAATTGTTCCGCTACAGCGCCACTTGTCAAGCGCGGTAAGGCCTGAAGCCCGTCTCATTCGATCTCGTAACCTAAGAGCATTCGGTAAGAGAAGGGATTTGAACCAAGGCGCAACATAGCATGCGCCCTTCGTTCTACCTACACGCACACGGCTCACCATCCACACTCTAGCGTTGTATCGCGGAGAAGCTTTGAGAAGACCAACGTACCTCTCTAATATCCAGAGTCGTCAAGGGAGCGAAATGCTCTTCACTGCGGGGCCACCATATGGTTCAGTCTATCTGGTAATACTTTACGTTCTGCGTCTGATTCAGGACATTAAAAAAACAATGGGCGATTTCGCCAAAATTTCTCAATGGCCAACAACCATATGTCTTTAGGCGTGTTGGAAAGAAGTCATTCTTTAGCGAACAGCGTGAACAACGCGACACAGAAAAGAGGCACACGACACGGGCGCTCTGTCGCGTGAGCCTGTGTCGCGTGCTTATTTTTTCTGTCCCGTTATTCGCGCTGTTTGCTAAAGAATGTCCTTGTACCCACAAGCCCGGCTAGCACATATTCTGAAAGAGAAGTCACGGTTTATGGTGTTTTATGGTATCACTTATTAGCAGACTATAACCACATTATTATCAAACTATAACCACGTGTGCTCTAGCCTGCAAATGCCTCTTATTTCAAGTAACACACGAAATTATAGAACTGACAGCGAAAGGAAAGTGAAACGCCGCCATTATGAAATCAAAAGGGCTTTCCGTTGGCGTAAGATTGTAAAGTAGATTAATTCTGTGGCACAGAGTCATAGTTCCCGGACTTGCGTACGAGAAATCGCTGCTGGGAATGAAATCCGCAGACTAGATCAGGCACGCATGTAAGAACTACACACGGTGCAGTAGAAAGCGTCTTTCCATATACTGGAGGCTGATCGAAAAATGTGCTTCACAGGAGAGAAAGTTAACCACGAGACTAAGCAGCAAATATTGCGCTGACGGCATGGACAGCGGCTGATGAAAAAAAGAAATACAGAAACAGACCAGCTGAAAGAACATACTGCATAAGGGCGACACAAGAGAAGCGCGTAAATTAAAACATTCAAGCAGCAAAGCCAAAAACAAAGGGAAATCGAAGAAAACTTTAGCGATATTTCAGAAGGCCGTCCACCTGTGTTTAAGGCTACACTAATTAATGTATCCCAGAGCGCGGTGTAATGACACTCATTGACAGATTACTGCTAGTCACGCGGATCAAGTGGAAATAGTACAGAAACTACAGAGTGTCCTTTGTTATGACGTTGAAGAGCCCGTCTAGGGGCAAATGCGGGCGTATTACGCTGCGCGAGGCCTTGAGATTTCAAGATAACAAAAGTGACTGAACCTGCGATGCTGATAAAAAAAATATACCGGGCTTCTTGCGACGTAAACGTAAGGAATACAGAAAGCGCTAAGACATTACCGTTTACACAAATAAATTTCTTAGGGATTCTATTATATCTTAGCGCGAACCACAGACGCTGAACAGAGAATACACGCAACACAATGGTAAAATTACCAAGCTTGATGTTATTGCTAACCACGTCTCCATTTCGAAGGAGATGCACGTAAAGCCTATCAATCCGTGTGTCCATTAATTTGTGGGGAAGACGAAACCTTTCACAAATTTGCTTTGTTCTCCACCCTTTCATGCTTTGCAAAACGAGGATCTTTGAGCGCATGTTAGTTTGGCCAAAACGAAACTTGGGGCCATATAACGTAAAACTATTCGAATATGTTGTTATTCCAATTTCCTGACGTCAAACTTGCGTAAACGCAGAGGCAAACATCGCGCGGTGAGCCACAGTGTTGTCTGAATAGACCAATAAAACGCTCTCCTCGTTTAGAGGAGGTCACTTTTGTTTGCTTTAAAAACGAATAATATTCCCTACACTTATCTAATTGGCTGACAAAAGGCAAGAAGCACGCTCAAGTGGAGAGGTATTCGACGGGGCCGAGCCAGTGCACTGAAAATCGATAACCAGATGAAGAGGGTGGTGCCGGCGTCTTTGATTGGTCCGCTTTCCTTTACTTATCTTGCGGTGGCTGGTCGAAAATCGCGACGGCATGCAGCGGAAGGTTAAGAATGCCGCTAAGACGGATCCTCAGCAAAGAATAGTTGGCAGAAAAAAGTTGTAAACATGCCGAAAGTGCTCGAAAACGTTACACGTCCGCCCAAAAAGCTTTATTATCTGCAAATAAACCGATGCTCTCCGGCTGGTGCGAGTAGCCAGTGCCTGAGTCATCGGCGGCAGCCATCTGTTATTCCTTTCGGAACGGGACAGCCTGCGCCTATTCAGAAGAAAAGTCAGTTTTGTTCGGCATATTAATGCATGTTTAACGCGTACGCGTCACGTTGACGTGGTGAGTTCTCGCGGTTTTTTGACGTCGCATGACCGGCAGGTGAAGTGGGTGTCGCCCGAAAACTTTTGACCAATAGCCGAGCGGTAATGGCGAAAAGGCGTCGAATCATAAACAACCATTTTTCTTTTGCTCTTTCTAGTCATGCATAAGCAGTGTGTTCACGTCAAATCAGATGGGGAGCTACCGCGGTTTTCGTGACGTTGCGTGACAGACAGGTGATGCGGGGGTGGTTCAAAAATGTTTTTGACCAATGGCTGAGTGCTGATTGCAGCATTGGAATAGAAAAGATTGGAATAGCTTTAGGTAATAACACCCTTCTCTTCAACCCTCCAGGAGTCGTCGGTTATCAAGCGCGTCGAGAGCCCTGTTTGCAGTACTAATCCTGATTTTCTTCCCAATTGTTGACATTTACTTACGTAGGGTTCATTCCTTCCAGGTTTCTTTCTTTTTTTGTTTTCATTATTTTGTATATTCTAATAGCTTTACATTCGCTATGACCGTTCTCCTACTTAACACCCGATTTATTCTAAACTACAGTATGTTCTTCCTTTGTGTGCTCCTATAATGGCCTTCCCTCTAGAGGGTACATGCCATACCCACGAGTACCTCTCATGCTGCTATTTTCATGGCTATGCTTCCTATGATGGCTAGCTGCTTTTATTGAATCCTGCGCGCGATATCGCCGAGAAATGATAAGGCAAAAATATTTCCCTAAGTAGTCCACTAACAATAACATAAAAAGGCGGAAGTTGTCCACTAGCACCTGGAGCACGACATTTTTTTTTTTGACGGGCACAAGGAAGAAGAAGGCCACTAGATGCTTGTCACCATTTGTAACAGATAATTCTACGATATTCAAGGCTAACTCCATAGATTTTCGGAAATTTATGCTCCATATCAATTTAGACTAATCCACTCATTTCTTGGCCAAACCCCATCGTGGGTAGGAGCCACACAAGTGATAGGCAACAACAACAACAACAACAGGCTCCTCAGTATCATGGATTCCTATAGGCGGCCTGGTCTCTGGGGTGGAGATATCTACCGTGATGATTTCGCTTATCGCCAACAGCTCATACGGGAGAGGGTAAGTGGCATTAAAGAGCAAGCTACGTGATGTGACGTTGCATGGACGGTGAAGAACGCGATAATGTTAAGACCATGAGTCACTCACGAAGCTCGTTTAGAAAAATATGAGCGACAATCAAATTAATGCGATAAGGGCGAGCACAGCTGTTGGTCGTCGAAGTCTAGCCTCGCGGGCCAAGTCCATCTGCTAAGAATGCATACATTTAGGATAGTTCGTTTGATACAACTATTGGTGCCATAAGGCTTAAGTGACGCGGACAACAAAGAACGAAAAGGAACAGCCGCTAACATTCCAGTGATTTTTATTTCCAGAAGTGATCATATTTATATGGATAAAATGCCACCAAATGGGTGCAGCGGTTACCGGTCACCGCATGTGCATCCCTACAATGTCGAGATATGCCGTTCCACGTAGAGCTACAGACGCAGCGCGCACCCACTTTTGCTATCAAATTCCCTTCTACGAGTCCCCACGTATATTAATCCATATTTCTGAACAGCACGGAACATTCCTTAAACAATGGTTCGCAACCACAATCATCACAGTTAACTGATACATGCCCATCCCTATTGCGGTTTAATTTTTTGCTTGTGCTCCCTTAATCAGTACTTTAAGCCGTTTAGGCATCTCCCGGTTTGCTCTATGCATGCTTCACCGCACAATAAGGGAAAGCGATAAATGACGTCTGGTACGCATGTCACTAATGAAGAATATTGCTTCTTCACACATCCTCGGTGCGTCTCTACAAATGGGTTTGTACCTTTACGAATCCTTGACAGTTTTTGGGGAGCAGAAAATATCGCTCACAGGAATCGGAGTCAGGCCAGGTGCACATGGCCCACAAACTCTCTCGAACTCGTGCCTTCTCGTGAATTGAAGATATCAGTGAATAAGAGACTCTCATAGAAGGCTAGTTAAAACACATGCGGAATGATTACAGACGCTGAATACTTAGGAATGAGCATTCACAAGATTCTTAAACATACAAGAAATTTGCTTTATTTCCTGTGCATCACAACGCCTTGTAAGAAACAAATAAGTATGACGTGCGATCTTTACAGTGCTGGAAGCATTTTGCGTAAGGCTAAAATGGGCTAGCTGGATCTTTAAAGAATAGGGACATTCTCATTAGTGTGTTTATATGCACACGTGCGCCTGTGCTTGCGGCGCGCGCTGGCGTTTTGCAACTTCGTGGATAGAACCAGACATAAATCTGTCCTTTCTGGTACAACCCGGTATGAAGCGCTGCCCTGTCAGTGAAAATGGAGGCTGCTAAAATTGTGCACAAAGAACTCTTGACGCCACGTGATGGCACATTTTAACTACGATTCAAGACAGCACCGCCGGGTGTTTGGGTCGCAGTTTCGCATTCTTAGACGTCGGACGTCGCGCTAGGCGCCGACAGTTTCGTAAGGCCTGGTCCGTCTGCTAAATGAACAGTAGTTATAGCTGTGATACTGCGTGCCATACACATAATATCACAGATTCACAGTGTAGATTCGCGGCTGCAACTGTCGCTGCTGATATGCATATTTGCCGTCAATCGCGCGAAATGAAAGCACCAAACGCGGAGGAAGGAAATTATCTAGGAGTGAATGTCACGTGATCATCTTCAATTCGAGTCATAAAAATATAAAAATAAATACTCATGGGCAATGGGCCCTCACTGCATGATGCGCAAGTGGTAATTTCTAGCCGCTGAAGAGCGCAGAGTGTGCGCGAAAAAATAGAGCGCGTGAGAAGGGCGCTAATAAGAGCTGCCGCGTACCGAACTGCCTCCGAAAATCTCCGATACCGCAGAAACCACCGTGGCATCGCAAGCACGTCCCGGAGAGAAAGTGGTGGGGCGGCGTCATAGGAGGCTGGCTTGCCGAGGATATAGCTGGTGGTTGGCCCCATGCTCCCTCGTAGTTATTATTATTGCGAAAATAATTTTATGGACTCTCGAGGCGAATTTCTGCCGCCACCGTCGCCGTGGGGTTCACAATAAAGCTCATGTGCGACAGGTTGTGGGGCCCGCGCCGAATGCTGCAGATGCAAGGGTGAACGAAGAAGCATGGTGTTCTTGTGCGGCGGCGTCCTCTTGCCCGCCCAAGGGAGGAAGGCAGGGAGGGAGCGCACCTACTCTTCGCGCGCGCAAGGGAGGAACGGGGGGATGGGCACGGGCTAGGAGGGCGGAGAGCCTTGCACTTCTTCCACCCCGCTCTCCCAGCCCTACAACTACTTCAGTTGCGCTACTGCTGCCACTGCAGCCGCTTGGTGCGGCTTCACTATAGAATAATTTACAGACTAAAAAGTGGGAAAGGGTGTAAACGTGTCTAGAACTCACACCCTCTGGGTTTCATTCATGTAACTCAGACCCCAAGGGTGGTAGTTATAGGCATACATACACCCTTCTTCACAATAAACGGCGTAAATCATTTTACAGTGTGGGCACCGCCGCACGCGTCCTGTCTTGGGGGTAGTCTGGTTCGAAGGCTAGCCGACCCGAAATAGCTGATGTGTGCGCCTTCAATTTCAACTTCTTTCTTTATTTGAACCACTAAACTAACCATAGATCTTTTTCTATATTTCCCATTTTCTGTCTACTTCATTCTGCGAGAAGTGCGCTTTTGTTGCCTGACTGTGCTCTCGTGATTCTGAACAGGTCGATCGCTTCTCGTATCACTCTGTTCGACCAGCTTTTCGGTTTCTTTTTTCTTTTTTCGTTCCAACGAGCACATGTTGCTTCTTTTTCCATATTTGCGTCGCACTTACACTTAGGAACTCACCATATTCCCACTCTTTGCATGGCCATTTGCCAGGTTCTTTCTCGACTCTTGTTACTATATCTGTTATTTGCTCAGCGTTCAATTTTTGGACTGGCCATATTGGGCTCCTTGCTCTCTTTCTCAATTATATATCCCAATTTCAAAATGATGCATTTACTGCCACTCTCTATGCTCATTTTTCTCAACTTAACGTAATTTCCTGTCAGCAGACATTAATCAACCGTCCATTGCAGCTTTCCCACTTCCCACGTCGTCTGTCCGTCACACTTAGGCCCTGTATTCACGATAAAGAGGTTATGTTGCTTACAAAGATCAAGAATTCACTTCCTGTTGTCGGCAGAGCCATCTAGACCCTGTATGTGGGCATACATGTTGCCTAATAGGATAATTCGAGCATTATTCCCGAAACTCCTAATATCAGCACTTAGGTATTACACTAACTTTTGATTCTGGTGTCTGCTTTCTGGCCCGAAAATTCATTACACCTAGCAAAGTTTTCTTTTCACTAATAGTTCATGATAACCAAAGATGCTCTTCACAAATTGAATTTACTCTTTCCCATTTGGCTCCCAAATGAATGAGCATTCCGACTGCCCTTCCCTTTCCTTCCCATTTAATTATATTTCACACTTCGCAAGCATAAGTGACGACCACTGGCAGCTGTTCCGAGTCTTTAAGGTGCGTTTCTGTAACCGCACAAACCCCAATTTGTTCTCTATTGAACGGCTCCTCAATATGTGCCCACTTTTCCTTTCTGCTGCTGCCCTGCATGTTTATGTGGCCTATTGCATGGCGAGCTCTCCTTTTTATGTTTCACACCTCTATCTTTTATTGACAGCGAAGCTATTCCGAGGGTCCCCTAGGGAACCTTCCTCTTCATTACTACCTACCCTGGCCTCCCGAACGCCCGTGGGCTCCCCTTAAAAGCAACTGCCCGACCAGCAAGTCACCGGCTCACTTCTCGTCCAAGCCTGTGATTGAAGTGGTTCCCGTCTCGTTGAAAACCATCACAAGTTGTCACTTCCCTGTTTTCTTCTACAGCCTGAAAACCTTTGTCTGGGCTCATTGTCCAAATCGCCTCATTAGCAGCCACTACGGCTCTTTGTACGTTACTGTCACGTATAGGCACCCCCGGCACCGTGCACACCACGACCTGCACCTGAGGGGACATGTCGCGCACGTCGTCTAACCCCTTCGCCAAGCACTGAGCTAGTCCTACCCCTTCTCTGGTAATAACACATCATTTAATCCACCAGCTACTACAACAAGGTTGCGTCCGTGGGTATATTCCGTGGGCTTTTCTTTTGCTTGCCCCATGACAAAGCCCAATGTCCGCCCTGGAAATGTCCCTGCCGGCACTCTTTAGTCGCCTTTCACCCTCTCAACAATAGCCTCTGACCAGCTAGCCATGTTTGAGCCAGCAGCGATGCTCACAAAGAAAAAAAAAGAAGAAAATAAAATAAACACTGTAAATTCCCTTAAGCAAAGTTTGAGAACACCTATTGCGAACTTCGTTTTTGTACGCGTTCGTTGTTTGTCGTTTCCCTACTTTTATTCCACCAATCTTCCCACCGCCTCTTGCTAATCTCTGTCGCGGACCTGTTTACTTTTCCTCTGCTCACGTTGAACCCAAGAGTTTCAAGGCACCACTGATACCTAAATGGACCGCTGGGCAGATATGATTCTAATAAAACTTGCTCCATCGTTTCCCTAGCTTTACCGCAGCAAGCACAAGTTTCTTCTTCCTTCTTATATCTCGCGTTACAGGTGCATGTTCTAAGGCGTCTTGATCTCGCTTCGAAAAGTTGTGAGCTTCCCTTTGAGTAATCATAAATTGTTTCTTTCCTGATTTCGTTTTTTCCTCTTAAGTAGTTACTCATGGCAGGTTTCTTGTCGATCTTCACCGTGGAGGCGGCGCTCCTGTTCCGCCACGCCGACCCGGACATGCCCGAGATGAAAGTTCGGTTCCTCATGCGTGGGGTAAAGCAACAACTATTTGCCGTATTTATGCGCAACCCACCCAAGACCGTAGAAGAATTTTTGACGAAGGCTACGACAATTGAGAAGACGTTAGAAATGCGCAACTACAATCGCCGCTCGACGCCAGAAAGCGCAGAACTTCTAGAACCCGGCCCCAACGATCTGCGGTAGGCCATAAGGTGAATTGTACGAGAGAAACTGCGGAAAGTATTCCCAGCGTCATATTGCCAAGATAATTCGATTGCTTATGTAGTCTGAGGAGAAATCCAGCAGTTACCGAGAGTTCCTGGACCGCGTCAGCTGGATACGATTACCTATGCCACCGTAGCCCGCCATCACCCTACACTGTAAGCAAAAATTAGCCGAGATGGGAGTTTTATCGGCTTATCAGCCCCAATAACTCCCATGCCCCAAGCATTTACTCCGTCATTGCGGAGTGAAGACGGCATATGTCTTCATTATACTCCGATAGGTTAGGAATGGAGTATAAAAACGACATGACACGATTATACTCCGCACGGAGTTTCAGGTCACGTGGTTGAAAACTCCCCACGGAGTTAATAGCGACGTGCGTGCGTGTGTCAGCGCGCGTGCGTGTGAAGCTTGTGAAGCTCCAGTGCCTTCGCTGGTTATTTCATGTGATCATTTGCCGAGAGAACGTATCATCAGTGCACCGAGTAGCTGCAACGACCGATTAGTGTTTTGTGTGAACGTGTCAAGGTTATTTGCACTCGCTGCTCAAACGCGCTGGACGTCTTCCCTGGGTTGTACGCTTGAAAATCCGCGATAATATTTTCGGTGTCCGAGAAAACGCCAATGCGACAAGATGTCGTGCGCCTGTGCAAGGCATGTTTTGGCTGTGTACAGCCGCTCAATCAACGAGATCGCGCCGTTTGTACATTGAACGCAAAACGATTCGTGGTATACAACTGTTGGTAGCAGTTCACAAACTTGAGCAAATTGCAGCAGAAAGTGCGACTTCTCCGTCACAGCGACGATTACTAATCGAAACAGACGACGAAATGTATCACGCTGCCTCCTCGTTGCATCGTCTGCAGCCGTCGCTGCCGCTTCCCTGGCAATCTTATTGCAAAACCCAGTACCCAAAACAACGCCAGATTATGGGCCCGTGTCGCGCGCTGCATGCTGGGGCGGTAGTCAGACACGGCGTACTGGTGCGAAAAAGAGCTCTAGCGCGTTAAATACGCGGTTCCCGGAAACGTGTATATATTTTTATTCTATAAAGAGCAATAAAAAACGTACTAGTGAAAAAAAAAAAAGGCGGATCGGGAATCGATCCATTGACCTTCAGATCCCCAAGCGCGGTACTTTACCACTACGCCATGTCAGCAGGTGCGAAGTTGTGAATAATTTACTAGATTTTAGATAGACAGAGGGACATCTCGCTCAGATAGTAAATGCGTTATCGTCCAGCAACTAAAACTCACGCCTGTACCAGAGAAATAATGTTGCTGTTCTTATTCAGTAGTATGCTTGGAAGTGTCACACCATCGATTTTCACTTGCGATAGGTACTTTAACTACGAAAAAAGTCCTAAATTAACCGCCGACCCGGGAAGTTGTATGGGCTGTTACTACTGATTTCGATAGCCGTTTCTTGTTCTTCAGGCATGGGATATGCAACGTTTTCTAAGTTCAGTGATGCGATTCAATTGACACGTCCGTTTAGTCATATATCTTCGTCAGAGAAGCGCAGGCTAGTGATGGCAGCCTTCGGCGACAGCACGTATGCTTGTGTTTATGACGCGTCACATCGGCGCGCATCACTTCTTGTACTGGCACCGGAGACACGAAAGAAAAAAACAGTTTACTTAAGAACACCGATGCGAAAGTTGAAATATGGAGTGGTGTATCCTTGTTTAGACTTGTTGGTTCCTGAGCCCAGACGCGCCGATAGCGTGCAGACGGACTCGGCGGATACGCCTGAGCTTCGGTGGGGACCGATCTCGGCGCGGGTAGCTGGCGAAAGCTAAAATGCGTGTGTTTGAGCCCCAGAACCTTCCTATAGTACAATAGGGAAAGTGGAAGCGCGCGAATCGCCTCAACTTCGTCATCGGTGCGATAATATCAATCAGCGGTAGGCTTCGAACTCGGGGCCCGTTCGAGCGCGTCTGAACAACTTCTGGATTTCATGTCCACTCCACAACACTGCGACAACGGCGACAAATCCCAGTCATATGTTACGCGCAAACTACTAAAAAACGCGGCGTCCTCTGCGTCTGCGTGATTTCGTTCAAGAATCTAGCTATCCGCCCAGTCAAAAGGGAAAATGCAAAAAACGAGAGTGATCTTCAGTGTCAAATGTGCATGTATACGCAGGGCAGCTTACGCACCTTTGCACCAAGCTGCGACACGAAATAGAGTGTTATGACCCCAAGATATAACGTTATTTAGGACAAGAGACTAGTATCAAGCGATGAAATTGTATAAAGCATTTAATATTCAGCAGCGATCGTCCTCGCGCACTGGAACCAGCGCGGCACAAACACACCCAGCGCAGTTTCCAGTGCGAACCAGCGAACTGCAGCGAGAACCAGCGCCTGTACAGCACAAACCAATGCGCCCGAGAGTCATGGCAGTGGAACCAGCGTCTCGTCCAGTGGGACCACGGAGTGGGACCCAGCGTTCTCACTGGTGTCCCGTCAGTCCTAGCGAGCGCCAGCGTCCCCATGTGCGATCCAGTGTCAAAAAACGTGCTGCTGGTTTCACACTGGAAGGCACTGGAAGCAACAGACTTGAGCCTCTATGCTTGAGCGGCGGCGCTCTCCCTCGCGTTCGGGAAACACCTGCTTTGCGCGCGATCCGCCTTGCAACGCGTCGGAGTGGTTTCCGCGGCGATTCGTGTGGTATATAGGAACAAGCCCCTGCAAACACGACCAGAATATTCGCAGCCAAGAAGCTGCAAACAAACGTCTATGCTCAGCACTCCTTCGTTTTAGACAAAACGATCTTACTAAACGCGAGTGTCGATGTTATGTCCACCCGATGTTATCAACGCGAGTGTCGCCGCAGCGGAGTGCCGTCTATTTAGGCTCCCCTTGCAGCCGCTGATATCGCTGGGAGCCACTAGGCTTAGAACCTATATTCGTCAGGTCAATAACGTCTCTACAATTTTGTCATGTCTGATGAAAATGCCACTGGCTGTCTTGGCTTGACATTGCTTTACTAAATGTCTTGACATGGTTGGCAGCGATGAGCAAACACATACGCAAGCCACGCAAACCACCGCGACTCACGATCGCTGTGCTGCCCGCCTATATACGAGTCAACTTGTATCGCGGATCTCGAGTTGTGACTAAATTAATTAACGTCGTGCCTCAGGGACAGGCTGGCCACTTTTATAACGCCGGGCCCTTTGGAGCTGGCTACTTATATAGGTCGAGGTGGTCTTTAAGCACAGTTGCAGAACCAATGAACCAAGAAAAATTGCCGTCAGCCGACATTGTCTGGCCATGACATAAATAAACTGCCAACATATTTAAGCAGCACACGCATAATCACGTCACTGTAACCAGAGATGATGAATAGTGTAACCTAGTGTCTCACGTTACCAAAGTTATATGTGCTATGCTGAATGAAATCTCTATAAGCTTACGCCAAGACAAACTGCCCTAATCTAACTAAACATAGAAAATTAAGGCTAAGCTTTAATAACATCAGCTTTACACGTGTGACAGGTGGGCCAGTACTTATCGATTCACCCTAGCTTATGGAACATGCTAACCTACCGAAACTCCTTTAAAGTGTAAGCTGCTATACCATATCTAATACCTGTCACACTGGACATTTTAATGTCATAGGATGCAAATTACATTCAGTGCAATAAATGCCATTCGACCTGTGGTGGTGGTACACAACAAAAATTGATGTCATTCGGTCATGATATCAATGGCAATCATTGCAAAAAAAATTGGTGAGAGAACAAGAGCAAGGTATATGTAGAATGTCTATGTAGAAAGTCAATTTATTTTAACATATATATGGCGTGTCACTTCACCAGAATAACACGCATATAAAACTTCCAATTCCAGAATTTCTAGCCACTACAAGCAAAAACAAGGCTTGACCAGCTTAGTAGCCATAGCCAATAAATTGAAGACAAACAATACGACTGACATGGCAGTGCTGGACGACGCTCGGTTGCAGTAGCCGAAGCAGTTAGTTGATGCGTGCTTTGCATTGCGAACAAAGCAATCAGAGGAAGAAGCGAGACTGTCAAATAGATCCATACAGGCGCCCGACTGCTTGCAGTATAACTGACTAGTAAAGCGACAGCCGCCAGACGCCACTGAGGTGGAGAGTAAAAAACATTTTGTGAAAGCCTGCCATGCAGCTTTCCTTTAGTAAAATAGCAGATGCCTTAAATAACACAAAATTAATTACCTCTTTACATCACTGTTTCTGAAATTATGAATGCTCAATGTCATTTTAGTCATTCACCACAAGTGCAAAGCTGACTGATTTTTTTCAGATTCATTTGATTGCAGAAGTAATTCGATTCTAATGGCATTAAATATCGCTGCGTAACAACCGAATAATGTCATTCAATGCTAATGCCATTCGATTCGAATGACAATAAAATTTCCAGTGTGACAGGAGCATAACACAACCACTTGTGAGCCACTGGCCATGTTACCACTATCCATTCATCTTTAGAATGCTGATTAATTATGTTTCAGAATGATTTCATTAAATATGCTAGTCCTATTCCCCAGCCTGTGTGAATTAGTCACTTGTGAAGAAACTTTCCATGTTTCTGTGAAGTATGGGTTAGGTTGCTGCATCAGCTCAGATAGGGTACCAGAAATTGTTTCTACCCGTCAAATGACGAAACACAAGTCTACAGTTACCTTCATTGCCTTTACATTGCACTTATTGTGCAAAGTATAAATGGTATTGCAGCTTTCGAAAAATTGATTCAAAATCAGCTATTTATTTTGCATCCGTATTTTGCTCATGGTGCACATCTTTCTACAGAAATTGCTATATCAATGTCAGCAGTAGGAGCAAAACTAAGGTAGATCATTCTTGTCGAAGATTTTTAGAAAACATTTGAATATCAAGTATACTGCAAGCAATCAGTGCAGGCTGAAATTATTTATTTGCTTCATGACTTACAAACAACAGGCGATGGAGGAATCAGATTTTGTGTATTCATATAAATACTTTGTACGTACAAAGTAACTATGCACAGCACAACATATAATACTCCTGAATTCATGTAGAAAGATTGTAACGCATACTGTTGAGTAATATCTCATGGTGTCTTTTTAACTCTAGAAGTGAACAGTGCACCCATAAAATTTTTGTAGTTGGAACAAATGATATGAAGAAATCATATATACTACTTCAGATGAGTAGACAATTACATCTGCCTTTAACATAGTGCACAGCCCTCAGCACTGAGAACATGCTAGAGATATTGACACATCATAGCAGGATTCACATACTGTAACAAGTTTAAATATTTTGCTTTACAGCTCGATGTCCAGAGCTGGATTGCTATTATCTTGTAAAATTACCACTCACGCCAATTTTCAAGGAATAAAAAGCCGGATTATTTCAGTCCCATTACAGATATTTCTTTTTTTTTATTATCAAGCAAGAACGTCTATAAAAGGCCACTCATTGAAGAAGGCAAACAAAATACAAAATTCCACAATCACAATGCAAGGTCATGCAAACGGCTCGTGGGTTCTATCGCAGATGCAGGTAAATCACAAAGATAACGAGGAAACACTACGTAATCGCGTTTATTCGCTGGAACGCACTGCAGCCACTTGGCTGCAAAAACATCGTACACCACCGCACATTTCTAGCACACACCACGTAGGACACATGTACGCTGCAGAGATATGTGTTTTTTTCTGAGGAATGTTCGTGAGTCGCACAATAAACACAGAAGGCACGGGCGACAGGCGCGCAACCCGCGCACATTGAACACACCGGCATGAAAGCAAATGCGGACGACACCGGCGTAACCTGCGCTAGACGAGTGATGAACCCTGCTAGATTTGATGCTTTCCGACAGAAACAGTTACAACACGCACGGAAACATCGCACGCTGCCCAAGCGTACATCTGATACCGTGTCAACAATTCCTGAGGCTACAGTTGATGTTGACGACAGCAGAAAGTTATTTAAAACGAAGTGACAACGCACGTAGCACGGGCAGGAGCTCATAACGTCATGAAAAAACTTCAATACAGCTGACTTGAAGTGCAGATCTCGGAGGCCATACTTTTGCTGGCTGCACATGGCAGTTGTTCAAAATCGAAAATACGCCATAAAATTTTTTTCTACAGTGAAGTATAGCGGGCAATATAGACGCTTCAATGTTTTTTCTCTCGCAACTATACGTAGTTGGGCGCAATACGGCACAAAATGAGTGCGTACTGGTTATTATTAATGCATCACGGGGGCCACACAACCGCACAGGTATACAAATGACGCTCGCCCCATGCGATCGGTTGGTGGCGCAACCCACTACCCTGTTTCAAAGGAGACGCTCATAGCATTCATTCGTCTACACTGCTCTCTATTTCGCAACTGCCGGTCGCCGGTCGGTTGCGGGAGCCGTTTTGATGTGTTTGTCTAATCGTGTGGTTTTGTGTTTGGTGTAACGAAATGTGACTTGGTTCGCGAACACAGAAGTGCCAGAAGATAGCTTGTGTCTCTCTGAAAACTCACCATATGCGTGGCGTGCCAGGCAAATGGGGACCAACGATTTTCATGCCCTGGAGTGCGTTCTCTTTTGTGTCTGGTTGTGGGAAGTTCGCTGGGTAGTTCTGAACTTAGTGTCACACATTACTTCCCCCCTCTTCTTTGGCTTCTGGATTGGATTGGCGCGGCTCGCTACGTGCTTGCGCGCGCTTTTTCGAGCGCAGATTGGTGTGCGCCTGGTTTCTGCACTAGGCTGTTATGCGATCGCTTTTTTGAGCGCAGATTGATGTGAGCCTGGTTTCTGCACTAGGCTTTTGCACGATCGCCTGCTTTTTGCACTGGGCTTTCAAAAGGCGAAGTGAGCGTCGCTGACTGCGGAAGTGCAGCGCCGCGGGCCTACCGTGTATGGAAGCGCGCAGCAATGCCGGGAAACATTCATACAAAAGCAAAGGGTCAGAAAAAGTGCGCTTTATTTTCCGTTACTTTGTCACACTGGGTAGCGCCGTGCGATCGCTTCTAATAGACGCAGAAACGAGTCCTTGCAGCGCATGTGCCCATTAATCGATGCCCACCATAGCCATATCAGGTGCGACTCGAGGAGCTGTGGAGTCACCCTGTAGCCGGAAGAGACGAGGTGGCGCTTCACCTTCTGCCAGTAGCTTTCGATTTTTTGGGTGTGAGCGCCCGTGATTGGGTCTACAAAGTTCATGCTGTGGTTAACAGCCTCCCATTGCAAATTCAGTCTTGCTCCGTTAGCCCCCACTAAGTTCGGGATGCAGTTGTATGCGGCCCATTCATCACTGTGGATGGTGGTTCCTGGTTCCACGTTGGCTGCAATAATGGGGCCTAGCGTCGCCGCGTCTCGTCGGTCGACCTTGAATAGTCGGAGCTCCCCGGTGGTCACGCAGATCATGCCGAATACCCACGGTCCACGATCTGCAATGCCACCGTAATTTTGGCGGCTCGGCGGAACGTTGTCGCCCGTCATCAGGCGGCCTCGATTGTATTTTCGCTTGCCGCGAAGGAGGCATTCATCAATTTGCACAATCCTCCCGGGGCCACCGAGTGGGGGTCGCGCCAGCAGCTCGTCCCGCACGACCTCACGAGCGTAGTTCCTCCAGTCGGCGATGACATGGTCCGACAGATGAAGCAAGTCGCCGGTCATCTCCTTCATGAGCCACGTGCCTATGTTTTTGCTCACGCAGTACGTGAGCCAAATCACTTGCCGCCTGGAGACGTGGACGTTCGGGCGGCCGAGGCGGTCCGTGTTGGCGAAGTAACTTCCCTCACCTCTCTGCCCGTGCAGTGCAGCGGTACCGTGTAACTGCGACAGCTGCTTTCGGCACCTGTTGCACCGGAAGGCAGCCCGGCGTCCATTCTGAGTCTTCCTATACAATGTGACGACTTCGCCTTCGCAGGTTGGTTGGTCCGGGTTGAACGCCAGGTCCTTGCAGGTGCCCCAGTACTCTGACGACGCCACTCGACCTGGTCTGGAGTTGGGGCGCGGTGGGCGGACAGCGCTTGAAGCCGGAGCAAGCCGAAGCGATCGTACGAACTCTTCCTCCGCAGCTGCATCGCTGATAATTTGACAGATGGTGACAATATTGGGGTCAATTCTCGTGGCGGCCATGACAACGAGTGCAGCGAGAGACGCGGCTCGTCTTTTGTAGCCCCGGGATCCGTTACAGCAGAACCCTCTGTTAAGGACGGCTCACCCAGGAACGTTGAGGTAGCGTGGACCTGGCGGTCTGGAGCTTCAGGAACAGGCAGGGGCCCAGGCGCAGATGCGAGACGACATATTTTCAAGCTTCTTCGATCACGCAGAGCGACACGCAGTCTAGCTTGCTCAAACGTTGAAGCTCGTTGGCGGGGGCGTGTTTTATATAGCCTGGAACGCCCTCGCTCAGGAGAAGGAGAGAGGGCGAACGCTCTCCACACTTGCGGCCCCCGCTCGGTACACAGGAGAAAGCTCAACGGATTTTTTAACCGCGCTTGGGCCACCACAGGCAAAGGCACTGACATGCACACACGCACACACACACACACACGCGCGCGCGCGCACCGTCGTGTACCCTGCCGAGGAGGAGGAGAAGGAACGAAAGCACACACGAAGCTTAACGTTCGCGCTGGCTGAGAGGAAAGAGTACTGGCGAGCCTATGTAGACATCGGGACGTGGCGAGCGCGTGGGGAAGGAGACGAGAATGCGCGCACAAAGGCTAACGGCTCTTCGCCGTTGCGGATTTTCAACGAATGTTGGCAGCTCTGCGAACTACACAGGCCATTCGTAACACCTGTGGTGCGCGCATGGCTTCAGCACAAGGGCAGCGTAACGAACTTCCGTGGAAAGCTCTGATATGAAACCTGAATAAATATACATTATAACGTATGAGAATTATTAGAAATAACGATTTTTAACGTCGAAGACATGGAAAACTTCTGTTCCGATGTCCGCGACATCAGCCGCTCCTTGGAGCCGTTCTTGTTCTGCTCTAACATGTTCTTGGACCTCCTGGATGTTCATATATATAATATCATAAGAACACAGGAAACGTGATTCTCAAATTTTACTAGCTGAAAGCAACTAAATAAACTGCGCTTGTCTTGCAGAACGCGTGCATGGGGATTTGGAGAGCCCCTTGTCGGCTCAAAGCTTGTCGACTCAGAGCTGAAGCCATGCGCGCACCACAGGTGTTACGAATGGCCTGTGTAGTGCACAATTGCGTCGCGCTGCTAAAACCACGACGAAAGCCCATGCGTTTTAAATTCGCAGAGCTGCCAACATTCGTTGAAAATCCGCAACGGCGAAGAGCCGTTAGCCTTTGTGCGCGCATTCTCGTCTCCTTCCCCACGCGCTCGCCACGTCCCGATGTCTACATAGGCTCGCCAGTACTCTTTCCTCTCAGCCAGCGCGAACGTTAAGCTTCGTGTGTGCTTTCGTTCCTTCTCCTCCTCCTCGGCAGGGTACACGACGGTGCGCGCGCGCGCGCGTGTGTGTGTGTGTGCGTGTGTGCATGTCAGTGCCTTTGCCTGTGCTGGCCCAAGCGCGGTTAAAAAATCCGTTGAGCTTTCTCCTGTGTACCGAGCGGGGGCCGCAAGTGTGGAGAGCGTTCGCCCTCTCTCCTTCTCCTGAGCGAGGGCGTTCCAGGCTATATAAAACACGCCCCCGCCAACGAGCTTCAACGTTTGAGCAAGCTAGACTGCGTGTCGCTCTGCGTGATCGAAGAAGCTTGAAAATATGTCGTCTCGCATCTGCGCCTGGGCCCCTGCCTGTTCCTGAAGCTCCAGACCGCCAGGTCCACGCTACCTCAACGTTCCTGGGTGAGCCGTCCTTAACAGAGGGTTCTGCTGTAACGGATCCCGGGGCTACAAAAGACGAGCCGCGTCTCTCGCTGCACTCGTTGTCATGGCCGCCACGAGAATTGACCCCAATATTGTCACCATCTGTCAAATTATCAGCGATGCAGCTGCGGAGGAAGAGTTCGTACGATCGCTTCGGCTTGCTCCGGCTTCAAGCGCTGTCCGCCCACCGCGCCCCAACTCCAGACCAGGTCGAGTGGCGTCGTCTGAGTACTGGGGCACCTGCAAGGACCTGGCGTTCAACCCGGACCAACCAACCTGCGAAGGCGAAGTCGTCACATTGTATAGGAAGACTCAGAATGGACGCCGGGCTGCCTTCCGGTGCAACAGGTGCCGAAAGCAGCTGTCGCAGTTACACGGTACCGCTGCACTGCACGGGCAGAGAGGTGAGGGAAGTTACTTCGCCAACACGGACCGCCTCGGCCGCCCGAACGTCCACGTCTCCAGGCGGCAAGTGATTTGGCTCACGTACTGCGTGAGCAAAAACATAGGCACGTGGCTCATGAAGGAGATGACCGGCGACTTGCTTCATCTGTCGGACCATGTCATCGCCGACTGGAGGAACTACGCTCGTGAGGTCGTGCGGGACGAGCTGCTGGCGCGACCCCCACTCGGTGGCCCCGGGAGGATTGTGCAAATTGATGAATGCCTCCTTCGCGGCAAGCGAAAATACAATCGAGGCCGCCTGATGACGGGCGACAACGTTCCGCCGAGCCGCCAAAATTACGGTGGCATTGCAGATCGTGGACCGTGGGTATTCGGCATGATCTGCGTGACCACCGGGGAGCTCCGACTATTCAAGGTCGACCGACGAGACGCGGCGACGCTAGGCCCCATTATTGCAGCCAACGTGGAACCAGGAACCACCATCCACAGTGATGAATGGGCCGCATACAACTGCATCCCGAACTTAGTGGGGGCTAACGGAGCAAGACTGAATTTGCAATGGGAGGCTGTTAACCACAGCATGAACTTTGTAGACCCAATCACGGGCGCTCACACCCAAAAAATCGAAAGCTACTGGCAGAAGGTGAAGCGCCACCTCGTCTCTTCCGGCTACAGGGTGACTCCACAGCTCCTCGAGTCGCACCTGATATGGCTATGGTGGGCATCGATTAATGGGCACATGCGCTGCAAGGACTCGTTTCTGCGTCTATTAGAAGCGATCGCACGGCGCTACCCAGTGTGACAAAGTAACGGAAAATAAAGCGCACTTTTTCTGACCCTTTGCTTTTGTATGAATGTTTCCCGGCATTGCTGCGCGCTTCCATACACGGTAGGCCCGCGGCGCTGCACTTCCGCAGTCAGCGACGCTCACTTCGCCTTTTGAAAGCCCAGTGCAAAAAGCAGGCGATCGTGCAAAAGCCTAGTGCAGAAACCAGGCTCACATCAATCTGCGCTCAAAAAAGCGATCGCATAACAGCCTAGTGCAGAAACCAGGCGCACACCAATCTGCGCTCGAAAAAGCGCGCGCAAGCACGTAGCGAGCCGCGCCAATCCAATCCAGAAGCCAAAGAAGAGGGGGGAAGTAATGTGTGACACTAAGTTCAGAACTACCGTTCGCTGGACGTCGCAAAGAAATAATGTGTATTATTAGCGTGCCTCAGCTCGTCCACTACGTCACGGCGTGTAGGCTGGTTGTCGACGCAGCACCAGCAACTTGGAGAGCGCTTTTCGACCGCGTCGTACCATTCAAAAGGTAAGTAATCGTGCTTGCTAACTACACGTGTATTGTGCGTGCTTCTCGTGTGTGCACAGAGTGCACGAGCGTAAAATAGAATCAATAGAACTGCCACGGCAACAGTGGAACCCGTGCTGATGCTTGCTGAGCGCTGGTTGTCAGAATTTAGCTAGGCAAGTTTATTGTCTTAATGCGAAATTGAAAATGATTATAAGCGTTTTCTTCCGTTGAGAAATATTACGTTCGGAAATAATCGTGTTAATTATGTGCGCCTGTGCGTGAGCTCCCGCTTTTCTGCTTAAGTTGCATAACAACGCTCATCTGCATCTTGATAGATTCTAACTGCCATTACGTTTCCTCGCGTATAAATGCTTCTACGTTGTAAATAATCTCTGCTTACGCGGTCCTGAATTTACGAGCAGTTTTAGAAAGAAAAAAAAAACGTAAGCAGTCAAAGCTTGCAACTGGTGCAGCTTACTAAAAATTTTTAAGACAAGATGTGTTGACATAACTTATGCGTAACTAAACATGACACGAGACAGTTGCTTAAACTAAGTCATGAAAAAATTGAATTGGTATGTAAACAAAGATTTCTTTGTAATGTGTTGCTGCTGTGTGTGTGTTAAAAATTTTACGGTGATGAAGGGGTCCCTCTGTTGCCACCCTTCATTATTGCAAACATTATTTTCGTGACTATTTTTAGATGTTCCTTGCATGCGTTCACACTGTGACAGCGTTAATGTGCCACTGCTATAAATTAACTGCGAACTTTCCGAACTGATTTTGTAGTGGCGAGGCCGTAACCCACACCAGTGTCCACATAATGGAGGAGCCAGCAGAAATGCAGGGAAATCTTGGATGACTGCCATAGCGCAGTGTGTAATCTGATTGCTTGGTTCAGGTATGTATGATGTGTATGTATTCCAAAGAGTAGGACCTCGGTATCATTCGTGGATAAGTTTATCAACATATTACTCAACACAGCTTACTAAGTAGGCTAAGTATTTTTGCAACTTGCTGCTTATTTGTTTTCATAGCTGTTATGCACATATTGTTTTCTATATAAAACTAGATCTAACATGTCCTGTTATTAAGTATTTTTTCTTGCATCAATTGCTTGGATGCAATTTAAATTTCATTTTTGTTTGACAGAATAGTTCTTGCGGAAACCCGCAAGGTGGAGAGAAGTACTTAATAAAGGGAAGATCAAACATCCACTTATTCGTTGCAACTGCTGCAAAGGAAACCTGTACGGGTTCCTCAAAAGAGAAGCCTCGAAGTTCAAGAAAAATTCGTCATGGTCCGGGACTTGAACCTGGGACCACTGCCTTTTCGGGGCAGCCGCTCTACCATCTAAACTAACCAGGCAACTAGCAAATGGTAGGGCGAAGTCAAATTTGTCAACAGCTGACAAATTCTGTCTGATTTTCCCTTTATAATTTTTGAAAGAGCGTAGGTTTGGGCATGTTGGTATTCCATAACTTTTAGGTTTTTGGCACACAAAAAGGGGTGAGAGACAGAGGTACGATGCGGACACAGCGCTAACTTCCAGCAATTGTTTTATTCTGCGAAGTGGTACACATACATATAGGTAACAGGCAACAGCGTACGCATGCGCATATGTACTGGTTTCTAATCAGATGAGACAGCAACGAGACGTGTAATGGAAAGTTAAGATGATATCGAAGATGAAAAAGCGACCATGCATAGCCAAAAAAATTTTGTAATTGCAAGATTAGAATGCCATCTCCATCAAGCCACCCTCTGTGACACGTTCAAAAAATCTAATTCTTTTTTTGAAAGATGGATTGAAGGGGCATGCTAACACAGATTATTGAAGCAGCGAAGATCGCTAGTTTGGGGAATGCTCGTGTTAGCGCACCTTCATTCGATCTTTCAAAAAAAGAATTAGATTTTTTGAACGTATCACAGAGGGTGGCTTGATGAAGATGGCATTCTAATCTTGCAATTACAAAATTTTTTTGGCTATGTATGGTCGCTTTTTCATCTTCGATATCATCTTAACTTTCCATTACACATGTCTCGTTGCTGTCTCATTTGATTAGAAACCAGTGCATATGTGTACCGCTTTGTAGAATAAAACAATTGCTGGAAGTTAGCGCTGTGTCTGTGTCGTACCTCTGTCTCTCGTCTCTTTTTGTGCACTAAAAGCCTAAAAGTTATTATTTTTGCTTAGTACACGGTGTATTTCTCACTCTATATTTTGGCTTTATTGCTTTGAAACTGTTTCCTATGCTGCAGCCTTTATTTCCATCTTCTTTTCTGTTTATTCTACACGCTTGTGCAGTTTCTGTGCACATAAGAATTCAAAGTGTAGTGGGCCAACTATGTTGCATGTCTAAGCACATGGCGTGCTTACCATTGTTTAACATTCATATTTGCAATTATTTATCTCTTGTCCCCAGAATAACTGCCACTCGCAAATACACATTTGATGAGCCTGAACTTTTTGAAATGATCATTATTCACTGTGCTGCAGTTACTGCTCTAACATATGGGTAACAGCACAAACATGATCACAAGAAAGGGGACACATACACACAGTGCTGGCAAACAACTGGTTTTATTGGCAAGGATAGCAACCTTATATATGCCAGTGAAGCAAAGGAAATGAAGGGGAAAACATGTCAAGGGTGATAGCGTGCTAACCACGCAAGCACAATACAGCCAACCAAGCGCGACAATATGCAAACAATTATTTTTCTTTGCCGTCTGAAGCCCCCCCCCCCCCCCAGTAGCCACATGCAGAAGGTCAAATTCAGCATCAAAGAGAGCAAGAGAAGGGGTGCTAAAGCACCTGCTACCAAATTTTCTAATGTGGTAGGCTTCTAAACTGATGAGTGCGGTCTTGTCACTGCCCTTTCCTAGAATCGTCTCTTTCAACCAGGCCACCCAGTCCGTATACTTGCCAACGTTCGCAACTAAATGTGCATATTTATCATCTGGTTGTTTCTTTTTTTCACTTTTTGAGCGTGTTCCCCTAAACGGTCATTGACACAGTGACCAGTTTCGCCGACGTAAACCATCCCACATGACGTGGGGATGCAATACACCACTCCAGTGGACATTTTACTAACGGCGGTTGGTGGTTCTTCTGGCATCCACTTTTTCTGGCGTCACAGATATGTGGCCACAACTTTCCCAGCTCAACTGGGGCAGAGAAACAAATTGGCACACCGTGCCTACTTGCCACCCTCTTAAGATTGTGGGAAAATTTATGGATGTAAGGGACCACCTCTGTCTTACGTGCCTTCCATTGATCCTCAGCCATTGTACTTCCTGATCCTCACTTGAATTTTGGAAGTAGGATTTCAGAAACAGCAGTCAAGACCAAGACGGGGATCCTGCAGCCAAAGGCGGCTTGCCTGATTATTAAACGTGGTCTTAATCTGATGTGGGCACAATTTTTGAAGAGCTGATGCCATACACAATACCGCTATACATCTCTTAATTGTCTTGGAGTGTGCCGAGTCAAAGGGCAGCAACTCCTTCTTAGCTCGTCGGTAGTAGCCCCAGCAAACATGTCCATCACAGAACTTGATTTCTAGGTCTAAAAACTGTAAACTTGAAAGGTACGGGAGTTCATGGGTGAAACGCAACCAATGTCCATGTTTGCTAAAAATAGAAAATATTTTGCCTAATGTAGAGGGGTAGGGGAAGGTAGGCTGCTTCTTTAAAAGCACTAAAACATTCTCAATATACCTAAAAAACTTTAAAACCGGCATCCATTAAACATCTGTTCCAGTGCATTTTCCACCTTGGCGAGAAAAATGTCAGGAAGAATAGGGGCTACGCACAAGCCTATGCAGATGCCATCGCGCTGCAGAAATGACTACTCGTCAAATACAATAAATGTAGTTAATTTAGGGAAAATGAGGTATCCACCAAATCGTAGCAATTGCTACAAAGGAAACCCATGCGGGTTCCTTAAAGAAAAGCCTCGCAGTTGAAGAAAAATTCGTCCTAGTCCGGGACTCGAACCCAGGACCACTGCTTTTCCAGGGCAGCCACTCTACCAGCTGAGCTAACCCGATGGCTAGCAGGCAGTAGGGTAGCAGATGTCAATCGTAACAATTAATTGCTACGATTGACATCTGCTACCCTACTGATTGGGTGGATGTCTCATTTCTAATTTTCCTATAATTAATTACTTATCTCCACCTTGCGGGTTTCTGCAGAACTATTACCACAATAGAAGTAGAGTTCAAATGAAACTGCAATAATGATAGAAAGTTATGAACAGACAAACCGACAGTGTTCTGGAAGGATACGTCGCCGTTTTCAATGCAGTCTTTGACACACGCTAGCAGTTGATCCTGCGGAACTGAATGAAACAAGTCCTGCACGTCTGCTGAAAAACCGAAACCAACATGATCATTTCCCTCTAAAATCTACTATTGTGACTGATTGCTTTAGAAGAAATGGGTCGTTCAAAGCTAGCGTCTTGAGCTTCTTAGCGAAAACTGGCAAACACACTTCTGCCACGATCCCTCTTCACTAACAATAGTGCTAAACGGAACTTCGGGCTTGCGTGTCTTGGCTGTGAAAAACCCCCTCAAACTGTTCCCTCTGCTGTTAGATATGTCCCTGGCAAACTTTTTGAGGTCTACTTGCTTACAAAACTCAACGAACTTGGTTTTTACTTGCACTTCACTTTTCTCTCCGGGGTCAAAGTTCTTATTAGCCGCTACCAAACCTTTTTCATTGTAAATTCCCTTGGGTAAAACAATGAACCCACCATTTGTCAGCTTGCATAAGCATCAGGTTGTTACCCTTAAAGAAAGATGTCATTCAAGGATCTAGTACGGTACTAGTCCGGGGTTTTTGGAGCAAACTTTCGCAGGCAGTCAGTACCTTCAAGAAGGCAGCTGTCCCGATTATCATCTTTTCCTGAGTGGCCACTTTTCGATTCATTGCAGTGATATCATGCGCAGGAAATCAGCTTGGAGCCCAAATTTGGATCCTTTCTGCAGATGTTGCATAATCTTCTCTGGTATATGGACGTCCCCCATGACGCTGACATTGGCTAAGACACAACTGGCTAAGGCGATCGGTCTGTAGGAGGAGAGCTCGTTAGGGTATTTCCCCGGTTTAAGCAGGCCTACAACGCGACTGCATTTCCAAGAATCTGGAACATTTCCTGTCTCCCACATCATATTATAAGATAGAAGAAGACGTCATGATTCGATGCCAAGATGGGTAACGTCGGCACCAGGACCAGACGGAATCACATACGTTATCCAAGGGAATTTGCAATGGAAAATTTTTTGGTAGCGGCTAACAAGAACTGTGTCCCTGGAGAGAAAAGTGAAGTGCGAGGAAAAATTAAGTACGTTGAGTTTTGTAAGCAATTATGCCTTGGAAAGTTTGCCAGGGACATATCTAACAGCAGAGGGAACAGTTTGAGGGGGGTTTTCAGAGCCAAGACACATACGCCGAAAGTTCCGTTTAGCACTATTGTTAGTGAACATGGTCGTGGCAGAAGTGTGTTAGCCAGTTTTTGCTAAAGAAGTTCAAGGCGCTAGCTTTAAACGACCCATTACTTTTAAAAAAATCAGTCGCAGTAGTACAGTTTTTAGAGGGAAATGATCATGTTGGTTTCGGTTTTTTGGAAGACGTGCAGGAGTTGTTTTATTCTGTTCCACAGAATCAACTGCTAGCATGTGACAAAAAGTGCATGGAAGATAACGGCGACGTATCCTTCCAGAACACCGTTGGTTTGGCCGTTCATAATTTTCTATCTTTATTGCAGTTTTATTTGAACTCGGCTTTTATTGTATTTGACAAGCAGCTGTTTTTGCAGTGCGATGGCATCTGCATAGGGTCTTGCGTAGCCCCTATTCTTTGTGAAATTTTTCAGGTCAAGGTGGACAACACACTGGAACAAGAGTTTAATGGGGGGCCAGTTTTAAAAATTTTTAGGCATGTTGACACTTATTTGGTGCTTTTATAAACAGCAGCCCACCTTCACCTACCCCTCTACAGTAGGCAAAGTGTTATCTATATTTAGCAAACATGGACGTGAGTTGCCTTTCATCCTTGAACTCCCGGACCTTTCAATTTTAGGTTTTATACCTAAAGATCACGTTCAGTGATGGACATGTTGGCTGGGCCTCCAACCCACGGGCTAAGGAATTGCTGCCCTTTCACTCGGCACTCTCCAAGACAATTACGAGAAGTATACAGGCGTTGCGTAAAAAATAGGCTCTCCAAAAATCGTGCCCACATCAGATTAAGCTCAGTTTTCATAATCAGGTAAGCCGTCTTTTAGCTGCAGGGTTCCCCATCTCGGTCTTGACTGCCATTTCAAAAGTCCTCCTTGAAAAGTTCAAGTGTGGATGTGGAAGTACAATGGTTGAGGATCAACTGAAGGCACCTAAGGCAGAGGTGGTCCCTTACATCCATAATCTTTCCCACAATCTTAAGGTGGCAAGTAGGCACGGTGTGCCAATTTGTTTCTATGCCCGAAATAAGCTGGGAAAGTTGTGTCAATGTATATGTAATGCCAGAAGAACCACCTACCGCCGTTAGTAAAATGTTCCACTGGAGTGGTGTATTGCATCCCCATGTCATGTGGGATGTTTTCTGTCCGTGAAATTGCTCGTTGTATCAATGACCGTTCAGGGGAACACCCACAAAAACTGAAAAAAAAAGCACTAGATGAGAAATATGCACATTTAGTTGCACACGTTAGCAAGTATACGGATTGTGTGGCCTAGTTGAAAGTCACGACGATTCTAGGAAAGAGCAGTGACAAGACTACGCGCATCAGTTTAAAAGCCTTGCACATTAGAAAATTCGGTAGCAACTGTTTTAGCACCCCTCACTTTGCTCTCTTTGATGCTGAATCTGATCTTCTGGGTGTGGCTATTGGGGCTTCAGATTGCAAAGGAAAAGGAAAATAATTGTTTGCGTTTTGTTGTGTTTGGTTGGCTTCATTGCGCTTGTGAACTTGGCACGCTGTCACCCTCGACATGATTTTCCCTTTCATTTCCCTTGCTTCACTCTGGCATATATAGGGTGTCCCACATAACGTGAGCCAAGCATTTAAAAATGAAAGGTGCGTGTGAAGGGAATTGAACGAAACCCATACTATTCACAATAGCCCATAGTAACTCAGACAATTTTTTTGTTTTCCCCATAACTTGCTAATTAAATAAGTTTAATTACAGAACATTTAGTTATTGGCTGAGGACCCCAAGTATGGTACGCAGATTTGTAGATTTGTAGAGCACCTTCAGAAACCACCGATCGAATTCTTTCCTTTACTAAATGTCTCATGTAGTCCTTTTTTTTCCGGGTTGCAAAGAAAGCCCATGAAATATGAAGAAGGCCACGTGATGGAGCATAATGGTATTGTGCTGCTCTCAAGCGTGTGTTCGGTGAACAAGGTTGGCTGCATCGTGACTGGTGACGAGAAAGTGGCAGGGCATTCTTTATCTCATTGGCACCGCTCCGCCTGCAGCATGCATTTTCGCCATCATCCGACGGGAGCCGACCTTGTTCACCGAAGGCACGCTTGAGAGGAGCACAATACCACTGCGCAAGCACTCTGTCACGTGCCTTGTTTCATATTTTGCGGGCTTTCTTTGCAACTCAGAAGAAATGACTATGTGAGACATATCGTAAAGCAAACAACTCAATTGGTGGTTTCTGAACGGGCTCTACAAATCTGTGTGCCATACTTGGGGTCCTCAGCCAATAATTAAAGAGTTGGGTAATTAAATTTAATTAATTGGTGAGTTATGGGGAAAACAAAGGATTGTAGGAGTTGCTATAGGCTATTGCGAATAGTATGCATTCGGTTCAGTTCACTTCCAACGTGCCTTTCATTAAAAAAAAAATTATTGGCTCAAGTTATGTGAGACACCCACAAGGTGTGCTGAGACACGCAAGGTGTGCTGTCCTTGCCAATAAAATCAGTTGTTAGTCAGCACTGTGTGTACGTGTCTGCCTTCTTGTGGTCTGTTTGTGCTGTTACCCATATGTTTCGAGATGAACCAACTCTCCCAAAAGGAAGTATTGATGACGTTACTGCTGTACTGAGGTGTTTTCTAGTAAGCTTGATTTTTTTCTCTCCCATTAAAAAAAATTTTGGCAAGCTATGCCCATTCATGCAAATAGGCATTGTAGCAGTTAAGAGTCTATGTCCAGTTACATTATATTTCACCTTAAGTAAACACAGTATAGATCACATAGTTAGCTGATAGATCCGTGTATTGATGCTCAATCGTTAAAGAACACTATTTCGTACATAGTGCTCAATTGTCTCGTTGCTTTTGCTGTAGCATTTGCTCGTTGTTGCTAATAAAATGAATTGAATTTCAACTCCACCACATAGAACATTCCGATTGGCACTTCTGTAATTTTAATAGTGATAATCAACCAACAAGCCCTAATTCAACAGCTGTCATGAATAATTTCTAATACTTTGGGTCCCTTTTCATGTGTTCTGTTTCACACTATGTATTTGGTCAGCACAGTGGGCATTCTTCTATTCAATCTGCTTGGTGCTGTTGAGGTCAGAATATCTTCAACCAGCAAGTTTAAATTATAATGCTATCCGTAAAACTTCGATTACTGGGCAGATGAAAGCATTTTATCTCATTCTAAACGTATCTTTGTTGTAACCACCAGTGTCTAGAGCAAGCATCATATGCACAGCAACTCATAATAAGTTTTTAAGTTGGATGGGTGAGTATGTATAGCTAAGTATACCTGTGCATACATATACTTTCTACATATTAGCTAGTGTTTTAGCCACACGAAGCAGCCTATGTTGTGTTTGCTGAAGTCAAATTTATGGTTGATGCACCTGCTTTTTTTGTTGTGCACTTACACTTCTGTGGTCTCTTAAGCACTGTAGTCGTGTGACAGCTGAAGTATTGCAGTAGTGTCAAAGTTAGCGTGCTCCACTATGCCAACACATACCTATCACCGTATTCGTGCATTTTCTGAGAACCAGCTGTGTTCACTAGTTGAAATTTGTAGTGTCCTTATGAGTTTGCCGTTCAGTTCATGTAACTTTTCAGGACAGAATTTGCACAAAGAGGAAAGGGAGACCAAACAACATGACTGCTGCTAACAACTGTCTCTTTAGTTTCATGGAAGGATTAAAAATAACAATATCACTGGATACGTGCTTATATTGTGCACAAGTTCTTTCAGAGGGAAGATGTAAGTTGTGATATAAAGGAATTAAACCACGATAAACAGTATTTGCATAAAAAGAAAAGTAAATATGTGCAGAATAATTTCTATTCCTTGTCATCTAGAAAGGATGCTTTTTTTGCGTTGGCAATGAGGGCTGGCTCACACGTTTTATTTATGTGGCACGCCTCACTGATTTCTCTCGTCAATTCTTCACCGTGGGTGGAAACAGATGAACAATCTTAATTTAGCCTGAGGCCCTATCGCGGCAATGCACGGCCTAGTTGGACGAGCATACTGGTGATTGTTTTGGCACACATTTGGCACATTTAGCTATGGCCAGTCTGCCCTGTGTACATTTGACCACATGTGAAAGGAATACAGTACACTGCCTCTCGCACACACTAGACAAACTTGCTTTAACCAAGGAAACCTCGTTCGCCTGCTCGCCTTTCTCAATTCACTTGTGTACTGTTGTACATGTGTATACGTATGTATGTGTGTACAAATGTGTATCCCTAGCAAGCAATATACAAGCGAATTGAGAAAGGCACCCAGGCTAGGGATAGGGAGGCTTGCTTAGTTAAAGATGCCACCAAATTTGTCTTGTGTTCGTTAGCAGTAGTGTAGTCTATTCCTTTGATCATCTGTATATTTGGTCAAATGTACATTGGGCAGACTGGCTGGTGCCTCAACATGCACCCAGGAGAGCACCATATGTCCCACATGACAATGCATTGACATTACTGATGCTATGCATCAGATTTAGATTGTTCATCTGTCTTGTTCACCTCTGGTAACTGAATGGCCAACAATAACAGTAAGGAATATCACTTAAATACTGGGGCGTGTCAGTCCGCTGTCATTATGATTGCGTGGAAAAGAGGAACACTCTCTAAATGACACAGAATAGCAATCACTCCAAGCTTTCTAATTCTATTTGTTATGCAACATTTGTCCTCATTCTAAAAGAACGTTTGTGCAGTACAAGTGCACATGCAGTGTAAATATTTTCTGTATTCCTTCCCATAAAATAAACACTTAAACATTGAATTGGTAGCTTTTGTGCCCTGTGGTCTCTCTTCTGTTCCTTGTGTTGTACGCAAAAGTTAAACATGAACATGCACCAACTTTCTCAGTTACTCGTCAGTCAGTGTTGATAAACTCAAAATGTTTCCAGCCAGAACATTCTTACCATTTATGTCACATCCAGTCAGTATAGTACTACTCTGGCTTTTCATAAAGCATGCTAATATGTACTTCTGCATTTATAGTTTATGTAATGATAGCCTAACAGCACAAGCAAAGAGTTGTAGAGATACAAGCTGTATTTTGGCTATCACTAATTGCTTAGAGGGTGATCAGAGGCGGATACTAAGAGAGCTCTTCTGATTGGATGGTACAAACCGTACAACACCACAGTAACTTTCTCTTGAGCGAGTTGGTCTTTGCTAAATGCCATGCTGTTGTAGTGCAACAAACTGCAAAAAGAAAGATACGAAAGGACAGAAAGAAGGGAAAGAAAGATGACACTACACTCACAACTGTTTATTAGGCACAAAACTTGCTACATATATATTGCGCATACTCTTGACATCAGGAGCAGCAAAAAGAGCAAGTGACAGGTCATGTTGTTCGTGTGAAACCCAACATTTTCATTTCCACATCATATAAAAACTAGTTTGACTAACACATGCTTGACTACTGATCCGAATGTGATATGCCTCAAGTAGTTCCCACGCGGTTTTATCTCTACTCTTACCTGGGATTCTCACCTCAGAAAAACGTGGCTTACAGGAGCACGATTTGCAATGTGCAGAGAGATGGGTGGTCATACCCTTTTCTAAATTGTTTTTGTTCCCTCATTCACACAATGGCCAATCTGCCCGACACAGGTTTTCCCATAACTTAGCGGTGTCTGGTAAACCACAGCAGTGGACCGCTTTTCCACATAGCTTTTTTGTCTAGTTTCAAGCATCATGTCCAGCAGCTTTTAAAATTCCATATTTCCTCATTCGGTCGTCACCTAGTGGCAGAAACCTCGCTGCAGCAACTCAGATGTAACAATAATCTGAAGGGGAGTCAGGGAAGTAAGCACGATTCCCAAAGAAAGGCTCAGGTGGCACCTTATTACCACAGGGTGAGCCACAGCCTCAAGGCGGTGAACAGGTATGAGGTACTTGTTGTTTTCTTCCTCGAACAAGCTGTCTTGCCTATGTCCCCGAATCATAGAGTGTGCAGTGCAGACGTACATTCAAACATGCAAAGTGCTACGTGGAAAAGTGTTCCACTGCTGTGGTTTCCCAGATACCGCTAAGTTACAGGAAAACCTACATCGGGCAGACTGGCCGTTGTGTGAACGACTAAATGAGGGAACATGCAAACAACTTAAAAGCGCATATGAACGCCCATTTTTTCTGCGTATTGTATACCGTGCTGCTGTACTGTAAGCCACGTTTTTCTGTGGTGATAATCCTAGGTAAGAGTAGCGATAAAACTGCGCAGGAACTGCTAGAGGCATATCACATTCGTATAACTGGTCAAGCGTGTGTTAGTCAAACACCTGTTTTGTTATATGATGCAAAAAGAAATTGTTGGGTTTGACGCAAACACGATGACCTGACACTTGCTCTTTTCTTCCCCTGATGTCGAGAGTGCGCGCATATATATGTAGCAAGTTTCGTGTCTAATAAACAGTTGAATGTGTCGCCGTCTTTCCCTTTTTTCTGTCCTTTAGAACCTTTCTTTTTCCAGTTCTTTGTGCTGCAACACCATGCCGTACAACCTGTACCACTTTCTACGCTTCACAAAACTGAAAGTCAACTTGGGCTCACTGAAACTGGTTATGTATTGCTTGTGTAGTCTCTTTAAAGATTGCTTTCAAACAGAGGTAAGCCATATAATTTTGTGTGGAGCCCCTACACTAATGCTACTGGACATACTTCTTGCTGCCAGCAGTTATTGACATAAAACCAATGGCCGATTGCACAAACAATAAAAATGCATAAAAAATGCTTGATGTCAGATTTCCCAGGTTCCTGTAAACAAAGCAAATTAGCTGCTTTAATGAGAAATTTTGGCAGACTGGGTGGGAATAGAACCTGGGGTGTGAAACAAGGACACTTCTGTGATGCCACAATATCCATGTGCTTTTGGAAGTAACCGTTGCAGATGTAAACGCTACTGAGGGTGAGCTTTGTGTTGTGCCAAGAACTAGGTCCTTATAAATCGGTTGTCAGTCCCTTTAAGGTGTGCCTACTGTGTGTGTTATATTGTGCACGTCGCATTGCAGCCATCTGGTTCACTAAAGATGCTTTCACGTTCCCACACGTAAACAGTCTTAACATGCATCTGCCCTTTTATTGCAGGTACACCTAGGAAATGTATACATTGATGAGGAGTGGCACCTGCTCTAGTGCCATGGCTAGGACTCCGTGTTCTGCAAAGAACTGGCGAAACTGGTGTGGGGAGTTCTGGCACTCAGGATAGGAGCATCACAGGGGCTCTTTGGTGGTGCCTTCTGAACGACCGCAATGTCATTGAGAAGCCGGCATTGAGCCTCCATAAATTGGAAGCTGTGGACAGTATCATCGACATTGTTTCAAATTTGTTTGTGTTATGTTTGTAACAATACATGTATAACAGTGAAATGATTAATTTTCCAGATGCACTTGTTGCATATCTTTCGAGATGTGGTGCCCCTGACCGTAGCCTAGCAGACATGCTGAGAGAAATTAAGTAAGCGTGTAATTGCAAACATGTGTACATGCAGTAAACCTCATTAATTTGAAGTCGTGGGGGCCATGCGAAATGACAGGACTAAGCAAACGCAACTAAAATGGTTTAAAATATATATTTATGTTTTGGCTTCCCACGGGAGACTTGTTCACAATGAAACCAGCAGCAGAGTAGGTAGCGTTCTTATCTGCAGCTCAAAACACGATTAAGGTACTTGGCATACATGGACACGGATGATTAGAGATTCAAGATAACGACACGTAAAATGATTTCATTCCTTAACAATCGAGCGATATTTTCCTAGCTAATTGTGACGTAGTTGCGCAGTGCTCGGCCAGGGCATTCGATGCAAAGTTTCGTTTCTGGACATCATTCCTGTGCTGTTTAAGTCTTTTGTAGGAGTTACCGGTTTCTTCGATGTAGACATACTGACAGTTCGCACACCAAAGGCCCTACACTACGCCTGGGAACTTGTTTTTTTCCGTACGGTCTTTCACATGCACGAGCTCGTGTTTAAATTTTGGAATGTGCACAGCCTCCACATCATATGACCACAACGCATGCAAGGGCCTTGCTTATGCAGGGGACATATGGTATTGAAGCCCATCTTTCGGGAGTCCAGGGTGGGTGGGTACTGCGCAAGCCAGCTGGCACCCTACTGTGTCAATGGAGAACTCAGGGTATCCACAAGCCATCAATTCCCAGTGCACAAGTGAATTGTCTGCCATGTGGTCTTCTGCTGTTGTGCACACATTTTTCACCCAACAAAGGAGAGAGCAGACAACAGACCTCATTTGCGAAGCAGGGTGCACCAGTGTGTAGTTGAGGTAGCGCCTCGTGTGAGTTAGCTTCCTAAACACCTCAAATAACAGGTTTGGCCCTTTAGGTTGCACGAGGCTGTCCAAGAATGACAGTTGGCCTTAAGATTCCAATTCTATGGTGAACTTAATTGCTGCTTGCATTACTGTTTAAGTGAGCCGTGAAGAGGTGAACATTCTGTTGTTGCAAAACTCTGAAACAGTCGACATATCTGGAGAAGACCTTAGATGTCAATTAAACGAATTAACCTTGAGTTAAACCTCGACCTCTTCACGGCTCACTTAAACAATATGCAAGGAAAATTAGGTTCACCATAGAAGTTTAATGTGAAGGTCAACTGCCATTTTTGGACACCCTTGTGCCACGCGAAGGGCCGAACCTGTTATTCGAGGTGTTTAGGAAGCCAACTCACACAGCGCGCTACCTCAACTACACATTGGTGCACCCTGCTTCGCAAAAGAGGTCTGTTGTCTGCTCTCTCCTTCGTTGGGTGAAAAATGTGTGCACAACAGCAGAAGACCACATGGCAGACAATTCACTTGTGCAGTGGGAATTGATGGCTTGGGGATACCCTGAGTACTTCATTGACTCAGTAGGATGCCAACTGGCTCACGCAGTACCCACCCACCCTGGACCCCCCAAAAAAACGGGCTTCAATACCGTACATCCGTGGCATAAGCGAGACCCTTGCTCGTGTGGAAGAGCACGGCAGGAAGAACAAATCCTGACAGGCTTGCCAACTGTCACGAATTTCAGCGCTCCAGGAATGGACAGAGACGCAATGAAAATATGTTAAATATTTTTCCCAAGACAACATAACCCAAAACAAATGAACAGCAAAGTAAATGCGCACAGAATAAACCCTGTACACAAAAGAGATATTTGCAAAACTAGGTATATAATCAAAACAAATTAGATATTATCTGTGTAATGTTTATAGTCTGACTGGCCAAGTGACACAGTCCCCAAGAATTGAATGTTCTGACTGTCAGAGTAGCAGTGAACGTCCGCATGGCGTGGTACAAGATGTCAGTCTGCGTAGTTGCAACACAGCGTAGACATAGACCTTCATTGTGAGTGATGAGGTTGTAGCCCCCTTACGAGACTTGCATTGCACAGGACGCAGTCTGGACTAGTCGGGCATTCAGTGGCTGACGTGGTCAGGTGATTGTGGCACTGGACAAGGCCGGTTACGGCAGTGTAGCGTTGGGCCGGGGTTGCAGAGCATAGTCATGGCGATGTAGTCAGGTCTTGGAAGCTGTTGGCCAACTCTTGGATGTCCTCTCGTCTGTCCGTGGTCCCAAGCTACTACTTCCCATCTCCAAAGCACAGCTAGAGATGCGACTGCTGTGCTTCTCATCCATGTCAACAATGCGCGCTGCTTGGTTTTCCTCCCCTTTTCCTTCAATTTTTCTCTGACACTTCACATGCTTCCTCACCTCATGTATCCATTCTCCATTTCACTGACCAATGTCGTCTGCTCCACATTATCGCACATGCTCTGCCGGTGACTCGTGACAGTGTGAAACGGGAAAGCATGGCAGCAAACATATCCACGTGTCAGTCAGCACTGTGTTTGTCTTTCGTTTTATCTCATCTGTTGGTACTGTTCCTTGCCAAGGTGGTTTGTATTGAACATATGAAAAGAGTGCAGTGCAAACCGGAAAAGAGATAGTACCCCGGCTTGAATGGAAGCATACTCCTTGACTTCAGTTGCCCAAATGGCCAGGAGTGTACACCTTGAGACACTCTAGTTTATGGCATTGTAGGTCTTGAAGGCCGTGGAATTGGCTAACATGGCTAACACTTTTCTGCATGTTTCACTTGATGATTCTCGTAAACCGCAAGTGTTCTCAGCATTATGTTCAAATGCCTTATGCCATTTTAATGTGATATTTAACATGCCTTCCTTCTCTGCTACTAGTGCACTTTTTATTTCGTTGCTTATATGTACCTTTTATTTACTTATTAGTTCTGTAATATCTGCATTGTCATTGTCTTACAGCGACACAGTTACGAGGTGTTTCACAATGGTTACAGTCTATATCCTTTTTATTTATGTGCAATATATGCAGTGCCATTGAGGCTTCCAACATCTTATGGGATGCTGTTAAGAAAAGTTACACTGTGGATGCAGCTGCATTAAATGTAAATGCAATGCTGGTTCGGAGCCTTGAACTTGTTTGAAACATAATTATCAACAATTATAAAAGTTACCTGCATATACCTTGTTTGAATACGTAGCTTATTTGCACGGTTTCTTAATAATTCATAATTTTTGTTGCTCGCATTTTATTATACTGGCTTTGTGTTAAGTAAGCAAGGACCTTGTATGGCTGCTGCCGTAAAAGCAGATGCCAAGCTGCTGCTAGTGTGCATGCAGGCTATCACTAATACAACCAGCCTTGACCATACTCGAGCGCAGCAGCACTTGCTGTGTGTAATCAAGGCTGTGAGCCAGCAATCAGGTCCCTTATTCCTCTAAAGGGTGTGAGAAATCTCTTATAACAATGTTGTCAGATTGGCACAGTAAAACTTCATTTGGGCCTAGTTGGTACATAATTCTGAACTTGACGTTACAGTGCAAACACCTAAGACGAACCACAAGAAGCGCCAGTGTGTATCGTGTCTTTTTGTGGTTTGTCTTAGGTGTTTGTGCTGTAACGTTAAGTTCAGATTGGCGCACTTCTCTGAAAGATTTTTTTTTTTTACTTTTTATCCTTCCCAAGATGTTGTGGAATGAAGCTTCCAAAAGTTGTCATCTCAACTAGTCCACATGTTCTTTTATGATGCGGTCTGCAGCACTGCCTGTTTTTTGCCTTTAATCGTCAGAAGTGAGCCAGGCGGTGGTTCTGAGGCTCTGTAAGCCTTCTTGCACCAGCAGCATTGTCCAGGTGGAATATCAGTAAGGAAGCTTGGATGATGGCCATCAGAAGCCCACTTGTCATTATTCTGCCACATTTGTTGGTTTTCTTCAGCCTGCTTTTTTTTTCAATGTTATTGTATTGTGTTAAGAAATTTAAGCATGGTGTATGTTCGGAGCTAAGGACTTGATCCACCGGCTTCAAAGTTCCTAGAGTCAGTCTGTGCAAGGAATTGTGAGGCGGTGCTGCTATTAAGGGCATTCACTTTCACCCGCTCTTAAAATCGGGGTACAATACAATGAACATTTTACCATCCCTTACGACTCTCTCTTAGCCACTATGTTTGCCTTTCGGTAATATGGGGGAAAAAAGCAAAGCTGAACTCTGCTTTATTTAGTCCACTCTGCCAGCTTGTCACAGTATAAATGGCTCTGTTAGTGCCTACCAGAACTTTCATTCTCCTAATCATTTAATTTTAAAGTGCAACAAGTGTTTTGGCGTCTTCTCAACTTTTTGCTCCCTTAACTCTTGCACATGTCAATATCAATGAGAAATGATGTCCTCTTTACCTTTTGTAGTACCACAGTCTATATTTGTCGGAGAATGCACTGTTATAGCTATGTTATTTCTACAATGACTGTATTGCACCTTGTTTAGGCACTTGTGGCTGATTTCCATGAATTTTTTATGTACTTCATAAGGTCTTGGCTTAAACCTGCAGCTGGATGAGTTGCTTTCTATTCTTGCTGTTTGGTTTGTGCTGATAACACATGGGCAAGAAATAATCAAAAACCAGTTGAGAGATTGTGCTTGCGTCGTCCATTTCTTCCTTGCCTCTGCTTATGCAATAAATTTATTTTCTACAAAGCACTACTTTGCTTACTTTTATTTGGATCTTCTAGCTTGCAAACCAATATATTGTGTATTTCTCAGTGTGGAAAATCAATATTGAAAATTCTTAAATTGGCATACTAGCCGAGTCATGTGAACAGATACTCCCATATGTTGCTGTAAAACCTCCATGATCAATGTAAAAAAGTATTCCCATAGCTTCCTGCAAAAGCTCCGTGATGGATGTAAACACATGCTCCCATAATTCCCTGCATAAGCTCCTTGATGGAGGTAAACATATACTCCCATAGTTCTCTACAAAAGCTCCGCGATGGAGGTAAACACGTGCTCCCATAGTTCCCTGCAAAAGCTCTTCGATGGAGGTAAACATTTACTCCCATAGTTCTCTACAAAAGCTCCGCGATGGAGGTAAACACGTGCTCCCATAGTTCCCTGCAAAAGCTCTTCGGTGGAGGTAAACATTTACTCCCATAGTTCCCTACAAAAGCTCCGCGATGGAGGTAAACAGGTGCTCCCATAGTTCCCTGCAAAAGCTCTTCGATGGAGGTAAACATTTACTCCCATAGTTCTCTACAAAAGCTCCGCGATGGAGGTAAACACGTGCTCCCATAGTTCCCTGCAAAAGCTCTTTGATGGAGGTAAACATTTACTCCCATATTTCCCTGCAAAAGCTCCGCGATGGAGGTAAACATATATTCCCATAGTTCCCCGTAGAAGCTCCGCGATGGAAGTAAACATATACTCCCATAAGTACCTCCACAACCTCCGCTCAGCAGCGGAGTAAATCGTTTACTCCGCCTACCCGGTGTAAATTTACCTCCCATCAGGGAATGCGCTGGAGGACAAGTCATTTACTCCCATCTCGGATCATTTTTGCTAACAGTGTACCCCTCCCCACCCACGCCGGGGCCCCATGATTCCGCGTTTCCGTCATCAGACGCCGCCGCCCCGCTCGTCTGTCGGTCGGGTCAACGCCCCGAGGAAGACGGACATTCGGCGTGCCCCCAACCACCGCCCGCTATATCTCTGCGAGGAAAGCCGGCCATGTCTGCCATCGGTGCCCTTACAGTGAGAAGGGACTACCAGGGTTCGCCGTGAATGTGCCGCGCCCGCAACAAGTTGAACGTTTTAGAGATATTGCCGACTGCGTCGCCGCCACTCAGTGCAGCCATCGACCACCGTCCCGTTCGCCGTCACCAGGCGGCTACCTGTCGTCGCAACGACGACCAGACACTGGACCAGCCCGGGGTCGGTCTGCGAGCCCATGTCCGGAAAACAAAAAGCAGCAACCGATGGAAGCGTGGTTGCTGTTCGTTGAAATGACGAAGATCCCCCGCCGCCGGCGAAGGCGCCGAGGAGACTACTTCGACGACATTTCAGCAAGACGGCGCCATTCCGACGAAGCCTAGAGGCAAAGAATACGCCGATGAAACAAGACGTGACGACGCGACGCACCATTTACAGGTCTACGTGGTGGAGCCGTGATCACGACGCCAATACCTAACTGCCACGCAAGACAAAGTACCGCCGACTTCAACGTGCGTCTTGGCGGCCACGCAGTCACCGCCTTACGGGACCCAGGAGGCAACGAAGCCGTCATGAGTGGAGCCATTGCCGCCCAGTTGAAGAAAGTTAAGAGTGCATCGGAACGCCCTCAAATCCAGACAGCTGGGGCACACCCAATAACACCGACCGGAATCTGCATGGCAATAATTAGCGCTCACGACCGCACGTACCCTGCCATCTTCGTTCGCCTCCAACAGTGTTTACGAGACGTCATTATCCGCATGGACTTCTTGAACCAGCACGTCGCAATCATCAACGTGAAGTCGAAGTCGATAACGCTGTCGGATGATCAAGCGATACCGCCGGAGAACTCTCGTAGTCACCAAGCCTTGAGTGTGCTCGAAGATCAAATGAACATCCCGCCCGAGAGAAAGCGAAACTGATGCTGGCAAACTTCAGCACGAGTTCGAGCACGTCAACAAGGAAACCACTATCGCATACCTCGAGGAAATTTTCGAAACGAGCAATGCGTTTGTCCTCTCGGATTCTGCTGTATTTGCCTCGAGAATCATTGCTCCCGAACCTCGCTTCAACAGAAAGCCAAGCGTCCCCACGGGTAAGCAACAACTCGGAAGTCTTCTCCGGCGATACGAAGCCTACTTTTTGACGTCGTGGAGGATTCGGCAAACACCAGTTGCAAAACACGGCATAATAATTGGATAATCCGCTGCACCACTCCGCCAGAGCCATTGCCGAATGTGGACGCGAGAACAAGCTATAAGGAAACAATCGTCAAAATGCTGCTTGACGACATTATCCAGTCGTCGAAAAGTCTGTCGGCGTTTCCTGTGGTCTTATTGAAGACGGATGGAACTCTGCGCTGCTTAATCGGTTATCGCTGCTTGAACAAAATAACGAAGTAAGAGGTATACCCATCCCACGGATAGACGACGCAATAAACCGGCTCTACAATGCTAAGCAATTTTTGTCGATGTATCTAAAGATTGGTAATTGGCAAATTGAATTAGATGGCAGGGATCGAGAGATGCTGCAGGGGGCCTATTTGTGCTCAAGGTGATGCCATTCCAGCATTGCTCTGCACCTGCAACCTTCTAGCGCGTGATAGACACTGTCTTAGCAGGACGGATGTGGCAGACTTGTCTACTTGGATGACACTGCAGATTTTGCCACGAAGTTGGAAGATCACCTGAGGAGGCTTTAAACAGTACTAGAGGCGATCAAGCCACCTGGTCTCACCTTGAAGCTATAAAAGGGTTGTTTTGCGGACGAAGAAGCTTTGTTTCTAGGTCACATCACCAGCAAGTATGGAGTCCGTTCTGACTCACAGAAGACAGCTGCCATCACTAAATTCCCGCGACCCGTCGACAAGAAGGCCGTGGGCAGATTCGTTGGCCTGTGTGGCTATTACGGGGGTATTGTAAAATACTTTTCATGCATTGCAGAGTCATTAACTCATCTCTCGAAAAGCGACGTCGACATTAAGTGGCAAACATGGTAGCACGATGCATTACAAGAGCGGAAAGGACGGCTGTACTCACAGTCACTGATAAAGAGCAATGAAAAACAGCAGCTTAAGCAACTTTATCCGTGCTAACCAGTCGTGGGACAAATGGCACGCATCTCAGGATGAAATGTATTATAGCATTTGGTGGCTCTTGTACGAGGCATACGAAATCGCAGGGAAGTCAATACGTGGTCACAATCAATGGAGCCATGCACAATTTTATGAAGGAATTGCGTGCCATTCACAAGTCGCATTCCATTCAGAAGTCGCCTGACATAATAAGGTCTGATAGGAGAGAATAATACTTATAAAAACGACGGCGAGCAATATATCTATCATAAAGTATCTGTACGAACTTACGCTGAACATTGCAGATTTGATTGCAACAGCTAACGGAGACGCCATTCCGTGCTACTGACGCTAACTCGAGACGTCGTTTCTCGAGAGCACAGTAAAGAGCGCGCAGACACTCGTATGGACGAAATTTTCTTGTTGACCTAGAAATAATACCAATATATCTCAAAGCGCGTAAAAGAATTGAAGATGCATGCAACCGGAAATCGAGCGTTGAGTCAACAGTAACACCCAGGGCTCGTACATGGGGAGCACGAGATATTTTTCCGGCAAGAAGAATATAATTAAGTGTAGCTGAGCCGTGTTTTCTAGTAACAGACGAAACAGAAGTTTTCCTAATGTTCAATTTAACCATATTCATCAAGCACAATTTCTCGATGTTGCCAATGTCCGCTTGCAAATCGTGGCTCTCCTCTAATTTCTCAATCTTACAAAATATTTTCTAATCATTTGCAAACAACAAAGCCCTCGAGTTCATGACACGTAGCGGAAAATCGTTGCTAAAAACTACAAACAACAACCGCCCATGGTTGGAGCCTTGAGGCAATCCCGATGATGATACAAATTCGTCGGATACACAGCCAGAAATTCTGACAGATTATGGAAGTTGCCAAGGTAGCTTTTGAGCCATATGCAGTGCAATGGGCAAAGTCCGTATTTTTTAGTCTTCACCAGAAGTATCTCATGATAAACCGTGTCGAAAGGCTTAGTCATGTAAAAGTAGATTTAGTACACAAGTGACACTTAGTGACACTGCTCGAAAGTTATTCAGAGCCGAAACACTGCCGCATTTATATACACGAACAACCACTGAGAGCTTCCAACGGCAAGGAAAAACGTCTGTGCGCTAAGTTAAACAAATCGTCAAAGCAGAACTACAAATGTCAGCAAGTCCTTTATGCACCTGGCAATTTCATCGACACCTGTTCAATGTTTTTGCTTACGTTTCTGAATCGCTAATAAAACCTCATGTTCATCGACCCTTTCATACAATAAGCAGTGAGTGCTGTCATCAAAGTGATAACAGTGGTGCTGTCAGGGCGCACAAAGGAAGAGCTAAAGTGGTACGCGAAAGCTTGGCATACATCTTGCGGTTTGAAACAGTGTCACGCAATGTCAGCGCCGAAGCAGCGACCTTATTTTTACTTTGCTTCCGCACAAAAGTCCAAAAAGTGTTCGTTTCTTTCTTGCAGTTCTCTTCGAGAAGTTTCTGAAATTCAGCTTCATTGTGTGAAATAAGTATTTTTCATTATTTATCTACATAATCAATATTTATGTAGCAGTGATCCCTTTAAGATTTTACGTACCCTGTGTGATACAGCTCTTTTTTCTTGACGTAGTGTTTTAAATGACAAGAAAAACAGCTAGGGAATCGAGGCATCCTCGGATGACATTGTGGTATAATTTTTTCATTAATCTTTGCACAAGTTGTATTAGTAGCTCAACGAATGAGTCAACATTCCTGATCTCAGAGAATCGAGACCAATCATAGTTGTGAAGCTCATTGTGCAGCCCAAGATAATCACCGAAAGCATTACTGAATTTTTCTGGCTCGGGTTCACGCACTGGACGAAAAGACAGAAAGAATGGCACCCTAACGCACAATGAGGCTTCTCTACCAGAATAACGGGACCGCGCACCGTTTGAACCTCGAAAACAGGCACGTTAGATATAATTAGATCTAAAATGTCTCCAGCGCAGTTCATCTTGTCATATTAACGTAACCTACAAAACTTATTAAATCAATTACACATCCAGCTTTTTCTTGTACGGCTGTGTAGCCACTGTTCAACAAACCCGGTGCCCATTTGAATTTAGGAAGAATAAATTGCCCGTAAATGTGAAGACTGCACTTTGAAAAACCTATTTTATTCCCAATATGACAAAAAATAACTCATGAAAAGTTAGGATCTGAATTAGGCCGAAAGTAATAACAGTGTGCTTTGTCGCGTGTTGGAATTTCCAACCACACACAATCATCGTACGTATCCATGTCCTGCCTTCTACATGCACCTTATTGAGTACGGCTCTCCATCATAACTCCGCCACCGTATTTAACCTGATCACAGAAAATTCTGTCGGCTATGCAAAGAGCATACTCATCTGAGAAATAAGAGGCACCTGTACATGATGAGTTCAGCCACGTTTCCGTTAAACATGTACTATCATGCTCACACTGGCATACATTCGCGAAGAACACCTCACTTTTGGTTCTAAGCCCTCTCGTGTTTTGATACAAGTAGCGTAGGGCTCGGTGCCGGGCTAATTCAAAGGACGGATGGCGTTGAAAGCGTAACAGCTTACGCCGTCCGGTCACTTTAAAACGCAGATGTCAGTTATTCAACGACGAACAAAGCGTGCGTTGCTATCACTTTGGCTACGGCTAAATTTTGGCCTTGCATACATGGCAGACACTTGGCAAGTGGTAAGTGACCACAACGCTTTGTATTGGCTGTCAACATGAAAAGAACTTTCAGGTCGTATAGCACGATGAAGTTTAGGACTCCAGGAATTCGACAGCACCGTGGTGTGTATGTGTGAGACGAAGCGTTCTGACGCTGACTGCCTGTTGCGCGCCCCTATTGACCCGCCACCGCAAAGCCAACTGGATGACGAAGCCTTCTTAAGAAGAATAGCTGCAGGTGACTTCGCCGAACAGCAACGAGCAGACATGGAGTTACGAAGCCTTGTCGGGTACCTAGAAGGCAAGACCACCGTTCTCCCTGGGGTAATTCTGCATGGCCTGTCCCCATTATGCTCACGCGATGACGTCCCCGTAAAAAATAACTTCGCCGCAGTTCGCGCAAACTATCTTCTCGTTGTGCCCGCCGCACTCCGGCCAGAAGTCCTGCACGCCCTGCACGACGATCAAACAGCCGGACACCTTGGGTTTTCCCGTACGCTCGCAAGTATACACGAGAAGTACTATTGGCCACGCCTGTTGTGTTGTGACATGTTGTGACTGCCAGCAGTGCAATACACCGCCGAGGAGGCCAGCGGGATTATTACACCTGATCAACCTTCCTTGCCGACCGTTTCAACAGGTCGCGATGGATTTGTTGGAACCCTTTCCAACGTCAACATTTAGAAACACGTAGATCATCGTGGCCACCGACTACCTTGCCCACTATGCCGAAACGAAAGCCCTGCCAAAAGGTAGTGCAGTGGAAGTGGCGAAATTCTTCGTCGATAACATCCTGCTGCGACATGGTGCACCAGAAGTCCTCATTACTGACAGAGGAACGGTTTTTACTGCAGAGCTCCACCAATTAATTCTGCAATACAGCCAAGCAAGCAACGGGAGCGCAACTGCTTACCACCTGCAGACAAATGGAGCGGCTGACCAAGGCACTCGCCGACAAGCTAGCAATGTACTACGTCCACGTCCAGCACAAGACGGGGGTTGCCGTCCTGCCGCTCACAACCTTCAGTTACAACACGTCGCTGCACGAAGCAACGCAGATCACGCCGTTCGAGTTGGTTTACAGTAGGAACCCAACGACGACTCACGTCGCCACGTTGCCGCACGTCACCGACGAAGACGAGTTCGGCAGCGGTGCACCACAGAGCAACAACTAATTTCTGTATTTTCTGAAGCTTTGGGCGTGTGCCCATCTACCGTGGAAGGCGTTGCTTCGTCGTTGGACTGGTGCTATCAGCGGCCGTCAGCGGATAACTGCAAGCATTACAAGCTTCGAGTGGCGGAACAGCGCATTCACAAGGACGCCCCCGGTGGACGAATCTGCCTGTATTAGGAGCGACGCCTGAGCTGAGTCTTCAGTTCGGCAGCGGTGCACCACAGAGCGACAACTAATTTCTGTATCTTCTGCAGGTGAGCAATATTCTTTTCTATTTATAAAGCCCGAAATCTTGACTGTGCACTGCTGCCGAACACAGCAAACATTGTATTTGACCTTGCCATCGCTTTTGTTGGGTACTTCTGTAAGACACCTACGATACTTAAACGTAAACGAGTAAGGAGGTGAAAGATATTGCCAAGGCGCTTAAGGACCTGAGGCGAGAACTAAGGACAGATCTCGGGTCATTAAAAGAAAGTGTGAAAAACTGCAATACCTGCGATGGTGTCAATGAAATCATAAGTGAAATGAAGGAACTTGGAAAGGAAGTCCAACGTCTATCAAAGAAAAACAGAGCTGGAAGCTGAAAACTGCAGATTGAGTGAAAGGATAGATCAGTTAGATTAATATCAAAGGATGAACAGCTTGGAAATAGAAGGAGTGACTGAGGAAGCTGACGTCGTCGATGTTGTGAGGAGGATCGGGATTACTCTGAATGAGCCGATTGCTCATTGGCACATTGACATCTGCCACCGTGTGCCCACATCAAACCCCCCCCCCCCCTCAAAAAAAAAAAAAACATTGTTGTCCGTTTCGTACAACGCACAGAACGGTACAAAATTCTTCAAAAAGCGAGAAAGCAGAGGATGACTACAATAGATCTTGATTATGGTGGGGACGGCACACCCATCTATGTGAACGAGCACGTGACCCGCTCAAAGAAGATAATTCTGGGCGCTGCGATCGCTCAGAAAAAAGTCGCAGGATGAAAGTTTGTGTGGGTGACTGGCGGGAAAATTTTTGCACGCAAGGACGAGCGAACCACAAGCCACAGAATTAGCAGCACTGCTGACATCGAGCAGATAATCGTATAGAAAAACTGTAGAAGCTGTACAATGAAAAACAGCTCTAATGGAAGACATACCACAGGAATGCCACTATTATGAATGTGATCATTTTAAGGAAAAATACAAAAAAGGCGAAGGAAAATTTTCAGCAATTTATCTAAATATGAGAAGCCCTAAATATAAGGTTCAAGATATTGAAATGTTTCTGCAGTCGTTTAGCTTAAAATTTACCGTTATAGTAGTTACGAAACTTGGCTGTCATATGAAAACGAACCCCCTTACCTTCAAGGTTACAAATGGGAACGCATAAGTAGAAAAAACAAAAGAGGTGGTGGGATAGCAATTTACTTAAAAGATAAGTTACCACATAAGTATTAGGCAGCATGTGCAGAATGGATGAAAATGCCGAGAGCTTATCGGTGAAAGAGCTTAACCCCACTGTCTGCGCCGTGTACAGGCCACCTTCTGGCTGCGTAGCTGAATTCATGTCGTTTCTTGAAAATTCACTTTGCGCTTTTAGCTCGGCGAATGCGCAGTTTATGATCCTTAAAGATGTAAATACTGACACAATATCCGGTAACTTACATGCTAACACATTTCAAGACGTTGTTCACCAGTACGCGTGCAACAATGTGATAACACTCCCCACTAGGGTGACCGTTGACACGGCCGCATCCCTTGATATCTGCGTCACAAACATAGATAGCGATGGTCTTTCTGCTGGTGTAATCTTGAATGACATCAGCGATCACCTGCCCGTGTTTTGCCTAGCAAACGCATCCTACAAGGAACAACATAATGATGAAGGAAAGCTCTTGCTTGGCACGGTAAACGAAACTGCGCTAAACATGTACAAATGCCATATCTACCAAGAAAGCTGGCAGGCCGTCTATGATGAGCATAACCCCGCAACTGCGTACAAGATCTTCTTGGACAAATTCAAACAGTGCTACAAAACAGCCTTCCCTCTGCGAAACCAGAAAAAAGAAATAAATAGTTAGAAAATCGAGATAACTGCGGACTTATACAAAACAATACGTAAAAAGAATAAATTGTATCACAGTTTCATTAGTTCTCGTAATTGTGACATATTGACTGAGTTTAAAAGGTTCAGAAATTAATTAAACTTTGATTTGAAAAAGTCAAGGAACGATTATTACGAAAGGAAATTTTACAAAATTCAGAACGATCAACGTAGACTGTGGAATACTGAGAACGATTTAACTGGACGAGGGCGAAAAGCGCATATCGTAAGTGAAATTGTAATCGATAATGCCAGTGTAGTTGGGAAAGAGCTTGTTGATGAAATAAATCGACACTTTGTTAACACAGGGGTATATAGTAGACAGGACTCGGAAGCGGATAGTTTTATCACTACAGGGCAGGCTGATTCCATTAGGCTTACACCAGCAACCCCTACTGAAATTGAAACAATTATCATAGCCCTAGAAACCAGAGCTGCAGGCGGGGAAGACGAACTAAATTCCTTACCTATTAAGTATGTCGCTCATCTTATTAGTCCTGTATTCACCCATATAATAAACGAGATGCTTGCAAGTGGTGAGATCCCATATGAATTAAATATAGCTAAGGTCACCCCTGTTTACAAAGGTGGCGATGTGAAAAAGCTTACCAGCTACAGGCCGGTATCTGTTTTGTCGGTGTTTTCCAAGATATTTGAGCGTGTTATTAATGATAGGCTTTCGTCTTTTTTTCATAAACACGAAATAATTACGAAGTCGCAGTATGGCTTTCAAAAACATAAGTCTGGAGAACTAGCTTTATTAAACATAAAGAACAAAATAATTTAAAATATTGAGAACAAACTACTCACTCTGGGGATTTTCTTGGATTTGAAAAAGGCATTCGACACTGTGCAACACGATATCCTTCTTAAGAAGCTTGCTGCGTAGGTGTTCGAAGTGTAGCACAGAATTTAATTACTTCACATCTCTCAAATCGGTATCAGTATGTATGCGTCAACAATCTGCTATCACAAAAATTGAAAGTCTAATATGGCGTCCCTCAAGGGTCAATCTTTGGACCCCTGTTATTTCTTGTATACATAAATAATATAACGTCGATACCAAACTCCCCTGAAATAATACTGTATGCTGATGGCACTAATATCTTCTTCACTGGCACTACAAAAGAGGTCATAGAATCATCACCTAACACTTGCCTCTTGCACCTCTCCAGGTGGTTTAAACGCAACCGGCTGAGTTTAATCACATGCAAAACCAAATATATAATTTTTAAGCCAGCAAATAAAAGAGTCCATCTGTGCTTATCCGAACTTTGAGGAGACGTTATTGAAACAAGTTACAGAGCAAAAGTTCTTGGGCGTATGGTTTACAGAGGACCTTACATAGAATACTCACGTTAACAAATTTAAAAGTGAGCTATTTCGAGTTACCGGCTGCATGTATAAAATAAAAAATATACTACACACCTGGTTGAAACATTGTACTACTCACTTTTCTATTCAAAACTCAGTTACGGCTTTTTAGTATGTAGAACTACGACAGCTTCAAGCTACAACAAACTAATCATTGTACAAAAGAAAATATTGAGAATGTGTGTAAACTATGTGGGTTAATTAAAATTAAATTGAGGGGTTTTACGTGCAAAAACCACTTTCTGACTATGAGGCACGCCGTAGTGGAGGGCTCGGGAATCTTCGACCACCTGGGGTTCTTTAACGTGCACCTAAATCTAAGTACACGGCTGTTTTCGCATTTCGCCCCCATCGAAATGCTACCGCCGTGGGCGGGATTCGATCCTGCGACTTCGTGCTCAGCAGCCCAACACCATAGCCACTGAGCAACAACGGCAGGTTAACTATGTGGGTGACAAATGAGAACTCCGAACAAAGCCGCTCTTCATTAAATAAAACATACTTAAAGCAGATCAAGTTTATTATTTCAGACTACTCCAGTGGGTTTATAAAAATAGCCTACACACAATACCTGTCGGCAGTTGCACTTCATACGCAAACCACAACATCTAAAGCCCGCCACCAGAACTAATCACGAAAGGCAAACATTGAATTATCAAACGATTAATATATTAAACAGTGATCACTATAACGTACAATACACAATCCTTCCACAACTTAATTATAGGGTTTTACGTGCCAAAACCACTTTCTGATTATGAGGCACGCCGTAGTGGAGGACTCCGGAAATTTGGATCACCTGGGGTTCTTTAACGTTCACCTAAATCTAAGCACACGGGTGTTTTCGCATTTCGCCCCCATCGAAATGCGGCCGTCGTGGCCGGGATTCGATCCCGCGACCTCGTGCTCAGCAGCCTAACACCATAGCCTCTGAGAAACCACGGCGGGTCTTCCACAACTTCAAAAATGACTGTAAGAACCTATTAGTGGGCAGGGGCATTGCATTTTCATTTTGAGTAACTTGTGTTCATCCTTGATAACACATGTAACCTCAGTTCTGTTAGATTTTTCTCAGCGCTTGTAAATTATATTTGACATTGTTTCGGCATTTACATTGTACATCAGTCTAAACCTTCGTTCTTTTCTGAAATGTTTCTATCTACTCATCTATTTACTGCATATGCTATTTATTTTCGGGCCAGTGATTCTATGGTTTTCTTTGTTGACTTCTGATGCAAGCCAATTTTATTCTTATATAATACTTATTGCTTATGCATCTTCTGCTCTTTAAAAATCTAGCACGTTGAAGCAAAGGTAGTGCTTTGGAGACATGCGTTCTGAATAATTGAATTTTTCGTTGCTGTGTGCTCTGTGTTAAAGATATGTTTGGCAAATATGCCTGCGAATGATATGCCATGCTGCCTTGAATTGTAGGGGCGCAGAGGCTCTGTCAAGCATTTTCCCTTTACCTCGGCCCCCTACACGAAGATAATCCGTGAAACAATAAAAAAAATAAACGAAGATCCCTGCCGCATATCTCCAGCGCGCAGAAGAAACCAAACAGCTCGTGCACATGCGTGTCAGGAACCAGCACAGGACCGACAGCCGGCACTACAATCTTCTACGTCGAGTACCAGGCCGGCGACCGCGTTTGGACCACGATACAACGACGAGGACTGAGTGAGACACTATTGCGTCGCTGCTTGGGACCCTACAAAATAACCCGACAAATTGGCGCACAGGGCTATCGGGTCGTGCCAGAAAGCGTTAGCAATGAAAGTGGCGCCGCACGCAACCCAATGTCGTCCGTGTGGTAGGTCTTAAAGGGACACTAAAGGCAAATACTATGTTGACGTGGACTGTTTAAATACCATTCTCAAGGGTCTCAAGGGTCCGAATACCTGTATCGCAATTCAAATCTCCTGCCAACCAACCGGGGAGTGGTGACGGTGCATACGAGTAAAACGGCGCCCGACAGACGGCGGTACTGTGTGTGTGTGTGTGTGCGTGTGCGTGTGTGTGTGTGTGTGTGTGTGTGTGTGTGTGTGTGTGTGTGTGTGTGTGTGTGTGTGTGTGTGTGTGTGTGTGTGTGTGTGTGTGTGTGTGTGTGTGTGTGTGTGTGTGTGTGTGTGTGTGTACAGAACGCAAACGCCTCGCCATGGAGAAACCGAGCCATGAGAGAGCGGTAGATTCGCCCCTGCTTTTACTTTTGGTCGAGTAGCATGGACCCTTCGGGCATCCCGCGACATCACATGGAAGTGGAATTCTCAACTACTTGCAGTTTGTGCGAGTTTTGCGAACTAGGAAAACTAGCGCAGCACTACGCGATAACGAAACTACTGAAACGCGAAAGCGTGTGCGGAACAGAGTCGAGCGAAAACGAAACCCCCGTAGCTGTCAACGGTTCTTTGTAAATTGGTCGATGTCAATCAGTTCCTTTTTTGTAAAGGTGAAATAGAACTGGACAAGTAGCATTTTATTTCGTCCTATATTGCAATACAATTATGCTTTTACAACCAGTGGTTAAGCACCAGTGGCATAATTTAAACTAGGAGCGCCTTCGTGTTCGGGCAAGTACTTGAATGTCTCTGGGGAGTGTCTAATCATGGCCTGCATTTACATAATTTTCTCGATTACTTAGGCTCTGTTCACGATAACACTGACACCTTGGAGGTCATCGAGCACTGATCGACCACTTTGGCTTGACTTAATATTTGCCGTTAGTGTCGTCGCTTTAGGCCTTTCTATGCACGAACTTCGGGACTTTGTTTCTTTCTTGCTTTCTTACTTTTTCTTTACTATGGGTGCTTTTGTTTCTCGCTCTCCCGTTTGTAGCACCGGGATGATGCTTCTTCAGGGGGGCAGGGTATTGACCCGTGCACTTATTCAGCTTCATCCGATGACCGCTTTTCAACAAGTAACGAATGTTAAACGTTGTCGCTCTGCGCTCGATCTGTTCTGGCCAACGGCAGCATCAACACCACATCTGCGATCGGTTGTATATGGTTCCGCCGAACGTTGTGCAATCTTATCGCATGCGCGACACGAAGTGTGTAGTAGTTTCTGGAAGGCACGCGATTACGCTGGAAGTTTCGACGTCTGATATCTAAAAGCCGACGCGTTTGAGCCGCAGATAAGGCTCCGATGATCGCCTGCTGTGCTCTCCGCTATCGTCGTGTTTTATGTGTAACCTGCTTTTGTGGACGCAGCACACAGAAAGAAATTCTACAAGAGGGGACACTCGGCGAAAACTTGCAACAAGAAACACGTCACGCCTAGTGGTCACCCCATCCGTTAGTTGACGCGAACATCGGAAAAATAGAATGTGAAGTCAATTTACAGACGTTTGATATTTTATGAATTCCCAATAAAACTAAAAAGTCCTGCGTATAAATTAACTTCTGCTTAGCGACTCATTTTTCTTGCGATACCTAGCAACAAGCTAACGGCATGCCAGGCGCGCATGCGTCATGCGCCAAGCACGCCACCGAAGCGAGCGAAGCCGGCTGCGCACGTGAAGTTCGCCTGTACGGCGACCCGTCTCTTTTGGAAGTAGCCCGTTTGTTGGGCTCCCGGCGTTTCCTTGCCTTCCTTGTGTTTTTCCACACGGCACCACTGCAGTATTGGACTACTCAAGGTGAGAAATTTCGTTCGAAAGTCTGCGACGCATTTCAAGGAAATTTTATTCTTACGACAGAAAACCAAAACTAGTGACGCAGCTGGCGAAAAACAGCTCGGCCGTCCTGGCGCAGTTAACTTGAATTAATGGCTCGCACTCGGAGATAGTTGCGACGCTTTCCATGAGCCCCAACATTACTATAATATATTTCGGCAGTTTTTGATCACGCTTGCCACACCCCGCTTCGTGACGCAGTTGGCGAAAAGCAGCTCCGTCGTGGTGACGGTTTCGCGTGTACTGAATCTTACTGGCACAATATTATTGTAATTATTTCGCTACTTTTGGGGATGATATTGAAGCACACTGGCCGCACCTGGCGTTGTGACGCAGTTAGCGAAGGGTAGCTCGGCCCTGGTGACACAGTTTGGCGCGTACCCAAACTTAGCGGGACAAGTTTGGGACGCTTTTTATGGCCCCGCAATGACATATCCCTTCTTTCGCTACTCACGCTTGTCGAAAACGCGACGACCGATTGCCAAGAGTGATAACACGGGTGTCTGTTACTTCCGCTATCACAACGCACAAAAGATAACAAGGAGCTGAAAAACGAAACCCTCTAAAATCCTATCGTTTGAAATGCTGAAAACAGGCTTTGCCCCCACGCATTTCACTTGAGCGCGAGTTGAAGGCGATCTGCGAGCGCCTAACATGATCTGGCTGAGAATCCGCATGTGTTGTGGCCACCTATCTTCACTTGTACGATCGCGCTGGCTGAAGCAAAGTAGTTTTGGAAACTTGCCGTCACCCGTGTATTTATGCTACTAATGTGCAGGCAACAATGCCCTGGAAGGGTGGAATGCTTGGAAATCAGACGTTTTCTTCATATTTGATGGTATTGTTCGGAAGGAATTTGCTATTTTCGACGCCGAGTATGCAAAAGCGAATTGCCTTTGTTTGTAATGCCGCCCATTCGCTACTCACGCACGCTTCACCTCTACACGCAGTATTCCTGTAAGGTCTGTATACGAAAAATGGTACATGCTTGTAACTTGCTTTTTTTCAGTAGATCACATGCGGTGGAGCTTCGTACGAGAACTGCTGTTGCTTACCTGGCTCCAAGAGTTTGGATCAATGCACAAAGAGCCCAGAACGTGTATTTTTGTAGAGCAAAATAAACGTTTCTTCATTTCAGAAGACGTCTTGCGTTTCCTTTATAAAATCGCACGTGGCACAGATTCGAAGGAGTCCCTTAATGTTCCTTTGCTATCATTTTCACTCAATGATAAATCGATTCCGTGCTAAGGCCTCGCGTGGTTCAGCACTAGAAGCGGAAAAAAAAATTCCCCGTCGATCAGCGGAGCCGGCCTGGCATGTAGCAGCTGGCGTTCAAAACGCGCGCCCCAAAACTGAAACCCGAAGCTGTTAATCGCATCCACTTGGTGTGATACAGTCACTTCGGCCGCTGGGCTCAATGGGAGTACCCTCTCTTCTTGAATTTCTTTCCGTATGGGCACAGGTTCGCCCAATAAATAGTTCAGTTATTCACATTTTGCTGATGTGCTCTGCCCTGTCACTGCCACGTGACAATACGAACTAACAGTGTATACGCAGCTTTCGTTTTAACCAGAACAAAGGCGGGCTCACTGGCACTATTTGTCCGTCAATATTCTGTGATATATAGATCGATAAATAAATTTTAATAAAAGAATGATCAGAATAATCGCTAATGGTCGGGGGCCTTAGTCCAGGGCTCTGCTGGCTCTTGCCCTCTTCTCAGCTGTCTGGATCTGCTTGAGCTGGTCGTCGAGGGCCGAGCTGGACAGCAGTGCCTCCCATTGCTCCCTCGTGGTGTTCTATGTTGTGTAGCGTGCACTTTCACCTAAAGTGGTATTGGGTTGGCGTGGCCCCTCACCACGGGCATTCGTTCCTGCACGCATGTGTAGGTTCGTGTAAGTGCCTGTCTGGAGCCTATGCAAGGCAGCGGCATCCTCTGTGTTTAGGTTTTGATGAGGCGGTGGATATCGCAAGCGGCTCCTTTTGTTGTAGTTCACAATGGCTGAATACTCGAGGTTGACAGGGTCCGGGTCTTCTGCAGCTGGAGTGATGAGTGCTCGGTCACGCACGAATCTTTGAGCTGCTCTGTAGGCCTGCAGATTACCAGTGGTGCCAATCTGGCCCGGTATCTAGACGGTGGCTTAATAATAATAATATTTGGGGTTTTACGTGCCAAAACCACTTTCTGATTATGAGGCACGCCGTAGTGGAGGACTCCGGAAATTTTGACCACCTGGGGTTCTTTAACGTGCACCTAAATCTAAGCACACGGGTGTTTTCGCATTTCGCCCCCATCGAAATGCGGCCGCCGTGGCCGGGATTCGATCCCGCGACCTCGTGCTCAGCACCCAACACCATAGCCACTGAGCAGCCACGGCGGGTAAGAGACGGTGGCTTGGGTTCAGGTTCATATTTGAGTATTTGGGCTAGGACTGGTGTTGCAGATCTTCCGATTCTTCCCTGTAGGAAGTTGCGCCAAGCCTGCTGGGAATGCGTTACCACCGTCAGTTGTTTGTTTCCGAGTTGACCTTCGCGGATGTGTAACGCGATGGCGAGCTCTTCGGCTTCCGTGATCGTGCAGAGCCAAGTCGATGCAGCGCAGGTAACGCGGCCTCGGCGGTCGCATACCACTACCACTGCGCCCTTGTTCTTCGTCCCGTGCGTGGCGGCGTCCGTAAAAGGGGCCGTGGTATGGAACCTGAATTTTTTTCCATGTACTGCGCCTTTTCTGTCGTCTTACAGAAGTGTAGCTAAGGGTCTTTGTTGCGTGGTACCGGGGCAACGCGATACCTGCCTCGGACGTGCCGAGGTATCGAGCGGATTTCTTTCGTTCGTGTTATAGCTTGGAAGCCAAAAGATTGTCGCACCTGCCGGCCCCTGCGAGCCCGCGCAAGTCTCTGTTGTTTCGAGACGTACAGGGCTTCTGTCAGTTCGGTGAGGGTGCTGTTATAACCCTAATGCCAATAATTCTTCAATCGATGTACCCATCGCAGGTGGACAACGGTCTTGAAACCCATCCTCAAGAGAGTGTCAGCCTGCTTCGTCTCGGACTGTGTGAGATGGTAGCAGGGCAGGTTGTATGTGATTCTGTTCACCACTAGGCTTGTGACCAGTCGGAGGGTGTCGTCTTCCTTCATTCCTCTGTTCTTGGACGTTATGTACGACATCATGCGTGATATCGCCTTGACACTGGTTGGACTACAGCCACATACCCAGGTTTTCGAGGATGTTATCGGCCAGATCTAAGAAAGTTGACAAAACCAAAGGAGCTGTTGATAATTACACAGCATTCGATTAAAAACAGAGTGTGCTTTAGAGATTCCTGCGTGCCGAAACTATATGTAGACATTCGTGTGGACATTTATTGTTAAAACAATTAAATTATGCATTTACTTTTTTCATGCCACAACCACGATCTGATTATGAGGCACGCCGTAGCGAGGAACTCCGGAAATATGCACGACCTGGGGTTCTCTAACCTGCACCTAAATTAAGTACACGGGTGTTTCCGCATTTCGCTTCCATGGAAGTGCGGCCGCCGCAGCCGGAGTTCGATCCCGCGACCTCGTGCTCAGCAGCCCCACATCATAGCCACTAGCAACCGCGGCGGGTAGTGACATATTGCTATATAGCGCAGAACATAGACACGCATACTGGGAACATTTTGTGGGTCAATAACTTACATAAGCCGGTTTGCTTTCTCCTATCAGACGAGATACGGATAGAAAGAACGACGCAAAACCATGGGGAGGTTGGAAAAAGAGCTTCCCTAAACAAAACGACGAAACAGTTCAAAAAGAATCTCCAACGAAAGAAAACGTAAAAACCTGCTCTTCTGCACTGATGACGCAGCTTCGCTTCCTTGCCTTCGCAGCTCACTAAAGTTTCGAATTGTGGTTTGCGAGATCAGGTGTTTGCAAGACTCCTATGCGCATACAAAGGCTTAGGATCAGATATGTCCGCGGGAATTTCGCCCCTTCGTCTTCGCAGTATTCTACTCGTGTAGGATGTGTTGACGCAAGGACCGCTAAAAGGATGTCACTACAACTGTTTTTGTAGACAGCGAAATAATTCTTTGCCACCTGTTACCGGTGACGTCCAGGTACCTCTAAAGAAGAATTTTGCCAATGCACATGTGCTGAAAGCAAAATCTTTTCTTTGGTTTAGGTTCAAATTGTATTTAACTCAAAATTTCAAGCATAGCGTGGAAGCAATTAACGTCTATGTAAACAAGCGTGCCACAAACCATAGAAGCGACGACTGCGCTCTAGGGCCGACTATGACCTCATATCGAGCAGTATGTACCATTCACAAGAAACAAATGAAGATCTGCACTATCGCCCATGTAAATTACAAACGTTGAACGAGCAATCTGCGGTATTTTCGAGGCCGGTTTTTCCTGCGAGAGCTCGTATGGCTAAAATGGCAAGGCTTTCGCTGACGAACCCGAGTCTGGTTTACCTTGGCTCGTGACGGCAGCTGTTTTAAGGCTGTCTCCTTTATCTCTCCATGGCACTAATTACATTTCTGCTATCAGGCTTTAAATCAGGGAAGCCTAATCACGGCAGCTTCATCGAGACAGGGTTACTTAGAGCAATGCAGGGCGAACTCTGGCCAAAGTAGCACTTGACAAAGATAGGGGTGCGCCTAAAAACACACTTGTCTGCATGCGATCGAAGGAGTGGCGTGCTTTTAGCAGTCTAGCATGCAATTAGCATGATCGCCTTATGCTACTTGTTAGCTTACAATTAGCACATTTTGGCGTGCCGTTAGTGTCTTTTATCTAGCCCCTGAAACGTCGCTCTCGCTGGCGAAACAGAAAAGGAAATTACATGTTTGACTGATAAAAGTGAGAATACGCGCTCTTCTAGCTGAAAGAGAACATTAGTTTTACGCCTGCCATGTACGCCTGTGCCATCGCTGTGTAGTTTATTCAAAGTCAGATACGCTGAAGCCTAAGTCTACAGCGCTAGTCTGATAAACTGGCTGCCGTTGGGAGGCCGCGCTTACTGAAGCTTTCTTTCTGGCGTCTGAAGCTATAGACACTGCGGTTTGATGTGGCGCGCCGGTGTATAATGCAATTAGCATTCTTGGATTACATCCCCTATACTAGAGATATAAATGTCTTTTCAGGCATACAGTTTGTCACTACGTTGCTTGAATGCGAATCGCATTAACGTCTACATCATCCTTAGATGCGTTCTGCCGGATGTTTTTTTTTCTTTTTTCATGTTGTAGTTCAAGACTCTGCAGAAAACAAATATGTTCCAGCTTCTCCAGCGCCGAGAACTGCATGGAATACCCTCACTTGGCGGTAATCCTGATTTGGTGGGTCACATGGTGCACAGAGTGCACGACAACTGGCCCTTTATTTATCCTTGTCCTGGCGCCCATTTCATTGCACTTTCTTGAACTGACCTCTATAAGGACCCTGTTTATCACATTGTTGTTAACGCGCGGGAAAGCCTGCACTTGTTAGCCTCTGCACATCCAGGCAACCACATGACGGCTTGATGAGGGCTGAAAAGAAGCAGTTAGAAACTATGACACACTTTTTTTTTCAGACGTTTAGCGTTCTTTCGGAACTAACCGCGATTTTCTTGTGACTGCCCGACCGTTTTCACGAGCCAATCCCTAAGATAGTAAAGTAGTGTAGTCTAACATAGTAGTAACGTAGTTTTACGGTACTACCGCGTGGTTGTACGCTGGTGGAGCCGGTGGTACAGTAACGCGAGGCGGCGGTACCAGTGGTACCGTGTGGCGCCGTACCACATGTTGTAAGGGGAGCCTCTTAAGACGCGGACGTTACGACGCTGCGCACGCCGGAAGACACAGGCGCTGTCGTTTGAGACTCGGCTCCTCTAATCACAGCCGCTGCGCCTGTTGTCACCACCTCTCCAATCACAGGCCACCGCAGATGCTGCACGGGGTCCCGAACTGGTCCTTGAGCAAGTGGCGCTCTAAGTGCTGGTTGGCACTCGCGTACGGCTAAGGCACGTGCGGTGGCAAAGGGAGCGCACAGTTCAACACGGTGCCACACACGACCACTTCCCGAAGCATGCCGAACACATTCTTGTATAGCAATGTGGGTTGCTTCTTCGTAACGTTTTCCTTTTCTTAAGACATGTCTCTCTACCCTTATGAAGGCTGCAAATGTTTAAGATATCTCAGTTACAGCTAGCCCAGCTTTTAGCCTTATGTAATAGCGTGTTTCAGTTATGAAGCATAGGTTAGTGTCAGCCACGTTAGCGCCATGCGTGCGACCGCATGTCGCTAACGCTTGGGTACCTAAGGATACCAATCACAGATACTGCTTTCGTTTCAACTTTTAGGCACGCCTGATGCTTCTTCAACAGACGAGGCAGTCGCGCCAGGAGATGACCAAGCTGGCAGAGAAAAGCTATGAAGAAGGACTACATATGGCCCGCTTCTTCATTGAAATAGACCGTAAGCCTACGTTGTGCAGTCATGAAATCTTTCAGAGGAATACGCTGATCACAGAGAGCCATGCGAACGCGCTTAACCATTGATGCTCGTTTTTATTAAGCTGGAGAAAGCATTTCACACCTTGGGGTTTAATTGAAGTTTTGCCGTTATATAAAAACATACACCGGTAAGCATCACCGCACTTCTGTCGTGAATTCGTTGCCCTGGAAATTTGGTCCATCTTTGGTCAATGGTGAAAATTTAAACAGGCAGGCACACTCAAATTATGGCTGGCGATAGTCTTCTAAACGCGTTTTGCCCTAAAAAAAACCTTAGAAATTCGGTCTTGCTGATCTCAAGTGCTGTTGAATATTGAGGAACGAGTTTTGTTTTATTGACGCTAAGATAGGCATTGTCATTGTATAACTTGAAAACCATCTCTTCTGATCTCTTCTGTACAGTCACGCAATTATTCGCACCTCTGCTGCATGTCTTTTAAAGGGACCCTGAAACGATCTTGGCGATTTTCTACAAACGTACTGAGTCGTTAGAGTAGGTCCTTCTGATCATTAATTGATGCATCTAAGTGCTCTGCGTAAAGCGTGTAATTTATTATAAGGTTTTAAAAATACACATCGCTGCCGATCGTAGCGCACTGCTCGGCGGAGTTTTAAGCCGCCCCTACCCATATGATGCAAATAACCCATATTACGTCACGTGGACGAGCTATCTGATTGGCTGACCAGGGCGCGTGGTCGATAATTTTTCCAACTGTATGGTAAACAAATAATCTTCGTAATAGTTGGAATGTTAGTTCATTTGTTTTTATAAAAAGAAAGTAATATAAAGAGAATGCACAAGAACAATTTTTCAGTACACTTCAGCACTTCCGGCACACAGCAAGTGTCGTCTGCTTGTGTTACAACGTACTCCACTTTGACGAGAGCTCCGCGGTCAGAGTCGGTCTCAGTCTTTTCGCGAGCACTATGATTCGACTTTGTTGCCTTGTGGACTGCAAACCTAGCGACTGGCAATATGTCAAGCTGCGACATCGTGTCCCTCTGCAAGACAGTATACAAGCGAACTGGCTGCTGCGCATGGGACTGCCGGTATCCGATCGGCGCCACGCGTTTGTGGCCGTCACTTTACACCGGAAGATTACTAACGCAATACCGTTTCGCGAGTCCAGTATTAGGGCAAACGCAAGCGCAAGGGGACATGGTCTGGCCGCTTGACTGTGCCGGGATGAGCCACGAGATGAGCAGAAGGGCAAATGCGAATGGTCTGCACGGTGCAGCCACCTGGTGGCACAGAGGTCAACCATACACAGTAGCAGCAACGAATTGTGTTATTTGCTGCTGGTGTGTATTTTTCGCAGTAGTGTAATCATCAACACGTTGATTTATAAATGTTTAAAATGCTTTACACTTGGTTATAGCAATATTAGCGCTTTGTTTGACTGGTTAAGCGTTGCGCCAGCAAGTGTCTGGACCGTGCAGACCGATCAGGCTGCTCACGTACGTCTACGCTAAAGTTCCTTCATCAGCTTGAGTTTATGCCTCCAGTCATTTGCCGAAATGACCAGCTTGCCTGTTTTTAGCGGAGTACCGGACACGTTCGGCGCTACGACAGAATGCTCGCAACGCACGCTGCTTCGATAGCTCTCGGTCGACGGCCAAGCGGCTAGCGGAGAGGTCTCGCGCGGGAGGGGGCGTGCTCCTAAACAACCGGAAGTGAACGATATGAGGTCGCATCGTGACGCTGAACCAGTGAAGGCGGAGCTTAGCGCCGCTCGCTCGGCGAGCGAGTTGAGGAGGAAAAGCATAGCTAGAAGGAGGGTAACTTCTAATCGCTTGCAGCTCCATTAATACGTAACGCTTCACTTAAATTGTGGTGCGAATGTTCTACTTAAGCTGTACCCTACGCGCCTACAAAATTTGTCCGAACCGTTTCAGGGGCCCTTTAATATCGACCAGTGCCCCACATGCTCATCCTGACACCCAAAGTTGGAACTGACATTATCAGACCCATCCTCTTCGCCACTGAAAATGTCTTTGTGGACGGTAACAGTTCACTGTTCTGCCTTGAAGCTGTGTCGTTTTGTTTTTATACAGCATGTTTCAGAATAGGAAAATCCTGAAATAGTCAACCGGAACATTCAACAGGGCACTCTGAAATGGTGAATTATCGATCTTATATATCTCAATGCAATGTATCACCGTCCATTTCACCTTCTCGGTTGAGAAGACGCCCGCTATTGCAGCAAGTTCAGTTTTCGTTTCCCCCGTCCTCACGGCTTGTGTCGATAATTGGAGGCGTCATGTCTTGAAGTATGCATGCATGAGCTTCGTCATCTTCGTCGCTGAGAATCCTGTCACCACTGTTCTCCTTCCGTTTGAAGACACGTTCTGAGTGGGCTTGGTCCATCGAAAGAACGCACATCCATTAGATAAAACGAGTGCAACACTTTCTAATTAATTGAAGTCCTTCTCCAAGTCATACACGCGCGTTCCGAAATAAACAAAGGATAAGAGCGTCATACACAGCCACATCCTGAGCCTTGCATTGCCGCAGAACACGTCGATTGAAAGAACCACCAGTGTCACCACAACAGGTGTCAATGGTCTGCCTGGTCACCTCATTTCACTATCGCGGATAAATGAGGTCCCTGTTCTATTTGGCTACTTATCCCTCAAAAGCCTTCTACTGTGTAGGGTAGCAAACCGTACGCGCGTCTGTTTGACCTATAACGTAAAACTATTCCAATATGTTCTTATTCCAATCTCCTGGCGTCAAATTTGCGTAACCGCCGACGCAAGCACTGGGCGGTCACCCGCAGGTTTGTCTGAACAAACCAATCAAACGCTCTCCTCTTTCATAGGAGGTGGTCATGAGGTTCAGAGGAGGCTGAGCGGCTCGTCGTATCTGATTGGCTGACAAGAGGCGAGGAGCATGCTCAAGTGGAAAGGGATTCGATTGGGGCGAGCTACTGCATTGAAAGTCGATAATCGTATGAAGAAGTTGATGCTGGCGTCTGCCATTGGTCCGCTTTCCCTTAGCTGGCGGTGGCTGGACGAAAATCGCGACGGCATGCAACGGAAGCCTAAGAATGACGCTAAAAGGGATCCTCAGCAAAGAAGACTTGGTAGAATGAGGTCGCAAACGTGCCAAATGTGCTCGAAAACGTTACACGCCCACGCAAGAAGTTTTAATATGGACAAATAAACCCATGCTCTCCGGCAGGTGCGAGTAGCCAACACCTGAGCGATCGGCGTCAACCAGCTTTTATGTCTTTCGCAACAGGGTAGCCTGCGGATATTGAGAAGAAAATCCAGTTTTGTTCGGCATATTAATGCATCTTTAATGTGTTCACGTCGCTTTGGCGCCTTGAGTTTTTGCGGTTTTGTGACGTCGCGTGACAGGCAGGTGAAGTGGGTGTAGCCCCAAAACTTTTGACCAATAGCCGGGGGCTAATGGCGAAAAAGAGTCGAATCAGAAATAACTATCTGTCTTTTTTTCGGTCAAATGATGCATCATCAATGTGTACACGCCATATCAGATGGGGAGCTATCGAGGTTTCGTGACGTCGCGTGACAGACATGTGATGTGGGGGTGGTCAAAAAAAGTTTTTGATCAATCCTGGAGGGCTCATTACAGAATTGGAATAGAAAAGTTTGGAATAGTTTTACGTTATAGCGCCCCTGGTTGACCTTCCTGCCTTTCCTTCCTTTTTTCCTCCTCCTGCTATCATGCGATGCATTCCCACCTAACAGTGGAGTACGGAAAAAAAAAAGCGCAAATGCCCGGTGTCGCGTATTCGCGACATCGAGAAAATCCAGCTATTTCATAGCCAAAACCACACTGCGGAGGGTTGATAGTAAGTAGAGATGCTGAGTGGCACGAGAAGAAAAACAAATTTTCTTTTACGACCCGTCCCATTTAGTGTACGAATAGAAAACCAAGTAACAACCCGAAATTGCACTTGCTCGACTACAGCACAGTTGTCTCGATGTGTTCTTGCTTGTAATCCTGATTATTGCCCGGAAGCGACAATTGAAAAAAATTTAACGATGTAGCCGTCTATGGAGGACACAAAGAGAAAAGAATGCCTGCTGTCTTGGTGCGTTAATGCGGAGTCAATTGATCGGTACGTCGCGGATATGCGACACGAGACAGTCAGGGGTTGAGACACGATTTAATTTTGCGGTCTTTAATTATCGCAAGCTTTCACACACCGCTCTAGGAGTCAGTTTGCTCCACCAAATAGGAAAAAAGTAACGCACACGCTCATGAGGGTACTAATTTATACATTTGGCAAGTAAAAGCCAGACGTCAACAGATTAAAAGATACAACAAATGATATGCACGTGGCCTTGCTACAATAATTCGCCAAACAATTAAAACAGCCGTTATTCCATTTTTCCGACGACAGCGGAGCAAGCACCCAGTATGCAACCTGCCCCTGTGGCCGTATGCATGCGCCTTCTAGCGTCAACACTTGAGCGAGCACCTTGAAGGGCTCACCGGTGGTCGTATCACAGCTCCTCAGCTTTCGCGCGCAACTGGCCCCATAAGAAATGAGAAGGTACATCGGCACGTAAAGACCGTTCAATGAAAATTACAAGGAAGAACAATGGAAGCAACGCAGGCGTCTATCTTGCGCCGTTCTACTTGCTTACTTGTAGTGCTTGGCTTAAAAGAAGGGCTTATGCTTGTCTACCGTCCACTGGTGCGGCATCGCCATAAAGCAGCGCGCGATCTCACACTTTTGCTTCCAGCGCCAAGACCTGCAGCACAAAGATATCGAGGCCACTGCACCATGACGCTTTGGAAGGACACTTGATCGCTTCATTACAGTCATCATTAGTGTCTTGCCTAGACGCAAGTGCACGTGTTACTATTAGTAATTACTGTGAACACTGCAAAGGACAGGCCGTTCTAGGCAGTGTTTCCGTTTCTGGACGCCATTGTGTGGTAACCTTTATTACCGGACACATGGAATAAATATTATACCAACTCTATAATCAGATCGATCACTTTTCAACATATCATAAAAGCTAAAAACGACGGGTATGGAAAGGATGGAGACAAGAAGAGTGTCGCCGTCGGTTCTTTTTTTTTTCTTTTTCTTTAGTTCTGCGATTGTACGTCCCAGAACCACGATATGATTACAAAGGCCGCCGTAGTGGGGAACTCTGGATTAATTTCCACTACCTGGGCATCTTTAACGTACCCTCAGTGTACTGCACACGGGCGTTTTCGCATTTCGCCCCCATCGCGCAATGCGGCCGCCGCGGCCGGGATTTGAAACCGCGATCGCGTGTTTAGCATCGCAACGCGAAAGCCACTAGGCAACCACGGCGCGGATCCAGTCGTTTTTAGCGCTTAATACTTGTGACACTGTCATACGAACGAGGCTGAACATCAACGCTTCAGAAAGCGTACCTCGCTCTGCCGCTGAGCACTTCCCCGAGCACTCGACGTATTTGCAGTTTATGGTGGCCGTTTCTGCATAATGGAGCCATACAAACAGAAGCCAAGCGGTCACTGCTAGCACTGCAAAATGTATTGGTGCATCAGGGAGAAGAGAAATTTCACGCGGACGGTAAGCTCAGTCCTAATCAATCACAGTGGTTGCTGAGCGCGGCGTGGTGACTCTGCACGGTCATCGTCGAGCAAAATTTGTCGGTAGTTTCTTGACAAGCTTTCCCATCAAGCGCCGGCGCCAGAGGCTGTAAGAATAGTTTCCATGGTTGGGTCACAGTCAAGAAGACGCAGATACTTCTTTCCTCAATGGCGAATCGCTGAGCGCGTGTATTTCTGGCCAGATCTCGGGATGAAATTCCACATCGGTGTTTTCGTTCACGTTATTTGAACGAACAGCCCGGAAAGCCGAGAGGCGTTCATTCCGGATGAGCGCAGATGTGTCGTGCGTTCGTCCTGCAGAGGCTATCGTTGAAATAAAGGTGAGCTTTCCAATCCAAGTTCTGACAGGTTTCTTTTGTTTTTACAGCACAGTTCAGTAAGTAACATTTTCTTTTTTTCTATCCTAAACACGCCCGAGGCCACCAATTTTCTCGAATCACGTGAATCGTTTCTATGTTCACTGGCGATGGGCCATTGTCGAACCTAGAGGACTAGTACTCTTGTTAAACAGCAGCTTTGCTGCGCATCTTGTCTTACGTTCTCTCCACTTACAGACTAAGCGGGAGAAACATTTAAGGGCTTCTTAACTGCCGCGCTGCCATTACGTCTTGCCCGCCAGTGCACCTCACGTGTCGACGCCCGATGAGCGCAAGATCCGCCTCGGGTGCTTGCTGTTTCGCTTAATGACATCGTTCACCAATGTGGCAGATGAGGAGCTTCAACCGTCTTCGGTTGGCTTAATGATTATAAGTGCCGGGCCACTCCAGTGAACGGTGCCATGCGATCTACATATGACATTAGAGAGTTTTAGAGTAGTGGCCTCAAACTTAGCTTTGCGGGTGTTAGCGTGGGGCACGCAGGAGTGAAGGGGTTTGGATTAGTGTTTTGCGTTTGCGGATCGCGTCTTGCGCTGACGGGGTCGCTATGGCGTCAAGAAGAAAAGCTATCAGAAATAATTAAATAAAATATGCCACTTTATTATAAGAAGAATAACTTTGACTTCGCGACGCAATACCCAAACGCAGTTTGAGTGTCGCGCATGCGCAGTGCCTTCGACGCTATTTCTTTGGAGGCCCAAACGTTTGAGGCCCCTGCTCTAAAACTCTCTATTATCTATTCGCGCAAACTATGCACGAGCTCGACGTTTCCCTGTCAGCGCCTGAGTGAAACAATGTCCCCGGTAATTTGATAACAGCATTAGACTACATCATTAAAGCATGAAAGTGTCGAAAGCAAAGCTCTATTGCTTTTTACGCGCCACTTTCAATACAGCTTTTGTGGCTCCTGTGAAGTTAGACTGCTTTTATGCCGCTCTTTCTATTGCCGAATACTGGAGACCATGTTTCCGTCTCCCAAGTCTATTTTTGGTCTCTACTATTTGGTAGCAGACTGCAAACGTGAAACTGTGATTATGGTGATTGATATGTAATAGTGCTTTGACACTCAGTGCGGCCTAAACGGGAGTAGTAAGCAGCATAGCTTGCCTTCACTAGCGTTAAGCGTACTACGGATCGCGCCTTACAAAAATTACAAATTGTCTTTCTACTTTTTCACGTTACGGCACCATAAGCATTGCAATCTACGAATTGTAGATTGCAATGTGCGATTGCAATGTGGAGATTGCCGGTGAGTTTTCGAGGCTTATACACTTGAAATGAATTTCCAGGATCACACCCGTTTCGAGATATTATTTCCCAAAGTGTGGGACGAAATACATCGGCGTGCCAGTAACTTCTGTGCTTGAGTGCATAGGAACCGTCTTGTTAAATATGTAAGTGGAACAAGAGTGCATTTTTACGGCGACTTTTATGGCGCATATCTCCAAAGTGGTGCCACGCTGGAAATTCATTCCATCTGGATACGCCTTGCCAACTCAGTGGCTTCAACTGGTAATTGCCATATGTGCACTAAAGTGGTTAATTAACAACCTATATAGCACTTTTTAATTAGTTGTATATGTGTTTCGAGTACTTGTGCAAGTAAGGTGCACATCCCTGAATAATCCAGCTCAAGGGCTAGAATTATCTGCAAAAGTAATCTGCAACAAGTGATCGTTCAAAAGCCATAAACCTTAATAATGACCCGCCCGTGTGTTCCGGGCAAGTGTTTGCCCCCCCCCCCCCCAAAAAAAAAGAACGAGAGAGGAAAGCACGCAAATTACGTGAGATGTAGGGCATATTTTGCTGCGGACTTTTGTCACTAAACGTCATGTGATCAGCGTTGGGCAGTATCGAAGGTACATGTATCTTACATATTATCTTAGACGCTCTTTACGTATCTTGTATCGGTACCATGGTATGTCTTTCAAGACTTGCACCAGTATCTGCATTCTCGATACATAAAAAAAAATACATTGTCTATTTTAAGGTACAAGATACTGCTACCGTTCGAAGCTATAAACGTTGCCTGAACTCCGTTTCTCAAGCTGATACTGCTTATACTAAGCCACCTGCATTAAACTAGAGGTAGCGAAATTATTTTGTCTTTCCGCCAGAGCCCTCCAACGAGGGTAGGTTACGAGGTCTGCGCGCGCCTATTGGTTGTGGTGTTGAGCGCAGGTGGAAGTGAGACTCCAGCCGTCCCAAAGTAAAAAGCCGTTTATTTAGCATATACAACCAAATATATAATGAAGAACAGAAGCGCCCCCTGGGGAATAAAGAACTGAAATGAATAACGAAACTGAATATAACATACTCCCTCCCTTATTTTTAGTGGTTAGTTGTTAGTAAGTAACGAAAACCCCAACGCATGCACACTGTACTTATTTACACATATTTACAACCTATGTACACAATGACAGAACACATATTTACAACACAATGTCAGACCGCGAACTAATTGGTCAGATAGTCTTGGAGCCAGGCCGGTGGCCGGCGCTCTCGGGTCGGCCGCGTTGGACGTCGCACTGGCGACGGGCTCGTTGGCTGCTGCTGTGGTATGCCAGGAGACAGTGCCTGCGTCCTGGGAGAAGGGGGCTGTAGCACGGCAGGCTGTGGTGCCTCAGGAGACCGCGGCTGCGGCGTCGCAGGCTGTGGTGCCTCAGGAGACCGCGGCTGCGGCGTGGCAGGCTGTGGTGCCTCAGGAGACCGCGGCTGCGGCGTGGCAGGCTGTAGTGCCTCAGGAGACCGCGGCTGCGGCGTGGCAGGCTGTGGTGCCTCAGGAGACCGCGGCTGCGGCATGGCAGGCTGTGGTGCCTCAGGAGACCGCGGCTGCGGCGTGGCAGGCTGTGGTGCCTCAGGAGACCGCGGCTGGGGCGTGGCAGGCTGTAGTGCCTCAGGAGACCGCGGCTGCGGCGTGGCAGGCTGTAGTGCCTCAGGAGACCGCGGCTGCGGCGTGGCAGGCTGTGGTGCCTCAGGAGACCGCGGCTGCGGCGTGGCAGGCTGTGGTGCCTCAGGAGACCGCGGCTGCGGCGTGGCAGGCTGTAGTGCCTCAGGAGACCGCGGCTGCGGCGTGGCAGGCTGTGGTGCCTCAGGAGACCGCGGCTGCGGCGTGGCAGGCTGTGGTGCCTCAGGAGACCGCGGCTGCGGCGTGGCAGGCTGTGGTGCCTCAGGAGACCGCGGCTGCGGCGTGGCAGGCTGTGGTGCCTCAGCAGACCGCGGCTGCGGCGTGGCAGGCTGTAGTGCCTCAGGAGACCGCGGCTGCGGCGTGGCAGGCTGTAGTGCCTCAGGAGACCGCGGCTGCGGCGTGGCAGGCTGTAGTGCCTCAGGAGACCGCGGCTGCGGCGTGGCAGGCTGTAGTGCCTCAGGAGACCGCGGCTGCGGCGTGCCAGGCTGTGGTGCCTCAGGAGACCGCGGCTGCGGCGTGGCAGGCTGTAGTGCCTCAGGAGACCGCGGCTGCGGCGTGGCAGGCTGTGGTGCCTCAGGAGACCGCGGCTGCGGCGTGGCAGGCTGTGGTGCCTCAGGAGACCGCGGCTGCGGCGTGGCAGGCTGTGGTGCCTCAGGAGACCGCGGCTGCGGCGTGGCAGGCTGTAGTGCCTCAGGAGACCGCGGCTGCGGCGTGGCAGGCTGTGGTGCCTCAGGAGACCGCGGCTGCGGCATGGCAGGCTGTGGTGCCTCAGGAGACCGCGGCTGCGGCGTGGCAGGCTGTGGTGCCTCAGGAGACTGCGGCTGCGGCGTGGCAGGCTGTAGTACCTCAGGAGACCGCGGCTGCGGCGTGGCAGGCTGTAGTGCCTCAGGAGACCGCGGCTGCGGCGTGGCAGGCTGTAGTGCCTCAGGAGACCGCGGCTGCGGCGTGGCAGGCTGTGGTGCCTCAGGAGACCGCGGCTGCGGCGTGGCAGGCTGTGGTGCCTCAGGAGACCGCGGCTGCGGCGTGGCAGGCTGTAGTGCCTCAGGAGACCGCGGCTGCGGCGTGGCAGGCTGTAGTGCCTCAGGAGACCGCGGCTGCGGCGTGGCAGGCTGTGGTGCCTCAGGAGACCGCGGCTGCGGCGTGGCAGGCTGTGGTGCCTCAGGAGACCGCGGCTGCGGCGTGGCAGGCTGTAGTGCCTCAGGAGACCGCGGCTGCGGCGTGGCAGGCTGTGGTGCCTCAGGAGACCGCGGCTGCGGCGTGGCAGGCTGTGGTGCCTCAGGAGACCGCGGCTGCGGCGTGGCAGGCTGTAGTGCCTCAGGAGACCGCGGCTGCGGCGTGGCAGGCTGTAGTGCCTCAGGAGACCGCGGCTGCGGCGTGGCAGGCTGTAGTGTCTCAGGAGACCGCGGCTGCGGCGTGGCAGGCTGTAGTGCCTCAGGAGACCGCGGCTGCGGCGTGGCAGGCTGTGGTGCCTCAGGAGACCGCGGCTGCGGCGTGGCAGGCTGTGGTGCCTCAGGAGACCGCGGCTGCGGCGTGGCAGGCTGTGGTGCCTCAGGAGACCGCGGCTGCGGCGTGGCAGGCTGTGGGGCCTCAGGAGACCGCGGCTGCGGCGTGGCAGGCTGTGGTGCCTCAGGAGACCGCGGCTGCGGCGTGGCAGCCTGTGGTGCCTCAGGAGACCGCGGCTGCGGCGTGGCAGGCTGTGGTGCCTCAGGAGACCGCGGCTGCGGCGTGGCAGGCTGTAGTGCCTCAGGAGACCGCGGCTGCGGCGTGGCAGGCTGTGGTGCCTCAGGAGACCGCGGCTGCGGCGTGGCAGGCTGTGGTGCCTCAGGAGACCGCGGCTGCGGCGTGGCAGGCTGTGGTGCCTCAGGAGACCGCGGCTGCGGCGTGGCAGGCTGTGGTGCCTCAGGAGACCGCGGCTGCGGCGTGGCAGGCTGTGCTGCCTCAGGAGACCGCGGCTGCGGCGTGGCAGGCTGTGGTGCCTCAGGAGACCGCGGCTGCGGCGTGGCAGGCTGTGGTGCCTCAGGAGACCGCGGCTGCGGCGTGGCAGGCTGTGGTGCCTCAGGAGACCGCGGCTGCGGCGTGGCAGGCTGTGGTGCCTCAGGAGACCGCGGCTGCGGCGTGGCAGGCTGTGGTGCCTCAGGAGACCGCGGCTGCGGCGTGGCAGGCTGTGGTGCCTCAGGAGACCGCGGCTGCGGCGTGGCAGGCTGTGGTGCCTCAGGAGACCGCGGCTGCGGCGTGGCAGGCTGTGGTGCCTCAGGAGACCGCGGCTGCGGCGTGGCAGGCTGTAGTGCCTCAGGAGACCGCGGCTGCGGCGTGGCAGGCTGTAGTGCCTCAGGAGACCGCGGCTGCGGCGTGGCAGGCTGTAGTGCCTCAGGAGACCGCGGCTGCGGCGTGGCAGGCTGTAGTGCCTCAGGAGACCGCGGCTGCGGCGTGGCAGGCTGTGGTGCCTCAGGAGACCGCGGCTGCGGCGTGGCAGGCTGTAGTGGCTCAGGAGACCGCGGCTGCGGCGTGGCAGGCTGTAGCGCCTCAGGTGACCGCGGCTGCGGCGTGGTAGGCTGCAGCGCATCAGGAGACCGCGGCTGCGGCGTGACAGGTGGGCCTGGTCCCCAGGTGCCCCTCTCCGGAACCCTGGAAAGCTTGGAGGCATTCCACGTACGGCCGTCTCCAAGTCGGAAAGAGGCTGGTCCCCTCCTCTTGATCACCTCAGTTGGTGATGAAAAGGCGCAGCCTCCCTTGAACCGAAGAGACGGTTTTTTGACGGGGACAAAATCGCCTACGGCTATCTTCGTCTTCTTGGCGGCTCTCCTTTTGTCCGTGTAGTGCTTGCTGCTTTGCTGCCGACGCCGAACCCTTTGACGAAGTCGCGCCAACTCCTTGGCTGGATCTTCCGCAAATGCTGGTGCCGAGAAACCCACGATATCCAGCCTGGTTCGGGGCATTCTACCTTGCAGCAGAACTGCTGGGGCGACCCCGGTGGTGGCGTGCGGAGTACAGCGGTAAATGGCAAGGTATTCTGTGACAGCTTGCCAGAGTGGTCGTCTTTCGAGGAGTGAGACTTGAATGAAGTTTTTCAATGTGCGATTGAAACGTTCTATTTGCCCATTGGCTTGGGGGTAGTATACCGAAGAATGTGAAAGACTGATGCCTCTGTTTTGCAGGAAAGTTATGAACTCACATGAAGTGAACTGAGGTCCGTTGTCACAAACGATCTCTTCCGGGTAGCCTTCACGGGCAAAAACACTTCTTAAAAAGTCTTTCACGGTGCTCGCGGACACTTCGCTGCAAAAATACACCTCTGGCCATTTAGAATGGTAGTCAACAAGCGTTATAGCAAATCTACTGTTGTAAGCTGCATGCTCCAAAGGACCAACAATGTCTAGGCCAAGCTTTTGCCATGGTCGCTCAGGCCATTCAACAGGTTGCAACGGTGCTGGTGATGTTTTGGCGGACTTATCTGCCTCCAGGCAGATATGGCAGTTTTTTACTGCAGTTTCTACTTGCTTATCCATTCGTGGCCACCAGAACCGCTCACGCAGTCGTGCATTCGTGCGCGTGATACCCGGATGTGTCTCGTGCGCGGTGCCGATGATCTGAGTCAGGAGGGAGGACGGAACAACGAGGCGCTCTTCACGCAGAAGCAGGTCATCGACAACAGAAAGTTCTTCCCGAATGGCGTAGAATGGTTTCGCCTCTTCTGGTATGGACTTCTTTGGCGGCCAGTAATTCAGCACGAATGACTTGATGGTTTCCAGGCAACTGTCGTTGAAGGCGGCCTGCCTGAACTCCTCCTTTGTCATGCAGGCTGGCTCAATGAACGAGACAATTTCTTCCTCCTTAGCAATCTCTGCCTCCGAGATAGGTGCTGGTAGCCGAGAAATGGCATCTGCTGCAGTGTTTGTGGACCCCTTGCGGTATTCAACAGTGAAATTGTAGCAAAGCAGTCGTGAATTCCATCGGGCAATTCGGAGTGGGCGTCTTCCATGTCCTTGTGACGACAGCAAGGACACCAGTGCCTGGTGGTCTGTTCGAATTGTGAAATGGCGACCCCACAGGTACGTGTGCCATCGCTCACACGCCCAAATGCACGCAAGAGCTTCTCGTACACCGACTGAATATTTTCTCTCTGCAGGCGACAGTGTACGAGATGCGAAAGCGACTGTGCGGAGCTCGTGGCCGCTTTGTTGCTGCAGGACTGCTCCCAGCCCACAGTCGGACGCGTCGGTCGACACAATTACTGGCAATGACGGATCGAACATCTGGAGGACTGTACTTGACGAAAGCATTTCCTTGACCCTCCGGAAACTGCTGTCTGCTTCGGCAGACCAGATGAATGGCTCATTTTTGCGAAGTAAGACTCTCATAGGCTCAACCACTTGTGCCAAGTGTGGAACAAACTTGGAGTAGTATTCTACGAGGCCCAGGAACGAACGAAGGGCGGCCACATCAGTTGGCACTGGTGTGTTAACTATGGAGTCTATTTTCTCTGGAAGTGGCGAGATACCACGTGCAGTGACCTTGTGCCCTAGAAAGGCAAGTTCTGGGACGTCGAAAAGGCATTTGTTGTTCAGTTTCAGACCTGCGTTCTTGATCTTTTGCGGCACGGTCTTCAAGTTTGAAAGGTGTTCTTCTGCAGTCTTGTCAAAAATGATGACATCATCAATGTAGAACAACACGCCAGGGCAGCGGTCAAGGATTTTCGCCATCATCTTCTGAAATGCCGCTGGGGCAGAAACCAACCCAAAGCAAACTCTTTTAAAACGGAAAAGGCCATCATGGGTGATGAAAGCTGTCAGATCCCTGCTCTCAGGGTGCAAGAGAACCTGATGGTAAGCGGAAGCCAAGTCAAGGTGGAGCAGAGTCACGTGGTAGCGGTCTCATCATGCCAGCAAAAACAAGCGCGCGACCATTCTGCATGCAGCCGACCTTCAGTTTTCCTGATGATTCGTTTGTAGTTGCGTCGGTGCCGTGATACTCGCCCGCTTTGAGTTTCCTACAATATACTACAGGCAACTCTGGCGCTGCAATTATTGAGCCATCATGGGAATGATGGGAAGACATAGGTTTGTCTGACCGTCGTTCTTGTGGATTCAGACGTTCTTTGACGCTTTATATGCCTTGATCGTCATAAATTTCAGAGCAATCGATACACTTCAAAGTGCACAAGACGCTGCGAACTCGCACAATCGCTACTAATTGCAACCATTGAGCTTGTTGAGTTGGCCAAACCGAAACGCTCCCAGCGTCTCAACACACTGGCGTGGTATGGTGTGGTACAACTTTATTGAAGTCCTGCACACCGTGAGTCTTCACGAAGCGGGCCGCTCCCACGTGGGAACCGGGAGGCCCAGCCTCTCGTCCGCATCGTGGGCCTGCTGGATACCTCAGAGTTGGTGAGCCATAAAAGGGCTGCGGAGAACCGCCTCCCATCTGGCCGAGCTGTTATCGATGACAGAGTGTGACCGGGCACACCACCAAGGCATATGTTTTAACGTGGCTATTTCTCCATAATCGTGGCAAGTATCATTCGTGTAAGTATCCGGATAGATTTTATGTAAGAGCGATGGGGATTGGGATAGGTATTCGTTTGTAGTATACGGAGTGTTAATGCTTGAGCTCTATTGAGCCGCGGATGCGGAACAAAGTAGGTTCGACGGCTGAGATAGAAGTGTTTAGTAATCTCGTTGTAGGTGGAGGGCGTGTCCCTGTTCTCTAGGGAGTCGGCTTCCGATATGTCGAGGATAGCGCGGTGGCCAAGTTCATGCGCAGCCCCGTGAGCCGACTCGTTGAGGTTGGGAGGAGCACCCTTTATCTGACTCTGATGTGCGGGAAACCAATAAATGAAGTGGTGCGTGATTACTTTGCGCCCAAGAAGTCCAAAGGCCTGTTTGGATACAGTGCCTTCTTCAAATGCTCTGACTGCAGACCTTGAATCACTATAGATTAGATCCCATGAGCTCTTCAGCAGGGCTAGTGCAATAGCCATTTGTTCAGCAATTTCGAACTCCCTCGTCCGAACCGAGGCTGCATTGCTGATTCCTTGCCGACCATCGACACTGACGATGGTGAACGCCCGACGTCCCTTACAAGAAGCGGCATCCACTGGCATGCCCGCGATAAATTCATAAGCCCGTTTGATATCGCCCGTCAATGCATGCGTGCATGGCGTGGTGATTTCAATATCGGGCCTCTGCGCTAGAAGTCCTGTGTTCGAATCCGGCTGTCGGACAATTTTAATATTGTTTGTTCAAATATTCATTACCCAGCACATTGTTGAAAAATGACGAATTTACAAAGTCACGACGCCGTTTGAAGCCAGGGCCGGTATTTTGTAGCGATGCCTTTTTCCGATTCTATGCTTTTTCACTCTTTTCGCGCTTGGCCAGTGGTCAGAGCGACGGTCTGCCCACATTATCAACGGGATCGGACGGCCGTGTGTGGTGGATGATAAGAATAGCATAGAATAAGGCATAAGGCATCGCTACAAAATAGCGGCCCTGAAGGATGAAGTTTAGGCCAATCCATGTACTTCCCATAATTTCCATGCTTGCTCGACCGCTCTCATTGCAAGTCTCGCAGACACTAGCGCCAGAGTTTCCTCTACTAATTATTTCATGAAACTCCGTGCTTGTTCGTGGCTACCGCACTGTGCTGGGTACGCCAATGCGTGCGGCGTCTTTCGCGCAAATTCTGACGCCGCTGTTGTGTTGCTATCGATGTTTCTCTTGCGTGGTGCTTAGTTACGAAGTCACAAGAACGCAAGAGTAAGGTTGCCTTGCATCTAGTAGTCTTCACACATCAGCGGTTTGAAGGCTCTTGTGGATGTAAGTTGGCTGTTGTGAGCCAGAGCTCGGACGGCGCTGTTTCCTGGAGCGTTTTGCATAATTTGGCTATTTTGTGTCCGTGATTGTTGCTCGCAAGCACTAAAGGCAGTTGTTTGGGCCACGTGACATGACAATAATTGTGCGAAATACGAATGTGGTATGAAAGATACGCATTACGGACGGACCAGCGCTTGATTATACGTTATACATGGAAGTGAAATGTCATTGATATTAGTGGTGCCGCTTGTATCGTGTGTCTAGGTATTCACTGTGACTGTGCGATACGGAACCGCCTTTCTGTTTTACTTCGATATATTTTTCTTTTCTTTTTTAGCTCACCCTTAAATTTCCTGCTGTTAGAAATTAACAGGTAGTCGGAGCTGTGTGTGGCTGTAGTGTGAATAGCGGCGCTATCCTGCGACGCTTTGTGTCACTACCGTACTCATAAAGAGCCTTTGGGCTGCACAAGTTTTCTCTAGACGAAAAATCGTGAAAGGATTGCACGTTAATGATATATCCCATTAACGAAAGCTTTACGCGAGCAGATAGGTAGAATATAACTGGTCATTGCAGCTTTATGTGCTGTCTGTATACACGATGCGTCCCAAAAAACAAAGATATCGCTACCAGCGTTGTTGCTGCTGTACGGCTGTCCGCTGATCCGGTAATGCGTAAACGGCAATACATTTACGAACAAGGCAAAACTCCACACATGTATTTGCGCCATCGTACAAAGGCTTCCTATCGACGTTCTTATACTTCGATGGCGAGCCGCTCGCTAGCTGGTCGGCAAGCGCAGCAGCTCCCGTGAATGAAAAAATCGACAGGCAAAAACCGGTTGAAGTGCAGCGTATAAGGGGATTTCTTGTTAAGCAGCTAAAGCTGTGACAATAAACACTTTCGGAATGAAAATATTACACTTCGAGCTAGAAAGACAAATTTTGAGACACTAACAGTAATTTAAATCAAATGAAACAAGTTAAAATATTTTCGAGGAAACTTTTTTTTGTGCGTACGCATTTGCTGATAAGTTATATAGATCTATAATAAGAAGTTTGCGAATCTATCAAACTATCCTAAGATAGAAATGAAATATATCGTATTCGATTCTATGATTGTGGCAGTATCTTGTATGTATATCTCAAATAATTGTTACCCGAGTATCTTATATCAAGATACAATCAAAAAGCATATTTGCCCAGACCTGGATTTGATCAATGGAGAGTCGGCTGTACATGTTTCGAACGTGCGAATATCAAAGAAACTAGGATTTCTTATTGTATATATGAACTCATTGTCGAAGAAACTGGTGCTGCATGGTGCTCCGTTGCACAGTAGCCCTAGCTGCGTCTCTCAATTTGCAGAGGCTGGCACTGTTTCATACTGTCACGTGTCTTCAAAGAGGACTCGCTACGTTTAATGCAGACAACTGGCTTCCTAAAAACACGGCGGTGGTACCTGGCTATCGAGCGGCCGGGGGTAGCACGCGCGCTTCATCTTTCTTTTTCTTCTTGCCTCTCCTCTTGCACTGTGCCCACTACTGCAGGTGGCGATATGAATGGCACTCGTGACTCTGGCGCGATAAAGTCGACGGAAAAGATAGAGAATGAGCTTTAACGAAAAGCATGTATCAGTGGCCTAAGCAGGCGTGAGGATCAATGGTGGGGATCATAATGTAGACAAAGATGTGTACAAGTAATATATAAGGCTGCACGTCCATAACCTGCCGGTCAAGGCAGCCTCGCATACACCCCCCCCCCCCCCGTAAAGCATTCGTAACAACAAGCTACGCAGAAACCATCGTCGTGAGTGACCGACAGAGTACCCGCCTTTCTTCCTCCTCTCCCGTCTTTGCAGCCCACGCCTTCTCAAAATCCCTTCGTGACAGCCGTGCAGGGGCGAACGCGCCCACTTCGTGCTCGTGTGTCGAACGCCGTCATCGGTGTTCGACGGAACGCTCACCTGCGCCTCCGGCGCATACTTCGGGGGTCAGATCGTCCACGATGGGCAAGCCACCGCCGGGTGGCCAGCGAGAAACGCAACCAACCGGGCGACCGAGAGCCTCCTCTACTCCGCCCTCCGGTTCCTCCCCGCCACTGATTTGCCTGAGAGCATGCACCCTTCCTCTCGCCTTCCCGCGACGAACAAGCGAGCCAGATAATGAGCGATAGTGTGCCCCCTCCCACAACTCCCGCCATCCCACCCCTTCCCGTCACTCGGTTACCTGGATTGATGGTATGAGCGTACCCTTGAGTGTCCCCTTCGGTGGGTTGCGCCACCGAGCTCGTGTAATTATATTGCCTCTTGACCTACCTATGTTGAAAAAAAGAATGAAAACGAAAAACCCAGGATGAATTCCCACAACCAAGGTTTCTGAACTCCTATTCTGAACTTCATTTTCGTACGCGTTTGTTGCTTGTTTCCCTACTTCCACCAATCTTCCAGACGGCTCTTACTGGTCTCTATTGCGGACATGTTTACTTTCCCCCTGCTCTCGCTGAATCCAAGGGCTTCAAGGACGCCAGTGATTCCTAAATGGACCACTGGACAGATATCTTCACATTATAATAAAAGGTGCTACATCGCTTCCCTAGCTTTACCGCAGCAAGCACATGCTTTTACTTCTTTCTTATATCTCGCTTTATGAGTGCGTGTTCTAAGGTGTCCTGATCTCGCTTGGAAAAGTAATGAGCTTCCCTTTGAGCTATCATAAATTGTGTCTTTCCTGATTTCGTTTTTTTTGCTCTTAAGTGGTTACTCATGAGAGCTTTCTTTTCCATTGCTCCCAACCATGAAATTACCTCAGGCTCTCTGACTTTCCGCTTGACGTTCTTTGTTGCTGCGTTGCTCACCATACAGGCCGCATACATGCTCGTAAACTCTCTAGTTCTTTTCCTCCACTGTGAATCAATGTTATAACTGTACATGAACACTCTGCCAGCCCATTTAAGTTCTTCCATAATCCTCAGTCGTTCTTCATAATTAACTTTATAGTGAGCTTCCCTCACTTTAAAAAGAGCTTCATTTCTAGTCTTCCCGTGAGCGTCCAATGCGAGGCGTCCCATTGGCCTTTGGTTGCCATCGAATCCTGATTGTACCCATGATTTTAAGCAAACAAGCGCATTTCCAAATTTAAGTCCTGGCACCATTGCACCTTTCCACATACCCCAGAGCACATCTTACCTATTGTATCTTCGTAGCGGTCTGTGTTTCATTAAGGTCCCATTTCTCGTCCCCTTTACTGTTACTGTTTATTTTTCCTGTCTTTCCACATATATATTCCCTTCGTTTATCCATATGCAAACGTAGTTATGTTGTTTCACACGATGTATTTCCTGGCCCTGTATTGTTACTGTCTCTTCGCTGTTTTCATTGAATACAATGACACCTGATCTTTAAGGCTAACTTTCATACGTAACTTATCGCCTTCCTGTCCACAGATATTACCCAGATGTTGCATATCAGCTTCCCTGTTAGCTAGCAAAACAGTGTCGTCCACATAAAACAAACCTGGAAGCTGCTGCTCTACTACTGTGCCCACCTGTTTGTATGAGAGATTAAACCCGATATTACTTCCTTCTAGCGCAATTTCCATCCTCACCATGTACATCATAAATAACTGTGGGGATAAAGGGCACCCTTGCTTCTGTCCCTTGTTGATACCAACTTTCTCCTCGCTCCTCATCCCTTCCCATTGAACGCAAACGGTATTTTCTAGATAAATCTCTCTCGAAAACTGTAGACAATCGTCACCTAAGCATTCCCTTTCCTGAATCTCCCACAATATGTTGCGGTCTACGTGTTCATACACTCCTGTAATGTCTAAAAAGGCCACATATAGCAGTCTCACTTTTACTCTTGATATTTCAATACACTGAGTAAGCACAGAAATTATCCAAACGCCTGCCTATTCTGACGATGAGCACAACGTGAACAAGGTGAATGCAGGAGCCAACGTTTCGACAAGTGGACTTGTCGAAACGTTGGCTCCTGCATTCACCTTGTTCACGTTTTGCTCATCGTCTTGAATTTCCATCTCCCGCATTCCCCGCCTTTTCTCTACCTATTCTGAAGTCATTGTGAAGTTCTCCCAAAATGCCATTATTCTGTGACCATGCTTGCAGCTTTAACTTAACTGCCTGCATGGCTAACATGTATATTACTGATGTAATGGTTAACGGTCTATACGAGTGAATTCTTTCTCCCCCTTACCATTACAAATTAAATTCATTTGACTTTGTCGCCGACTGCCTGGTATTCCACTATCTTTGTGGCTTTTTTCTACTGCTTTCAACATAGCTTCCTTACTTTTTGGTGCTAGTTCATTTATCAGCCTAACGGGAACCTCGTCTAGCCCTGTGGCTGTGCGCTCAGCAATTTTCTGTTCGGCTTTCTTCCAGTTGAAATTTGTCAGCACTAGCCCCTTTTCCATCTGCTTATCCTTCATGCTCTTTTTTTTTTCTTCAATTCCAACGTCGTCATTGTCTTGGAATGATTCGGCTTTATTTTACGGTGGTAATTTAATGCCGCGTTTCCTTCCAGTTTGTTTGCATCTTCGTCTGGGATATTGTTACGGAGTGATGAAAGAAGGGAGAGGAAAAAGATCGCGAGACGCTGGCTGCTGCCTATTGTTGGTGGTCACCGAGCTTAACTACTCTGACTAATCTCATATATATATATATATATATATATATATATATATATATATATATATATATATATATATATATATATATATATATATAATGAAAGGGCGTTTATTGCAGCTCGTACACGGGATCGCATATAGCACTTGATCGCGAGTCCTAGGCGTTCGCATCAGCAGCCCGAGCTCGGGTCTCGCGCCGCAGCGGTGGCAGTCCGCACAGCGCCACATGTATATTACCCACTACAATTGCCCCCGCGGCGAAGAGGAGCCATCCTGGCGACCTAAGGTGATGACACGATAAGGGGGTCGTGGTACGGCTTCAGGCGGCTGACGTGAACCGTCTCGCGGCCACGGCGGCGTTTGTCCGACGATGGCGTTACCGATTCGACCACATAATTCACAGGCAATGTACACGCGACGACCCGGTACGGACCCTGATATTTCGGAGCAAGCTTTGGGCTAAGGCCTGGAGATAGGAAGGGAAGCCTAAGCCAGACGTGAGAGTCCACGGCGAAGGACTGTGTGGGCTGATTATTGTCGTGGTGATATTTGTGGATTCCTTGGGTAGCCGACGTGAACGAGCGAGCCAGTTGGCGGCACTCTTCAGCATGGCGAGCAACTTCGGAAAGAGGGGTGAACTCAGAGGCATCCAGATGAGTTGGTCGCACGTTGTCGAGGGTAGTGGATGGTTCCCGTCCATAAAGAAGGAAAAATGGTGAGAAGCCTGTGGTAGCCTGAACTGCAGTATTATGCGCGTGCGTCACAAAAGAGAGGACATCGTCCCAATTTGACTGATCCGACGCAACGTACATGGTGAGCATGTCACCAAGAATGCGGTTGAACCGTTCCGTTAGACCGTTAGTCCGTGGGTGATACGCCGTAGTGGTGCGGTGAACAGTGCGCCAAGCGTCGTGTAGCTCATTAATAACTTCGGACAAGAAGACACGGCCTCTGTCGCTGAGCAGTTCTCGCGGTGCGCCGTGTCGTAAGATGAAACGCCGTAACATGAATGCGGCGACGTCGCGAGCAGCAGCCGAAGCAAGTGCAGCAGTTTCGGCAAATCTTGTGAGGTGGTCTACTGCCACAATTATCCAACGATTTCCTTTAGCAGTGCATGGAAGAGGCCCATAAAAGTCAATGCCAGTCCGATCAAAAGGACGTGCAGGACACGGTAAAGGTTACAGAGGGCCTGTCGTATGAGGAGATGTCTTGCGTCGCTGACAGGCTACACATGACCGAATATATTTGCGGACATAAGAATACATGCCGCGCCAGTAGTAGCGCTGGCGGAGCCGCTCGTAGGTTTTCAGAACGCCAGCATGAGCTTGTTGTGGGTCTGCATGGAAATACGTGCATATATCGGAGCGCAAATGGCGAGGGATGACTAGCAGCCATTTGCGACCGTCCGGCTGATAGTTTCGGCGGTATAAGATGGCGTCCCGTAGCATGAAATGGGCAGCTGTGAAGAACTATGAAGAATGTCAGTGAGAGAGACAATCCACGGATCTTTCCTCTGTTCAGACGGCATGTCAGTAAGAGCAAGTGTAGCAACCGGGCACTCTATGGATGAGGGTGGCGTTTCGTCGGATCGCATGGGCGATCGGGAGAGTGCATCTGCATCAGAATGTTGGCGTCCGGATCGATAGATGACGCGAATGTCAAATTCTTGTAGCCGAAGAGCCCAACGTCCAAGACGACCTGAAGGGTCTTTCAGTGACGCAAGCCAGCAGAGCGCGTATTGGTCTGTCACAACATCGAACGGATGGCCATACAAGTAAGGGCGAAATTTGCTTAACGCCCAAACTATAGCCAAACATTCCTTTTCTGTGACAAAATAATTGGTTTCTGCCTTCGTGAAGGCACGACTCGCATACGCAACCACATATTCCGGAAAGCCAGGCTTGCGTTGCGCAAGGACGGCTCCAAGACCAACGCCGCTGGCGTCCGTATGAACTTCGGTCGGTGCAGTCGGGTCATAGAGGCGTTGAACAGGCGGTGAGGTAAGCAGACGACGCAAAGTGGTGAAGGCTTGGTCACATGCCGGAGTCCAATCGCGAAGGTCACCAGGGCCAGCCAGGAGCTTCGTCAGGGGAGCGATGATGCAGGCAAATTTGCGCACAAAGCGTCGAAAATAAGAGCAAAGGCCGACAAAACTTCGGAGCTCTTTCAGTGTAGTCGGCCGCGGAAATTCTGCGACAGCACGAAGTTTGTCAGGGTCGGGAAGGACGCCGTCTTTGGCAACGACATGGCCAAGTATGGTCAGAAGGCGGGTTCCGAAGTGGCACTTTTTGAAGTTAAGTTGAAGGCCGGTGGTGGCAAGGCAAGTAAGGACTTCGCGTAGACGAGAGAGGTGAGTGGTGAAATCAGGGGAGAAGACTACCACGTCGTCTAAATAACACAGGCACGTCTTCCATTTAAAGCCTCGCAGAATGTTATCCATCATCCTTTCGAATGTCGCGGGCGCATTGCAGAGGCCGAATGGCATTACAGTAAACTCATACAGGCCATCAGGCGTAATGAAAGCTGTCTTCGAGCGGTCGGATTCATCCACTGGCACTTGCCAATAGCCCGATCGCAAGTCGAAAGAAGAAAAGAATTCAGCACCATGTAGACAATCCAGGGCGTCATCTATGCGCGGTAGAGGATAGACATCTTTTCGTGTAATCTTGTTGAGGCGACGATAGTCCACACAGAAACGAATCGAGCCATCTTTTTTCTTAATGAGTACAACGGGCGACGACCAAGGGCTGCAGGGTGGCTCGATAACGCCAAGGTCAAGCATGTCTTCAACTTGCTCGGTGATGACACGACGCTCGGTGGATGACACGCGCTACGGACGCTGGCGTAAGGTGCGTGATGTCCCGTATCAATGTGGTGAGAGACGGTACTTGTGCGGCCTAAGGATGCTTGGTTCCAGTCAAAAGATGCGTGAAAATCATTTAAAAGGGTTATTCGCTGCTCACGTTGTGTCGGCTCGAGGTCATCGGCAATGGAGCGACAAAACACATCCGGTGGTACTCGGTTAGATGGCAGCATCTACGTCGTCGGCAATAGGGAAATGCACAATAACGTCAGCGTCCACAGATTCGATGGTATCAATAGTCTCGCCACAGTGCAAAGCCAAAGTGTACGAATTTGGGTTTGAAATCAGTAATTCTTCAGCACCATGGTGAACCGTGAGGAGGGCGAAAGGCAACAATATAGGCTGGCGGCGAATGAAGACGGCAGCGGGTGTAAACATGACCGTCGCTTCGGCAAGCGATGCGCATGAACGAGGGACAAATACAGCACTGTGAGGAGGAAGGTCAGTATCTGACGCTACACAGATCCTGCTAAGATCCTGAACGTGAAAGTCGTGAGATGGCAAATCGCACAGAACGGAGAACTGAACCTCAGCACGTGCACAGTCAATTACGGCATGATGGCGCGACCAAAAATCCCAACCGAGAATCACATCGTGGGAGCAACAAGTTAACACAAAGAAATCAATCCAATACAAGATGTCTCGAATCAGCACCCTGGCAGTGCGCATGCGGAGGAGAGAGCACCGGCGGGCGAGGCGCTGAAGGCGGAGGAGAGAACCCCGGCAGACGAGGCGCCCGTGCAACGGCTTCAGCATACGTCAGAGGCGCGGCCACGGGAGCCGCCTGACACGGAGGTGGAAGAGCTTCGGTCACTTGCTCTTGAATTAACTGTCGGATCGCTGGAGCCAAATATTGAGGATATATATATATATATATATATATATATATATATATATATATATATATATGCACGTACGTATATTGTTAATACAGTCTTTCTATACCCCGCACTTCCGCCAATATGTTACGTGGATGTCTTCATTCATCATTCCGTACCAATATGTTGTATTGTTCCAGACTCCCTGCCTAATGATTTTATGCGGTTCTAAAATATTCCAGGTGCGGCCTTCTGCTTGTCACGTATTTCTGACACGCAACGTGCACTTTCACCTGCTATCTTTGCTTGCACCAGTATCTGAACCACAGATTTGTTCTGAACAACATTCATTTGGGCTACATGGTGCATACTTGAAGTAGGAAGGAACAGCGCCAACTAAGCGAATTACGAGAGGGAGAACTACACAGGACAAGCGCCCGGTATATTTCCCATTTTCTGGCGACGTCATCCTGCGGCAACTATGCTTCTTTTTTGCCTGCCTTTGCTCTCGGAATGCTTTTTGTCGTTGGGTGATCGCTTCTCGTTTTTCTCTATTCCACCAGCATTGCGGTTTCTTTTTCCTTTCCAGCGACATGGTGTTTCTCTTTCCGTATTTCTGTCGTTATTGCACTTAGAAGCTCACTACGTTCCCACTCTTTTCTCGGCTATTTGCCAATTTATTTCTGAACTCTTGCGACAATATTTGCTATTTGTTCAGTGTTCAAATTTGGACTGCCCAATTTGCGCTCCTTGCTCTCTTTCGCAATGCATATCCTATTTTTAAAATGATTCGTTTATAGTCACTTCTTACGCTGCTATACCCTTCCCAGTCAATGACCATTATTCTAAACTTATGATGTCATCAGACAGTCAACTTTTGTCATCAGACAGTAATCAATGGTCGATTGCGGGTTTCCCACTTCCCGCGTGGTCTGCCCGTTACACTTATGCCCTGTATTCACGATAACAATGTGACCTAACAGGAGAATTTCGGCATAATTTCCGAGACCCTTAATATCAGCACTTAGGCATTCAGCTAACTCTTGATTCTTCTCTGTGCAATAATTTGCGGCCTACAAATAAGTTACGCACAGCCAAATTTTCTTTCCACTCTGTACTTGATAACCAAATATGGTCTTGATATTTGGCATTTACTCTTTTCCATTTGGCTCCTTCATGGATGAGAATTCATACTCCCCCTCCCTTTCTTTCCGAATTAGTTCTGTTTCACCCTTCCCAAACATAATTCTCAAAGAGTGGCGGCTATTCCGACTCTTTAAGGTGTGTTTCTGTAACCCCATATACCCCTATTTGTTGTCTTTTTAACTGCTCCTCAGTCTCTATCCACTTTTCCTTTCTTCTACCACCCTGCGTATTTATGTAGCTTATTGCATGGCGAATTCTCTTTCTTCTTTTCCTCCTTTTTCTGGTATTGACGGCGATGTCAGTGAAATTATGTATACAGCTATATATATGTATGTATATGTATGTGCGCATATGTTATGCTGCCTCCCTGCCGAAACAGGGATTGTAGACGCGTCAAGTTGTAGAAAGATAGCTTTTTTTTTTTCTACAGACCCTCCATCTGTAAATTCACAGGATGGCAAATAAACAATTTCATTTCATGCTGTTCTGCGGTTCCACTAGAGAACCTTCTTCATTACTGCTTCACTCGCCTCCTGAGCGCTCACGGGCTACCTAGAAAACCAAGCGCGCGACCAGCAAGTCGCCAGCCCAATGCTCTTCCAGCCTGTAATTGAAGTTGATCCCGTCTCTTTGAAAATCACCACATCTTCCCACTTCCCTGTTTACTTCGACAACCGCGAAACCTTTCGCTCTGCTCATTGTCTATATAGCCTCATTAGCAGCCACTACGGCTCTTTGTACGTGGCTGTCACGTACACGCACCGTACACACCACGACCTGCACCGGAGGGCGCAGCTTGCGCAAGTCGTCTACTCTCTTTGCCAAGCGCTGGGCTTGTCCGGTCCCTTTTTTGTCTGGGGCGTCATTGAGCCCATCTCCTACTGCGACAAGGTTGCGTCCATGGGCATTTTCCGGGAGCTTTGCTTTTGCTCGCTATATGGCAGCGCCCAATGTCCGTCCTGGAAATGTACCTACCGCCACTATTTTGTCACCTTTCACCCTCTCCAGAATCGCGTCTAGCCAGGTTTCAGTCGGCGGCCATAATCGCCCTTTCACTTTCTCCTACTGCCAAAGTCTCTCGCTGCTCCTCTTTGTCACCATTTTGTGTGTGATTTGGACTTGACGGGGGCATTGACCCCTGCGTTGGTGCTTTTTCTTTGTGGTCGCATCAAGGTAGGTGCAGCTCATTGCCACTACCACCTCCTCACGTTGCGCGCATTGCACATGCTTTGTTGACATTCCGCCTCCTGACACGTCGGCAGATTACGTTCCATTGTCACGAACATTCTTGTTCACGATGTTGAATCTCTTGTGTCGATCTTGTTCCCTGTACAGCTTTTGCTCGGCTGCTTGAAGTCTTTCTTCCAACGTCTTCCGTGCATCACGCTCCATATTTAGCTCATTTTGAGCTTTTCTATATGTTTCACAAGCTCATGCTGGAAATCCTCCATTTTCTTTAGCTTAGCATTGACATCACAGTGTTTTCCGATTGACTCGATTTCTTCTCCACTCTTATTCGTCCCTTTGTTTACCTTTAGTGACCCCCCGCACACTGCACGCTTTGCCGTCTTTCATGTCATGTGTGGCCCTTCGATTTTTCTAATGCAAACACCGAAGCTTCCCGAGCAAGTGCCTTCTAGCAAAAGCCGATGCGCACAGTATCTAAATCCTTAGAACGCCGCAAAAGAATTATCAAGCATGTTTTAGAAGCAAGATATGCCGCACAGACTTAAGGTATATGTCCCGTGTTCGCGCGTGTACAACCACGCGGCCCAAGCTCTCACTGTCCTACCGAAGCAATATTCCCGATACCAATGGACACACAGTGAAACAACTAATATATATTAGTCTTTGCAATTAGTATTCGCAACGCTATTACGATTTGACGTCCCACACGGTTGCACGTGCTGAAGCACGAGGCGTAAAAGGACGCTCCGACTATCCTACAAAACCATATATACAGAGAAAAACAGAAAGCTTGCCAATTATTACTTAATGGATAAAAAGAATCAGCAAATTAATGACAGAAGCAACTCAAGGCATGTACAAAAACTTGGCTTTCGTCGCCGCCACGGAGCGCTGAAAAAAAAAAAAAAAGCACGTCCGTCCGCCACACACATCACCAAACATCAGGCACCCGAGAGCCCCCCTACACCCTTCTCCACTTTCGCCACGGCCCTTCTTTGCAACTCGCTTTCCGACGCGTGCCCTTTCCCTCAGCGCGCTTCTACGCCTTCCCTCTCCTAAGTCTGACCACCCTCGTACCACTGACCTACCGCGAAATCTGCCGAAAGAGCCAAAGAAGGCGATTCGCTTTAAAATCCGCTATCGACGTGCCATATGGAGCGCCTAATGCATGTTTGAAGCTACCAGCTATAGACAGTTTTTTCATGGGCGCCACCACATTGCTACGCAGTGCGCCATCTATGGGCAGTCGGCATGCTGGCTTGGGCGAACGCTCCCTCTTGTATGTCAGGTATACGCTCGGCGCTGGTTTCTGGCGTTTGTTTTCGCGCTCGCACGGTCTATTTACAGTGACTTGGCATCTTCTACGTGTAAAACGGTTCTGTGAGACGTACTGAAGTGGTTTAAGTCATGCAGCATGGCCGCACTTTCTGCTGGCGTTGAAGCGGACGGAGCACGCAGCGCGATGTGTGCGCGCGTGTTTGAGCCTACAGTAAGGAGATCAATTGTGTATCTCTGAAAATTCAATTCGCTAATGTCCCCTTATAGCAGTATTCTCCTTTAGTTCGAAGCTGCGGTTTAGAAGCAATGAAACACACGCGACGATCGTAACAGCGTGGGATGCCATGCTACAGGAGAAGTTGTGCCGTTATGCTTTGAGAAGCGTTCAAACTGGTAGCTGCAGATTACAAGGTGTGACTACTTGGTTCGGTGGGCGTGGTTTCCACCCATGAATAAAATAGGTCCCTAATAACAGTATACCTTACCCTGTGAATTACATTTGACCAGTAAAGTGGCCGTTTACGAACTAGGCGAGCTTCCTAAGCAGTACAAGATGCTGCATTACAGATATCTTTGCTCTGTGTAGCGCAAGGTCCAAGCACACGGTATCAACGCTTACAGATCTGTAAACGTTGTGCGGCATGACCACCCGAAGTCGTATTGTGTCGTTAGCCCTTTTTCTCTCTTTATTTTTTGGAGAAGGAAGATGACACCGATTTTTTTTTTTTCAGTTGTGTTCGTCCCGTTCTCTGCGACGCACTCGCCCATATTACAGAAATTTGGCCTCATAAATAGCCGACGCATTCTTGTTATGCGATTCCTCTCGGATATTACGGCTTTACAGGGCAGAAAGGGCAATGCTGAAGCAAATAGCTTATATGTGTATCATACTGGTCTACCAACCGCAAGTGATCGCTGTGTTGAGCGGCGGCACCGGCCTCACACAGGAGGCTAGCATACACTGTAAAAAAATTTCCGTCGTTATACGGAGAATTTCCGTCATTATACGGAAGAATTGCAGGTAAAAATACGGAAAGTGCATCATATTTCAAGAATACGGCAAAATCTCCCGGTAATATACGGAAGGTGCTCTGCGTTTTAAGCTTTACGGACATTTCACTGTAATTATTTTTGTTATGCGAACATCCGTATTATTGCGAGGAAATTTAAGCTGTCTGAATGAGCGCTCGTACTTGCAATGTTTCAGCCAACAGTATTTTATTGAACACGCAAACTGTACGCATTATGAAGATACGTACAGAATGTGAGAGCTAGCCTTCTACTAAAAGCTGCAACAACAGATCGTGTAAATATATACACGCATCCTCTATTCCGGTTGCAGCTTGCCGCGCATACGGGCCTTGTAACGCTGATCAAATGCGAAAATATATGCATGTTTTTGTCAAGTGCTCAAATTAAGCGCTTTGTAATTAATAATGCAGCATATATGTTTAGGTGAACGAAGAGCCGTGGGTATACGTGCCTATGTAAACAAACTTGCGGCACTCAGGTGCTAGCGCACTGGGAATGGGATTGGTGCTGTATACGCCAAAAATTGTGCGCACTCTAAATTAGTACCGAAACGCAGGGAGTGGTATAATGACCGTAACTGCGTATACATTTAGCAACAAATGGTCTCGAAGGGAACTGGCGGCCTATGGATCCAAGTACAACTGTCGCATGACATTTTTGAATGCCGTAAACAATTAACCCAAGTGTGTAAGGGCTTTGCTGAACTGCAATGTTGTTGGCTTAACTCATTCCTTTAATATTTCCAAAATATCTCGTCTCTGTCAATAACTGCCCATTCATTGGGACAAATCGGTTATGCATAGTCTTCACAGTTCATGTGTTAATTCTTGCGATAATATGTAATCGCAAACATCTGGCGCTTCATCTTGAAACAAGACCGGTAAGCGCTCTCGCTCTTGTACGGCAGGATAAAGATCGCGAAGATGCACCGACATGTGCGCAAACAACGGGAAGGTGACTGAAGATGAAGGACCTAGTACCGTGCTAGTACTGCGTGTACTTTCAAAAAAAAAAAAAGACGGAAAGACAGAACGCCCAGTGCCGAGTTGTAATGATTCAAGCTTTATTTCTTTTTGACCAGAATGCAACACCATTAGTTCCATCTGATTTATCCATGAGTAATTGTTATGACACAACTCATTATTTACCCGTTCATTACATGCACCAACCAGCGCAAATTAGCACTATACTAGAGCTTATTGACGCATCGCAGTGCACTTCTTTGCACATCATTGCAACACAGGGGTTTGCTATCCCCAGTAGCAAACGGTTTGGTTGACCTTCCTGCCTTTCTGCTTCTTGCATTCTCTTTCCCTTTTTATAAAACTCACTACGTTGTGGGAGAGAAAGCGTTCTCCTCTTTCATAATTCAATTATTTGTCAAGCAATTATTTAGCTGTTGCAGTAACTAGAGCAAAGATGCGAAAACGAAACCGATTATGTTCTGTTCTCCGCGCTCACAGAGTGCGGCACCAGGGGGCAGCGCGCGCTGCGCTTCCGATCTAAGGAGTGGTAGACGAAGCTGCTCATGTGTAGTCAGCCGGCATTTATTGTGTCGTGTTGCGAAAATTGTTAAGTTACCATAAATATATCTTGCTTTGTACTCAAGAGTGGAGCAAGGCTCCAAGGAAGAAAGATTGACGCATCGGGAGCGAAGAATAGAAGCGATGGATGGTTACGCAGCTTGGGTCTCGGCAGGTTCGAATTGCAAAAGTTCCGAATTTGTCGATGTGTGGTGTACGCTTGTGCGCTCGCCATGTGCCGTCATCGCGCGGGATATTTGCGTTGAATGGCTTTCACTTCGTGTACAAAACTCCGCACGCTGCGGCATCGAAGAAGTTGTCCGGTGTTTGGGTGCACGTATGCGCTTGGACACGGATAGCCTGCTTGCTCTCAACGGGTGTTCAACAGTCTACGCGCTCGTAACTTGCTCATGAGGTAAGCCCATTTTAATTTTATTTGGTTTGCATAGCGTAGGTGTTAAAATTATGTGGGGTAAGCCGGCGTCGCGAATAGAAATATTGTTTCAAAAGACCACTATGCAGTGTCTTAGGGCAAAAATGACGCATGAATGGGGAAAAAGATCACCCTATCTTTTCAGATCGATTTCAGTGGTAGCGCGATCGGCAGTGGCGTAGCAACAGGGGGGGGGGGGGTGTCATATACGCATGAAGACACCCCTCTTTCCGCCGGCTTGACTGGGCGCAAATTGCAAATAATGCTCCGGTATCCAGGAGCCCGAGCTCATGCACCCGATGCGCTGCACCGCAGAATTGTCGGCTGCAGCTCTATCAACACCCCAGGAAATAATTGCACGAATGTGCGGGCTAAAAAAATTTAATTCGTGACATGGTCGCTAAACTACTCGCCTTAGCGGAACGTTTCATGTGGGGTGCGCTCGTGCTCTGCGTTCATGCTGGGAGCAGGAGTCGCTAAACATACGGTGAGGCGTTGTAAGGCGTTGGGGCTCTGGGGTCCCTCTTCCGTTCAGAACGCGCAGCGAAGACGAACGAAGACAGCAGCAAGAGGGCGTTGAACCAGCGCGCCCGGCCCTCGCGTTTACGGCGAAGCGTTCGTTGAGAGCGACGTTGCATAAGTGGGGCCGTCAAAAGTCGCGAATGGGATTCTCTGGATCGTCTTCAGACTCGGTTCGGCCGAAAAGCTTGGCGGCGTATAACTCGACAGGCTGTAGTCGAGGGCCCGCCGCGATGTCCGGCTCGCTTTTACTTCCCCTCTCCCGCTCGCTCCGAGAAGCCGCGGCGAAACCAGCCGTTATGTTTCACGCTTTCCTTCTTACCCTCGAAAATTTCAGAAAAGTGTTGTTGTTGTGTGACTTCATGTCACGAGTACAGTGTATGTATCAGCTGCGCAGAATATTATTTTAAAAAAGGTGAATTTTGTAATGATATTTCGCGATCGAGATTCTATGAAGTTGTCTTTTTGTGATTACTAGGAACTCGGTAGCGCGAAAAATATGGCAGATAAGCAATAACCATATCCTTAATAATCCCGTAATTAGTACTTATAGAGGAAGCAGTTCAATTCGAGAATGGAGGACTCAAAGTCATATTATTAACTGAACAAAAACTTCTTAAAGAAAATAGTTTTGGGGGCTGTAACCTACAGTACTTTGGCACTGCGGGCGGCGCCCAGTATATGGCAGCAGCGAAATAAATAAGAAATAGTGGACCAGTGACGTTGATCCCTTAATCCTCTCCATTGCGAGTGCAGACCGACAGTAGTGCAAGCTTTCACTGGCACGGGCTTTATCGCGACCTTTTCTTTCTTTTTTTATGCTGTCGCCAAGAATCGACGCGAAGCGTGCTCTATCCTGTTCCCAATCTTGCGGTGGTACCGCAGCTCGGATAATCACGTTTGTCCGTATAGGAGCTAATTAAAACAAGGCTTTATTGATCAGAATGAAGAGAACTCGTAATTGTCATAGCATCGGCGCCCGCGCAGCGGGGAAGCAGGTAGCGTTTTCTAATAGGGTGGGGAGATCAGCGTCACTGACAAACAATTTAATTTTCGTTTTCGTTCAGGGCTGCCCACAGACAAAATACTGCGTGCTATAGTACCTACGACGATTTTGTGAAGTCGTTGTTGGGCAAGATATGAATGTCGGGCTTCATTTTTGCAAATGCAATATTGCCGCTAAAATTGGTAATTAAAACTTTATTATATATATCTTTTACTTGTGACGTGCGCCATATTTTCCACGATGCCGCATTCGTAGTGGATGCCAAGCCTTACAGTCTGACAGAAGATGTGCACATAGGCTGATCACACGTCATCAGCGCAGCACGCTGTGTTATTTGGAGCAGGAAAAACAGCGTGTATATTTGCTGCATTCGCGATCTCTAGGGAAGAGAGCGAAGGAGAAGGAGAGGGGGATTCGGGAAACGTGCGCGGTATCCAAGGCGGCTGTACTGGTGCTGAAACCCAGAAATTGCCGATATCCTCGCCTTCCTCGACTATATAGGGGGGGGGGGGGGTGACAGAAGACCTATGGGCCCCGGGTGCCAGACGACCTAGCTACGCCACTGGCGATCGGCTTGATCGCAATTTCCGTGTGACAGTTCTAAGCTCTTGCTCACTTGCGATAAAAGCGGAGAATAAAACTGTGTTCAGTTGAGCACTTGTATTGACGCTCGTATTGGCTTAAGTGCATACTGTATCCGATACAACCCGCTGTGGTTGTTCAGTGACTATGGTGTTAGGCTGCTGAGCGTGAGGTCGCGTGATTGAATCCCGGCCACGGCGGCCGCATTTCGATGGGGGCGAAATGCGAAAACACCCGTGTACTTAGATTGAGGTGCACGTTAAAGAAACCCAGGTGGTCGAAATTCCCGGAGTCCTCAATCAGAAAGTGCTTTCGGCACGTAAAACCCCATAATTTTTTTTGTATCCGATACAAGAACTTTTGTTACAATACGGAAATAAACGTTCGAGGTAATAGCTCTGGCTCACTACGTGTGATCGTTACTTTCTTGCTGGGATGCACGTTTTAATCGTAGTTACCAAAAAACAAGTTCTTCGCTCTGGCTGCTCTGCCGTGTTTCCTTGGTGCAACTTCTTGCGGTGCAACAAGACGTGTTGCTTCGAATGATGTCTGGGCAGTCAAGGCATTCGTGTCAGCAAGCAAGCAGTAAACGTATCAGTGCAAAAAAATTTGGACATACAAGAGAAGCTAAAGGTGTCATCATAGACTCTATGTTTCGAATGATTCAGTAGTATTAATAAAGCGGAGAGTTGATATGCATGAAAAACAGATTGTATTGATACTCAGCAGGAACAAGGTAACTTATCATTACTAATTAATCCTTTTCTTTTACTGAAAGGCAAGTTACTGTTCTGCTGGAGCTGAGAACAGGTCTGCTGCCTGCAATCGGTCCATCTCTCTCAAGTTATCGCAGTATTGTAGCTCTCAAAGTGAGTGGATTTTTTTTTGCCTTAGCTATTTTCTACCTGAATCATGCCCAGCTATTTAGCTTTGTAGGTGACCACTGTTAGTGACGTTGGAGTGCTGGTGGACAAGCACTCATTCATTATTGCAACACATCTCACAGAGTCTAGCTATGGCAGTATGCGAAGGCGTTAATATATAAGCCAAATTAGGTTCTCTATAATATGGTAACATATTGATGTCATTCGGTTGTTGTCTAGCAGGCAAAAATGCTAAACAAGGAGAAGTATTATTAATTTGCACTTGGTAAGATGTGCAAGCAAGTCAGGCTGTGACATATGAAATGGGACATTTGTAGATGTCTTCTACAATGCTGCAGTCCTGAATAGCTTGAGAGTTAAGTGATACCACTATAATTTCTCTGTTAAGCATGCTGCACGGTTTAGCGTTGTGGGAGGCTGGCATCAACAGGCGTCTAGTTATGGTGAAGTTCAAATGAGGTGTTACTGTTAAGGTCACTATATATAATTTATGCTTTCGTTCTAATCTTGCATGAGGCAGGCATAGTTTAACCACTTGGTTAAACAATGGTGATGTAATGTCTATGTATACAAGCATTACCGATTTATTTCTGCCGTTTGGACAATGGCATAAATACATGGGTAATACTTGTACATACAGACATTACATCACTATTGTTTAACCAAGTGGTGCCACTGCATGGTAAAAATTTACAGGGCTATTATTAAGTAATATCAACTTTTGTTGTAACATTAAGGCAACTAATTTTACACTATTAGAGATTACCACCATTGTGTACCATCATAGTGTGATATTTGCACTAAATGTATTTGACTTTGTCTTTAAAACCCTGCACCTGGTGCGTCATGAATATTCATAATGTTAAACACGTCATGCAGCTTACCAGTTGCATGAATATTTTTTTCGATAGTTCCTGGCCTTGGAATGCACTTCACGTTATATTCTTGTTTGCAACAAGACTATAATGCAGTTTTCTCTCTTTATATTTTGTGGCACTTCAAACTGCGGCGAATTAAACCACTGGACAGCTATACTGTAAACACTACTGCGTGTGGAACTGTCTTCAAACACACAGAAGGAATACATAATTACTTTGTTTAGCGCAAAACAACGGACGCAAGAAAGACGACCAGGACAAGGCGCTACTCTCAACCAACATCACTTTATTGCGTCACTCTTTTAGAGTCAAAATCTAGACCATGCGCAGTGAACACCATGTGCAGGAATCACTGTGAGGATTGGGGGGTCAATCCCATCGCTCGTAATCCGTTGTCAACATTGGAGTCGGGCATGAATTAGAAGGTAGCTGGCCCATGCCGTCGTCCAACTTATCCACGCTGAGGACGTTCTTGAAGGGAAGGAGTGCTTCTCATCGAGAACGAGGAATGTGGGTTTATTTACAGTATCTACTAAGGACGTTGCAGTTCATCAGTCTAGCATGAATGCGAGAAAGAGTGCACTGAGCAGCCGCACAACAGCGGTTTATAAACACGGTCCTACGTCGATCCCATGGTGAGGGAAACCTTCGACCAGTCATCGTAAACAAGTCGCCTTTCTGCGCGAGGGATTACGCACATACACTTCCGCACATGTTCACGGTCCTCAACCGACGTCAGACAGACTTCGCAGAACTCGGGGCTTACGTCAGGAAAGGTGCCTTTTATTCTCCAAGCTGACCCCCGGTGCGCGGCCACCGGTTGCCCATTGTCTTGCGTTTTGAAAGGCGCTTGGGAAGGGGCCTCGAACTACGTGCCCTCGGGGACTGCCCCGCTCGCAGCAGACCGCGTAGGCGGTGTTGTGTTCCGACACAAAGCCTGCTCCGTCGTACTCATCACGGCTCCTGCGACGGGGAGTCGAGGACGCGCGTATTGTCCTCCGGACACAGTCGACTAAGTGACGCCGTGGCTAGAGGGTTGCGGCGGCCTTCCAGGAAAAGTTTGACGCCGCTGTCGCAACTGGCTGGCAAAACTTGCACCTCAGCAGGCCGTTCTTAACAGCGCCTCCATGGCCCGAAAAATCTCGACTGTCCAGTGCTGACAACCGCTGGGCAGGAAGAGAACGGCTGGCGGCCGGGGGGTGATGCCTTGGCTCACAGCGACCACTTGTGTACTGGTGTAACCGCCCTAAAACATCCAACAAGGACAGGCAACTGCAAAACGAACCCCACAACACGGCTCTGCGCCGAGATGACGTACCTTGGATCTCACTTTAGACCCGCTAGGCTTCAAAGAAAATATAAGTGCGGAAACAAAAAATGCTGCATTTCGGTACGCCAATTTTTGATGCAATTTCATGCTGACCAATTCAGCAATCATGGAGGGAATCCTGCTAAATGAGAGGGGATCTTCTTGGTTTAACAAAATTAACAATAATAACCCTCAAATTTAGGCCGGACTCTTAAACGCAGAATTCAAAGTAGCCTGCTCAAACCATCCGCATTGCTATGCAACTTTCCCTTCTTATATCTAACGGAGAAGTTGTACTCTTGGAGAGTGACACTCCATCGGAGCAAGCGGCCATTCTTGTGTGACATTTGATTGAGCCACGTCAGAGGACAGTGGTCGGTCTCGAAGATGAAATTCGCTCCGTAGAAGTAATACGACAACTTCTGGGCGGCCAAACTAAACAAGTGCATTCCTCCTCTGAAGCGCTGTGTGCGTCCTATCTTACAGCTAGTTTGCGGCTGGCATAGAGGATAGGATGCTCCTCGTTATCGTCGCCGACCTGACTAAGTACCACGTTCATACCTCTGTCGCTTACGTCGCATTGAACTATGAATTCCTTTGTGTAGTCTGGCGCGCGAAGCACAGGACGAGAAACCAATAGCGTTTTCAAACTTTGGAAAGCGTTCTCTTTGTCCTCATGCCAGTGTACGCTACCCGGTGCTCCTTTTCGGAGGGCGTCCGTTATTGGACTTGACATTTGCGAGTAATTTGGAATGTACCGTTGATAGTACCCCACAAGTCCCAAAAATGAACGGTCTGTCTTCGTGCGCGGCTGAGAAAATTCTCCAATCGTAGCTATATTCAGCTCGGCCGGCCGTCTCGTGCCCTGGCCGACAACATGCCCAGATAAGTAACCTGCGAACAACCAAATCTACACTTTTCGGCTTTCATCGTTAAGCCGGCTTCTCTCAACCGTGGGAACACCTGTTTGAGGTGTGATACGTGTTGTTCCCACCTGTCCGAAAAAATTGCTACATCATCAAGGTATGGGAGGGCGAACTCCTGCAAGTCCTTTAGGACAATATCCATTAATTTAGCGAGGCTAAACGGCGTGTCCTTGAGCCCGAAGCTGAGTGCGAGAGGGCGAAAAGTGCCTACAGGTGAGATGAATGCGGCATAGCGGCTGGCACTTTCTGAAAGGGGAACTTTCCAGTACCCCCGCACGAGATCTATAGTTGAAATGTATTTAGCAGTGCCAACTCTTTCAATTCGTTCCTCAATGTTGGGTATCGGGCACAGCTGATCCCTAGTGATGGCATTTAACTTCCTGTAGTCAACACACGGACGAGGGTCCTTGTTAGGGGTTTCTACCAGTATTAGCGGTGACGTGTAGTCACTCTCAGCAGGCTCAATAACTCCCAACTCTAGCATGCGCTGTATTTCTGGCTCCATAATCTCTCTGTCTTGGAGACACCCTGTAAGGCTTTGATCTTACGGGTTCGGTTGACGTCAGCTCTATTTCATGCGTTATTTGTTCGGCTCTGCCCAGCCGTCGCTGAATCTGTCGAGATATTCCCCTAACACCTCTTTTAGCTCATCTAGCTGCTCGGGTCTTAGAGCGTGAGAGCTTACCCAATGTATTACTACTTCTTCTAGGCAGATTTCAGAGTTGGAGGTCGCCTTATACTCCTTAAACATGGCACTAGTGCCACCCTGCTCTTTGATGGTATAGTTAACGACTCCGCTCCGCTCTATATACGGCTTCATCAAAGTGCAGTGATACATCCTCACCTCTTTCCTGCAACCGGGCATTTTCAGAGCATAGTTACTATCTAAAAGTTTGTGCAACACTTTAACAGGCCTGTCCCAGTGAACTTCAAGCTTGTTCTTTCTTGAAGGTTTGAGGATCATTACCTGTTCTCCGTCGTTAAACGTACAAAGCCTCGCATTCTTGTCGTAGTAGAATTTGGCGTTCTATTGAGCTACTCCCGTGTTCTTTGCGACTAGTTCTTGGGTTGCACTTAGCCGTTCTAGCAGATTTAGCACGTATTTAACCACTGTAGGACTCTCTCCTCTTTCCTTCCACATCTCTCTTAACTTTCTTAGTGGAGAACGGAGTGTCCTCCCATACACTAGTTCTGCTGGCGAGAACCCTGTCGCTTCATCTGGAACCGTTCGCAAAGCAAACAAAGTTGCCGGAAGACAGTTCTCCCAGTCCTCCTTGTGCTCGTAACAGAGCGCACGCAAAACTCGCTTAAGCACTGAATGCCACCTCTCTACACTGTTTGACTGAGGGTGATAGAAGGAACTGTGTATTACCTTTACCCCACACTTTTGCAAGAATGTGGAAGTCAGTGCGCTGGTGAATACTGACCCTTGATCCGCCTGAATTCCGGCTGGAAACCCACCTCGTGCGAACACTGTCAAAAGCGCGTCTACTACTTTGATGGAGCTGAGGTCTTTCAGAGGGATTGCTTCTGGAAACTTTGTAGCCGGACACAGCATGGTAAAAAGTACCTGTAACCCTATCTTGTTTTTGGTAGAGGCCCTACCGTGTCTATCACAAGTCGTCTGAAAGGTTCTATTAAAGGCACTACCTTTAATGGAGCTTTCCATGTTTCTCCTGGTTTACTCGAGCGCTGGCATGCGTCGCAGGATCTTACAAAGTTTTCTACGTCTTTGAAACAGCCAGGCCAGTAGTATTCCATAAGCAATCTTTCCTTTGATTTGTTTATGCCTAGGTGGCCAGGCCACCCATTTCCATCACAGAGACTCAAAAGGTCCTCCCTGTACTTAGTAGGTACGACTAACTGATATAAAATCCTACCCTTTCGATCTCTGTAGTGCCGATACAACAATCCTCTCTCATGTATCGTCACGCTGCGCCTAGCAATGCCTTCTTTAGCTGTCTGATGTAATTTAGCTAAGCTCTCATCATTCTCTTGCTCGGCTGCCAGTGACTCTCTGTCGACACGTAAGAGCTGATCAACGTTCTTTGAGGCCGGTGATAACAATGACCCTGTCTCGCTTGCGAATGCATCAGCGATCTCTTCCTGCAGGCTTGAACTTTGACACTCTATTGATACGCTCTCATTGAGCTGGTCAGCTGGCAGGCTTTCCTCAACTGTTTTTTTTTTGTTCCTCTGGCCTAGCTCGGATTCGGGTATTGAAGTTATCTCCTTTTCTGCTTCCGCTGGAGCAGCTTGTGCATTTTCAGCCGAAAGCGACACGGTTTTACGAACTTGGCCTCGCGTCAATGCGTGTACTACACCCTCTCCGAATTTAAGCCCTTCTCACGCAGTAACTGATTCGAACGATTCGAAAAGATGTAAGGGTACTGCAATGACAAAAATTTGGAAACCTCAGCCTCGATCACAAGCTCCCCTAATGGCCCACTGATTTTGACTTTAGCCATGGACAGGCACATGCTGTGTTCTTCTACAACCTGTTTGATCCATGCTACTTCTCCGGCGAACTCATCTACAGTCACGTAAGACGGATGGACAATGTCCATCGTGGCGGCACTGTCTCTTAGCACGTGGCATGGTCTGCCATTAACTTGCAGGTCGTGAAGATATGGGCTTAAAAGTCCCACATTCTCGTCTTTTTCTTCCACGTAAGAGAAAACTACGCTAGGCTTCCCGCAGTTTACACCTATATGTCCCAGTTTGTGGTATTTATAACAGGGGATTGGTCTCAAATATTCGAATTTTCTGTTCCGCTCTTTTGTTACTGTTTCCCTGTTTGATTTCTCCTCGCTCTTTTATGAGGGCTTTTCCTCCACGTCTACAGGCTCCGGTCGTCTAGTCTGCGAACCCTTTTTGAACGAAAATGGTTTCCGCTGTTCATTTCGACCGTCCTAATTTCCGTCCTCCGCGTTCAACTTTCTACGCGTTGCGTACGCTTCGGCTAATTCAGCCTTCCTTTCCACAGTATTTACATTCCCTCTGTCTTGCACCCACAGCTTGGGGGATGCTTTTGTAAAACTGCTCTAGACACATGCATTCAATGATCATGTCTCTGCTGTCGTACGCTTCCGCGCTTTTCAGCCACTCGACTAGGTTGGCCTTTAAGCCGTATGCAAACTCCGGATACCCCTCGCTATCTTTCTTGCCTGTGCTCCTACACCTTCGCCAAAAAGCTTCCGCTGAAAGACGGTATTTCCTCAGTAGACTAGCCTTAACTTTCGCACAATCATATGCATCCTGTGCACTAAGTCTGGCGACTACTTCCGCCGCCTCACACGGCAGCATAGCAACCGCGGTGGCCATGTACTCTGACCGAAGTTCATCTTCTCGCAAGTCCTTTGAAAATTGCTTAGGAACAAGCGTGTGTCGGCCCCTACCTCAAATGGCTTTAATAGCCTGTCCATGCGGTATGATTCTGCCTCACTTGATCGTCCCGAGCCCCATCAGTTTTTTGAGACAACTCCAAACGTTTGCTTTCAAGTTCCAGTTGCATTTTTCTTAACTCGCGATCTTCTCTCTCTCTGTCCCGTTTCTCCCGTTTTTTCAGAAGTTCCAATCCCATTTCAATTTCTTTCTCACTGGCCTGTTCGGAAACTAGCTGCAATAATTCCGCTTTTAGCATTTCCTTGCGTACATCTAGGCCCAGTTCCTCACCAACAATCAACAATTCGTCTCTCAGCAGCGTCCTTAACTCTGTGATTGCTGCTTTACTGCCTTGGTCCTGCTCGCTAAATCTACCTAAGAAAACACAACCTAGCTAACAATCAGCAATCTAGCTTCCCTACAGTTCTAAACAGAAAAATCACAAAATGAAGCCGAGAGAATCAAAGAAAGAACCAAGCACTCACCGCAGACACACCACCACGTCGCAAAGTCCACCCCACTGCTGCCACCTGGTGTGAGGATTGGGGGTCAACTATCGCTCGTAATCCGTTGTGAAGATTGGAGTCGGGCATGAATTAGAAGGTAGCTGGCCCGTGGTGTCGTCCAACTTATGCACGCTGAGGACGTTGTTGAAGGGAAGGACTGCTTCTCATCGACAACGAGGAATATGGGTTTATTTACAGTATCTGCTAAGGACGTTGCAGTTCATCAGTCTAGCATGAATGCGAGAGAGAGTGCACTGAGCGGCCACAAAACAGCGGTTTATATACACTCGGTCCTCCCTCGATCCCGAGCTGAGGGAAACGTTCGACCAGTCATCGTAAACAAGTCGCCTCTCGGCGCGAGGGATTACACACACACACTTCCGCACACGTTCACGGTCCTCAACCGACGTCAGACTGACTTCGTAGAACTCGGGGCTTATGCCAGGAAAGGTGCCTTTTATTCCCCGAGCTGACCCCCGGTGCACGGCCACCGGTTGCCCATTGTCTTGCGTTTTGAAGGACGCGTGGGAAGGGGCCTCGAACTACGTGCCCTCGGGGACTGCCCCGCTCGCAGCAGACCCCGTAGGCGGTGTCGTGTTCCGACACAAAGCCTGCTTCGTCGAACTCATCACGGCTCCTGCGACAGAGAGTCGAGGACGCGCGTATTGTGCTCCGTACACAGTCGACTTAGTGACGCAGTGGCTAGAGGGTTGTGGCGGCCTTCCAGGAAAAGTTTGACGCCGGTGTCGCAGCTGGCTGGCAAAACTTGCACCTCAGCAGGCCGTTCTTAACACCACCAGCATCCGATCACAAGAGCGCACTAATGTGACAATCCAAAAAACCATATTCAGCACTGTTCAAGGTTAAAGAAGGCACACTAATGCAATATGACCTCAAAGAATGTATGAAGAAAACTTCCGATAAGTCTCCGGCGGTGGTACCACGGCTCTTTTTCAAAATCTTAGTATCACAAAACATGGCGAACATGAGCGATCTATACCAATAGGCACAGGTTCTCACTTGGCTCAACATTGTGAAATATGCAAGTGCAAAGCCATGTTTCGTGATCCTTCGATTTTGAAGACGAGCTGTGATACCACCACCCGAGAGTTATCGTAGAGCTTTCTTCATACAGTCATTAGGGTCACTGTGCATTAGTGTGCCTTCTTTAACCTTGTAGAGCGCTGAATATCTTTTTTTGGATTCTGTCGCATGAGTGCGCTCTTGTGATCGGATGTTGGTGGTTCCTGCACATGGTGCTCACTGCGCATGTTCTTCTAGATTTTGCTGTCGATAAAGGAGTGACACAACAAAAAGATGTCAGTTGAGAGTAGAGCCTTTTCCTGGTCGTCTTTCTTGTGTGCGTTGTTTTGCGCTAAACAAAGTAATTTTGGATTCGCACCAACTAGCCGGCCAACACATTGTGCTGAACAGAAGGAAATGCGGCTTTACCTTGTTTGTCCGTGTTGCGGGCACTTCTGAAGTACTGTCTGTCTAATAACCTTGGTGGCATGGAAGTGCTATCCACTTGTATGCGTTACTTTGTGTTTCATTGTGGCATCACATCACATTATAATCGTAATGTATATGTTCTTTTTGTAAGAGACCCATATTCCTATCCTTGTGCTATATTCGCTGTCGCATTATTTATGTGCAAATGACCAGTGCTCCAATTTCCATTTTATCGCTAAGTAAACTTCTGGTACCGAAATATTTCTGCAAAACAACGCAGAAAAACAATGCAAAAAAATTTTGCATTGTTTATTAGGTGTTGTGCCCTGTTTTCTTTTACTACAGCTTCTTAGTTGAACATCTGAATAGTGAACACAACTTGACCTTTTGCTTGATTTTCTAGATTACATGCCGTTGCTGCAAAACTATTTTACTTCAAAACTGCTTGTACCTTACTGAAAGGATCACTTGAAGCAGCTGCAGCCACCAATAACACGCAAGCGATGATTATGAAAATTGTAATATTGTTTTATGATTTACAGGGTGTCCTAACTATCGTGCACCAATATTTAGAAATATGTAAATGCGATTTAACTAGACAGAACAAAGGTAATGTTGTTTGCCGTCGCTTGGAGATACTCAGATTATTTTTTGCATTCTGCCTAATGACATAATCATTCTTAATTATTTAATAAACTTCTGAAATAGTTTAATAAAAAGTGTCAATGAAAAAATTGTAGAGCAAAATCAAAGCCTCCCGATACGCTTTTCTGTTACTCATTGTATGCTACATAAAATTGTTTCCAAGAAAGAAGCCTGCGAATACACGTAAAGTGTCTTGAGTGGCCAGCCACGTGGCAATTTCGTGGTGCGAAGCCACGAATACAACTTAAATGGGTTCTTTTATGAAAAAGACAGCTCAGAAAATTATCCTTTATGCAACCTGTGGAGACAAGGTTTCTTGACCATGGCCCTCAAAGAAGATGCCGAGGCCACAGCAGTTGACTGCAGAAGCTAAGACTACAGGCAGTTCCTCCAGTGACCCTGTAAAGGTCTCCTGGGGCACAAGTCTACTTTGGCACAACCACCTTTCTCTTGCAGCTTTTCTGTCAGCTTTGCTAACCAGGTGGGTCAAATATGGCAAAGGGAAAAAGAATCAACAGCTGCAAACACAATGACTTGCTCAAGCTGAATGCATTTTAAGTGAAATTTTTCTCTTATCATTTATAAAAAAAACGGGTAATAAGTATGTGGCATGATCTTGATATGGACACCGCTTTCCCGCAGAGAATTAGCAGTAAAAAAGAAGCTTATGAAGGCTTGAATATTGGCCAGGATGACTTGGTTTAGATATGATAGTGATTATGAAGATTTCTGGTGAAGGTAGTGGTAACAGAGTGAATAATCGAAGATATTATATATAGATTAAAAGACATATTTCATTCCACTGGCAGAATTTTAAATCATCCCAAAATAATGATTGTGTTTCATAGTCTGTGCGCATCGAGCGACAGTGCTTCTTAATGCTTGGTTCTGGCTGACATCATTCTTATGCTGCATAATTCACCTGCTTAAATTCCCTGTTTCTCCCGTACAAGCGAACTTACATGCATCATAAGAAACCTTGTCGATGACTTCCAGAAACTTGCTGATGAGATTAGAGGGCGGCATGCACCCCAGACTTAGATATGCATTCAGGAGCCTCGTATCTTGGAAATGTTAGAAATAGTCCTACTAAGCGAGTTCTTGGTGTCATATACGAGGTTATTTGTGAATACAAATTCGACTAAATTGGGAAAACAATCTAAAACATGTGAAGCGATATCGTTGACAATGCACACATATACCAACTGAACTAAATACAAATAAATATAGCACCAAATGCACGAATCATTGGCATGATGCCATTCTTTGTGCGGAATAAAATCTGTCTTGCGTTGTAAATCTGTAATTCTTTATATTTCAGACTACTAAATACCTCATGAGCGTTGCGACTTGAAACATACATGTTGCATTTATTCCTCATTTTCTTACAATAAGACCCGATAATGCTTAAAAAGCAGTGAAAGAACTGAGATCGCATAAGTAATACTATCTATTGCTCCAGATGTCAGTTTTTCTGCCGATCGCAGCATCCAACACTAACAATATTTGATAGCAAATGTGAGACAGAAGGCACAGGACACTTAGGGTGGTGCTATTCACTTTGATTGCTTGGGAATGAAGCCCATAGTGTACATGTTATGGCCGTACGTGTCATTACCTTTAACAACGAAAAGGTTGGGGGATTGCGTTTTGCAAAACTGCATGGAGGTTTTTACTGTGTGCAATTTAAATTAGAAACCTTCACAACTGATACTAAAAGCATTCTTCACAGCTTTAGGCCACACAGGTGCACTTCTTTACACAGAACACACTCTTTACCTCGTCATGGCCAGGTAGTGATTCAGATTCTTCAAAGGTGTTTCATTGTAGGGGATGGCACATCGCGCTTCACTTATTTGCAGAATATTGCATTCCAATTGTGTCATATGACATCAATTCATTAGAGAGATTTAACTTGCCCTAAATGTATTACAGCTGTGTACTGGTAAATTGGCAGCAGCTTGCAGTACTTGTGGAAAAACAATTGTAACTGCCATATTATATGTAACTGCTAGTGCACAGGCATTGGCAACAGCAATGGTTAGGGTGCACTGGTTTCTTCTACTCTGGAGTATGCATCCTCCACCAGAAAATAGTCTTTTTTCCTCTTCCTGCTCTACCACACTGGAATGTGAAATGAGGTGTAATTTGTAGGGCATACTCTTGCATAAACTTCATAAGCATTTCTCCTTATCTGTGCCACTGATTATTGTTGCTACGACTGTAAAAGCAGGGTGCCTGTTTACAGCACCCGTACAGAACAGTCTGTGAATCGTTAACAAACAGTAAGGGTAATGACTAATCGAATAATTTTTTAGTAATTTTCGACAAATTTAGCACTATGCCTTCCACTGTGGTGTATTTCAAACTCTAATGTTGGCAGAAGGTTTGACTGGAGGATGTCAATTTCTGTGAAAGAGTGAACTTGGGCACATAACACCTCATCGGCAACGTTCTGCTGCAAGAATGTCATGAGCTTTCGTATGCATTGGTCACTATCTCACAAACCAGCTGCACCTTTGTTAGGTGGAATGTAGCATTAATGTAAAGCACATTTGATTTTCTAACAAAAAGAATTGTGCCCTCTTATCCCCTAATTCTCCTCACTTGATGTCTAGTGTTATAATAGCATGGTTGACACCATGACAGTCAGTGTGGTGTATAATTGTGTGTATGGTGGGGTGGGGGGTGTCCAATAATTTTAACAACTTTTCTGGATGACTTGAATCAGTATTGTGGAATGCTGTTTGTTTCTTTCGCTCACTCTTACCAAGCTTCACTTTGGTTGTGGTAACAAGTATAATGTAGTACGCTAGCGCTCCTGCCAACATATATAATGTGTAGGCATCTGTGTTGAAAAAAAGGCGAGCTAATGGTTTGCCAGGAGCTAAGATCCATTGAGACCATTACATTTTGAGCTTACACTTGTGGAAATTACTCGTGAATGAAAGCCCAGCCAGGAGAACTGCCTATGATATGGTTTTTCATTAAAATAATACTGAAGCCTTGTACAGCATTTGAACTTATGCTTGTTTGGAAAATTTCATTTCCCATTTACTTGTTCAAGTAAGACAAAGGTTCCACAGGAAGGCAGAAACTTGAAGCCGTCAACAGCAGCATGAATATGAACAGCGCTCAATGTTTCGCAATCTTGCACCTGGTTATCATGTTGTCCATCCCATTTTTTTCCACGGGCTGTTCTTTACTGTTTTATGGTCATACCCAGTTTAGTGTTAATGTGCCTATTTTTTAAATATTTGGTCAATATATATTTTTTTCATCAGCCTTCAACAAAATATGTATTCATAATGTGCCTTCATTTACCATTTACACTGATCTTAACCAGATGCATCTCGCTACAAAATTTATTTTCCTTTATTCCTCGTCGCTTTTTTCCAAATGTGCAAACCTTTTATCTTAATACCTATTTTGACTTCTGGGAAGATTAAGTCTACTGGATTAATGAGTGCCTAAATGTGTACATCGTTTTCTGTTCTGGTCACCCCTACTCTTTGCAAGAACTGGCAGCAGTGCTCATACCCGCTCCATCACAATCACCACTGCTAAGCACACCCTTCCTGCCTTTATTTTGACACTTTGGTTTCTCTTGACCTATATATGCACCAGTTTCTTTTCCCCAATGAGGCTAGGGGCCAGTGAGCTGTGCACAAAAAAAAAACACTGCCAAGGAAAACATTTGCTACCCTGATGACAAGCACCTATGTCGAAATGTTGGCTACAGCAACATCCCTTGTTCCAACAATGTTCGTCTACATACATGTTTTTCTAACATAGAAATTGCTCCTTTGTTGTCTTCTGTTATTATCCTTTTTGCCGCTTTCTCCAGCATGGAACTTCACGAATACTATTTGTTTCTCCTAACAGCAGCAAGTTTATCCTTGCAAGACGTTTCGGGTCAAGAACAACGTTCACCAGGAAAAAGTGCAAGACGAGTGATTGAAGAAAATAAATTTGCTTCTGTGATCTAAGAATTTGAGGACCGAAATTTTGCACCTTTTTGTATATACGCTATGCAATGCATTCATATCAATGTGCAAACTGTTTTATCTCTGCAGCCATGTCAGTGCGTTGGCGAGGCAATTTTCTCAATGGCGACCTGCTGCTTCGGCTATGAGCTGCCTTCATGACATTTGCATTAAAGGAGATGTACCATCGTGGACAAAAGTACCCTGGAAGTGCGAGTGTCGACCAACTTGCATCTCTGTGTTCAAGACCGCTGGAAACAGTGGGTCACGTATGCACATTCCGAACGCAGATGTTAGCACGGCTGGTCCCTGCAAATAGCGCACCAATAAAATTCGGTCGACTATCGCGCGTTCTGGGCAATTTTGTCCCCGATTATGGTACATTCTCCAAACTCTGGATATGCTCTGCAAGACGAAACACGAGAAGCACCTGTACTTTAACGGATATAGTACCGATTCAGCATACAGAGTATTTAGTTTTCTAAATACGGGAAGCACCTGTATTTTAACGGATATAGTACAGATTCAGCATACAGTGTGTTGTTTTCTGAATACGAGAAACACCTGTATTTTAACGGTTATAGTACAGATTCAGCATACATACCCTTCCGTTTTCCAGATACAAAAGCACTCGTATCTTGTATTACGGTCGCTTCGTTAAAGTTGTCTGTTCTACGGAAATGACCGTTATTTATTTCCGAAAAAGTGTTCGCTCACAAATTACCAGTACATTTTTTTGTAAAGTAAAAGGGATTTTTTTACAATGTAGACATATCACAGTGATTTCAAGTCTACTACACTTGAAACACGTGAGAGCGATGTAGGTGTATCACAAATATTTGATAGCGCCTGGCGCTTGGATGTTTCGAGGTTGCCTTAGGTTGGCCGTACACGAACTTACACTCATGTTTTCGTTCCTACGCCAAGCGATCAGATAGTGAGCATACTGGCAATACACAGGCAATACACAGGCAATACACAATTTCTGGCAATACACAGACGCCGGTTCTCTTCATTGATTGAAAACCGGTACATCCAAAATAGTTCACCACACACACACACACACACACACACACACACACGCACACACACACACACACACACACACACACACACACACACACACGCACACACACACGCACACACACACACACACACACACACACACACGCGCACACGCACACGCACACGCACACACACACGCACGCACACGCACACACGCACGCACACACACACACACACACACACACACACACACACTGTGGCTGCTAATGCGCGTTACATCTTCGCGCCCACAAGAGATATTTCCGAGTACTGCAGTTACCGGTGCACAGAAACGCTACACACTGGTTCCCCGACGACCTTGTGTGAGCAGACATGGCGAAACATTTCACAAAGTATGAGTGAAAACATCTCCAAATCGTTCCGCAGCACGCGACAGCAATACTTTCAAGTAGCGCTGGGCCGAATCGCAAAGCCAGAGAGGAGGAAAGGCTCGCCGCGTGCCCTTTCCTCCTCGCCCGATGAAAAGGTACATAAATTGTCATTCCGTACAGCCAATTATTGTACCAACAGTTACCGCGTGCTAAGAATCCCGTGGTTTCGCTGTAACGGTAAGTTTTAACAACTATCTGTCGCACACAGCAGGAGACAGCGAAGAGCGACTGCAGGATCGCGCTCTGGCCCTGTATTTGGACTCAGTGGCTGCGCAATCGGCAATCAACTCGGCTCATCTGCCTTACCTGCCAGAACACAGAGTGCATGCTACCGCCATTGTTCCTGCTCGTGTAGAAAGTCGTAAGTGAGATCACACCCTCTTTCCTCTTTTTTTTTTCGAATGTGGAGAATTGGAAGCGTCGTACAAGGCCTTTTGATTCTAGACAGCTTCATGGTACATCTCTTGAGCTCAGCAGTAATTCCATCACGCATCGTGAAAGAACGCTCAAGAAAAGTTGAAACTTTTATTGCTAATGCATATTAGCTTCACTGCATTCAGTACTAAACGTACGCATCTTATGCCAGATACAGCATAAGACGTTTGATTATAATAAAGGTTCATATGGCAACACACGGGGTTTTATATCACACCGATTGTCATTACACGGGATTATGGATATGGGGCGAATGAAGAATGCACCGTTTTCACTATATTTGTACCTCCCTTCATTAGGTGCCTCTGGTGAGGGTGGATCAAATTTTTTCTGTTTTGATCGGTCGATTTGGCCTGTCATGTGCCGTGCCTTCGGGACGTGGCCGTCCGGTTCACACTTTAGCGATTACACATTTGGAAAGCGCTCGGCGAGAAGGATTCTCGCATGAAATATCATACTGGTGGTATAATGTTCCAACTTATTTGCCATAAATTCTAGTGTAGCCAGTTGAGCGATCTTGTCGTTATATTTAGTGACTTTCTGCCCCATTTAGCGGCAATTTTTCTTCCTTCAGCGACCAGTGACTTTTTAAAGTGATGTGACAGAACAGTTGGTGACTGATTATTGATTTGCGAGTTTCAAAAGTTGCTTTGAAAATGGCTTTCTTTAGCGCGCTCTATTAAGCATAAGCTGCAAGTGGGCTAGTCTGCAAGTAGGACTTGCGCGGTCTCACATCTTGCAAGTAGGCGGTCGAATAGGTTGAACAGCGGTAAGTGACCTCTGTGGCCATGTAAAGTAACTGCGGTCTCCATTTGTGAAGTCCATAGTGTGCGGTTCGTTGCACCAAAGGGGTTCTCATCGTGCTTTTTGCGCAACGTAAGTCCACGAGTCCTTATGTTGCGCTTGCTACAGCTTCAGTAAATACGCACGTCTGGTGGTCGCTCGTGAGCCTAGCGTTAAATTATCAAAACTTGTAGCACTAAACTTTGTGGCGGGATTTAGATGAACTGTAGAAAAGCGTACAGCCAAGATATCGGAGCGGCTACGCTCATTCACGCGAATCTGAACGCACTGCTTTCGTCCCTCACGGCTTTCGGACGAATCGATACTGCACCGAGCTTTCAGGTGCATTCAGGGGCGGCAACGTAGTAGTTGACCTGTATAAAAGTCACGCAATAATCGTCGCCTCGTTAACACGAGGAAACCAAAGCCGCAAAGCCACCGCGACGGGTGGCACTTGAGGCGCCTGCCAGTCCGCCCGACATATCTTTCTTTATTGCGGTGTTAATTATAATTGTAAGCGAAAATTAGCCGAGATGGGAGTTTTATAGGCTTATCAGCCCCAATATTCTCCCAGGTCCCAACCATTTACTCCGTCATAGCGGATTGAAGACGGCATATGTCTTCATTATACTCCCATAGGTTAGGAACGGAGTATAAAAACGACATGACACGATTATACGCCCCACGGAGGTTCATGTCACGTGGTTGGAAACTCCCCATAGAGTTTTAAATGGGCGTGTGTGTGTGAGCACACGACCGTGTGAGGCTTGTACAGCTCCAGTGCTTTCGCTAGTTATTTCATATCATCATTTGCCGAGAGAACGAGTCATCAGTGCAACGAGCAACCGCAACGACTGATTAGTGTCTTGTGTGAACGTGTCAAGGTTATTTGCACTGCTCAAACGCGCTGGATGTCTTCCCTGGGTTGTACGCTTGAAAATGCCCGAGAATGCCTTCTGTGTCCCAGAAAACGCCACTGCGACACGATGTCGTGCGCCTGTGCAAGGCATGTTTTGGCTGTGTACGGCCGCTCAATCTACGAAATAGCGCTGTTTGTACGTTGGACGCAAAACTAGTCATGGTATACAACTGTCGGCAGCAGTTCACAAACTCACGGGTAAATTGCAGCAGAAAGTTCGACTTCTCCGTCACTGCGACGTCTACTAATCAAAACAAACGACAAAATGTATCACGCTGCCTCCTTGTTGCGTCGCCTGCAGCCGTCGCCGTGGCTTCACCGGCAATCCTATTGCGAAACCCTGTATCCAGAGCCCAGTGCCATGCCGGATTATGGGCCCAGTGTCGCGCGCTGAATGACGGGGCGCTGAGCAGGCTCGGCGTATTGGGAGGTGCCTTGTAACCGTATATACCTTTTGAATACAGAAAGCAATAGAGAGGGTTTTAGTGCAAAAAAAGTTAAAATAAAAATGCTTAGACCAGGATTCGATCGTCGGACCTACAGACCCCAAGCCCGGTACTTTACCACTAAATTCTTACGTAAGGTGGTCGTAGCATTTAGATTTTTAAACCACCACTTTTCCACAGAATATTTGGCTACAGTGAGTCGCAAGCGGATAAGCTCGGATTTAATAGATACTATGTTCCCAGAACCATCATATCGAATAATATGCCGCGAAGGCCAAGGGAAAGATGTGCTAAAACGTGTGAAACGAATGATTGTACCAAGGGGAGTGAAAACATTCTTTCTTAAACTACATACTAATTGTAAACATGGCTAGAAAAATGAGGGGCCTTTTTACCATGGGGGGCTAACTGTTTCATTTGCAAGAAACCAGAAACTATATAACACGTATTTCTAGACTGTTGGAGTGCGGTCTTCTTTTGGGATATTATGCAAAGAACTATTAAAAAAGAATTGCCGTTAACAGCGCATGGCATTCGTTACCTAGCCGTAGTGCAAGATAGTATACCTTATGGCATGTTCTTTCTTCTCCACTTTACCAGTATCTAGAGAAACCGCATGGCTGTAAGAAATTGTGATATAAGTGTGAAAACAGTGAACTCATATATTGCTGAAAATGTCAGCAAACTACGGGAAGTGTTCCATAAGTTAGCGTATGACGATTAACTGTTGTTATTGATGGATGCCCTTGCCAAAATGAAAGTTTTGTAATCTCAACCGCAAGCTCCAAGCGCAGCGGTGGGAAAGTGAATATTGTCAGATGGTGACATCAGTGTGCATTGATGTATTTGTCGATTGTCTGTAAATAAAGAAAAACTACGCTACGCCAGCAGCTGGACGCGTATGGATAATTTGCCATGTCAAACTCGAGAAACAGCTTTAGGTTCGCAGAGATAGGTCCCGCACAGACATGGTAGGTGCGCTATCGCCCAGCAACTAAAATTCACGCCTGTACCAGAGAATAAAAGTTGCTATCCTTATTCAGTGGTATGTTTGGAAGGGCCACAACATCGATTTTGACTTGCAATTGGCATTTTAACTTTGAAAAAAGTCCTAAATGAACTGCCGACCCGAACGCTGTATGGGCTGTTACTACCGATTTTGATAGCTGTTTCTTTGTTCTTCACGCAAGCTCTATGCAACGTTTTCTTAGTTCACTGATGCCGTTCAGTCGACACGTCAGTCTAGTCATATATCTTCATCAGAGAAGTGCACGCGTAACATCGGCGCACATCGCTTCTTGTACTGGCACTGTAGACACGAAAAAAAAACGGGGAGGGGGGGGAGGTATTTAATAACACCGATGCGAAAGCTGAAATGTGGAGTGATTTATCCTTGTTAGACTTGTTGATTCCTGAGCCCAGACGCGCCGATAGCGTGCAGACGGTCTCGGCGGATACGCTAGACCTAAGCTTCGGTGGGGACCGATCTTGGCGCGGGTAGGTGGCGAAAGCTCAAATTCATAATGGGAACAGCGCGAACAAGACGACGACGGAGTGAAAGGACACAGGACGAGCGCTCGTCCTGTGTCCTTTCACTCCGTCATCGTCTTGTTCGCGCTGTTCCCATTATAATTGTATACCAACTCGCCCAACTTTCCACATTAAGAAAGCTAAAATGTGTCTATTTGAGCCTCAGAACCTTTCTTAGTACAATAGGGAAAGTGGAAGCGCACGAATCGCCTCAGCTTCATTATCGGTGTAATAATATCAATAGCAGTAGGGTTCGAAGTCGGGGTCCGTTCGAGCGCGTCTGAACGACTTTTGGATTTCATGTCCACTCCACAACAATGCGACAACGGCGACAACTAGTCATATGTTACGTGGAAACTACTAAAAAACGCTCCGTCATCTTCGTTTGGGTGATTACGTTCAAGAATTTATCTATCCGCCCAGACAAAAGGGAAAATGCAAAAAACGAAAGTGATCTTCATTGTCAAGTGTGCATGCATAAACAGGCCAGCTTACGCACCTTTATTCCAAGCTGCGACACGAAATAGAGTGTTACGACCCCAAGATATAGCGTTATTTAGGACAAGAGACTGGTATCAAGCGATCAAATTGTATAAAGCATCTAATATTCAGTAGCGCTCGTCCTCGCGCACTGGAACCAGCGCGGCACAAACACAACCAGCGCAATTTCCAGTGCGAACCAGTGAACTGCAGCGAGAACCAGCGTCTGTACACCACAATCCAGTGCGCCCCAGCGTCTCGTTCAGTGCGACTCAATGTTCTCACTGGTGCCCCAGTGAGTCCCAGCGAGCACCAGCGTCTCCAGTGCGATCCAGCGTCATAAAACGGACTGGTTTCACACTGAAAGGCACTGGAAGACGCTGGTTTTTTCAATAGGGATATATTTATTAGCAAGAAACTTGAGCGGCGGCGATCTCCGTCGAGTTCGGTAAACACCTGCTATGCGCGCGATCCGCCGTCCAATGCGTCGGAGTGGTTTCCGCGGCGATTCGTGTGGTATACAAATAAGCCCCTGCAAGCACGACCGGACTACTTCGCAGCCAAGAAACTTCAAACTTCTATGCCCAGCACTCCTTCGTTTTACACAAACGATGTTACTAAAGGTATATCAACGCGAGTGTCGTCGCAACGGAGTCCCGTCTATTTAGGCTCCCCTTGCAGCCGCTGATATCGCTGGGAGTCACTAGAATTGGGACCTATATTCATCAGGACAATAACGTCTCTATAATTTTGTCGTGTCTAATGAAAATGCAGCTGGTTGTCCTGACATCGTAGGCAGCGATGAGTAAATACATACGCAAGCCACGCAAACCACCGCGACTCACGATCGCTGTGCTGGCCGTCTATATATCAGTCAACTTGTATCGGGGATCTCGAGTTGTGACTAAATAATTAACGTCGTGCCTCAGGGACGGGCGGGCGTCTTTTGAAACGCCCGGCCCTTTCGGAGCTGCCTACTTTTAAAGGTCAAGGTGGGCTTAAAGCGCAGTATCAGAACCAATGAACCAAGAAAAATCGCCATCAGCCGTCATTGTCTGGTCATGACATAAACAAACTCAGCCAACTTATTTACCCAGAACACGCATAATCACGTAACTGTAACCGGAGATGAGGAACAGTGCAACCTAGCATCTCATGTTACCAATGTTATATATGCTATGCTGAATGAAATCTCTATAAATATCTGCCAAGATAAACGGTTCTAATCTAACTAAACATAGAAAATTAAGGCTAAGCGTTAATAACATCAGCTTTACACGTGTGACAGGTGGGCTAGTACGTATTGATTCACCCTAGCTCATGGAACACGCTAACCTACCGAAACTCCTTTAAAATATAAGCTGTTATACTATATGGTTGCAGGAAGAAAGCAGGCCCACGAGTGTAAAATAATGTATATTTACAACTCGCGTATATGGCGTTCAGGCAACGACCAGACTTCGTCTTCCTCTAGTCCAATTCAACTTCTTCCTTCCCTTCCCGGTAACATCACCCTCCCGGCGGGGTAGCTCCGCACCGGTGCAAGTTGTTGAGCCTCACTTAATAGGGGGACATAGGGCTTGAGCCTGGCGACGTGAACAACATCGCTAGTGACGTTGGGAGGCACTGAAGGCTGACCGACTGGGGCGATCTCGTATCTCACGTCGGACAGTTGGCGTATTATCTGGTACGGACCAGAATAACGGGAAAGTAGTTTTTCCGACAAGCCGAAGCGACGCGAAGGCGTCCAGAGAAGGACAAGGGAACCAGGTGAAAAATGGTGGTCTGAGTGCCGAAGGTCCTAGCGCCGCTTCTTAGAAGCTTGTGAGACTGTGAGCCGATAACGGGCGTCATCTCGGGTGTGGACGGCTAAGTAAATAGCATCGCGAGCGTAACCAGTGCTGGGTGATTGTACGGTGGAAGGTAGCAACGTGTCGAAGGGCAAGGTGGGGTTGCGCCTATACAAAAGGTAAATTGGTGAAAAACCGGCAGTGTCCTGACGGGACGAGTTGTATGCGAAAGTGATGTATGGCGAAGCGAAGTCCCAGTCGCGGAGATCGTCGGAAACGTACATGGCCAGCAGTTCAGTTAGTGTGCGGTTGAGTCGCTCGGTGAGGCCGTTCGTTATAGGGTGGTACGCGGTATCAATGTGGTTTTCTGTAGAAGAGCAGCGGAGCAGATCATCGACGACCTTCGATAGAAAGTAGCGGCCGTGATCCGTGAGCAACTGGCGAGGGACGCCGCGGTGAAGGATGACGTTGTATAGTAAGAAGTCTGTGACATCAGTAGCGCAGCTGGTTGCCAGTGCTCGTGCAATGGCATATCTAGTGACATAATCGGTTGCTACAGCAATCCATTTTTTTTTCCTTTGATGCAAATTGGAAAGGGGCCAAGGAAGTCTAGGCCCACACGGAAGAAGGGCTCTGGGTGGATATCAGTTGGTGGAAGCAAACCAGCGGGAGGCAGAGCTGGCGTCTTCCGGCGCTGACACAGGTCGCAAAAGCGACATAACGGCACACAGAGCGATAAATGCCGAGCCAGAAGAAGCGGCGCCGCAGGCGGTCGTAAGTACGAGTGATGCTCAGATGTCCAGCAGTAGAGGAGCGTCTTGAAGTTGCTGGAGCAGGGCCAGTCGAAAATGCTTTGGAACGACTACGAGGAGCTCCGGGCCGTCAGGACGAACGCTACGACGGTATAAAGTTCCATCGCGGAAGGTGAACATCCGGAGGGACGGGTCATTGAGCGATGAGCTTAGGCGTGCCGTAAGTGTTCGAAGAACAGGATCTTTGCGTTGCTCGTCGCCAATATGGAGAAAGCCGGAGAGGGATAGAACACTGATGTCCGAGTCTGCATCGGTATAGTCCGGTTGATCCACGGTATTGCGGGACAGGCAGTCAACGTCTTTATGCAGGCGCCCTGACTTATACATAATAGAAAATGTATATTCTTGTTGACGCAAGGCCCAACTTGCAAGTCATCCAGTTGGGTCCTTCGAAGAGGAGAGCCAGCAGAGGGCGTGATGATCGGTTAAGACGCAGAAGCTCCGACCGAAAAGGTAAGGTCGAAATTTCGCGACCGACCATACGAGCGCGAGACATTCTCCCTCAGTAATGGAGCAATTTCGCTCGGGCGTGGAAAGAAGGCGGCTGGCGTAAGCAATGACCCGGTCTTGGCCCTCTTGACGCTGAGCGAGTCCCCGCAGGAACGTCTGCGTCAGCAGGCGTTTGGTCTGTTGCGACACCACGTACCCGAGCACATAGGGGTTGGACCCTCCCGCATGTAGCCGTGCGCGGCTTAGCCGTGTCTGGGGAAAGGGGGATCTTGGGGGTTGAGCTGATGCTGGGTGTTTGGACCTTTAGGGTGCCCTGGCGGAGGCAACACACCCCTTTGGCCTCTGCTGCACATAGACGGCACCCCCGGACTGACCCAACCGGGGGAAATCGGTAGTTGCCTTTTCCTGTCTCTCTCGCCCTCTAGCCTTCGTCTTTCTCTCACTTTTCATCTTTCCTGTCTTCTCCTAGCTTCTCTTTACTTCCAATTTTTTCAGGCAGCAAGGGTTAACCTTGTGTGAATAACCAACCTAGGTTATATTGTAGCGCTCTTCAATGAAGCACACTAAACACACTGGTTTATTGTGGGCGAACGTGTGCCCGGAAACTCAATATTAAGCATTCACACACTTTTTAAAAGAGGAGTTAACAGCAGCCTATTCCACAGTCAACCGCGTCTCTCCGCCGAACGCACTTCTCACGCGCCCCGAAGGCCAAGAGCCACGCCGTAGCTTCTCATTGGACGGCAGACTCGGGCGCTGCCGTGAGCGCGTGCCCAGGAGACACGCGCTGTATCGCCACGCGCGAGGCGTTGCTGGCGCTCTTCTAATGGCGATGCGACGAGTAATGGGCTTTAGCGATGAGACGCTTGCATAGGTGCCTCACGAGAGTGCTCGTACCTGGCATGTGGAGAGCTCTCTGCGGTATTAGTCCCCCTCTGAAAACGCATCGTCCCGATGCGTATGAAACAAATTTATCTATAGATGTGTTTTCATTGCCTGTCGTAGTAAGGCTTCATGCGGACTACGTGTACGACCTCCGCATGGATGTGCCGCTTTCATCGCTCTTGCTCATGAGGGGTGACTTCGTAATTCAGGTCACCTACTCGGCGAATAACTTCGTAAGGTCCAAAGTATCGGCGAAGGAGTTTTTCACTTAGTCCGCGACGACGCACTGGTGTCCATACCCACACTTTGTCGCCCGGGTGGTACTGAACTTCTCTGCGGCGCAGGTTGTAATAGCTTGCGTCCCTACGTTGTTGCTGGCGGATACGGAACCGTGCCAACTGCCTGGCTTCTTCAGCTCGTTGTAGGAAGTCGTCGACGTCGTACGGGTTGTTGTTTTCATCATCTACCGGCAACATAGCATCCAGTGTGGTTGTTACTGTGCGGCCATAGACCAGTTGAAATGGAGTGACCTGGGTTGTCTCCTGTACTGCCATATTATAGGCGAAAGTGGCTTAAGGCAAGATTGCGTCCCATGTCTTATGTTCGAGGTCGACATACATGGACAACATATCGGCCAGGCTTCGGTTTAGACGTTCCGTCAGGCCGTTTGTTTGGGGATGGTATGCAGTACTTTTTCTGTGACTGGTGTGAGTCATCTTCATCAAACATTGCATCAAATCAGCTGTGAAGGCCGCTCCTCGATCGGTAATCACGACCATTGGTGCACCATGTCGCAGTACTATGTTACAAACGAAGAAATTTGCAACTTCAACTGCCGTTCCTCGCTCAAGGCAGCCAGTTTCAGCATATCGTGTTAAATAGTCCGTCGCTACTACGATCCATCTCTTCCCTGACGATGATGTTGGGAAAGGGCCAAAAAGATCCATTCCAACTTGTTGAAATGGAGTCTTTGGTGGGTCTATGGGCTTAAGAAGTCCGGCCGGTTTCACGGGTGGTGTTTTGCACCTTTGACATTCGCGACATGTCTTCACGTAATGCTGCACCGACGCTAACAATTTAGGCCAGAAGTATCTGAGACGAATTCTGGCGAACGTCCGGCTGACACCTAAGTGACCCGACGATGGTTCATCATGGCAAGCTTCCAAAATTTCTGGTCGCATGGCTGACGGTACGACGAGCAGGAATTTTTCCTGGTTGCGTTCAAAGTTTCTCTTGTAAAGCGCATTATCTCGGAGACAAAATGACGATAAACCTCTCATAAACATGCGTGGGACTTGGACGTCGTATCCTTCGAGGTGTTTGATGAGTGGGAGCAATTCTGTGTCAGCCCGTTGACGCTCGGCGATTTTCGAAGCTGTCATCGCTGTAAGAAACGGGAAATCTTCTTCTTCTGAAGGAGTCGACTCCACTGGTGAGCGGGACAAGCAGTCAGCATTGTTATGTTTTCTTCCAGACCTGTACACGACAGTAATGTCGTATTCTTGGAGCCTGAGGCTCCACCTCGCAAGTCGTCCAGATGGGTCTTTTAGGTTTGCCAGCCAGCAAAGAGAATGGTGATCGCTGACTGCACGGAACGGTCTGCCGTACAGGTATGGTCGGAACTTGCTGATGGCCCATATGACAGCCAAACACTCCTTTTCCGTCGCAGAGTAATTTGTTTCAGCTTTCGAGAGAGTGCGGCTAGCATACGCTATGACTTTCTCTTCCCCATTTTGCCACTGAACTAAAACCGCGCCGAGACCGAGATTGCTTGCATCTGTGTGGACTTCTGTGTCCGCTGTCTCGTCGAAGTGGGCGAGGATCGGTGGGGCTTGCAATCGTTCCTTTAGTTCATTGAAAGCAACCTCTTGTTCAGCATGCCACATGAAGGGTACGTCTTCTTTAGTCAGTTTCGTCAGAGGTTCGGCAATTTTCGAGAAGTTTTCTACAAATCGCCTGTAATAAGCGCATAGTCCCAAAAACTGTCGTACCGTCTTCTTGTTTGTAGACTTTGGAAATCGTGCAACGGCAGCAGTCTTGTCGGGATCCGGAGCAGTACCTTGCGCGCTAATTACGTGACCCAGGAAACGAAGTTCTTGGAATCCAAACTGGCACTTTTCCGGTTTAATGGTTAGGCCTGCCGAGCGGATGGCTTGAAGCACTAAACGCAGCCTCTGGACATGCTGGTCGAATGTTGCAGAAAATACCACTACGTCGTCTAGGTAAACTAAGCATGACTGCCATTTAAGACCCGAGAGGACACTGTCCATCATGCGCTGGAATGTCGCCGGCGCACAGCAGAGGCCGAATGGAAGCGCTTTGAACTCATACAGGCCATCTGGGGTTACGAAAGCAGTTTTTTCACGGTCTCTTTCGTCTACTTCAATTTGCCAATATCCGCTCTTGAGATCTAATGAAGAGAAAAATTTTGCATGTCGTAGGCGATCCAACGTGTCATCAATGCGGGGAAGGGGGTATACATCCCGCCTGGTCACACTGTTCAATTTCCGGTAATCAACACAGAATCTCAATGTATTGTCCTTCTTTCTCACAAGGACTACCGGCGACGCCCACGGGCTCTTTGATGGCTGAATGACATCGTCCTCAAGCATCTCTTGCACCTGACTCTTTATGATCTCTCGTTCAACCGGTGACACTCGGTACGGATGTTGGTATACTGGCCTGGTCGCTTCGTCTTATTATACGGTGTTTAACAATTGGTGTGCGCCGTACCTTTGACGAGGTGGAAAAACATTCTGCGAATTCATTTATAAGGTCCTCCATCATTTCTTTCTGGGCTGGCGTCAGACTTTGGTTGATCGCAACTGATGCTACGGCGTCATGCATAGTTTGGACAGCAGGTGGCCTTGACGCTAAGCTACATACATCTGTGACCGCAGTAGCGCTGTGCAGGAAGGCGATGGCTGTGTTCTTTGCGACGTGCTGAAATTCACTTCCGAAGTTCGTCAGCAATACATCAGCACACCCATCGCGTAGTTGAACAATTCCTCGTGCTACGCAAATGCCTTTTTTCAACAGTAGCTCGACGTTGGCCTCCGCTATGCCTTCCGAGTCGTCGAATGCTTCGTTTCTTACGCGAACCAGCATGCTGCATCGTGGTGGCACGGTTATGTCATCGTCGGTAATCCGCAAGGCAACGTGTTCTAGCTCCTCCGACTCTCGCATGTCTATAGCCTGCTTCGTAGAAAATGACACGCTAGAATTCTGCAGGTTGATTATGGCACCATTTGTTAGGAGAAAGTCCATTCCGAGTATTACATCCTTCGAACATTCTGGCAGCACGACAAAATCAGCGACGTAAGAAAAACCCCGAATTCCTATTCTCGCTGTACATCTACCCAGGGGCGTAATGAGGTGCCCACCAGCCGTACGTATCTGGGGTCCACTCCATGGCATCAAAACTTTTTTCAATTCCTTGGTGAGTGCATATCTTACGACGGAATAATCGGCACCTGTGTCAACTAATGCACTCAATTCATGACCGTCTATTGTAATGCGCAAGTCTGAAGAAATTCTCTGTTCACTTATCTTATTCATCCGCTTCTGTTTGTCGCGGCTGCTCGGTAAACTTGACGGAGGATCTTGGCTTTTTCGAACGTCAGCGGCCTCGCCTCCACAGGTCGCTCGCTTCAGTTTTCCGGACGTGGGCTCAGTGAACGACGCCTTGGTGAAATCGAGGATGGCCGTGGACTTGGTGATCGGTAGCGTGCAGACGTTGATGATCGGGGCTGGTGTTGGTATCTAGCAGCCGGATCTTGTTGTCGGGTCAAGTAGTCCTGAATTTCGGTGGGTCTTTCGCCATTACGGGGGCAAGGCGCATTTATCGTAAAGCCGCGAAGACCTGCTCTGCGATATGGGCACATTCTGTATAGGTGTCCGGCTTCCCCGCAGTGGAAACAGAGTGGTGTCCGGTCGGGTGCACGCCACACGTCACTTTTTCGTGGCCTCAGCTCTACTAGAAGGGGTCCACTGCGCAGAGTCGGCTGGCGGCTGCTGGGAGTCGCGAATGGAGAACAATGCCCGGTTGGTTGGCATAACACATCAGCGTACGTTGGCACGCGACGTACGGGTGGTGGTCGGTCATGATGAACAGGCGGTTCCTCACGTCCTGGCTGCAGAATGGCGTGGCGAACTTCATCTCGAATGACGGCGGCGAGAGTTGAGACTGTCGGCGTGGCTTCCGGTAGCTGCAGCTTTCGAAGCTCCTCCTTTACGATTGATCTCACCAGTTCTCTTAGTGCTTCGGTGTTACTGCCTGGGCCTGCTGACAGGATATCGGCCGGTGCGCTGGTGACATTACGACTGTAGTGATGGGAACGCTGCTGTAGCGCCTTCTCTATGGTCGTCGCTTCGGTGCGAAACTCAGCAACACTGTGTGGTGGGTTGCGGACGAGTCCTGCAAACAGCTCCTGCTTAACGCCACGCATCAGATGGCGTAATTTCTTCTCTTCGGTCATGTTTGGATCCGCGCGCGTGAAGAGACGGGACATATCCTCGATATACATGCCGACACTTTCGTTAGTGCGCTGGTTTCTGGCTTGCAGAGCGTGCTCTGCCTTTTCTCGCCGATCGGTGCTGGCATACGTGGCAAGCAGCTGTCGCCGAAATTCTTCCCACGAAGATAGTGTCGCTTCATGATTGACGTACCACGTCCTCGCTGACTCTTCTAACGCGAAGTACACGTTGCGAAGCTTCCGTGTCTCGTCCCAGCCGTTGAAATCTGCCACTCGCTCGAACTGCTCTAACCAGTCTTCCACATCTTCGAACGTATCGCCGTGGAAGGACTCGGGCGTGCGCGGTGGGTACACGATGAGCTGGGATGATGCCACTGGGCTGGTCATGGTTGCACCGTCGCTGGTAACTGTTGCCCGCACTGCTGCAGCAACAGGAAGCGGTCCGAACTCGGGTGGGTCTCCTCGGATGCGGCGGCTTGTGCGCTGGTGTACTGGAGTCAGTTCCCTGGGTTCCAATCGCTGAGGGTCGGGGCTCCGTTCTCTTACGAACTGGGGACTTCCAATCATACCCCGCACCTCCACCAGAAATGTAGCACTCTTCAATGAAGCACACTAAACACACTGGTTTATTGTGGGCGAACGTGTGCCCGGAAACTCAATATTAAGCATTCACACACTTTTTAAAAGAGGAGTTAACAGCAGCCTATTCCACAGTCAACCGCGTCTCTCCGCCGAACGCACTTCTCACGCGCCCCGAAGGCCAAGAGCCACGCCGTAGCTTCTCATTGGACGGCAGACTCGGGCGCTGCCGTGAGCGCGTGCCCAGGAGACACGCGCTGTATCGCCACGCGCGAGGCGTTGCTGGCGCTCTTCTAATGGCGATGCGACGAGTAATGGGCTTTAGCGATGAGACGCTTGCAAAGGTGCCTCACGAAAGTGCTCGTACCTGGCATGTGGAGAGCTCTCTGCGGCAATATCAAATTTCGTTATAGTAGTAATGTACCGCTGGCGTTTGTAGGCTGTGTTTCACAGGTCCTGCAACGTCCCCTTGTAGGACCTCATGGTGGGTGGCTGGCGTTACTGCAGAAATTACAATCTCTTATGGCTTCTTCTTTCCCCCCATTACCTGATCGCTCCCTCAAGAGGGAGCGCACCGATGATGCCGAATTTTTTGCCCGTCAAAAAGAAACTTTTTCTCGTTTCCATGTAGTGCACTCTGAAACACCAGACAAACCCGTGCGAACAATCTCACCATTCCTCGTGTCCAAGTCCCTTACCCAAATTTTTGGTACAGGTTATAAAGCATCCAGGATGGCACGTGGCGATCTCCTCTTGGAGCTCCGCAACCAGAAACAATATGAAAAGCTACCCAATCTAGTTTCATTAGGTGACGCCAAAGTAACTAACTCCTCATCGTACCATGAATACCACCCGTGGCGTAGTCTCCGATGATGATCTCTTGGAGCTGACTGAGGCTGAGCTCCTGGAGGGCTTCAGTGAGCAGAACGTCATAAACGTTAAGCGAATTAAGATGAGGCGTGATAATAAGGAAATACAGACCAAACACCTAATACTCACCTTCAATTCAAGCGTCCTGCCCTAGTCAATCGAGGCCGGGTACATCAAGCTCCGTGTAAGACCGTATGTGCCAAATCCCCTGAGATGTTTCAAATGCCAACGTTTTGGCCACAGCTCGCACAGCTGCCGAGGCCGCCAAACATGTGCGAAATCCAGTGCCCATGAACAGACGTCCGAAGCTTGTGAGAACTCTTTGCATTGTGTAAACTGTGATGAAGAGCACGCCGCGTACTCACGGTCGTGCCCGTCTTGGAAAAAAGAAAAAGAAATTGTCACGATCAAAGTGAAAGAAAATATATCGTTCAAGGAGGCACGTAGGCGGGTGGCATACCTGCCTAAAAACACATTTGCAGAAGTGGCGCGTCAGGGGGCAGCGCTACAACGGTCTCCGGCGGCTGACCTTCCCACACCCAGTGAGGCGGCAGTGACGCCATCCGCCCCCCTGGCGGCTGCAGCTAGCGCTGCTACGCCAACCCAACAGAAGGGGTCATCTACCTCCGGGCAGGTGACCTCAAAGGCCTCGTCAAACGTGCCGAGGACTTCACGCCAAACAAAGCGCTCGGAAGAGCGCGTGTCCAGCGCTTCGCAAGAGGCAATGGACACAATCACCAACAAGACGGGGCCACCAGCGCCTAAGGAGCGGCGAGGCACTCTCGATCGCTCCAAAAGAGACAAAACTCCCGTCACGGCGCCTGAAAAAGGCCCGTGAGCTAACTCTTCTTTCTTAAACACACAGCACCCAACAAATTTATCATAATGGAAACACAAATACTACAGTGGAATGTACGAGGACTTTTACGTAACCTCGACGACATTGACGAACTGTTACACAAACATAATCCAAGGTTGTTGTGTGTTCAAGAGACACATCTGAAACGTACAAATACTAACTTCCTTCCTAATTACTCTATCTTTCGGAATAACCGCGACGAGGCTACCGCCTCTGGCAGTGTAGCAATAGTAGCCCTCAAATCTGTCGCTTGCCGACCCGTCGCCCTTAACACGCCCCTCGAGGCAGTGTCAGTTGGGGCCATTCTTTTTCACAAATTAGTAACAGTGTGTTCCATTTATATACCGCCAAACCAGCGTCTCGAAAAAACAGACTTTTATAACCTCACTGACCAGCTCCCCGAGCCTTACATACTCGTGGGAGATTTTAACGCCCATAACCCGATGTGGGGAGACTCACGATGCGACGCGAGAGGTCGACTCATAGAAAATTTCCTATTAAACTCCAGTGCGTGCCTCTTTATTAAGAAAGAACCGGCCTACTACAATCCACAGCATAATTTATACTCCTCAATAGACCTGTCTATCGGTTCTGGTTCTATCTTCCCTGATTTAGAGTGGTCTGTAATTAAAAATCCATTTGGAAGTGATCACTTCCCATTAACTCTAAACCTAGTAACACAACATGACTCCCCTCCGCCTGTTCCTCGCTGGAAACGATCCGAGGCTGATTGGGAATGCTTTAAAGAATCCACCTACATATTACCAGATTTTATAAGTGATTTTAGCATAGATCATGGCGTATCATATTTTACCGCTCTTATCACTGATGCAGCAGAAAAATTCATCCCTCAGACTAACGGCACTTCATTGAAAAGACGGGTCCCCTGGTGGAATAACGATTGCAGAGAGGCACGGAGGAGACAAAATAAAGCTTGGGGCAAACTACGTGAATGCCCTACCGCCGAAAATTTAGTAGAATTTAAACAGATTAAATCCCAGGGAAGACGAACGCGAAGACAGGCAAAGAGGGCAAGCGGGCAGAGGTTCCTTTTAGATATAAATTCATACACTCAAGAGGCTAAAGTGTGTGACGGGCTAAGAAGGCTAAAGGGACAAGAAATTCATCCGTTGCCCCTAGTAAACGATGAAGGCAATAGCTTAGAAGATCAAGCTGACGCACTCGGGGAACATTTTGAGATGATTTCCAGCTCAAATAATTATTCCAAGGCATTCCTAAAGCACAAACAAATAGCAGAACGTGAGGCCATGAACCGCAAATGCAGACAGAACGAATTATATAACCAGCCTTTTAACATTGCCGAATTGACAGCTGCTTTGGCTGCATGTCAGAGCTCTACACCTGGACCTGACAGGATCATGTACGATATACTTAAACATCTCCACAACGATACGCAAATAACGCTACTCGCACTTTTCAATGCTATATGGGCTGCCGGGTACCTCCCATCTAAATGGAAAGAAGCTATTGTTATCCTTGTTTTGAAGCACGGTAAAGATACATCACTGCTGACCAGCTACCGTCCTATAGCGCTTACGAGCTGTCTTTGCAAGCTTTTTGAAAAAATGATCAATCGCCGTCTCGTACATTTTCTAGAGTCAAGCAATATGCTTGACCCACTTTAATGTTGGTTCAGGGAAGGGCGATCTACAACCGACCATCTCATGCGTATCGAATCAAACATTCGCGATGCTTTCGTGCATAAACAATCCTTCCTATACGTATTTCTTGACATGGAAAAGGCGTACGATACAACTTGGCGGTACGGAATATTGCGCGAGCTGTCGGCGCTGGGCATCCGCGGCAATATGTTAAACATTATCGAAAGCTACCTACAAAACTGTACATTTCGGGTGAAAATAGGTAATGCACTGTCGCGTACATTCACACAGGAAACTGGTGTACCCCAGGGAGGCTTACTCAGTTGCACTCTCTTTATCATTGAGATGAACACACTCCGCGCTTCATTACCGCCAGCTATATCTTATTCCGTCTACGTAGACGACATGCACATCAGTTTTAATTCCTGTAACCGTGCAGTGTGCGAAAGACAAATACAGCAGGGCAGGCACGTACCCAGGATTTTTTTTTCGGAGGGGGGGGGGGCCACCACCTCCATCATCATCATAGTCATCATCATCAACCTGTTTTATGTCCACTGCAGGACGAAGGCCTCTCCCTGCGATCTCCATTTACCCCTGTCCTGCGCCAACTGATTCCAACTAGCGCCCGCGAATTTCCTAATTTCATCGCTCCACTTAGTGTTTCGACGTCCTCGATAGCGTTTTCCTTCTCTTGATACCCATTCTGTAACCCTAATGGTCCAACGGTTATCTAACCGGCGCATTACATGACCTGCCCAGCTACATTTTGTCCTCTTGGTGTCAATTAGAATATCGTCTATACCCGTTCGCTCTCTGATCCAAACCGCTCTCTTTCTCTGTCGTAACGTTATGCCTAGCAATCTTCGTTCGATCGCTCTTTGCGCGGACCTTAACTCATTCTCAAGTCTCTGCCTCATATGTCAGCACTGGCAAAATGCACTGATTGCACACCTTACTTTTCAATAATAATGGTAAGCTTCCAGTCAGGAGCTGGCAATGTCTGCCGTATGCGATCCAACCTGTTTTTATTCTTCTGTGAATTTCCTTCTCATGATCAGGGTTCCCTGTGATTTATTGACCTAGGTAAACGTACTCCTTCACAGTCTCTAGTGGCCGACTGGCGATCCTCATCTCTTGTTCCTTTGCCCGGCTATTCATCATTATCGTCATCTTCTGCATATTAATATTCAACCCCACTGTTACACTCTCTCTGTTAAGGTCTCCAATCATTTGTTGTAAATCGTCTGCATTGTTGTTGAATAGAACAATGCCATCGGCAAACCGAAGGTTGCTGAGATATTTGCCGTCGATCTTTACTCCTAAGCCTTCCCAGTTTAATAGCTTGACTTCTTCTAAGCACGCAGTGAATCGCTTTGGAGAAATAGTGTCTCCCTGTCTGACCAATTTCCCTATAGGTATCTCCCTGCTTTTCTTGTGTAGAATTAAGGTAGCTGTAGAACCTCTGTATACATTCTTACGCGAAGGACGAGCCAGTAAGACGAGAAACAATTTATAGATTATATTTACAACAACGGTTGCAGCGCTGACCGGTTAGATTCACAGCGTGCGCCCAGTTCGTTCTTCCTCCTCTTTTCTGGAGTGATGTAGCCCACGCACTTCGTTAAAACAAATACCACACGCAGGTAGCAATATTTTTCAAGCTTTTTACGTAAGCGTTCTGTAGTCCATGATTACGTAGTGCCTCTAGACTGCTGGTATCTCTACTGAATCAAATGCATTTTCGTAATCTATGTAAGCCACATAGAGAGGCTTATTGTACTCTGCAGATTTCGCGATAACCTGATTGATGACATGGATGTGATCCATTGTAAAGTATCTCTTCCTGAAGCCAGCCTGTTCCCTTGGTTGGCGAAATCCAGTGTTGCCCGTATTCTATAGGATATTATTTTGGTAAATATTTTATATATTTCCGGGAGCATGCTAATGGTCCTATAATTTTTCAATTCTTTAACGTCTCCTGTTTTGTGGATTAGTATAATGTCTGCATTCTTCCAGTTTTCTGGGACCCTTGCAGTCGATATACACATCGTATAAAGAGCCGCCAGTTTTCTAAGCATTATGTATCCTCCATCTTTGATTAAATGGACTGTTATTCCACCTTCTCCTCCCGCTCTTCACCGTTTCATGTCTTGCAGCGCCCTTCTGACCTCATCGCTCGTTATAGTAGAGTTTCTGTGTCCTGTTCATTACTGTTTCTAAGTGAGGTATCGTGACTCCTCTGGGTACTGTATACAGGTCACCTTAGAATGTTTCCGCTGCTTTTACTGTATCTTCGAGATTGCTTATGATATTATCCCTCTTATCTTTTAGTGCATACATCATAGTTTATCCTATGCCAGGTTTCGTTTTTACTGATTTCAGGCTGCGTTGATTTTTTTTTCGGCTTCTTCAGTCTTTCACATGTTATAGTTTCGAATATCAGTTATTTTCGCCTTGTTGATCAGTTTTGACAGTTCCGCGAATTGCGTAACGCTGTGCGGCCGCCAGTCCCACGCAACCGCGTAGAGCGCAGGACTCTGCGATTCTAGACGTACTGCGCTCACCGAGAAAGGTTAGAAAAACACCCATAAGCACAGCAGAGCACAGCAAAACATAAGCACAGCAGAGAAGGGGCTACGTGAGGCGGTTCGACCGATAACTGTAGAAGCTTCATTCAAAGCAAGTAATTATTCTCCACTTCCGGCGGCGTTTTCTCTACTTCCTTTTTAAAAAAAGAGATGTTGATCCATAAATATTCTCATAAACAACGGTTAACATTTTTATTACTCGCTTTTGCTTGCAGTTTGGTTGTTGCGTTGGCTCTCGCCCTTAGTAGATCGCTTAATTTCCCAACTCCTTGCGATTTTTGTTTCCGGTTTCCAATTTTGCACGAAAAGTGCTATACAATTAAGGAAAAACAGACGAGGTAACTGGCGACAGTCATCTTGCTTATGGGTTTAAGGGTTATTGCAGGGTTTCATGATGGACGCTCTTTCACGTCATTTTATTTCCCACCTTATCTAACCCATATCACGTGTATATGGTTCCGGGCATCTGCCAGCGTCGCGGCGAGCCGTAACTCAAGGAAATAATGAAGCAGAGGGAAAGGTTAAACGCAATTGGCGTTGTCTCCGGCCGCAACGCGTTCCATGAGAGTACAGACCAGCTGAGTAACAGCCGCATCCCTCTCCTGGTCCCAGGATCAGCCTAAACAAAGAAGGTTGAACTAACAAAAGCAACAGCTGTGCGCGTGACGGTTGAATAGATGGTGTCAACTGAGGGCATCTCGAGTTAATCGCGCGGGTGCGGAATCTATGAGAAAACTGTCCTTCACATTACAAGAAATGCCGATAACTACCGCCATCTAAAAGGAGTGAAAAAAAAATTGGAGGACGCTTAAGCTTCGCCTTCAAGAGTGGGACGCGACAGCGTTCCCGTCGACCCGCCAAGGGGTATAAGACAATGCGCTACGGCACAGCAATCACTTACGATGCGCCCCGCATCGGACTTAGCGCCCACCTATCACGCGGTGAGCGTCGAGCAACGCAGCGTTCGGCGCGTCAACGAAACGTGCGCCTGAGCGAACGAAACGAACCAAAGAACTCTGTGTCTCGGAGGGGAAACGATCTACGCCAGCCAAACGTCGTGATCGGCACGGGCAGAGAGATAGATAGTAATCTAAACCGGATGCACGGCGAAGCGTCGTCAGGGGAGAGGGAGTCCTGCGACGCGCCTGGCAGCGGTCCCAATGCGCGCGCGGCGCGCCTCCTGTCGGGGCAGCGCCGTACATTGAGAGGAGGGGGTCTTCTGTGTTTGCCGCAAGATGGCTCTGCGTGTGCGGAAAGCGCAGAAGAAATGCAGCGGAAACGCACTTCGCAACTCGTGTAATTGTGACTTCTGTACGTTACATGTTCATAATTACCGATATACACCGCAGTATAACTTTCCACGGCTCGTTTCGAAGGCAACACCGCATTCACTAGAGGCGCGTTTGCACCGCTTGGAAGCATCGAACTCGTGGCTGAGTGGTAGCGTCTCCGTCTCACACTCCGGAGACCTGGGTTCGATTCCCACCGGGCCAATCTTGGAAGTTGCTTTTTATTTATGAAGCGCCTGCCGTGATTTATCGCTCACGGTCAACGCCGCCGACGCCGACACCCGACGCCGACGACACCGGCTTTTCTGCGACACGAGCTCCTTAACGCTATCGCGTTAAAAGGCAGCATAAGGCTGACCGATGAACAGGTGCGAAGTCTCAACATTAATCTGGCGGCGCTTTAAGAATGTGTGAGGAGTGGTGGCGTGGGTGGGGAGGGGGCGGGGGGGTATGCCACATGATTTCGGGGGGGCGGGTCTTCGGCGGGTCTTCGCAAGACGATGTCGCGGTGGTATTGGGCCATCGGTCGAAAGTTTGAGCGACGCGGCGGCCCTTCACTTGTTCGAAGCCCCGGCACTATTTTATAATGGCACCCACAGTAGCACAATCCTTACACATCAGGAGATTGAAGGCATCATCTGCAATGCCTTTTAGAATGTGACCAATCTTGTCTGCCTCGGTCACGTTGTTATCAGCCTTGCGACAGAGGGCCAGCACATCCTGTATGTGCACGACATGGGATTCTGTGGACGTCTGAGCGTGGCACGAAAGTTATTATTTAGCTGCCGGCTGAAGACCGACAGGTCTGCCAAACAGGTCTCGCATTTTGTTTTTGCAGACATCCCAGTTCGTTAGGTCAGCTTAATGTGTATCGTACGATTGCTTCGCAGTTCCCCTCATATAAACTATCAGGTTTGCGAGCATTATTGTTGGATCCCACCTGTTGTTGTGGCACATTCGCTCGTACATCGTAAGCCAGTCCTCGACGTCGGCGTTGTCCGTGCCACAATATGTCCCCGGGTTCCGCGGATGAGTGAGGAACCCGGGGACACCTGAGCACCTCGCCTCAACATCTCAGCAACCCGTTGGCACGGGCTGCTTAGGTGTTGTCGCTTGTGTCAGTTGATTTACCATTGTGGCAGCAGGTAGATGACGTACACTGGGAAGTTCCGTGATTGTACCCCGCACCTTCTGCCAAAATGTTGCAGGAAGAAAGCAGGCCCACGAACCTAAAATAATGAATATTTACAACTGGTGTATATGGTGTTCAGACAACTGTCAGACTTCGCCTTCCTCTAGTCTGATTCAACTTCTTCGTTCCCTTCACCGTAACAATATCTAATACCCGTCACACTGGACATTTTCATGTCAGTAGGTGCAAATTACATTCAGTGCAATGAATGCCATTCGACCCGTGGTGGTGGTATACTGCAAAATTGATGCCATTCGGTCATATCAATGGCAATTATTCAAAAAAAAAATTGGTGAGAAAACAGGAGCAAGGTGTATGTAGAATGTCTGAAAAGTCAATTTATTTTGATATAAATATGGGGTGTCACTTTACCAAAATAACACGCATATAAAACTTCCAATTCCAGAATTTCTGGCCACTATAAGCAAAAACAAGGCTTGACCAGCTTAGTAGCCATAGCCAATAAACTGAAGACAAACAATACGACTGACATGGCAACGCTGAACGACGCTCGGCTGCAGTAGCTGAAGCTGTTAGTTCATATGTGCTTTGCATTGTGAACAAAGCGTACTAATCAGAGGAAGAGGCTAGACTGTCAAATAGATGCATACAGGCGCCCGATCGCTTACAGTATGGCTGACTAGTAAAGCGACAGCCGCCACTCGCCACTGAGGTGGAGAGTAAAGACATTTTGTGAACGCCTGCCGTACAGCTTTTCTCTAGTAAACATAACAGATGCCTTTAACGACGCAAACTTAATTGCATTTTTACATCAATGATTCTGAAATTATGAACGCTCAATGTCATATTTAGTCATTCGCCACGAGTGCAAATCGGAGTGATTCTCTCGAATTCATTTGATTGCGGAAGCCATTCGATTTAATGGCATTAAATGTTGCTGTGTAGCAACCGAATAATGTCATTTGATGCTAAAGCCATTCAATTCAAATGACATTAAAACGTCCAGTGTGACAGGGGTATAACACAACCACTTGTGAGCCACTGGTCATCTTACCACTATCCATTCATCTTTAGAATACTGATTAATTATGTTTCAGAATGATTTCATTAAATATGCTTGTCATATTCGCAACCTTGTGTGAAACAGTCACTTGCGAAGAGACTTTGCATTTTTCTGTGAAGTATGGGTGACGTTGCTGTCACAGCCCAGAGAGGGTACCAGATATCGTTTCTACCCGTCAAATGACGAGACACAATTCTACAGTTATCTTCATTGCCGTCTGTTTACTGAAATCTTTACATTTCACTTATTGTGCAAAGTATAAACGGTATTGCAGCTTTAGAAAAACTGATTCAACATCAGCTATTTATTTTGCTTATGTATTTTGCTCATAGTGCACATCTTTCTACAGAAATTGCTATATCAATGTCAGCAGTAGAAGCAAAACTAACGTAGATCATTCTTGTAGCACATTTTTAGGAAACATTGAATATGAAGTATATTGCAAGCAATCAGCGCAGGCTCGAATTATTTATTTGCTTCATGACTTACAAACAACAGGTGATGGAGGAATCAGATTTGGGGTAGTCATATGAATACTTGTCCAGAGTAACTATGCACGGCACAACATATAATACTCCTGAATTCATGTCAGAAGATTGTAACGCATACTGTTCAGTAATATCTCATGGTGTCTACTCTGGAAGTGAACAATGCACGCATGAAATTTTTGTAGTTGGAACAAATGATATGAAGAAATCATATACACTACTTCAGACGAGTAGACAATTGCAGTTGCCTTTCATAGAGCACAACCCTCAGCACTGAGAACATGCTAGAGATACTGAAACATCATAGCATGATTCATATACTGTAACAAGTTTGAATATTTTGCTTTACAGCATGTCCAGAGCTGGATTGCTATTATCTCGTAAAAATACCTCTCACGTCAATTTTCAAGGAATAAAAAGCCGGATTACTTCAGTCCCATTACAGATATCGTTTATTATCAAGCAAGAACATCTATATAATGCCACTCATTCAAGAAGGCAAACAAAACACAAAATTCCACAATCACAATATAACGTCATGCAAACGCGTTGTGGGTTCTATCGTAGATGAAGGTAAGTAACAATGATAACGAGGAAACACTACGTAACCGTGTCTATTGGCTGGAACGCACTGCAGCGACGGCCGGCAAGGCAAGGCGGCAAGGCCGACGGCAAAGCGACGGCCGTGCCCAGCTAAGCCTACCCACGATTGCCGAGCGCCGCTGCCCGGGGCCACGCGCGTCGCGCCTCGAGGTCCACGTGCACGCCGGGCCGCCCGACAACGGCTTTTTTTTAGGTTTTATGAACATTACGGAACATTATGAACGACACGGAGCCGACGCTCGACAGCAACAGCGGAAAAAATACTATGCAAGACCGGACCCTGGGTGATGCTAGTAGCGCGACATCAGAAGAAGAAAGAATCCATCGCAACGTCGAATACCCAGAAGTTCTCATGCTAACACAGCAAGGGGCAGAACACGAATGACGCAAAACGGCAACAAGCTCCTCAGAAGCCATGGGGCCACAATAACGAAAGCAAGCCACGTCATCGCGGGCCAACGACTCCAGCGCTACCATAAAACCATTACAAGATTGTGTACAGACCTAAACCGCTATGAAAGTGTCAAACTGGAAGGACGAAGTGATAGCAAGAGGATTAGCCCAAGCATGCGGAGTCACACCCCAGGAGCTCTACGCCAAAGTTATCATACAGACACAGTGGCAACAAAACTTAATTCTTGGAAGTACCGAAGAAGAGGTCTGTGCACTTAAACTAGCAGAAATAACAAGCATCGAAATAGGACACACAACATACGAAGTCACACCGTACCTCAAGCCAATTCCGGGCAGTGTACGTGGCGTTCACAGAATAGAGGAAAGCACCACCAACGAGAACCTAGTAGATCAACTAGCAACGACCAACAAGTGCAAAATCCTGTAGGCTACAATGATGGGAAGATCGTCGTCGGCAGTGATCACCTTAGAGTGCCCGCAAGTGCCGTGCTACGTTAAAGGGGATGTATGCTCACCCGCTGCAGACCTTACAGAAAGTCCAGTACTGCAGATCCTGCGGAGAGATAGGACGCAGACAAGTCGTCTGCCCTAATATAAACGGCGAACTACGTGACAACTGCGGAGAACACAACGTTCATCCAAACAAACACCAATACGTGCCGAAATGTAAGCTCTGCGGAAGGCCCCATGAAACGGCGAGTAGAGACTGTCGAAGGAAGCTGAAACCGGCCCCGCCACCGTTGAGAGTCAGGGAGCGGTCAAGATCGAGACAGGGAAGCTTCTGGTACCAGGTCAGCGTAGTAACTACCAATGACAACGAGCACATGATGGTCATGTCAGCATCGCCACAGTCATCGAATGAGCCCGAACAGACAAAATGATCCAGATCCAAGTCGGGATTGCGATTGAGGGAAAGAGAACAGAGCGTCCCCCGGATAACGGCAACGGGCGTGGATCACGACAACACCCAGCGCAAGGTAAGCTGGCCCAACGTCATTACAGAGCACAATCATACGTCGAGGGAAAATAATGGCATTCAAACCACAATACACTCGAGGTACGAAGTCACGATGACTATCCGAAGACCGAACGATGAATTGAAGCAAGAGCTAGAACAGCAAAAGAAGGAGACACAAGAGAAGGAAGCTAGCACAGAAAAAACAGCTCGAATACCTCATGCAAGAAATAGAACAACTACAGAGAGAACAGGTCCAGCAATCGCAAACACCACTACCGCGGCCTTCATCCCCACCACCACCATCCCCACCAACACGACCAGAGCCAGCAAGACTCTCGAACCAAGCGGTGATAACCCAGAACGACCTCAAGACACTTGAAGACTGCAGCAACGTAAGCGTCACCGTCGTGATGGAAACCCCAATGTCCACGGTAACGCAGGTTATGCAAAACACGATAACACAGATGATACAGACTGGGTTCCAATCTGTCAAGAGCTAAATGGAGAGCCAGATTGAGGCCCTACAGAAGAAAATGACACAATCGGGAGAAAGTTTGAGTCAACGCATTCACATGCTAGAACAAATAGATAATACTCGCATGAAGCCTAAGTATTCTGCGAGGGAAACCAAGCTCATGCAGACCCTGAACGAACAAGATGGCGAGGCTAACTAAAGAGAAAGGTGACTACAAGCAACACAAATGGCTCAAAATTAGGCCATAGAACTGTCAGTCTATCCGAATTAAGAGAAGCAACCTTATACAATTCTGCACGCAGTTTGACCCAGATAATATAGCCTTAAAAGAAACCAAAGCTGAAGACTTCAAGGTCAGTGGTTAACTCACTCACGTCACCGACGGTAAGACGAGGACAGCAGTCGTGACTAAGAAGGCCATCAACGGTCACCGACAAGGCATCCAACACCGCATCGAACACACCCTCCTCGAAATCATACCCGAGAAAAAACAGCAGCAAAGCCTCCTTGTGTTAAACGTCTACAGCCCGCCAAAGGACCACCTAAAGGATCTAAACAAGCTAATGCGAGAAGTGAAGACGCTGAGCAAGGGTAACGGACTGATAGTCGTTGGCTATTTTAATGCTCCCCATGTGGCCTGGGGATATGCGGCCTCAAAGAATAAAGGAGATATGCACAGCGTAGCCCAACAACACCTCCTCACGCTACGCAACGACCCGCAGACACCCACGCGCATCGGCAACAGTGTATCTAGAAACACCAGCCCCTACCTCACATTCGTACACGGACTCAACCAGTGTGAGGAGCTGCATGGACCAGAATCTGGGTAGCGACCATGATATAGTGCAAACGATCATCCCGCACCACAAAGCGACGATGAAGAACGGAAAAGCCAAGATCACGGACTGGCAGGCCTTTCGCAAAGACGAAAGCGCCGTTATTGCGATGATAGACGACATAGAAGTATGAATCAGAGGAGTCGTGGAAAGAGCCGAGAGGCATACGAGGACAATCCAACTGTCGCAAGACACCCCCGTGGGTGACCCCCTCTTACTCCACCTGTGGGAGGCGCGGAGGGGACTCGCAAAACGCTGGCAGTGTAACAAGTGCAACCGGAAACTCAAAATTCGAGTCTCCAAGCTGAACAAGGAAATGCAACAGTACTCTGCACAACTTGAGAGAAAGAACTGGCGCGAAACATGAAACACTTCAAGGGACCTTAAGCAGCAAGCGCACTTGGGCGGTACTCAAGACTCTGCTACCAAAGAAGGAGAACAAGAACGCCGCAAATCAGAAAGTTCAGGCACTCATACACAACCACCCGGGGAAAGAGGAAGACTATTAGAGAAGAATTATCAAAGAAGTGAAGGAGAAGTTCCTCGGTACGGAGCGGAACGTAACTGTAGATTCGCACTTTGACGAGTATCGAGGCAACCCAAATATAGAACTGGATAGTCCCCTCAGAGAAGCAGAAATCGAGAGGGCCTTGAGCAAGCTCACCCGAAACACGGCGCCGGGGTACGAGAGAATAAGCAACAAGACACTCCGGAACCTTGACAGACCCTCTGTAGACGCGCTCTTAAAATTCACCAACGAGTGCTGGGAACACGGTAATGTACCACCGCAATGGAAACATGCTGAGGTAACAATGATACTTAAACCCAACCAGCCCATCAGCGTGCAGAACCTTCGACCTATATCCTTCAACTCGTGTGCTGGAAAACTCTACGAGCACATGGTGCATAACCGCATGATCGAACATGTCGAAGACAACCGACACGTCCCAAACACAATGTTCGTATCTATAGCTCACCTGTACACGCAAGACGTGCTACTGCAGATCAAGAAAAAAGTCATCGACAAACTGGATACGCACAGCAAAAGAGACATCCTCGCAATGGAAGTGAAACGGGCTTTCGACAACGTGTCGCATGAAGCCGTACTGCAACACCTCAACGTATATAACTGCGGGAAAAATATATATAATTACATGAAAGCTGTTCTGAAAGAACGGAGAGCCACAGTGGGGATAGGTAAATTACGCGCTGAGAAATTTGACATACCGCGAAAGGGAACGCCACAAGGCTGCGTCATTTCGCCGATGCTATTCAATCTGGCGATGAGCTCGCTACCCAAACAACTGAAGCAAATAGAAGCGATTGGTCACGCAATATTGTAACGATGTTAATAAAACAACGATATTTATTAAAGGCGAACTTGTGCCCACAAGTAAAAGTCACTGCGGGCGTGAAAAAATCCGCGGCAGTCGCGTTCTCCAACTGGGCTCGAACCGTCTTCCTCTTCATTCTCGCGTGACACCTCGTGCGCGTGGCACATGCGAGCCGGGTCCAACCGGCTGCCCGTGCCACGAAGATCGCTGCCTGTTGCTGAACAACACGGTACGGCGTGCACAGGGTCCAATAGAAGGGCGCGCAACTTGAATGTGACCAAGTTGTCGCGGCATTATCCCCCTCCTTACCGCATCGGCCCGATGCGTGAGAGGAAGTACGGGTTGCTGTGGGCTCTCACGTTTTTTTGTTCTTTTTTTTGTTCATGACCTTTCCTGGTAGGGTTTTATGCGGACAACATGCACAACTTCCGTAGAGTTGCGCCGTCTTGGGCTCTCGTGTCCAGCGGATTTCACTACGTAAGTCACGTCGCTTATACGACGAAGTATTTCGTAAGGGCCGAAGTATCGGCACAGTAGCTTTTCAGACATTCCACGGCGTCGCACTGGGGTCCATACCCACACCTTGTCACCGGGATGATAATGAGCTTCACTATGGCGCTGGTTGTACCGGCTGGAGTCTATGCGTTGTTGGCGGTGTATTCGGTACCTTTCCATCTGTCGTGCCTCCTCGGCTCTTTGGAAGAAATCATCGAGGTCAGATGAGTTACTGTTTTCTTCATCTAACGGCAACATAGCATACAAAGTTGTGGTTACTGCTCGGCCGAATACAAGTTCAAAGGAAGCGACTCGTGTTGTTTCTTGAGTGGCCGTATTATATGCGAAGGTGATGTACGGGAAAATTTCGTCCCACAGCCTATGTTCAACGTCGACATACTTCGAAAGCATGTCAGTCAGTGTTCTGTTGAGGCGTTCAGTTAAACCGTTCGTCTAAAGGTGGTAAGCCGTAGTTCTCCTATGATCAGTATGTGTCATTTGCAACAAGCATTTCATTAGGTCCGCAGTAAAGGCTGTTCCACGATCGCTAATAACAACTGTGGGAGCGCCATACCTGAGCACGATATTGTTGACAAACAATTTAGCAACCAAATGTGCGTACTTGTCCTTTAAGTTGCTTAAATTTCGGGCACGTTCCCCCAAGCGTTCATTAATACAGCGGCCGGTTTGTCCGGCATAAGCCTTTCCACACTTCAAGGGAATCGCGTAGACCACTCCTGTGGAGCACTTGATGAACGGCTTCTCATGTTTTAGCTGGCAACTTCTTTTTTTTTAGAGTTGCAGATGCGTGGGCATAACTGTGCCAGCTTGTTGGGTGCCGAAAAAACAACGGAAACACCATGCCTGTTGGCTACCCTGTTGGGACTGTGCGAAGTCTTGTGCAGGTACGGCACAACCAAAAGCTTGTCGGTCTTCCGACGTTCATCTTTTCCTCGTGTTCCCAGTTTTAGCTTCTGAAGGAGGGTCTCAGACACCGCAATCAAGACCGAATGGGGGAACCCCGCCGCCACAAGTCGGCTGTCCTGATTCTCAAAACTTTTCTGCATCAGGTGCGGGCACGACTTCTGAAGAGACGATTCCAAACAGTGCGACGCCATAGCTCTTTTTACAGTTTTGGAATGCGCTGAATCATATGGCAGCAAGTCCTTTTTTGCGCGAGGGAAGTAGCCCCAGCAAACGTGCATTTCATGAAAGGTTAGTCTCAGGTCAAAAACTGTAAGACATCTGCGTCAGGTAGTTCGTGGGGAAAATTTAGCCCAAGTGCATGCTTGTCAAATGCGTTTAAAACTTCACCTACTGTAGAGAGGTAGGTGAAGGCAGTTAGCTTTTTTTATAGGCACTAAAAAGTCATCTACGTACCTAAAAACCTTTAAAACGAACCCCCCCAAAGAAAAGACCTATCTAAAGATTTATTTACTTTGGCTAAAAAATATCGCAAAGAACTGGAGCCACGCGGGACCCAATGCAGATACCGTTGCGCTGCAAAAAAGGCAGATTGTCATAAACAATAAAAGTGGATTTCAGGTAAAACTGCAATAACGATATAAATTTATCTAGTGACAAGCCTGTTCAATTGCGGAATGACACTTCGCCGTTTGCTTCTACGCATTCTCTAACAGCCAACAAAAGCTGATCTTGAGGCTCAGAATAAAACAAGTCTTGTACATCTACGGAAAAACCAAAGCCAATGTTGTCTGTGCTCTCAAGAAACAGCGCGACATCCGTAGATTTCTTTGTTAGGAACGGATCATCGAGAGCAAGCGTTTTCAGATGCTTTTGCAGAAACCGGCTAACGTTTATTTTCCACGAACCTTCTTTACTAACGATAGTCCGGAATGGAATATCTGGTTTGTGGGTCTTGGCTGTAAAAAATGCGTTTAGGCCACTACCTCTGCTATTAGCAATATCCCTCGCAAGTTTGTCAAGATTTAATGCCCTACAGAAGTCAATAAACTTGGTCTTGACCCTAACGGCACTCTTCTTAATAGGCTCAAAATTCTTATTGATTGCCACTTGCGCTTTTTCATTGTACATTCCCTTTGGTAGAACAGCAAACCCCGTCTCTTTGTCTGCTTGAACAAGCAAAAGGTTATTTCTTTTAAACAAAGAAACCACACCAGTTAACACATTTCTATGATTCTGCGCGTCAAGAGCGTTTGGTGAGCACTTTCGCAGACAGTCTACACCCTCAAGAAGGCAGCGGTCCCGGTCCTCTTCATTTCTTGCTTTCATGGCCAATTTCCTGTTCGTTGCAATCAGCTCATGGGCTGAGACACCAGGCTCCAATCCATATTTTGGGCCCTTCTTCAGGAGACGTGTTACGTTCTCAGGCAGGGAAACATTTCCAAGGACGGTTACACTTCTTTTACTCCCCTGTGTTATGTCCATGTTACCTAAACAAGACAGCAACAGGTTCAGAAGGCACCTCCAATGGCACTCCGTGAGTTGAGCAGCTGTTTTCATCAGCGACGCTAGCTTCCTTGCGGCGAGCCATTCGGGGTGGTCAACGTAGCAAAGCAATCGAAGCCAATCTTGAAAAAGACGAACTTGCCGCCACAGTTCTGACCGCATTAATCTGCAGTCTTTTAACGTGTCCCCACGACGGTTTTACAGGGCCAAAGAGAGCACTTACTTCATCTGGGACGAGGCCCTTGCGGATACAGAAGGCGTAGCGTCTTGCCCGGCATGTAGCGTTCACGATGTGGGTCAGTAAAAGGTCAGTGATGCGAGAAGAACACAGAAGGAAGGGCCCACTGAACAAGAAAGGTACATCATTAAAACTTCTTTCTGGGCGAGTTGGTGCATACTTGACATAAAAACTGTTACAGCTCAAACACATGCAACCACAAGGTATGAAGGACAGGACACAAGCGCTGACTGTCAACTAAATTTTATTGACGGAAGACGGATACCTTATATAAGAGGAAAGGCAGAAGTGAAGGGGGAAGGGATTGATACAATCGGGGAAAAATGACAATGAGCATCGATGAACGAACGTGCCAGCAGTCATCGGAATCAGACGCAAAACAACAAGAAAACGAAAAAAACTAGAAAAACACTAGCAAAAGGCGCGGGATACTAAGATACAATGAAATCAGTAAGCAGTCGCTTCCAAAAAATGAAGGTTTGCCGCAAAAAGCGATACAGAAGGGGTGCTTACGCACTTGCTGCCATATTTGTGTATCTGCAATGCTTCCAAACTGACGCGCTCCGTCGCGTCGACACTTCCTCGCCTTTTGCTAGTGTTTTTCTAGTTTTTTCGTTTTCTTGTTTTTTCGCGCCTGATTCCGTTGACTGCTGGCACGTTCGTTCATCGATGAGCATTGTCATTTTCCCCGATTGTATCACTCCCTTCCCCCTTCACTTCTGCCTTTCCCCTTATATAAGGTATCCGTCTTCCGTTAATAAAATTTAGTTGACAGTCAGCGCTTGTGTCCTGTCCTTCATACTTTGTGGTTGCATGTGTTTGCGCTGTAACAGTTTTTATGTCTAGCACATGACCGGGGTAGTTGGAGAAGTATACCAGAGGCCTTTGCCCTGCAGTGGGCGTAGCCAGGCTGATGATGGTGATGATGATGCCTTGGGGGGATTTCTGAATAGGCGCGCACAGTATGAATGACAAACGCGCACACCGAGGTTAGTGAAAGTTCTAGCGTGTGACGCAGTCGAGTCTGTTTTATGTCAGTAAGTTGACACACCGAACCACCACACGTTACGTAGACCCAGCTCGCCGCTTAATAAGCAACAGAGAGGCGCCAAGGCTGCAGCGAACCAAGGCGTCGGGTAACGGGCATTATGCCCAACAAGCCGCCACCGCCATAGGACGACCATTCACCATGCAAACGCGTGCAGACAACCAAGGCACCCCATCGAGACGGCGATTCGTCGCGATTGGAGACATGTTCTGGGAAACAATGACGGCTACCGTCAGCGCAACATGTACAAGCAACCAAGCGAGCGCCCGAAGTGCGCAGTGACTGCTTTGCCGTGGGAAAAAAATTGTCCGTCCTCGTGGCCAAGAGTGGACTGGCGAGGTGGGGGCCGCGAACAAATTTAAGGCCGTGCTGGCCCGTTATTAGAGCAGACGGTCCCAGTCGACGCTTTCGTTCGTCTGTCTTTGTGTTCGTCCGGCGAGACCTTAAAGGCGCGCCTAAACAGCGTAACGAGTTCGCACAATCTTAGAATCTTACAAATTGGTGCACGGAAGTCTGAAGGAAAGGCGACAACTTCGATGCTTGGAGGGCAGGCCAATGCTTCTTATTTCTCTCACAACGAAAGACGCACGTCAGAACCATTTGCTAAGCGAAAACGCGACAAGAACGTATCCCGCAAAACATTTCGTTTCTTGCTAGGGCACGTTCGTGAATTGGTTGGTTTGTATTCGCTGTGGTTCGGTTGGGTAGCGCTCTGTACGCCTTTCTTATTCCCTGTTGTAGTGCGCTGCTCCTTGTCTGTTATGAATCTCGTCTCTTGCTAAGTGAAGAGAGCGGGACAAAAACTAGCAAGAAAATACCCACCGTAGTTTTAGGGGCACAACAGATTGCTTGACGAAACAATAAACCACGTTCGGACATTCTGGACGGGTTTCGAGGCGAGAGCGCTGGCAACTCCTCTAACCATGTAGGTAACAAGTGATGCTTGGAACATTCCATCGTCATGGGTCAGGCGCCCCAGTTCTCCTATTCAAGGTAATGCATCTGAAGCGAAGAACGAGGTGCGCGGTAGCCGAAAAGCACCCGTTACGTCCTACGTGTCTGCATGCCTGTGACGGCGGGCGCCGCTAAATGTTACCGTGTATCAAATAAATTCAAATGGTCCGGAAACCATGTACGCCAAATCCCACCCAAGAAGCACCGCGCACAAGGACCCGGAGAGCCGGAGGGGCAGGGTCAGAGGAGGTTGGCTTACATGGGGCTAGCGTTACAGGGTAGCACTCCTTCCTGGTTTTTTTCCACCCCGCAATGTCCCGCGCTCACAAAGGTGAAGGCAGCTTGATAAAACGCGTACTGGGGTATTGGGGGCGAGGGCTTACGCAGTCGCCATCAGCCGGAGGCGCCTCCCTTGCGCAGTATGAGGGACAACGAGGCGCCCTCCTCGTAGGTTTGGCTTACGGCGCTCAATACAAACACCGCGCGGCAGCCCTCCTGGACATTACTGTAGGAACGCTCAAAACGAGGGAAGTCTTTATTGTAAAAATAATATTATTCGGCAATTTAAAGCACAGAATCGTTTACAGACGCTCTCGCTTTACCGAATACATAGAGTGAACACCACTGCGCGCGGTCGCAGCTATGGAGTCACCCGAACCGGCTTCTTGCGTGAAAGGTAGCCAAACGCTGAGAGTACACTATGTGAAATATGTTCTTATAGTGGGCTGTGTGTATAACCAAATGGAGCATAAAAGAATGAAGCCTCAATGCAGCAATCGCACGAGTTCGCGGTGACGGACTGCAGCGTCTGCATGCATGTCTGTCCACAACGGTTTGCTTTCGCTGCGAGCGCATTTTCGCACCGTGCCGCGAGTTTTAGGCCGCATAGTATGAGCGTTTGACAGTGCACAAGCAACCGTTGTCGTGTGGACGCTATCAGAGCTGCTCAAAAATAATTTCGTGCCGTCGCGATGATTCAAACTTTTTTTTCTTTTTTTCTAAATTCTTGCATGTTTCATTATCATTATTTCTCAAGTTGCGCCGCAACGCACTCTATGTTTATCGGTCTTCTCAGCATGCGATTTGCCGCTGCTTCTTTTCCTTAATCCAATACATTAATTCATAACACAAACACGATCATGTGCCATGCCTTTATTTATTGTGCTTCTTACCGTGCTCTCTTTCCTTTCCAGTGAACTTGCCAGTGTCTAACATCAACATGTTTATAGACTAAATAAAGCGTCATGACACTAGCCAGGCAGGGGGCGAGCGTCTCAGTGCGCGTTTTCGGCTACTCACCGAACAACGCAGTCCCGACGCCATATCAGAAATCGACCTCGCGTCTGTGCATGCTGCATAATCGGTTCGTAGCCGATGGCTGCTTACCGGTTCCAAGTTTCGCGAGCCAAGCCTCAACCAGCTTCTTGTCCTGCGGCTACGTGTGTATAAGGCTGACACGAGGCACCGCTGCCTACGTCCGGCAGTGCGGCACCGAGCAGTAGCCTGCCATGCCTCCAAAAGCAGCCAATACCTATTATAGTGCTTTCAAATGCTGTCAAGCAAATACCCAAGGGGGCAAAACCTCACCACTCAATCCAAACCGCAGCCGCAGGTGGGATTTAGAACTTTCGTTTTCAGCTCGCCTCGGCGCTTCCGAAGCAGCCGACGTGGCCGCTGCGTCCACGTTGTCCCGCATGTCACGTCACGCCGACGGTGGCGTCAGCTTTTCCAGTGGTGGAGCTCGCCCCCATCACCAGAGTGGACGTCTCGTCCTCTGTCCAGGCCGCCGCTGCGCATTGCTGCGCTCACGGCTGAGCTCATACGTGGCCCGCAGGCCGTGTCTTGGAGGTAACCGGCTGCGGCGGCGAAGGTTGAGCCGGAAAGGGTCGTGGCCTCATTGGCGCTGGCTTCCCGCGCGCTTAGTGTTGGTGGTGTCCCGGTATCCAAGCTTCCGAGACGCGGTGACACGGGCCACGAAGCGTGCACTGCCGGCTGAGGGTGCTCGTCAGCACGCCAGCTTTCCGAAACGGGATTCCTCGCGGCTATGTTGTGCGATATGTTCGTGGTTGTCTGTCGGCTCGTGACACCTTGCTTACATATACTTAGTACACGAATCTTTATTGCAATTTATCTGGCCGATAAAACGAAGAGCCTCACATCGTGTAGCTGTCGAATAGTTTGCTGATAGTTGATAGTTGATAGTTGATAATTGATAATTGAATAGTTGATAATTGCCTGTCGGGCGAAACTGCGACATTTTCCACAGGTCATTGGGAATAGATGTGCGACACCCACTGCGCAGGGTACCAAACGCGACATCGACTTTCCTGAACAGGCTGGAGCGCGTGAGTGAGGTACCATCGCGGTCGTTGCACCTTTTCTGAATTTATTTAGGAGCCGCCCAAAATGACCTGCACCTTGACGCGCTGTCGGTTATGTCAGCTGGAGACGCTGTAGTATGTGCGAAGTACGCGACATCGACATAAAGTGAGATCAAGAATGAGAGGAATAATGTTCTCTCAAGAAGAACAAGAAGTTAAACTGGGTTGGCAAAGAACGATCATGCCATATCATAAACGTTTCTTTTACCTTGTACAGAGGCATGGTAAAGCGTAAAAAAATGTAGGATAGAAATACAGGCAACACCTAAAAGCAGTTTTCTATGTAGTTCCCGGCTACGTGCTGCGCTTGGACAGTGTGTTTGTGCAGGACTATATACCTATAAGCAGGGAGTTCATGGCATCGTAAGTCAGTTAAGAATTGAGCCAGCTTCTACGGCTTTCCTGAACAGCTCTGTCATAGGACAACAGTTTTTGATACTCTGGCCCGTAATACGGACACACTGGCGCTTAGATTTGGGCGCCAAATGCGCTAAAACTTTGGTCAATATTGTGTGCGGTAGTAAGGATCCCTTCTTTAACAAACTAAGTGCCAATATAGTCTTGAAAAATAATGTAATCATCAATAAATGGATTCGTGCTACACTCTACCACTCTTTATGTAATGTTAGCAGAAAACACGTACTATTGCAGTGTTTATTGAGCATCAAGTGCAGTGCAAGCCGTATTAATATCAGCTAACATAGGCGCCACTATTCGCCCAAAATGTAGTGGTACCACGTCAAAATACATATCTCGCCTTACATAGTAAAATTACTTGTACGCCGCTAGCCTCGTCTGATCAACAACTCTCAATGCTTCTGTGCCAACAGCCACTACTCGGCAAAGGTCGCTCGAAGACCGTGCATTCTGCATGCACCTAGACAGGGTGGCAGCTGATTACATGAAGAACAGCAAGCTTCCGCGGCTCCTTGCAGCAGGATATGACAGGCAGAAGGCCGGACGCACATCAGCAGGCCACTCGAACCGTGAGTACCGTTCATTGGGATCTGTTGACCTTTGGTCGCGCTGCCATCTTGATACCATGCGATAAAATAACTGCGTAGTTTGTCAGCTATGAATAATTATCTGGTCCTTCACGGTGATTCTTACAACAGGGCACTTACCACCTTTTGTTGCTAATGCAGCTTCTTAAGTTTTAGTCCTTCGATAGAGACCACGCGAAAGCATCAGCGGAGATACAATTCCCCAAAACATTAGATTAGCGATTTTGTTAAAATTAGAGATACTGGAGGCTTTCTGACTTTGTTATTCGCCCTCATATCCGTGAAATCACATAGGCCACGTGATAGAACATTGCGGCTAACAAGGCTCTGCCCCTTCGAATGAAGAGTTATGGTCGTTAGAATAAACAAATAGTGCGCGGTTATTTAGGAAGCATTACGTCTTTCTTAAAGCATAAGAATCAGGTTTTCTCATAGAAGCTTATGAAGGAGACGTTTGTGGTTTCTTTATTGAATCCTGCTGAAAACTTTAAAAATATTCACTCAGCAGCATTTTTGTCTAAAGCGCGGTGTAGTTTACGAATGAGAGATTTTATTTGCGTCTCGCATGAACATGATTTTCGATAACCGTGATGTCCCGAAGAGAAAAGTGAATTCGGCTCAAGGAAGTTAGCTAGGTGATTGATTATTACGCGTTCAAGTAATTCGCAGCAACCGACAGTGAACGAACTGTGTCGGTAGTTGGGAGGCGAGAACTTGTCACTGAATTTATAGAACAGTACCACCTTTCTACCTTTCCATTATTTAGGCAGAGTATGTGTGTCGATAGACTGCTGAGATATATTTTGGATAAAATGATCGAGTTGATAGCACACGCGTTCTCTTTAAATTTTGCACTGATTGAATCGAAACCTGGGGAAGAGTGATGTTTCAGTGGGTGGATCAGACGAATTGCACGAGATGCGTTCACAGGAGGCATGAATATGTAGTTGCGATGACGTATCACGGATGACTGGGTGCTTGAAATCGCAGAAAAATTGGCGATAAAAATTTAATTCAAAGCGCTTGCAGAACAGTCAAATGGAATAGGATAACCAGACGAATCAGAAGACCAAATATGGTTGCCATATTACTAGGTTATCAAGATTACTAAAAAGATTACACAGCGAAGCGATTCAACTGGGCAACACTAACTTTAAAGCTATTCGTAGTTATTTCAAATTCAAACGAGACAAACTTCTTTTATACTTCTTTTGCTTCTTTGATTTCTTTTTGGCAAAAGAAATTGTATTTTGGTCTTCTGCCTTTTTTGGACAAGAGCAGTATGATTGCTTTGACCGTTCTTGCTCTGCACGTGGGAGAGAAATGTGTGTATAATAAGGTACACCTTGGACTTTTTTTTCTTCTTCTTTTGCATGTCCATAGAAGATAGCATTTGTCTGCGTATGAGTATATGCGTATATTTCATGCATTCCTGTAAGATTGTGCAAATTTGCATTTTGCTAATGAACTTTATTTTATTATTCGCGTAATTATTCTGTACAATTTCCCAAAACTTTAAGCTGATTGCGTTTGTCATTGATGTAATCGCTAAAGCGGGGGCTGCGACTTTGTCAAGCTGTTGACATGACAGCTTTTTCCGCACGTCCCTTCGTATCGTTACCCTGCGCTGATACCCGCCATGGTTTCTCAGAGGCTATGGTGTTAGGCTGCTGAGCACGAGGTCGCGGGATCGAATCCCGACCACGGCGGCCGCATTTCGATGGGGGCGAAAACACCCGTGTACTTAGATTTAGGTGCACGTTAAAGAACCCCTGGTGGTCGAAATTTCCGGAGTCCTCCACTATGGCGTGCCTCATAACCAGCAAGTGGTTTTGGCTCGTAAAACCCCATAACTATTTTTTAACTGCTCTGATGCGAACATAAACATCATTGTCATATTACGGATTTATCACGTGTCAAAATTTACCGACGTGTTTTTTTCTTTCCTGTGGCAGACAATGTGTTAGATAAAAATGGCTCTTAGCGTTGTCAAGAAAGAGTATTTATGCATCAAGTGCAGATTAATGCTCCCAAACGTGAATTACTCGGTGCGTCTAGCGGAACGATAAAGCCGTTTATTGCTCTTTGATAATGTTAATATGCGCGGTGTGCAAGGTGCATGCGGATGAAGGAGTGATTGTGCGGGTTGGAATGCATGTCGTTGTAGGGCGATTACTTCGGTAGGGGACGTGTTCCAGTTAAACAGAACGGAACGATTGGGAAAATTATCAAACAGAACGTCGATAAATTCAATTAGTTCTCTGTTAGAAACGTCGAAAATTCCCTTTTTTTGGTCGTAAGTAATTTTCTTCTAGGCAAGCTCGGGATTGATTTACTCCCTTATCAAAATTTTTAGCAACATTTTTTAGACCGTCTTTAGACTATTGTTACTAGACCCTACAAACAGTCAATTGAAGTCCTGCCAACTGTCCTTATGCATCCAAACAACGCTCTAGTAACACCGTAGAAACAATTGTCCAACAACTCCCAAAAGAAACGTGTTCATAGGATGGCATTAAACTTCCTACCAATTTCATATGAACGCTTGTCTTTATACACCCTAGTAACATTCTTTCAAAAGAAGAATGTTCATATATCTTCTGCCAACTACCTATTAACATACTTCCAATTGAAGAATGTTTGTAAACGCTCTGCCAACTTCCTACCAATATCCTATTAGCATTTTTCTTTATGCACCCTAGTAACATCCTGTCAATAATTGGCCACCGTACTTCAATGTTCATAGACGGTCTGTAAACATTCTAGTAACCGTCAACCAACACGTCTTTAGGTTCTGTAGTAACACTGTGGCAATATCTTACTTACATGTGCTTATGTACTTGCTACTGACGTGTTAGTAGCCACTTAGTAACATTTGTCAGTATGTGCGAACATGTTGCTAAAAGGCTGTATGCAACCCAGAAGGTGCATGTAGATGGAAAAACAGATGAAAGTTTGCACTAAAAAAAGTTTATTCACACAAAAATATTTACAGAAAATTATAATAATGGAAACAGAGAAATTAATAAAAAAATAATGACCTAGTTGATTACGGCATGACAGATGAGGCATAATCTCTAGCAACCATCGATGATAATCTATTTCTTTTTACATTCAGAGCTGATGTGTTTGCGAATGTTTGCAGAGCCAACCATGCACAGAAACAAGATGGTCAGTGTTAAGATATTATTCAGGTTTGCACATCAAATATAGTGACGTATAGAACAGCTTTTTAACAAGGTTCACGTGCAAGTTCACAAGAATGCTAAAACTGTAGCCGTCATCCCTGTTTACTTGCAGTGGAAATGGCAAGGGTGGGCATATTTTGCAATGCATATCCTTTGCTGCGTTGTGTTTACTACATGTTATTAAAATTAGTAAAGTGCGCAAGGTGGCTTCCGCTTGCGTTTCTGCACGCCTAACCAATCGTAAAAGCCCCCAAAGTTGTGGCCTGAATAATTTCAGTTTCCCAAAATCTTTTTTTAACCAATTATCAGCATAAATAATTTACTCGTTCAAAAAGTCAAAAACATGGTTTATTCATGGCGAAATTTGTAGCGCGCACAGTAGACATCGACGCAGGCACTCAAACGCTTACTCAACTCTTTATTTTTGCAAAGACACAGAACGTAAACGCGCCAGCTAGCTGCACCGAGCATGTGCAAAGCGAGTCACCCGTCCTTATATAAAAAGATTACAAAGCTTGAAGCAGTATTCAAGAATAGATTCTCTGTAACTGATAGCAACTAGTGTTCGACTGATGCATTTTTAAGCGCACCTTATTGTATGGGACGCTTCTGTAACTTCACGTGTTCGTTTATTTTTACTCGAAAACAAGATATCATTGTCAAAAAATACCGGTTCACGGCAAACTATGTAATTGTGAACCGTGAAACTATACGCAATATTTCACTACCTGTCATCCTGAACAGCCATAGTAGGAAAGAGCAAAGAATGAGTTCATGATCATACAATATTTACCACTCATTAAGTCACTGCGACCACTGTGAAAACGTAGTGTTTGTACGCTTCCTGTTCATACGAACTTCAAGCAAACCGCATGACGCAGCGTAGTTCAAGTATGTAATAAAATCGTTCTTACAACTTTTCACGTCTTACAGTTCGCGCTATACTAACCTGCCAAAATGAGGCATAAGAAACTAAAATCAAGATAACAACAGAATATATTTATGAAAAATGATGGAAAACAACACATACTTTTATTGTAATTTGGAGACAGACAAAACTTCGGCGCAGTGATATCTTGAGGAACGGCTGTTCGCTACTTGTGCAGTGTGCAGTTTAAAAATACTGACAGTGCCAATAATAAATCACTATCACTTCACACGATACTGCATCGCAGCTGGCAGAGAAATTGCAGAAGCGTTCACATCACGGAACGAAAAAAGCGCCGTGGGCTTCACAAGCACATTGCTTCTTGGCTTGCATCGATGAATTAGCCACAACACAGCATGAACATAAACAGCAGCAAAAATAGCCAGATTGCTGCTACAGTACGCGAATAAACACCTACATCGCTTTGACCCTACCACGCAGTCGTCGCAAACGAACTGATGGCGATTGCGATAGTCTCCCTCTTTGTCTCGATTCGGATCGCTGTCAAATTTGTGCGCATGCGCGAGAGAGGCATGTGACATTCGTTCCACCCATCTGCTTCGCCCCGACCACTGCGGAACTAAAGCCCCTCTTTACGCCGAACAAACCCCCCCCCCCTCCTAACATTTCGAGGGTTGACTGACACCTAGACATTGATCGCCTGTCGGTGACAGCTGTGGCTCGTCTTTGTGTCTGCAACCCTTTCTGGAAACTGCATTTAGAGGGAGAAATGTACCTCATGGCTGAGATTGAAAAAGAACCTGACAAGACCACCGGATCAATTTTGCTGTGCATTTCGGGACTGTATTCCTTTATCTCTAGAGACAATTATTGTTCTGAAAGCCGACTTTGTTCTCCAAATGTGATAAAAATAGAAAGATGAAGTCATGTAGGGAAAATTATGTCGTTATTCTATTTTGCGCAGACATCCTTTAGCACTTGACGCTTTCAAAGACAAAAATTCGCTTCAGACCGCCCTGCGGAAAATAATGCTGAAGTCTATTGTAGTAGTACTTTTATAGATGAATATTGATTGATTGATTGAAAACATCTTTATTTACAGGATATTCGTAGAACTCGTGGGTGGGCCGCCTATTCCGGTAGCCCACTGGTTACTGCTGCTGCGCTGGCCCTCCCCACCAGCCAGTGCTGACGGTCAGGATCATCGCTGAGCAGAATAGCCTCCCACTGCTCTTTTGAGGGATTTGGGATGGGGTCAACTATGGGATTAAACTGGCAAGCCCACACCATGTGGTAGAGGTTAGCTACCGCTCCACAGTGCGGGCATTGCGGGGAGTATAGTGTAGGGTACCACTGGTGTAACTTAGCTGGCGTTGGGTATGTATTAGTTTGTAGCTTCCTAAGAGTGTTCTTTTGCAACTTATTGAGGGATTTATGTGGTGTCGGGTACTCCTTCCTGGCTGTTCTGTATGGTGCGAGAATGTCAGCATACACTGCTAAAGCAGTTAGGTCCCAGCACTCTTCACGGTCATCAGGGGGAGACGCCCGGTATAGAAGAGCTCGGGCATGCCTGTGAGCGGCTTCGTTTCCTCCTGGTAGTTCCAGGTGACCGGGAAACCAGATGACTGAGGCTTGGCTGGGTGGATGCTTAGGGAGCAATGACAACCCTGACCTGTGAATTAATCCATTATTGAGGTTGCGACAGGCGTTCTGGGAGTCAGTGAGCACAACGGCGTTGGGGTTAGATGCTATAGCTAATGCAATAGCTGCTTCCTCTGCGTGAGTGGGGTTGGAAGTTTTCATCGAGGCGCAATTCACCATCGATCCTGAAGGCGTTGAGACCACAATAGTCATCACTCCATTCTTTGGCCCTGCGGCGTCCACATAAAGGGTGTTAGGTTGCTCGTCCCATTTCTTCTGCAGGGCTTCCCCTCTTGCTTTTCTTCTTTCGATGTTATATACGGGATGCATGTTCCGCGGAATGGGGTACACGTTGATGCGTCTCCTCACATCACGTGGTACCTCTTCCCTTTGGTCTATCGTATAGGGCAGATTAATATGGATCTTTTCGAGCAGATCTCTACCTGGTTTTGTGAGTGCGAGCCTATTGAGTTGTGAGAGGCATTGTGCTTCCCACATCTCTTTCAGGGTGTTATGTACTCCTAGAGCCATGAGCTTTGCCGTTGGCGTGGAGTTTGGTAGCCCCAGTGCCGTCTTGTAGGCCTTCCGGATCAGCGTCTCCAACTTTGCAATTTCCGACTTGGAGAGGTTAAGAAATGCCGTCCCGTACATTATCCGAGAAATCACGAAAGCCTGCACTAAGCGGATGGCGTCCCTTTCCTTCATGCCATGGTGCTTATTTCTAATACGATGCATCATCCGGAGGATTTGCTCGGTGGATGTTACAACATCCACCGAGCAAATCCTCCGGATGATGCATCGTATAGATGAATAGATTTCCAAAGCGTAGTGGCTATAACGTTAGCAGTTTTCAGACGCCGAAAGCACGGAAAAAGCATGGCCTTTAATATCCTGGCTCTTGGCATCCGGAATGCGATAATTATGAATGCCATGGTGGCCCGCTGTAAGAGCTGAAATTTTTGTCGCCGTGTTGTGAAGCGAAATCACTGAATATTAACAGTTCATAATTATTTCTTTTCAATCTGTTTTCACACACAGCAAGCTACCATCGCCGTAAAGCAGATCGATTGACATAGCTACTTTGCCTTCACTTTGAGTCACCATCCTATTAGTTTCCTTTAATGTGCAGAAGCCGCCGTTAGGATGCAAGGACGAAAGCGTGCGAATAGGGACGCGTACAAAGCTACATTTTATATACAGTTAGGGTAATTCTATTATACAGTTAGGTTAATTCTATTACCCGCCGTGGTTGCTCAGTGGCTATGGTGTTGGGCTGCTGAGCACGAGGTCGCGGGATCGAATCCCGGCCACGGCGGCCGCATTTCGATGGGGGCGAAATGCGAAAACACCCGTGTGCTTAGATTTAGGTGCACGTTAAAGAACCCCAGGTGGTCAAAATTTCCGGAGTCCTCCACTACGGCGTGCCTCATAATCAGAAAGTGGTTTTGGCACGTAAAACCCGAACTATTATTATATTAATTCTATTATTCTTTTACAGAAAGGTGTTACTTGCAGAGTTCAGCTTTTCTTTCTATTCGACCTGTGCGCTTACTCAGTTCAACACTCGCTCTCACTCAGCAGCAGCAGCTGTATTTTGCAGCCTTTTGGACATTTGAGCGGCAACGTTCGGGCCTGAGTTTCGGTTGTTTTTCTTCTTTTTAACAAATATCGTGACTCTGCTCATGCTGACACGTTCCAGCCTAGGGCGTACCATTTATATCGCGGAGCGCACTGACCTGAATATCTCGTTTCCAAGCTAATTGGTGGCCTTGCAGAAGCAGTGCGAGGGCCGATTTACTCTCGAGCCATCCGCCTGCCCGCACGCATGTGGTCGGGCCAAAATGTTCCTGACTCCGCCGACTGGTACACACATTCCGGTTTACACTACATGTGCGAGCCCAGTGTATGCCAAAATTTGTGAACTAGTGTGCGAAATGTGCGCTTTTCCGCACGGCCGCACGCGTGCGGCAAGCGGGCGTTGTCACGGCTCAAGCGTAAATCGGCCTTTAATTAACCACACCTAAGGCCGGGATAAAGCTGTGTAACTGGTGCAAGGAAATACTTCCTTCTCACATAAGTGAGAAGGAAGTATTTAATGGTGTGCTTAAAACATTCTTTATAGAAAAGCAAAAAGGAAGTATTTTGATAGTGTATGAACAAATGCTACTAGAATGTAAATGTAAATAGGCTGTCAGTAAAGTAAATAGAAAGTTGGTAGAAGTTTTAAATAATGTTAATAGGAATTTCTGTAACGGCTAAGACGTTGATTGAGTGCATAAATGCTTATTGAACAGACAGCCCATTGCCTATTGGGGAAAAGGGGGGAGGGCGTTTAGGGCGCAAGTTTAAAGTTAGCTAAGCAGTCCCGTCTGCGTAGCATACGTGATCAGCGAGTTCGCAACTTCTTTGATCCGGTTGCTAGAGCCGGCAGGGCTTATCCAGGCGTCCTAGTTCGCAGGTGCCAAGTCAGCTGACATCAAGTGTCGCGTCCGGGTAGCCTAGAACGTCACAGTCACAGAACAACTGAGCGCCGCCGGGCGGACCTGTAGGAGACAACGCAGGCATTTCTGCTTTAAAGCGACCACCGGTGGTTGATGAATATCAGCATCCCGGGCACCCTCGACTGCATCAGATTTCCGTGGGTGCCAGTAGTCCCGCCAGCGTTCTAGGACATCTGGCATCAGGACGAAGACGGACTTCAACCGAAATAAGAGTATGTGACAGACTCCTGAAAATCCCTCTGGGAGGTGGTTCGGGCCTAACAAAGTACTGGCGTAAATTCAAATGTTGGTGCGAATCGTACGTTCCTTTGCAATGTGGCGTTTCTCAGTGTACGATGTGGGTCGTAGTGTTAGCGTGCATTCAGTATATATAGCTGGGAAAAGGTGCGACTGCTGGGGTTCAGATTTCTGCACGAGCTGACTCATGGGCCCTGTAATTGCCGGCAAACTGTTCTATATTGGCCTGGTAACCGGTGAAGAGTGACGCTGATGCCTGCGCTTTCGGCGGCGAGCCAGGCTCGTTTGGCGGTAATTCCAGTCGAGCTGGTGTGTACTGGGAGCGGCTATACTATCCTAGAGCAGCTTGGAAGTGTGTGTGGATGTGCAGCCAGGCGGCTTTAGCGTACAGTTGTCGTTCTTCAATCGGAGCTGAAGTTCCAAATCTAATGTCTCGTCGTTGGTGGTCACTGTATAGGCTTACGGGCGAACCGCCCTGATAGGCAATAGCACTACCATATTCGGTGGTCGCTGCGTCGGTGTACACGTGCTCAGCGTTCGCATGCGTGCAGCGTACGCCTTCTTCGTGTCTTCGTGCGTGGGCTGCTCGTCGTTCTACGTGCTTGTGTCCCATGTTGCGCGATATTGGCGTGCTGCTGACGTTGTCAGTATCGTCCCATGGAGCGAAGGCAACTGACAGCGCAGGAATCTCGTCAACTGCGTGGGGTCCGTGGGGTCCAACTGCATGAGGTCCGAGCGCTCTTCCTTGCGCAGTGTCTCGCATGCGTGCATCATAGCCCTCTTGATCGCTGCAAGTGTCGCTTCTAGGCTATAAAAGCGCGCGTATACATTCGGAGCTCCTCGGCGCTTGTGCGCTTTGGTAATTGTGTAATTACCCGGAGCGCCGCGTTGTGCAGCGTTTCAAGTGGCTAGACTTGCTTGTGCGTCACTGTGAACGCTCGGGCACCGTAATGTGCTCGAGAAATCAACAGAGCACGTACGAGGTGCCGTGCGACGTCTGTTCCAGCTCCTTCTTTTTCATATATGATGCGCTTGATAAAGTGCAGTGCCTTGTACCGTATGCGCGTTTGCGCTTGTAGATAAACAGTGCGGGTTATTCAGTATAATCGATTTGTGTGCCAAACATGCGAATCGTCGTTGAGCACGCGATGGTGGTGGTACCTGCAAACTTCGGTGAAAGGGAAGGGCTGTCTCCAGAAGAGGGTTATAGCGCCGAAAAAACACAACACACAGGCGCTAGGACAAGGGCTGGACAAGGGCTGTCTTTTGAGCCCATTGTTGCATGCGCCCTTTTCTCTGGCGAGGTGCGCATGCCTGCGGAAACCCGCCGTGGTTGCTCAGTAGCTATGGTGTTAGGCGGCTGAGCACGAGGTCGCGGGATCGAATCCCGGCCACGGCGGCCGCATTCCGATGGCGGCGAAATGCGAAAACACCCGTGTACTTAGATTTAGGTGCACGTTAAAGAACCCCAGGTGGTCGAAATTCCCGGAGTCCTCCACTACGGCGTGCCTCATAATCAGAAAGTGGTTTTGGCACGTAAAACCCCATAATAAAAAAAATGCCTGGGGAAGGAAGATAAGCGTCGATGGTGTCTAACACCCTTTAGAAGACTCCTTGCTGTTTTTCGAGAGACTGAGAATGGGTCTGCAGCATGATGTCGTCACCGCGCATCGGAAATCCAGGATCTGGGATATCGTGAAGGGTTTGGGAGACGTCAATCATTGTCAGGTGAAAGCGAGTCCGTGACAATATGGAATCGTGTGGAAGAGCCAGGCGACTGTGCCTTGGCTGTCAGAATGTGTTCCCAATTTTTTTATAATACGTTCTTTTCAGGAATCATTTCAGGAAATTTAGAGGCCGTTCCGCGTCCCTATTCTGCATAGCTGCTCCTACAATGGCCCAATGTGGGACGAAGTAGAATGCCTTACAAAGGTCAAATGGGACACGCACCCTTGGTCATCGCTGGCCTTTCCTTCGCTATGGGACGCCTTCTTCGATGAGCCCTCAACTGTCTCACGTACCAAGGTTGGAGTGAAAACTCGTCTCTGCCTGATTACAGCAAAGGAGTACTTAAGGGAAATAAAAAATCCCTGTTAGCGCAATACGCTCACCCAGTTTACATATCGTTGGCATAATCGAACTGGGATGTAGGTTGGCTACAAAAATCGGAAGCTTTGCCGACTTGCGAATGGGGATAACTAATGAGTACTTCCACTCGGCTGGCATCACGTGGCGCACTGGGAGCGTTGATTGTGGCGAGGGCGAGCTCCAGCTCTTATTTATTGAAGGGCGAATTCATGTCGTTGTCATTTGCGACGACGATTGGTACGTAGGTCTATTTTTGCGAAAGGTATATGCTATGGCTGCGGGAGTAGCACATTTGCTGCCTCCTCCTCCAGAGATTGGGCTGTGCGATCAGTGCTGAGTAGAACTTTAGTGGTGGCGATCCGCGATTTGCGCTCACCATTCATGGCCTTGAAGGTAGCCCAGACTTTTTGTAGTCCGGTGGGCTCGTCGAATGATCTGCAGTGCTGACTTCACCACTCGCGGTAGAGGCGGCGTGCGTATACCGACCAGCCACTTCCGTATGCTTTCTCATTTCCTACAAAATTCTTGTGCCGCCTTCCATTGTTGTCACATTCGAGCAGTGCCTGCTTTCGGGAAGCCGAACGGTTGTGAAGTTGGATATCAGGCGCAGTCATGCCTTGGTTGACTTCAGTTGCCACGGTCGCTGCGTGGAGCGCTGGCCTAACCCTCTTTTAGATTGATTTGTCTTTAGGAAGCGCTGAAGAAGGCTGGGCTGTAGACAACCCAGTTCACTGTACACACCGTGCGTCTGTTTTGTTGGGCTCGTAATTTTAGTCTCGGGGAAATCCACAAGGGGCGGTGGTCGCTTCACCATCATTCGCTATTGCAGCGCCAGTCTCCAACAAAGCGCCCTGTTTCCCATGTTTAAGTCCGGGTTCGTGTCTTTTTTTACCTCGCGTGGAGCGCCGCACGAATGGGCTGATCAAGACGGTTTACGAGTGATAAGCCCACTTCTTCTGCCGCATTCGCCAGCGCCATGCCCCGGCCGCTGTTGTAAACTCGTGCCCTCACTATCGATGAGGCGCTTTAAAATCTCCTCCTGCCAGTGCGGGGTCGCGAAGGCACTTCTCGTGACGGTCATTCAGCCCCACGAAGGTACCTTGATTGCGGCGTCCAGTTTACGGCCGTAGGAGGTCTACATGCCTTGTAACCTCACTAGCTACAATTCGTATATTGAAATATATGCCGTAATATAGTAAATTAAAAATTAATGAGTGTAATTATCTTAATCATTAAAATTAGCATTTTGATTTCTCGTCGAAATAAAGACTGCAGCGTCAAGCAATTTAGCGGAAGGGTTAGAATTGTGTAATCTGCCACAGGCAATTTTGTGTTTATTTGCAGGGCCTTTGTGGTTCAGATAAATGCTCCCAAAATTTATACAGCTGATTTGATATAAACTCGGTCAAAGTATTTGGGCAAAAGTACTCTCTTTCAAACTGAGCTGTGTTTCTTATCGGCGTGAACTTTGGATAAAAAGTGCAGATTTACATCATTTGTTTGCATTATTTGTTCTTTTTTGAATAAGCTAAATTATATTTCTCGTAATCCGCGACATTTCTCGCTTAGTTTTCTCCTTTTCAACTTGGTGGGGAATAAAGTTTGACAAACAATGTTCGATTGCATTTTTCTGTTCTCGTGGTAGATCGTCAACACCTGAAGGAGGACTAAAAAACGTGATAGAATATTTCAAGAAAATCTGTCGCACTTGAGTCCTTTACTTTGCTGTAGTATTTAATTGCTAAAGGACTCGTAGCACCACTACGCGATACGATGCTGCCAACGCCGGGTAATGTTAAAGGTAGAATGTGATCAGATACCCCCTCCCCTCCTCTTTGTATATCGGTTTCAGGTGTTAAATGCTAGACACTAAGTCAAAGTCATGCGCTAAACAATGTGGTCCCTGGACGAGAGTAGCTTCAGTTACCAGGCACTGTCAACGAGAAACTAAAAATCATGCGAAAAAGTGTTTGTGAACTTTCGACTTCAATGTTCCCGCTTGTTAGGCTGGTTCATTCTATTCCCGACAAAATAAGATATCAAGTTATTATGATTGTAGTTTTCTACTCATACCGCTGTGAATAAAATTGTGCAATTGTATACGCTAACCATCAGGACCATCCGGGCGCTGGCAGACACCACTTATTCCCCAATATAGAGACACGATAAACTATAGTTCTACAACAAACTCTTTCGTAGCCAGAGATGGCGTTTTCTTTGTAGAAATACACATTTGGTTTAATAGCGATGGCCAGACCCCAACCACGACCACCTCGGCTCTTGCGATGCACTGCACAGACGGAAGAAACTATTGCTGAATCGTGAATGTCGTTGTTTAGCCACGCTTCCGCCACAACATCTGAGGCCGTACGAAAGCAAGATTTCTTCAAACGTTCGTACCGCGTTTACAATACTGCTTTCGCTTAAACACAAGCATGTAACTGACGCTGCCATGTGTTGTCGCGCTTTAGAATAGCTCGCCTTTGCAACACGTGCTAGCACGTTTACCAACGATAATTTTATTTTCTGCTTTATTCTCGGCAAAAAGGCGCGCGTTGGTGTCAAGCTTATCAGAAAGGAGTGCCACTTTCACATAGTTGCTCCCATTAAACGCAGACGACTACCGCAGTTTTATTACGGGTTTCAGGTCCGGACTTGGAATGGTGACTGAGCGCGTCAGCGTGCTGTCGCTAAGTCTCTGAGATGTCATTGGGGGCCACCGAGCATTGGAAACTTTCGCTCGATAGCCCGGAAGATCGATAACTGCAGGTAGAGAATCGAGGCAGTGGCACCAGTGACAATTTCGACCCTGTGTCTGATGCCTAACGGGTCGGATCGCTCATTACGTTGTCTCTCGGAGCCCAACGAAAACGTTCTGACTGAAGTTGTGGCTGTACAGGCGTACTGAAGCCCGCATGCCGCCACACTTTTCAATACGCCGATTTGTTGCGACCGCTGCTCCACAAGGGGCACCATTTAATGACCAACATGATTGCGACTGTTCCGCCCATTGAACTTTTGTAAAAACTGTCTATTTTCAGTCCTTGTAAAGATTTTATTATAAAAAGTTCGTGTCGCGGCCACACTATGGTCCACTGTTCTCGCCATGGGCCAGCCGGTGTTCTGCGAAACCTTCAGCACACAGAGGTGCGTCATGCAGGGCGTTTCTCTCACCGTCTACTGGGTTCGCTGCAAGTACCAGCACCAGTGGAATAGTACGTAGGAACTGTCATAAATATTTCGTGGCAGAAGGCAAGAATATTGTGCAATAAGTTGGTTCGAGAAATACACTGCGTATTCCTAACGCACCGGCGTACACGTCAAGCACACTGTATGTGAGCACGCGGTATTTGAGCACACGGTTGTCATCGCGCTCACCAATATACAGATTACCCAATAGACAAAAACTATGTTAAAATATGTAACGAATTTCTGAAATATCAACAGATAAAGAAGGCCGGAAGTTGGCCGCAGTGCGTAACTTTTTGGAATATGATCGAATTGGAATCAGACGCTGCTTATAAGCTCTCCGCTTGACGTCATACTTCGACGTCATCGTTCGGCGTCACTCTTCGAGGTTCACGTGGACGGAGTCCCAGTGGGCGGAAACGTTCGTCCAGTCATTGTAAACTTGCCGCCGCCCCGCAGTACGGCCCACACACACAAAGGCACACAAGTTCGAGCCCACACACACAAAGGCTCACACCTTCGAATGTCCGGAGCCGACGTCAGAGGGCTTCGTAGAACTCTCGGTGCCGCATAGCTCGCGGTGCCGCATAGCTATCGGTGTCGACGTCCGAGGGCTTCGTAGAACTGTGCTCCGTCCAGGGCGGCGCGGCGGAGTACCACATTACTGAGCTGACCGCGCGCCACGTGGCTGCCGGTCATCCGCAGTTCTCTGAAGGGCTCCCCGTCTGGTGGGCTTGGAACACGTGCAGCGGGCAGAAAGGTGGCACGATGCCACCCCGTACGGCCATTCCTAACAGCTCCTCCATGGCCCGGAAAATCTCGCCTGGCCAGTGCTGGCAACCGCTGGGCAGGAAGAGAATGGCTGGCGAGCAAGATGACGGCTTTGCTCTCTGCAACCCCTGCGTACTTGGAATGCTTTCAACCATCTTACAACTGGCACAGAAGAGTCGACCCGGCAACACAATACCGCTCAGCGTTCAAACGCCCGGAATTAGCTGCTAACCCACCAGGCTTCCTATCACAATCCTCATGCAAGTCACTTAACTGGGAATCCCAAATTTCGCCCCAAAATTTCGTGCCGCCAAAGCGAGCGTTCACGTTCCTCCTGAGTTCGACCAAACCCGACCGTCGCGCTGCACCAGAGTAAAGGTTTACCCAGAATTAAACCGAAGGCTTTCAAACACCAATACCCAAACATATCTTAAGCAGCTTAACTTCACGAACAGCCTGTTCTTATCCTATCGCAGTGGCGTACTTATTTACATGTACTGCTTCCACTGAACCGTCTGGCCAACTCCACAGGTACGTGAATACAATCGCGCTAGCTTTGTGGTCTCTATTCCGAACACGTGCTTGCATCATACAAAGTTTTCATCACGCTGACTCACATTTGTTCCTTTAATCCACACAGGACACGTTCCATAAACAAACAACCACACTTGCGTAACTTACGCAATACAGAGGAACCTTTGAACAATTGTGTCTTTCACTAACTAGCTCTTCGCACGCGTACTAGAGAAGTCAGAATACGGCTGCCCTTGACACACACGAGCAACCCAGTCATCAACGTTCTGCTTCCTTTCGTCCGCGCAGGACACGCGCTAATGGACCTAAGAGCTCTTCTCAGTGCAAATCACGCACTTACTGAAAATCTACGCGTCTAACCTTACAAAAAACACTTAAAAAGAAAGGTTAAATAACACACACGCGCGTTACGATAGGCCTCTTAACGGTAACCCTGACCTTCAGGTTACTCACGCAGACAAAAAAAGAAAGCCTATATACTTATTAATGAACACCTCGCGAGACTACAGGTTTACTTTAAACGCGTCTTCCAAATCTCGAACTTCTCCAACAAAACATAGACAGAGCTCATACCTTACATATTGAAAGAAATCCTACTCTCAAATCGCGAAAATTTGCAACTGTTCAAAAATAAAATAAAACAACACGTTTTCCTACTACGGAAGCTCTCTTAGCCTCCCGTTCCCGATTGCTTACGACTGACGCATACTTTCAGCCGTACCCGAGGTAGCCGCGGTTTGAGAGCTATTCTGGCTGCCGAGGAACAACGAAAGGGCTGACTCACTATCAGCTCCCCCAAGACGTTACAGTCCCCTGCCAATTTGCGTCCTGGCGCCTCGCTTTCAACATGACCTCGTCTGACCGCGTCGCTACTCCCCACCTGGTCTCGCCTTGCCCCCTTGCGCTTCTTTGTACTGCACGCTGAGCTTCGAAGAGAACGACGGAACGACGAGGAATTTAACTGCCCCGTGCCCTTTGTCCGCGTCCGTGCAGAACATGCTTCTCGGTCCCCCTTTGACCGGTGGCTCGAACCTGTTTGATGCGTCAACATCGTCCGCGACGACCGCATCTTTCTTTTCTCCGCGCCCTGCCTTTCCGCGCTTGTCGCCGTCTTTGGCTTCGCTACATTAGCCCCTGCATTCCGATCCTTTCGGCGCTTCTTTCTGCGGCGCTTTCTCTTTGACTTCTCTTTCATGCCGTCATCTCGCGCCTCGTGCTGGCCGTTACACATCTCGTCGGCCCGGATCGGTCTCTTACCCGCACAGTCTGATTGATTTTCATTTAAATCAACATTCTCTCTGCCTCGACTGGTGGACACCTCAACCGACTCTGGCACAATGCAGCAGGCTTTACTCGAGTTATGCAACTCGCACTCTTGCGAACTGCCCTCTACTGCATTGCCCAGCTCACGCTGTTCATCGACACACAGTCCATCAGTCTCAATCTCTGTCTCACGCGCACAGTCCGAATGATTCCTAATTAAATCATCCATCTCTAGGCTACCTAGACTGGCGGAGAGCCGCACCGATCCCTGGACAATGCAGTTGTTCTCTCGTGAACTACGGAGCTCGCCATACCGAGAACTACTCTCAACTGCATCGTCCAGCTGGCACATTACTTCTGCACGCAGATCTGACTCGACATGGGTGCTCGCGTCTGTCAAGTCCGCAGTATTCTGTACCTCGCTAACGACCTCGCTACCATGAGATGCGACGCACACGCGCGGTAACTGTGCCAATTTGTTCGCAGCTGGCCTAGCTGTCTCTACAGTCCTCTGTTGGCACAGCACCTCGTCGCTCTCACTCTGGCCTTTAACGGCCTCTGCTGCCACTAAGGCATCGTTAGCTGCTAGCACTTCGAGTTCACTTATGGATGTGCTGCTATTCTCACCGGTACTACTACTCTCGGCTTTCGAACAAGATCTGCTATCTACTTCCTGCCATTTTCGCTGCGTCCAGCCTACAGATTTCTCAGGCCGCTGTTGGCTTTGCTCGATGAACTGCTGAAAACCTTCAATCTTTTTGTTCAATGCCTCCATGTACTGCCTCGTTACTTCTGTTAGGCCTTCCTGTGAAATGATTTTCAGTTTCTGCCTTGCTTTTTCCTGTTCATGCTTAAATCCTTCCTGCTCTTGCCTAATTGCTTCCTGTTCCCGTTTTTTGTTTAGAATTCGGTTGTCCATTTGTTCTATGAATTATAAATCATTGTTACTTTCTAGAATTGCCTTACGAATTTCCGCTTCCGTCAAGTCCTCCTCTACGTTTACCTCGATCTCTTCACACAACCACAACAGGTCAGCTCTCGTTAAACACATTAGGACCATGGTCGCAACTTTAAGCTTTGGCTCTGCTGTCACACAATACTTGCTGCGATACCCACGCAAATCAGAATACAAGTAAAAGATCCCAGCGAATCAAATCCAAAAACACAGAGAAATTGAAGCCTGGTAAATCTTACAGCCAAAACCAAACGCTTACCCACTGAAGCAGCACCATATCACCAGTCCTTCCCCGCCGTATCCAGTCAGTTGCAAGAGGTGGTCAATCTCAAGTCGCCTCCAACTTGATCAGGATGCCGGTCGGTCACCATGTGCCAACGTCCGTCAGCTGCCGTTGCTGTCTCCGAGTCGTAGGCCGATTTACGAGCCGTAGGCTGAATCTAGGAGCCGTAGGCTGATCTCACCGCTGCCAACCAGTTGTCAGATTTGGAGCGGTCGTAGATGTAGGGATGAACTTGGAACGGCAGGACTAGGCGAGCAGGGTTTACTGGCAGTATTTACATTTTAAAACATGAGGTACATTGGCAGTCTAGCGCGACTCCCATATGGAGCCCGCAAAACTAACATACAGCAAACAGCTTACGAGCACACAGCTCACTACTACATTTCGAGCATGACCACGAGCACTCCGCTCCCGACGACGAGCACGACACGAGCACGCTCTAGCAGCCGGCAAACGCTGCTTATAAGCTCTCCGCTTGACGTCATAGTTCGACGTCATCGTTCGGCGTCACTCTTCGAGGTCCACGTGGAAGGAGTCCCAGTGGGCGGAAACGTTCGTCCAGTCATTGTAAACTTGCCGCCGCCCCGCAGTACGGCCCACACACACAAAGGCTCACACGTTCGAATGTCCTGAGCCGACGTCAGAGGGCTTCGTAGAACTCTCTGTGCCGCATAGCTCGCGGTGCCGCATAGCTCTCGGTGTCGACGTCCGAGGGCTTCGTAGAACTGTGTTCCGTCCCGGGCGGCGCGGCGGAGTACCACATTCCTGAGGTGACCGCGCGTCACGTGGCTGCCGGTCATCCGCAGTTCTCTGAAGGGCTCCCCGTCTGGTGGGCTTGGAACACGTGCAGCGGGCTGAAAGGTGGCACGATGCCACCCCGTACGGCCATTCCTAACAACGGCAACCATGCGGTGAGCGCGTCCAGCGATACAATATAAGAAAACAAAGCGCTACACAATGCGGAAGTCTGTCTGCAGCGGCTGCTGCCAATCGCGCCCATGCTTCACCCGCGCGCGGGCTCTCGCTCTCTCCCGATTATCGAGGCAGTCGCGCCACACTTCGCTACGTTTTCAATGTGCCGCATGAGACAGATTGTCCGCTTTAGCAGGGAAGAAGTTTGGGCGTGTTGGTGGGATGCATTCAGACTGGGATACATAGCGCAAAAAAAATTTCACAGGGACAAGCGCGGACAAGTTTAGCGCTCGTCCTGTGTTCTGCTTGTCCCTGTGAAATTTTTTTTGCGCTATGTATCCCAGATTGTCCGCGCCAGCCAATATATCGCGAAATGAAAACACGTATAGAGCTGCGCTGAAATTTCGCATTATGAAATATCGTAATCGTCTGTGACTTTTTTTTTGTTCACAGTGTAGGCAATAATGCAATTGTGCCTACTCGCTGAACTAGCAACAGTTCTTCAGTTTACATAACAAGCCGCGAAATTTCCTTCCCCAAGTTCTACGTTTGTAGGGAGTTTTACAGCCAATAGCAACTTCAACACTTCCATGGTTGCGTACCCTTAGTAGCAAGCATTTATATGCCCCCTCTCAAAAAGAGATAAAAAAGAATTGTGAATTTTGTATGCATGGTATATAGGCCGCGTGCACCGCCTATAGAGGCGCCACTGATAGCCACCTAGCGGGCGCTTCCAACAATACGCGTGGGAGCAGTAGCAGACGACAACGCTTTGCAGCAAGGGTGACTGAAGTTCGCGGCTACGATTTGTCCTTTATTCGGGCGCCAGACTGCTTCTTCTGCGGTGACAGCTGTAGGGAAGACGCAGACCTCTGTGGGAGCGGGTATGAACAAGATGTTACCGGTGTTTGGGGCAACATGGTCCACATACGCGCCAGGTGCTTCCCGCAGACAAACGCCATGAAGACCATTTACATGAAGTGGAGCTCATGTAAACTTGCCGACAAATTTTGTTGACGAATGCGATGTCTCGACCATGTTTTCTTTTTTAAATTCTACCCTTGCCGTAATGCTGCTTCTGTACCTCAATAATAAGCACCCGTCGTTAGTGCAGGCTTAGATAACAAATCCGCACGGTGCGATGTCTGCATAGGCCGTTGTGATTTTTCTGCCGATGAATACATGTGACGCCGCCGAATAAGTGTAGTGAAAGTCGCCTGAAGAAGAATAATCGCGAATTTATTGATAGAAACGCGTACACTATATAGTCAACAAGCCACCAAACGCACGGGTTAATAAAAGCGCGTGTTAGCGCTGTACCGCCGATGAACTGCCGTTCGCGCTGCAGTTTTTGCAATTTTAAATTCCCTAAGGGAGCTGCTTGGAAACGTACAAAGCTATAGTCTGACTAACTTTGCAGTAGTTTTTTTAAATGTTACTGGAGAGAGGTGCCCCATGATATATTTAAAGGCAGAGCAGCGCCAGTCAAATTAGATCCAGCGCTGGCGGCAAGGCCGTGTTTAGCCGTATGCGGCGTAAGCATAATAAGAAATAATTCAGTTGGGTACAAAATTCACTTGCAAGAAGCGACTACGTTGTGAAACAAACAAATCACTCGGCGTGTTAAGTCTGCTCAGAAAGCATCAAGGTGTGGTGACTTACCAAACGTGACGCGAACTATTCAGCGAAAAATGGATCAGCAAAAAATGTAACAAAAATACCATATGCAGCAACTGTTAGCGATTCTCGCCCTGAGCTACCTATTTTCTAAACACATTTCCCAAAAAAACACAATATCTAAGATGCCCTCGGGCGAACTGAATAAAGCTGTTAAAGAAGCACTTGCTTGGTGTCATTCCGATAAGACACAGCGTGATTTATACCCTTTACAAACGAGGCAGGGTGAAAACCTCGCAGCTCAAAAGAATCAAGAATTATGCATGAAGCAACTAGCAACAGTTAAACATGTGCGAAGCCACGCATAAAATCGATGTAAAAACATGAAGTGCGTGACAGCTGGTGCGAGGATTTACCGGGCCACATAAAACTAACAATTTCAGTTCTTGCAAACTTCTGTAGCTTTAACATACAATACAATGCGCTCGTGCAGTCGTGCTGCCTAGCTAGCCCAACGCGGTAAAGAAGCGGAAAACAATATAAGCGGCAAACGGCATTCCGAACTTTAGCGAAATGCCTTTAACCCGCACGTTGCACTGCAGACGAACTTCGTCGCTTACGCGTCTAACTACAATCGAGTAAAAAATAATAATAAAAAAGAAAAAAACACCGAAGCGACACAGGAAAGGATGAGAACAAGAAATTTCGCGCCGAAGCGACGATCCATTGCCACCGTTGCTCCTGCTGATGAGGCTTTGCGGGGAATAATTAGAACCGTATCGCCGGCACGTTTTCGCCGGTATTTGAGCCCCCCACCCTGCAACAATTTTTCTTCGACATTCTTCGGAAGCTTTGGCCATCCCACACATGCGAAGGGTGTTGCCTATCTTGCTCTGAAAACACAAATAAGGCGGAGAAGCACTATCAGCGACGCAACAAACTACGGCGTGCTACGGCGCGCGGCTCGCTCCTCTCCCATGCGTTCTGCGCAAGGCCGCCACCAGTGGCGCGGCCAGCGGCGTGCACGCCGCGTATATGCGCTAGTGTATGATCCATTTCCTTTACAAGTTAGTTTACACAGGTACGTGGGACACTTATCTCAGGAAATTCAGTGCATTCAGTATCTGCATTCCGCCTGCGATATTGAAATATCATAGCATATATTAACCCTAGAAAGGTAGAAAAATGCAGCGAATTCTCGGATTTTACGCGCAATAACCATGAGTTTATTATGAGACACGCCATACTGGGAGACTCCGGAATAATTTTGACCACCAGGGTTTTTTTTAACGTGACCCCAATGCACACGGCAGAAAAATGAGTTTGCTCACAGTTTTATATGAATCTTCTTTAATCTATCCATTAAAAATGTGTACAAATCTCGTATAATTAAAAGTGGCGACAGGCACGTGACATAAAATCCAGGTTCTTATAAGCTATACACGGCTAGAAGTAATACCCGCTAATAGAGTCATATTGAATGATATGGTTGATATCGCTAAATTAGAAATTGATTTCGGCAGACGTTATATTAGTGTACAAGCGCGATTTCATATAGAATTATGACATGCTACAATGTGCCGTTATTTCTGCACGTTATAGGAGAAAGAAAGAGCTGACGTACATTGCCCAGTGCCAACGACAACCACGTTCACCGTACACTCTCAAGCAAAATTACGCCCTTTGGGTCGTATCCTGCCACACAACAATAATCGTCATCTGTCTTGTCGCATTTCCTTTCATTAACGCTGCGAGCCCGGTACTTCAAACCACGACCGTCGTGCGCGTTATCGGCATGACAGAGCATTGTCGACAGGACAATAGCAAGTGCAGCGTATTTAATAAAGGAAATGCAAGCAAGACAGATGACGATTATTGTTGTGTGGCAAGTTAAGCCCCAAAGGGCATAAATTTTTTGAATAGTGTATGCGCAACTTTCGAAATATTGATAAATCTTCGTTATTAAGGATAATATCCCACAAATTTTTTTTCAGTATCACATCATACATATATACATAAATAATTTATTCTGCACTTGAACGTACACTAAAAAAAGGTAGTGCACACTTCAACTTCATTCTATGTGCGCAGGCTTTAGGTAAATATTTAAATGCATTTCTTTCACGACCACACGCCATACTACTGAAACGACCTGATCAGATTTTTTCGCGCTTGTACATCGAAGTGGAAAATGCTGGGGGCAGCCCATACAAGGAAGGCGTGACGCGGCGTGCCTGAGTCTAATGGATCAACGTGGAAAATGGAAAGGGGCTAGTCGAAGCGCTGTTTAAAATAAGCATACGCGATGCAGCAAATATTTCCGCAGTGTTGAAGAAGCGTTCTAATGCGATTACTCTCGCAAACAAACGAAACATTCAGTAGGTTCAAGCGCCGATTTGAAGGTCGAAGACCTCCTTCTTCGTCCTTTGCATTCTTTTCGCAGAATCCTGGTCGACCTACGCTGGAGAGCTGCCATCCAGTGGTGAGACGAATGAACAGATTAGCGAGGACGAAGAAGAGAAGAAAGAGGAAAATGAATAGGCGGACCAGACTGCGAAGACAGAGAATGCGCAAGAGGGAGGTGACGAACAAAGAGCAAGCATGCGACGTCAAGGAAAAGCTGCAGTTCCATGTTGAAACCAGAGCAATCATTGGAAAGGCGAAGCAAGTGGTTTCAATATTCGAAGGAACTGCATAAACTACTGGGGCCTCACATTTGTATACCTCAAGTTCATGGAGAGTTTCTCTTCTTAAGTGCGACAAAGCATTAAAGCGGGATGCCATGTTTCGCCTTATCGTGGATGACCCTCAGGAACTAGAGAGCGTAGCAGGCACATAAAGCAACTTTATTATATTGTTTCACCAGAGCAATCCATCATTTCAAATACTATACCTTGAATGGCAAATCTTCAAGATCAATGAGCACAATTACGAAAAATGCGCATATTTGACGCATTTTCTCCACGATTTTCGCTGGCTAATGCGTGTGGTATACTTAAAAGGTACAACGGCCACGTACTTTGAACTGGTCTAAAGTTTGCGGGGCGAGCTGTGCTGCTTTGAAATGACACTCACTTTTAGCAGCCTAATACGGGAAGAAATAAAGCACGATGCCGTCGCGCCCTTTTAGGCCTATATGGTGCCCGGCCGCGAATCAGAAGCGCTGGCGGCGAACGTTCGCAGTCGCAGTGAACGTAGAGAAAAACGTTTTGTGAAAACTATGCAAGCTACATTGCAGTGCGACCAGAAAGATTACTGCGAACATTTGTAGGATAATTTGGGTGCTATTCAGTACGTTCAAGCGCCCTGGGAAAAGAACAAAAAAATTCCGTAGTTACAATGAAGAGTTATGCAGTGTCAAGAGCTCCACAGGAAGCTCACCACAAAGCCGAATGGCCAGCATGCTGAAGTCACGCAGTAGCCTGTACATTTCTGACATATGCTGTCCTTCTCCCGCGTGGTCATAGCTTCTCGGCAGCGCAGAAATCTACGTGTGCATAAGTACTAATTTATAGTTCCATCGAATGAGAAGAAAGCGCCTATTCTGCAAATGAAAGCATTGCTTGGACAAAATACATTCTGTCAAGCAGAATTCATTACCATCATTATCATTATTATCGATGCAAGCTTACACTTTCCAGCTCCCACAAAGGGCGTTGCAACAGTGCGGCGTATGCGCTCTCGTGGCACTGTTTGCGGAGAATATACGATTCGCCTCCCCCGTTTCTCAAATTACACACAACAACCTGTCTTCCCCAACTCGAATACGCGTTGGTCGTCTGCAATGACAATTTCAGATCCAACAGTGACATTATAGATCGGGTGCAGAATACGTTTCTAGGCATATATCATCGCCGCTTTGTTAACACGGACACTGAGCATTCTTCAAGCACCGTTACATTGTTGCCATTGCCGTTACTTCGCTGCCGACGTAATCGCGCTGACTTTCTGTTTCTTTTCAAACTCCACTGCATTCTGACGTGGCCCCAACTCCTTTTAGTTGTATCATCTTTCCTACAGACATGTTCCAGCCTGTCAGCACGAACACTCAACCGCCGACTGAATACTGAGTTTTTATAACGCTAATCTTGAAGATCTCGACGTTTCTCATAACCCGCTGTCGCTGTTGTTTTCCGCGATTTGCGCTGTTGTGGCATAGTTTCGCACATTGTTCAACTGCCCTTCTGCTCCTTTTTCTTTTGCATTTACTGCGCGTCTTGCAGTATGTGCACTAGAGCACTGCACGGGCCCGGGCGTCCGAAGCGTTTTTTGGCAGGCCCGGGCTTCAAGCCGCGGGCCCGGACTGGACTCGGGCTTCAAAAGGCACGGGCCCGGACCGGACTCAGGCCCACTCATTAAAGGCCTTCGACCACACGCGAACGTTATGCATTGCGCGGTCCAAGGCATCCTGTGGCGAACTAATGTGACACGTGCAAAGTGCTGGCTCTTAGTATACCTTACCAAAGAAAATGAAAAAAAGATAAACAGACGAAGTGCCGTTTGTTTTTCCACAAGAATGAACATTGCGTCCGCGTAAGGAAGGAAAAATACATTATACAAAAGAAACTCTCTGTTCAAACCATTACCCTGTTACCGCTGTTGCAATTGCACGATTACCAATCTCGTGACTATCATACTATTTAGCGCTAATCCGAGAGGTATCTCTTGGTACTTACGCGTTTATTTTATGCTGTATGCTCGTGAATTCGACTGTTTGTGGGAATTCGTAAACATGTGACTTCGCATGCTCAGCGAGCTCATAGGACCGAATCGTACGGTCAGGCTAAATGCGTGCGCAACAATGGGCCAGATCGCTGATCTTCCCACGAGAGAAACAAAGATTTGGCTCGTTGATTGCTTATAAACTGTAGCGCATTAGACCCCGTGATGGTGAGGCTGACACGTACGGTGAGTACAACCTGTAAGTAGCGAACGCGTTCTAAGTGCAGCTGGGCACGTACTCCAAGCGAGAAAAAACCTGCTTGAAGCCGGAGAGCCTGGACAACCTGCTGTTTTTGAACAACAGCATGGAGATTTTTGCCTTTTGCTGACCTTCGCACAGTCTTGTCTTGCCTTGTATCCTCAACAGTGGCGCATACGTACAAGGGGGGTTGGCCAAGAAGCAGGCGGTTTTCCGTATGCTTACACGTAAGGCGAGACAGGATTTGAATTGTGGAGAGTGGGAGGATAGAACTGTAATTTAGATGTGTGATGAAAATATTATTAAGAATATTGGTAAAATAAGTTAACGTATGTAAATGAAATAATAGAAAATATTGATAATTTTAGAACTTCGGCAAAGTATCCTTCTTGTGTCTCTAATAAAATTGTAAATTCCAAGAAAAGCATCCCTGTGGCTGGATCCCAGTGAGATCGCACCAAAAGAAAGAACGGTTGGCGAGGTTAGCGATAGCGCAAGTTTGGTGAATGAGTATTCTCATAGTTTTCTTTGTCTTAGAAAGCGGCGGCACGAGAGAAACTAATGTTCGATAGTTTCAGGTGCATTGCAAGAAGAACATAGAGGGGACATAGCGAGGCGAGACCTGTATAAGTAAAAATTTAGAAGAGGTATACGACATCTAAATTTTGTAAAAGAAACTTCCAATTGCCTTGAAGGACACCAATTATTATTCCATGGGAAGCCAAGATAATGGAATTCAGAAGGCGATGTTAGCATGGCTAACCTTCAAGAGGACGCTATTAAAGTTAGTGATTGGTTTGCCTGAAACTTAATACAAATAAATAGCACCAAATCCAGACTTCTCTGTTTTCGTAACCCGCACAAAGATGTACCAAGCGTCGCTTCCATATATTTACACCCTTCATATTGCTCTTTGTGCTCTTGTCAACCTATAGCTAGCGTCCAGTCGGTTAAGTATCTTGGTGTGCACATAGACAGTGATCTGACGTGGAATACTCATTTAGCCACATTTGTAAGAAACTTAGAAGTGTTGCATGTTTGTTGTCTAATTTAAAAACCATGATGCCTTTTTCTATCAGAAAACTAATCGCCCAGGCTCTGGGGTATAGTGTTTTAAGATACGGTATGTGTTGTTTTTTTAACTGCTCTTTCACATGGAAATGTCGAGTTAATCGGATTTTGAAAAACATCGCTACAAGCGTCCTCTACATGCCACAGGAGAATTTGCCCAGCAGTATCTTTAGAACGGCCGGTTTGCCTTCTTTTGAGAATATTTTTAAACAAGTCGTAGTACTTAAATATTTTTGGAGCAATGCATACAGGCACATAAATACGAAACCGGTACCGTTGAGACATGTTCCTCGTTATCTTAAACCGAGAGTGCGCACTCACTACGGTAAAGCAACAAGACGCTATTATGTTCCTGCTATCTTCAATGAACTACCGGACGATGTATTTCCTTTGTCCACCCGCAAAACACTGAGAGTTGCTGTTCAAGCGTTAGAGAACCTTTAATATGTACTCATGTTATCAGTGCATCTTTGATAATGAATGTGTGATGGTTGTGCCAAATGCACAACCAGCTTCTGATGGAGTTCTGGTGTGGCGCGTAGATTGCCGCGGCTGCCGGTTGTCGCCGCACAAGCCCTCTTGTGGCTTCGGCGCTTCCGTTTTTGTATACTGTTTTAAATATACTGAATAAAGATTATTATTATTATTATTATTATTATTATTATTATTATTATTATTATTATTATTATTATTATTATTATATTGTAGAGTTTTGAGATATGGCGAAATTTCTGTACCTAGCCGCGGTGACATAATCTGATGTCGGCAAAACAGATATGATAGGGCCGTTGAGGGATGCTCGTGCGAGTGAGTCAGCAATTTCATTCCAGTGCAATCCACGATGACCCAGTACCCAAAGCCAACATACTTTCCGTAAGTACGGAGGCGCCATCGGACGAAATGTTGAATTTAAAGATGCGGTAAGTGCGGTAGATACAGATAGCGACTCAGTCACAATAAAAGCTAATGGGTCATTTTGGGGGAGTTTTCGTAATGCTAGTATAATCGCTAATAATTCTGCCGGAAATATGGGTGTGAAGTCGGGAAGGCGAAGGGAGTCACGCCATTAAAGAGATTCAGAGATCCTCACTCCTGTCTTCTCATTGCAAACAGAAGTGTCAGCAGGTACATTATGCAAAAAAAAAAAGAGGGGAGGCGTACAGACAGGACACAAGAGTAGAGAAGTAGACAACACGAACGCCGACTATCAGCTGACGAGAGCACTGAGGCGAAAAAAGAAAGAAGACACAAAACTCATCTGCCCAAGCTCAGGAATGGTATTACCACGTGTCAGTCGGGTACATGTGCCGGTCTACGTGAGCGATAACTGTTAAGCCACTTAATCTCTTCCTTATGTAAAGTAATCGAAGGCTGACCCACGCACGCACTTCAACCATCAACTGGGAATGCCAGGATGATTGGAGCTATTCTTTCGGCTGAATCATGGCGCCAAGTTAGGTTCTATCAGGTATGTCTAAAGGTCAGTTGCGCGGCCGTCGGAGACGGTCGCCATTGGAACCACCCCTACGCCGATTGGAATAGATTAGCCGTGCAACACGCGGACTTCCTATGGAGGATGAAACTACCAGAGCTTCAACAGAGTAAGAGGAAACACCTGTCTCATAATTCACCATTAAATAACGTACTGGTTGTTGGAGACGCCGTCGTAAGTTATACCCATAGAAAAACCCTTGCTTTAGGTCCTAAGCACTGTTTTAAGCCTAACATGAAATCCGTTGACGTTTTAAGCATACCGCGCTGCATAACCAGGTTCATCCCAGAAGAACGCTTGCGTTGTATTTCAGATTGCATTGCTAGCATTAAACAATCAAATTCTCATTTTAAGACGTCAGACCCTGTCCGACCGTTAGTTAATTACCTTGTGGAGCATAAACTTAGACCAGTTATATCTGACAAGGAAGGTTATTTCGTAATTATGCCAGATGACATGTTTTCAGAAAACGCGATTTCAGCCATAGAAAAAAATTTACAGCCAGTAAAACTCAAGCTTTCGGCAGTTAAGCAACGTGCGGTTGACCTTCTGTCAAGACATAATCTTGATAGGGTTGTCTCTAATGCCAAGAAAGTAAAATCCCTCACCTTAGAACTATTTTTCTCGGCGAAGACCCATAAGCAAGAAATTCCTTTTCGTGCTATAGTGTCAGAGAAAAGGACGTGACAGCTCTGTGTCGCTAGTTACCTACAGAACTGCTTAGCTACACTAGTATCTTCAGACCCCTTTTGCTTGCGTAATTCTCAGGCACTAGTTCAGTATTTGAGAGAGAAAAATCCTGGTGATTGTACAGCTTTTAGTATGGGTATCAAAGACTTGTATTATTCCTTGCCGCGGGACGGCCTGCTAAATTCTGTAAATGAATGCATTAAAGAAGAAGTGCAAGAGTCGGCTTTTATTGACAGATGCGGTGTTTCCACGGAAGCTTTTGTAGAAATTTTTTCAATGTACTTGAAGTCGACGCTGATTGGGTGGAGAGATGGCGTTTTTCTGCAGAAATCAGGCATTTGTATTGGCTCAAAGGTTGCCCCTATTCTTAGCAATATTTACCTGAGTAAGGTTGATAGCTGCTTAGAGAAAGCCTTAGGTGATACCGTTATCATGATATTTCGTTACGTTGATGATAGCCTGATTTTCTGCAATAGGAAAGAATTCGATTCCGCTGCTACCTCAGTAAGTGAGCAATTTAAACCTTATAGAGGAGGATTAAAGTTTACCAAGGAATTTCCTCAGCGACGCGTAATTCTGTTTCTCGACGTTTCATTGGTCTTCGAACAAAATCACGCTTGTTGGCAGTACTCCCCGAGATCTTCGAAGCCGTTGCTAAACTTTCAATCCAAGCATTCCAAAGTAGTAAAAAACGGAATTGCCATGTCGTGCCTTAACTCTTCTCTCATCAGATCCTCCCTGCACACACAAAATGAGCGCCAGTTTTAATGCGCAGGTCCGGCGCCTATTAGAAGCAGGTTATCCTAGTGTAGCAGTGACCACTGTGGCTGAGCGCCTAAAGTCGGTTTCGAGGGGGATGGACGGAATTACAGAAAGCAGTAATAGCAAAACAAGAGTAGTGGCTATTCCGTACATTCATTCAGTGTCGCACCGGCTTAAAAAAGTTGCAAGTAGGTATGATGTTAAAGTTGCTTTCACTGCTCCCAATAAGCTGGGTAAGATATGCACTGCTGTGCAGAAGAAAAATGAGCAGGTAAAAGGAAAAAAAAAGAACAGAGATTTGTCCAGTGAAGCACAATAAGAACAATAGATTTACTGGCTGTCGTATGGGCGTGGTTTATAAAATTCCCCTTAGCTGTGGCCAGTTCTACGTAGGGCAAACGGCACGGTGTATCAATCAGAGGCTAATGGAACATAAAAGGTCGTTAACCGGTGGATCGCTTTCTAATCTTTCCCTACATTGCCAAGATTGTAACTGCACACCAGAGTTAGAAGAATACGCGATATCGTACAGGCATAAGACTGAAAATACGCGACTGATGGTAGAGGCGTGGCATATCTACAATGGTGGAAGTGCGTGCGTGGGTCAGCCTTCGATTACTTTCCATGAGGAAGAGATTAAGTGTATTAACAGCTATATCTCACGTAGAGCGGCGCATGTACCCGACTGACATGTGGTGACACTATTCCTGAGCTTGTGCAGATGAGTTTTGTGTCTTCTTTCTTTTTTCGCCTCAGTGCTCCCGTCAGTTGATAGTCGGCGTTCGTGTTGTCCACTTCTCTACTCTTGTGTCCTGTCTGCACGCCTCACCTCTTTTTCGCATAATGAATCCTTACCAACTAGCTCAGCTTTCTGTCGTTCTAAGCGTCAGTAGGTGCTACATTGTCAGTGGTTAGCTGGTGTAGGTGGCTGTGTAATGCCTGTTTCACATGAAGCCTGTTTCACATGTTGCGATTTTCGTCGCACCGGAAGTGCGATTTCCGTCGTTTGCGATGAAAATCGCAGTCGCAGTGCCGACCCCCCGATTTTCGGCTGCGACCAACCGGTTGGTCGCACAGTCGCACGGTCGCACCGATCGCTGCGATTTTCCGTCGAAATTGCGCGGAGAGCTGTCAACGGAGCTATATCGCCGGTTTGTTTTGGAAAGTGGCGTCTCGCCCGACAAGTGCAATGCGCGGAGACGTGGATCGTCGAATTCGGTACGTACGCGAAGGGAGAATAAAAAACTTGTACCGCAGATTGCATTCTCCGATTTCTATGCGTTTGTTGGCACGCTACACAGCAAATGAAGTGCGTTTTCACGTTTGCTTCGTACGCCTTTGCGAGTTGTCAGTGCTAGCTAGAGATGTTCGATCCCCAGCAGACGACGAGGTCGCTACAATGTTTTGATGAGTAGTATGAAAAAATCGCGCTTACGGAGCAGCTTGAATTATTTCAACCTCGGCAAGGGCAAATGACAAGACAGCAAAGTATCCGAAATTTCAACGTTGCGCTGAAAGCGGTACCGTTCAGTTGCATTTTCTAGTCGGTTTTCAAGCATGAATTTCCCGATGCATCTTGAAAGCTCATCTTGCCTCTTATTAAATTTGACAGAGCAAAAGTGTAGGCTATCGTAATGAATTTGCTACGATAGCATTAAATCCGTAGCTCGAATAAAATATTACGTGCACGTTAAGTTGCACCTCTTCTCTGGAGAATTTTTTTTTCTTGCACAAAAACCAATAAACATCGACTATGTTGCGGAATTTGTATCCTAATTGCATCTGTATGAACACTTGCTCTGCAAGGTAATTAACTGTACAGCTAGTAGATTAAGTAAATTGCTTGCTATAGTGGCACAGTGACAACGTACCCTCCTGCACAATCATGTAGTACTTGTGCAACAATGCAAAAAGCAGGCAAACGGCCTGTTCTTGTGGGGATAAAACAGTATAAAACGACACGCTGAAGAAAAGTAAATCAAAACTGTGCAGTGAAGTCAGCCAGTACAAGCAGTTCTTGCACGTTCACAGCTGATCAAGTGTGCAGAAATATTCATGCCTTACACGTTTCTAGTAAGTTTCTAATAAGTTTGTGATCACATATATTAGTGTGTAAACCCATATAACGATATCCGCTGCGCTTACTATCTTTATAAGTAATGAAATACCATGCTACTTGCAAGAAGATATACCACCCTAGGATCTTAGAACAAATTTCTGCATTTCAACAATACACAATATGTGGTTTATTCAATAAAGGACCACAAACTAGGCTTTTTTTGCAATGACAAATTTATTCCAAACTTTACTTGCATACAGGCAAGAAAAAAAATTGTAGACAGAAATATTGTTCTTCAATTTGTTCACCTGCCACTGTGTCTATAGCATTCTGCTGCTAACACAAGGTGAGGGGTTGATTTGCCAGCCATGCAAGTCGCATTTCGATGGGAGTCATAGGTGAAAAAAAAAAAGCTCTTGCACTTAGATTTAGTTCATCACCTTTTATTGAACCCTTAGACTTCAAAATACTATTGCATAGGGGGGCATGCTTATGCAAAATCTAACACCAATAAAAAAGCAATAGAAAGCAGAGGGCAGAATTGTAAAACAACCATCTTTCGTGATAATTCGAGTGTGTAAATATTAATTGCAACAATATGTATTGTTCAACAGCACTGCACAATTAAGCATGATCAGGTATAGCAAGTACTGTGTCAAGAAGCTGGTTCTACAGATGTATAAATGTCAAGGCATGAATGCTCATACTACGTCGCACACATAGCACAAAGAAAACCTTTTTAAAGAGTTGTCCCTTCTGGCAGTTATAAGTGGGCCGTAAGCAGCAGAAACTTTATCGCAGGACATTGTGTAATACCGCTTATGAAAGAGTGAAGAGGCCTTTAACAGCAGTACCTTATGCTGCTCTAATAAGAGGAACGATGAGCAAAAACATTTCTGGTAAAGTACTTAAACAGTAACTTTCTGCAAGACAGAAAATTCCAGGTCAGAGTTGGAGGTACATTTGGCCCACACACACCAACAACACGGGCATACTACAAGAAACACTACAGCCTATGGCGTATTACAGTCTATGTGAAAGCTATCTTATACAGAAATCAAGAATGATGCAACAAGCCCTCGACAACACTGCAGACTTTCTTGGCCAGTCTGGCCTCTCGCTTTCTGATAAGTTAGCTCATATCGACGTCGGAAAAAAAGAAAAACTAGAGTCAAGAACTACCCCAGATTGTACATTGTGATCCACATAGCTAGACAAGTATGCCCGCAAGTCAACGTCCACAAATCCTCAGCAAGTGTAAGCCCATGACGGCAGAGCCAGCACGTGGGTGAAACAATTATGCAATGCCTGGACGGAACTTCCACACTTGGTGAAAAGAATAATCTCGAAATAATGGGGGTGGACGAGTGGATACTATAGAAAATCGCAGATGCTTTGCTTGTGTCCAAGGTATGGTACGGTATGAATTACCTGCAGCACACAAAAAAGACAACTCATCGAATACAGGCATGGGGTAGTAATAACAGGTCTTTCCAACTGTAACATGCTTGAAGGCCTCTATGAGAAAGAGCTAACGAACAAGCACCTAGACAGAGTAGAATTGCTGCCTGCAGCACAAATTCTTTGTCTCAAGAGCTCAGAACCTCGTACCAAGATAATATGCCAGCTAGCATATGAGATGCAAAGACGACTACCCCTCCCTTCAGAAACACAACCTCGGGAGTACCTGAACTTGAAACACAACAGGCCCATACCGTGGAATATGGGGGTAAACAATTAGGCCAGGAGACTATATGCAACTGCCAAAACCACAGGGGAGGTTGCTAATCATGAAGATGCAAGCAAACATAAGGCACATATAGTACACTGATCTGGCAATAGCAGTGTAACAGTAGTATGACACTACATAAAACTAAACCCCATATAAGTGAGTACCATTCAAGGTCATCCTACACCTAGAAAAGCTGAACTGAAAGCAATCAAAGCAGCACTTGTAGTGCAGATTACACCCTGCACAACACCCTGCATGGATTCACCAGAAACTGTCTGGGCCTGCACATCACACAAGATTGTCAGGAAAATCAGGAGATTGACACGCGACTTGCAAGCACATGGCCAGAAATAAATTACAGGATACATAGCCATGCAAATATTCCAGGACACAAGCGGGCTTATAAGCCTGACATAATAACTGAAAACTAGAGTTTGTGTGTATTCATTATTAACTAAAGTGCAACAGATAGACAACAGACAAGAACGAATCGCTCTGTGTGTTCACTTCGTTCCTGTCCATTGCATTTCTGTTGCACTATAGTTAATGAATTCATAAGGCTGCACAGGAGAAGAATGATACCTCTGCCCAAGGGCCCGATCTCACATCCAAATCCACATGTGTGCACACACACGCACACAAATGTTGCAAGAGTGCATAGCATGAAGCAGTATCAACAGGATGACACTAGATATGGATGAGGACTAACTTTCAACTGAGGTTCATTTGTAAAAATGTGGCGAGTTATACAAATTACCAGAACAAGAAAGGACGACGAGCAAAGTGAGAACAAGGTGAAAGCAGGAGCCAACGTCTCGACTAGTGGACTTGTCTTCTTCAAGGTCCACGTTTGGAAACGTTGGCTCCTACTTTCACCTTGTTCTCATGTTGCTCATCGTCTTGAATTTCCATCTCCTGCCTTCCCCGAGTTTTCCCCAGAAAAAGAAAGACATCTTTGAAAGATAGATAAATATTGGTGCTTGATGCAGCCAAACATAAATAAAAATGCTACAGAAAGAAAACAGAGAAAAATTCCAAGTGCAGGAAAAAATCATTACAATTGCCAATCCTGCATGCCAGCACCTTTCAAGAAACACTGTTGTTATTCCAATAGACAGACTGACAGCTTGCTTATGCAAGCACATTCTTCCAGTTCCTTGCCATTGGTGAGTTTCCTGGAAGGTAGCCACATGCACACTTGGTGATCACAATGTTTTTTTCCCTGGACTTCTTTATCTATATGTATTTTCTCCCTTTCCTGCTTTTATGTTTGGTTTCATCAAGCTTTAGTCTTTATCAGGTTTTATTGTTGTACTACTTTGTGGTAACCTTTATAGATCATTGCATTTTCACAATAAACCTTTTAATTAGAAGTTAGCATAACCTGTTCTTACTGCTTCACACTGTTTGGTCTTGCTACATTGGCCAAATAAAAGATTGTATAAGGTCTCATGAGGGCCATTAAAGTGACTTGTTGCAGTCTAAAAAAAAACGAATAGCCTGGCTGCAAATGGCACCAGAGAACACATAGGACAGACAAGAAAACCGAGATGATCTAACAATCAAAAGTTTAATGTACACACCGAGTTAATGCTCGCTGACAAGCAATAGACTGAACATACATTTTTGCTTGAGAAGCAAAAAGGAGAAGCAAAAATTCATGTGCGTTTCCTGACAGGAAATGCATCCATTCTAACGGAGGCCGTGATGACAAGATTAACGCAGCATTTTTAGATCTACAGCTTCCGCAATTTCTCTAGGCAGCCGATCTGCACAGAATGCTAGCTTCTTCCTCTACAATGCACGCTCAGATGTGGAGTGCATTGTAGAGGAAGAAGCTAGCATTCTGTGGAGATCGGCTGCCTAGAGAAATTATGGATGCTGTAGATGCAAATAGACTGGGAGAATCTTGTGTCAGCATGGTCGCTATTACACTTTCAGAGATGGATGCGTTTCCTGTTGGGATCTGTATGGACACACATCAGATCTTGCTTCTACTTTTTGTGTAAATTTGATTTATTGCTTGTCGAACAGCATTTACTCGGCATGTTCAATAAACTTTCATTTGTTAATACACCTCATGATTGTCTTGGTCTCTAGCAGAAAGGTGTTCATTCTTTTTACAGTTAAGCTGTGTATGCCTAGGCGAAACACTCATGGTCCAATCCCAAAAACCCTAGTGTAGGGGTATGAGCCATTGTTTAAGGGGGTGTAAGCCATTGCATTCGTCTTGCATGATGGACGGAGACATTTCGTGCTGGGTAGACATAGAAATGCGTATGCATTTCAAACATACATTTATCTGCGTATTATTGCAGGGAAGGGACACAGAAAGGGATGGGGTTAGGACAAGATCATGATGTCATTATTATCTCGCAGAGAAGGTGTGGTGGGCCATTGGCTAGACCGATAGTGACGTCGTTTCTCTCTAGCAGCAGAGTGCGCGTGCAGCAGTCTCTCTCCGACTTCCCAAGAGGTTCGAAAATGTGTCCCTGTATTTAATTAAATGAAATGTGCAGCCGCGGTGTGTCACTTCGTAACTACAGTGCATAACTGAGTCATAAACATTATGATTAACGCATTACAAAACACAAGTGCGTAACATAATTCAGAAAGACTTTGAAGGACCCGCTGGATTAACACAATGAACCACTCATTGCACTTCCCACGATGGTGATCTTGCAAAGTGCAATGTGTGGCATTCCAAACAAACAATGTGATAAACCCAAGCCAAACATGTGCATAACCTCATTAAGAAACACAGACATAACCAATAATATAGAAAGACTTGAATAAACCTTTGGAATTAACTCAGTGATAAACACCGGGGCCGCACATTTCAGCTTCGCAGGTTTACTGTCTGTACAGGGTGCATGGGCAGTAACTTGTTCTGTTATTGTTTGTTAAGTATTGTATAATGTTGTGCCAGTAAAACATGTTGGGCTAGTTGGTGCAATGTGCTTTTTCTTAATATTGTGCCCTTCTTCCTTTTGTAACAACTTTTTTATTCCTCCTTGCATAATACTCCAACCTTGCAGCCTGCGAGGTATATAAATAAATAAGTACATACGCACGTCATTCATTCATCTGCATACACCTCGCACCATTCCTTGCTCAACAAATGTCACTGTGTTGATGTCTCGCAGCATGCAGCTACATTAACTGTCATTTGTGTTTCGGTATGGTTTGTGAACAGCGTAATGCATAAAGATTACATGACATTAAGGTTGTGACTTATGCGGTGCATAAGCAAACCTTGCAAAAGATGACATGTTGGATTGTTGAAAGTAAGACAAATTGTATATATCGCAGTTACTTTAACCGCATTTAATTGACCACTTGACAAAAACTTCACTTCGCATAGATTCCAACACGTACACTGAATCTGCAGTTTTTTTTGCTTAATAATGTAGTTGTTACTGCATGGCCACATTGTAGATTTGAAAAGAAAGTTAAATAAATTTGTTTGTTGCAACATGACAATATGTGTAGATCACTGTGATCGTAACACCAGAACTTGATACAAACATGCACACTATAGGATGCAAGCAAATGCTCAGGACAAACTCCAGAATGTTTGCATCCTGATACTTATGGAAGTGAACGGTTTCATTCCATGGCTGTCAAAAGAGGGAGAGAGAAAACTTAATTGTGTTCGTGGAACAAAAACGCATTGATAAGGTTAGACATGTAGTAATTTTATAGCCTGCTATCGACATTGAAGCAGCCTTTCAACAGCAAGAAAAGGAATCAGTTTTTCCAGCTCTGAACATTGAATTGCAGGAAATGCAAGCAGGCATAAAATTCTGCCAATATAATCTGTTTAGGAATACCAAATTGGAATAAACATTGAGAGTTTCATTTGTACTGTCTCTGGCTGAGCAATCTAGTTTGAAATGACTCCCATAAGCATGTCGTAGCAATTTTGATGTAATACAGGTGAAATGCATGACTAGCTTAGGAAATCTGGATAATTTATATATATTACAGTGAAGAAACTATAATATCTGATAACATTAATAATATAATAATAATATTTATTTCCACAAAACAGACTAACCGTGAGCGGCGTGCGAGGCTGAGTAAAAAGCTGAAAAACCCTACGGCAAGTGCGCCTGCTGTGGGCCTATGATTCTGCATTATGGATAGTGCGTATAGAGCTAGAGAGCTGGTTATGCGGCGCTGCTGCTCCGGGACATGCAGCGCCATCTGTGTCGCCGGCAAGCATTCGTAGGTTGGCCGTTTGCGTGTGCATCGGGTGCGGCCTGTAGAAATGGCAGCGGTTAGCGACCACCGTGTGTTGTTTTGCGGTTTCCGCAGGATAAATAATGTTGACAGCTACTTCAAGAAGAGTTGCTTGTCGCTTGGGAGGAAGCTGTACGCGAGTGGACATGTGTATGGTGTCAAAGAGGAATTACTGAGCGCGACGGGGCCGTCCGATATCGTTGGGAAATGCATAGCACAAATGAAATCCGTCGACTACAAGGTGCGACTGCAGGTGAGCTCTTTATTTTTTTATTCTTGTATGTGTCAGTAATTAGGCTACCATTGCTCTTTCTTTAGTTATCAGCAGGAGAGAGAATCATAACACAAGCGAGCTGCACATGTAAGGCTGGCTGCGCGGGCTGGTGCAAACACGCCGTGGCTGTGGCAGTGTTTGTAAATGGTTACAAACACACCTCTTGTACTGATTTGCCGTGCGCGTGGAACAAGCCTGCCACCCGGCCAAACATTGATGCCAAGAAGACTCTTGAGGACCTTTTCCAAGGTAAGAATCTTCAATTCCTGCTGCACTAAAGCGCGATTTCACATATCAGAATGCGTTTGCGATTTCACATATCAGAATGCGGTTGCGATTTCACACATCAGAATGCGGTTGCTTACACAGGTCCGCCAGCGCCAGTCGCGATTCTGCAGCGGGTAGACCCCGAAGCCATATTCTCGCAATTTCCAGACATTCAGTGCCCCTTGCGAGAAATTCTCGAAACGGAGCACGCTGTGCTGAAGCTCGCGTCAGAGCCGTTAGAGCAAGCGGCCGACAGCTTAGACCGTGAGCTCCTAGAGAAAATGCTGCACTGCGACCGCCACTTACATAACATGATGGAGGTTGCCTGCACTTGGCCATTGACACTGAAAAAACGCGACATGCTGCAAAAATTGTCAGCTTGTGAAAAAGCATTTTATGAAAAATTTGTTGCGCATAATTTGGACCAGATAATTGAGATTGCCGAGATGACAAAAAGGCAGGCTGCAGTGCAAAGGTTTGGGAGCATATTTATAAGTTATATTGCTTGCTACATTGTTTTTTGTGATGCACACACAGACTTACAAAAAAATAACATTGGCCCTTGCAGATGGCACGAGGAACGTCGCGTACGCCTTTCAAGCTCAACTGCACACCGAGTGAAGACGAGGGCTGCAGATTTTGATGGACTAGCAGAAGCAATGGCGTCCCCGCGATTATTTACATCTGCTGCCACTTCTTACGGTAAGACATGTGAGAAAGTAAAGAAAAATAAAGAAGCTAGTTGCGGAATCTAGCATACTCCACTTTGTGCCGCAAGAAGCTTTTTTTTTACCATGAAAGCGGTTCATTATGAGATGTATTAATTTTGCATCCAATTACCTTTTCCGCGTGCAGGAAGAAAGACTGAGGATGAAGCAAGAGATGAACTGTCAGCAGCATTGCAGCTTCCCATTCATAAGGTATTTGAAAGGTAATATACTGTGAAAGTATGAACAGTTCTTGTAAATATTTATTGCAGGTTGGACTCATCGTGTCACCACTGCAACCCTGGCTGTGCTGTAGCCCAGACAGCATTGTGGAGCGCAACGAAGCAATACACCTGGTTGAAATTAAGTGTCCGTATTCCCTAAAGCACAGTCTCCTCATTGACCACGAAAATCTAGTCAGCTTTGTCGCATACATTGTGTACGAAAACGGGCGCCTGAGCTTAAAAAGGGGCCACCAGTACTTCACGCAGGTGATGCTTATGCTTTATATTTTAGGGCTGGAACACGCTTTCTTTTTTGTTTATTCCAAAAAGCAAAGTATAATCGTAAATGTTGACCGGGATGACCGCTTCTTGGCCGAATATGTGCCAAAGTTTGAGTACTTTTATTTTAATTATTTCATAAAGCGACTTGCTTGCCACTGTTGCTAAGCGTTCACTTACCCGACATAAATTATGTTTGCGGTTTGTACTGATAACTTTGACGCTTAATCTGTGGCCGTTCTGCTCAGTTCAGGATGGCAGGAAATTATACGAGGCAGCGTTCTCTTGGAAGCTATCTTTGCAGTCAACCGAAGCTGAGTACTGACTGAGAGGGTGTTGCGCCTCAAACTATTCGCAGAATGGCCAGTCGGGCGTGGCTAAAACATCTGGGTAAGGCAGCTAAGCTTTTCTTGAATGTTTCTGAACTTCTGCCTTGTGGTGAAACTGAAAAAAGGGCTCCCCCAGCTTCAACTTCTGTTGAGCAGAAAAAACAATTTTGAAGTCACACAGGTGCGTGTGTGTGACGACATTGTGTTGCGTATCTGTGTGTCCCCCACCTCTTACGTGTTGAGAGTGATCGAAGGTGCAATAAATATTTATTATAAAATGCGAGAAGCAGTAACATTGAGCTCTTGATTGTAGATAACGTGCATTACACAAAGCAACATTTATTAGCGCTACAATTCCTTACAAGTTCACCTTGCGCGTCGCACAGCCGTGATCCAACGTTGTCTTCTTTCAGCTTCGTAGGATTTCCATGGGAACCGGTAAAATTTTACAGGCGGCTGTTTTCCAACAGTGTTCCTATGGCTATTATGGCAGCCATACACACATCAGTACGGAGAAGTGCCGGACTTTCGCGGCTTTTTCACGTCCTTTTGGCGAGCTGCCATGCTGCTCTAATGTGACTGCGCGCCTGGGAGCAACCAACAGCCAACCTAACTTTACCGCCGCCTACGGCAGGTGGCGCTACCAGCTCGGCTGGAATCACCAGCGCACTAGCCCTATGGTCTTCCTGTTAAAAGTTCCGAGTATACTACCAGCGCGAGACACAGGACAACAAAGTGGACGAGAAGCGTGTGTTTTAGAATGCTATGTTGCAACGTATACAGGTTTCTGCAAAACTCTGCACTACTCAAAACATTTGATGCGTCGGCTTTTGCGCCTTTAGAAATGTTTTGACAGGGCTCCCATATATATATATTCACAACGCACGCACGGCGATGGACGAACCAGGTTAGCGCTAAGGCTGAATTTGAGAACACAATTTTCATTCCACGTCCAGTAATAACACAGATCATTTGCGGCTTCGTTCAGGGGCACATGCGGGCTTTCGGGTTTGTGCTTGTTCTTGCATTTGGCGCAAGAATATGGCTAGGAGCATGCACCGCATTTGCGCAATCAAGAGCAATATACACATCATTTCTCCAGAAGCTGACGCTGAGCACGGGTAGCGCGAGGATCTTGTTGGGCTGTCACGACGACTTCGTGGCAACCGAATTCTGAATACTGCATATGTGATGAGGGTAGCTACATGAACTTGTCGATAGGTCATTTTGTAGATGGTTGTAGCGCAGGCAGAACGAAACGGTCATAGAAGGCATATGAGACAACACACAGCGCTGAACCACCTGCGAAGAGCTGTTTACGTGCGCCATGTTGCACTGAACTGCAGAAACCGCCGTTGCGCACTCCAAAACAAACCTTAACACATTTTTAATTTACTAAACGTGCAGAATATTTGCTCCTAATCAAGAAAACTGAATAATATTATGTTGAAAACGTTTTATTCATTACAAAAAAAGAATTTTTGAGCGTGTGCCACGAAACCTGGCAGTAAGCAACCCTGGGCGTCACACCAGTCGCATTGTTGAGATCGCAATCATGTGAAATGAGCCCTCTAAACATCGCATTGCGACGCGTGCGACTGCACTGATTTTCGTCGTTCCAGTCGCAGCATGTGAAACAGCCCTAAGATATTAATTAAATTTCACCTTTATAATAGTTTAACATGATTTGGAAATTTGTCCTCGAACTCAGTTTTGAGGCCTGTTAAGGCATCATTTGAATGGCAAACATGGCGTATGGACACATCCAATTTTTGTAACTTTGCTTGCACAAATATTATGTGAGGACTGTGGAATCTCGACCACGATACTTGAAAAGACTCAGACGCTTCCGTGATAAATGCATATTGCGTACGTCTTCTTAAAAAGTCAAATTTTTAAAAATGCCTGAACCGTAGGGTATATGAGCTTCCTGATATAGAACAGCGTTGGCAACAAATCTACATAGCCCGAGGCATGACCGTTGAGCTTCTCTTTCTAAAGGTATGAAAGGTTAAATTTTGTAGGCGAGGTCACCGGAAAATATTACGCAGCCCAATTCTAATATGAGCTGAACATACATGTTATAAATCACCCGATAGTATCCCTGCGTAGTCCAGAGCGACGGTGGCTGAGCCGGCGGAGCATAGCTACGGCTCGTTCTGCCTTTGTTTTATATGTTGAATGTGACTGCGCCAGGTGAGTTTACCACCGTGAATAACACCAAGGTACTTGACTTCGTACAGTCCTATTCTCATGGCATCGTTTTTCGGTGCAGTCTTTTTGTGTGACTGCAGGTCATTTTAGGCGTATTTTGTAGCTTTATTTCACAAAAAAGGGGGCAACCTTTTATGCGGGATAGCCTGAAGTACGGCGCGTGACAGCTGGATTATAGAGCTTATGTCCTACGTCCCGTGATTACATTTCATCTGGTTTTCTTCACTGTTTACCATATATAGCTTTAAGATGTTTTATCTTGCTGCAAGAAATTATCAATGAAAAGCCACTTTTAAGAATTTTTGTAATCATTATTGCTTCCAAGCTGAGGTGTAGGTGGGAGAAATGAAGAAGTAGAATAACCTGGGTTTGCTTCTATCCGCTTTTTCATGTTCTTTTCGTAATGCCTTATTATCAACTATAATGTTATATTAACGACCTCTCATGAACCACATGAGCAAACATTTCATTTATATTTTGGCACAGTGCGTGCGAAAACCACGGTAATATTACGAGGCCCACCTTAGTCGGGAGCGGATTAGTTGCGACACTGAGTTATTTAACCTGCACCTAGAACCTAAGTACGCGGGTGTTTTTTTCTATTTCGCCCCCTTCGGAATGCGGCCGCCGCGGCCAAGAATCGCACTCACGTCCTGGAACTTTTTAGTGGGGCGTATTTGAATGCAAGTGGCGTTTCAATGCACGTACTTTCGGCGTCAAATGAAAAGTAGAGCGTAACTGAAGGTATAGTGTGCGCCGTCCAGTCATCGCCAGGCGCGCTCATCAGGTTTGGACGCACGGCACGATGACGCTCCCCGTATTCGTTTCTGTTACAGCTCTCTTTTATCTGAAGACGACAGCACTCGAAGGAAACAGAAGCTAAATTATCACAGCATAAGGCGAGTAGTATCGCCCAGTGCGGCGAAAGCGTCTGTGCTACATCGGCGTCACATAGAGAAAGAAATTTCAACAAGAGCGGACACTCCCATAGAGCCCAGCGGCCGAATTGACTGTAGCGCACCAAGCGGATGGTATTAACACGTCCCGGTTTCGGGCGCCCGCGTTTTGAACGCCAGTTGGTACACGCCACGCCGGCTCCGCTGATCGGTGCCGCATTTTTTTTTTCGCTTCTGCTGAACCCCGCGTGGCTTTAGCGTGGAATCGTTTCATCATTTAGTAAAAATGACTGCGAACGACCTTTTCAAGACTCCGCCGAATCTGTCAGGTGCAATTTCGTAAACAAAACGCAAAACGTCTTCTGAAATGATGAATTGTTTATTTTGCTCTATATAAATGCTCATTCCGGGCTTCTGCATTCATCCAAAGTTGTGGAACCAGGTAAGCAGCAGTCATTGCTGTACGAAGCTCCACCAGATGCCATGAGCTGAATGAAAATAAATTACAAGCATGTATCATATTGGTATATTGACCTAACAGGAGTATTGTGTGTAGAGGCGAAACGTGCGTAGTGGTGAATGAGCGGCATTACAGATAAATTCACTTTTACGTACATTTCGCAGCAAAGACTCTTCCTAAACAATGCCATAAAATCTGAAGAAAACATGTGATTTTCAAGCATCCCTCCCTCCCCGGCCATTATTTCCTGCACTTTAAGTGCACAAATACAAGGGTGACTGCGCGTTTCCAAAACAACTTGGCCTCAGTCGACGCGATGGTACGCCAAGTACACAGAGGTCGCTACAACACAGGCTCAGCCAGACCATGTTACACGTTCGCAGAATGCCTTATCGCACTCAAGACAAATTCGTGGGTGCAAAGACTGTTTTCAGACGCTCAGTATACATAAATGTCAAGTTCTTGAGCTCCTCCGTGTTATCTTTTACGCGTCCTGCCGGCGCAAGCAACACTCCCGCGTTATCACTCTCGGCAATCGCTAGTCACATTTTCGACAAGCGTGTTGAAATATGTTGTTGCAGGGCTATAAAATGCGTCACAAACCTATTCATCATCATCATCAGCCTGGTTACGCCCACTGCACGGCAAAGGCCTCTCCCATACTTCAACTACCCCGGTCATGTACTAATTGTGGCCATGTTGTCCCTGCCAACTTCTTAATCTCATCCGCCCATCTAACTTTCTGCCGCCCTCTGCTACGCTTCCCTTCCCTTGGAATTCATTCTGTAACTCTTAATGACCATCGGTTATCTTCCCTCCTCATTACATGTCCTGCCCATGCCAATTTCTTTTTCTTGATTTCAACTCAGATATCATTAACTCGCGTTTGTTCCCTCATTCAATCTGCTCTTTTCTTATCCCTTAACGTTACACCTATCATTATTCTTTCCATAGGCCGTTGCGTCGTCCTCAATTTAAGTAGAACCCTTTTCGTAAACCTCCAGGCTTCTGTCCCGTACGTGAGTACCGTAGACACAGCTGTTATAAATTTTTCCCTTGAGGGATAATGGCAACCTGCTGTTCATGATCTGAGAATGCCTGCCAAACGCACCCCAGCCCATTCTTATTCTTCTGATTATTTCAGTCTCATGATCCGGATCCTCAGTCACTACCTGTCCTAAGTAGATGCATTCCCTTACCACTTCCAGTGCCTCACTACCTATCTTAAACTGCTGTTCTCTTCCGAGACTGTTAAACATTACTTTAGTTTTCTGCAGAATAATTTTTAGACCCACCCTTCGGCTTTGCCTCTCCAGGTCAGTGAGCATGCATTGCAGTTGGTCCCCTGAGGTACTAAGCAAGGCAACATCTTCAGCGAATCGCAAGTTACTAAGGTATTCTCCATTAACTCTTATCCCCAATTCTCCCCAGTCCAGGTCTCTGAATACCTCCTGTAAACACGCAGTGAATAGCATTAGAGAGATCGCATCTCCCTGCCTGACGGTGGTGGTAACAACTTTATTGAGATTCTGCTCAGTTATGTTCTGGCAGGCCCGAGTCCTAGGATGGCCCTTCACGAGGAGCGACCCTTTCGGCCCAGGCAACGAGGGCTTTTTGTACTTTTACGTCCGGCGTTCTGAGCAGCTCTTCCCACGTCTGTTGTGAGGGAGCTGGCAGGAGCGACCTGGGAGGGGGTAAGCCCTCGCACCCCCAAATAATGTGATTTTGGGTAGCCAATGTTTGATTTGTGCAAGTTTGACATATTGGGTTCCATTGCCTGTTGGTAATTATGGCTAGCCAATGTGGGCTGGGGAACGATTTAGTTTGGATTCGACGCCTTTCTTTATTGGGATTTTGTGGCTTTCTTTATGGAGGACTACGGTGGCTGTGGAGCCGCTATAGATGTCTTTCAGTATCTTTATATACGGCTCGTCTACACCCTGATTCCGTAATGCCTCCACGACTGCTGAGGTTTCGACTGAATCAAACGCCTTCTCATAACCAATGAAAGCTATATATAAGGGTTGGTTATATTCCGCACATTTCTCTATCACCTGATTGATAGTGTGGATATGGTCTATTGTTGAGTAGCCTTTAAGGAATCCTGCCTGTCCTTGGGACAAACTTGTCCCAGTAAAATTCAGTACCCGCAAAAGTAGCTCACTATGGCCGGCTTGCATTTTTGCTAACAGCTTCACAGCCACAGGCGCGGCGAGCATGCCTCCAAATATCCCAAAAAGTTACCAAATGAATAACAATACTTTTTCGGGCCGGAGAATGTGTCACGAACTTCTAGCAGTAAGATTCAGTACACGCGAAACTAACTGCGGCACAAAGCCGACCTGCTTTTCGCTAACTGCGCCACTACGCCGAGCGCGGCCACTGTGCTTGAAAGGTACCCCAAAAAGTAGCGAAATTAGTTACAATAACGTCTGGGCTCAGAAAAAGCGTCAAAACTTGTCCCGGCAAGATTCAGTACAGGCGAAACTACGTCACACGGCCAAGGCGCTTTTCGTCACAAAGCTAGGTGCGGCGAGCGTGCCCAAAAACTACCAAAATAAGTTTAAATTATGCTTGGGCTCATAGAAAGTGTCGCAAACATCTCCCAGTACGAATAAGTAACTGAAATTAACTAGGCCTGGACTGCGGAGCTGTTTCTCGATAACTGCGTCACTACATAGGTTCAGTTTTGTGCAGTAAGCCTAAATGTGCTTGAAGTGCGTTGCAGACTGTCAAACACGATTCCTCACCTAGCTGTAGTCCAGTAGTGCAGCGGTGCCGTGTCGAAATGCAGACGGGACACAAGAGAACGCCGGGAGCCCCAAAAACGGGCTACATCCAAAAAAGACTGGTCGCCGAGCACGGGAGCTTCACATGCGCAGCCGCCCTCGCTCCCTCCTGCGGCTTGTCTGGCCCATGCCGTACGCGCGCGCGTCTGGCGTGCCGCTAGCTTGTTGCTAGGCAACGCAACAAAAATAAATCGCAAAGTATAAGTTCATTTTCACGCAAAACTTTTACACTTTTAGTGGGAAAGAATAAAACAAAATAGAACGTTGCCTGTAAGTTTATATCACATTCCTTTGTTCTGATGCTCGCGTCAACTGACGGATGGAGTTGAAACTAGGCGTGACGTGTTTCGTGTTGGCAGTTTTTGAAGAGTGTCCCCTCTTGTTGAATTTCTTTCTCTATGGGCGTCAAACGACACGCGAACCGAGGTGCGCGTTGCACCACTGCGCCGTCATTTTTTCTCACTTTCAAATAAAAGAGAGCTAGAAGAGAAATGAAAAATATCGCACTACGGGGTGACCATCATCGCGAAGGGCAGTGAAACCGAAAGTGTGCGCCCGTCAATGGTGATGACTGGACGATGACATGACCAGGCCCGGGCCGGGCCTGGTCATGCGCACGCGGGTCCTGGCTGAGCTTCGTAATAATGCTAAGCTCAGCTGAAAACGCCCGAGCCGGGCCCTAACCTAGCAACACGGGCCGGGGGCGGGCTTGGCCTTGGTAAACGGGGCCCGGGTTGAAAAATCATCGTGCCGGGACACTACTCAGACGTGCACTCGTCTTTTCAAGATTGTTTTTTTTTCATTAATTGTTGTTTTTATTTATCTTCCCCTGAAGTATTCCTTGCTTGCCTTTTTCATTAGTGTATGGCTGCGCCAACATTCAGACCGTAGGGTTGTTCCTGAGCACGATCAATAAATGACTGATTGATTATTATCAGACATGCTTAGTATTTGTCACCCGTCATACTTAATGCCAGGATATAAGGGACTGTAGGAAACCCCGTTTCCTTGTTTACGTTTGTATATATATATATATATATATATATATATATATATATATATATATATATATATATATATATATATATATATATATATATATATATGGTGTCCCAGCTAACTTGGATTGGACCACAATTGCGCGGATGCTGCTAGCGTTTATCTAAACCTACAGTACCATTCTTCTTTGCTCGTCTTTTTGCAGTAATTAGCCGAGATAAATGAATTAGGTTGCTAAATATAGCTTGAAACTTTCAGACGTCAATAGGAAAGTTGTGGGGCTTCCCAAATATTGCCCAACCCTGGCAGTTCCAACGAAATAGACTTAGCGTGGCCGTTTTTATTCGCGAAAAACGAAAGCCTGCGGAGTTTAACAAAAATCACGTGACAGCGCGCTCTCTGCGCCCGAATGTGCCGAAATTGCAGCGCTCTCATGAGTGATTTGTAAAAACACCGGCAGCGCCGCGCTTTCCCTTCACTTACAAGAAAGGGCTTCAACCTTTGCTCGGCTCTGTCAGCGGTTGGCGACGGCGCTCCGAAAAAGCGCTTCGTCAACAGCCGCTCGCGCCTGTCGCCGAAGAACGCGCTGTCATCAGCCGTTTATTCCGATACGACGAGAAGAGCAATTATTAATAACATTTGGGGTTTTACGTGCCAAAACCACTTTCTGATTATGAGGCACGCCGTAGTGGAGGACGCCGGAAATTTTGACCACCTAGGGTTCTTTAACGTGCACCTAAATCTAAGCACACGGGTGTTTTCGCATTTCGCCCCCATCGAAATGCGGCCGCCGTGGCCGGGATTCGATCCCGCGACCTCGTGCTCAGCAGCCCAACACCATAGCCACTGAGCAACCACGGCGGGTAGAAGAGCAATTATTCTTCCAGCTCTCAAGTCCATGCGGAATAGAAAAAAATACAAAACGTGCTTCGTACATCTGGAACCTGTGCGAGAGGGAGCATCATTTGTTATAACGCTGCTTTTCTTCCAAGCTGTCCCAGCGGCTAGATGCATGTGAGCTCGGTTGTCTATTACTGTCGCGCCGCGCAAGCGTTTCGAATAATTTGTTTGCAGTGCCTATAGTATTCCCTACTTAAGCGAGCAGAAGGGGAACATGGTCTTAGCTTTGGGAGCGGCACGGGCGACAAGAGGAAAGCTGCCAAGTTTTACGGAAATTGGCAATGTAGGCGAAGGCCTAGCGCGAACACAATTATGAGGAGTTACTTGATGCTGAAAGAAAGAGGTAGCTTCAAGACGCAGCACAAAAAGGGGACCATCAGTGAAGAGGCTGAAGGAGAAATTTCGGCTTTGATGACTGCAAACCCTCATTCCAGCGTGCGTGATGTGAGTGGTGAGGTCGGCATAAAGTCTTCAGTGTCAAGAGTTCTTAGCAAGGCTGAAATGCATCCGTATCACCTGCATCACCTGCATGAAAAGCTGCAATAAAGAGACTTTCAATGGCGGCTTGATTTCTCAAATTGCATCCTTGTGAACAGTAACGAAGTACCGGATTTTGTTGACAAAGTGCTCTGGACAGATCAGGCAACCTTCTACAGAAATTCTCAAGTCAACATCCTTAATGCGCATTACTCGAGCGCTACGAAACCCCATTGCGTTGCGTAGACCAGACACCAATACCAATGGTAATTCAGTGTGTGGTGCGGTATCTTTGACGGAAGAATAATTGGCCCCAAATTGGTTTACCACATGCTCACTCCTCAGCGGTACGTGAACGGTATCTTGCAAGGCCCATTCGAAGATTTTCGCTGTCAGCTTCCTGTTGCGTTTTTAAAGAACTTGGTATCAACATGACATTGCATCAGCTCACAGCAGCAGCTTTACGCAAGCCTAACTTCACGAAGCCTTCAAACGCCAGTGGGTCGGACCACATGGACCAGTGACATGGCCTGCATGGTAACCGGACTTGACACCTCTTGACTTCTTGCGGGACATGTGAAAGACCGAGTGTACCGAAAACCTACAACTACACCAGAGGCCTGCAGTGAGAGACCGTCTTGTGTCATCAAAAAAAGCTACATAGGACTTGCTGAAAAGGTACCAATACTGCATTATGGCAGAGGGCGACTTCTTTGAACACATTCTTTAGACAGGCATTACAGCGAATAAATATCTAAAACCGTTATTCATGAAAAGAGCCGTCTGTGTGAAAGTTTTGTACGACGTGGAAAGTAAAATGAAATTACAAATTCTCTGCTGACAAGGAATGGACAAGAAGCTAAAAAGCAACCTTCCGTGTCAATTTACAATTCTTTTTGTGACAACCAGCGTAATTCACACGACGTTAGGAAGCTTCTTATAATGCGTGTTTGCTTGTTGGGGTCTTCCTCAAAAATTCGAACTCATGAGCTTGTCATTTTTCCTCCGCATGCATTCTGCTAGCCTGCGTGAAATTATCGCCGGAGAAACGGGAGCCGCGCTGTATTTCAACTGCCACCCGAACCAATTGGCGTTTATCTCGGAACCAAGCACAATGCTAAGCTCTGTCGTCGGCAGCACGAAAGGTGCGCAGCGAGCGGTGTTTTTTCTAAAACACGGTTGAGAGCGCTGTAATCGTGGCGCATTCAGGCGCACAGAGCGTGCTGTCACATGGTATATTTTAAACTCCGCGGGATTTCGTAGTTCCAGAATAAAAACGGCCACGCTAAGTTATTCTCGTTGGAACTGCCTCGGTGGGGCAATATTTGTGGATCTCCACAACTTTCCTATTGACGCCTGAACGTTTCAGGCTATATTTAATATGTTAATTTATCTGGGCTAATTACTAAATAATGAGCAAAAAAATGGCACTGTAAGTTTAAATAAACGCTAACAACATCCACGCGATCTCTGTTCTGAAGAACGCATGTTTTTTTTTTCAAAATCTTGGTCCAAATTAGCTGGGACACCCTGTATATATAATCATCATAATCATAACTATATAAAAGCCACAGAAAATCAACCCAAGGACAGCATCGGGGAAATTAGCTGTAGAAGAAAGTGAAATGTAGAAAATAATAAATAAAAGAGAAATGAAAGTGGGCGAAAAGATAAAATGCCGCCGGTAGGAACCGAACCCACATTCTCCGCATTACGCATGCTACGGCGACGGCTGTCAATCCGTCCACTAAGTGTGGTGTTTATCTTTCCCATACGTAACCATGATAGCCACAGATGTGGAACAACGATGGCGTCACGTAACAGTTGAACTTAGGAGAGTAGGCAGGGGGTTTAAGGAACCCTTGAAGGCTACCTAATCAGAACGCCTGCGCCTAAATCAAAACCCTCGCTATGAGTGGGTGAGAGAGGAAGGGAAGCTGCCGGGCTCGATTTCCGGTAATTATGACCACATGAAGCCAACATTAGTGGGCATCATTAAGGAGTGTGCAATATAAGTCGGTGGTAACACCGTTAGGCAGGATACCAGCAAACTATCGCATGAGACGAAAGATCTGATCATGAAACGCCAATGTATGAAAGCATCTAATCCTACAGCTAGAATAGAACTGGCAGAACTTTCGAAGTTAATCAACAAGCGTAAGACAGCTGACATAAGGAAGTATAATATGGATAGAATTGAACATGCTCTCAGGAACGGAGGAAGCCTAAAACAGTGAAGAAGAAACTAGGAATTGGCAAAAATCAGATGTATGCGTTAAGAGACAAAGCCGGCAATATCATTGCTAATATGGATGAGATAGTTCAAATGGCTGAGGAGTTCAATAGAGATTTATACAGTACCAGTGGCACCCACGACGATAATGGAAGGTAAAATAGTCTAGGCGAATTCTAAATCCCAGAGGTAACGCCAGAAGAAGTAAAGAAAGCCTTGGGAGATATGCAAAGGGGGAAGGCAGCTGGCGAGGATCAGGTAACAGCAAATTTGTTTAAGGATGGTGGACAGATTGTTCTAGAGACAGTGGCCACCCTGTATACGCAATGCCTCATGACCTCAAGCGTACCGCAATCTTGGAAGAACGCTAACATAATCCTAATCCATAAGAAAGGGGACGCCAAAGACTTGAAAAATTATAGACCGATCAGCTTACTGTCCGTTGCGTACAAACTATTTACTAAGGTAATCGCAAATAGAATCAGGAGCACCTTAGACTTCTGTCAAACAAAGGACCAGGCAGGATTCCGTAAAGGCTACTCAACAATAGATCATATTCACGCTATCAATCAGGTGATAGAAAAATGTGCGAAATTTAACCAACCCTTATATATAGCTTTCATTGATTACGAGAAAGCGTTTCATTCTGTCGAAACCTCAGCAGTCATGGAAGCATTACGGAATCAGGGTGTAGACGAGCCGTATGTAAAAATACTGAAAGATATCTATAGCGGCTCCGCAGCCACCGTAGTCCTCCATAAAGCAAGCAGCAAAATCCCAATAAAGAAAGGCGTCAGGCAGGGAGATACGATATCTCCAATGCTATTCACAGCGTGTTTACAGTAGGTATTCAGAGACCTGGATTGGGAAGAATTGGGGATAAAAGTTCATAGAGAATACCTTAGTAACTTGCGATTCGCTGATGATATTGCCTTGCTTAGTAACTCAGGGGACCAATTGCAATGCATGCTCACTGACCTGGAGAGGCAAAGCAGAAGAGTGGGTCTAAAAATTAATCTGCAGAAAACTAAAGTAATGCTTAACAGTCTCGGAAGAGAACAGCAATTTACAATAGGCAGCGAGGCACTGGAAGTCGTAAGGGAATACGTCTACTTAGGGCAGGTAGTGACGGCGGGTCCTGATCATGAGACGGAAATAGTAAGAACAATAAGAATGGGCTGGGGTGCATTTGGCAGGCATTCTCAGATCATGAACAGCAGGTTGCCATTATCCCTCAAGAGAAAAGTATATAATAGCTGCGTCTTACCAGTACTCACCTACGAAGCAGAATCCTGGAGGCTTACGTAAAGGGTTCTACTCAAATTGAGGATGACGCAACGAGCTATGGAAAGAAAAATGATAGGTGTAACCTTAAGGGATAAGCAAAGAGCAGATTGGGTGAGGGAACAAAGGCGAGGTAATGACATCTTAGTTGAAATCAAGAAAAAGAAATGGGCATGGGCAGGACATGTAATGAGGACGGAAGATAACCGATGGTCATTAAGGGTTACGGACTGGATCCCAAGAGAAGGGAAGCGTAGCAGGGGGCGGCAGAAAGTTAGGTGGGCGGATGAGATTAAGAAGTTTGCAGGCACGGCATGGCCACAATTAGTACATGACCGGGGTTGTTGGAGAAGTATGGGAGAGGCCTTTGCCCTGCAGTGGGCGTAATCAGGCTGATGATGATGATGATGATGAAGCCTACAGACAATGCAGACATACGTTCTATACGGTATATCTGCGTTCTTGTAAGGGCCGCAGCCGTGTAAGGGCCACGCACCCAACTTGGCAGCACAAAATGTGGACAACATTTTTTCTACCGGAGAAGCACTAGCTTTGCTTGCTCCGATGCGGCGCATGCACATGGGCGAATTTTCGCGCGCTGTGCACTTCCACATGCCCCTACTAGATGGTGAGAGCTGCGCGTTGACCTCTGATCTAATGGTCCACTCGGGGATTCGGGGTAGCGGAGAAATCGCCGGCACCATTCTGGCCAAAACGGTTCGGTTCGGCCGCGGCTCGCCAAAATTGTAATGAAAAAAAAATGCGGCTCTTACACAAATCTATACGGTTTTATATTATAAATAAATCCATGTCAGCACTCTGTGCTCCTTTATCATGAAGCTTGTTTAAGTGCTGCTTTCGCTCATCAAAAGGGGAAATACGAAGTATTTCCGCTACAGGTATCAATACGTAGAGTACCTGAAGGTAATGATAGCTTTCTATTGCGAAAGAAATGTTTATAGCCAAAGAGAAAGAAAATTATGCTTGTGCTGTCGACGTGCCGTTTGTGGAGTCTTCGGGTCTCACAGGACTACCGACCACCGCGGATTCGAGCTTAGCGAGCCACAAGGCCGCGTCAGCCGTCAGCTTCTAGCGCCGCTGCGCGCGAGCTCAGGCCGCAAGGGGCCACCGAGTGACGCATACAACAACACAGTATTGCCCTGAGTTAAGAAAAAGCGTATATTGTATCCGACGGCACCCGACACAGGACAAACGCCCGGTCCCTGGGCGGCGGGGAACCGAAGTGGTCCCGCACCAAGGGCGAAAATTACAGTGAGGGGCGCCTATAGCACCTCGCTGCGAGAGCACAGGCTCAAGCTGGGACACCCCGCTAGGAGAAGTCCCGGCGGCTATGCTACTTGCTCTCGCAGAAACCAAAGGGCCAACTCGCGAGCGCTCGGACAGTCCCCTTCGGTTTGGGCCTCCGGTATGTGCAGCTCGGCGTGGTACGACCTAGCGCGAGCACTAGGCACTCGTTTTTCGGGTCAGCATCTGGAAAGGACCAACACGAGGTACGTGCTCCCCGTACGGGCAAAGCCACCGCGCGTGATCTCAGTCCTAGTCACAAAGGTGTCAGCGGACGAGAGGAAGCATGTACGTACGTACCCGGCGCGGTCCCAAGGAAGAAAAGACACGCTACCGCCATGAGAGTAGCCGTCAGGGGCCGTTTTGTGAGGTCGTAGCCCCGCCCTCATGCGAACCATTGCGAGTGGAGCGCCACCGCGGACAAATGGTTCGGAGTGAGTGAGATGTAGAAGAAGTATTTTAATGATTAGAAAATGTAGAGAGGTCGGCCGGATATTGGAGCATCTGGCCTTCTACTTACGTAAGGGAAGGGGAAGAGGGGAAGAAAAAGGTCACAATGGGGGATGTGAATGGGAGGAAAGAAGTGAAGGACACATTACACAACTGGTATCACAGGCGTGAGTCCAGGCCCGTGTCACCTAGGAAACGTGAAAATGCAGGCATTCTCTCTGTCGTCTGCCAACTCGGTGGCCATGCGCCTAGCAAGAGGTCCTCTGACAGTGGTCCATTTTGTAAATGTCTCAATGTATCTGCCATTGTCAGTCTTTCGCGCGCATACTCAGCGCACACCACGAGCACATGTTCTATAGTCTCTACAGTACCACACACTGAACAGTCCGGGGAGTCTGTCCGTCCAATATTGTGCAAATATTTGCGCGTGAAGGCGACGCCTAATCGCAGTCTCTGTATCAGGCATGCATGACGGCGTGGAATTCCACGCAGAATAGGAAATTTCATATCGGGATCCAGCCTTTTAAGGCGGACGTGACGAGCGTCTGGCTGGGCCCAGTATCTTCTCGTCGCACTCCTCATTAATTCCGACAGGAGGCATGTGATGTCCGGTCTGGAGAATGGCACTGCAGTTCGCAGGCCATTGCTGAGGGCGCGTCTTACTGCAGCATCGGCCATCTCATTACCGTTGAGCTCACAGTGTCCCGGGATCCATTGGAACACTATGCGGTGGTGTTTTTCTTGAGCGCATGAAAGTAGCTCGGTGATCTGCAGTGCCAGAACCTGATATGCGGTGTGGCGCAGGAAGCATCCCAAAATTTGCAGCGCGGGTTTTGAGTCCGTGAAAATGCACCACTCTTGAGGTCTTTTCCCGCAGATGTGGCGAATCGCTTACCGAATAGCCACAAGCTCTGCAGCGGTTGATGTAGAATTATGGTCTAGTATGAAACCTCGAGTCATCTGTTCGGCTGGTATCACCACAGCTGCTGTCGATGCCTTTGGTGACGCGGAGCCACCTGTCTAAACATGAACATATGTCTGGTATTCTTACCAGATGTACGCGAGAGCAAGCTGTTGTAGTCCACTGACGGGAACCAATGATTTCTTTAGTATGCCGGGGACACTTACGCATACAGAAGGTTGAACCATCACGCATGGTGGTTTGACAGGGTGATATGAAAGGGCATAGCCTGATGTTATGTGGGGTAGATGGTAACGGAGTGCACTTGTGAAACTGCTGTCTGGCCGCTCACGTAGAACCGACGTCAATGGATGGCAATGGTGTCGTGTCAGTAAGCGTAAATACACACGAAGTGGTTCGTGGGACAGGTATATCGATAATGGGCATACGTGGGCTTCCTCAAGTGTGTCTTTGTTAGAGGCACGCCGTGGCAACCCGAGGCATATTTTGAGTGCCTGCGCTTGGACGCTCTCTAATGTCCGGAAGCAGGAAATGCTCAAGTTTGAGAGTATCGGAAGACTGTATCGAATGTAGCCTACGAAAAGAGACTGATAAAGTCTTAGTAATGAGCCTTCCGTGGGGCCCCATTTCATGCCTGTTGCGAAGCGAAGAACATGGCAAAACAGATTAAGTTTTTGCTTCAACATATTAACATGCCTCGTCCATGACAAATCGCGGTCGATGATAATGCTCAAGAATCTGTGGTGGGAGACATAAGGTATTATGACACCATTAATGGAGATCGGGTAGCGGCGGACGGATTTGTGCGTGAATGCAACCACAGCACATTTTTCGGCAGCTAAGCGCAAACCCTGACGCCGTATGTATCGTGAAGTAGATGACACAGCCCGTTGTAATTTCGCACGTAGTTGGGGGCGTGTTGTACCAGAAGCCCAGATGCAGATGTCATCTACATATGCACTGATGTGGATGTGAGGTGAAAGTTCGCTCACCAGGCCAATCAGTGCCACATTAAATAATGTTGGGCTGAGAACTCCTTCCTGAGGAACTCCACGGCATACCTGATGACGATTAGTCTCTCCGTCAGGCGTGGACATGTAAACGAAACGGCCGCTGAGGTGGCTCACAATCCACAGGTAGAGCCGGCCGCCAATACCCAAGTCATCTAGGGCATCGAGAATGGCTTCATGAAGGATGTTGTCGTAGGCCCCTTTGATATCTAAGAAAACAGCGGCGACGAGTCGGCGTTGACGTTTTTCATGTTCCACTGTCGTAACGAGGTCAATGACGCTGTCAATTGATGAAGGACCCCGCCGAAAACCGGTCATCATGTTCGGATAAAGATCATTTCTTTCCAGAAACCATTCGAGCCTCGCCAGGACCATTCGTTCCATAACTTTTCCAACACAGCTGGCTAATGCAACTGGGTGGTATGAGGTAAGCTCATAAGGAGTCTTTCCAGGCTTCAAGAGAGCAACCAGGCGGCTGATCTTCCATTGCTGCGGAACAATACCGGAGACCCATGTGTAGTTGTAATAATTGAGCAGCGCAGTGCGACCAGCCCTTCCAAGGTGAGATAGAGACGAGTACGAGATCCCGTCAGGGCCAGGAGCAGATGAATGCCGACACGACGCAAGAACAGCCTCCAATTCGGGCATCGTAAAGAGCAAGTCGTAGTGGTCACTTGAGGAAGGTGGCACACAAACTTCGAATTCGATTGAGGCTGGTTGAGTTGTGCCCACAATCATTTTGCCGAAGTCGTCCGCTACCTCTACATCATTGCGGCGTTGGCAAAAGGCCAGAGCTCTGAAAGGGTACCTTTCTTGTGGGGGAAAACGTTGGCTCCTGACAACATGCCAAATACGTGACAGCGGCTTGCGAGGATCCAGTGATGAGCAGAACTTTCTCCAGCGCTTCTTTCCTAATTTCTCGAGATGGCATTTTATTTGTCGTTGAGCTCGGCAATAAAGGGCGAGATCGTACGTGGATTTCGTCCTTCTATATTTCCTTTCAGCGCGCCGTCGGACTGCGCGCAACCTCTCGAATTCCACGTCGATAGGAGACCCCGGTGTAGGTGCACAGATGTTCTGCGTGGCCTCACCGAGGGCGGACGTGATCAAGTCTTCTATTTGGGTTGGTGTCTCGAGATTCGCACAGGAATTCTCCACGAATGTCTTAAAAGTGGGCCAGCCTGTGCACCGCACATGAGACGAAGTGGTAGGTGCGAACCACTTTACGCAGATATACGTTGGTATGTGATCACTGCCATGTGTTTGACATCACTGCACCATCTAATAGAAGAGTGTAGTCGTGAGGAAACAAACGTCAGGTCCAAGCAGCTACTGTAGGACGTGCCACGCAGAAACGTAGGAGAGCCATCGTTAATATTGACGAAATCCTGTGAGTGTATAAAGTCGGACAAGGCTTTGCCTCGGTTATTCATTACTGTACTTCCCCATTGGGGGTGATGAGCATTGAAGTCGCCCACAATAATACGGGGAGCTGTGCAACTCTGGATTGCTGAGGACAGATACGAGAAGTCAATGTGATCTCTGGGTGGAATGTAGCCGCCGAGTATCGAGAAGACCCGTCCTTTAAGTGTTAACGTCAAGCAAATGTAGTGGTTCGTGTTATGGGGCTGGAGGGCATGGCGGTAGTGTGGAATATCCCGGCGTATGCACACTAATACCTTGCTGGTTTCATCAGCTTCTCGAGACCACAGCAATACATATCCAGAAAGGCGGAAAGCAGAAGGCATGTTGGGCTCACATATAACAATCACGGGGAAGCGGTATTTCTGGACGCGCTGTCGGAAGTCACTTAGGCGACCACGCAGGCCTCGGGCATTCCACTGCATGACTACACTGCGACGTATGTGCATCGACACAGAGGAGGGGTTGTGTGGTAGCGCCATAATGAATTACTGCAGTGCCGCAAAGAGCGGCTCAATTGCATCCAAAAACTGAACAACAACCCTTGCTGTTGGCGTATTAAGGCCTGAAAGTAGCGTGCGCATGGAATGTAAGAGTTGTTTCGGAAGAACGTTCACCTGCTGGCCTTCCGGCTTGTCCTTATTGTCCACTGGAACGGCACGGAATGATGGACGCGTTGGTTCGACGACTTTGGATGACAAAGCAGGCCATTCCACATCACAGGAGGTGGATAATGTACCCGCATCTTTCTGAACCACCGTGGTAATATGGGGCGCTGCAGCAGGCGGCGTTTTATCATTCTGCGGCTCAAGACGTTGAGGCAACGGACCTGTGAGTTGCTGTGACGGCGGCTGAGACAGACTAGTGACGTGTGACTCTGGGCGTCGGCGTCGGGAACGACGTTTGCGGCGACGAATAGACGCGGCCGCTTCTTGGTGACTTGAGTTGTCTTTTACCATCTTCAGGATAAGCCTCTCGTTCTTCATCCTGGGACAGTCTTTAGCCGTCGCCTCATGAGCGCCGAAGCAGTTGGTGCACTTGACTGTCTCCGTCTTGCAAGTGTCATGCTGGTGTGATCCGCCGCATCGACGGCAGGATATTTCGTTTCTGCAAACAGCACTCACATGGCCAATCATGTTGCATTTGTGGCATTGAACAGGCTTGGGAACATACAGACGGACAGGATGCCGCACATAGCCCACCTTGATGTGGGATGGGATAGAGTCGGCTTCAAAAACTACTTTAACACACTGTGATCGGCCGAAACGATGAATGTCGACTATCCTGGCCGTAGAATTGATGAGTGTCCGCAGGTCGCTGTCCGTTATTTCAGGGTCTACATCTGTAATAACTCCAGCGGAAGTCCGTTTTCCGTGAGAGAGATAGGGGTGGACTGGCATACCGCCTAACACTCCAATTTCTTTCAGTTTGTCCACGGATGCGCGAGATTTCACATCTACCGTAAGGACATTCTTCCAAGCGTTGAATCTGACCTCTTGGACTTCTCCCGGAATAAGCTCGTCGAAGAATCGGGACAGCCGCTGTCTGTTGATGGTATTCAAATTAGCCTTCTCCGTTGTGGCTACGAAAGCCACAGAGAACCCGTCAGGTGCGTCAACATTCTCTGTAGGCAACTTCCTCGCTGCTGATGTCCGGCGTAACGCGCCAAGTTTGTCTACAGTCTTTGTAGTCGACTCACCAGCTGTTGATGTCCGGCGCACCTTGCTTTTCAGGCGGCGCGATTCAACAGGCATGAAGCTGCTACTGTCTGAATCCATCTCAGCCACCGTAGAGTGAGATGTAAGGATGGCAGAACAGGTGAATGCGCCCGCGCAATGGCGCGACAAATTTCCCAAATCCCCACATCCTCCTCTTCTTAATTGCCCCCCCCCCCTACCAGTCTGGGAAAGAAGCTGGTAGGGGCTAATGCACCAAAAACAATTGAACCTTTCATGCACTAGCTAATTGCTGCCTCAGCCAAGCAAGTACTATTAACACTGAGTTCTAACAACTAAGACACTTTCATGCACACTATACATACAAGAAAAACATGCAAGGATAGTAGAAAAATAAGAAAAACTACGCTTTTGCGATACAAGAAACTGACGCCACAAAAGGGTGGGGGGGGGGGGGGAGGTGGAGAATTATTAACAGAGTCTGCTGCTAACGCGGAACAGTGTCCAGGCTGCGAAGAGAATGCAGCGCATTACGTTCTGTGGCTAGTGCGGTGGCCGAAGTCGCGAGAGTTGCGAGCGTAGGCTTGATTGCAGGCCACTTAACACAGAAACGGGCTCAACGTTGGTCCATCGAAGTTGTTAGCGAGATCGATTAATACCGCTTTCGCGGTGGTGGTGGTCACGAACTCCAACCAGATGGGGCAGGAACACTGCCAGGTCAGCTGGCCACGCCACCGTAGCAGGATGAATGAGCGGCCACAACGGTGGCTGCAGGGCGTTCGCACGGCGACGGCGACTGCACAAAGCCGAGCTCTTGGCTTGACGTCATAGGGCCAGTGACCCCGTCCACCATGAGTGCTCACGGCGATTCGATGGAGTAGGTGCGGCGTCTTCTTGTTGCTTCAACGAGCAAAAGGCCCCAGGCACACACGCCTCCCCCCCCCCACACACACACCCCTCGTGGGACCTTCCATGGCAGTGCATGACTCCTTACCGTCCGCCATGCCGCCCCGCCGAAAGTTGCCTCGCCCGTCGTGCACAACGCGCCATGCCATGCCAGACGAAAAGCTTCGCTCGCCCCGCGCCAACGAGTCAAAGGGACCATTGTCATTCCCGGCGCTTCACGACAAAGCCAATTACCGACCCCCTTCTTGGCAAAAGCAGGGGGGGACGAAAACAAGAAAAAAAGCACAAGAAAATATTTTTGAAAGTCGACCTACACGTTAAAAAATGAGCTATACAGCTGTTCACTTAAAATATTCAAACAATAATTATGCTCAGCGTGCGCACTGAAAAATGCACACTGCTAAAGCACACTACCAACATCTAGCAGAAAGCTGGGCTGGGGCAAGCTTTTTTCCTGCACTGGCCACAAAGAAGCTAGCCCACTGAAGCGAAGCAATAACACTGACGGCCTTCGGTGGCGGTACGAGTCCGTCGTCAGGTGCGAAATAACACGGGTGACCGCTTCCTAAGGTTGCACCGGTGCGTGGTCCGAATGCGGTCCGACGACCTGGGTGTGCCCTGTTGCTTGCGGGTGGTGCCACTGGGCACTGGCGCGAGCTTGTCGGACCGTCACGCAAAGGCATTCAGGTCAGCGATATGGGCACGGCTGAGTTTTCCCGAAGGGGGAACCTTCAGCAAGTACACGAGCGGAGACCGATCTTTCTGTACTCGATACGGACCAAGTCACTTAGAAGCGAGCGAGGCTGAGAACCCCTTGCTAGCGTCACTAAGAGCGTGGTTGCCCTTCAGGACTAGATCATCATCATCATCAGCCTGGCTACGCTCACTGCAGGGCATATGCCTCTCCCATCCTTCTCCAACTACCCCGGTCATGCGCTAATTGTGGCCATGTTGTCCCTGCAAACTTCTTAATCTCAGCCGCCCACCTAACTTTCTGCCGCCCCATGCTACGCTTCCCTTCACTTGGAATCCAGTCCGTAACCCTTAATGACCATCGGTTACCTTCACTCCTCATTAGATATCTTGCCCATTCCCTTTTATTTTCTTGATTTCAAATAAGATGTCATTTGCCCGCGTTTGTTCTCTCACCCAATCTGCTAATCTCATATCCCTTAACGTTACACCCATTGTTCTTTCCGTAGCTCGTTGCGTCGTCCTCAATTTAAGTAGAACCCTTTTCGTAAGCCTCCAGGTTTCTGCCCCGTACGGGAGTACTGGTAAGACACAGTTGTTATACACTTTTGTATTGAGGGATAATGACAACCTGCTGTTCATGATCTGAGAATGCTTGCCAAACAGCGTTTTTACAATTGCTAGTAGGTACAATGGGGCGTGGCACTTTCGACGCCGCTCGACGTTTCTGCGCAGGCGCGAGTAAGAGCGGACGGAAGAGGGAAAATCTGGGGGATTTTGCTCCTTGAATATGTGAGTCTGCCTAGGCACTACGGAGGAGGTTTCTTAGCGCGCGTTGTATTCGTTTGTTCCCTAGACATGCCGGCATTGCGGAGTGCGATCGCGTTAGTTTATACGCTCCGCCGCTGGCTGCCCGCGCGGTGAGGCAGTGGGTGCGGACGCCGCTTGGTGATCGCTGTGTCTGAAGGGCCAATATTCTGACTGGTGTTGTACAAGTCACGGGTCGCTTTTTTCGTCGCGACGATAGATGGGATTTTTTAAAAGCACTGCTTCAGGAGCGCACATGTAACCGGCAAACGGAGGCCTCAGGAGAGCACCTGAGGTTATAATAAAGCAGGTGGCGCACGATCTCCGGGGCACCTAAGCGTTAGCGGGCGGATTAAAGCTGTAAGTAGGGCGGCCCGTGGGTTAGTGCCGCGGAGCCCGAACCCACGGGTCTAAAGAACAGTACCTCGTATGATGCGGAAAGTATACATATGCGCCCAGTTAGGCGCGTCCTTGACATCATTGCTGCGCTATAGGAGCACATATACAACTTATGCTTATAAACCGCTACTTTTCCCCCGAGAATGCAGATTGCTAGAGTAGCAGTCATATATAAAAAAGGTAGCAAAAATGATTTTGCGAACAATAGACCAATCAGTATTCTGCCCGTCTTCTCAAAAGTCTTCGAGAACCTGATTCTTAAGCAAGTTGAAAGTTTTTTAAATAAACACAGTATACTTTCTGACTGCCAGTATGGCTTCAGAAAAAACCGATCGACGGAACTTGCTCTCTTACACCAGAAGGAATATATACTATGGAACTTTCAACAAAGCAGCCTCGTTTTGGGAAATATAGCAAAGCCTTTGATTGCATAAATCGTACCATGTTGTTTCGGAAGCTTGAATGTTATAAAATTAGAGGCACAGCATTACTCTTAATTAAATCTTCCTTATCGCATAGTGTGTCCAGATAAACGAACATAAGTCAACTGTACGAACAGTTTCGTGCGGGGTGCCCCAAGGGAGTATCTTGGGATCATTGCTTTTTAACCTGTACATTAATGATATCGTCAGTGTGGATACAAATGTTTGTTTCATAATCTACGCCGATGATACTAGATTGTTTTTATCTGACGATAGCAGTAGTAAGTCAAGGACAAATGAAAATGTGCTCCTTGAAAAAATACATATATGGTCCGATAAAAATGTTTTGTCTGTTAACGCTGCAAAGTCTAAGGCCCAAACAATAAAACGTTATATATATATTTTTTTTATATTTGGGGTTTTACGTGCCAAAACCACTTTCTGATTATGAGGCACGCCGTAGTGGAGGACTCCGGAAATTTTGACCACCTGGGGTTCTTTAACGTGCACCTAAATCTAAGCACACGGGTGTTTTCGCCCCCATCGAAATGCGGCCGCCGTGGCCGGGATTCGATCCCGCGACCTCGTGCTCAGCAGCCCAACACCATAGCCACTGAGCAACCACGGCGGGTAAATAGAACGTTCCTTCCCTTCGAGCGCTTCCTAACCTTACGTGAGGCCTCCTTACAGCGAAGGACCGATGGAGGAAGCAAGCGTACTCTGAAAGCTCCCTTCACCCGTCCTCACGTAAGGAGTGGTTGCCGCCATGCCTGGGTTCGAGATTATCTCTTCAAATCTTTCCGCGAACACCATTATTCTATTAAAAATGTTTTATCGTCGCACAATCTTTAAATTGAATAGCTAATATAGAGAAGCGTGGACGCTTTCTTCTAGGTTTGTTTACTAAAGTTTTAAAAAAGTTGCGCATTACAGTGCAAAATTTGATGTGCTCCAGCAACGCTGGCACGCCGGCGTCTTGCAACGCCTAGCAACGCCTAGCAATGCTTTCATGCCGCACGCGTGACTGAAACGAACATGCCTGGCAAGACGTACCATGCTCGCGCTTCTCTGCAGGTGGGCGACAGTGCGCATGCGCAAGCGAATGCCACGTGGTTAAGCAGTGAGGTGAAGCACTCGTTCAGGGCCAGGAGCGGCGTAAGGACGCATGACGGTAGCTTTGGAGCTACCTTATGCTGAGGAAGCACCAAGGAAGCCTTCACCGAGGGCCCCTCAGTAAGGAAGGTTTCACAGTGACATAAGGTAGCCTCACCACAATGAAGGCTTCTTTAGTGAGGTAAGGAAGATTTCATTGTTTGGCTCCGTATGCTGAGGAAGTACCAAGGAAGCCTTCACCGAGGGCGCCTCGGTAAGGAAGCTTTCAGAGTGACATAAGGTAGCCTCACTGCAATGAAGGCTTCCTTACTGAGATAAGGAAGATTTCATTGTCTGGCCCTAAGGCAGTATCTTTTCGTCCCCCCAAAAAATGCGGCGATTTCGGTGAGTTATTTTACAACAGAGACCAGATTGAGTTAGTAAGGTCATTCAAATCACTCGGGGTAACATTCACCGAAAGCAGGGTGAAGCAGGGAAAACATGCTGTGGTATGACCACATAGAGTATGTAGCATTAAAGGCATCTAGAGTCATAGGATTTATAACGCGCTTCAAAAATTATCTCTCACAAAAGGTAAAACTCTCTCTATATCATGCATTATTTCGCTCACATCTAAACTGCTGCTCATTTGTATGGTGTACTGCGACACAAACCGGTCTGAAAAAACTAGGAAGATTAGTTCATAACCTGCCAAATAGACACTCAACAAAAAATTTATTTTTCAAGCACAAGATTATTAACGTTTACAGCATCTATGCTTATAGACTACTAAGTACCTACAAAGTAGAACAAAGAAGATGCATAAGTAATATATCGGACTTAGCCCCGATTGAATTATTTCATTGCACATATCCACGCCGGCATAAGCCATACTGGGTATTACCAAAGGTAAGAACAAACTATGGACGCCAAATGGTAGCATTTCAACTTCCATCCTTACTTAACAAATTAATTGATAAAAATATAGACTTAGGAAGCATTAGCTGCTCGAACCTTCGCAACTACTTTCTCCTTAATGCGTTCATTTGATTATCCAACATTTAGGCTTTTGTGGACGTTTATGTGTCTAATTGTTTTATAAGCGTATTTTTGGTTGCTATTAATGTTATTTCGCTGTTTCATAAGCGTTTTTGTTCTCAGTTGCTGTATTTATGTTTCTTTTCAATCTGTTTATATTTTTTCACACACGCTGGTGATTGTGTATTTTGCATAATTCGTTTTGTACTAATGCTTTGTTTGGCTGTATTTGCTGTCGTGACAGAAGTGCCGTCGCATGCCAGTGCTCACCTGCTGTAGGGGGGGGGGGGAACTTAGTCAAGCGTCACTCGCTTTTATTCCCATCCCCTCCATCAATGTAATGGGGATAGAACTAAATCGTTATTATATATATATATATATATATATATATATATATATATATATATATATATATATATATATATATATATATATATATATATATATATATATATATATATATATATATATTCAGTTGAATTTCGCAACAGGATCTGCCGACAGAAATCCTGACGTCTTGTATGTTAGGACACTGTCCTGTGCACTTTTGTCGCAGCTCTGCAGTCGTGTCGCAGCTCCGTAGTCCTGTCGTAACTCTGTCGTCTGTCGTAGCTCTGTAGTCCTGTCGCAGCTGTGTAGTCCGGTCGTAAATATGTAGTCTGTCGCGGCTCTGTAGTCTGTCGTGGCCCTTTTGTCTCTCGTGGGTCTTTTGTCTGTTGCGACTCTGTTGTCTGTCACAGCTCTGTTGTCTGTCGCAGCTCTACGGCCTTAATTGTAGCGCTATATTATTGTAGCACCACACCTGTTGCAAGTGTAGTCTGTAGCACAATTGCTATCATGAAGTGCATGTTTACTTAGCAGTGTAAAAAGAGCTTTGTGTATTTGCTGTAGTACTTGCTTGTTTAGCATTGAAAATTATATGCTGTTTTGGTAGGAGGCACATCTGGGCGTTCGAAATTGCACCGTGCAATCTAACAGAAGTTGGTCAAAGGAAGTTGCAATATATATTATGCAGAAAGATTGAGAAAATGTCTTGTAACTAACTGTAGAGTGAAAAGTAATTTATTATTTAAAATAATATAGAACTGGTGAGGCTTATACAATGCTGAATAACGGCCATGTCCTCTGCTATACAGGTCTCCCAGATAAGAAGCAATACGGGGTAGGATTCCTAATTCATAAAGACATAGCGGGCGACATTGACGAGTTGTATAGCATAAATGAGAGGGTAGCTGTAGTCATAATCAAGCTTAATAGGAAGTATAGAATAAAAGCAGTACAAGCCTACGCTCCAACATCCATTCACGATGATGAAGTAGATAAGTTTTATGAAAATGTTGAATTAGCGATGAAAGAAAGTGCAATCTGAATATACTGTAGTAATGAGTGACTTGAATGCAAAAGTGGGAAAAAAGCAGGCTGGTGAACACGTAATCGGCAACGGCACCTACCGCGTCGATTCTAGGAATGCTAAAGGAGAGATGCTGGTAGAATCCGCAGAAAGGAATAAGCTTTGAATAATGAACATCTTTTTGAGGAAGCGTAGCAACAGAAAGTGGACCTGGAAAAGTCTTAATGGCGAAACAAAAAATGAAATTGATTTCATACTTTCTACTGATCCCAGCATACTGCAGGATGTAGAAGTGATAGGTAGGGTAAAGTGCAGTGATCATAGGTTAGTGAGGGCTAGGATTCACCTCAATTCGAAGAGAGAAAGAGTAAAACTGGTGAAAAAAAAGAGGTCGACCTAGAGGCAGTAAGTGTAAAGCATACGAATTCAGGCTGGTACTTGCAAACAAATATGCAGCCTTAGAACAAAGAGATGATGATGATGAGATAGAGCTAATGAGTGAAACCGTAACTTGGCTGGCTTCAGAGGCAGCAATTGAAGTGGGAGGCAAGGCGCCGAGGCAGCCAGTAGGCAAGCTCCACCAAGAAACAAATGACCTAATAAAGAAACAACAAAGAATGAAAGTCTCCAACTCAAGAGAAAATGTAGTATTCGCGGAACTGTCAAAACTGATCAACAAGGCGAAAATGAGTGATATTCGAAATTATAACGTCAGAAAGACTGAAGAACTCGTAAAAAATGGACGCAGCCTGAAATCAGTGAGAAGGAAACTTGGCATAGGACAAACCAATATGTATGCACTGAAAAATAAGGAGTGTAACGTCATCAGAAATCTTGAAGGTGGAGTAAAATCAGCGGAAGAATTCTATACCGACATGTACACTACCCAGAGGATACCTCAATTAGAAACAGCAATGAACAGGATACAGCAGCCCCTCCCATAGCTAGCGATGAGGTCACAAGGGTCTTGCAAGACATGAAACGAGGAAGAGCGGCAGGAGAAGATGGAATAACAATCGATTTAATCAAATATGAAGGAGACATAATGATTGGAAAACTGGCGGCTCTTTATACGAAGTGTTTATCGACTGGTAAGGTCCCAGAAAACTGGAAGAATGCAAGCAATTTACTAATCCACAAAAAGGGAGACGTTAAATAATTGAAAAATTACAGGTCCATTAGCTTACTCGCAGTATTATATAATATATTCACAAAAAATTAAAAATTAAGTAATAATAAAAAATAACATAATAATTTATTAATTTACAATAGAATAAGGGCAACACGACTTTAGTAAACCAAGCGAACAGGCTGGCTTTAGAAATGCATACTCTACAAGGCATCACATCCAGTCCGAGATTAATCAGGTTATCGAAAAATGCGCAGAGTACAATACGCCTCTACATATGGCTTCCATAGATCACGAAAAGGCATTTGATTCAGTAGAGATACCAGTAGTCATTGATGCATTACGCAATCAAGGAGTACATACTGTTTACGTAAATACCTTGGAAAATATCTACAGAAGTTACACGGCTACCTTAATTCTGCACAAGAAAAGCAGGAAGATACCTATAAAAAAAGGGGTCAGAAAGGGTGATACAACCTCTTCAACTGCTTGCTTGGAAGAAGTATTCGAGCGATTAAACTGAGAAGGCTTAGGACTAAGGATCGACGGTAAATACCTCAGCAACCTTCGGTTTGCCGATGACATTGTTCTATTCAGCAACACTGCTGACGAGTTACAACAAATGATTGAGAACACTAACAGAGCGAGTGTAAGAGTGGGCTTGAATATTAATATGCAGAAGACAAAGATAATGATGAATAGTCGGGCAAGGGAACAAGAGTTTAAGACCACCAGTCAGCCTATAGAGTCTGTGAAGAAGTACGTTTATCTAGGCCAACTAATCACAGGGAACCCTGATCATGAGAAGGAAATTCATAGAAGAATAACAGTGGGTTGGAACGCATACGGCAGACATTTTCAGCTCCTGACTGGAAGCTTACCACTATCATTGATAAGAAAGGTGTACAATCACTGCATTTTACCAGTGCTGACATATGGAGCAGAAACTTGGAGACTGACAAAAAAGCTTGAGAACAAGTTAGGGACCACTCAAAGAGCAATGGAATGAAGAATGCTAGGCATAACTTCAAGAGACAGAAAGAGAGCGATTTGGATCGGAGAGCAAATGGGTATAGATGATCTTATAATTGACAATAAGAGAAAAAATGTAGCTGGGCACGTCATGTAATGCGCCGGTTAGATAACCTTTGGACCATTAGGGTTACAGAATGGGTACCAAGTGAAGGGAAACTCAATCGAGGACGGCAGAAGACTAGGTGGAGCTAGGAAATTAGGGAATTCATGGGAGCTAGTTGAAATCGGTTGGCGCAGGATAGGGGTAAATGGAGATCGCTGGGAGAGGCTTTCGTTCTGCAGTGGACATAAAATAGGTTGATGATGATGATGATACAGGGGCGTGTAACCGGTGCCGCTATGCCACTGCGTTGCAGGGCATTTTTTTTGCTTTTGCAGGTTATCAGTGGCTTTGCCGATGCACCACTTCTCGTCGACCATGAAGGAATCGCTCTGCTACCAGCATCATCCATTCCTGACAGCGGTGAACTTCAACGTTTTCATCGACGCAAAATGTGCGCCAGCTGATTTAGACAAGTGGCCACTGCCATCCTACGAACATTGGGAGCCGCATCGACACGTATGCAGCCTACAAGAAGGCGCAACCGTCAGTGTCAACTTGGGGCGTGTAACCGGCGCAGCTATGCCCTTGCGTTACACGGAATTTTTTTTCAGCTTGTGCAGTTATCAGTGGCTTTACCGACGCACCACTTCTCGTCGACCATGAAGGAATCGCTCTGCTTCAAGCATCATCCATTCCCGACAGCGGTGAACTTAAATTCGAAATTTTCATGGACGGAAAATGTGCTGCAGCTGAGTTTGACAAGTGGCCACTGCCATCCTACGAACACTGGGAGCCGCATCGACACGTATGCAGCCTACAAGAAGGCGGAACCGTCAGCAAGGTCGATCCAAATAGGTCGCGAAGATTCTGGCGAAAAGCTGTTCAGCACAGATTGTCACCGACATCAGCAAGGGGGGTTATGCGAGCAGCGATTGAAGCGCGACTATGTTTGGAGGGAACAAACATTGGAAAAGAAAAAAGCGTTGTTTTTATTTCAAGCGAGAAACAGATTCATTCAACGAAAATAAAATTCCTGGTCAATTTTATATATTCGTGACGAGCTAAGAAAATACAAGTTTATTTAATTTTATTGATATTAATCAATGCATTTCTTGTCAGCGCCCAACGTTACAGGGGCGTTGATGCCACTATCACTCGCAATGCAATGCACGTCTTGAAATGGCCAGAAAGGCGCGCTCGTAAATTTCACCCGTTGAAATACGCCCCCCTCACAATTTGTGCTTTCTTGCTTGTCGAAGTTTGTCTGAATTTGGTGATGCGGGTAGCTTCATCGCTTCTTCACCTGTTCAGTCAAAAGTAGTGAGTTACGACCACCAGATCATTCTTTAGTTGTTTTCATGCGACTGCGCTGGCGGACAGGCTTGGCGTCCGACGATAAGATCAGCACTCAACACCTAAAGCTTTCGTCGGCCTCCAAAGAAAGTATGTTCTATGCAGGGGTGCGGTTTCGGCAGCCGTACGGCTGGCTTTTTCTGCATGGCTTTCTGCGTTGAAAGCTCGAAACGCCCATCAAGTCGAATGGCGGGGCATTTAAATATATAGCTCCAAAGCAGGCCAATCAAACAAATTTCGCGCCTTCGAGAACAAAATGACGTCACTTGTGCTTTTAATGGACATCATCATCATCAGCCTGGTTACGCCCACTGCAGGACAAAGGCCTCTTCCATACTTCTCCAACCACCCCGGTCATGTACTAATTGTGGCCATGTCGTCCCTGCAAACTTCTTAATCTCATCCGCCCACCTAACTTTCTGCCGCCCCCTGTTACGCTTTCCTTCCCTTGGAATCCAGTCCGTAACCCTTAATGACCATCTGTTATCTGCCCTCCTCATTACATGTCCTGCCCATCCCCATTTCTTTTTCTTGATTTCAACTAAGATGTCATTAACTCGCGTTTGTTCCCTCACCCAATCTGCTCTTTTCTTATCCCTTAACGTTACACCCATTATTCTTCTTTCCATAGCTCGTTGCGTCGTCCTCAATTTAAGTAGAACCCTTTTCGTAAGCCTCCAGGTTTCTGCCCCGTAGATGAGTACTGGTAAGACACAGCTATTATACTTTTCTCTTGAGGAATAATGGCAACCTGCTGTTCATGATCTGAGAATGCCTGCCAAACGCACCCCAGCCCATTCTTATTCTTCTGATTATTTCCGTCTCGTGATCCGGATCCGCCGTCACTACCTGCCCTAAGCAGATGTATTCCCTTATCACTTCCAGTGCCTCGCTACCTATTGTAAATTGCTGTTCTCTTCCGAGACTGCTAAACATTACTTTAGTTTTCTGCAGATTAATTTTTAGACCCATTCTTCTTTCTGCTTTGCCTATCCAGGTCAGTGAGCATGCATTGCAATTGGTCCCCTGAGTTACTAAGCAAGGCAATATCATCAGCGAATCACAACTTACTCAGGTACTCTCCATTAACTTTTATCCCCAATTATTCCCCATCCAGGTCTCTGAATACCTCCTGTAAACATGCTGTGAATAGCATTGGAGAGATCGTATCTCCCTGCCTGACGCCTTTCTTTATTGGGATTTTGTTGCTTTCTTTATGGAGGACTGCGGTGGCTGTGGAGCCGCTATAGACATCTTTCAGTATTTTTACATACGGCTCGTCTACACCCTGATTCCGTAATGCCTCCATGACTGCGGAGGTTTCGACAGAATCAAACGCTTTCTCGTAATCAATGAAAGCTATAAATAAGGGTTGGTTATATTCCGCACATTTCTCTATTACCTGATTGATAGTGTGAACATGGTCTATTGTTGAGTAGGCTTTACGGAATGCTGCCTGGTCCTTTGCTTGACAGAAGTCTAAGGTGTTCCTGATTCTATTTGAGATTACCTTAGTAAATAGTTTGTAGGCAACTGACAGTAAGCTGATCGGTCTATAATTTTTCAAGTCTTTTGCGTCCCCTTTCTTATGGATTAGGATTATGTTAGTGTTCTTCCAAGACTCCGGTACGCTCGAAGTCATGAGGCATTGCATATACAGGATGGCCAGTTTCTCTAGAACAATCTGCCCACCATCCTTCATCAAATCTGCTGTTACCTGATCATCCCCAGCTGCCTTCCCCCTTTGCATATCTCCTAAGGCTCTCCTTTACTTCTTCCGGAGTTACCTGTGGGATTTCGTATTTCTCTAGACTATCTTCTCTTATCCATTATCGTCGTGGGTGCCGCTAGTACTGTATAAATTTCTGTAGAACTCCTCAGCCACTTGAACTATCTCATCCATATTAGTAATGATATTGCCGGCTTTGTCTCTTAACGCATACACCTGACTCTTGCCAATTCCCAGTTTCTTCTTCACTGCTTTTAGCTTTCCTGCATTCCTGAGAGCATGTTCAATTCTACCCATCTTATACTTCCTTATGTCAGCTGTCATACGCTTGTTGATTAACTTCGAAAGTTCTGCCAGTTCTATTCTAGCTGTAGGCTTGCAGGCTTTCATACATTGGCGTTTCTTGATCAGATCTTTCGTCTCCTGCGATAGCTTACTGGTATCCTTTCTAACGGAGTTACCACTGACTTCTATTGCACATTCCCTAATGATGCCCACAAGAGTGCCGTTCATTGCTTCAACAATAAGGTCCACTTCCTGAGTTAAACCGAATACCTGTTCTGTAGCTTGATCTGGAATTCCTCTATTTTCCCTCTTTCCGCTAACTCACTGATCGGCTTCTTATGTACCAGTTTCTGTCGTTCCCTCCTCAGGTCTAGGCTAATTCGAGTTCTTACCATGCTATGGTCACTGCAGCGCACCTTGCTGAGCATGTCCACATCTTGTATAATCCCCAGGGTTAGCGCACAGTATGAAGTCCATTTCATTTCTAGTTTCGCCATTTGGGCTCTTCCACGTCCACTTTCGGCTAACCCGCTAGCGGAAGAAGGTATTCATTATCTATTATCCATTCTGTTCTGCAAATTCTACTAATAACTCTCCCCTGCTATTCCTAGATAGAGCCTATGCCATATTCCCCCAATTAGTTGTCTAGAGCCTGCTTCTTGCCTACCTTGGCATTGAAGTCGCCCATCAGTATAGTGTATTTTGTTTTGACTTTACCCATCGCCTATTCCACGTCTTCATAAAAGCTTTCGACTTCCTGGTCATCATGACTGGAAGTAGGGGCGTATACCTGTACGACCTTCAATTTGTACCTTTAACAACAAGACCTGCCACCCTCTCGTTAATGCTATAGAATTCGTGTATGTTGCCAGCTATATTCTCATTAATCAGGAATCCGACTCCTAGTTCTCGTCACTCCGCTAAGCCTTGGTAGCAGAAGACGCGCCCGCTTTTTAGCACTGTGTATGCTTCTTTTGGCCTCCTAACTTCACTGAACCCTATTGTATCCCATTTACTGCCCTCTAATTCCTCCAATAGCACTGCTAGACTCGCCTCACTAGATAACATTCTAATGTCAAACGTTGCCAGGTTCAGATTCCAATGGCGGCCTGTCCGGAGCCAGGTATTCTTAGCACCCTCTGCTGCGTCACAGATCTGACCGCCGCCGTGGTCAGTTGCTTCGCGGCTGCTGGAGACTGAGGGCCGGGGTTTGATTGTTGTATTCATATAGGAGGCTGTGGCCAAGTACTGCACCAGGGTGGGTGGCCAATCCTGCTCTGGTGAGAGAGTGCGTTACCGGTTCTCGTCGCCGGGATCAGGCCACACTCCAGGCCTGTTTATGAAATTTTATCAACACGCGGATTTTTTTTTAATCCGGTGGAAAATTGCGCCGCACCGGGATTCGAACCACGGACCTCTTGCACGCGAGGCGGGTGTTCTACCTCTACGCCACATTATTTTTTCTTCCGCCGGAAGTGTTCCCGCCACATACAGATGGCGCTAAGCCCCATGAACCGCCGATAGACAGCCATGTTTTAAACGTATGGGCTCCTTTGGAAGCTTCGCTACCAGGTATATTTACCTTGCCGTCAGCGTCAACTTGGGGCGTGTAACCGGCGCAGCTATGCCATTGCGTTACACAGAATTTTTTCTGCTTGTGCAGGTTGGTGATTGTTTTAAGGATTCGTGTCACATTTATCTGCATGTTTTGCCAGTACTGCCCCAGATTGTGTTTGCAAGCGCACAGTCGTGATGTGTCAAGCGTTCTGAGCGGTGACGCTTTTTCCTATTGCGTAGTTATGCTTTTTATTTTCTCTTGTTACTATTGTGTGAGGATGTCGAGTTGAATCCAGGACCCGATATGCAAGATACATTAGACATGCTTCCGGAAGGACAGAATGAAATTAAATCGAAGTTAGAAGCTATTGAAGCAAAGCAGGAGGAGGGTGTGACTGCAATACATGACCTAAAGAAGCGAATCGAGAGCTTAGAAGAAACTATCGAACAGTTTGAAGGTATTAAATCGACCTTAACCACATGCAGGAAACAATGCGAAGACAGCCAAACTGTGAAGAACTTATTGAAAAAAGTCGATGATCTGGAAAACAGAAGTCGGCGTTCTAATTTGCTATTCTACGGAATTTCTGATACAGAGACTCATGAGCCTCCCGAGACGTCTAAAGTACACGTCATGGAAATAGTGTGTGAACTTGGTGTAGGAACCGTGCACATTGAAGTAGTGCACAGACTAGGGAAACACCACGAAGGAAGAAAACGACCTATCATTGCTAAATTTGCTTCTTTGAAAGAAAAACAAAGCATCTTAGCCAACGCGAAGAAGTTGAATGGAAAAAACTGTTAGTATCTCGGAAGATTTCTCTGAGGCTGTACGTCGCAATAGGAAATTCCTGTGGGATTTTTCGAAGCTCCATAAGAGTGAAGGCACTCGTGTAAAACTGAAGTATGATGTGCTGCACCTAAATGATATAAAATATGTGTACGACGAAGGTCTTGGGCAAGTCTTTGAGAGTGCATGATACAAGCCGACATCAGTACCTATCATTTATTTTTTGTTTCTGAAGTGCCGAAGCATCAGACACAAGGAAAACAGAAAATTTGGAAAACCTACTGCGCATGGCAGAGCCCTCCGTGTTTCTAGGCACAGAATCATGGCTCGATTCTGATATCGGTGATAGTGAAGTTTTTCCAGCTGATTACACAGGAACAGTCACGGAGGAGGTCTTTCTATTACTTCATCATACTATATCTTGCTCCCATCTTGAAGTGCCAGTTGGGTCATTCGAAGCTGTGTGGTGCCGGATTAGGTTGCCAAACGGGAAAGGTTTATCTGTTTGCTTCTTCTATTGGCCCCTTGGAAGCTCGGTTGATATCATGCGAGAATTGTACAAAGCAGTAGAAATGATACAAGCAGAGTGCGTTGTGATAGGAGAAGACTTCAACTTACCAGAGCTCTGTTTCAATCAACAATCTAGCTCTTGCGGAGCTGCCTCTGGTGCAGGAAAAGAATTCCTAAACATCATGCATAATTTAGCATTGACCCAGATGGTGACCCAAGCAACTCGACTAACCAATATATTAAATTTAGTACTGACAAATCGGCCAGCTTGGGTTTCGTCCACTTTAGTCCTGCCAGGAATCAGTGATCATGAATCAGTTTTGTGTGAAATGCAGGTGTCTTATGAAAAGGTAAAATCGAGCGCAACAAGAAACATATATACTCGAAAGCTAATACTGCAGAAATAGACTTAGCGCTAGAAGCTTGCTTTCCGCTTTGCGAAGCCTTGTCAGAAACTTGCAGTGTTATTGATCCTTGGCTTAATTTCAAAAACAATATGTTAGAATTACAGGAGAGGTTTGTTCCTTCATGGGTGCAGTCACCAAGGCGTTGGAAGCCATGGTTCAATGTTGATTTACGACGCCTTCGTAACAAACGCCGATGAGCGTTTAAAAGATATTAGAAGAATGAAAACTCCTTGACGAAAACAAACTTGGAGGCGGCTAATAATGCTCTACAGGTGGCTGTTGCAAAAGCTAAAAAGGGCTTCCTTGACGCCTTCTCGTCAAGGTTTCAAAAGAACCCAAAGGAATTTTGGCGAAACGTTAAACGCAATGGTAAAGATAATGTAGGCATTCCAACCATAGCGCATAATGGCCACATAATAGATGGCAGTCATGAAAAGCACAACTTGTGACATCCCTTATCAACCAGTTCAGCTTAATTCTATGGCGTCCATAGAAATAGATGAAAGGGGAATTACTGCATTACTTCAACGACTAGATGTGTCCAAAGCTGGAGGCCCTGATGGTTTGTCCCGTGGCCTCTTAAAGTTGTGTGCCGAATCTGTATCTCCTTTTTTGGCTCTCCTATTCAAGAAATATTTTCTCACCAGTTCTCTTCCTACAGATTGGAAGGCTGCCTGCGTGGTCCCTACTCATAAGACCGGGCCTCGGGAATTAGTCTCTAATTACCATCCTATATCCTCAACAAGCAATGCCTGCAAAGCTCTAGAGCACATCCTATATACGAACCTAATGAATCATCTCAATCCCTTATTAAATCCAAATCAGCACGGCTTCCGGTAGAGAACATCCGGTGTTACACAACTAACCGAGTTTGTTCATGAGGTATGCGAAGCTTTGGATCGTTGTAGCATCATTGACTGCAAATTCATTGATGTTTAAAAGGCTTTTGAGGTGTCAGTATGTCACAATAAACGGAGCCAAATTAAATATAACTGCCGTCACGTCAGGCGTCCCACAGGGGTCAGTTTTGGGACCGTTGCTTTTTCTTGTGTTCATTAATGACATATCAGAGACTATTACTTCTCACATGCGACTTTTCGCTTATGACTATGTAATCTACAGAGAAGTGAAAAATTCCCAAGATTCACTTGCTTTGCAGGAAGACCTAAATACATCGCACCGGTGGTGGGAAGGGTGACACATGAATATAAATTTGCAAAAAAACAATGCACATGCGTTTCACGAGGAAAAAGAATGTGCCTAATTACGTCTATAACATAAACGGCCACTTATTGGAAACTGTTCTCGAATATAAGTATTTAGGTGTGTACATCACCTCAAAACTATGTTGGCATCGACATGTTGATTATGTTGCTGGGAAAGCTTGCAAAATGTTGGGTTTTTTGCGCCTAACAGGAGAATGTTTCCGCAAGACTCTGGGGATTTACTATTTAAAACGCATATTAGGTCCGCGCTGGAATATGCTTGTACTGTATGGGACCCGCCGAAAAAGACTGACAGGCAAAAATTAAAAAGATTCGAGAACTTAGCAGCCCGCTACGTTTGTGGGAATTATAGTAGATACATGAGTGTGTCTGGCATAAAACAGGAATTAGAATGGGAACCCTTTGAAATAAGAAGGAGAAAGCTAAGGCTTAAATTTTTTTCATGATATGTATTACAATAGGACTGCTATTCCTTGGGAGAAGTACATTTTTCATCCACACTACAGATCGGAGCTCGTTGATCAGAACCATTTGACGTAACAATATTCACCATTGTAAGCTTGAAGGTGGGAAAAGCCTCGCTAGTGGTCGGAAGTATTACCACAGTTCATGCACACAAGCAGAAGCTCGATGGCAAGGCCGTGCTTCCACTCACTATGTAATGGGGAAGTTGAAATGCACAAAGGTGAGTGGAAGTAGAGCCTTGTCGTCAAGCTGCTGCTTGTGGGTGCAAACTCAGGCGGTATGTCAACACGACTTCGTCACACATACATGGAAGTCAAATGAACGTGTTTACCATAAATGTGTTGTGCAGTAAATTATCACAAAATGACGTGTTCTCCAAGACAAACATTAGGCATAAAAGCGTTACACGCAAAAACTGTAGCAGGCATATGTGAAGACCTGTCACTAATCACAATGCACGAATGTTAAGGTTCAGTGTTGTTACATGGCAGTTATCTGAGGAACTAGACGTACTTAAATGTAATTAAATATTTACAATCAGCACAAGAAACTGAACAAGCCTGTGCAGTTTCATCAAATTTGGTTCAGGAATAAAATTGTCTCTGTACCCATATGTCCCCCCTATCTTCAGTGTTCGTTGGGGGTTTTTTGTTTTGTTTTTGCAATGAACTCTTTCATTTTACTTTTTCGCAATCTGCCAGCCTTGATATCACAGCCCTTGGAGCAGGTAGAATGAAAACTTAGGTTGTGTCTGATATTTTGCAAGCTAATTTTCAGTGAATGCTGGCTCCAAATGCATTTATTTTTACTTCTTTTCTTATGGGCACGTTGCAAGTGCTAGGCGGCGCCCTGTCTTTCCGATCCCTAGCGCCATCTGACGAATAGTTGCGCGAATGCGGTAGGCTTACTCACGGCGTCAGCAGCCCGCGCTCCGTGTTTGGCGACCTGCCAAACGGTAGCGATGGCGCGAAACAGTGTGCCGATATCAACTTTAACCGGGTTTCGGAGAATTACAAGATCTTCATAGCTTTTTTAGTGAGAAGCATTTAGAGAAAGGAAGTCGCCTATTTGAAGTGGGGCACGTCTACGACGTGAGGGAAGTGTTGAACTCGCACTGATCGGAAGTGACGGAAGACGAAAAATAATGCACCAGCGAGATGCGTGAAGCTAAGCGTAAGTTACTTCGTTATCTACGGTGTGGACGCATGAAATTGTAGGCGAAATTGATTCTTGAAGATCGGCGACAGCAGACAAATCCTAGCGGGGAGCTGCGATTGCCGTGCTGGCATCGCAGGGAAGTGCAAGGACGCCGCGGTAGTTGCCCTGTACATACAGGACGGCAAATACGTATCCAAAACATCTCATCCAAGAACGTGGGGCATACGAACGGCTCGTAAGACCTACCAGAGGTATTCTAACGTTGCTCTTCCCAAACACAAAAAAAGGAGATGAACTTACCTGTTGTGTTAGACTACACTGGGAAAATATTTGCGCCCAAGTTACTGGAAGTGCGATACTTTTATGTTGCGATTTTTCAGTGCGTGCAAAGGAGATTCCAATAAACCACGTTGTCAAAAATTTTGGTGATCTCATCTGCCCCTTCCTTGATATGCTGGGTGCAGAAGGGTGCATGCCAGCTCAGCCGGCTGCAACCCCTCCTCAAATCTCTCAGCAAGCCCTAGCGCTGTTTGAATGGGAGAGGATTGGGAAAGAGTTCCACAGTTTTACTGCAGTACAGTGTAGGAACAAACTACTTTATTTGATGCATATCCTGGTACGCACTGCAGGCAGTGGCGCAGCAAGGGGGGGGGGGTGCTCCGGGTGCAAGGGGCCAGTGGGGGGGGGGGGTGTCATATACGTCTGGAGACACACGGAAATTGGTGATATCCTCGCCTTCCTCCAATAAACCCGGGGGAGGAGGGGGACAGAAGACCTATGGGCCCCGGGTGCCAGGCGACCTAGCTGCGCCACTGACTGTAGGAGTCCCGTTGCTGCCATCATTGTTGTAAAAGCAAAGAATTCAGCGTTATAACGCACTTGGCATAACGCCGGAACATAAAACAGCTTATGCCGTCGGACGAGCGCTATCCAGTGTTGACGCCGTTCTGCTTCATACGGTCGGCTTGGAAACCTGTAAAACTTTGTTCCTCGTGAGTTGGTGTACGTGCTGTTGCAGCCCACTACTCAACAGCTCTGGTTGCACTTCGGCATTGCTCAGAAAAGGCAACACCTACGCGCGAAACAGTGCACGTACAGGCTTTCCGAACGCAAGCGGGCTGGCCTTATCCTGCCGGTTCCGCGCTCGCCACCGCGAGGGGCGCCCTTGTAGGCGCGGGAACTACGTTCGCAACCTGCCTATAACTGTGTTCGCGCCCTGCAAAACGTGAAGTTCAATATACTATATTGTTACTTATGTAAGCTACTCTGAAATTATTATTATTATAATTTCATTTTGCCATTTATTTCAACATAGAGGCATGCATTTCAATTTTTATTTTCCCGTCTTAATAATAATATTTGGGGTTTTACGTGCCAAAACCACTTTCTGATTATGAGGCACACCGTAGTGGAGGACTCCGGAAATTTTGACCACCTGGGGTTCTTTAACGTGCACCTAAATCTAAGCACACGGGTGTTTTCGCATTTCGCCCCCACCGAAATGCGGCCGCCGTGGCCGGGATTCGATCCCGCGACCATTCCCATCTAATAATAGAGATGGAGAGGTTGCAGAAAAAAGCTACACCAGGGCAGCTTGACAAGTCTACAAACCTAATGTTCAGTAGGGAGGCAGTACTCGAACTTGTACAATTAAAAAAAATTACACAAAAATTAACATATAAGTATATCAAGTAATCACAGAGTATACACAAGACAGCAATACGTACACACAAGTAAACTCAAGCCAAGTTATTTGAACACATAGTATGAAGCTCTTCACGCGAACAAGAAAACAAATCGAAATCAATGAGGCTATAACCATTAAGAAGAGATGGAAGAAGGCGTTCTTGTCCAAATTTAAGTCTAGGTGTGGGTACTATCCATTCCTCGTCATGCCTTGTTGGATAGGTTAACGTTTTTTCATTACTTCTGCTAATTCCCTGAGATTGGTATTATTCCCAAATTCCGATTTAAAGATGACACTGACACGATATTTATAGAGGTTATGTACTTTAATCACTCTAGAATGACTACATAAAGCTGCATTTGGTTGTCGGTATGGCGTATTATACCCATGTCGGAGATACCTTTTTTGGATTAGGTGAATACGTTCAAGGTTAGTGAAGGTTGTGGTACCCCAAACTAAGTGGCAATAATTCAAATGCGAGTTGAAGATCGAGTTGTAAATCAGCATTTTAGTTGGTGTCGCAAGGATATATTTAAACGACCTATAGCACCAGTGATTTGAACTATTTTGTTTGAAACGTAATTAACGTGATAATCCCATGATATATTGGAGGAAAAAATAACCCCTAGGCATTTTAACTGCTCTATTATATCTACAGGACGTGAATTCAAAATAATATCTTCATGCGGTGGGATAAGTCTATTTTTTGGTTTCAATATGACTGCTTTAGTCTTACCCTCGTTTACCTTCATTGAATTAGCAATGGACCAATCCTCGAGGGCCATCATTGCAACGTTGCATTGATCAATAAGTTCGGAAATGTTATTACCGGCAAAAAACAGACTTGTATTATCCACATAGATGGCAAGCTTTGTATCATGGTTAATATTTATCATATCATTTATATAAATGTTGAAGAGTAAAGGACCTAGCGTACTTCCGTGAGGGTCACCGCACATGAGAGGTTTCGGTTCAGACTGAATACCATTAATTAATACGACTTGTTGCCTAAATGATAGATACGAGTTCAATAATGATAGTGCTTTCCCTCGGATACCATAGTGGTGTAATTTATTAAGCAGTATCTTATGGTCCACGAGGTCAAAAGCCCTTGAAAAGTCCACAAACACACCAATGACAATAGCCTTGTTGTCTAGTTGTGTTATTATATATTCTTTTTGTTCGAGCAATGCAGACTCAGTTGATTTGCCTTTGCAGAAGCCAAACTCAAATGGTGTTAGCAGGCTAAATTTATGAATGAAGTTTGACAGCCTTAGATGAAGCATTCTTTCAAAGGCTTTTGAGAACACTGGCAAAATTGAAATCGGTCTGTAATTACCAAGAACATTTCGATCTCCTTTTTTAAAAAGGGCAGCGACTTTCACTAGCTGCATTTTTTTCGGAAACACTGCAGCTACTAAACAGATGTTAAAAATGTGGGCAAGTATATCCCTAGTATATCATTCTTATTTTGTCTTGGAATAATTGCCCTACACAATAAACTAAATTGTATTTAATATCAGCATTATGAAATGAAATATAATACATAAATTCTATAAAACCGATATAAAATTATTGACTTCGTAGCCAGGGCAAGAAAAAAAGGCTCAATTTTCTAAGAGCAATCTTGACTTAAAAGACCAGTGAAACCACGAGTTCAATAAGTACACGACTTAGGACTCACCTGACAGCGACGCCACTTTGACTGGAGAAAGGGCCGGAAATACTCCTGTCATCCCTATAGATATGGCCCGGTTTGACAGTAACACTGCCAAATAGTACCTTAACTTATAGCACACACATATGTATATGTGTGTGTTTCGTAAGCCTGTTTCACATGGTGCGAATTTCCGTGCATTTTTGCACTTGCAAATTCGCAAATGGGCCATCGGACACTTCGTTTGTGCAGCATTTCGATGTTCATATTGCTGAAATTCTCTGCAAAAAGACACATGCGGCAGGAACGGGGAACCATTTTCGCAACACGGATCCTAGATGCCAGTATGGGCCACCTACTTAACGTTTATTTTGATAAAGCAAGGCACCCAAGCAATAAAAACTTTCCCAAAAACAGTTTCTCAGTTGTTTAATTTTGTTTTCACCTCAGAAAACCGATGCCAACAATAATTCAGTCTTCGGCCAGGTGTCCGCAAATGCGAAAATCACAGCTGCCACGATCGGTGCATGCGAAATTGTAGCTGCGAGAAATGCAGTGTAAGATTGATTGCACCATGTGAAATGGGCTTTAGAGGTGTGTGAATATTGAAAGTTTTGAATACGAATAGAATATAACGCACTAGCTATTCGTACTGGAAAAGGAACTATTAAATGTTTTCTAATACAGAGAACTAACAAAATTTTCTGCACAACCGAATGCCAATCGGTTTAGTGCTCTCCATCTGCCGAACTAAGTGCCACAAACTGTTAGAAGTTAAACAGCAACAAAAGTTTGCAAAGCAATGCAGGAATAAAATGGGTAATACAACATTAGGTGTTGTTTTCGGATTTATAGCATGAGCCCACATGAGAAGTTGGTGGAGAGTTTTCTTTGTAGTCTGTCACTTGGTGTTTATGGCTATGTAGTCGTGTAGCAGTTTGTATTATATATATATATATATCAGTGCACGTTAATTTATTTTGTCATAGCATAAGAAGCCGGCACCACGCACAATGATATGACTAATACAAATCGGTCCCCTCAGTTTCCTTTCTTCTCGTCTACATGTATATATATATATATATATATATATATATATATATATATATATATATATATATATATATATATATATATATATATATATATATATCAGTAGTATCAGTATCCGTATATCGGTATGTTTCAGTAGAATCTCCAATTCTACTGAAACAAATCATACTGTTTTATCTGAATGTGGGAAGTAATTTTTCAAGCGCTTTTCTCTAAAAAAAAAATTCTAAAGCCGTGCGGACGTTTCGAAGGTTGCGCACACATGTGAAACTATGCCAGGCAGGAAAATTTGTAGAAAGTTATTTCTATGACTTGTTACTGCCAATATTTTTTATATAGTCGCCAGACGGTACTCTTCTTTTTACTATTGTCGTTTACTACTTCTTGTTACTTTTTGTTTTAGTTTACGGAATTCTTAGCCGTAAGGAAAAGCCGACAATTGCCCCGTGTTTATTATTTTTTATAAACTAACATTTCCATGAATAATATATTCACAATATGGACTTGGTGTCTGTGTATACTGGATGATAAAAGTACTCTGATAAGAAATAAAACCTAAACTTTCGCCTAATGTCATGACCAAAATGAAACAAATTAGGTCCTGACTCAATTTGTGGTTTCATTTCCGCAGTGTAGTGTTCCAAGTAAAAATATGGCTTAGTCAGCATTGCATATGATATGCTTTGCTGCCTATCTATGTAGAAAGATTTAAAGAATTAAAATTTGTTTTAAGCGAGAAAAAAAATTTGAACTGCAAAATCACAAGGTTTCGCGGAGCATCCCTTTGTTAAGCCTTCACTGCACAGCACGTTGGTCGACGTTTCAGCCTGGCTCATTTTACGTGCTTCTTTTTCTGTCAAGGCAAGGTCTTCTTTGGCGACTTCAGGTTGATTTGGGGTTCGTGAGGCCTGAGTTTGCGGCCATTGTCGTCTTGTAAAATTAGGTGATTTCAGGTATTCTAGTGCACGTAGGACAAGAAAATAGGCGTCTGAGTTAAGCTTGGAACGAAACAGATGAACAAAGTTAACGCACAATTACATACGGAGAAGTTATAACGCGTAATTCTTACAAAATACGGCGAAATAAATTAAAACCGCATGTCCCCGTTCACACAAAGCGCGCCAGAATAGGAATCAGAACTGTGGCTTTATACAACAGGCTATTTGGGGCGTTCTGCTCAACCTACAACAACGAGAAAGGCAACTGGCCCGCTGGATACCGAGATGCGAAGCGGCTATAAATGTGAGGTTGGAGTACGTATTCGTATCGTAAACGCGTCCCGCGACGCCAGCCACCGAGGTTGGGCAAGCGACGTTGGCGACGTCAAGACGACGGGAGGAGCGTGCATTACGAGCAGACGATAGGTGTGTCGTCTGCTACTGCTCCTCAATATCGCAGGCAAAGCTGCAGCTGGTACAGAAGCAAACTGGCGTCCACGTTTACAGTTTCTTTCCGATGGTCCATGAGTGAAGGAAATGTAGCAAGTCGACGGCGTGAACGACAGTTCTGGTGCGTCTTCGGTTTCTGAGAATTCAGGTACATGGATTTGCGTAATCATTCACAGCACGTTTAAACTACACGATGTCTAGTTCACGTATTTCCTTTATGAAACATCCTTCCAGCGCACAATTGAACACGGGCGAGAAGAGAAGGACAACACGAACGCCGGCGTTCGTGTTGTCCTTTTTTTTCTCGTCCGTGTTCAATTGTGCGCTGGAACGAAGTTTCATAATGGCAGTCACAACCAACTAGCCCAGCTGTCCATACTTAGCACGTATTTCCTCTCCGGGACAAGGGGTAATTTTTACACCACTGTGTTGCGGGGCGCACACAAAAATTCTAGCCTTACGATCGTAGGACTACGCAAAATGTGGCGGTAAAATACAATACCATTTCTTGCTCTTCTTGCGTTACACAGGTGGCTTATGTCAGTTAGAGTTTTTGGCATGTACGCGCCATCATATATTTCAAAGGGACGTGTTCCTGGCAAAAGCATTTTTACGCTTTATTTTCAGGTGGCGAATTACAACACCGTTCACTTGGACCGAATGGGTGCGACAGGACAATTTACGTGAAAAGTCAGTGCATCAGTAGGGTAAAAAAACTGAGCGAACTTGATCGCCAACTCTTGATTCTCCGTTCACAATACGCACTGGATGATACAGTATGTGGCCATCATTACCATCTCTACGTAAAGCACACATCGCACATAGCATCCAAATGGTGCTCGCAACCGCTCCTTGCACACATCAAGAATTACCGAAAACCATTTGTAATATCAATATCCTTGTCAGATTCGCACTCATCTTTGGATCTCATTCCAGGAGCAAGATTGTGCCAGCCTTGCATGTGCCGGTGCTATGATGTGTAGAAGAGGCGTTCTTCTGAAGGGGCACTTGAGTATCTAAAGGTGTCGGCTCTTTCGGTAGTCGCACATGCGGTAGGTGTGAATGAGTTGAGTGCCACTGCTGTGAAGACATCTGCCAGCAGAGCAATCGATGAATAAAGCCCAAAGTATTGCGCAGCAGACGAAGGCCTGAGCCACGGAACTGCTGCACAGAGACAAGCGCGAACCTTTCCGGCACCCAGTCATACTGCAAGGACAAAGACACATGGCATCGATTTTATGCTTAGCGACTATGTGACTTTATTGGAAAGTGTAAAAAAAACAAGGTTTCACGCCGAAGGAAAGCGCGAAAAAAAATATAGCTCTTAACCCTTGCTCCTGTGTCTTGGTCTCAAAAAAATATATATATGCTATTTCGGAGCCTCGCAAAGACAAATACGGGCAGCAAACAAACTGAGAACTGAACATGGAATCCTGAACACCCCACCAACAAAGAAAGGCCACCCAATCAGCGAGAGCGTGAAGACTTTGATAAAGGACTTTTATGAAGATGATAGTGTTTGATATTGTTTCATATTGGGGAAGAACGGTGTAATAGCAGGCCGAGAAAGGCGACTGTAGCTTTTGATTTTAAAAGAGCTGTATGCGGAGTTGAAAAGGACTCGTAACATCAAGTGCGGATTTTCCATGTTTGCAAGTTTGTGACCGTGAAACTGCGTGGTAGCAGGGGCAAGTGGCACACACTCCGTTTGCGTCTGCATAGATCACCAAAATTTTAAGTTGATGATCCACTGTTCCGGATTAATGAATTCCCTGCAAGAACTGTTGACAACAACTGTGTGTGACGCAGGAAATGAAGATTGCATGCATGGGAGGTGTCAGACCTGCCCCGGTGCAGATAACGCCGAAACGGCGCTCCGTAGCAGCCGACTACTTAACATCGAAGTGGACCAGATACATGTACACCACTGGGTAGCTGGCCTACAACGCAAACTCGAAACTCTTCTGCTAACACTGGATGGGTTTCGCGAGAAATTTTTGGAGATGCTAGCCAAAGTGAAAATTCATCATTATATCAGCAAGAAACAAGCGTCCTACCTAAGTTATGCAAAGTCAAAGCTTGCCGAAGCCGCAGCTCCTGTTCTGCACATTTCAGAGAAGTATACCTTCATTGTGCAAGATGCCCCACAGGCCTACCACTCAGTGAATGAGCAAGCAACACTGCACCCATTCGTAGTCTATTGTTGACCAGATGAAGAAATTGTAGTCAAGAGTTGCGTTGTCATTTCTGACTGTACAGATCACGACGCCGTTTCTGTATCCGCGTTCCAGGCAGAAGCTGTGACAGTACCCAAGCAACAGTTGCCACATCTACAAAAATTCCTCTACTATCGTATTGTGGTGCGTCTCAATCACGTAATCAATCAATCAATAATGTCACGTCTTGTGGTTCAACACGTTTTCATGCTGATAAATGCATTGGTTCCTTTGCAAGGACCAGTGCGGTGTCTAAGAGGACGGTCGTCACTGATATCCGCAGTGCGGCTGTTCTTTCAACGCGCCAGTTATCGCTCACAAATACACCAGCGTAACTTTAACAGTATTCTTTATTCATTTTCATAGCACAAGTACGTAAAAATAGCAGGGGACAAATGTGTGGGCTGCGTGGACTCCGCGTTTGGGTTTCGAGGAGGACGGACGCGTGACGGCTCGCTCCGTGCGAGTTCTTTGGTGGCCGCCGTTGGCCGCGTGACAGCTTTTCTTCTGCACCCTTTCGCTGCCGACATTACCTTCAGGCGAGAGCATGCAGCAGTGCGTTTTTTTTTTGTTGCACAGTGACCTTGCAAGAAGACCATAACGGCTGGAAGATTTTCGAAAGCCATTGGATCAAGAACATCACGGGTGTAGGAACCTTCCAGATGAAGCAAATCTGGCAAGTCAAGTTGCGCAGCAAGGCGGACAAAGATGCTCTGGTGAAAACGGGTGGACTTCAAGTCAAGGGCGGCTCCTGCGCTGTCATTGACCCCGTCCAATAATACGTCACCGTGAAAGTACAATGGGTCGACTTTGCTGTCCAAAATGAGAGCTTTCGGCAAGCGTTGAGCAACTTTGGTGACGTCCTTGACGTTTCGAACGACAACTTGTCCGTCGCCGGTTTTGAACATGCGACGTCAGCGGCGAGCATCGCGCGAATGAGACTTAAGGAAGGTATTAAGGTTGACGACCTGCCTGACTTTTTCAAGTAGGGATGTGGCAACGTCATTCTTGCGGCTCCGGGTGGGTCACCGCTATCTTTGAGGTGCCGCAGGCAGAGACACATTCGACGAAACTGCCAGACGCCACGTTGTGGTGCGTGCCGGGTGTTCGGACATGAAAGCAATGATTGTGCCAAGGAGCTACGCTAGAGTAGCAAAAACGGTTCTCCCAACAGAAGAAGTCCAAGAGAATATAATGGACGCGAAGGAAGCCCAAACGTCTGCCCCGAACAGCAACAACAGGGAACGCGAAGACAAGGCCCGGGAGACGGACACCGAGAAACCTGGAGGGACAACACCTGACAGCCGGGACTTGACGAAGGCAACTGAGGAACGTGCCGAAATGGGCTGCAATGTGTACACGCACTAGCCACTGCTCTTAAGTCAAGCAATTGAAGAGGAAGACATGAGCGACAGCACCAAGATCACTACAGCCAAAGATAACTCAGACGCTACACGGGCGACCGCGGCACGCCGGAAGCGTTCCAGAACAGGCATTTCGAAGTTGAAGGAGGACAGCACCGAACGCAAAGCTAAACGCTTCGAGCGTCAGTAGCACCGCGTTGCTGGCGCCAAGGGTAAAAAAAATGTATCACCGAAGTCCGGTCGGCGTCATCGTCGCCGGTTTGGGGTGAGGGACGCGACAAGTACCAGTCCAGTAACTGCAGGGTAGAGCCACGGTAAGCGTTGTACTGGCGGTTCGCGCTTACAATCACCATGATTAGTATACCTGCACCGTTACGCGTCGGTACGCTCAATGTACGGGGTCTAGGGGCGAGTCGCAAGATCAGGTCAAACGCATAATGCAAGAAAGAGATCTAGATCTTCCTGCGGTCCAGGAGACTAAGGCTAGCAGAGAGGAGGCGACCGAAGGCTTGGTAGCAAAATCTTCTTTGCGGTACAATGTATGCGTGAGCCATGTGGTGGAGACATCAGCCGGGTGTATGTGTTTTTTTTTTAAATTCAATTGGCATTGCCGTTGAAACGGTTACAAATTGCTTGCAAGGGCGTTTTGTTTTGTGCGATCTTTCTTACGGGGAAGTGAAATTTTGATTTAATTGTATCCACGCACCTACAAAGCCGCATGAAAGATGTTTGTTCTTTCGTAAATTGAGTACTTATTTTGATTGTGTTGGGTGACTACAATTATGTCCTTAATCAGGAAGACCGTTCAACCACTGCTAGTATAAATGCTAGAATGCGTGAACAAATTTTCTTTAAATCATGTGGCACACTTCGCAAGAGATGGAACTCGCCAGCACTTCACCGACTTTCAAGGCACCAGTCATGCACGACTAGATCGAGTGTATGTGCGTTCTGAGATTGCGCCTTCGTGTCACAACTACGATGTTGATGCTGTTTCTTTCAGTGATCATTGTTTAAGGACCTTCGAGATCGGCCAAAAGCAAGAAAGGAAACTTGAATGGGAAAGGTGGAAATTGAACGCCAAGCTAATCAAGAATGACGTGTTCATAGATAAAACAAAAAACAAAAGAAATGGAGCAGTTTTTTAAGGACACGCTACGCAGTTCCGCAGAGAAATGGGAGTTATTTAAACAAAGGCTGATATTGAACGCAATAGAAAGAAGTCGGCATATGAAGTATCCCGCTCAAAAACAGGAACATGGTCTGCAGCAGGAGCTGGAAGACTTGGTGCGAATCGAAACAGGTTCTCCGGGTTTTTTGACGCAAGAACTGCAAGTCATTAAACGAAAACTAGAAAGCTTAGAGGAGGATAAATACAGAGATGCAATTATACGCGCACGAGCTGAAAAATATATCACGGGGGAAGTACCACCAAAGCGAGCTTTGTCAGATGAAAAGGCGTACGCTCGAGAAAATGAAATATTGGAAACAGAATATAGTGGTAAGATATTGAGAGAACAGAAAGTTATCATAACGGCATTGGAAAGTTACTATATAGAGTTGTTTGCTTGTCGTGAGCCAATGGTGCCGGGCTACGAGGATGACTTCTTGGCAGAAATGCCGACGCTAGGCAAAAAGGAAACGAATTTATCAGAAATGAATATTAGTATGGGAGAGATTGAGAGGGGTATTGAGGAACTAAGCTCGGGCAAATCTCCTGGTCCGGATGTGATTACCACGGCATTTTACAAGGTGTTCAAGACAGATATGGCAACAGCACTGCATGAAGTATTTTCAGAAGCACTCGAGCGGGGTACTTTACATCCATCGTTCAATCGTGCGCACACAGTACTAATCCGAAAAGACAAAGGTAGAACTACATTCCGTAAAGTAACGGGATACAGGCGTTTACGTTGACAAATGTTGACTACAAGGTTTTTATGAAAGTTCTTGCAGCAAGGCTGCAGGGAGTTATATGGAAGTTAGTTTGGCCGCATCAGACATGCGACATCAGGGGCAGCAAAATATTTACGAATCTACAAACAGCTAGAAGCATATTAGAATATTGCGATAGCGCTCTCCTCAAGATAGCGATGCTGCAAATAGATCTAGCTAAGGCTTTTGACATGGTACCACATAGTGTTCTCTATTTATTAATTAATTATGTAGGGTTTGGTTCCGTCATGTGTAAAGGCATCAATATGAACATTTATTTACCCCTTCATCTAAGCAACGGCGCTTCAGATGTATTCCGACCACTAACGGCGATGTGTAGAATGTTGGTTACTTTTATGCTTAATGCCGATGTCACACGCCTACTTTCGATTGCCATCGAGCCCGTTTCGAATCGAAATTTCCAACCGCGATTGGTTTCCTCCCACAGATTGCGCAGGGGAGCCAATCGCGACCGGGAAGTTCGAACCCAATCGGGTTTTATCGCGATCGAAAGTGCACCTGTGACACCGGTATAGTCTAATAATCTAATTAAATGATTTTGCTTATCCACAACAAAGGTAACAACTTCATTGTCACGCAATTTTTCTGTATGGTCAACAGCCCTTCCCAACTATGCCGAAATACAAACTGCAAATCTGGCGGATGCAGAGTATGTCACCCTGACGAAGGCGACGTATGACGGAATAATGGGGTAGGGCGGGCGGCCAAATTTCGGCGGGGGTTGCAAGCCGTCGACGGGGAAAGATGAAGGGGGCCAAGGAGAGGCACGTGGACTAGGTTGCGGCGGCGCTTTTTCGACAGGTGGCTATTGTTGTGCCACGGTGCCTTTTCTTCTCCCCTTCGTCGCGGTGCGCAGGCTATTCATAAGTGGCCATTCATAAGTGGGGATGCCCCCTTCGAGCGGTCCCTCCCTCTATTGTGAAATTACTTTCTAAAAGCACCCCGTCACCACCCTTCGTTACAACAGTGGAAGGAGCATATATAGTGAGTTGTGGGACGTCGTGTTTACTAAATCCACTTATCGGATGGAGTCGCTCCAAATTCCTTCGTATCCCAACCAGACAGGCTATCATGTAGCGATGTCAAGTATATGACTCGAACCAACCTTCTTCCGGGAGCCCGGTTTTCCCTCATCCTGTTTCCGTGAAAACCAACGGTTGTTGTTACTCTACTCCTGCATCTCTTCTTCAGTTTCTGCAATTAGCAGACAGCGTAAGCACTGGAGCTTTGTACATAGTTCGACAGTGCTACTAGAGAAATACTCACGGGTCGTATGCAGAATGTGAGCCGGGTAATGGCCACCGCGAGTCTTCTCGTCTCCAGCCTACCAGACGTCATAAAGTGCCTTCCAATCAAAATCGTCGATGTCTATCGGATAGAAACGACGTATGCCGGTATCCTTAACGACGTGCTTTCCTCTTTCTTGATTGTACCGCACAAGAACGTACATGTTCTTTTGTCACGTTGCTGCTGAAGGAGGAGCGACCTGCAGACACAGCACGCGAATAGCAAGATGGCGGCCGCTGAATCGCCAAGAGGCAGAGGCCAAGATGCCACCGCCCACCGAGTAAGTGGGAACAATTTGCCGGAAGTGAAGCCGGTTCTTCGAGGGGACAATGTAGGAGCGCTTTCCCCATAGCGGCAGCCTTACTTCGGGCGCTCCTATATTTTTTGTTTTTATTTCTTTGAAACACCAGTTTTTATGAATTCTTGTAAGAATTACAGGTTATCAATCAAAGTTAGGGCTTCCAAGAGTTTAACTTTCTCTCTCAAATGCAGCATATATCACTCAAATCAGTTCAGGAATTATTTCATAAAAGCATTTCTGCATTTTACGTGTATTTGAATTGGCGGCATCGGAGTTTGGCCCGAACTAAAGCTTTGGTAATGGCCAAAGTGTATCCTTGTGTTACTGGTTTTAGGATGAAGTCTTCTTGGCAAAGTTCATTAGAGATCACGTCATCAATACTCAGCCGAAGAAAATACTTTCGCCGGGGACAACTAGCCCTTATTTTCTATGAGCCTATATCATACTTACATAAAAACAGATCTTGTCGCACCCGGCCGTGTTAAAAATAAACGGCATTATATGCGGCGAATTAGAAGTCACCTCCGGTGATGATTTATTTGAGTTATATTCCACACTAAAAGATGCTTTTATCAGAAGTTGTCAAAAATACAGCGATGTTTCTTGCATAGGAAGCTGTGAAGAAAAATAAATGCAGTAATTCCAAGGCTCTTAATTGCTGGAATCGACGTTAAGGAAGCTTTGTTGAATCATACTATAATTCAATGCAACAATTAAGACACAATATGTTATAAATAGTATTTTACTTTCGCCTTTTACTTCGAATAATTTTCGCTGATTGCGCTTAAGCTCAAACACGAGGTCGCATAGGTCCATGGGGTATGCTACGTGTAAGCAACGATGTCTTGCCATGGCGATCGCTTCACATTTTAGCACACACACACATACCCGCGACGGCTTCCACCGTCATACCGAGACGCTGTTGCTCTCGTCATATACAGGTACAATTGCAAGTAACGTGTATCACGTCCGCACACCTTGAAATGGCATGGCCACTTGCACATCCCAATCCAGATGTTGGTAAATGTAATTTAGAGTCGCATTGATTTGCACGAACACCATTTCTGACCTATAAGCATTGAAACTCCGCCGACACGTCATACCCCAGCAGCTGCATAATGCAATAGTATTGAGGATAGGCTCACACACGCATTTGATTCTACTGCATCCAGTAATGGATTAGGTTAAACAGCACATTAGACCCTCGCGGGAACACATGCTGGTCTGCTCGCCTACCAAATCGCCACCTTTCATGGCACTTACACAGGAAATTTGGTCCATATGTACAGGACTGTCGATTTGCCGTAACGATTCCGTGAGCCCCGTGCTCACGGATAGCTCTCACATATATTCCACCATTTCCGATACGCTTCAGTCAAGGAAGTCATTCACCACTAAGTCACGGTAAAAATGTATAATACATCCCGATTGCTAAACAAGTCTCGTTGCTTTTTAGCGTTAGTGCGCCAGATGTTCGCGTGAGCAGCACCCAGTTTTAGATGTGTCCGAAGAAAAAAAAATTCTATAAGATTCTTCACAGAACTGCTTATACAAGATTACTAACGCTCAAAGAAACAATACGGTACAAAAGATAGTGTAGGTTCAGCATATAATGCAGCTATAAACTTGCAAGCAGTGATCAACAGCAGCGGCGCAGCGCAAGCAAACTAGCTATAGTCATTTGTCGTGCGGGGCTGGAGTTCTGTTGCAAATTGTGGACTGCTGTAAATAACGTGCAGATGTAATTACTCGCTCGCTCGCTCGCTCGCTCGCTCGCTCGCACGCACGCACGCACGCACGCACATACACACACATACATACACACACACACACACGCACACACACACACACGCACACACACACAACGAATGAGACAATGCATGAAACATGGAAACCGCAAATTTTAATAGATGGGGTGCGCAAGACCTGAAAGGAGACAAGAATGCAGAAATCGGTAACACGTTATAATAATTTAATTTAATTCTGGAGCTTTACGAGCCAAAAGCACGGTCTGATGTGAGGCACGCTAACGTGAGGGATCCCGGATCAGTTTGGACCACCTGGGGTTCTTTGACACGTACTCTATGCACGTGCGCTAGTTTCCTTTTATTTTATCTTCTTTTTCCCGCTTTCGTTGATAATGCGGGCGCCTAGCACTGGTTAGGATTAGACCCCGCGATCTCGCGCTTACCAGTGCAACGTCATAGCCGCTAAACCACCATGGCGGGTAACACGTACGGATGAGTAGCAGTAAAGAGAATACACTATTTACAGTGCCTTTAGTCACGCGCTGCATGCACCTATAATGTGCTGTCAACGGTTCCTGTCTAAATATAAAATGCAGAAAACACTTCATATTGGCCGTGCCGCCCTCATAACAGTTGTGCACCTGATCAACTTGAGGCGCTTAATGTTTTTCCACTTTCTCCCCGAGATTTCTACTCGAGCGCCGAGACTCGCGGGTAACCTTTCGCGTGTGAGCCCTCGGGATCTGTCGCGCAGAAGCGATGCAGGCGAAGCGCATGTCGTTGACAACGATGCAGGCCAGCTGCAACGGCATGAGATAGCTAGCCTGCACGCAGAAACGTACACTCGAACTGCAGGATAATGCCGCCCCCAGACGAACCTCCAGAGCCTACCCAGCATGCAGAACACAGCCCAGGCAGGCGAGGCGAGGTTCTGCACATTGGTACGGATCGACTGCGTGCAGCCATGCACGTGCACTCGGCGCGAGCTCGCATGGAGACAGATGACCAGATGGCCGAGCTCGAGGCGACGAGCGCGCTATTGTGACGAATAACTGGCGCGCTGTCGTACGCTGCGCAGCCGAGATGGTGCCGACACTTCACCCCGTCCTCTTGTAGACCGGCGCTTGCTGTACGCGCGCACACGTGACATTTGAAGGCGCGGGAATTTTGAAATAAAGGAATGCGCAGAACGGACGGACGGAAAAAAACTTTTATGGGAAAAGGACCTGCGAGGTTGCCAGCCCGGGCTCAGGCCACCCGGGCATTATGTGCGGTGAGGCATAGCCTTTCCACCGCTGCTCGGGCCCGCTGGATAGCCCATAATTGGTCGTGAAGTTCCGAGATAGTCTGAGCGCTTAGCCATCGCTCCTCGAGAAGGTCCAGTTCTATCTTGCCCTCTAGATATACTGATCTGATCTGTGTGCACTTGCATAAGATGTGTGCCATGTCTGCGTGTTCGTGTTTGCAGAGCTTGCAGCTCGCGTCCGGGCATTGTGTTGAACTTATTCTGTTTAAGTGCACTGGGTTTCGGAATATTCTGGTTTGGAACCTTCTCCAATCTGTCTCTTGAGACCTGTCGAGTTGTTTGCGGTGTTGTGGGTATGTTTCTCTTTGTTTCGTATAGTGTGTCAGCATGTCGTGGTACGTGACCAGTCTGTCCCTGTTGTCTCGTATCGCTACTCTGTTGTCGTCGCCTCCCCGCTGTCCTTCCTCTTTCCCTGGGGGTTGCGGTGTGTTGGGCTGTCACGGTCCGAGCCGCAGTGGGTTAGTTCTCGCGCGGCTCGATGGGCCTTCTCGTGAGGTTGGGAGGGCCATTCATGGTAACTTCTCCCATATGTGCCGGGATCCATTTGAGGTATTTGGGTGTAATTTTTGCCGTTTTTAAAGTCTTCTGCTCTGCGGCTCAGTATTTCGGCCGCCTCGGTGGAGACCCAGCCTTTTTTGAAGTTCCTAATAGCCATCTTCGAGTCGCTGATTATTGTTCTGTATTGTTGCCAATCGTTGATTACAGCCAATGCGATTGCCGTTTCTTCCGCTGCCTCCAACGATCTGGTCCTTACGGAGCCCGCAGTCATGGTCTTTGCTTTCGTGCATACGGCCGCCATTTCGAAGAGGGAGTTACCTTTGTCAGCACCGACACCACTATTGTCGTCCCGGTTTCGGGGGTACCGCGTGGCGTCTACGAAGAGCACCCCCTCCCGCGCGCCGTGGCTTTTGAGAATCGTTTTCATGCGGCATTTTCTTGTCTCGACATTGTGCACGGGGTGCATGTTCTTCGGGATATTTTCCGTGTTTATTGCGGCTAGGACGTCTGGGTGAATCTGCGTCTTGGGGCCGTTCATTCCGTGGTAGTTCATGCCGATCTTTTCCATGATTTCTCTGCCCGCCTTGGTTCCGGAAAGTATTTCCAGTTGCGCTATCCTCTGTGCTTCCGTGATTTCCTCCAGCGTGTTATGTACCCCGAGTTGTAGTAACTTTTCGTTTCTTGTGCATTAGGAGAGACCCAGTGCTGTTCTGTAAGGTTTTCTAATGAGCGCGTCGATCTTGTCTTTCTCAAACTTGTTCCAGTGGACGAACGCCGCCACGTACGCGACGTGGCTGATCGCGCAGGCCTGAACGCGTACGACGTTTGTTTCTTTAATGCCCCTCCTGTTGTTGGAGACTCTGTATTAGCCGAATGGTCGCCGCGACTTTGTTTTCCAGGCGTGTTATAGTTTCCGTCTTTGTTCCCCTGGCTTCGATCCAGAGACCCAGGACTCTAATCTTTTGAAGCGTGGGTATCTCCGTGCCTTTTTTAGTGGTTAATCTGATTCCCTATTTGTGTAGTTCCGCTACGTCTCTGGACGGTTTGCCGAGCCTCCTGGGGCGGTAGAGCAGCAGTTCCGATTTCTCCGGCGAACATTCTAGTCCGGTGCCCTCCAGATGATTTTCGATTGCCTCCAACGCCCCTTAAAGTCTGTTCTCTATATCGCCCTCGCTTTCGTTTTTCATGGTCCAAATCATAATGTCGTGTGCATAAACGGTGTGATTAATGCCTTCTATTCGCTCCAGTTTTTCCGATAGTCCGATCATGACGAGGTTGAAGAGCATCGGTGACACGACGGACCCTTGCGGTGTGCCAGCGCTGCCCATGTCCACCTGGATACTCTCCTCCTCGTCCAGTCTGAGTCTGGCTCTTCTTCCCGTAAGGAAATTTCGGATATAGTTATACGTTCGTTCGCCCAGGCCGACTTGCGCGATTCTTTCGAGGATGGCCGTGTGCTTGACTCTGTTGAAGGCCTTCTTTAGATCAAGTCCAAATATTGCCCTGAATCCCCGCCCCGTGGTGTCTATGACTTGCTCCTTGAGTTGTATCATGGCGTCTTGGGTAGAGAGCGCTCTTATGAAGCGAATCGTGTTGCTGTGGTACAGGTCGTTTGACACCAGGTAGCCGTTAACTCTACTCAGGCAAGCGTACTCCATCACTTTACCAACGCAGGAAGTGAGTGAGATCGGCCGCATGTTCTGTATTTCTAAGGATTTACCCGCCATGGGGATGAGAATCACGTCGGACCTCTTCCATTCATCGGGTATCTCGCGGTCCGCCAGCACCCGTAGATGTAATCTGTCAATCGGCTCGTTGCCTGCTCGTCCAGGTTCCGGAGCATCTTGTTGGTCACTTTGTCGGGGCCCGGAGCCGACTTGGTCTTGATGGTCTGCAGCACCGCCTTGATTTCTTGCTGGGAGAAATCTATATCGAGGTCTTCGTTGGGGGAGCCCGAGTAGTTCCGATGTTCAACGGCTGGAGGTCTCTCAAGGTACAGCTTGACGATTTCATCACCCATTTCACGGATGTTTCCTTTGTACTTGTGTCTGAACTTGGTCATTTCCGCTTTCGTCGCTGTCTTCGTTCCCGACGGGCCGAGCAGGTGCTTGAGGGTCTTCCACGTCTTGCCCGTGTTGATGTTGCCGTCCGTGGCGTCGCGTATCTCCTATATGGCGTCGCATACCTCGTCCCAATCCTGATTGCATAACTGGGCGCAGTGTGCTTCGATGTTCTTGTTTAGTTCCGCGATTTTGCGCCTTAGATTTATATTGTATTTTTGCCCTTGCAGACGTTTCTGTATGGATGTTTTGGCTTGTACGAGGTGCGCGAGCCTGCTGTCCATCCGCGGAGAGTGACCACCACCGTTGTCGCCGTCTTCGTGTTCGCGTTGAGCCTCCCAGTCGCCCCACTCCATCTCGGTCGTGGCCTTTTCTACGTCTCCTAGCAGCTCTCCGTTCCATTCCTCTATGTTTCTTACGGGTCCGTGTTCTTTTTCGTCTCTGATTTTGCGGAATTTGTCTCAGTCTACTAGCCGGAACTTATGTTTGATTCCCTTCGTGTCGCGGACCTCTCCTAGGGCTATAATGAGTATCCTGTGATAGCTCCCCAGGTCCTCGAAAGTATGCTCCCAGGTGATTTTCCCGGCTCTCCTGCACAGTGTTAGACAGGCACGTACCCAGGATATATGTTCGGGGGAGGGGGGCGGGCCACCACCTCCATCATCATCATCATCATCATCATCATCATCATCATCATCATGTTTTATGTGCACTGGAGGACGAAGGCCTCTCCCTGCGATTTCCCATTACCCCTGTCCTGCGCCGACCGATTCCAACTAGCGCCCGCGAATTTCCTAATTTCAACGCTCGACCTAGTGTTTTGTCGTCCTCGATTGCGTTTCCCTTCTCTTGGAACCCATTCTGTAACCCTAATGGTCCAACGGTTACATAACCGGCGCATTACATGACCTGCCCTCTTGATGTCAATTTGAATATCGTCTATACCCGTTCGCTCTCTGATCCAAGCTGCTCTCTTTCTCTCTGTTAACGTTATGCCTAGCAATCTTCGTTCTATCGCTCTTTGCGCTCTCCTTAACTTGCTCTCAAGTCTCTGCCCCATATGTCAGCACTGGCAAAATGCACTGATTGCACACCTTAGTTTTCAATAATAATGGTAAGTTTCCAGTCAGGAGCTGGCAATGTCTGCCGTATGCGATCCAACCTATTTTTATTCTGCTGTGAATGTCCTTCTCATGATCAGGCTTCCCTATGATTAATTGACCTAGGTAAACGCACTCCTTCACAGTCTCTAGTGGCCGACTGGTGATCCTGATCTCTTGTTCCTTTGCCCGGCTATTTATCATTATCGTCATCTTCTGCATATTAATATTCTACCCCACTCTTACACTCTCTCTGTTAAGGTCTCCAATCATTTGTTGTAACTCGTCTGCATTGTTGTTGAATAGAACAATGGTATCGGCAAACCGAAGGTTGCCGAGATATTTGCCGTCGATCTTTACTCCTAAGCCTTCCCAGTTTAATAGCTTGAATTTTAATAGCTTGAATTCTTCTATGCACGCTTTGGAGAAATTGTGTCTCCCTATCTGACCCCTTACTCTATAGGTATCTCCCTACTTTTCTTGTATAGAATTAAGGCAGCTGTAGAACCTATGTAGATATTCTTACGCGAAGGACGAGTCAGCAAAGAGGAGGAGGAGGAAAGAACTTTTTTGTGTGCCCTGCGAGTTGGTGGGGAGGGCCAAAGGCCCCGCCTAGGCGACGGCCAGGAGTTCTTGGGTCCTGGCGGCATCCTCGGCCCACTGGACGGCCCATAATTGATCTTCGAGGGCGGGGCTGAGCAGCGCGGCTTCCCAGCGCGTGCGAAGGCTGCTGCTAGAGGCCGCGTTTTCTTTATTGTTATTTAGCCCTCGGCATTCCCATAATATATGCTCCAGAGTGGCTCTGGATTCACATGTTTTGCATTTGTCCGTAGGATATACATCCGGATATATGATGTGCGAGAGCGCAGGATTCGGATACGTCCTAGTTTGTAACTGTCGCCATGCGACAGACTGCTTTTTTTTTCAATTTTGCGTGAGGTCGCGGGAATATGCACCTCTGTAACCTATAATGTTTCGTAATGTCATTATATGTTGTCATTCTGTCCTCCCACTCCCACTCATTTACCGCACCGTCACGTCCGGAGGGTGTCGGGGCGTCACTTGCGACTACGGCTCCGTCCGTAAGCCCTCGAGCCGCGTCATGTGCCGCCTCGTTGTTGCCGTCCTCCGCGAGGGTGTGAGCGGGTGTCCAGGTGATGTATATCTTTCTTTTGTAACTTTTCCCACCTGCAAGAAGAATTCGTAGTGCCTCCGGGGAGATTCGGCTGTTGGCAAAGTTTCTTATTGCCGTCTGAGAGTCGCTATCACGGTTGCGTTAGTCTGAGCTGCTGCGAGCGCTATGGCTACTTCTTCAGCTATCTCGTTACTTGTGGTGCGTATCGTCGCGCATGTCTTGCACCGTTTATCCCTATCGATTACGGCTGCCGTAAATCCCCGTCTGCGACTGTATCGAGCCGCGTCTACGAACACTGCGTCCTTGTCGCTGCCGAATTTCTTCTGTATTTGCTTCGCTCTGTTTTTTCTTCTGCCCTCATTGTGTTCTGGGTGCATGTTCTTTAGTAAGGGAGGTATTACCAATTTTCCTTTGTCTCTCTCGGGATGTCCACCTTGACACCATGCTGTGTGTGGTAACCTATGTCTAATCTCTCTAGGATGTGCCTGCCTGCTCTAGTCTTAGAGAGGCGTTCATATTGTGCCGTACATTGCGCTTCAATGAGCTCGTCTATAGTGTTGTGTAGGCCTAATTGCAGCAACTTGTCCGTGCTGGTGCTGATCGGTAGTCCTATGGCTAGTTTGTATATTTTCCGAATGAGGCATTCTAGTTTGATCTTTTCCGCGACCTGCCATTTTAAGTACGGCGCTACGTACACTATTCTACTTATTACGAAGGCCTGTATTAACCTGATCGTGTTTTCCTCTTTCATCCCGCTGTGTTTATTTGTTATCCTTCTGATTAGCCTCATGATTTGAGCTACAGTTCCCTCCAGTCTTCTGAAGGTTTCTCCGTTGTTGCCCTTGGCTTCAATGAGGAGCCCCAATATCCTGATCCTATCGACCTTCGGTATGGGTTTCCCATCGGCCGTCTTTAACTGTATCTCCTCTCTATGGGTGAGCTCTTCCCTGTAGTTGCCTGGCTTGCGACCTCTGCGAGTCGGTCTGTACAGTAACAGCTCCGATTTCTCTGCTGAGCATGTTAGCCCTGTCCCCTCTAGATATTTTTCGATTGTTTCGACCGCTGTTTGAAGCGTTTGTTCTATCTGCCCGTCACTTCCGTTTCTCACCCATAGGGTGATATCGTCTGCGTATAAGGTATGTGAAGTAACGGAACGTAGCCGGCGGGTAGTGGCAGATCAAAGAGCGCTTTATTGCTTGGTGTCGTTAGTTTTATAACGAAACAGAAAAGGTCACATGACTGGACATGATAGCAAGAGTGCGACACGTGTAATCCGTCTTGCTCATGCTATACATCAGCACGCGGGCTTGATAACGCTACATCACGCGTGCTCGATAACACTACATCCCTTCCCCCTAAGCTGGAGTAAGTGAGACGGTCTGGGGGCTTCCGTAGGCGAGTCGAACGACGTGGTGGCTGTTGGTCTTCGGCTTGAGAGCCGACAACCCGTGCGTCCGAACCTCCATGAGCTGCAGCCCGCTCGGCGCTACACTGAGCTTCGTCGCCGGTGTGGACTTCGCTCGGCTTGCTAGGTGACGACCCTGTGCCGAGCCGTGGCCGGAGTTGGTCTACGTGGTGCCGCTGCGGTCCCTCCGGTGTTTCCAATGTAACCATGCGTGCTCCCGTCGTGGACACTACTGTCGCCGGCATCCACTTCCGAGCAGACTGAAACTGGCGTGACCATACTTGCCTGCCAGGTTGATGCCGTGTTGGTGTTGTTGCTGCTCCTAGAACAGGTTCACCGGAACAATCATTTTCTGCCACCTTTTTGTCTGTCAGTGAAGCTGTCAGCCTGGTTCGGGGACGGAAGCCCAACAGCAGTTCGGCGGGCGATTTTCCCCCTTCCAATGGTGTCGTTCTATAACGAAATAAAAACTTGATTAGTCGCTCCTGCAATGTACCTGCCGGATTCTTCCGAAGCCCTTCCTTTACTGTCCGTACAGCCCGTTCCGCCAAACCGTTTGACTGAGGATGGTATGTGGCTGTTCTGATGTGTTTCACTTGGCTTTCCTTTAAGAAACAGGACAGAGTGGCACTTGAAAACTGTGGTCCGTTATCAGACACTAAGCAGTAGGGCAGGCCAAAACGTGCGAAAATACCTTGAAGTACTTGAATGGTCGTTTCCGCTGTGGCGGTCTTCAAAGGTATGGCCTCAATCCACTTCGTCTCGGCATCCACCAACACAAAAACTTGGAAGCCACTGATAGGGCCCGCGAAGTCCATATGCAACCTGTACCATGGTTTGTTGCTCGCCGGCCATGGAGACAGAACTTCCGCAGCCGGCATGGGCCAACATTGTATACACTGAGGGCAGCTTTTAACCAACACTTCGATGTCCCTATCTAGTCCAGGATACCAAAAAAGCGCTCGCGCAGTGCGCTTCATGGCACTGATACCGGGGTGACTTTCGTGCAGTTCCTTTAGCATGCATCGTCCCGCCGCGTCTGGCAGCACTACTCGATGGCCCCAGTAAAGCAGATCGTGACAGGCCGTGAGCTCGTTACGGCGAGAAAAGTACGGCATCAGGTGTTGCTGTGCCACCGATAACTGCCGCGGCCAGCCATGTGTGATCCACCCCCTGATCTGATGCAGCGTATCGTCCGATCGGCTCAGTTCCGCTAAGTGCTGAGCGGAAAGGGTCATGGAATTTAGGCTCCGCGTATACAGCACGTATTCCATGGGTTCTTGCCCTCCTCGGTCACCTAAGCACGGCAGTGGAAGGCGACTGAGAGCGTCTGCGTTAGCATTTAGCTGTCCTTGGCGGTACTCGAGGTCATAATGGTAAGCCGACAGTAGCAATGCCCATCGTTGAATTCTCGCTGCTGCCATTTGCGGTATCGGCCTCTCCGGGTGAAACAGTCCTGTCAATGGTTTGTGATCCGTCACCAGAGTAAAATGCTTCGCCAACAGGTAATCTCTAAACTTAGTAACGCCGAACACCAAAGCCAATGCTTCTTTCTCCAATTGCGAGTAATTCCGTTCAGCAGGTGTCAGTGCCCTCGAACGGAACGATATGGGATAGTCTGTATTCCCAATTCGGTGTGACAGCACCGCGCCAACTCCAACTGGCGAGGCATCGCATTCAAGCCGCAACGGCTTTTCGGGGTCGTAGTGCACGAGTAGTTCCGCTGCCACCATAGCTCGCTTGGCTGCCTGGAAGGCTTTCTCGTGTTCGGCTTTCCATTGCCATCGAACTCCTTTAGCCAGCAGCCTATAGAGTGGGACTAACGTGGTTGCAAGGTTAGGTAAAAACTTGGCGTAATAAGTGAGCAATCCCAAAAAGGATTTTAGCTGGCTCACCGTCTCCGGCCTTGGTGCGTCGGTGATGGCTTCCATATTCTCAGGAGGGTGCAGGCCAGTTGCGTCGATCTTGTGGCCCAGAAACGAAACTTGCTTCTCGCGGAACCTGCATTTGTCACGGTTCAACTTGAGTCCATTGTCGCGCAGCCGCTCGAAGACTTGCCGGAGAGTTGAGCTGTCGTTCTGCTTTTCGGCTATAATGATGTCATCCAAGTACACCTTGACGCGCGGCAGGCCTTGCAGAACGGACTCGAGGCGGCGCTGGAACAAAGCCGGAGCCGATGCAATTCGGAACGCGAGGCGGTTGTATGCAAACAACCCTTTGTGTGTGTTCAACACGGCCATTTCTCGTGCCTCGTCGTCCAGTGGAAGTTGATTATACGCATGCCGCAAATCCAAAGTGGTGAACAACTCCCCCCGTACAAAGATGCGAAGATGTCCTCAATTTTCGGTAACGGGTACTGTTCCAGATGTGTCGCCTGATTAACGGTTAGCTTGAAGTCGCCGCACAGTCTAATATCACCGTTTCGCTTCACTACGGGCACGACGGGCGTAGCCCACTCGGAAACTCACTGGTGAAAGCACTCCCTCCTGTACTTGGCGGTCAATTTCGGCAGACACCTTTTCCCGAAGCGCGTACGGCACTGGTCGAGCCTTGAGAAAGCGTGGTACAGCGGCCTCCTTTTTGTGTAGTTTCACGGGCGGCCCCTTGCAACACCCCAACTTCTCCTCGAAAATTTCTGGAAATTTAGCCAGAAGTTTCGCTGTCGCTGCGTCGCAGTGAACCACATTTACGCTCTGCGGCGCGCATTCTTCCAGTAGCGGTATGCCAGCACTCCGAAAGGCTTGGATGGTGTTCCGGCCGCACAACAGAGGCCCGTCGCAATCCACTACCACCAGCGAGCTGTCTACTTGCGTATTATCGCATTCGACTTTCATGGCCACTCGGCCAAGGACCGGTAGAGGCCCCAGGAAGCATGTCAGCCGCAGTGAAGTTTTCTCCAGTGTCGGCCACCATCCGCGATGGTTTTCAAATACCGTCCTTGGAATTACGCCGATAGTGGATCCTGTATCCACCAACATGCGCAGTTTTCGGCCTTCCCAGATGAAATCCCTTTCGAATGGCCGTGCGGACTCGTTACTACTGTAGCTGTGAGTCATCACCAAAGCGTAGAGCATTTCTTCTCCGCTTTCGTCACTGCCGTCTAGCTCTTTCACAGCGTACGTGCCTGAGGGGTTAGCGCGACCACTAGAGCACATCCTTGCCAGGTGTCCCTTCCTGCCGCACGTCGCTTTCTTGTGTCTGCACACTTCGGAAACATGAATCGAGCCACATCTCGGGCATTGCGTAGCCTCGGTCATGGATCCATGTCCACGTCCGGACTTCTGCGGATTTATCCTGTGCTTCTGTATGAAGTTCGCAGCACCGTTGTCGTTGAACCTCCTCTCTTGCATAGCCCGGACATATGTTTCTGCGGTTTCCGCTGCTAGAGCGAAAGCTTGGGCCTCCGCCAAGGTCAACTTCTTCTGAGACAACATGTGTCGTCGAGCTTGTTCATCACGGATTCCGCAGACAATCCGATCCCTCAACATGCGATCCAAAAACTTGTCGAAACTGCAATCTTTTGCAAGACGTCTCAGGTCGGTTATGTAGTCCCGTACCTTTTCGCTTTCCGCTTGGTTCCGCATGAAAAAAGCATAGCTTGCTGCTATCTCGTTGACTTGGGGATCGAAGTGGTTGTCCAGGTGCTGTACGACGGCCTCATAGCTCAGGTGGTTCACCGATTCTGACTGGCACTGGCCTTGAAGTACGCGAACCACGTTGTCACTTAGTGCTGACACAAGAAGCGCACGCTGTTTCCCTGGATCTGTGATGCTGTGGCCCTCAAAAAAGGCTTCCAAACGGACCCGGTAAGTGTTCCAGCTACTGGTGGTGTCGTCGAACTCAGGTGGCCTGGACGTCATCGTGCAGCCGGTCCTATCCCATCTTCGTCGCCACTGAAGTAACGGAACGTAGCCGGCGGGTAGTGGCAGATCAAAGAGCGCTTTATTGCTTGGTGTCGTTAGTTTTATAACGAAACAGAAAAGGTCACATGACTGGACATGATAGCAAGAGTGCGACACATGTAATCCGTCTTGCTCATGCTATACATCAGCACGCGGGCTTGATAACGCTACATCACGCGTGCTCGATAACACTACAGTATGATTTAGACCGTCGATTTCTTGTAGCTTGGCTGGCAGCCCGATAAGCGCCAGATTGAATAGCATCGGTGATAAGACCGAGCCCTGTGGCGTACCTGCGCTGCCTATCTCGATATCCTCCGAAACTAGGTCCGCTATCGTGATCTTTGCCTTTCTGTCCGTTAGAAAATTGCGTACATAATCGTACGTGCGTTTTCCCAGTCCTAGTTCGCCTACTCTATCAAGTATCGTTGCATGTGTTACGTTATCGAAGGCCTTTTTTAGGTTCAACCCGAGAATTGCCTTTGTCGATCTGCCCGAATCGTCTATGATTTGATGTTTTAGTTGTAACAGAGCGTCCTGCGCTGAGAGGTTTCTCCTGAGTCCTATCATCGTGGGCGGGAGCGCGCCGCAGTCTTCGAGGTAGGTGGTCATCCTAGCTAGGACCACGTGCTCCATGAGTTTCCCCACGCAAGAAGTGAGAGATATGGGTCTCAAGTTCTCAATTTGCAGTCGCTTGCCCGGTTTAGGTATTAACACGATTTGTGCCGTCTTCCATTGCTGCGGAATCTGCCCTGCCTCCCAGCATTCGTTAATATATTCGGTTAACTTAGCTATAGACTCATCGTCCAAGTTCCTTAGCGTTTTATTCGTTACACCGTCTAGTCCGGGTGCCGACTTGGTATTGAGTTTCTGCAGGGCTGCCCTGACCTCTGACTCGCCGATTTTGCTGTCTAATTCGTCATTTACCTGCCCTGTGTAGTCAGGGTGCACGACGGGCAGCACTTGCGAGATGTATCTTTTCTCGATTTCCTTGAGGAAGTCCTGCTCTGTCCCTCGGTACGTTTGTATTAGCCGATTTATATTTTGCCTATGTGCCGACTTTGTCCCGTCCGGGTCTAACAAATATCGAAGGATGATCCACGTTTTTCCCATTCCTATCTGACTGTCCATGTTGTTGCATTTTTCCTCCCACTGTTGTTTGCATAGCTGCTGGACGTACTTTTCTATGTCCCTGTTCAATTTGGCTATCTTTCTACGAAGCGTCCGGTTGTGTTTTTGTTTTTTCCATCTCCGTTGCAACCCTGCCTTAGCTTCCCACATGTGTAGAAGTTTACTGTCTACGTTCTCTAGATGCGCCTCCGGCGGGACCATTTTCGTAGCTGCCGCCACATCTCCCGTTAGTTTTTCGGTCCATTCCTCAATACCTCTTGTCGTGTCGTCGGCCTCCGCCCTTATATTCCTGAATTTGTCCCAGTTGACAATCTTAAGTGGTCTACGCTTTGTCTTGCGCGGTCCTGCCCTTACCGTTATTTATAGTATATTGTCATCGCTCCCAAAGACGTGTTGCGTATTTGTCCACTGCGCGTCCCGTATGTTCTTGGTGAATGTTAGATCTGGCGTAGTATCCGCGCAAACGCTGGTACCTATTCTCGTGGGAACAGATGGGTCGGTCACGAGGGTCAGGCCTTCCTGCTGCGCGCCTAGCCATAGGTTCCTGCCTTTTTGAGCTTCGATTTTGTAACCCCATGCCGCGTGTTGGGCGTTAAAATCACCTCCGATCACTACCGCTCGGTTGTCCGCTATGGCTAGGGTTTTTTTAAAGAGCGATCGAAATTTATGGTGTCTGCACTTTGGACTGCTATAAATATTTAATACAAAGAGGCTGTCCTTCGTTTTCCGCATGGGTATGAGTTCTAAAAGAATGTGATCAATTGACTTAACTTCCGTGTCATGTTGAACGACCGAGTGATTTCGCTTTACCAACGTCGTTAGCGCCTTCGTCTCCCCTACGGCCCAACCAAAGGACTTGTAACCCGACAATTTTGCCAGCCCATTTGTTTCCTGCATCATTATAATATCCGGGTTTTCTTTGTCTGTAAGGAGTTGTTGCAAAATGTATCGTTTTCGATCGTATCCTCTACAATTCCATTGCCAAATCGTGTATCTAATTCGTCTGTCCATGGCGGCGTTACAGGTTCTCCAATCCCTCGGCGGGTACGGGGGGCCTAGTGTACGCCTTAATGGCCGTCTTAACCGGTCCCCCCCTACTTGTTTGCGGTCCCCATATTGCTAGTTTGGCTTCCAAATCAGCCATCATTTGTTGCACTTGCTGTAGTATCGCCTTTCCTAGCGCCTCCATCTTTGCCTCTATCTTTGCCTCTATCTTCGCCTCAAGCCTCACTTCCAGTTCTTCTAGTTTAGTTTCAAATTTTGTTTCGTTCTGTTGGATGCTGGTTTCGATTTTCTGTTCAAATTCCTCCTGTCTTCCTTGGAGCGTCGTGGCTGGCTTGGGTTTCTTTACTCCGGTTTCAATCGGAGCGTTCTCGGTCTTACGTTTAATGGCGGTGAGGGCTACGTCCTCTTCCATTGCTGTCTCTTTTTCCTCCCTTATAACTCGCGAGCTTTCCTCGTTGCGTGACACTTTCCCGCTCCTCAAACGGTCGTTCTCTTGCCTGAGTTTTTTAATTTCATCCATGAACGCAACATTGCTCTGCCTGATTTGCGCCAATTCTTTCTCTAGCGTCCTAACTCTATTTTGAAAAGCAGCCTCTGCCTCCGCACGCGCCCCGGAAGCCGCGTCCTCCCAGCTCACCTGTAAGGGTCCCGCGGCGTCGTTGACGTTGCTCTTTCCTTTTGGGCTCTGCGATCTTCCTCCCCCCTGTGCTCTGGTAGATTCGGTATTACTGGTCTTGGATCTGGATCTCGATCTGGACCGCGATCTTGATCTGGTTCTATTCGACGTCGAGCGGCCCCTTTCCCTTGCCTGGAGCTTGGGGAAATCTTCTAGTCCAGATCCGGCCTTTGTCCGATATTCCGACCGCTGTCTCCAGTCTTCCCGTCCTGGCCTGTACAGTCTTTCAGCTTCCCTTTCGTGGTACATCGTTGCTTCTTCCTCTCGTCTGACTCGCTCCCAGCGGCGCCTCTTTACCAAATACGGTAACTTGTATCTGGCATTACATCGGCGATCTGCCGTAGGATGGTCTTTGCCGCAGAGCTGGCACTTCGCTTCGCACTCGTGGTCCTGTGGCGGGTTCTCCATGCCGCAGCCTCTGCATATCCTGCTGTTCGGGTTCGGGCAGACATCGGCTCTGTGTCCAAGGAGTCCGCACTGGTAGCATATGTCTATTTGCTTCCGGTATAGTGAACACTTGACCAGTGCCCTTCCGTATCTCACGTAGTTTGGGACGTGATGCCCGTCGAAAAGGATGATGAAATTCGTGGTGTTTCCCATCCTTTTGGCCATGAGGACTCTCGGATTCCTTGGTGTTACAAGCATCTCCACTATTTCTCTAGGAGACACCTCGTGCGTTACTCCTCTTGTCACTCCCTTAGATGTATCCTCCGGAGCCGACTCGTACGCGTTGGCTTCGAACTCCTTGTCTCCCATCCTCAGTCGAGTGATAGTCCTGTATTTTTCGGCGCGCTCCTCCGATGGCGTGCTGATCACTAGAACGTTCTGTTTGTAGTTGGCACACACCGTGTCATCTTCCGATTCCTTCCAGGGGATTCCGGCGGCGTTGGCGACGCAGCATTCTAGGCGATTGATCCCATAGTCGGTGACCTTGAAGCTGTCACAGATTATATTTACAACAACGGTTGCAGCGCTGACCGGTTAGATTCACAGCACGAGCCCAGTTCATTCTTCCTCCTCTTTTCTGGAGTGATGGCGCCCATGCGCATCGTTCAAACAAACAAATACCACACGCATGTAGCAATACTTTCCAAGCTATTTACGTAAGCGTTCTGTATTCCTTGATTACGTAGTGCCTCTATGACTGCTGGTATCTCTACTGAATCAAATGCATTTTCGTAATCTATATAAGCCACACAGAGAGGCTTATTGTACTCTGCAGATTTCGCGATAACCTGATTGATGACATGGATGTGATCCATTGTAAAGTATCTCTTCCTGAAGCCAGCCTGTTCCCTTGGTTGACAAAATCCAGTGTTGCCCGTATTCTATTGGATATTATTTTGGTAAATATTTTATATATTACCGGGAGCAAGCTAATGGTCCTATAATTTTTCAATTCTTTAACGTCTCCTTTTTTGTGAATTAGTATGTCTGCATTCATCCAGTTTTCTGGGACCCTTGCAGTCGATAGACACTTCGTATAAAGAGCCGCCAGTCTTCCAAGCATTATGTCTCCTCAATCTTCGATTAAATCGACTGTTATTCCACCTTGTCCTCCTACTCTTCATCGTTTCATGTCTTGTAGGGCCCTTCTGACCTCATGACTAGTTATAGGAGAGTTTCTGTATCCTGTTCATTACTGTTTCTAAGTGAGGTATCGTGACTCCTCTAGGTACTGTATACAGGTCAGCTTAGAAATTTTCCGCTGCTTTTAATGTATCTTCGAGATTGTTGATATTATCATTCTCATATTTTAGTGCATACATCATGGTTTGTCTTATGCCAGGTTTCTTTTTTAATGATTTCAGGCTGCGTTCATTTTTCACGGCTTCTTCAGTCTTTCTCACGTTATAGTTTCGAATATCAGTTATTTTCGCCTTGTTGATCAGTTTTGACAATTCCGCGAATTACGTAACGCTGTGCGGCCGCCAGTCCTATACAACCGCTTAGAGTGCAGGACTCTGCGATTCTAGACGTACTGCGCTCACCGCGAAAAGTTAGAAAAACACCCACACAAGCACAGCAGAGAAGTACTGGCTACGTGAGGCGGTTCGACCGATAACTGTAGAAGCGTCATTCAAAACAAGTAATTGTTCTCCACTACCGGCGGCGTTTTCTCTACTTCCTTTTTAAATAAAAAGATGTTGATCCTTAAATATTCTCATAAACAACAGTTAACTTTTTTATTATTCACTTTTGCTTGCAGTTTGGTTATTGCCTTGGCTCTCTCCCTTAGCAGATCGCTTAATTTCTGAACTCCTTGCGATTTTTGTTTCCAGTTGCCAATTTTGCACGAAAAGTGCTATGCAATTAGGGAAAAACAGACGAGGTAACGGGTGACAGTCATCTTGCTTATGGGTTTAAAGGTTATTGCAGGGTTTCATGATGGACGCTCTTTCACATTATTCTATTTCCCACCTTATCTAACCCATATCACGTGTATATGGTTCCGGGCATCTGCCAGGGTCGCGGCGAGCCGTACCTCAAGGAAACAATGAAGCAAAGGGATAAGTTAAGCGCAATTGGCGTTTTCTCCGGCCGCAACTCGTTCCGTGAGAGTACAGACCAGCTGAGTAACAGCCGCATCCCTCTCCTGGTCCCAGGATCAGCCTAAACAAAGAAGGCTGAACTTACAAAAGCAACAGCTATGCGCGTGACGGTTGAATAGATGGTGACAACTGAACGCATCTCGAGTTAATCGCACGCGTGCGGAATCTATGAGAAAACTTTCCTTCACATTACAAGAGATGCCGATAACTACCGCCATCTAAAAGGAGTGAAAAAGGCAGCACAATGCTGACCGATGAACAGCTGCCAAGTCTCAACATTGATCTGGCGGCGCTTTAGGAATGTGTGAGGAGTGGTGGCGTGGGTGGGGAGGGGGGGGAGGGGGTATGCCACTTGATTTCGGGGGGGGGGGGGCGGGCCCCCCCGGCCCCCCCCCCCTGGGTACGTGCCTGCCCCGAAGTAGAGTCGGGTAGATCGGGCGTTTCCCGAGCTCAAGGGTACAGGACAAGCGCGCAAGCCGAACGTGCGACTCGCTCTCGGAGGAGGAAATTGCCGATGCGAAACCACGTTGCGATGATTCGCCTATGCAAAGCTCCCGGCGCTGCCGGAAAAACCGGCGGACGTGCCGGCGGGACGAGCGTTCGTCGAGACGCCAGCATGCAGTGGCCTAGGTTGCCAAAGTTACCGTGGGCCGTCGCCAACAGCAGCAACGCGGCGCTGCGATGACGTTTCAGTCTCGATGACTGCTCCGACGACAGGGCTCGGAGCGCCTCAGAGCGCTCCCATAGAGAAAGAAATTCAACAAGAGGGGACACTCTTCAAAAACTGACAACAGGAAACACGTCACGCCTAGTTCCAACAACATCCGTTAGTTGACGCGAGCATCAGAAAAAAAAGAATGTGAAATAAACTTCCAGACAACGTTTTATTTTTTTTTATTCCTTCCCACTAAAAGTGAAAAACTTTTGCGCGTAAATGAACTTATAGTTTGCAACTTTTTGCTGCGTTGCCTAGCAACAAGCTAGCGGCACGCCAGACACGCGTGCATACGTCATGCGCCAGACAAGCCGCAGCAGTGAGCGAGGCCGGTCGTACGTGCGAAGCTCGCGTGCTCGGCGACCCGTCTGTTTTGGACATGGGCGTCTTGCGCTGGAGTTTGAGGTATAGTAGCGGCGCCTGGTGGCGGCGCGGGAACCGACAACTGGGTCGTACCAGCTTGGGTCGTATTAAGCCCTGGCTGTGGCGAAGCACGTTTCTAGGCCGAGGTTTGCGTCGATTCGCACTTTTTTCTGCCCTGTTGCGAGTGCGAAAAGGCTCGTCAATTCTCACAGACCATGCCGACCACGCTGCGAGCTCGCCGCAGCCTATGCTGCGGCGAGCTCGCAGCATAGGCGGACTCTCCGAAAACGGACTCTCCGTGTGCCGTAATGCTGGGAGCAGAAGGAATCATCGGTGACGCCTATCCGGAGAGACCTAGCCCAGCCTCGAAAAGGCGTCACCGTCATTACTTCTGCGTCGTGGGCTGCCATGAACAAGAAGGCCTGAATCCCAACATCAGATTCTACCGTTTTCCTTCAAGGCCTCATGAAGTGGAGCGACGGGCGTAGTTTGTCGCGCTAAGTAAGCGAAACTTCGCGCCATGCTGACTGCTTCGCCTGTCTTGAAGCTTGCTTGATTATCTGCGTTCTAAATTTCGGTCTTTTGCACCTGCAGTCCCGACAGCAGACCGACGTAGCAGCAGGCATGGGGGATAATTCACGATTCGAGACCCGGCCACAGCGATTAACAATTCGACCGATGCGAAGTGGCGAAATGACCAGGTGTGTGCAAATGACCACAAATGGCCGGGCTGATTCGGTGACAATTCACTACCCCACTACGAGCAGCACAGGTTAGAGAGTTAAATGTGCTCATACTTGACCTCAAGCCAGCATATTGAGGCAGCGCAGCAAGGTAGTATTGATTACAGCAGATCGATGTTTGAGTGCTGTCATTAAAAGTTACGTCAAGCGAGCTGCGCAGGAGCTCGCGCTGCAGCGCGATTCGCACGTACGTGCGAGCTCATATGCATTGCATCAGTTATTATCATTTACTAAAAGGGACAGATGGCCGCTACTACAACGCAGGCATAACTACTTGTTTAGCGGCACGCAGTCAACAAAGATTGCAGGAGGCCCGCCGTTTCGCGGCATGTCGAAAGACCGCTGCCTTCGCGGCGCGTACGATCGTGTGTTCGAGCAGTTCCGTACACATGATGTCTGCCTATCGCTGCTGTGGATTCATTTATAGCAAGCATTTCCTCGTGTTTGTGCGCCTGAATCTAGCAGCTAGCGTGCAAACTTTACCTGAAGTTCCACTTCGTACGCGACTCGCTTCACTTGTGATTGACACCGCGCTAAAACTTCGCCGCTTAATTCTTGAAAGGCGTACATGTATTCGGCACTGCATAATTCCTTGCCTTTACGCAGCGTGCCGTCCCTGAAAAAATCTTCGGCGCCCGATATTTGTTGCAGGCCGTGATGCAACACAACCGAAAGTGGCGGGTCGATATTGTAGACGTGCTTTCCGTAGCAGGCGACTGAGCTTGGTACGACCTATTTTAGGACAGAGGGCGCTTTTTATCACCTTTTTCGCAGCGCCCCCTGGGCAATGCAAGAGCCCCATAGCCCATGTTTTATGCGAAGCATATTACTAGAGCTCAACCCAGCTCCTTGGGCGCGGCGGTGTCGCCTTCAATACCACGTGACACCGTGCCGTCACGACAGAGGAGAAACGGGGCTCCAACTCGCGCCGTCGCTCGCGGCGTCGCCTTCAAGGCTGACCACGTGACACCGTGAGCTGCTCGTTGGAATGAGAAGCGAAGGTTGCGGCGTGCTACAGAGACTGTTTCTAGGCGGCTTTGCTACGGCGCAGCGACTACGCGCCCCGCATCGGACGCGGTGAGCGTCGAGCAACGCAGCGTTCGGCGCGACAACGAAATGTGCGCCTGAGCAAGCGCCGCACGCTTGAGCCGACGCCGACGACACCGGCTTTTCTGCGACACGAGCTCCTTAACGCTGTCGCGTTAAAATAAAGGCTAGTATGCTTCGCATCCTGGGCTTAACCTTAGCGAAGCCACAGCCATTTTTGGGCTCCCGCCCTTCTCTATGCTTTTCTAAGAGTAACCCTGCTCAGTACCATATCTCTTGTTGAGAACCTTAAAGCAGGTTTTCGCTATGTACTAGTGGGAAAGTTTGGACAAGACCCATTAGAGGTAAACAAGTTCATCTTCCCGCATGCAATTAGGTAAATAACAAAGCATTTTTCGTTTCAGAGATTTTTTGGCATTGTCAGACATGTTGCCGGTGATGGAGGACAGCCAACAGTCCAGCAATTCCTATTTATATATAGGATGCTTTCTGTGAAGAATCTTGTCCAGCCACCCAAGCGATCCTCAGTAGCTGGAGATGGTCCACAACTGCTCCTCAAGCTGCAAGATTTATTCAACAAAGAAAAACCTACTGGGGCCTGTCATGTGAGCAACAATATATTTGGAGCAATGTTTCCTGAACAGAATGAAATCAAGCAGGCCTTTTTATTTCCTTAACTAAGTGTACATGCCATAGTTCTTGTTTCGCATAGAATTATGTGCATGTCCCTTCATTTCTGGCCACATTAAGCTGTATGGGCATCACATGTATGGCAGGACACTGCAATGCATGCATATCAAGAATGGATGCTTTTGCAGCTGTTGATTTAGAAAAGCCATGCTGATATTGATAAAGGCTAGTTGTAATTGTCATGGTAAAGCTGTATAACAATACAAGGCATCCAGTAAATTTGTTGCATTGTGTGCGGGCTGTTGAGCACACCAACAATATGGTATTTGCATTTCAGGCTGATTCTTTGGCTATTCTTCTGGATGAAGTCCTCTTGGAACCTGCAGAAACGGCGGAGGAGGCTTCAGTTCTCTGCCATCAGCAGTCCCCAAAAGAATGCATAATGGATTACCTTGCTGGCTATGTTGCAAAAAAGTTTTCTTCATTGAGCTGCTCAAGCTGTATAAGAACAATGAGAAGTTTTGAACGAGCGGCAACTGGGCTGATTCTTGCCAAATCCAAATGTGGTCTACAAGTGCCTTCCAGCCAGCTAGTCGCTCTCCTCCAAATTGTGGAAGATCATCTGGAAGTGTGCACAGTTGACAAAATTGCCTGTTCTGATGTGTACGTTAATAGTGTGGAGAATGTTTTGATGGACAGTCGTACTGCTACAGCCGCTGTCGGCTGCAAATCACACTTTGTAAGCACCACTGCAGAAGTAGTTCAGTTTTTTCTCAAGACTCGCTTGCATTTTTTCACGAGAGAAAAAAACAAGCAAATGCAAGCAAATGGGCGAGCTTCATGTCCAGCAGGGGGTGGTAGGAAACCAACCAGTTGAAGCGGTACAAGGGAAGCAGTAGGTATCACGATTATCGTGTAAAGGTGACCACTTACAAAAAATTGCAATGCTGATGATGAAGGAGAATAAGGGTGTTGTGAGATCTGATCAGGGCATTGATGACAAAACACATTTGCTTTATTCTTTGTTGCAACCTAATTTGTGTTATACCAAGATAGAGTAGTTCACAGCAATAGCGCCCTTACCCTGACCATCTATGAAAGGTATAGCATTAGAATTCCTTTAAATGCAACTGTTAAAACAGAATAATATGCATTGTTTTATTTTTCCATTGTCCTTTAGTCTTGGCTATTCATGGGCTACAATTCTTCAATTGCACGTACTTTTACGTCTATAAGCTGCTATGAGTAAGAAGGTTATTAGCACACTGTTAGCTACATTTGCATTGTGATTTGCTGAGCAAGTTTTGTGTGCATGTTTAAGTAACAGCTGAAGAAGTAGAAAGGTGGTATCTCTAACAAGCCATTTAAAAAAAAAATGCTGTATTTGTGATGTGGCTACTTGTGTCCGTTTGAGAGTTCTTTAGCCGTGTGTTATGAAATGCTTATGCTTTACACTTTCTTGTTTATATAAACAATCGACTGTGCATTCTGTACATATTGCCATTCGTTTTCTGGTGTTTGTTTCCTGCCTCCCAATGCATACCTCTCACGTTTGATCTTATTTTTTTATGCGTATTATATCAGTGTTATGCTTTTAACAAACTTCTTGCATTGTGAATGGTGGACCATTTATGACCGGACGCCTCTGTGCTATCTGTATTTCGCTCCGCTTATTTTACAGGATAAATAAATGATGGTGCTGGTATTTTGTTTTTGCACACACGTTTTATTTCTTTTCTTAATCGAATTATAAAGTTCTTTTTTCATTTTTCGACCATGATAAGAATATCAGGACCGGTGATTGCAACATTTGAACATATTGTAAATAGTTGCGAATTAAGAACCCAAATACCTAGTCTCGTCGTTTCTGCGTCGAAACCACGAGCAGCGTGAATAAGTGCTGGGCTTACTGACGCTTCTAAACGACTGCTTGCTAAGGCGATTGCCTAATTACAGCTGGTTTCAACTGTGCAGGTCCTAACACTTCAGGTTCGCCTTAATCCTTTGTTAAAAGCCGCACCGAAGACGTTTAGTAGCGAAGTTCGTCTTGCAATAATTCTACCTAAATCTTATTCAGAAATGGCATCGCTTTGCAAGCAATCTTAAGCGCACGGAGCAGCTCAGTTCCCTTTTCTTTGTCATTAAGTATTCTACGGTAGCAACCCTTTGCAATAGCAATTTCTTTTTTTTTTCAATAACAATTTCAGATACTGCCCACAGAGTCCTTTTCTGCCACAGTTTAACAGAACCTGAACAGCTGTGCTCGGCGAACAATCTGGCGCTATGCGCAACGGAGAATTGGCGCTTACTCATCTGGTGATAAGTGGGACCACTGGCGTTTTGTTGCGAATGCGCGGTGTTTAATTTAAGGCAAATATTAAAAAGCGGAGCCCACCGAAGCGTTGAGGCGAACGGCGACGACGAAGAAATCCGGACCGAGACCGCCCGGCCGTGTACAGCGGACGCACTTCGACGGGGGCGAAATGCAAAACAACCGTTTTTTTTAAATTTAGGTGCATTTTAAAGAATTCCAGGTGGTCAAAACTAATCCCGAGTCCCCCACTAAGGCGTGCCTCATAATTGTATCCCGGTGCTGGCTCTTAAAATTCGAGATCTTTCTCTTTTTTTTCGGCCTGAGACCGCCGCAAGCTCCATTTTATGACCGGCTTTTTTTTTTCGTCCCGTGCGCTCATATCATCGCAGAAGACACGCTCAGGCAGTAATTTAATTATATTCAATGTTAAAAATAGTTACGTGAAACTAAAGCGATCGTTGATGAAGTTGAGAAAGCTAGAATACCGAGGCTGCCCCACACACAACCACAGCGGTAGCGGCGTTCGCATGCCCTCTCACGCACGATTGCGCCTCTAGCGGCGGGCGCTGGCGGTATATGAAACTGAGGCGGCAGTTTCGTGACCAGAAAAAACATGGAAGGACTCTGGTGCTACTGAGGCAGTGTCTCATTCTAGAGCTTTCCGCGAGATTTGTTTTCGTGTTACCATGACTGTAGGTCCCTGTTATGTGGTGTACAACTATCTACATTGTTGTGAATAGTACAGCGCAGCTGTATATGGCTAGATTCCAGCGGATCGACCTCAGTAGGCCAAAAAACGTGGGCCAATCCCGAAGACAGTGCAATACCGCACCGACCGGCGCAGGAGGTGAAGCACGCTTCAAGCAATCCGCCTACTTGCAAAAATAAATTTAATATCTTGGGTCCAAATACAACCCGTATCAGATATTAGGCTGATAAGAAGAGATACAACACTTTGACCCGCGTCGGCCATGTCTACGTTCGCACCGCCCTCTCTTTGTCGGCGTTCCAAGCGCTTGCATACCTCCTCTCCTTTCCCCCCGTTCTCCCGTGGTGGCGGCCCCGCCGAAACGTCACGTGTGTCTAGTTTCCTCTGGCTCCTCGGGGCGGCGGCCCCACCGTCCACGCGAATGCATATAAATATCACGGTCAATGAGTCCGTACCTATGTTCAGAATTCTGTGTCACCTCTGTGTCGTATGGTAAACAGTTTCGCTATTCATCCACCCTCGCGGAGTAGAATGGCTCATGATTTTTTTTTATTTAGTAACCCACATACATTTATTTACCTGCAATTGTGTTGCTACTTGTTATATGAGGCGGTAAGAAATTAATTCGAAATACTTTTGTGTTCAGTATATTGCTTCAGAGGATTCATATGCAACTAGAAATTTACTGGAAGAGAAACCGACGTGCCTAATTTTATGTTAATCAAAACCACATGGAGCCAATAAAAAAACAGGTTTGGCACGCACCTTCAGGCTCGAGTCACTTGAAAGGATGAATTACAAGTTCAGCGCCTTTGTGCTCTTTGCAGAGGCTATTTTTTATTAGAAGTGGGAAGTCGGTTTTTGCAGCCTGCAGTTGCTTTCTAGTTATGTATTCTTCCAAATGGCTGTCTCCATGTACTGTTATTCATTCTAGAAAAATCTATCAGGTTGAGGTAACCTGTGTTTTTGCCAACGATTACAGCTTGCTACTTCTGTACTAGTAGTGACAAATTGTATTGAAAAGCTAAAGGTCTTTGTTAAAGATCAACCTTTCAAGTGTTCTGTGAAAACTTGATGGGATTTTTTTTTTACTTGGTTGTAGTATACCACACCATATTACTACAAGTTTCTGCTATTACGATTACTTGAAAGCCTTTTTACCTTTTTCTACATTTCCGATCTGCTGTGTTCGAGAACAACTGCGTTCATTTTCACATTGTCAGTGGCATAATAATTACACCGGTGTACTGTAAGTGTTGCCAATTTGAAAATAAAATCATACTTCATCATATCTGTTTGGGGATCTACTTAAGGTGCAAGAGCTTCCTTTCGCACGTGCTGTGGCAAAGGTTAAGAAAGTGACCGCCGACCTCGGCAACGAAATTGCGATACGTGACGCTGTTGTGCAGGCGTATGCAGATAGCGAGAGTGCTGTGCTCTATCTTCAAGTTTGTTACGCGGCGAAATCAGAATTCATCGACAACGGCGGCCGCGCAATTACGGATATGTATCATAATCTGTTTAGCTCTGGTTCGTACGTTGGATCAGCCATCAAACCAAATAAGTACTTCCAAACCACAAGTGGTAGATCGAACTACCTTCGTGTGCGAAGAGTGGGAACGGCTTGACACGCTCGCTCCTTAGCCAGGTGCCGCAATTTCGCTGCTCCAATCACCGGTTACTCGCGCTGATCTTTTTCCGTTTCCATTGCACAAAGAAAGTAAAGCTAAGCCGCAAAAACAAGAGTGAAACACTGAACTGGATTCTTCACGATGGTTCAAAAACCAATTCTGACAGCAGTTTCGGCGCGATTCTTTTGGTATTTGCAAGCCCCTTTTCTAGACGGGGTGTTTAGCGACGTTTTTAAAACCAGATTTTAGACCTTTTATAAAATGGATTCAAGCCGGACTTTAAGCTAGATATAAGACATTTCTAGAGTATGAGCTTCTATTCCGCGTCTTCTTTTGGACGCTTTCGTTGTCTCGGATGAAAGGTGAAAAAATAACGTAACGTGTCCCTTTTGTGCTACCTGGGTTATTCCAGGTAGCCGCGGGCCATGGTTATCTCCCGTGCCCGTTTGATGAGGCTGCGCTGTCTCATCGGGTCCGTGTCTGATAGCTTGGCCTCCAACTGCTCTTCTGTTAGTGTTTGCGTGTCTACGGTGTCGTTTTTCCCGACACATCGCCGTACAATATGCAATAGGGTGTCTGGAACATTACAGTACATGCAGAAATATGAATGCTGAGTAGGTGAGATTCGGTGCAATAGGATACCGTGGACGTAGCTGTTGGTTTGCAATTCCCTGAGGGTTACAGCCTCTTCCCTAGTTAGGCTGGGATGAGGTGGCGGGTAAGTTCTTCTGTCTAGCCTGTAGTGTTGCAGAATATCACTGTACTTTTGCGGGATCTCCTTGGTGCGTCCTGTGAGAAATCCCGGTGAACCGTGAGCTCGGGCGAAGTCCTCGGCTGCCTCATTCCCCATCAGGGACTAGTGCACCGGAGTCCAAACGATGTATATTTCTGGTGGATTTTTCTTTGCCGTTTCCGCGAGGATTTGTAGGACTTGCCTAGATTCTCCCTTTCTGAAAATTCCGGCAAGCTGCTTGTGAATCTGTGAGTATTATTGCTCCCTCCCCACAGGTTGAGATGGCTAAGGCTATTGCCTTTTCTTCTGCCGTATCTGTTTCTCTTGTTTAGCTGCCGTTCTCTCTTTAACCTTGCTGTCGACGACGCTGATCGCATGAGCCGCAGCTCCTGTACATTTCGCTGCATCGGCGTATCATGTGTCCGGATTTCGGCCATAGGATTTTCGGAGAGTCTCTATTCTGGCTTTTCTTCTTCGTCCATGGTGGTTTGATGCATATTTCTTGGAATGGCGGCTACAGAGATGTACTGTCGAATGTCTCTGGGATTATCGTTTCTCGTCGAGCAGTTGCATAGCTTCGGCATGTGCTAATCTTCTGACTGTTACCCTTCCTGTTTCAATAAGCTCTCTAAAAGGACAATAAATTAAAAAAAGGCCCGAGGACACCTAAGCACTTATGATTTGTGAATGCGAAAGCATTAATGTCCAACTGAACGCCGCTGAGAGCCCCTTCGAGTTAACTCGGCGGTCAAGCGAGCGCGTTGAGACATACATGCTTGGCGCATTTTAATTTGGCCTTAACGAGGCGCAGTTAAACGCTGGCGAGAGCTTGAGCGGACGAGGAACGCGCGGATAACACCGGCTTCCGAGAGCGAGGGTTAAATTATGGAGTTTTACGTGCAACAACCACGATTTGTTTATGAGGCACGCCGTAGTGGGGGACTCTGGATTAATTTTAACCACCTGGGGTTCTTTAACGTGCACCTAAATCTAAGTATAGTAGTGTTCTTTGTATTTCACCCCCCATCGATATGCGACCGCTGTGGCCGGGATTTGATCCCGGGACTTCGTGCTTAGCAGCGTAACACCAAAGCCACTAAGCAACCATGACGGGTCCGAGAGCGAGGGTAACGTGGCGTGGCGGCGATGCCCTCTTGCCTGACGCAAAACCTGGCGCGCGACCCTTCGCCCGCTCTGCGCTGTCGAGGTGCGCTCGTGCCGTGGCGTCGCAGCCAATGGCAACGGAAGCTTAGGTGCCGTTTCGCTGCTACAGACTCGAGACGCGAGGCTTTTTCACTCAATGAGCCATTTCACGCTTTCGCATCAAAAAGAAAAAAAAATCACGAGTTATACTCGCACTATAGCTGAGTTATTTGCAAAGCCCACGGGACACTTTCCGCATTTGCATGCACGCCGCTGCCTATGAAACCATGTTCATGGCCAAATCCCAAGAACCCTCGCTCTCGGACCCGTCGTGGTTGCTTAGTGGCTTTGGTGTTACGCTGCTAAGCACACTGACTGCATAGAAACCAAATGACCTTTTTTTTTATGCGTCAAGAAATGCTCTCCAACCCATAATCTCCTTTCAAGTGACGAAGAAACCCACAAAAATTGGAGGACGCTTAAGCTTCGCCTTCAAGAGTGGGACGCGACAGCGTTCCCGTCGACCCGCCAAGGGGTCGACAATGCGCTACGGCACAGCGATCACTTACGATGCGCCCCGCATCGGAATTAGCGCCCACCTATCACGCGGTGAGCGTCGAGCAACGCAGCGTTCGGCGCGGCAACGAAACGTGCGCCTGAGCGAACGGAACGAACCAAAGAACTCGGTGTCTCGGAGGGGAAACGATCTACGCCAGCCAAACGTCGTGATCGGCACGGGCAGAGAGATAGATAGTGATCTAAACCGAGAGCACGGCGAAGCGTCGTCAGGGGAGAGGGAGTCCCGCGACGCGCCTGGCAGCGGTCCCAATGCGCGCGCGGCGCGCCTCCTGTCGGGGCAGCGCCGTACATTGAGAGGAGCGGGTCTTCTGTGTTTGCCGCAAGATGGCTCTGCGTGTGCGGAAAGCGCAGAAGAAATGCAGCGGAAACGCACTTCGCAACTCGTGTAATTGTGACTTCTGTACGTTACATGTTCATAATTACCGATATACACCGCAGTATAACTTTCCACGGCTCGTTTCGAAGGCAACACCGCATTCACTAGAGGCGCGTTTGCACCGCTTGGAAGCAGCGAACTCGTGGCTGAGTGGTAGCGTCTCCGTCTCACACTCCGGAGACCCTGGTTCGATTCCCACCGGGCCAATCTTGGAAGTTGCTTTTTATTTATGAAGCGCCTGCCGTGATTTATCGCTCACGGTCAACGCCGCCGACGCCGACACCCGACGCCGACGACACCGGCTTTTCTGCGACACGAGCTCCTTAACGCTATCACGTTAAAACGTCTGAGGCAACCACCGTGCAATGACGGGAGCCGCACGTACACGCAGTGTCTGCGTCGGTGGAAAAATTGTGGACAAAGCGACATATTAGGGCGCAACTACTAGCTGCCCTTCCTGCGGCGTGCTTCGGCGTTGTCCCTCGTAACCGAGCGAACGAACACAGCTAAGGATGAGAGCGAACGCGAAGCGCATGGGAAGATGAAAGACGGCGATAGCGAAAAGAGCACGAGGAGAACATCGGAGGAGGATGCAGCGGGAACCATGAGACGGAGGAGGAGTAGGGTACGAGAATAAAAGCATAATGTCATACAAGACGGCCTTTGCGGTGACGATGGCTTCGAAATAACGCCAGAGTAGCGCGCGTCGTCTGTGTGGAAACAAAGCGCTGCATGAGCGGAGCCCTGTCTGCGGCGACTGTTGTGAATCGTGCCCACGCGTCACCCACGCATCGCCTCTCCCGATCTCCCGATTAGCGAGGCAGTAGCGTCACACATCGCTCCGTTTGCAACGTGCCGCAAAAGATAGTTTGTCCGCGCCAGCTAATATATCACGATATGAAAACACCTATATGGCTGTGCTCACATTTCGGATTAGGGAATGTTGAATCGTCGGTGTTCTTTTTTTCGCAGACAAAGAGGTTTTGGAACTGAACCACTTCGTACAATAAAATATTTTTTTTCTCTCTCCTGCGGACTCTTCTCGCGGCCAGATCTGCACTCGGCCTACGAGCCTGGGAGCAGGAAGAGTCGAGGGCAAGTTGTGTGTGCACTTCAAGAACGCTTTCCAAGTCACCCGTGGACGAAAGTGGGCATGGAGCAAATTTCTGGAATCTTACTTCATCAACAATTGCTTCTGGGCACAAGGGCACAATAGCCTAACCTGCTGGCTAGCTGGCATGCACTCATTATGTACCGTGCAAAGGACGCGAAACATCCCAAGGAAATAGGGGGAGCTATTAGTTGTTATAGTGTGAATGGGACTATGCATGGGAATATCACAATAGCACACAGGCAGCAGAAAGGGGGTTGGAGTTGGGGTATTCATTCATAAAAGTATGATTTTACAAAGGGTCAAACAGGAATGCAAGGAGCACTTATGCCTAAAAGGGAAAACAAGAAAATGGTAGAATGCATAGCAAGTAACATTAACGAGCTAAGAGAGTGGAAGATAATAAGACCTGGAGACATGAATGCGCACATAGGAGATATGGACAGTTACACACGCTCAGACAACATGCTGCTGGATATGTGTGGAAGGCATGACTTAGCTGTATGTAACACTACTGAGACGTGTGAAGGGCGCATAATATGGGGGGTAGGGAGCCTGCAGTCAATGACAGATTATGCACTAACGTCAAATAGGATGCATAAGCAAGGGGTAATGAACATAGATGAATGTGGCTCCAGAAGTCTAGGTAGTGATCACAAGTGTATCAAACCGAGTTGTAGACAAGAAACGAAAGTAGGAAAGAAACAAGATGAACGACCAGATGAGGATTTTTTACTTGCAAAAGCAACTGTAGATAGCAACCAAATAAATTGAGGAAATAATTCCCGAGGATACTAAAGCAGAAAGAACATGCACAAATTTAACAGGACTGTTTGAGCTAAATAGAGGTGGCCAAGGTCCAAGTCAAGCCCAAAGGGAAAAGACGCAAACTCAAGAGTTGGTGGATGAGGAGCCCATAAGGAAACGTCAGGAAGTTAGATAACACCTAAGGAAGCCTTCAGGAAACCCAGATACTCTAAGCAGAGGGGTGATCCAGAAGCTGATGTTGACAGGAAATGGGATAACTTTTTAAACTGCAGAAGGGAAGCATCCCACTCGATCAATGAGAAGATTAGAAGAAAGGGGACCCAATAGTTGTCAGAAGTAAACAAAAAGAATAGAAATACAGCTATGAAATTTTGGAAACATCTGAACTCCTTGAGTAATAAGACTGGCCTAGAGCAGAGGTTCATAGGTACAGCTCAAGGTGTTCGGCTAGAATGGGATGAGGCAATGGAATATATAAGAACAATGACAGAAAATTTTAAAGAACAGAGAATGTTGCATGTTCTTTATCAGATGAGGATAGACCAGTTAGTGCAGTGGCTCCAAGTGAACGATAGTGAGAAAGGGTAGAAAAGAGGGTTCCTAGCAGCATATCGACAGGTCCTGATTGCATCCAAATTGTGTTAACAAAAACATTTGGCCCAAAATCTAAGCAAACATTGAGAGGTAGTGAGCAAAACAATAATGCACAGTAAAACCCCCAATGGGTGGAGACTAAGCACGATGAGCATGATATATAAGAGAAGGCAGTGTATCAAAATAGCAGGAAAGGAACACAGGCCCCTATGGCTAGCATTTCTGGATGTCAAGGGAGCCTATGACAGTGCAATCCAAGAGGATTTGTGAGACATACTGGACACACTAGATATGGAAGCTGGAGTAACTAATCTTTTTAGAGGAATCTATAAAAGTAACGTGCTTATAAAATGGGGAAAAAGGTAACCGAGCCTATATACATACAGCAGGGGCTTAGGCAAGGGTGCCCTCTCTCGCCTTTGTTGTTCATGTTGTAGCTACAAGGATTACAGACCAAGTTAGAGAGGAGCAAACTTGGCTTCAACCTTACTTTTTTCAAGCAAGGACAATGGATTGAATAGCCATTACCAGGACTCATGTACATGGATGATATAGTACTAATGGCTGACAACAACGAAGATTGGCAGGGACTGATGGACATTTGCGGTAAAGAGGGAGATAGATAAGGTTTGAAGTTTTTTAACGAAAAATCGGCAGTCATGATTTTCAATGATAATCAGGGCGGCAAGCATAGGATATAGGAGGTATAGTGGCTGGAGGTAGTGGACAAGTACAAATATCTTGGCGTGTGGACAAACAATGGGGCTGAGTACCTAATGGAAACTAGAAAAATGTGCAACGACTAAATGTAGCAGGACTGCAGCTGTGATGAAAAATAGGGCACTGTGGAAAAACAATAAGTACAATGTGATGAGTACAAGGGTACAAAAGTTGAACTGATTGGCAGCTTCTTACGGGGCCGTGCCAGCCAAGGGCGGCAATACTGACGTCACAGGCGCTTTTTTTTTGTCGGTTTCGCTTTAAGAAAGAGATAATGCTACAAATGCAGTGTCATTTGTTCTTGTCTCGAGGATTTAAACACGGCTTTTAATGGTCTCCGCATCGCGTTTGTTTCCAAGAGCAGGTGTAAGGAGGAAAATATTCGCTCACACCTGAAAACACATAAACACTCTCGCACGCACACACGCACTGTCTCTCCCTCGCACGAGCACACACTCTCTTCCTCAAAAACACTCACACGCTCTCTCCATCGCACACACAGATATCCGTGCACACACAAACACGCACACTTGTCCGCAGGCATGCATGCTGAAAGACGAACACGCGCGGTCACACACGTGCACATTCACACGTCGCCATGCATGCGCCGCAAACACGCAAGCGCTCACACACATGCACTAATGCGCAGATGCCGGCATGGACACACGCCGTCAACGCTTACACGAATACACGCGCTCGCGTGCAAGCATTTGCAAATACGGAGGCACTAGCCCGCGCACACACGCTCCCTTCGCACGGACACACGCGCACAGAGTAGTCTCTCCCTCGCGCATGCACAAGCTCTCTCTCCCTCGCACACACACACTCTCCTTGTCTCCCCCGCACACAAGCGCACTCTCCCTCACACGCACGTACTCTCTCTCCATCCGTCATACGCACACACGCACACACACACACACATACACACACGCACGCACACACTATACGCACGTATAGGCACCCATGCGCACACAAACTCGCACACATTCTTTCGCAGTCGTGCATGCTGAAATTCCAAAACACGTTGGCACGCGTACACGTTCACACGTGCCCACGCATGCACCGCAAGCGCGCGCACACTCGCGCGCACACGCAGGCAGGCGCCGCGAACGCTCACACACGCATACACGCACTCGCGCGCGTGCAAACGCAAATACGGAGCCACACGCCCGCACACTCATACGCAGAGCGCACACGCGCATACAACCGTACCCAGGCACCCTCAAGACATGCACACATATAACCACTCTGTACCGTCTCGGCTGCTTCTCAAAAACCTGCACGTGCTGATAGGCTGCATAACACTCCCTCTACCATTACTTTCTCAAGGCCAGCTGTAATAAACCGCTTTATGGTTTGAATTTGGCGCTTCTTCAAGTCAATGTGTCCTCTGGCGGGAGGGCGCAAAACGATTTCCTCCTGTAGCGGGACTTCACCTCCCCTGCCTGACCTGCTTTACCTGCTTTAACGCACCCCCGATGTTCTGACTAAGTGCCAAAATACATATGTTCGTAGAAGGGGCTACTCTATTGTTGTAGTCAGTTGAAACTTTTTGACCCTCTGCCGATATATTGAAATATAATTCTTTTTTTTAATTTTCCCATTGAGTTACACTTGTGCGTTCCTGTGAAGTTCCGAAGGAGAATGTCCAGAATTCCTGGACATGTACCAGAAAATGACGATGTTGCATTAACATGTAATCCCTCCGTTCTCGAAAGACATTCCATCGAAAAATTTCAAACGTAGGCGGCGACGCGGCAACATGACCTCCTGACACAGTGCTAAACCGCATGGCGAGCAGTTCACTCGGTCCTGGGTACACCCAGTTGCATAGCCGTAGATGAAACATGTACATGCTGGATTATGGATCACATGCGAAATGCACTCCAACATGAAATTACGTTTCTATTACTTTGCCGCAATTCATTCACTCGTTCCACCGGAACATGCGTGATCAGCACCCTCCAAATTAAAGATGTGAAATCTCAGCCTCAGTTTACAAGCAGGATCAAAACATCACTTATGCGTATCTTAATAGCCGAGCATAAGCTTCAAGTTTGGCATAAGCAGCTGTTTGGTGCAAAATATGGTTACGAGAAGATACCACACGTACCCGTTCAACGGCACTATCTACAGAATACCCTTTCTATGCCCACCGCTCTCAAGAATGCAGGCGATGTCGAGCCACTCGAAGTCTTCAGACATCCGAAATTCACCGTGATTACTTCGAAACTCCTGTTGTGAGGATTCGAAAGCAGGATTATTAGTGGAAAAAACCGAAATATGCAGGATGGATCGGCACAGCAAAAGCGCTTTCGTCGTGTTTTCCACTCGTGACAGTAGTCTTTTCGCTCGAGAGCTTGCAACAGGGTCATTTCGCCCAATGGTCCAGATTCCTTGTGGGAAGCATCAAGAAAAAAAAAAGGAGGTAAATCGGAGCTGAGACAGTGCCTCTAAACTATAGGTGTGGAAGAAAAGTTTTCAAGTGGTCTCATCTCTTTTGCACGTGTACGTGTACTAACAGCGGGCGGGGTCACCGCGGCAGCGTATCCGAGCCAGTTGCTGACGGACGTGATCCACTCGAAGGAGGTGCTGCTGGGCACCGTCTCCGGCGAGGGCGTTGTGCTGGCCGAGGACTACATGAGCCTCCGGAAGCCCATCAATCTTGGCTAATTGCTGGCCGCGTACGGCGTGGTGGACGTGGCGCGCCTCATCGCGCTTTACACCAACGCCGACCAGCGGGACAACCGCACCTGGGCGCTGTCGCACTTCAAGCAGCTGCCTGGTAAGCGAGTCTCGCAAAGTAAAACATCTGCAACGACTCGCGTTAACGTCGTAGCAAGCTTTGTCACGCGCATCAGCTCCAAGTTCGTTGCCTGGGTAACCACAGTGGGCGACCGATAGCGCCATTAATTTACAAGCATTTTCTCTCTCTCTCTCTCTCTCTCTCTCTCTATATATATATATATATATATATATATATATATATATATATATATATATATATGGGTTTTCTTCAAAGTGCAGCACGCAGGACCCGACGTACATGCGTTACTGTACTCTGACGAAGGCTGGTCCACCAGCCGAAAACGTTAAGTAAAACAAGTCTTCCAAAAAGTTCGTCGTCTCTTTCCTGCGTATATATATATATATATATATGCGCAGTGAATGAAGAGGACCGAGGGGACCGTGCAGGATTTCACCTTGCCATCATGGACAGTCGGAGTAAGGCACACGCGCGGGAGACGTTGTTCTCTGCGTTTTCCCAGAAGAGCATAGAATCTTTCTGGACCGCCCTTGACGCGGCCCCTTCGGCGTGTGCAGGCGACGTGCTGTCCTCGTGCCCGGTACAGTACCTGTCAGAGCACCTGTCTTCGGGCAACAACCGCTGTAATATTCCCGGTGCTGGTCGCATTCTCCAGATAAGATTGCCCCGCTTGCCACGATATCGTCCTTTCTTTTGCCACTACCTGATTGGCTGCTTAGCGCTCAAAAGGCGCGTCGCCGAACGAATAAACGGTCATTGTCTTCCTGGCGCTGCGTTGGTCGTCTATTCCCTGGGCCGGTCGTCCTGCCACCCTCGGCGTCTAGCCGTCGAATACGTAACACCGCGTGTACAGCTACGTGTTCGTCCACAAGCCGAGCTTCGGCGACTGGAACGATTCGTTTCCGGCGCAGTACGAGGACCTGGACTTCGTGTTCGGGGTGCCGCTCCGCCGAGGACTGGGTACGCCGCAGGAGCAGGACCTCAGCCGCCGGCTCATAAAGCTTGTGGCCACGTTCGCAAAGGAGGGGGTGCGTCCATAACACTGAGGTGGTCGTGTTTTCGCGCATGTCATATCTGCAGCAGCATTGCGCTGAACACGAGGCCACGGGCTCGATACTTTGGGCTCTGGCGGCCGCATTCGGTTATGGATACAACTTGGAAACGCCCTCGTACAAAGATTCGGCGCAGATTAGGCGGTCAGAAGTATTCCGGAGTCCTTGGCGTGTCGGGAAGACCGCTACAGACGATAACAAACAAGCGCCACGATGAACAAGTGGTGGCATGGCTGTGTGTGCATGACTGCGTGGCATGGTCCTGCCCTTCATCTCGATGTCAATGAAGTAGCACTCAGTAGCACAACCCTACATAAACTTACATTAATACAGGAAAATGCACTGCGGTCTATTGACAGCTTAGTCAGACTGTGCGTATGTATAATGGTATCGTGTAACGCGAACTTAGCGTTTCTCGTGTGTCTCATCGCATACAACCGGACTTTGGCTCATGAAGCGCAATGCGTGCTACTTGTTCCGGGAACCTTGCAGGACGCTGCCTCAGTTGCCCGAAGGCGCCGAGTGGCCCCAGTTCCACGGCCTGGGCAACGACACGGTCGAGATCGCGCTCGACGGCTTCTCGCTGGCAGCGTCAACACGTGCCGAGCAGTGCCGCCAGATACGACCCCACGTCCTCTACTAGGAGACGCCACGAAACCTCGGCGCTAACATGGCGGCCAGTCGACGTTTAGCCTGCTTGGTGTTGGGAGCAATGCCTTCACTATAGGCACGCCTCCGCTTTTTCTAAGAGCGCTATTTCTTATTTTGTCACTTCCGAAGTCGTTTTCTTTTTTTTTGCGTGCTGTGCTCATTATTTGTTAATTGCGCATTCAACTATATCGCAGTGCTGTTTGAACTGTTTGACTACATTTCGCTGCCCGACGAGTGACACGTTCTGCTTATTTTGTCCTTATTTCGGAGTATCGTTTTGAATGTATTGTGTGTAGTTGCTTGTTGCGCTAGCCACACGTTAATGTTGTAATAATGCAATATTAGATTGTCTAACCGTCCTGGTTCCGGTCACACGGACAGGAGGCGTCCGTCTTGAATGACCACGCACGTCAAAACGGCATGCAATGCCAGAGGATTGCGTGGGACATCAATCATGTGCGACGCCAGCACCAACGTCTTGGGCGCTCTAGTTAGTAGTGATATACACGCGGAAGAGAAAGGGCACCAAGCCGGCTTCTTGACCAGCAGCAGCGATTATGAGGTGTGCGCATTCACATCGCAGAAAATAGACTGTGCACTGAACAATGTGAACAGTGTTTCATTAACGTAGCAATATTTTGGACCAGATCACATATTGATTGTTGTGGTACGGATTACATAGTATGTAGCATGTGTGTGGAGCGTCCTTACTACACGTGGTATCGTGTGTGGCGTGTATGAACTTGACTGCGAAGTAAAGGATTGGAAAGTGTAAGCTTCAGAATCTTTTTTTAATCGACCTATTTCTCATTTATCTTTCTAATGTAATGTTTCATGTGGGTTTATAAACACAACTTGAGGTGCTGAGATTCGTTTTGTATAAGTGTTTGTGTGCTTGGACTTATGCGATGAAATCTTGTAACCGTGGATGTTTATTTTTTTATTTTAACGTTTAGCCTGAGCAAATACAATTTCATCACGGAAAATGTGCTACAACGTGCCCATCATGCACTAATAGCCGAAAAATAGGACCAATGAGCGAAACAGCAGACCAGTGATTCGTCCTATCCTCTGAACTCGCTTACCACGATGCATCGCACAGCAGACAGCGCTATCTTGTCAAGAACATCGAGTACTTGGCGGTATATACACAACTAGGGGTGTGCGAACATTCGAAACTTTTGAATAGCGAATCTGATATTGTCCTCCTCTATCAGAGACTCCCAAGACAGAATTGTCGCGGGCACTGTCAAAGACAAACATTGCCTCAGGGATGACTGCGCAGCCTTTGAGGAAATCTTGAGAAAATTTAGTACGATTTTGTTGCTAAATTCTTACGTATTTGTTATTTTCCTTTTTTTATTTTCATCCCCTAAAAAATAGTCGGATCCTCCATAGTGGGCATAAACCATACAGAGGCAAACCGGCCAATCAGCTCATCAGTACACCCAGTTTGGGTTTGAATAATTGTTAGTAAAATAGGCTGCTGCCGATGATGATGAAAATCGTCTAAGCGGATTGATCTCCATTATGCCAAACCGCTGTAGCTGACTTCCTTGTAGGTATATTTTACTAGTACCCTTGACAAAGCGTCGAATTATGTTGGTATAGGGTAAGTTAGGGTCTTTGGTCCCGTGCCCTTCGGCGATGTTTCAGCAAATCGGCTTGCAGAGTGTGATATGCCCGTGTGTGACTTTTCTGCAGAGAAGGCATGTACCGCCTTCTCTGCGAACGCACGTCCTCCACTCACCCGGAGAGGTGCACCTACAGGGTCAGACGGAAAGCGGCGAGATGGACAAGTCGCTCTAGCCAGAGCGAGCTACACTGACGTAACCTAATGGCGCATTCTTGCTTCATTCTATTATAACTAGGCATGGGCGAATATAAAGATGTCCTATAATACGAATAGTAGGTATCGAACACCGAATCGAGGCGAACGCAGCCGCATATATTTGGAGCAGAAATGCTTATGTCAGCATAGTTGTGTACCATGCTTGTACAGACTAGTGAAAAAAGAACAGCCAACTACCACGGTCATTTAGAATTAAGTTTAATCAGAAGATCACTAATCGTCAGTAACAGGACTCCATGGATAGCCTGTCAGACTGAACGCTTCTCGAGAACGCTAAATAAATGGTGGTTGAAGTAGTTGTGGGAAAAGTAAAGAAAAACTGCCGAAGGACTTCTGTGCCGTAGACACGTAAAACGGCACGTTTCAAAGAAAACTGCACTGGTTGTATAGCGGAAGAAAGAAAATAATAAAACCACATGACTATACACTGCAAGAAACAGTACAATGCCGGAAACAAAAAAAAATTCGCCCGTAGTCTATAGAGGGCTTCAGCCCCCCCCCTCCCCCCCTTCCCGAAATTTTTTCGTGCTGTCAATGCACCGCCGACCAAAGCAACCCCCGGCGCCGGAAATCATTCTGGATTTTGTCTAGAATGTCTTTTTCATGCTAAAAAAGACATTTCGCCTCGAAAATTGCAAACCCGGGCTGCATTTCGTGGCAACGCCCATGCACTGGGAGTCACATAACGCAAGCAGCCCCATCGAGCACAAAGTTTCAATGGCGTTCTGATGACAAACTGGCTCACCACGGATCTCGCGCAGGCTGCGGAATCTACAGAGCGCATGGATATCACTTCCGAAACATTATGGGTATAAATCTCATAAACTTTTGACGTGAAAGCTGCACTGCCATTTCCAAAGTACTGCTTTAGATATTCAATTGCGGAATTTTGTGGGTCAAATGCTGTTATAAACATTTGACGCCAAAAGTGCATTGACTTTTCTCAACTCTTGCTTGGAACATACAACGGGAGAAGCCAAATCAACACGCTATTAGACAAGTTGACAAAGCACGCAGTGAGGTCCGATGAGACGACGCGTTGTGGTCGTTCATTTGTGCCGTCATGTCACATAAAAAATATCAAATTTTTTTCCCCCTGCGCCAAAGCATCCATGTCAAGACACTAAAGCCAGCCAAAGTAACTACGTTCTTATTTATTTTTCCTACTCTGACTTTTATTCGGGAGGACACATTGAGCGTCTTCAATTTTTTTCGTCTTGGATCCCTACCCACGGGCTGCGAGAGCCCGCCAGAGCGCATACGTTTTTCTCGTGTTGCCCTGACCACCGCGCGGCGCACTTCGATGCGTGTTCGGTTTGCTCTGGCCGAGTGGATTTTCGCCTGGCAGAGTTTATGACGCTTTCTGGCTAGCAGACGAGAAAAAGAAACAATGGTCGCTCGCCGCCATCACTGTGGGTACTCAACGGATTGCACCACGTTCGCTTGATGGCAACCTCTCCGGAAAGTCTTGGCTCGCCGGTGTCGGATACCGAGCAGTATGCGCATAGTTATCTGTGGACCAAGCGTCTCACGTTTTTTTCTATATTCCTTCGGTAGCAACATTAGGTGCGCAATGTAGGCATTCAATTGTGGCCGACATATTTTTCTTGTGGTTTTTTAAAATTCGGGGCCCCCGCGCCACAAAAGGAAAAAAATACATTGTTGCGGCGCAGCGAATTGTTGCATGGTGCAAGTTCGATTTTGTTACATCACCCGCCGTGGTAGCTCAGTGGCTATGGTGTTAGGCTGCTGAGCACGAGGTCGCGGGATCGAATTCCGGCCACGGCGGCCGTATTTCCATTGGGGGTGAAATGCGAAAACACCGGTGTACTTAGATTTAGGTGCACGTTAAAGAACCCCAGGTGGTCGAAATTTCCGGAGTCCTCAACTACGGCGTGCCTCATAATCAGAAAGTGGTTTTGGCACGTAAAACCCCATAATTTATTTTTTTTTAATTTTGTTACGGCTTCCTTTCCGGAAAGTAATGGGCCACGGGACGTTTCATTTGCCGAATTCTCTTATTATATTATTGTGATAGCAATTATATGGACACTCCAAGAGCATTCCTGCCGTCACCGTCGCCCTCATGTTTCGTATAAAGTCCAAGGGAGATAACATCGTTACAAAGCGCCGCATGCTGTATGTGCGAGTGAAAGCGTACGGGAAGGGGGGCTGGAATGGGTGAGTCGACGATGGTGACTCAGTCTTGTGTGCGCAAAGGAGAAAAGCGGTGAGCAAGCTAGTCATCTTCCGTCGCGCGCGATACATCGGGGGGAGTGGATGGAATGAGGGTGGCATCTAGGATTCTGTGAATCTGATTGCACAACATGTTTATTTGCTTCGTTTGGCACATTATACACCGTGACGTTTTCTTAGATACGTACATATATTGGAGACTTATACGTATATTTATATATCTTGTTGGGAGATCTTGTGTATACGTGCAGTGAACTTTGTTTCCAGTGACACTTTTTTGCCCTTTATCAAGCTCTATCTTCGCATTTGTATATCCCATTGCACCTTCGCATTTCTAATGTACGAGGGCGAGTCAAATGAAAGTGAGCCTATCTACCTCGCGCCATAATGGTTTGGTTCATTATCTGCGAGGCATGTGCGTAGAAGAGAGGCATGTCTCATTTACAAAAGTGACACGCAAGTGTGAGAATAAAGGTTCTGTAACACTCTAATCCATTCGGTTGAACATGGTTGCGTGACATAGTGGAAACTTCAAAAGTTGAACAGCGTGGTGCCGTGAAGCTTTTGACTGCTGAAGGTATTTCGTAAAAAAGAAATTAGTCGTTATATGACTGCCGCGTACGTTGAACATTGCATTTCATTGGCCACTGTGAAGAGTTCGAGCAAACGGTTCAAAGGAGAGTGTGAAAGTTGCAAAGACGATCCAAGAGGGGACTAAGGCCATCGGGAAATCACCCTTAACAAAATTGCAAAAGTTGATGAGGTGATAAGACAAGAAAGGAGGAAAAGCATTGACGAATTGGCAGAGCGTCTGAACATCAGTCACGATTCGGTTCACGCCATAATTCATGAACATCTCTGTCATCGGCTTTTGTGTGCGCAATGGATGCCCAAGATTTTGAACCACCGCCAGAAGACGGAGAAGTTCAGCGCTGCCTTGACTGATCTGATCCGGTATCACAATGAGGGTGACGACTTCTTGTCTGCAATCGTGATCTGGGACGAACCATGGTGCCACTACTACGAGCCTGAAACACAACGGCAAAGCTTACAGGGGAAACATTCGAATTCACTATGCCCCCAAAGAAAGCAAAGGCCATCATTTCCGCCGGAAAGGTGTTGTCGACCCTTTTTTTTCGATCGTCAGGAACCATTACGGATAGAATTTGCTAAGTCTTGAGAGACTATCAATTGTTTCCGGTACTGTGAAACGCCGGAACGGTTGCGTGTTACAATAAAGAAGAAACGATGTGGAAAATTGACGAATGGGGTCATCTTGTTCCACGACAATGCCCGTCCGCACATCCGTGATGTATTTAATACAGAACTGGCACCGTTCAAGTGGGAAACACTGCAACATCCGCCACAGAGCCCAGACCTGTCGCCTTGCGACATCCACATTTTGGGGCAAACGAAAAAAAAAAAAAAACAGCTCAAGGGAACCATATTCCTGTCGGACGATGACGTGAAAGAGACAGTTGCAGACTTTTTGAAGTAGCAACCCAAGGAATTTTATGAGACAGGAATCACACGACTCCTTAGTCGATGGGACAAATGTCTAAATGCTCATGGAGACTACTTTTAAATAAAGTACCCCGTTTGTCATATATTCGCATTGGCTCACTTTCATTTGACTCGCCCTCGTATATTTTGCAGAATTGCTTTTTATACGTGCTATCTGTTGCGACTATAATTTCGGTGCAATTACTCACGATACACGACCGGTGACAGCTGCTCCTGCGTAATACCATTGGAACAAATGCCAGCGTCACTGATATTTTGCACTGGCCGTTGCATACGTACGTGCATATAAACACGGTTCTTGAATGACAAAGTTTCATTAACATATTTGTCCTCAACTTGTTCATTTCATGGCCTTTACATTTTTGATATCAGCGGCATGCACTGCTTTGCTGGTTTCGAACTGATATAGTTCTAAAGTTCGTGTGATATTTACTTTACTTATTACATAGACAAAAACATGGAAGCATTGATATCAGTTATTTTAGACACAATTTTTGCCGCATACGAGTATATTCTTTTATGAAGAATGATACATTTTACTTGTTTTTACGGTGCGTAGCGTTAAAGAATTCATTTGCAGCATCTTTGGCCATGCCAATGCAATAATTATTCATGTATTTGATCCCTCGACAAATTCTGTAAAAGGAATCTTTAGCTCAGGCCCCACTCCGACGCGGCCTATCCGTATACATGTAAAACGCAGAAACGCCTTTTTTTTAGATAGCCTCTCGATCGCTTTTAATGAAATTTGTTGCATTTGAGATATAAAGTTAAATTGTAGTGTCTGTTTCAATCGGAATTTCGATTTAGAGCCTTATTTTGTTTAAAATATTTCGAAAAATTTGAAAGGTCGGTAAAAATAGCAGCACGAGGTTTACAAACTAACAGCTCGGCATCAAGAACAGATATCGCGGTTCTGTCAACGGCATCTATTATAACAGTCAAAGCGGACAAATTTGGCATGTCAATTTGTATCTTACGTGAATTGGTTACGTTATGCACAAGGGTTCTGCAAAAGCCGTGTTTCCATAATACTAAATTTTTTAGATTCATGCGTAGCATATCAATTTTGTGCGCCGTAGATGTGCTATTAGATGAAATTCACAGAATTGTGATATGACTTTTGATTGTTGAGCTACAGAGTTTTAAACTTGATAGTTTCGTTTTCTGAAAATTTGCAATTGTGGCCAATTTTTAATAAAGGAATGACAACCTAAATCCAAAATTCGAAACATACAGTCACTAAACTAAGTTTTTCTTTTAAATGCAACAAACTTTGTCAAATTTGGTGCAGTTGTTGCCGAGAAAAACGAATTCACCTTCTACATGTATTTAGATAGAAGCACCAGAGCTAAAGCTTCCTCTTAAGGGAGATGCCGAGCTGCAACGTAAGCCTCCCCCACCGATCGTAATTTCTCGCTACGCCACTGGATATGACTAATAAAAATCGGGCCCCTCGGTTAACCCCCTTTCTTCTCGTTTATTACATAACGAGGGTCTCGAATCCGGCAACATTGATGCTTACAGGTAGCATGCGTGGGTTTATTGACCAGTTGCCTTCACCCAAACAGATCACGTTCTCGTGACGCCTGCATCAAAAAGGACGTTCCACGTACGCCGTCAAGGTCTGTGAGTGGTGGCGCTGGCTAACACTCCCAGGGTTCTACTAGGGCACATAAATACCCAAGAATGTGGATGGGGAAACGGCACCGCTGTAGCTCAATTGGTAGAGCATCGCACGCGAAATGCGAAGGTTGTGGGTTCGGTTCCCACCTGCGGCAAGTTGTTTTTTCATCCACTTTAATTTGCATTAGTTTATCGTTTCTTTATTTCATTTATTAAGCACAAGTAATTTCCCCTATGTTGTCCTTGGTGTCAATGTTTGTTGGCATCTTAAGACTAATAAAAATCGGGCCCCTCGGTTAACCCCCTTTCTTCTGGTTAAGTTGGAGTTACATGCTGAAATGCTTCCGTATTTCTCCACGACAGAAGCGTGCAGTATACGCGTGGGGACACAAACGACACTTTTTGGCGGCCAGTTTTATTTAGACTCACCACGGCTGCCCTGTACTGCTGGTTGGGCCGGTGCCTGTGGTACACAAATCCGGCTGTGCAAAGGGGGGAGCGAGCTCACAACAAAGGGCGGCGCGCTTTGAGGCCTCCCTGGACGTCGTAGCACGGAAGCCTTAGGTCCCAACACATCATTTTGATGTATTCGAAGTCTTCTTGGCTGAAGATATTTACGAAAGACAGTTCGGTGCCCGGCTCTCAAATCCAGCTCTTCCGAAGTCTTGTTGTTGAGACATGTGAGGCACATGGACAGGACCAAGAGACCAATGTCAATATATGACGAACGCTCACACTGTAGAGCAAAACGTAAAGTAAACGTGGAGGAAAAATAGAGTTCGGAGCAATCAGCACAACTTTCATCAGCTTCCCATCATATCGAGCCGCTGCCTGTACCTGTTAGTTCACCTTAACAACCATGGCGCTGCGTGGCGTGGGCTGTACTATAGGCTGCTTTACCTTCAGTGAAGGCATAAAACACTACTGAATATATAAAGCAAAAGAGTGCAGAAAAAATTTTGTGCCACTCAAGTAGACTCCGTTAAGAGAATGCCTCGCGTGCATGCTGCTTTTTGTTGGTCCCTACATGGCATGGTAATAAATGCAGAATGACACGCGTGTTAGTCATTTTCCAGCGGCAGTTTTTCACCCGTTTACAACTGTTACAAGCTCATCGCTCAACGCAGGAGGCGTCTGCATGTATCGGAACTATCTCGAAATCTGTAACGCGGGAGCCTTGCCTGTCACATTTCATGAACTACTCGAATAGCGGTGTACATTCTAGAACGTACGCGCGCACCAGCGATTACGCTGGAATGTATGATGAATCACGCATAAATGGCCGACAAGCCGTCGATCAGATTCTCACAATTACGTGCTCGCCGTTTCGTTTTGCTCCGAGTGTTGCTTGTTTTTGTGAGCAATCAGGGGCACCCAATAAAGCGTTCGCTGCTGTTGCGATAGCAATTATATGGACAGTCCAGGCGCATTTTTGCCGTCGCCATCGCCGTGATGTCCCGCAGAAAGTCCAAGTGCAATAACATCGTTGCCGCTCGCCTATGCTGTAGGTGTAGAGATAGATCGCGAGGGTGGGCCGAGGGTGGTGGCTTGATCTCGCGCGAGCAAGGAAGGAAGGCGGGGAGCGCGCAAGGCACCAGGAGGGGGGGGGGGTAGGGAGAGTTCTACTCCGGCGGCGGCTGCGTATGGCGCGGCTGAGCGTGGCCGCGTGGGCTCTATCTTGAAAGCGACCTGCCATGAGTGCAGAGTCTATAGGTGCGCCGAGGGCTAATAGCTTCGTCTGCGCTATGTTCTCGCCGCATAGGTCACGTTGAAGCAAGAGGCGGCGCAAAGGACAACTCGCTCGCTGCTGCTCTTCCTCACACCAGCGTTTTGACAGCGAATATCAGCGCTTACCGAACGAGGTGTTTCTGTTTGACTGCACGCGCGCGCGACAGCATTCTTGTTAATTTAGTAAGCGAAAATTCACCAGTCCATACGGCCCATAAAATTACTATCCTTACTTCGTATCGTCGTCGTATGTCTACTAATTTGCTATTGCAATCGATGCTTCACCTTTTGGGCGATACTGATGTCACGTCTTTGACAGTGTCTCATTCTTCACCGTCATGACAGTGGGCCAATATACAAAGAAGGTCCTAGCTGTCATGCATTAACGTAAAAAAAACAAGAACAAGAAATAGATCATTACGCCAAGGAAACTAAGTACATATCTTTCACTGTTGACTGAAGTTGTCGCTAGTAACTTTTTGTTGACTATAAATTCACCCTAACCTAGCATAACCAAATCTAAATTATAGTAATCTAACGGGATCACTAGTGTCACATTCTCAAGGTATCAATTGGGAAGTTAGGAAAAATCATAAGGAACTTCTAACTGCGATGCTTGAGCAACTTAATTGCGTGCTAATTATTACCGTTCCACGCTTAATTAGTCACGTTTTTCCACAGTTCATGGATAGCTGATCACTGATCTAAAGCGAACGGAGCATCGCTCTGAACACTGGCGAAAAAGAAAAGGAATAGGACAGGAAAAAGGCATCGCTATAAAATTTGTGCTGAATAGTTAAAACGCCAATTATTTTATTGCGATAGCAATTAAGCAATCCAGGAGAATTGTTGTCGTCGCTGTGAGGTTCCGTATGAAGTACAAGTGCGATAGGATCGCGGCGGCGCGCCGTGTGTTGTACGTACGAGGGAACGCACGCGAGGTTGAGCCGATAAGGATGGTGGCTTGGTGCGACCACGTATTTTCGCGCGCGCAAGTCAGGAAGGCGGGGAGGGTGCTCGGCGGCTGTTTTGCGTGCGCCAGGAGAGGGAGCGGGGCGGGGGGGGGGGGGGGTCAGGGTAGCATGCGTCTCCGCTTCTACACCGGCCGCGGCTGTTGCAGGTAATCTGAGGTGTGTTCGAAGGCTAGCGGAACCGAGATGGTGGCTTCATTTGCGCTGTATTCTCGCGCGCCTATTGCGCTTTGAAGCGAGGGGCAGCCCGAAAGGGAATTCACTCGATGCTGCTGCCGATCATCACACCAGCGTTCTGAGAGCGAGTGTCCGCGGTCATCCAGTGACGTGTGTTCCTGTTTGCCTGTGCGCCCGTGACACTGTCGTTGTTAATTTAGTTAGTAAGCGCATATTTACAGCACTTTATATAGCTTATAGAACAACTCAGATTACAGCATATAGCTGTCTTATAATTTGCTGTCTCAATCAATGCTCCGCTTTTCAAGGTGAAACTGCGGTTTCTTTTTTAATTAGGAATGTTTGTGGAAATTGTGTGTTTTTTAATTCATTGTACTGCTGCTACTGCTATGCGGGATCAGGGACCTCTGTCAGGTATTCGTTGCTTTTTATACCTGCATCCTATGTAGATTTTATGTGATTTCAGAAAACGAATTAAAATATTTTACCGGCCCCGAATAGTCACCGTCAGTGAATCAGGTATACGTCAGTTGAATAGAAAAACAACTGTCGATGATGCCTCTCTTTCTCAATGCAATATAGTAATTGGCAATTCATATTATATATAGCGCGGTCCCCGACCGAAACGTCGAAATAAATTTTTTGTTTAACGTGCTTTCTTAATATAGTTCATAATTTGTTTCTTTAATAACAACCGACATATATGGAGTGAAACAGGGTAATATAATCTTGCCCGCCCGCCCGCCCACCGCACTCACTCGCTCGCTCGCGCGCTCGCTCGCTCGCTCACTCACTCACTCACTCACTCACTCACTCACTCACTCACTCACTCACTCACTCACTCACAGTTCCGAGAGCTTCACTTCAACCGCTAAGTGGTGGTTAGCACACAGAGTGCGCGCGCACGCAGAAGCGCTTGAATAGAGTGTATAAGCACTCGTACGGGGTCTTCGTAGTTTCGCTCCAGTTCGACAAGGCCACCCTCCAGCAACAGCAGCTCTTTTTGACGTGCACCGACTGCGGCTTCAGAGCGGCTTCACACAATATAGATCAAATAAATTTCTCCCCGCGAACTAGCACCGCGTAACCCGGTCACCACGCGTTGGCACAGTGCATGATCCGCAAGCTGCGTTCCTTCTTATCCAACGCGGGAACCGATGCACCTGAGCAGCATTTGCAGCCTCGGCGACGCCTCATTGACGAGGCCCGAGCCGGCGTCGCCAATGTTTGCGGGCTGCAAATGCTGCTCAGGTGCATCGGTTCCCGCGTTGGATAAGAAGGAACGCAGCTTGCGGATCATGCACTGTGCCAACGCGTGGTGATCGGGTTACCCGGTGCTAGTTCGCGGGGAGAAATTTATTTGATCTATACCGCGTGAATCCAGCTCGATGACCCCTTGAATACCTCTAGGGTCCTCCCCAACCTCTTTCAGGCCGTCATCACCTCCCGGCGTGCCCTGCTGCTGGACCCAACAAACCTCAAGGCGCGCCGAGTTGCGTCAGCGCGATAAGCACGAAATCCTCACATGTATGCAGGACGTCAGAGCAATTATGCATCGCGTTTTGGACCAAGTGCATATTGCTCACATTCGACTAGACCAGCCGCCAAGAAATTTTTTTCGATGCCATTCAATTCATTAATAAATTGCATTTATATAATATTTAACTACTGCTCTGAATACCATGCTATCAATGAATAATTTGTAGAAAATTGAAAGAAACTTAAAACTGCTTATGTCTTCAGCCATTTACTTTTTGTCCGTTCATTTTTTCCGACTGAAAGCAGCCCGAGAAAAATGAAAAAAAAAATATCCCGCGACTAACCGTCCGCGCGCATCAAAAAGCAGCGCCCCCAAACACGCTCCGCAGGAGTTTGTGAGCGCGTACTTTTTCCACGACGCATCAAGCACCAGATAGCGGACGCTCTCTTTAGTGTTCCTGTATATGCTCCCGCAGCGGGAGCATATACAGAAACACTAGCTCTCTTAACACCAAGGCGCCGCGCTGTGGCGGGAAGGGCGCGCTAGATAAAGCGCCAGCTGTGCCACTAACTGTATCAGCCCGTTTGGCAAGCACATGTCAACCCGTCCGTACCAGCTTGGGATTGTGCATGCGCAAGGCGCACTGTGCTCGCTTTGAATAAAGCTTAACCAGCAGCCTGCGTCTTTTGTTGTTGTTCTTATCATCGGTCGCAACAGGCGCCGACTCCAGGAACGTTGCTGCCGCCGCGTAGCAACTTTCCGCAGCGGGGACGGTGCCGGCCGCGTAATACGGCTGCCGTTGCGTTCTTTGCGACAACATATCTGCGTCGGAAGGAGAGCAGAAGAAGCTGTAGCTGAAGGCCGTCAAAAGGACGCAGCACCTGTCGGCAATGCGGGCTAATGCCACATTTTCGGGAGCAATTCGCACGGTGTTAAAAAAAAAAAAGAAAGAGGTGACGCCATGCTGGGCTGTGCAAGCAGCGCTTCAGCAACGGCTCACACTAGTGATCTTAGGCTGGGATTGCATATATATAGATATTCTACGTGGCGTTGTACGGACGGGATAGCGCGTAATTGTCAACCTGTGTTGAGTAGAGGCGGCGTCTGTAGTGCCGCCGCACGGGAGGGATGGAAAGCCTACTGCAGCCGCGTATCGGCGCCTTAGGGAATAGTCTTCGTCTAAAGACGTCATGTATGCGCCATAAAGCGCGCGCTCATTCGCATTTGCGTAAGTACGATGCGTAAGCGACGGGCCACTATTTAGGACACTCTGGTGGCGCCTCCAAGACACCAAGAAAAAAGCGAGGGGACACCAAAGCAGGAACCTGGACCGTTCAGCTGTTCGCCATGCGAAATAAGCCCCGGTACGCTTTGGCCTCCTTGGCCTTTGGCCACGCTCGTTCCAGATTTTCGATTCCCCCGTTGCACTTTGCGTGCTGCCTTGATTGTCCTGCACCACCCGCTTTGCTACAATCTCTGGTGCTCTTCCGAGGCCGTTGTCTGGCAGCACTACATCTACTTTTGCATGCGGCGTGCTCCCCAGCGAGCATAGCGAAGGAACTCCATAGGCGTATTAGCGCCTTAGGTAAAGGGCGTATACCTCAACACGAAACCCGATCAAGGCACGGATACGTGACTGCGGCATGCATCGCGTTTCTGACGTGCGGTGGCTCTGCAGACAGACTATTGTGAAGAGGGCCTACGCCGCACTACGGCTCACATTTGACGGACCACAATGAAATCACAAACTGGCCTTTTTTGTGAGGGATGCATGACGAGGGCTTTTTCGAACTTACGCGTCGACATCTTTAGCAGTACTGCGCGCAGTTTCTCGCTACTCCGTGAATTAACGCGGAGACGTTAAGACGCTACTCCAAGCATTAATGTGCCTTTCATACTCGGGAATTAGGAACTCGGACACTCATACTCAGGAACGTCCCTTTTATACTCAGTAATTAGTCGTAGTACCGTGCACGATTTGGTCAACACCATTTCCACACTCCATGAAGACGGCACTACCAAGCAACCGGCGCCATACAACGCGACAGCAAGCTGTCGACTCACCCCAAATACAGTGTTGGTAGGCATTAGCCGGGAGTTGATGTCCGCGCCGCCGTCGTATTCCATCTCGGTGCAGTCTACCAAAGCGATCTGATAAACGAGTGTTGCGTTCGGCGGGATGCGAGGGAGGCACCCCTGGGCTCCGAATCCATCATTGACGTGACATTCTTCGCCCCGTCGCATGCTCTGTACAGCGGTCTGCAGCCCCAGTACTCCTAGTTCTTTCAGACTGCGTTGCGAAGGAAACACTCTACTTTAGGCAGTATGTCGAAGCATTTTACTTGATTTTGTTTTTATCATTTGATCAGTGCCTTTATGCGTAGCGAAAGTGCTGTATTGTGTTGCAGTACAAAATACTACATATTTCACGGCGAAAACGCTAAACGCTCATTTGTGCGTCGAAAAAAAAATTTGTAGCAGTCGGAATTGCATCTGCATACTGCACAATATTAGTATCGTCAAGGGAAACCGATGCAAGTGAACAAGAACAGTTACTCTATAAAAAAAATTTAAGAAATGTAAAAGCAAATTATATTTTAAGCCAATCCAAGGATCGAGGCAAGCGCAATTTGAGTACTTCGCACGGTATAACTATATGCTGGTTCAACAGTTGCCATTCTCTGGCAATGAAACAGCATGCGCATGGCGGCCGGGAGTAAGATGCATTGGCAACATTCTCTCTCGTGCGTCTTCGCAATGGGCGAACAGGAACAGCCATCAACGTCCTGCAGTGTGCCCCCACGAGGGATGACGCTAGTTTCTATGGTGCAGCGGAGACAAGCGCCAGTTCACTTCTACAGAACATGGCCGATCTCCTGCGCGCCCACTGGAAGGCATCGTTACCGTCTGGTCTGAGACACTCACTTGCAGCGGTGGGGAGTGTTTCGCATCCACGTAGAATCTATCCGCTCGGTCCAGCTTTATTTCACATAGGCATTTTAGCGTGTCGGGTGACAACAGGCCCTGACCCTGGTTGGGTTATCTGCGGTAAAAGGCACGCCAATCGACACAGTTATGTACAAGATGAGGGCCACATTCTTGATGAGAAAAGCGACTGGCTGAGAATTGGGACTGCATGGTGTGCTACCATCTACTGGCAGGCTCTGTTGCTGCAAGGTGTCCTTTGTGTCTTCTGCTCCCTTACGTCGAGTTATACGAATGGTGAACAAGAAAGATCGCGCACAGCTACCATGGGGGGATGTGCCTGAGGAACGTAGTAGCAAAGGCCGTTTCAAATGCCGCACTTTTCGTCGCACCGGAAGTGCAGTTTCCGTCGCACGCGAGGGAAATCGAAATCGCACTCGTCGCAGATGGTCTGCAACGCGTTACCTCTAAGTTGGTTGGTCGAACGTCGCATCCATCGCAGCGATTGGTGCGATCTCGGGACGGCAACACCACGAAGGGGAGAAAACCGCAGCGGAGAATTGTTTCGTTGTTTGTTTATGGTGGGAAATGTCTGTTGTTCAACAAGTCCAGAATACTTCAACTTCTTGTGGAGCCTTGGATTGCAGAATCTGGTACGCACGTACATCAGCACCACGAAACGCCAATAGGGAGGAGAAGAAAATGAAGATTTCATTTGCTCATTTCCATGCGTTCGTTAGCACACTGAGTAGCAAATGAAATGCATTTTCACATTGTCTTCGGGTGTGGCGAGTATAACTTTGCGAGCATTTCAGCTCATGCACACGGTCTGCTTGTTGCCAATGCTACGAGCTGTGTTTCCTGCATGACGAAGATTTCTAGGGGCGTGTGAATACCGGGGCGCTATAACGTAAAACTATTCCAAATTTTTCTAGTCCAATTCTTAAATCAGCAATCCGCGATCGGTCAAAAACCTTTTTAGACTGTAGGCTACTAAAACATTCGCATTGTATCCAAATTTCAGCAGGCTGCGACGTCTGGCTCTTCAGAAAGGTGCGCCTATACTCCACACCACAAGTTGGCTGCAGCACTGCCGAAGGTGCGAGGCGTGCACAGGTAGTATCCTTGCGCAGCGGTATTCAAGGTGTGTTTCTTTGTTTAGCTGCACCAATTTTTTAAAAGATTGTCTATGCCAGATAGCGCAATTCGAACCCTTGATCTACATTACTCGCTGAGGCGGACATTACCTCTATACGAGAAATTAAAATCTTCAGTTGAATAATTATCGTATATAATTACGCTAATTATCATATTAATTCGTTACTCTACGTCACATATCTTAATCTACGAATTATAGCCGCCGAGTTCGCACGGCGTATTTACTTGGAAAAAATTTTGTGGTCCACACCACTTCCGAGATATTTATTTTCAATGTGTCTGTCGAAATGCATGCGGTTCCAGTTGTTTTTTTTGCTTGAATGCATTGAACAGTCGTTTCTCAAAAAATGTAACCGGAACACCAGTGCACTTCATCGAAAACTTAATATCTCGGAACTGGTACTGCCCAGATAATTTTTTCCAAGTGGATACGCCGTGCGAACTCAGCGGCTATAATTCGTAGATTGAAATGTGTGGTGTAAAGTGACTAATTAAAAGGTTAACTAACGTATTTACGTTTATTTCTCAATTGAATGTTTTGATTTCTCGTAGGAGTAATGGCCGCCTCATCGAGTAATTTAGATCAAGGTTTAGACTTGTGCTATCTACCATAGGTAATCTTTAAAATTTTGCTGCAGCTAAAGAAAAAAAAGACTGCATATAGTTCCGGGCATAGCTGGCTGATCATTGGCTACACTAGAGAGTCATTTTTACTCGCTACATAATATGGTACAGCGGTACATGACATGTTAGGTCATTTGTGCGTGCACATCGTATACCGAAATTACTTAGGCAGTTACGCCTATAATCGTAACAGCCACCCTATAACCGTGGCGACATAGCAGTGCCCATGCAGCGCCGACCACCCGCTCCGATCCGAATTGGCGCTTGTTACTGGCTATACGCCCTGTCAGCGAGAAACTAGCGCCAAAATTCGTCATTGCTATAAGCCTCATTTCAAGCTGACGTTAAATCATTCGGTATGTTTTGTCGTAATTATTGAGATCAGCCTCTTGTTTTCACGCTGCTAGGACTACAGACGTGGCACCGAGCCGTAAAACTTGTCTGATTTCTAGTTATCAGATGGCACCACAGCATTAGCATTGATGATGCATTGACGATGCGGAACGCTATAAAAGCTTAATGATTCACTGCATCATTAATTACCTGCCATGGTTGCTTAGTTGCTATGGTGTTGGACTGGTAAGCGCGAGGTCGCAGGATCAAATTCCGGCCACGGCGGCCACATTTCGATGGGGTCGAAATGCGAAAGCACCCGTGTACTTAGATTTAGGTGCACATTAAAGAACCCTAGGTTGTCGAACCTTCCGGAGTATCACACTATACGGTGTGCTTCATAATCAGAAAGCGGTTTTGGCACGTAAAACCCCATAATTAAATTTTCTTTTTCATCACTACTACCATTACTACCATTCTAGCATGGTACGTGATGACGGTAGCGAGCAAACGCCAAGTGTAGACGGCGAACAGACACTGTGGGCCGGATGAACATTTGCAAGGGCATTCGCGCGTGCTACTTGCTAAGGAGGCTGCAAGGTAACCGCAGGGAAAGCGTACAGGTAAACCCGAAGCCCTGCTGTCGCATGCATATAAACGCAGCTTATCGTTACGGTGTTAAAACATTTTTTTGCGCCGATCCACTAACCATGGAACATGTAACATACTTTTAAGGGTTAACTGCTGGGCTAGTTGATGATCTTGCATACTGAAAAGATTTTGCGCCAAAAAACAACACACGCAAGAAAGACGACGACACCACGGGCGCTTGAAACATGTATGGCAAGCAGACGCTGAGCAGACGACGGGGCGCGGATGAGGACATCTCGAGGGGCATTCGGCCTTGCTATTGGCTAAGAATTCTTGTAGCTTCCACCGTGCTGCAACCAGATTCAGAGATGGAGCAAAAGTGGCATTGGATGGCGCGTAGGCGCTTACGCGCCATCCAAGCCGCAATGACAGCGCCGCGGCAAAAAGCCACCAAAGGCGTTTTGTGCAAGCAGACGCTGTGCGCAAGGCGCTCAACTTTCTAATGACACCAATGGTATAACGGCCCAATGCGACCATTCCTACGACAGTAAGCCAGCCGATCAGCTTTCCTGGTTCTGCACAATCGTGTGTCGGCCTTTATTGTATACCTGCGCGCATGAGCCGCACGCATTTGAAAGAACGCGGGGCCTGAGCAGTGCTACCACCACGGTGGCTGCGGCTACCTGCTACAGCCATCAACGAACGAAGTTGTAAGATCGTGCATATTACTGAGTACGATATCAACGGATGCATTACTCAGCCCCTCTCCGTTTATTCCATCCTCTTTTTCTGCTTTTTCGGCGGCTCCTAGCACGCGCCTTCTATTGACGTTGCGGTAGGCAGCGATGCCTTCTATAACATATCCCCTCTTGAAAAAAAAAAAACACGGTTGTCCTGTACTTCCTAACGTAGTCCTGCAGCTTATTCGGTGTCTTCTTGCTGCGGGCGCTTCTCACGCACGCTTGGCATCCTGGCAAATTAAACGAAGCTTGTTGCGTGCGCCCTGCAGCAGATGGTTCAGGGTACAGGGGTGCATTATCTGCGCTTGATGTGCCAGGTTGTGAGGGATGATGTACAGCCGCCATAGCTGAATGATCGGATACCAATGACCAGTTCAGGACAGCAGAGGTACCGAATTTCAGTCTGCTGATATATCTTCACGACGAACGAGCGCGAATTTGAATTTGAGTAAACGGAGAGGGACTGAGTATAATGTCTCCATTGATATCGTACTGAGTAATATGCACGATATAACAGAAGTCGGCTAATTTATCGCACTGAACCCACCTTTTTCATGACACCGCCGTCTTCAGTAAGGTCTTCCATCTCGGTTTCGGATATATGGAGAGGCGTTCGGGCCGGTGGCTCCGACGGCTCTGTGCTGAGCTCCGTGCACGTCTCGCGACTTTTTTTCGAAGGCACGATCGAACGCCGAAAGCGTGCACGAGACGGCGCGGGCTCGAGCCAGCACAAGCCTCCTTAATGATGATGATCAATTCAAGAATAGCACGTTCCAAAGAGGTTAAAGAAAAACTGCTGGGGTAGAGGGAGCGCCCGCCAAGTGAAGCCGCCGCGTGGCCATCTCACGAGGGGGGGGGGGGGGTCAAAAGCACGCCACTCGCCGCAGCTTGTGTGTTTCGGATCGCCTTGTCTCGCCGTACGCGCTGCTCTGAGGATCTGAAAATGTACTAGCGATCTCGCGCGTTTCTAGGAAAGTTGACGTACAAGCAGTTGACATGTTAGTGTCATCCTACTCATTTAAATAAGGTTGCCGATTAGCACTGCCTTGCTCTAAGATAAAGAAAAACTTTGCATTTCAGGCTGAAAGAAAACGGCCGCCACCGAAGTTCCGAGACCCTCTATTCAATGAGGATAACAAAGCACCGGCAACACCTGATGATAATGAAGATAATAATGAATACTGATGCTTGTTGCATGTACTGCTATTTATCATGCTACGTTCTCAGTTTCTCATTGCTTTTTCTTCTGACAGCTTTCATGATTGATCAATTTATAGACTACATTAACGAAGGCGAATAAACGCTAATTATTCCGCGATTTTTTTTGCACTTTACGGCAGCTGCATACACATGCCGATAAAATTTTAAAAATGCCCCCGTACTCGGATATCTGCGATGCGGAGACTTCCGATATGGCTCGCCTCATCGCCCACTGCGTTGCATTAGAACATTGAAACCTCTTAAGCATTTAAAAACCGCTGAGAATGTCGGCGAGAGCGCTGCGAAGCTCTTGGCAGGCCGCTTCTTGCCCTCCGTAAGATGGCCGCCGCCGGCTTCACTCCAGCCTATAGGCCGGTATAGGCGAATTTCACTCCAGTAGTCTTCTTTAACCTCCTTAGTACGCATAGAGGGAAATCTGACGCTGCTGCGCTGTGGTATGCATGGGAATGTCGGTATATTGTGACTTCGGATTCGCATCGTTCTCGTGTATAGCCAGGACACCTTGAAGACGCGCCTGGCAAGCACCATTCTATCTGTCACAATGATTCATTTTCAACTAGAAGAGCACGTAAAAAGCTGTTTTAGCTTTATTATTACGCAAAAACATGTATTGTTTAACTACGAGAACTTGTTATGGCATGTACAATTATACGATACGTAAAAAGTACCAGCGGGTCGCTAAAGTTGGAGCACAGACGACAAGATTCGTGCTCGCTATGAAACGGTTTGTCGTCTGTTCTTCTTTTCTTCAACTGGTAATGCATTGTAGGTGAGTAAAGATGTAATATCCATGAATGGAAACATTTCATGAAGATTTTACTTTAGGAACCCATTATTTGTGTAGCCATATCCACGTCTTAGACGAAGCCTCTTACAACACCAGCTAACACAAGCCTAGCAGACACATATACCGTCATTCCCATGACGGCACAGCGCCCCTTAGGAAACTCCAATAGGTGGTGGCGCCAGATTTCCCTCTAGGTGTTATGGTGAGAAATTTTATGTTGGTACGTACCCCACAGCTACAGAGGAAAGAATATTGAGAGCAGCTAGGTTGGAATAACATATTATTCTTCCACCCTGATTAAAAAGAAGTCTCTCCGCCCACGCTATCACGCCCGCGTATGTTTTGACTTAACTAAATCACATACAGAATAAGCGATTGTTTAGTTCAAAGTATAAGGTACAGTATCAGAAGAAACGTAAAGCGCGTGCTGCCCAACTAGCAACCTTAGACATGTTCTATATTTTACACCACTGGCTATGGTGCCTCACATGCACCCTCGCACGCCCTCTTCGATCCAAGTTCACGCTTGTTACTTGCTCTCCACTCCAATGGCAAGAACTAACATGTCCAGGAATTCCGGACATTCTCCTTCGGAACTTTACAGCAACGCAAAAGTGTAACTCAATGGGAAATTTTTTTTTCGAATTTATATTTCAGAATATAGGGCGAGGGTCAAAAAGTTTCAAATGACTACAACAAGAGGGTAGTCCCTTCTAGCAACATATGCATTTTGGCACTTAGTCGGAACATTGGTGGTACGTTAAAGCAGTTAAAGAAAGTCAGACAGGGGAGGTGAAGTCCAACGACAGGAGAAAATCGTTTTGCACCCTCCCGCCAGAGGTCACATTGGCTTGAAAACGCGCCAAATTTAAACCATAAAGCGATTTCTAACAGTTGGCATTGAGAAGGTATTGGTAGAGGGAGTGTTATGCAGCCTGTTGGCACGTGCAGGCTTTTGAGAAGCAACCGAGATGGTACAGAGTGGTTATGCATGTGCATGTCTTGAGCGTGCCTGGGTATGGTTCTATGCGCATGTTCGCTCTGTGTATGAGTGTGCGGGCGTGTGCCTCCGTATTTGAGTTTGCATGCGCGCGAGTGCGTGTATGCGTGTGTCAGCGTTCGCGACGTGTGTGAGCGTTCGCAGCGGGTGTGCGTGCGCATGTGCGCGCGCTTACGGTGCATGCGTGGCCGCGTGTGAACGTGTGCGCGTGCCAACGGGTTTTCGAATTTCAGCATGCACGATTGCGAAGAAATGTGTGCGTGTTTGTGTGGATGGCTGTGTGTGTGTGTGTGTGTGTGTGTGTGTGTGTGTGTGTGTGTGTGTGTGTGTGCGTGTGCGTGTGTGCGTGCGTATGACGGATGGAGAGAGAGTACGTGCGTGTGAGGGAGAGTGCGTTTGTGTGCGGGGGAGACAGAAAGTGTGTTTGTGTGCGAGGGAGAAAGAGCGTATGTATGCGCGAGGGATAGAGAGACTGCGTGTGTGTGCGTGCAAGGGGAGAGTGTGTGTGCGTGCTAGTGCCTCCATATTTGCAAATGCATGCACGCGAGTACGTGTATGCGTGTGTGAGTGTTCGCGGTGTGTGTGCATTCCTGGATCTGCGTGTTAGTGCATGTGTGCGTGCGCTTGCATGCTTGCGGCGCATGCATGGCGGCGTGTGAATGTGCACGTGTGCGACCGTGCGTATTCATCTTTCAGCATGCATGCCTGCGGACAAAAGTGCATGTTTGTGCGCGCATGGATATATGTGCGTGCGATGGAGAGAGCGTGCAAGTGCTTGTGAGGAAGAGAGTGTGTGCTTGTGCGAGGGAGAGAGAGTGCGTATGTGTGCGTGCGAGGGTGTTTGTGTGTTTTCGGGTGTGAGTGAACATTTTCCTGCTTACATCTACTCTTGAAAACAAACGCGGTGTGGAGAGCATTAAAACCCGTGTTTAAATCCTCGAGACAAGAACGAATGACACTGCATTTGTAGCATTATCTCTTTGTTAAAGCGAAACCGACAAAAAAAATGCGCCTGTGACGTCAGTATTGCCGCTCTTGGCTGGCGCGGCCCCGTAAGAAGCAGCCAAGCAGTTCAACTTCGTTATCTTGCTTCAGTTGGCAGCAGCGCAATGTCCTGAGGGCAATGACGCGCTAAATCTGCACTATCATTCAATCGTGCATCGTTTCTGCGACCAAGTACGCTTTCGGCAGCGCACGTTCGTTGCTACATTAAACTTTAAACGGCTTGCCTTCGGAAAAACGATGTGAATAAATATAGACACTCGTCTGGCCGCAAGGAACATGCTCACGGAGCCGTGCCATTCATCGCAATATCTCGAAAGGCTGGAAGCGGTCAGGTCGATGCTACCCACGATCGTTTTCCGCGTCAGTTAGGCTTTCAGAGAACGCTTAATTACAAAATATTTGTTCTTAGCTCTTACAGAAGCATGATTATTAAGCATATATTCGCTCAACTACAATATGTCGAAGACAGGCTCCAGACTGCTAATTTGCTTTAGCCACCCAAAACAATTATTTAAATGGTAATTAACATACATTCGTAAATTGCACACACAACTGCTCAACTTGATCCGTATCCGGAGGTTACTATCTAAACACTCGAATGATAACAATAATGTCAGGAAGATTTACATTGATCTATTCCTTAATATTCAGTGCCGTTAAAGAAGACCGCCTGTATATTGTTGGTGCAGTAGGCACCTAATAAAGCAGGTGCGAATACTCGGACAGGTTTTCTTGACGCAATTCAAGTTGAACTTAGAACAGATGCACCCAACCGTGCACCTCTGTCTTTACGATGTTTTCTCCTACATTTTACAAGAAACGCCTCCGCGCCATGGTACATCAAAAAAGGTGTGCGAGAGCATTATTTGCGCTAATAGATTTCTGAGCATTGGTGGCATCAGGCTTGGTTTCCTTGTGTCATCAGGAATGAAAGGATCACATAGCTAGGGGCCCAAGCAGGTAGGCTACTTCCGCCACTGGGTCGGCGTAAGATTACAGACAGACAGACGGACAGACGGACGGACGGACGGACGGACAGATATGTTCGATATCGCTGAATAAAGGCAAATAATGCTATTTACCTTAATAGCAACTCTCTGGGGGAAAGCATTGGATAATGTTTTTCCGTAATTCGTAACAGATGGGGCAGTGCGGACCCGATTAGATCTGCGTTGGGACGGAAAATATCGGAATTTTGAGTTGAGTGCTTTGCCGCGAATAGATTGATTGTTTAAAGTGAATTATAATAAATCCTTCGGTTTTACGAGCAAAAACGACGATATAATTATCAGGCACATCGTAGTCGCAGACTCCCGATTAATTTTGCCTACCTGGGCGTTCTTTCAACTTCCACACAATGCACGGTACGCTACACTTCTTGAATTTCGTTGCCGTGGAAATGCACCCGCCTCGGCTGGCATTCCAACCCACACCCTCTGACTTAGCGGCGCCACGCCGAAGTCACAGCTTTAGGGTGGCTGGAAATGGGAGGCGTGAAAACCGACCTCTCCAAGCTTGTCGCGATGCGCGATCACTTCAATGTGGCGCTGTTGTCGGGGGCGGGTGGGGGGGGGGGGACTGGAAAACAGTTAATTAGGGTCTGATTTATCTTGCATGAGTAATAGACAAATCGCGCAACAGGAGGTCCCCGGACTGATGTATGATGACGACATTCTGCCACTTGCGAATATTTGTGGCAAGGCAGCGAGAAACCTAGACCTTAAGTTTACACAGAGAAATCGCGACTTATAATCTGTAATGAAAGGACGAATAATTACATGGTCTCAATTCAACAGCAAGTCATACGCATAGTCAAGCACTGTATATACCTATGCGTATATACAGGGTGTCCCACGTAACTTGAGAGAAACATTTAAAATATGCAAATGCAACGTAGCTGAACAGACTCAAGGTAATGTTGTTTGCCATCGCTCGGAGATACACAGATTAATTTTTTTATTTGGCCTAATTAAATAACTAGCCCTAATTAATTATTCAACTTCTCAAATATTATAATTCGCTTAAAAGTGTCAATGAAAAAACTGTATAGCAACACGAATACTCCCAATCAAACAAAAAATGCAATGCCTCATAGCCCCCTAAGACAGAGGCTACGAGCCCTCAGTAAAGTCAAGCGAACAGTACTTAAATTCTTTCTAATCACGCATACAACATACAAAGCAGCATGTCGAAGAATGTCATCATCAATGGCTCATACCCCAGTAAGCAAGCAAAAAATGCAAGGACTCATAGTCCCGTAAGTTTCATGGCTCCTCACTTTGCGTGAATTAGCTGCGATGACACTATCTCTGTTGTTGTTGTCGGTGATTTCAATGTGTATGTGTGGGTATCGAAAAGGGAGCGGTTTACGCGTTCCGTGTTGCAGACATACCCCTTGCGATGCCACACTGATCCGGCCCAACCGTCCAGCCAGCGGCGTACGTACGTGCACCGATTTGACATTCTCAAAGAATGTGATTGCAGTTGCGAGTGAAATAATTACGACCCTCAGGACAATAAATGAGTTTGTACCTTTTGTTCAAAATTATGTGTCACCTCCGAGTCACGTGCTAAATAGCTTCGCTCGTCAACCACCTTCACGGAGTGGAATGGCTCATGATTTTTTTTACTTTCTCTTTGTCTTTCTTTTTTCGTTTCTTTCTTTGTTCTCTCTTTCATTCTTTTGTTCCTTCTTTCTTTCCTTCGTTCTTTTTTTCCTTTGGTTTCTTCATTCATATTCAGCCACTGCATCTTTGCTTCCTTACGAAGGTATTAGCCATTCCTGATTATGTCGTTCTTTTTTCGGGAAGGAGCCATTGCTGCTGGTATTTTTTGCACCATTCCTCTACTTTTCTTGTATCACTCTTCTACTTTGTATCACTGGACTAGACACCGCTTATAGGGGGAGGGGGGGTGGGGTGTATGAGCAATTGCTACGAGCCACTTGAGCCCTTCGCCTTAATAAACCGTGTGCCAATGTAGCCGTGCGGCTTGGGGCTGCTTCCACCTCGGGCACTAGGGTCGGAACTCATGTTTCCCTTGACTAGCATACTTATGTCAACATTAATTCTTTAAAAAATCCGGTATTTTCTTTCTTTATGTGTTCACAATAGACACTTAAAATATATTCCGCAAGGAACACACCCCAATACTTCAGTACTTTTTGTTCTAACACACACGTACGCGCTACTCTATTTGATACAATGTACTAAAATTATCCTTTGCTCTCCACCCGGCAGCTTAATGACGCCAGAAAACCGACCCTGATGCCACCAACGCTTATATAGTAATCGGGAGCACGCACAATGTTCTCGCACACCTTGTGTGATATACCGTAGCGCTGAAGTGTTTCTTGTATAGCGTAGGAGCAGAAGCAGAAGTGCACTGTTGGGCATAGGTGCTTAATTTGATGAAGTTGAATTGCGCCAAGAAGACCCATCGAAGCAATCGCACCTGCTTTTTAAGACGCCTACTGCACCATGAATATAAGGCAGTTATTTTTTAACGGCGCCAAACTTTAATACAGCAATATAAATCTTGCTGACATTATTGTTATCATTCGAGTGTTGAAATTGCTAGCCTCTAGATACGGTGTAAGTTGATTAATTGTTTGCGTAATAAACGAAGGTACGATAATTAAATTGTCAATAATTGATCTTAGGCAGCTAACGGACATGATTAGCTTGGAGCCAGTCCTCGAGATTATCTAGCTGAGCGAATAATTATTAAACGTGCGTCTGTATTGCACAAATGTTTTAGAAGTAATCTATTTGAAAGCGTAACTGATGCTGAAAAAGAACGTTTATAAGGTCGACCTGACCGAGCCCAGTCTTTTGTGATAATCTGATCAATGGCATCGCTCCGTGAGTACTGTACATTCCTTGCGGCCCATCCGCTTTCGATGTACATTCGTTTTTTCTCTCGAAATCGAGCAGTTTAAAGCTTTAATGTCAATACAGCAGCGAACGTGTGCCGCCTAAAACTTGCTTGGAGGGATGCACGACGCAATGATGGTGCAGATTTAGCGTGTCATCGCCGTCAAGAGGCAAGGTAGATAACGAACGCGAACCGCTAGCAGCTCCTCGCGAGACCGTGCCGATGGTGATAGTGCCGTCGAGACAAAATACAGGGCGGCAGTACTAACTGCACAGGCGCGTTCACAGCGAAGCTATGTACCTTTGGCCCGAAATGCATTTGTCGTGTCAGGGAGCAAAAATGCCGGCCGATCCCGGAGGTTGCGGAGTATCGGACTGTCATGCGGCGGAGGTGAAGCAGGCTTCGAGTGCTCCGCCAATAATAATAATAATAATAATGAAGATGCATTGTTTTCCGTCGATGGGTATGCTGGAATCGCACATGGCTTCACGCGCAGAAGGCACTGCCATATATGCAGAGGAGGAAATGTATGTATGCTACCATACAACATTAACTCGTAAGAGGAGAGGGGCATCGACTGTGGAGTTGTGTGTGCTGTACAAACGAAAGACGGAATTATGATATCCACTGTCTATATATATTCAGGCACACCCAACTGTGGTATTAAGAAGTTCATGACCACGCACTTTGCATTGGTTAGCCGCGATGACACTACCCTTGTGATCACCATTGGAGGCTTCAATGTGGGCATTTCAAAACCAGAAAAGAAAAGGTTGACTGAGCTTGTGCAACAAGAATTTGGTTTGAAGTGCTAGACCAATCGAAGTAACTCAATTAAGTAGCAACGGTCGTGCATAGATTCTACTTTGGCCAAGATTCTGTCTAAGGTTGTAACCAGGCCAACCCGCATATATCACAGTAACCACAAGGCTATCGTCACTAACATTACCAAATGGTGAAAATAAATACATGACCCCTTGTCTAATCCTGTCTGATGTGCTACACCTTAACTGGTCATCCATCTCCACAGAGTGGAATGGCTCCTAATATATATTTTTTTCTTTGTGCGTTGGTTTCGCTTTCAGAAAGTGATAATGGTATAAAGGCAGTGCCATTCAATCTTGTCTCTGTGGATATAAATAAGATTCAAGTAAACTCTATATCCGCGCCGTGCTTGCTTAGTGTGTGTGGTGTTGCGCTGCTAACCCTTACAAAAATGACTTTAGACTGTCTATAGAAAGTCTATAGACTTTTTATAGACGACCTTGTCTTTAATATATAATCTATAGATTTGGACATTTGTTGATACAAAGTCTATAGACTGTCTATAGACAAAAGTCGATCAAGTTTCTATTTCTTTTTGTCTATGCGCAGTCTATAGACAGTGTATAGAAAAAAGTCGATATGGTGTTTGTTTCTTTTTTGTCTGCTTTCCCACAACAGACACCTATAGACAAAAGTCGATACGATTTTTATTTCGTTTTGTCTATTCGCAGTCTATAGACAGTCTATAGAAAAAAGTTCATACGGTGTTCCTTCCTTTTTTGTCTACTTCCTCTCTATACACTACACATAGACGAAAGTCTATACAGCCTCTATTTATTTTTCTCTGTTATTTGTCTATAGACTTTCTATAGACGAAGGTCGATAAGAATTCTATTTCTTTTTGTCTACTCGCAGTCTGTAGACAGTCTATAGAAAAAAGTCGATACAGTCTCTCTTTATTGTTGTTCATTCTTCGTCTTTAGACTGTCTATAGACGAGAGTCAATAAGGTGTATATTTCTTCGTGTCTATTCCCACTCTACGTAGTTCTTCAAACATGCACACACACACACACACGCACACACATACATACACACATACATATACATACACACACATACACATACATACATACACACGCATACATACACACATACACACACACACACACACATATATATATATATATATATATATATATATATATATATATATATATATATATATATATATATTGCTGCGCGACCAGCTGCTCGAGTCACATTCCGTATTACGTCCTTATTCTACCAAGCACAAATTTACTAATGCATGTCACCCGCAGACCAATGGTCTTACGGAGCGGCTTCATCGAATAATAACAGACATGCTCTTCATATATGTTTCTGATGACCATCGTGACTGGGATACTGCTCGCCCGTTTGTCATATTAACGTACAATTCATCACGCCACGACACTGCACGTTACTCGCCGTTTTATTTGTTGTGCGGCCGAGATTCAGTATTGCTTTTTAATGCAATACTGTCTACACCTCAAGAGTCCGTGTCTTAGTATACAAGCGATGTCATTGCTTGAGCCCAAGAAACACGCCAAGTTGCTCACCGTCGCCTTTGTGCTTCTCAGAACAAGAGTAAAAGCATTTGCGACAGTAGTCACCGGGACGCCGATTATAATCCCGGGGATCATGTCCCTCTTCGATCTCCCACCCGCCGTTTCAGCCTCTCGGAAAAACTTATATCCCGCTACTCCGGCGCTTACCGGCTCCTCTGTCAGGTAACCTACGTAACCCTACGATATGTCTCCGGTCACACCTACTACTCGCTTCATCCAGACTTCCCATGACGTCTTTCAGGTCAGCCGCATAAAACGCTACCAGTCCTTTTCTGCCTAAAAAGCAGCGGGACGGCGCTTCCACGCCAAGTGGCACTATGTTACGCAGCTCTGCACAAAGCTGAGGAACATGAGCACGAGCTTAGGTCTGTAGAAGTGAACGGTTTAATGACTAGCCTGCTTTGTCAATTATTGTAAAAAACTGTACATTCTGTAAATAAAAAAATATGCGGTATTACGTGACAAGACCATGATCTGATTGTGAGGCATGGCGTATTTGGGGAATCTGGAAAATTTAGACCACCTGGGCATCTTTAACGTACACCTAAATCTAAGTACACGTTTGTCTTCGCATTTCGCCCCCATCGAACTACGGCCGCCACAATGTTTGTGCGATACTCGTCTTGCTTCTTCTCTACAAATACAAGTTTAGACTAATACAAAAGTATTAGTCTAAACCTAACTTAGCGGGAAGCTTTAGCTCCTACCTGGGAAATCATCAATCTTTTCTTACGACCACTGCACCGCAATTCATGAGTTATGTTGAACTTAAAAGAAACACTTAAAATTAGATTTCAGAAACCCAATTTTTATTTAGCTTCTAGTTTTCTAAATTCAAAAAAATTGCGAAATCTCAAGAAACAATACTCGAAGTATACGACTCTGTACCTCAGCAACTAAAGATGATGTCGGAATTCGCTAAGCTGCACCTAATATTTCATTTAATGCAGACAAAAATGATATATCATATGCCACCCTGAAATACACCACCAACTCCTGAATATGGTATTTGCAAAATCTTAACAGGCATTGTAACTTCACATAAGTTACAAATTCATACATCGAATTTGTCCGATTGAAATGCTCCAAGGGATGCAGTTTAGAGGGATGCGATATCAGTTTTCATCCGCACTAACGGATTTGTAAATTTCGTACTTCTTTTTCAAATTTGCCGATTTCCGATAATTCTTGTCAGTAATGCCATGGCCTAGATCAAAATTATTATTGCAGCGATCACTGTGATCTAACGTTCTCTCTTGAATGCTACAATTCTAATTCATATCGGTTGAGCGATTTTCTCATAAAATCATCTATGCGTTTTGCATGTATTTGAGCAGCCAGCATCGAAGAAGGGCCCGAGCTAAAGCTTCCTCTTATTGAATCACACTGGTTCTTAGAAAACACAAGAAAAATAACGCTGACTATACCGAAGCCCGCAGCCGCAGTTGTGCACAAATAAACAGAAAAACAACGAAGAAAGGGAACCCAAAGCAAGCTTTGCGGAAGCTGCTATCTCGGCCAGACATCTCACCCGGAATGTCGACGAGCTGTCTGGCAAGGTGTCTAGAAAATCGTGGATTCATTGCAAGTCGAGCAAGTAGCAGGTTGTCTTCAAGATAACGCTGATACATAAGCGCGCTCGTTTCCAAGTGCCGAGGGGAAGCAACAGTCTCAGGGTGTGCTTCTTTTTATTGTGTTTTCTTTAGTTGTGCGTCATTGCATACGTCACGGTGCGAATTTCAAATCTTTAAGGTTGATACGCCACGTGGTGGCGAAAAAAGAAACTAAACGCATGTCCAGAATTCCTGGGTATGTACCCCGACGACCGTAGTTCCCGAGCCAGCCTTCGACATAAATCCAAGTCTCCCCGTGATTATGCAGCAACAGCTCATAGGTCTGCTTCGACGATACAAAGACTGCTTTTCGACATCGAGGATTCGACAAACACCAGTCGCAAAGCATCGCATAATAACCGAAGAGTGCGCTCGACCACTCCGCCAGAGCCCTTACCGAGTTTCGACGCGAGTACGTGAAGCTATTGGGCAACAAGTTGACGAAATGCTGCGTGACGACATCATCCAACCGTCGAAAAGCCTCTGGGCATCTCCTGTAGCCTTGTTGAAAAAAAAGGACGGAACCCTACGTTTCAGCGTCGATTATCCTCGACTGAACAAGATCACGAAGAAGGACGTATACCCCCTTCCACGGATAGGCGACGCATTGGATCGGCTCTGCAACGCTAAACTCTTCTCTTCGATGGACCTCAAGTCTGGCTACTCGCAAATAGAAGTCGACAAAAGGGATCGCGAAAAGACCGCCTTCATCACGCGCGACGGCCTTTACGAGTTCAAGGTCATGCCATTCGGAGCGTGTTCGGTGTGCAACGTTTCAGCGCGTGAAGGATACGGTGTTAGCAGGATTGAAGTGGCAGACTTGTCTTGTTTACTTGGATGCCGTCTTCGTCCTCGTCGGAAATTTCGACGATCACCTTAGGCGGCTTGCGACAGTATTAGAGGCCATCAAATAATCAGGGCTAAACCTCAAGCCAGAAAAGTGCCGCTTAGCTTACGATGAGCTTCTGTTCCTAGGCCACGTCATCAGCAAATCTGGAGTCCGCCGTGACCCGCAGAAGACAGCTGCCATCGCAAAGTTCCCGCAGCCCATCGACAAGAAGGCAGTGCGTAGATTCCTTAGCTTGTGTGCCTACTATAGGCGCTTCGTGACGGACATTTCACGCATCGCGGAGCCACTAACACATCGAACCAAATGCGATGTCGAGTTCAAGTGGGAAACGCTGCAGGCCAACGCATTTCAAGAACTCAAATGACGCATGCAGTCGCCGCCCATACATGCACACTTCGACCAGGACGCCGATACCGAACTCCACAGTGATGCTAGTAGCCTAGGCCTCGGTGCCGTCCAGAGGAAAGACGGACTTGAACGGGTGATATTCTTATGCTAGCCGGTCGCCTTCAAAAACGGAATGCAATTATTCTACGACTGAAGAGGAATGCCTCGCCATCATTTGGGCTACACCGAAATTTCGCCCTTACCTATATGGTAGGCCATTCAAAGTAGTCAGCGACCATCACTCGTTGTGTTGGCTAGCTAACTTAAAGGACCTTTCAGGATAGCTGGCGCGGTGGAGCCTCAGACTGCAAGAATATGACTTCACGGTGATCTACAAGTCTGGACCCAATCACTCTTACGCCGACTGCTTATCACGCGCCCCCATTGATCCCCCGCTGCAAGACGACGAGGACGACGACGCCTTCCTTGGTATCGCGGAAGACTTCACTAAACAGCAACGAGCAGACCTTGAGCTAAAAGGCCTCGTCGAATATTTGGAAGGCAACACCGACGTTGCCCCTAGGGCACTGAGGCGCGGATTGTCTTCGTTCACTCTACAAAACAACCTGCATTGTAAAGAACTTCTCACCAGTCCGCGCCAACTAACTTCTTGTTCCATCAGCGCTGCGTCCAGAAGTAATACACGCCCTACATGACTATCCAACCGCTGGGCACCTCGGATTCTCCCGGACGCTGTCTAGGATACAGGAAAGGCATTACTGGCCGCGTCTGACCGCCCACGGCGCCCGTTACGTGAAGACATGCCGAGACTGTCAGCGACGCAAGACACCACCGACAAGGCCAGCAGGATTACCACGGCTAATTGAACCTCCTTGCAGACCATTTCAGCAGATCGGGATGGATTTGTTGGCACCGTTTCCGACATCAACATCCGGAAATAAGTGGATCGTAGTGGCGACGGAATATCTCACCCTCATCGCTGAAACTAAACATTTACCGAAAGGCAGCGCAGCCGAAGTGCCGAAATTTTTAGCCGAGACCATCGTGCTGCGAAATGGTGCCCCAGAAGTCCTTATCACCGACAGAGGAACGGCCTTTACAGCAGAGCTCATCCAAGGCATTCTATAATACAGCTAGACAAGCCACATGAGGACAACTGCCTACCGTGAGACGAAGGTCTCACGGTAGGCAGTTTAGAAGCTCCGTGAGACGAATGGTCTCACGGAGCTTCTAAACAAGACCCTCGCCGACATGCTGGCAATGTACGTCGATGTCGAGCACAAGACGTGGAGCGCTTTCTTGTCGTACGTAACCTTTGCTTACAACATGGCGCTGCAAGAAACAACACAGATCAGGCCGTTCAAGCTGGTTTACAGTAGGAACCCGACGACGACTCTCGACGCCATGCTGCCGGACTTCACCGACAAGAGAATCTTGACGTCGCTACCTATCTCCAGCGCGCCGAAGAAGCCCGTCAGCTCGCTTGCCTACGGATTAAGAACCAGCGGCGTACCGACAGCCGACACTACAACCTCCGACGACGCTATGTACAGTACCAGCCTGGCGACCGTGTTTGGGTTGGCACCCCAATACGCCGACGAGGACTCAGTGAGAAATTATTTCGACGCTATTTCGTACCCTACAAGGTCATCCGTCGCATTGGCGAATTGGACTATGAGGTCGTGCCAGACGGCATCTCGCATTCACAGCGGCGCCGAGCATGATCTGAAGTGGTCCACGTGGTGCGTCTTAAGCCCTTTTACGCACGGTGATGAACTTTTTTATTTTGTTGTTTCTCAGTTAAGAGTGCTTTTGTTTATTACCACGTTTAACCGTCCAACAAATGTTATCGCAGAGCACAGGACGCGCCCGCATGTATCGGAAGTTTCTGGAATGCTATCGATGGTTCCATTCGCAGTCACCGAACCTTGTGTAATCTGATTCCATGTATGCGCGACGCGAATAGCGTAGAACTTTGTAGAAGACACGCGGCTCCCTGCGATTACTCTGGAACATTCGACGACTGATGTATAAAAGCCGACGCGCTTGACCCGCTAATCAGATTGTGACGATCGCCGACTGTGTTCGCTGCTGTCGGCGTTCTTTAAGTGTAGCCTGTTTTTGTGGGCGCATGTTCGCCCAATAAAAGTTAGTTTCGTATTCCATAGCATTGCTACTGTGTTGGATGGACACAATTGTTTTGTACATCCGGCAAGGTTTAACGCAACCCGGGCTCAGGTCTCCCACGGGGGAACGTCAAGGCCCAGCCTCAACGCCGCCTCACGGGCTTGCTGGACTGCCTACGTCTGGATTCCGAGGTCTGAGCTGCACAGAGCGGCGGCCCACCTAGAGGACAGGGTCTCCGGAGTAACTGCCATCCCTCCTATAGCTACATTGCACTCCCACAGCATGTGTTTGAGTGTTGCTGGTCCTTCCTGGCACAATTTGCACGAGTCGTCCTGGTGCTTATCTGGGAAGATACGTTTCAGAGGAATGGATTAGGGAAGGTATTCGTATGGAGTTGCCTCCAGGCGACGGCCTGCCTCCTGTTCAATTGGGGACTCGGCGGTGGGTATATCCTTCTGGTGTTAAAATATGCACTAGCTGTGTTGTTGTATCTGGTGAGCTTGTCCCGTTCTGCTCGAGAAGCGTTCGCTGTCGTGCGAGAGGCGTTGCCCTGTTGAGCACGGCGCGTCATGTCTCGCGCCGTCCGGTGCGCCGTCTCGTTTAGGTTCGGGAGCGCGTCGCCTTTCATGGTGACGTGCGCGGGGAACCATGTGATCCTCGAGCTCGCGGTTTCGGATCTGCCCGCTTTGGCCAGAATGGACAGGGCTTCCTTGGAAATTCGACCTTTGGCGTAATTCTTTACTCCCGTTTGCGAGTCACTTTGCGGTCACTTCGCATTCCTGTTCTGTGAGGGCCAGCGCGATCGCTTCTTCCTCCGCTATTTCCGAGTGTTTGGTGTATACACTGCATGTGGTTCTGATTTTGGACTCTGCGTCTATGACTGCGGTGGTGTATTTTTGGCCGTTCGGATATTCGGCTGCGTCGACAAAGCGCGCGTTTCTCTCCCTGCCGAATGAACGGAGCAGAGCCTCGGCTCTTGCCTTTCTTCTACCTCGGTTGTAATCGGGGTACACGTTTCTAGGGATGGTTGCCACTGTAATGGTGTCTCCGATTTTGTTGGGGATTTGCATCTTCTGGCCGTGCTGGTTGTGGTACGTTATGCCGAGCGTGTTCATAGTGTACCTTCCCGTCGTGGTCGTCGACAGGCGTTCGAGCTGCGAGATGCGTTGTGCCTCAGCTATTTCTTCTAGGGTGTTGTATATGCCCAGTTGAGCCAGGAGCTCAGTGCTCGTCGATTCCGGGAGGCCCAGGGCTATCTTGTACGTTTTCCTTATGAGCGTGTTGATCTTGTTCTTTTCCCAGACGTACCAGTTGTGGTAGGCGGCTACGTACGCGATGTGGCTGACAACGAATGAGTGGATCAGTCGAATGACGTTTTCTTCCTTCACGCCCGCGTGTCTATTGGTTATTCTCTTTATGAGTCTCGTGGCGCTGGTGACTTTGCCTTCGATCTTCCTCACGGTTTCGTCGTTAGCTCCGTTGGCCTCAATGATCATTCCGAGGATTTTGATCTTGTTTACTTTGGGGATTGCGTTTCCGTCTTGGGTGTACAGGCCGATTTCTTCGTACTACGGGGGTCCTGGGTAGCTCTTTGGTCGCATGCCTCTGCCGGTGGGCCGTTAAATGAGTAGTTCGGACTAGCTCGGGGAGCATTTGAGGCCCGTTTCTTGTGAATGGCCGTTTGTAGTGCGTATTCAATTTGGCCGTCACTGCCGCAGTCCGCCCAAATCGTTATATCGTCTACGTATATATCGTGGTGGATTCCTTCGATTTCCTGTAGTTTGCTGGGGATACCCAGCATGACTAAGTTGAAAAGGAGCGGAGATATAACTGAGCCCTGGCGGGTACCTGCACTTCCCTGGGTTCCTTCTTCGAACTCGAGATCGCCCACCGTCAGGGTGGCTTTGCGATTGTTCAAAATGTCCCTCACGTAGGTGTAGGCCCTTTCCCCCAGGTTCAGATTAGACAACTGTCCAAGGATCGACTCGTGAGCGACGTTGTCGAATGCTTTATCCAGGTCTAGTCCTAGGATGGCTCTGGTGTTTCTTGTCTTGTCGTCAAGGGTATGGTTTTTTAGTTGTAACACGACGTCCTGCATGGACAGCGGGATCGGAAGCCTATCATGGTGTGGGGTAGGCTTCCGTCTCTTCTAGATGGCTGTTGATACGGTTCAGGAAGGCGTGTTCCAAGACCTTACCCACGCACGACGTGAGAGAGATTGGGCGTAGGTTCTCCAAACTCAACGGCTATCCCTGCTTGGGTATGAGGATAGCTTTGGACCTCTTCCAGTGCTCAGGGATGCGACCTTCTCTCCAGCACTTGTTCATATAGCCCGTGAGTTTGGTGACAGATTTGTCGTCCAGGTTTTTGAGCGTTTTGTTGTTAACCCTGTCCGGTCCTGGGGCGGACTTGCCGTAGAGTCCTTGGAGTGCCATTCTGATTTCTGCCTCACTGAAGTCTTCATCTAACTTGCGACTAGGACTGCCAGTGTACCGGCCGTGCTCGACCGTAGGTCGTTGCATGAGGTACTTGTCGAAGAGTTTCATGACGATTCGCTTCTCGCTCGCCGCCCCTTTCTCTTTGTCTAGAAGTCTCTGTATGTCGGCTCTTTGCTTGGATTTGCTTTGGGTTTCGCCCAGCAGGTGCCTCAGCAGTCGCCACGTACTTCCGTTGTGGAGTTGGCCATCCGCGGCGTTGCAGACTTCGTCCCACTGTTGCTTGCTCAAGGTTATGCAGTGCTCTTCGATTTGTTTGTTTATTTCTGCTATCTTTTTCCTCAGCTTTCGATTGAGCCGCTGGCCTTGCCATCGGGTTTGTATGGATTTCTTGGCTTCCCAAAGGTGGGCGAAGCGACTGTCCATTTTCTCCGTCAGGAATTCGGGAGTGGTCGTTTGTATGGCCTCCGCGACATCCCTGGGCAGGTCCGCGATCCATCTGTCAATGTCACCGATCGGCTCGTCATCTAGCCTGATATCCCGGTGCTTGCGGAACTTGTCCCAGTCCGTCCATGTTAAGCTTTTGACCGGGATGGTGCTTCCCGCTCGGGGAATCGTGATCTCGATGATCATGTGGTCGCTACCTAGGTCTTCTAGCGTGTTTCTCCAGGTAGCCCTCTCGATGCTTTTGATCATTGTTAAGTCCGGTGTGGTATCTCTTACAACCGAATTGCCCATACGTGTTGGGGCGCTGGAATCCGTGATGATCGTGTATTCCAAGTCTTGCGAGTCCTGCCATAACTGTTTGCCCTTTGTTGTGGTGTGGCCGTATCCCCAGGTATGGCACGGCGCGTTGAAGTCCCCACCCACTATTAGCGGGTTTAGGCCGGCGAGCTCGGCCGCCTTTTATAGCAGGGAGAGAAAACGATGGCGTCATTTGGATGGGTTACTGTATATGTTCATTATAAAAATGCTATTCTTTTGCGTTCTGTTAGGAATAATTTCTATCATTATATGCTCGGCCTGCGGGCCTTTAATCTCATGTTCTATGGGTACTAGGCCCTTTCTGATTAGTGTGGCGATGCCCCTACCCATTTGGAATTTAGGGACGAGGGCGCGGTGCCCGGGATGTTGGCCGACGCGCGCACGGTTTCTTGTAGCATTATCACATCGGGTTTGGGTTTCATGTTTCTGACGTATTGTTGTACGACAGGTTTTTTCCCCGGCTAGACCTCTGCAGTTCCACGGCCAGACCAATAGCTCTTCATCGTGTCTGGCCATCCTGGAGTCTTCAATAAGGAGCTGTTGAGAAACTGGAGCGGTGCGCGGGGGGCGGTGCCACCATGGAAACGTCTGAGATTACGGGATTTATATTATGAGTTCCTGTGTTCGGCTGTGGTGATTGCGACAGGGACGGCGCCCACATCGCACATTCTTCGAGCTTGGCCACCCTACCCTGGTTGTGAGGCTGGATATGGCGGAAGACAGATTGCCGATTGCACTTTGTAGTTCGGTAAGCATGACTTTTATTTGTGATCTCGCCTGTTCGGCGCGGCTTGTGTATTGGCTTTGTACGGCTCGCTTTTTCGCTGGTGAGGTTGCTTTGTGCTGTTCCTCGCCATTGTTGCTGGGAGCAGGAGCGCTGACGGGAATGGGTCTAGGGCGTAGCGCGGGAGGCGCGACCTTTCTCAGTTCGCTTACCTCTTGGGTTAGCTGTTGTACTAGGCTCCTGAGCATGGCGTTCTCACGTTTTATTTCTGCAATAATGTCATTGTCTATGTTCTTTGTGACTTGCAGTTCTGAGGCAGTTACTCCGTAGACGCCGCGCCTTGGCACACCCTTGACCACGTCTGCCCAGCTCACCTTTCTCTGGGAGGGCCTGGATGGAACTGGACCTGGCTCGGCCTGGTCCAGAGGTGCGACTGCGAGCTCTGCTCCTCGACCGGCTGTGCTGGCGGGATCAAGGGGTCCCGGTAGCCCACGTCGATCTGGACCTGCCCCGGCCTCTGGATCTGGATCTTGGCTTTTGCAGGGCGGGGGCTTGCTCTCCTCCGGATTCAAGCGGGGCTAAGAACGACACCCTGCGGGACGCCAGGGCAAGTGTACTGGCCAGCGGTTCAACCATCTGCACTGTGCACAAAGAAGGATCTTTTCAATAGATAGCTCCGAATCCACCGAAACATGCGTCCACCAATTGCATTATTTTTTACGGCATCAAGGATGGCTTCATGCGTTACGTTATCATAAACGATTTTACCAGGCGTAGTGTATGTCATTCCGTGTGCGGACTGTCGGTATGTCTACGTCGGTGAAACCGGCAACTTCAAGACAAGACTTAAGCAGCACGTGAATGACGTCCAGAGACAACACGTTGCATCGAATGCCTTGGCCGAACACTGGGCAGCCACATCACATAAGATTAACTGGGAGAAATCTCGCGTGATTACCAAGGAACGAAATCATTCTTCGCGTCTTTATCTTGAGTCCATAATCATCCAAACCACGGCGCACACTCTTAATCGCAACGAAGGCAATCTGCCAACCGTGTATGCCAGGTGCCTTAGGGCCAAACAATGAAATCTTGCTTACTTCAGTAAGGAAGCCTTCATTGCGGTGAGGCTACCTTATGTCACTCTGAAAGCTTCCTTACTGAGGGGCCCTCGGTGAAGGCTTCCTTGGTGCTTCCACAGCATAAGGTAGCTCCAAAGCTACCTTCATGCGTCCTTACGCCGCTCCTGGCCCTGAACGAGCGCTTCACCTCACTGCTTAACCACGTGACTTTTACTTGCGCATGCGCGCTGTCGCCTACCTGCGGAGAAGCGCGAGCACGGTACGTCTTGCCAGGCATGTTCGTCAAGGTCGATCCAAATAGGTCGCGAAGCTTCGGGCGAAAAGTGGTTCAGAACCTATTTCCAGCGACATCAACAAGCGGAGTTGTGGGAGTTGCGCTTGAAGCGCGAGTAGGGGAGCAGGGAACTACCACTGATTTAAAAAAAAAACTTTTAGTCAAGGGGAATGAATTTTTTATATTATTCGAGAATTATTTCCCAGTGAATTTGATTTAGGCGCAATCCGTAAAGAAATTATGACAGTGATTTATCATTATCAAAATATACCTTTTTCTCAGCGCCATATGAAGAAAGGGCGCACGCCATAATTATGCAGCGCAGCCCGGTAGTGCACGGAAAGGCGCGCTCGTAAAGTTCGTCTGCTACGACACGCCCCCTCGCATGTTTTGGTGTTTCGCTCCCGCATGCGTTCTGTGAATTATTGTGGCGCGAATTTACTTTTTGCTGAGCGTGGTGTTGTGAGGTACATTTATCGTGGGTGAAAGTGTTGACTATTGTGTCCGACGGGCACGGCGGCCTACGGGACGATGCGACCAACAGAGGACACCGAATGCTTTCCTCAGTACCCCCGGAAACGATGTGCTATGCAAGGGTGCAATACCAACACCCGTACGGCTGGCGTTACACTGCACCGGTTTCCACTCTTTTCTCCAAGGTGAGACAACACTATTACTATTAATGTCTTCCTGTAGGGTTTTGTGGCGTGTTTCAGTAGCGCTTGGAAAAAAAATGTTTCTGATGCTTCTGTTATTTTACAATTAACTCTTCGTTTTGACCTCAGTTTTGGCTCGGAGCTTTTGGTGTGAACTACGTCTGAGCTTCACAGCCGATTCCAATAGCGCAAATATTGTGTTTCAGTCAATTCAAATTCGCATCGCTTTAGTTGTCTGTATAAAAACAAGGCTCGTGATCGTTATTCTTGTGTTTAGATGCACAACTAATCTCTCAAACGCAGCGCTTCATACTCTGAGTTTCTGTGCTGCAGCCAAATCTTTACTGCCATAAGTTTCTTATTTGCTGTCATCGCCCTGTTTGGCTTTAATGAAACTTTTTCTCTTTTTTTTCCTTATTTATCTTAACGCTCACCTAAACATTGCTACTATGAATTTGCAGGCGCGAATCCTCGGTGAAATTTTGTGGGAACCCATGCCTACTAGATAAGACGCCGCGACAACTACGGTACAGAGTTGTGTGCTCGCTGCACTTTGATAGATCAGCATTCGTGCGGCCCGGTTTACTTCGTCAAGACGCAGAGCCTACCATATTTCCTGTTATCCGTAAGCATATCGCTGAGCCATCTATTGCGCGAGAATAGGCATGCCTGTAGTTGAAGTCGTTTGTAAAGCAGTGTGCTTATCTTTAATAGAACAAGAGGCACACATCGAGAGAATCGATCGAAATAATTGCCTTCGCATTCCTATGTAAAAAAACAAGGCATGTTTGCTACACCTTTATCACAGGCGACGGATCTAACACCCATGACGACAGCTGTGGTAACGTTGGCCTGAACCATGTCCAGCCTTCCAAGAATGAAGGTGACTTTCATTTTTGGTTGTCACGTATAGCTACATGGGGCATGAAATAAATCGTCCACATTACGTTTGCAGAGTCGAGTTTGTCAGGCCACGTGAGCTCGTCCATCTCGGATGGTGTCTCGCCAAGGGGCGGCCAATTGTTTGATAGCACTGCCGTGAAGAAATTATCCAGTGTAGAAGGTAACCTTGCTTTTTTATGCTAAGCCCACATATCAGGAGCGAAGTCGCTACTGTTCCCCGAAAATAAGTCCCCCCTCCCCGCACCAAAAAAAAAATATTAATAACTGCAGGGTGGAGCGCGCTAATGGACCACGGCGATCACACGTACTCCTGCCTTTCACTTGCATCTGTAGTGCCCCCGCAGGAAGTCCCAGGTAACTCCTGGCACAACGTGCTGCTCTCTGCGCGACTCTCGATCGGCATTTCTTTTTCCCTCCTTCTTTTTTTTGTGATCCGTGCTCGACACGCTAAAATGCACCATATTATCTCCCTCATTCGCAGAACACCGTCACAACATGCAGCTGGACGACACTGCTCCTGCAAGAGAGCCCAGCAGTAATGCGCCTCCCCAGGTTCCGACAGTTTACCCGCTTGCCGCAGGAAGCCCCTCGGAGAAGGAATTGCCTGGTGTAGAATGTAACTGTGCCTCTTTATATTAAGGCCACATATAAGGAGCGAAGACACCACTGTTCCCGAAAATAATTTCCCGAAAAAAAAAAGGCTACAGGGTGGAGCGCACTAAGGGACCACTGTGATCACATCTACGCCAGTCCTTCACTTCGATGCGCAGCAGCACGGCGGGAAGTCGCTGGTAACTTCTGGCTCAATGTGATCTTTGAGCCACTCTCGTCATTTTTTTGCCTCTTTTGCTATTGGTAGAGGTTGCACAAGCTAAAATGCACCATATTCACTCCCTCCTCCGCAGAACAACCCATTAAAATTCAGCTGAAGGACTCCGTTCCTGCACAAGAAGCCAGCGGTGACGCGGCTCCCCAGGTTCCGTCGTTTGGACAGACATCTAGGAAAAGCTCTGTCCCGGGCACAGCTGCTGAGACTGTTCGCAACTGTGAGCATATTACATCATCTAATATCATCTTGGCCATCAACGTGTCATTTTAATTTTACAGATGTGTAAGACACAAACAAAAGACACAAGCTATATGGAACTTTTCTCACGGGTGCAGAAATACATTTTGAAGAATCGTGTCAGCACCCTTTTAGGAATACAAGACGTCTGTTGATGTGGTCGCCTGCTATCGGCTGCTTGTGTTGAGCTAAATTAATTATGATAATGGTAAAGTATTACCAAAACGCAAAAGAAAAAAATCTAGAGGTATGTACATAGAGGCGATAATGATAAGAAAACAAATGAAAGTCTTTCAGGAGAGCAGTCGTTCTTCCACACATTTATATAAGGCTCAACATGTAAAAACAGAAGATCTATTTCTGCTATTTCTGTCACGCTTTTTGTGTGTGGGGGGGGGGGGGGGGCAATAAGACAGGCGTATGTTCCAGTGCATTGTTAAATGTTTGTCTATTTTCGAACAATAATTTTACTTAGTGTCACTGCGCTGAGCGCAAATTCATACATGAAATGTGCAGAAAGCAACTCTTCCGGTGCGCCATGAATAATTTGCCAAGCGGACGCCTCGTTTCTCAAGTACGCAGAAACATTCGCATCATTTTATTCAACGATGTAAATGTCGTCCGGTGCTAGAGTAATAAGTATTCCTTAAAGTTACGTAAACAGCTTTGTAAAAAGTTAAACACAATCTAGTCATGCGTGCGTATTGGCGAGACGAGTGACCTGTTGGGTTTGCGAGCTGTGTTCTGACGCTGTTATTATGTGTCTTTTTCATGTCAGTCGCCTTATCTGTTTTCTCTGCATTGACATCCGCATATACGAAAGGTTAAGCATAACAGCAGATGTCCTAGGGTTCATTTTTTTTTTTTGCAGAGGTGTAAGACAACGAGCACTGTAATTGCCGCCGGCTGTTCCTTTTTACACAGAGCACTTGTTCGTAGTAGCATATTACAAACAGCATGTGCTTTGCATTTTGCATCTTTTAATTAGGAAAGATTGAAGTATTTGCCTTCAAAACTCAGAACCCTGTCATAAAAAGTGGCAAATATCACATGCTCATCTTAAAGCCTTCTAACGTACATTTAACATCAAAGAAGCACACTTCTTAAAAAAACTCGCATCTTTCCACCCCCACAGCGCCCTGTACAAGTAACCAGTGCAGTCATCCCGACGCTCGGAGGAAAACCAAGAAGCTCAAGGCAAAACTGCGAAAACAGCAGGATTTGAACCGGAGGCTACAAAGAAGACTGCAGAGGCAGCGTCAAGCCCTAACGATTGAGGAAGTCATCCGGAGCGTCCGCTCACACGTGTCTCCAGCTGTTGCTGCACTTGTGGAGGCTCAGCTGAGGATGAACAATGTGAGCCGGTTTGGTCGCCGATGGTCAAGCCAAAACAAATCCTTTGCCTTAGGGCTCTACTTTGATAGTCCGAAGGGTTATAGGTACTGCAGGCGACTTCTTAGGCTGCCATCAGTGCGATCCTTGCAGTTATGGCTTCAGCGTTTGCCACTAAAGGCTGGATTTTTCCCGGAAATATTTGACCTTATGAAGAGACGAGCGACTAGCTTTTCCATGAGTGGCAGATCCTGCTGCATTGTTTTCGATGAAATGCACATTAAAAAGGAACTTTCCTACAACCCATCGCATGACAGGTTTGAAGGTCTTGAAGAATATAATGGTGTTCAAGGCAATAACCTCTGCAACAAGGCTCTTGTCTTTATGGCAAAAGGAATCCGAACGGCCTGGAAACAGCCACTTGGTTATTTTTTTGCCCTTCGGGGAACACTCGCAAGTATTTTGAAGGACCTTCTTTTGCAATGCTGCAAGTCCCTTGTGGACTCTGGCTTGCAGCCAATAGCGGTAGTCTGTGACCAGGGAAGCCAGAACGTGTCCCTTTTTGCAAGCCTAGTCACCACCGAGAAGCCGTATAGAGACATAGATGGAAGGCGGCTCTTCTTCCTTTTTGATGCTCCGCATTTACTTAAATGCCTCCGAAACATGCTATTTAAGTATGATTTCAGAGTAGGTGACCACCTTGTTAAGAGCCGTTACATTAGGCAGGCTTATGAAAAGGACCGCACGCACGAGATACGTTCGATTCCGAGGTTGACTGACAGACATTTTAACCTTACCTTCGCATCAAAGATGTCTGTAAAATAAGCCGCACAAGTTTTCAGCAATCATTGCGCTGCTGCAATGTACTGCACGATTTGTAGAAAGGATAGATCGCTTGTTTGACTGCCTTCACAGTTCACGCAGGGTTGCAAAGACACCTTATGCATCTTCGATGTGCAAAGGCTCTGTTCACAGAGAGTTTCTGGAGGAATGTATTGCAGTCTTTGAAAGCCTGCAAGTAGTTGGCTGTCCAAGGCAGCCGCCTTGCATACGCGGGTTCTGTTTAAGCATGCGGTCTCTTTTGATGCTATTTGATTATCTCACAATTAATTATGGATTCTCTTATCCTCTGGCCAGACAATTAAATCAGGACGCACTTGAAAACAGCTTTTCCATTATCAGGTCCAAATCAGGTGCGAACACTAACACTACAGCTCGTCAGTTTCAGGCCGCTTTCAGACATCTTTTGATAAATAACCTGTTCAAGCTGTCTGACAACTCTAACTGTGCCGAGGACATGACAACGGTCTTGGCAACTCTTCCTGCTGGCGTTTCGGCACCGTCTCCCGCTCTTAGTATCGGAAGCACAGTCCCGCTTAGTATTACATATGATTCTTCCTCCGATGAACTTTCGGACGTAGAGCAAAATAACCTCATTTATTTTGCTGGTTGGTTAGCGGCGAAATTTTTGAGGTTCCATGCCTGCGTCGGAACATCACAGAAATGTCTTCTGAGGGTAGAAGATGCGTCCTTTACTAAGGGCAACCAAGTTCTGCTTTATTTAAGCGTAAAAGGTACTGCGGAATCTGACTTTGGAAGCCTCTCACTTCCTTTCCCTCCATTCGTATCTTTTGTTGAAAGCTGCGAAAATGTTTTTCAGGAAGGCATCGGTAGCCTTTTCTCCATGGAGAGAGTAGGACATAGGTTGTGTACATGTCTTCATGAGAAGGTAGAAAATACACTCTCCATTTGTGAAGAGGATGTGTATAACGCCTTGTTCTCTCTCTTTACCCGAGTCAGGTTGCATTGGTTTGGACGAAAAAGAAATGTTGAATTTCAATGTGCACAAGTGAAGCGTCAAGCTAAGCAACAAGTCCAAAGGCTAAGGAGATGAAATTTTCCAGGGTATATGCCAGGCGGTGAGTGTGGCTGTGAAGGCAAACACATGTGAGAAAAAAAAGCAGATCGGTATATAATTTGAAGGAGTAACATAGGAGTAACGTGATAAGTGGTGTATAAGTAGTAAATTGTGCACTCTTTCTACACTGTAAAAAATTTCCGTAATTTTACGGAGGATTTCTGTCATTATACGGAGAACTGCAGATAAAAATGCGGAAAGTATGTCATATTTCAAAAATACGGCAAAATCTGCCGTTAATATACGGAAAGTGCTCTCCGTATTCAGCTTTACGGACATTTTCACTGTAATCATATAACGGCTGTGCACTGTTTTGGACGAAACAGAGAGAATTCCGTATTTTTGTTATGTGAACATCCGTATATTGTGAGAAAATTTAAGCTGTCTGAATGAGCGCTCGTACTCATAAAGTTTCAGCTAACAATACTTTATTGAACACGCAGACTGTACGCATTATGAAGATGCGTACAAAATGTGAGAGCTAGCCTTCTACCAATAGCTGCAATAACAGATCGTATAAATATATATACGCATCTTCTATTCCGGTCGCAGTTTGCCGCGCATATGGGCTTAGTAACGCTGATCATATTCGCAAATATATGCGTGTTCTCGCAATGTTCTCAAATTAAGCGCTTCGTAGTTAATAACACAGCATATATGTTTAAGTGAATGAAGAGCCGGGGACATACGTGCATACGTAAACAAGCTTGCGGCACTCGGGTGCTGGTGCACTGGGAATGACATTGGTGCTCTATACGCCAAAAATTGTGCGCACTCTAAATCAGTACCGAAACGCAGGGAGTGGTATAATGACCCTAACTGCGTTTACATTTTGCAACAAATGGTCTCGAAGGGGACTGGCGGCCAATAGATCCAAGTACAACGGTCGGAGGAAATTTTTGAATGCGGCAAGCAATTAACCCAAGTGTCAAAGGGCACTGGTGAACTGCAATGTTGTTGGTTGAACTCATTCCCATGATATTTACAAAATATCTCGTCTCTGACAATAGCTGCCCATTCATTGAGACAAATCGATTACGCATAATCTTCACTGTTCATGTGTTAATTCTTGCGATAAGATGTAAGCGCAAACATTTGGCGCTTCATCTTGAAACAAGACCGGTAAGCGCGCTCGTTCTTGTACGGTAGAATAAAGAACGCGAACATGCACCGACATGTGTGTAAACTACTGGAAGGTGATTGAAGATGAAGGACCTATTACCGTGCTAGTACAGTGTATACTGTCAAAAAGAAGAAAAAAATAATACGGAAAGAAAGAATGCCCAGTGCCGAGATGTAACGATTCAAGCTTTATTTCTTTTTGACCTAGGATGTAACACCATTAGTTCCATGTGCTTTATGCATGGGTAATGTTATGACACAACTCATTATTTACCCGTTCATTACATGCACCAACCAGCCCAAATTATCCCTGTACTAGAGCTTATGGACGCATCGCAGTGCACTGCTGTGCATTTCATTGTAGCACAGGGGTTTGCTATCGCCAGTAGCGAATGCTTTGGTTGACCTCTCTGCCTTTCTGCTTTTTGAATTCTCTCTCCCTTTGTATAAAACGCACTAACTTGTGGGAGAGAAAGCGTTCTCCTCTTTTAGAATTCAATCAATTGTCAAGCAATTATATTGCAGTTCCAGTAACTAGAGCACAAATGCGAAAACGAAACCGAATCTGTTCGGTTCTCCGCGCTCAGAGTGCGGCACCAGGGGGCAGCGCGCGCTGCGCGTCCGTTGGAGTGGCAGACAGAGCTGCACATGTGTAGTCAGCCGGCAGTTTTCGAGTTGTGTTGTAAATGTTGTTAATTCGCCGTAAATATCTCTTGATTTGTGCTCAAGAGTGGAGCAAGACCCCAAGGAAGAGAGATTGACGCATCGGGAGCGAAGAACAGAAACGATGGATGGTTACGCTGCTTGGGTCTCGGCACGTTCGAATTGGCAAAGTTCCGAATTTGTCGCTGTGTTGTGTACGCTTGTGCGCTCGTCATTTGCCGTCATCGCGCGGAGATATTTGCGCTGGATGTCTTTCACTTCGTGTACAAAACTCTGCACGCTGCGGCATCGAAGAAGTTGTCCTTTGTTTGGGTGCACGTATGCGCTTGGACACGGATAGCCTGCTTGCTCTCAACGGGTGTTCAACAGTCTACGCGCGCTCGTAACTTGCTCATGAGGTAAGCCCATTTTAATCTTATTTGGTTTGCATAACGTAGGTGTTAAAATTATGTGTGGTAAGCCGGTGTCGCGAATAGAAATATTGTTTCAAAAGACCACTATGCAACGTCTTAGGGCAAAAATGACGCATGAATGGGGAAAGGGATCACCAAATCTTTTCAGATCGATTCCAGTCGTAGCGCGATTGGCTCGATCGCAATTTCCGTGAGGTACTTCTAACCTTTTGTTCACTCGCGTTAAAAGCGTAGAATAAAACTGCGTTCAGTTGAGCTCTTGTATTGACGCTTGTATTGGCTTGAGAGCATACTGTATCCGATACACGAACTTCTGTTAAAATACGGAAATAAACGTTCGAGGCAATAGCAGTCGCTCACTACCTGTGATCTTTACTTTCTTGCTTGGGTGCACGTTTTAATTGTGACCAGAAAAAAAAGTTCTTTTACTCTGGCTGCCCTGCTGTGTTTCCTCGGTGCAACTTTTTGCGGTGCAGCAAGACGTGTTGCTTCGAATGATGTCTGGGCAGTCAAGGCATTCGTGTCAGTAAGCAAGCAGTAAACGGGGTATCAGTGCGAAAAAATTTGGACATACAAGAGAAGCGAATGGTATCATCATAGACTCTTTTATTTGACGAATAATTCAGTTGTATTACTAAAGCGGAGAGTGGATATGCATGAAAGCCAGATTGTATTGATACTCAGCAAAAACAAGGTAACTTATCATTACTAATCAATCCTTTTCTTTTACTGAAAGGCAAGTTGCTGTTGTGCTGGAGCTGAGAAGAGGTCTGCCGCCTGCAATGGGTCCATCTCTCGCAAGTTATTGCAGTATTGTAGCTCACAAGGTGAGTGGATTTTTTTTTTCTCTTAGCTGTTTGCCACCTGAATCATTACCATTTACTTAGCTGTGTAGGTGATCACTGTTAGTGACATTGGAGTGCTGGTAGACCAGCACTCCTTTATGATTGCAACGCATATATATGACAGAGTGCAGCTGTGGCAGTATGCAAAGGTATTACTCTATAAGCCAAATTAGGTTCTTTGAGGTAATATGTTAATATATTGATGACATTGGATTGTGGTCTAGCAGGCAAAAATGCTAAACAGGAAGAAATTTTAATTTGCACTTGGTAAGATGTGCAAGCAATTCAGGTTGTTATGCATGAAATGGTACATTTGTAGATGTCTTCTACAGTGCTGTAGTCCTGAATTGCTTCAGACTTGAGTGATACCACTATAATTTCTCTGTAGAGCATGCAGCACAGTTTAGCATTGGAGGAGGCTGGCATCAACAGGCGTCTACTTACTGCGAAGTTCAAGTGAAGTGTTACTGTTAGGGTGACTATATATAATTTATGGTTTAATTCTAATCTTGTGTCAGGCAGACATAGTTTACCCACTTGGTTAAACAATAGAGATGTAATATCTATGTATACAAGTATTACCCATTCATTTATGCCATTTAGACAATGGCAGAAATGCGTGGGTAATACTTGTGTACATAGACAATACATCACTACTGTTTAACCAAGCGGTGCCCCTGCATGCTAAATTTTACAGGGCTATTATTAAGTAATGTCAGCTTTTGTTGTAACATTAAGGCACCTTTTATATTATTACAGATTACCACCATTGTGCACCATCATAGTGTGATATTTACACTAAATGTATTTGACTTTGCTATAAAACCCTGCACAGCGGTGCATCATGAAATTTTTTTTATAGTTTCTGGCCTCAGAATGCACTTCACGTTATATTCTTGTTTGCAACAAGACTATAATGCAGGTTTCTCTCCTTATGTTTTGTGGCACTTCAAACTGCGGCGAGCTAAACCACTGGGCAGCAATACTGGAATCGCTACTGCGTGTGGAGCTGTCTTCAAACACACACAAGGAATACATCATTGCTTTTTTAGCTAAAAACAACGGACACAAGAAAGACGACAGAACAAGGCGCTACTCTCAACTGACATCACTTTATTGCGTCCCTCCTTTGTAGACAGCAGAATCTAGAATTACATGCGCTGTGAACACCATGTGCAGGAACCACCAACATCTGATCAAAAAAGCACACTCATGCGACAGAATAATAAAAAAACATATTGAGCACTGTACAAGGTTAAAGAAAGCACACTAATGCACTGTGACCCCAATGACTGTATGAAGAAAACTTTCGATAACTCTCTGGCGGTGGTATCACGGCTCTTTTTCAAAATCGTAGTATCACGAAACATTGCGAACCTAAGCGATCCATACCAACAGGCACAGGTTCCCATTTGGCTCAACATTGTAAAATATGGAAGTGCAAAGCCATGTTTTGTGATACTACGATTTTGAAAAAGTGCTGTGATACCACCGCCCGAGAGTTATCGGAAGCTTTCTTCATACAGTCATTGGGGTCACAGTGCATTAGTGTGCCTTCTTTAACCTTGTGCAGTGCTCAATATGGTTTTTTGGATCCCGTCGCATGAGTACGCTCTTGTGATTGGTTGTTGGTGGTCTCTGCACATGGTGCTCACTGCGCATGTTCTTCTAGATTCTACTATTTATAAAGGAGCGACGCAATAAAGTGATGTCAGTTGAGTGTAGCACCTTGTGCCGGTCGTCTTTCTTGTGTCCATTGTTTTGCGCTTAACAAACTATTAATGGATTCACACCAACTAGCCCGCCAACACATTGTGTTGCGGGCACTTCTAAAGTACCTTCTGTCCAATAACCTTGGTGGCATGGAAGCGCCGTCCACTTCTATGCGTTGCTTTCTGTTTCACTGTGGCATCACATCACATTATAATCATAATGTGTATGTACTTTTTCCAAGAGACCCATATTCCTATCCTTTTGTTATATTTGCTGTCGCATTATTTATGTGCAAATGACCAGTGCTCCAAGCTCCATTTTATCGCAAAGTAAACTACTGGTACCTAAACAGTTCTGTATATCAGAAAACCAAAGCTGAACTGCCACACAGTACCAAGCGGCAGCCTTAGTGCAGTGTCAAGTAGTCAGATTTTATTGGTCATGCAGAGGTGCACAGGATAGCTCTTTATTACTTGCTGAATAATTAAGCTGTGTGAAAACTGAGTATTTATGTAGCTTCAACCACATGCTATTGGCCATTGCTCCTGCCCTCATCAAATGTGGAAGATTATCACGGCATTTCCTATTCTCTTTTTCCTTATTACAGTGGGATTACTGCATGCGGAAGTAGGAAACGGATCACATAGGCAATCAAAAGCCAACAATGTGTAAACTTGGAACATTGTACAGTTTGATGACCCAGAATAAGCAGAAATACACCATAAATGATTGACAATTAACTTTTACTTGACACAGGGCTAGAGCATACAGTACGCATACTGTATGCTCATACGGTGTCACATCAATTTAAATTTTAGGGTAGCTTTACAGTGTACGCTTCTATTGTTGCATTCTGTCAGAGGAATGGTAATGTTTCGCATGTATAGCAACTATACTGTCAATATACAGTAGTAAAAATGTGTTAACTGTATTTTTTAATCATTTGATAGAATGTGTAGAACAATAAAGCCATACAATCAACGCACAGTGATGTGACTTTCTCTGCACATGTTGCAGGTTCAAAAAAAGTATGGTGGAAGCTGTTGCCAAGGTTCCGGCCAGAAAAGACAGCCAGTATAAAAGGGTCCACGCCACTGATCTCTACTACAGGGGATGAACAGCACATCGAGCGCCCTCGACTAAAGGCGGCCTTGTCCCGGAAGTTGGTGCTTCAGAACTTTGCGGCACCACTTTGTTGCACAGGTGTGTGGCATTTCTTCCCCTAACATGCCTGCCTGATGTGCCATAAACTACCCAAGCAGTGTTTCGAGGTGTCCAGAATTTTTCCATTGTAGTGTCTACAGTGTCGCTAACATAAGTGGCGTGCAATGGAAACACTAGTAAATCAGAAAAAACTTGATGTAAGAGAACACTATCGTATACGGGTTCAGATTGTCATAAAAGCGCTTGCCAGACATGTAGAGACCTCCTAAAATGTGAAAAACCACGAAGAAAAGTTTTTCGGCAGCGATATTATCTGATCGCACGCACTAGTTAGTCCACCATATGCCCTGCTTCCAGGACAAGCGACTGCATGACATGGCATTTCCACTGGCTACACCTGCATCCGGTGCGGTGTGCTGCATCCAGCGAAACATGTTAGAAATCAGTGGTGCGCAGTGTTTTCTGTCCCCTTTCTCGACGCCTACTGAACACATGTTAAACTGTTTCCAAAGCAGAAAAAGAGAGGGAAAGGGCTCTGAACACATTGCATTTTAAAGTGGCTAGTACTGGGTAACGCAAGTACTGTGGCATAATAGATTTGCACTAGGCATCCTGGGCACCCAAAAAGGCTGCTGTTTATTTGCAAATGGCCAACGTATTGCGAGCATGTTGAAGTTCTTTTTTTATTCTCATCGCTTATTTAGCTAGTGGAGACAGCTTTCACAACTGAAGAAGCCTTGGAAGCATGAAACATTTCACAAAACCAGCTTCAATATATCGTGACTGCATCACAATTTCATGGCTGCATGAGTGAACCCTCTGGTTAACGTGTAAGAGAGTTCATGATGTTTGCCATGCATTATCCACTTTATTTACAGGTCAACCCTATCTTGAGATTTAAGCTGATGTTGCATTTAGAGAAATTATGGCAGAGAGCCAGCTTTTGAGAATACAGATTGAGCTTGACAGATTAAACGCCAGAACAAGTCGTTGAGGATTTCAGATCAAGAATCTTCAAAGGCCAGTTCATTTAGTGGTGTTAATATTCTGCTCGAAGTTGTTGATTGTTACGTTCATATGGTGCCCAAGCATTGCGGTAACAACTTCACTTGGAGTACATAGCAAGGGTGTATTCAATGTAAGCTGCTGGCTTTTTTTCTGTGTTTTCAAAAACTGGTTTCTTGTTCAATTTAAATTTTCAAATTTTGCATTGTTTATTAGGTGTTGTGTCCTGTTTCCTTTTCCTGCAGCTTGTTAGTTAAACATCTGAATTGTGAACACAACTTGACCTTCTGCTTGATTGTCTAGATTTCATGCCCTCGATGCAAAACAATTTCACTTCAAAACTGCTTGTACCATACTGAAAGATAACTTGAAGCAGCCATAGCCACCAATAACACGCAAGAGATGATTATGAAAATTTTAATATTGTTTTTTGATCTACAGGGTGGCTTAGCTATCATGCACCAAGATTTAGAAATATGTAAATGCGATGTAACTAGACAAAATGAAGGTAATGTTTGCCATCGCTTGAAGATACTCTGATTATTTTGTGCATTCTACCTAATTACATAATTCTTAATTAGTTATTAAATATCTCAAATAATTAAATGAAATGTGTCATGCAAAAGTTGTAGAGCAATATGAAAGCCTCCTGATACACTTTTTTGTTACTGTTACTCATTGTGTGCTACATAAAACTGTTTTTCCAAGGAATAAGCATGCGAATACACATAAAGTGTCTTAAGTGGCCAGTCATGTGTCAGTTTTGTGGTGCAAAGCCACGAATACAACTTAAATGGGTTCTTTTAAGAGAAAGACTTAGCTCAGCAAATTATCTTTCTTTGTGCAGCCTGTGGAGACAAGGTTTCTTAGACATGACCATGACCCTCAAGGAAGATGCCGAGGCCACAGGCAGTTCCTCCAGTGACCGTGAAAAGGTCCCCTGGGGCACAAGTCTGGTTTGGCACCCCCACCTTTCTCCTGCAGCTTTTCTGTCTACTTAGCTAACCAGGTGGGTCAATGATGGCAAAGGGAAAAAAGAATCAACAGCATCAAACACAGAACATGCTCAAGCTCAATGCATTTTTGGTGTGAAGTTTTTCCCTTATCATTTATCAAAAAACGGGTAATGGTCTTCATACGGACACCTCTTTCCCACAGAGAATTAGCAGTAAAAAAAGCAGCTTATGAAGACTTGAATATTAGCTAGGATGATGTGGCATAGATAGGATAATGATTATGAATGTTTCTAATGAAGGTAGTGGTAGTAGAGTGAATAATCAGAGTTTATATATACATTAAAAGACATTTCGTTCCAATGCCAGAATTTTAAATCATCCCAAATAATTCTTGTGTTTGATAGTCTATGCACATTGAGTGACAGTGCTTCTTGATGCTTGCTTCTTGCTGACATCATTTTTATGCTGCATAATTCACCTGTTATAAGTTCCCTTTTTCTCCCGTTCAAGCAACTTTACATTCATCATAAGAAACCTCGTAGGTGAGTTCCAGAAACTTGCTGATGAGATTAGGGGGTGGCGTGTACTCCAGGCTTAGATATGCATTCAAGAGCCTCATATCTTGCAAATGTTAGAAATACTCCTGCTAAGCAAGTTCTTGGTGTCATACAAGGTTATTTGCAAATACGAATTTGCCTAAATTTAGAAAACAGTCAATCTAAAACATGTCAAGCGATATCGCTGACGATACACACACATTCCAACTGAACTAAATACAAATAAATGTAGCACCAAATGCAGAATCATTGGCATGATGCCATTCTTTCAGTGGAATAAAATCTGTCCTGCGTTGTAAATCTGGAATCCTTTATAATCCAGACTACTAAATACTTATGAGGGTTGTGACGTAAAATATGCATGTATTTATTCCTCGTTTTTTTACTTTAAGACCCGATAATGCTTAAACAGCAGTGAAAGAACTGAGATCACAGTACCTAATACTTTATATTGCTCCAGAAATCCGTTTCTCTGCCGATCGCAGCATTCGACACTAACAAGAAGGCACATAACACTTAGGTTGGTGCTATTCACTTTGATTGTTTGGGAACGAAACCCATAATGTACATGTTATGGCCCTACGTGTCATTACGTTTGAACAACAAAGAGTTAGGGGGTTTGCATTTTGCAAAACTGCATGGAGGTTTTTACTGTGGGCAATTAAAATTAGGAACCTTCCCAGCTCATACTAAATGCATTCTCCAAAGCTTTAGGTTATACAGGTAAACTACTTTACACAGAACACACTCTTTTCCCTCGTCACGGCCCACACTCTTAGGCAGAGTTACACCCTTTGAAGTGCCCCTTCTTCCGCACAACGATAATTGTCATCTCCCTTTATGCATTTCCTTTCTTTAACGCTGCGAGCCCTGTGCTTTCCAGTAACGAACGGCATGCGCGTTATCAGCATGATAGCATTCCCGACAGCAAAGTAGCGGGCGTGGCGTTTTCAAGAAAGGAAACGCATCAAGGCAGATAACGATTATTGTTGTGTGGCAGAAGGGACACTCCAAAGGGTGTAACTTTGCCTAAGAGTGCAGGTGGTGATCCAGATTCTTCAAAGGTGTTTCATTGTATGGGATGGCACATCGCGCTTCACTTATTTGCAGAATATTGCATTCCAATTGTGTCATATGAGATAAATCCATTAGAGAGCTTTAGCTTGCCCTAAATTTATTACAGCTGTGTACTGGTAAACTGGCTGCAGCTTGCAGTGCTTGTGGAAAAACAATTGTAACTGCCATATTGTATGTAACTGCTAGTGCACAGGCATCGGCAGCAGCAATGGTTGGGGTACACTTGTTTCTTCTATTCTAGGGTATGCATCCTCCACCAGAAAGTAGTTTTTTTCGTCTTCCTCTTCTACCATATTGGAATATGAAATGGGGTGCAATTTGTAGGGTATACTCTTGCACAAACTTCATGAGCATTTATTCTTGTCTGTGCCACAGATCATTGTTGCTACCACTGTAAAAGCAGGGTGCCTGTTTACAGCACCCGTAGGGAACAATCTGTGAATCTTTAACGAACAGTAAGGATAATGAATAATCGAATAATTTTTAGTAATTTTCGACAAATTTAGCACTCTTTGCTTTCCACTACGGTGTTTTTCAACCTCTAATGTTGGCACAAGGTTTGACTGCAGGATGTCATTTTGTGTGAAAGAGTGCACTTGTGCGCATAACACCTCATCGTAAAGATTCTGCTGCACAGAATGTCATTAGCTTTCGTATGCATTGGTCACTATCTCACAAACCGGTTGCTCCTTTGTTAGTTGGAATGTAGCAATTATGTAAAGCACATTTGATGTTCTAACAAAAAGCATTGTGCCCTCTTATCCCCTAATTCTCCTCACTTGATGCCTAGTCTTGTAATAGCATGGTTGACACCATGAGAGTCAGTGTGGTGAATAATTGTGTCTGGTGGGGTAGGGGGTGTACGTTAACTTAAGCAACTTTTCCAGACGACTTGAATCACTATTGTGGAATGCTGGATTTTTTTTTCAATCGCTGTTACCAAGTTTAACTTTGGTTGTGGCAACAAGTATAATGTAGTTCGCTTGCATTCCTGCCAACACATATAATGTGCAGGCATCTGTGGTGAAAAACAGACCAGCTAATGGTTTTCCAAGAGCTAAGGTCCATTTAGACCACTAAATTTTGAACTTACACCGGTGGAAATAACTGGTGAATGAAAGCACACCCAGAACTGGCCATAATATTTTCTTCTATATAACACTGCTGAAACTTTGAACTGCATTTGAACTGGCTTGTTTAAAAAATGACCAATTTCCTTGTTCAAGTAAGACAAAGGTTCCACAGGAAGACAGAAACTTGAAGCTGTCAACAGCAGCATGAATATAAACAGCGCTCGACGTTTTGCAGTCTTGCACCTGGTTATATTATCCATCCCATTTTTTTTTCCACAGGCTGTTCTTTACTGTTTTATGGTCATACCCAGTTTAATTTTAATGTCCCTATTTTTTAATATTTGGTTAATATATCTTTTCTTCATCGGCTTTCAACCAAATATATATTCATAATGCGCCTTCATTTACTACTTGCAGTGATCTTAACCAGATGCTTCTTGATACAAAATTTATTTTCCTTAATTCTTCATTTTCCTTTTCCAAAAGTGCAAACTGTTTATCTTGATACCTATTTTGTCTTCTGGGAAGATTAGGTCTACTGGATTAATGACTGCTTACATGGGTACATCGTTTTCTGTTTTGGTCACCCCTACTCTTGGCAAGTACTGACAGGATCGCTCATACCCGCTCCATCACAATCACCACTGCTAAGCACACCCTTCCTACCTTTATTTTAACACTTTGGCTTCTCTTGACCTATTATATGCACCAGTTACTTCTCCCCCAACGAGGCTAGGGGCCAGTGAGATATGCAAAATCCAAAACAACACAGCCAAGGAAAACATTTGCTACCCTAATGACAAGCACCTATGTCGAAATGTTGGCTACAGCAACATCCCTTGTTCCAACAATGTTGATCTACTTACATGTTTTTCTAACACCGAAGTTACTGCTTTGTCGTGTTCTGTGATTATACTTTTTTGCCGCTTTCTTTAGGATGGATATTCACGAATACTATTTGTTTCTCCGAACAGCAGCAAGTTTATCCTTGCAAGCGTTTGGAGTTGAGAACAACTTTCACCAGGAAGAAGTGCGAGACGAGTGATTGAAGAAAATAAAATTGCTTCTGTGATCTAAGAACTTGAGGACTGAAATGTTGCACCTTTTTGTATATATGCTATGCAGTGCATTCATATCACAAAGTGCAAAGTGTTTTATCTCTGCAGCCATGTCAGTGTGTTGGCAAGACAATTTTCTCAATGGTGACCTGCTGCTTTGACTATGAGCTGCCTTCATGACATTTGCATTAAAGGAGACGTACTATCGTGGACAAAAGTACCCTGGAAGTGCGAGTGATGACCAAATTGCATTTCTGCTCAAGACCGCTGAAAACAGTGGGTCACGAATGCACATTCTGAACGCAGATGGTGGCACGGCTGATCCCAGCAAATAGCACTCCAATAAAATTCGGTCGACTCTCGCACGTCCTGGGCAATTTTGTCCCCGATGGCACATTCTTCGAATAATGGATATGTTCTGCAAGATGAAATACGGGAAGCACCTGTACTTTAACGGATATAGTACAGATTTAGCATACGGAGTCTTTCGTTTTCTGAATACGGCAAGCACCTGTATTTTAACGGTTATAGTACAGATTCAGCATACAGTGTGTTCCGTTTTCTGAATACGAGAAGCACCGTACTTTAACGGTCATAGTACAGATTCACAATACAGAGTCTTCCGTTTTCTAGATACAGAAGCACTCGTATCTTGTATTACGGTCTCTCTTTTACAGTTGTCCGTTCTACGGAAATGACCGTTCTTAATTTACGGAAGAGTGTTCGGTCACAAATTACCAGCAAATTTTCTGTAAAGTAAGGAAAATTTTTTTTACAGTGTATGCTGTTTCACGTACTATCGGATAGAATACATATTCGGAGATGTGGGCGAGCAATCTGGTTCCGAAAAAGAAAACTTCCTTTAATGTCGACTTCCATGTCCTCTGGCTTGTGGAGGTGGCGCTCCGTGGCGGTGAAGTAAAGGGACACAAGCTGTTCTTTCTTTCTTATCCTGCCTTTGGCTTCTTAGCGCTGGCTTCGTGGCCTCACGCAATCGTAGCTTTCCTGGTGCATCATTATTTTTTGTTGTAGCATTTATGCACAGTAAGGCTTGCACTATTTCGTGCGGTGTTGTAACAGTAAACACGTAGACATTTGCATATGTACACGGAGCGATATCCTCTTCTGAAAAGAAGCAAAATTTTACCAATGTGTACTTGGGGGTTCACCAGTGGTAACGGAGAGAGACGGGGCAATTTCTTCCTCTTCGTTTCTGTCCTGCCTTGCCATTTTACCACTGCATTTATTTAAGTGACAAATTTCCTTTCGTTTACAGAAGAGTGGTAGGGCGCGACGTGATGCTCTCATAGTGCTAGTGGCGTGACCACCATTAACATCGGCGGGTTGACTGAGGAGTAAAATCTACGGCTGCTGCTCTGCGAAACACGATTTTCAATTAACTCGAGTCAGTGGACATTTCATGTTTTTATAAACTTCATCTAAAGCATTTTTGTACTGTTGTGATGGAAGCCGGCGGATATAAAAACGACTAATGGAGTGAATCTTGCTGCAGAATATAGTCCTTTTTTCTCGTATACGCACCTTATTTTGCATCGCCATCACGACACGTTTCATTTGCTGATTGATTCATTGATTGACTGACTGACTGATTGATTGATTGGTGACTGAGTGTCGGCAATTTTGTCGCCGTCTTTTTATAAGGCATGTAACTGTGAGTAATGAGACAAAAACAGCATAACTTGCTAAAAGCAACAACTCGGAGCTGCTTATTTCGTCGGGGCTCATGTTCTTCCGCCTGCTGTTATTGGAGTACACCAGCCTTTTTTACATTTCCCATTGCAAAATCTTTAGGTGCGCTTTACATTGCACCTGTGCACAACATCAGATAGGCAAATGTGTGATGGCGCGTTCGCGTGCTTTTTTTCCTGCAATCCTGAAACAAAGGCAGAATATTGAGTAATATTTTTAAGATGTTGGCAACACATTGCTTTGTTTTGAAAACCTGTAAAATTAACCATATTAACAGTACAAAATGGCCACCCTGACAGTACATTGAAATCTTTCTAGCCTACCTGCCGATCAAATATTGTCAGGGTATATATTAGTTCTAGATACACAAGCGGACGGTCGATCTTTATTTTTGAGACGTGGACACTGGCGTCTATATATATATATATATATGTGTGTGTGTGTGTTATGGTTGTTGAGGTGATTTTCGGGATATTTTCTATTGTTTTAAAGCAGCTGCTATTGAGACGTTGATTGTGCGTCGTGCTTATGTTATGGGCAAGGCCAATTTATCGGCGCATAGTGCATGTTGTGTAGACGCACTTTTTATATTTATTGTCCCGTCGGTGCTGATCGTGAACTTGTGTTGTGAATTTCAGTCAATAAAATTGAAACGTTGTCGTAATTTTGGGCATGAACAGGCGTTATTTTTTGCTTGTTAGAACACAAGCGCACAAGCCACACAAGCAATGTACACTTTAAGATACCTACGCACTGCGAAATAAATAAACAACGCTATAAATATGAGTGGTACGCTGCTGCTTCCTTTATTGTAGCTGAGGAAGCTGCCGGGAAGGCGATAAGACCTCCTAGTAAAACCCAGGCAATTTCAACGGCAGTATGCTTAAACACCACTGTGTAGTACACGTGTATCAAGTGTATATTAGCTTAGAGATAGAAAGCTGACATTAACTTCAAGCGAACACCCCAAGGACTTGCGTCGGTTGCAATCGACGCGAGTCCTTGGCTATGCAGGCCTACGAAAACAAGCTTAAGGTCAAATTTCGCGCCAGTGCCAACAAGATGACGTCACTTTCTTACCGAATATTGCGTCACATCCGCTGTATTTTTCTTCCGCCGGAAGTGTTCCCACCACATACAGATGGCGCTAAGCCCCATGAGCTGCTGATGAACCGCCATGTTTTGAACGTATGGGCTTCTCTGGAAGTTTCGCTACCAGGTACATTTACCTTGTGTTCGTTTCAGTCACTCGCGCGGCATGGTAGCGTTGCTAGGCATTGCTAGGCATTGTACGACGCCGGCGTGCCAGCGTTGCTGGAGCACATCAAGTTTTGCACTGTAATGCGCAACTTTTTTTTAAAGTTTAGTAAACAAAACTAGAAGAAAGCGTCCACGCTTCTCTATATTAGCTCTTCAATTTAAAGATTGTGCGACGATACATGTTTTTATTGAGTAACAGTGTTCGCCTAAAGCTTTGAAGAGATAATCTCGAACCCAGGCATGGCGGCAACCGCTCCTTACGTGAGGACGGGTGAAGGGATCTTTCAGAGTACGCTTGCTTCCTCCATCGGTCCTTCGCTGTAAGGAGGCCTCACGTAAGGTGAAGAAGCGCTCGAAGGAAAGGAACGTTTCATTGTTTGGGCCTAAGACTTTTGTACACGTTCATGAGACAATTCCTGTCGGTGCCCCATGTTGTATGTGATAAAAGTTTAAGAATGTTCATTGATTTTAGACATTTCTCTTTTAGGTGCTTTAAGTGCGGAATGAAGGTCAGTTTTAAATCTAATATGACTCCTAAAAATTTGTGTTGTGCGGCAACTGGTATGTGCTGCCCATGTAGTTCTACACTCGGGTCTGCAAATAGGCCTCTTTTTCGTGTGAAAAGGACACATGAGCTTTTAACAGGATTCAGTTTGAAGCCGTTTTCCTCTGCGCATTTACACACTTTGTTCAAGCCAAGCTGGACATGTCGCTCACAAATAGACAGGTTGCATGACTTGAAACCTAATTGTGCGTCATCTACGTATACTGAATAAAACATGCTCTGCGGTATAGATAAGCGCAAAGAATTCATTTTGATTATAAAAAGGGTAGAGCTTAATACGCCTCCTTGCAGCACCCCAGTTTCTTGTGTAAATGGCCTGGATAGAGCATTGCCCACCCTAACGCGAAATGTACGATTTGATAGGTAACTTTCAATTACATTGAGCATATTCCCTCGAATACCCATTTCTGAGAGGTCTCGCAAAATCCCATATCTCCAAGTGGTGTCATATGCCTTTTCCATGTCTAAGAAAACAGAAAGAAAGAACTGCTTGTGGATAAAGGCGTCGCGAATGCCTGCCTCAATGCGCGCAAGCTGGTCAGTAGTCGACCTACCCTCTCTGAAGCCGCATTGATAAGGGTCGAGCATTTTATTCGATTCGAGGAAATGTAAAAGACGACGATTTATCATTTTCTCGAACAGTTTGCATAAGCAACTTGTCAGTGATATTGGGCGGTAATTTGAAACGTCGGATGGGTCCTTGCCTTGTTTCAAGACCGGTACTACGATAGCTTCTTTCCATGACGACCGGAGGTATCCAGCAGCCCAAACAGAGTTAAAGAGTGCCAGAAGTGTCATCTGTGTATCAGTGTGTAGGTTTTTATTCATGTCATACATGATTTTGTCAACTCCAGGTGCAGAGCTCACACACGAGCTCAACGCAGCTCTAAACTCGGCAATATTAAAAGGACAGTTGTATGGTAGATTTGGTCTGCATTTACGGCTTATTGACTTAGGTTCTGCTATTTGCTTATATTTAAGGAATGTTTGTGAATAGTTTACGGAACTTGATACACGCACAAAATGTAATCCAACGGCGTTGGCCTGGTTTTACAAGGTATTCCCTCGCTCATCAATCAAAGGTAATGGGTTGATCTGCTGCCCTTTTAGCCTTCGCAGCCCATCCCACACTTTAGCCTCCTGGGTATAGGAATTGATGCCTGAGAGAAACCTCTCCCAGCTTGCTTTTCTAGCCTGCCGTCTCGTGCGCCGTCCTTGTGACGATGTGTGTAAATGCGATGTGATTTTCCGCTGTAGGATATTGGCGCAATCTGCCCCATGCCTTATTTTGTCTTTTTCGTGCATCCCTGCAGTCTTCATTCCACCAAGGAACACGTTTCTTAGATGACTGACCATTTGTGAAATTAACTTTTCAGCTGCATCAATAATAAAGGCGGTAAAATATGCTACAGCATTATCTATGCTAAAATCGCGTATAAACTCTTGTGATAAGTAAACAGATTCCTTAAAACGCTTCCAATCAGCGGAATCAAGTTTCCACCGAGGTACCTGTGGCCGAATGTCGTGTCGTGTTAGTAAGTTTCACGTTATCGGAAAGTGGTCGCTCCCGAATGGATTTTCTATAACATCAGAGTCTAAGTAAGAAAAAAGTATGGAAGATCCATGCGCTAAATCTATCTAGGAGTATGAATTAAGCGCAATATTACAGCAGGTAGGTTTGTTCCTATTAAATAGGGTCACACCGGATGTCACCAGAAAGGATTCGATCAGTCGACCCCTCGAATCAGTCCTGGAATCTCCCCAGAGACTGTTATGCGCATTATAGTCCCCGACAATAAGAAACGGCTCAGGAAGTTGATTAATAAGTTCGTAGAATTCTGTTTTGCTCATGTGATAGCTTGGAGGTATCTAGATAGAGCAGATGGCTATTAATTTATTAAAAAGAATTGCTCGAACTGCAACTGCCTCGAGGGACGTCTGAAGCAGCAAGTGTTGGAAAGCAATAGTTTTATTGACAATTATGGCTACACCGCCGGATGAGGTGTTCACTTCGTCACGATCTCTACGAAAGATAGTGTGCGACCGGATAAAATTTGTCTGTGTAGCTTTTAAGTGCGTTTCCTGAACACACAGTACCTCTCGATTAAATTTGTGAAGTTCGGTTACGTCGTCAAGATTGTTGATGAGACCTCTCACATTCCATTGCATAATTTGTGTACCCATTTTGATAGAGTTGGATACTGTGTGTTCTAGAAAGGAAAGGTTAGTTCACCGGCGCTTTGCAGGCGCCGTGACGGGAGTTTTATTTTGTAGCGATCGAGAGATCCTCGCCACTCCTTAGGCGCTGGTGGCGCCGTCTCGCTGGTGGTTGTGTTCATCGCCTCTAGCGAGGCGCTGGACACGCGCTCTTCCGAACGCTTTGTTTGGCGCGAAGGCCTCGGCACGTTGGACGAATCCTTCGAGGTCACTTGCCCGGAGGTAGATGGCCCCGTCTGCTGGGTTGGCGTAGCAGCGCTAGATGCAGCCGCTGGGGGGGGGGGGGGTGAGGCGGATGGCGTCACTGCCGCCTCACTGGGTGTGGGACGGTCAGCCGCCGGAGACCGTTGTGGCGTTGCCCCCTGACTCGCCACTTCGGCAAATGTGTTCTTAGGCAGGTATGCCACCCGCCTACGTGCCTCCTTGAACGGTATATTTTCTTTCACTTTGATCGTGACAATTTCTTTTTTCCAAGACGGGCACGACCGCGAGTACGCGGCGTGCTCTCCATCACAGTTGACATAATGTGGAGTGTTCTGGCATGCTTCGGAGGAATGCTCATTGTCACTGCACTTGGCACATGTCAGCTGGCCTCGACAGTTCTGTGAACTATGGCCAAACCTTTGGCACTTAAGAGGAAGCTTTAGCTCGGGTGCTCCTATCTAAATACATGTAAAAGGAGATTCGTTTTTCTCGGAAACCACTGCACCAAATTTGACGAGGTTTGTTGCATTTAAAAGAACAACATAAAATCTAATGACTGCTGGTTTCGAATTTTTGAGTTAGATCGTCAATTGTTTAGTAAAAATTTGGCAAACTCGAAAATTTTCAGAAAACGAAACCATCAAGTTTACAACTCTGTAACTCAACAACGAAAAATGATTATACAATTCTGTGAATTCCAACTAATGGTGCATCTAAGGCAGACAAAATTGATATGTTACACATCAATATAAAAAAATTATTAATGTGGAAATACAGCTTTTGCAGAACCCATGTAACCAACGTTACCAATTAACGTAAGTAAAATGACATATCGAATTTGTCCGCCGTGAATGATCTGATGGATGCCGTTTACAGAACCGCGATATCTATTCTTGATGCAGCGCAAATAATTTGTAAACTTCGTGCTTCTATTTTTTTCAAACGGTCGAATATTTGAAAATATTTTGAACAAATTTCAAGCATTAAATCGAAATTCCGCTTCCAACAGTCACTAGAATTTAACTTTCTCTCTCAAATGCAACAAATTTCATTAAAATCGGTCCAGGGGTTATTTCAGAAAAACGTTTTTGCGTTTTACATGTATTTGAATAGGCCGCGTTGGAGTTGGGCCCGAGCTAAAGCTTCCTCTTAAAGCATCTAAGAGGACTGGGCACGTACGGCCTGACACGGAGCTTGACGTACCCGGCCTCGATTGACTCTGGCAGGAAACTCGAACCGACGGTGATTATCAAGTGTTTGCTTTGGATTTCTTTGCCATCTCGCCTCATCTTAATTCTTTTGACATTTATAGCATTCCGTCCACTGAAGCCCTCCAAGAGTTCAGTCTCAGTGAGCTCCAGCAAATTATCGTCCAAGACAACGGCACGGGTGGTATTCATCGTGCGGTGCGGGGTTACTACTGCTTGTGGTCTCCCCAAATGATACTAGTTTAGGCAGTTTCTCAAATTGCTTCTGATCGCGGAGTGTTGCATGTGCCGAGGTATTCGTGGCCGGCAGGAGGTCTGGACCCCACTTCACGCAGAGTCAGAGACGAGGAGAGCTTTCTCGGCGAAGAATTCTTTATACAGTATGTACAAGTTGGCGTGGTTAACAGGAGAGACGAACAGAGCAGTTGCAAGCTGCTTAAATAACACTTCCCGTCTCCGGATTCCCCAGACAGTCCCTAAGGACGAACAAGGTCGAGAGAGAGAGTGTCCGAGCAGCCTCCGTGGTCCCAACGCCGCTTTCAGTGGCCGGCGCCTCCGGGCACCGCGCTGCGTCGTCAGGCCAATCGGGCGGTCGGTCGGTATGATGCGCCGAGCAAGTTCAATGGCCCGGCATAGGACAAAGGGAACAATCTGCAAGGCAAGGTGTCGAAACATAGCCCTTGGGTGGTCGGTAAAAGGGTTGCCCCTGGGCGCCGCCGCACAAAGGAGGGGGGGGCGCATTGCCGCCCGCACGAGGAGGGGCCGAATAGCAGTCGGTGAGCCGGCAGCCGTTTCCGTCGTTGACGCCGTGCAGCCGCGAGGACACCCAAGCCGTGCACTTAGTCGTCATGTGCCCGAAGCGGGCACCATGTGGGGATGAATGCTGCCTCCACGGTCGACACACCACAGCACTGGCCTCCCGTCAGGCAAATCCCAAGGCACAAACATAACAGCTCCTCCGCCGACGGGGAAGATCTCGTACGGTGAGAAGTCTCAGCTGCTCGACGGAAGAGATCTGCTTCGCCTCCTGTCTCTTCATTTTCTCCTAAATCACGTATAACGATACCACTGGCCCGACAGCGCAAGCCGTACTCCCCAAGCGACCAAGCTGACATTGACAGTGAAAACTCCTATACTTCGTTAACTTCTGGCAGTCACACAAGTGTTCTCGCTTCTTCACGGCAAATAAACAAAAGCATACAGTTGCAGCCAAAAGAAATTTAGTACAAGCTGGCAAGATAAACTAAAAGGCGCGGCTTAAACCCTCAGCATTGGCATTAGCTGCTCCCTTTCAATAGCGCACGCTGAAAATCAGCTCCTGAAGTGCTAGACTCCACCTTAACAATCGGGAATTCTTGCCTGACATTTGAGCCAGCCACTTCAGCGGGCCATGATCAGTCACAAAGACAAATGTCGTTCCGTAAAGGTAGCAGGCTAGGTTTTGAGATGCCCAAACAAGGCATGCACCTGCTTTTTCCGATGAGCTATAGGCCTCCTCTCGTACTGTGAGCTTTCGGCTCGAGCATAAGACTGGGTGCTCTTCACCATTGTCACCCTCCTGACACAACATAACCCCAAACCCACGATTGCTTTCCTCGCACTGTACAATGAAAGGTTGGTCGTAGTTCGGTGCACGCAGCACGGGAGAAGCCGAGAGAGCCGCTTTGAGCCCCTGAAACGCGTCCCCTTTGGCGTCATCCCAAATTACTCTTTCAAGAGCCGATTTTCTTAGGGAATCGGTCAGTGGAGCCGCTAGTTCTCAATATGGGTTGTTCGGACACATCTGATCTTTGATTGTCGCATTCAGCCTCCTATAATCAATGCAAGGTGGCGGGTATTTACCCGGGACCTCTACGAGAATGAGCGGAGAAGCATAGAAGCTCTCGTAAGGCTCGATTATTTTAAGTTCTAGCATCCGCTCAACTTCTCTTTTTAACATTTCCTGCTGTCTCGGTGCCGTCCTGTAAGCTAGTGACTTCACTGGAGCTTCGGATGTGAGTTCTATGTCGTGAGCCATCAGTTCCGTCTTTCCTGGATTTTGTGAAAACAAATCCATGTTCTCTTGTATTAAGTTATATAGATCCGCCAATCGAATGTCTGTCAAAGCTTCCTGAGACTCAGTGACCCTCATCACATCTTCTGCACCCGTAATTTCATTCATTTCACTTAGGCACGAAATTTCTGTCGCCACTTCACCCGTCACGTTGAGAGCCAAATTAACTGTTTGCTCCTTAATGAGAACCTCGTTCGTCCCTTTTGCTAGCATGCTATCTAGTGAGCTAGAGCACGGCAGGACAAATAACCCGTCGACATATTCGGTGTCCTTCATCAATGCGCTCTCTAACTTGGTTCGACTGTTTGCTCCGCCTGACTGCCTAACAGCCTTCACCTCTGTATTTTCTGCAATCTCTCTCTCATGCTTAACAGTCTCTCCCTCACTACTCACAGATACTGAAGGGTTCCCTGGCTCAATTTCGCACTCATCGCCGAGTGTATTGCTTACTTCCACGTCGGTATCCCGTTCTTTCATTTCGAGTTTAGCAGCCAAGGCACGCGCTTTAGATCTCGTTAGAGCCTGAACGGTACCCTCCAACCAATCTTTACCCAGGTCCCTCAGTAGGCGATCGGTACGGTTAGAGAACAAGTAAGGGTACTGCGGCAGCAGCTTGTTAGAAACAGCTGCCTCAGTACACCCTTCACCGAACGGCCCGCTGAGCACCACATCTGCTACCGGAAGGCAGACACTCGTGTCCTTTAACACAGGCTTTATCCAAGCGCATTTGCCATTGTACTGCTCCTGCTTCACATAATCTGGGTGTACCAAGTCAATGGTTGCTCCATTGTCCCGCAACATGTCACAGTTTTCCCCATTCACCTGCAGCTTAGACAGGTGCGGTTTGAGCAGCTCAACATAAGTCTGCGTGTCAGAAACGTACGCGAACACAACTTTTGGTTTGCGGCAGCCGACAGCTATGTGACCGGTTTCGTTGCAGTTAAAGCACGTCACCGGCCTCCGTTCTTCGAACAAGCTCTTCTGTGAACGTTTCTCACGAATCTCTCTCTCTTGTTCCCCTACCGGCTGCTCGTGAACCTTCGGCTCCACTTCTTTCGCAGCATCTTTCCCATTACTGGGCTTAGCTGTACCCTTCCAGCCTCTCTTTTCCACCGCACCGGCGATCATAGCCTCCTCTTTAATTCCTCTGCGTGAGGCATACTGATCCGCCAGGTCAGCGGCTGACTGCACCGACTCGACACGATCCCTGTCTTGGATCCAAAGTTTCATTGCCTCCGGCAACTTTGAATAAAACTGCTCCAAGGCAAACACTTCTAACGCCTTTTCGAAGCTGCCAAAAGCTTTGGCGCCCTTTAACCACTCAGCCAAATTTACCTTTAACTCATAAGCAAATTCTGCAAAAGTAGCGCCCTGCCTTTTGTTCAGACTTCGAAATCTCTGCCTGAATGCCTCTGCTGACAAATGAAACCGCTTCAATAGGCTCTCTTTCACCTGATCATAGTCGTCAGAATCATCCGCAGGCAACCTCGCAAGCACATCTGCTGCCTCCCTGGGCAACAAACTAAGCAAGCGCCGCGCCCAAGTGCTGCGACCAAATTTTGACTTTTCGCAAGTTCTCTCGAAATGTACTAGATACAGGCCTATGTCTTGCCAAACCTTGAAGGGCTGTATAAGTTTAGATAGATCATAAAGGTCATGTCTACCTGCTCCATCTGATTCCGGAACCACACTTGTCTTTCTCAACTCGACTTCAAGTCGAAGTTTCTCTATGTGAAGCTCTATTAGCTTCTGCTCGTCTGTCTTGCGCCTTAGGATTTCGTTCCACATTTCTACGATTTCCTCTTTCGCAAGATCCGTGCTCTCAATCGCTTCAATGATACTTGCTTTCGTCATTTGAAGCTGAACTTCAACGCCTAGCTCCTCGCAAAGGGATACGAGCTGAGTTCTAAGCAACCGTTTGAGATCCATCACGGAACACTGGTGTGACAATGCCTCGACCTCTACCCAGAAGTACCAAAACACACGCTTCTGCGGCAGGTCCCTACCAGCGACTAGGATTACACCTCTATCCAGTCAGCCTGGTCACTCAAAAGAGCAAAGCCAACGCTCACCAGCCCTAAGCTGTCAGTCCCCGTGATCTCGGTGTGCTGTCGTCCCTCATACTTCAGGCTCGATCCCACCGCTCGCCATCCAGTTGTTGCGTGTGCCGAGGTATGCGTGGCCTGCAGGAGGTATGGACCCCACTTCACGCAGAGTCAGAGACGAGGAGAGCTTTCTCGGCGAAGAATTCTTTATACAGTATGTACAAGTTGGCGTGGTTAACTCGAGAGACGAACAGAGCAGTTGCAAGCTGCTTAAATAACACTTCCCGTCCCCAGATTCCCCAGACAGTCCCTAAGGACGAACAAGGTCGACAGAGAGAGGGTCCGAGCAGCCTCCGTGGTCCCAACGCCGCTTTCAGTGGCCGGCGCCTCCGGGCACCGCGCTGCGTCGTCAGGCCAATCGGTCGGTCGGTCGGTATGGTGCGCCGAGCAAGTTCAATGGCCCGGCATAGGACAAAGGGAACAATCTGCAAGGCAAGGTGTCGAAACATAGTCCTTGGGTGGTCGGTAAAAGGGTTGCCCCTGGGCGCCGCCGCACAAAGGAGGGGGGGGGGGCGCATTGCCGCCCGCACGAGGAGGGGCCGAATAGCAGTCGGTGAGCCGGCAGCCGTTTCCGTCGTTGACGCCGTGCAGCCGCGAGGACACCCAAGCCGTGCACTCAGTCGTCATGTGCCCGAAGCGGGCACCATGTGGGGATGAATGCTGCCTCCACGGTCGACACACCACAGCACTGGCCTCCCGTCAGGCAAATCCCAAGGCACAAACATAACACGGAGCTCCAAGAGGAGGTCACCGCTAGCCATCCTCGACGCCTTGTATCCTAGACAAAAAAATTCGGTAAGAGTCTTTGATACAAGGAACGGTGAGATTGTTCGCACTGGTTTAGCTGGTTTTTCTGAATAAATCACGTGGAAACGAGGAAAATTGTGGACTTGGCGTCCGAAAAATTGAAAGACCTTTTCGGTGCGCCGTCGTTTCTGAGGGCGATCAGGGAGTTTAGGAAAAGCATTTTCCATAAGTAATGTTTGTTTTTCGGCCGCGATGCCAACCACCCACCATGGAGCCCAACAGGGGGACGTGACAGAAGTTCCTGCTAGAGAAACCCTGCCAACGCCAGCTGTACATCGCTGCTATAACCAAATGCAGCATAACCAAGGCTGGCTAGCCGCACAAGGTTAACCCTCGCCGCCGAGACGCTAGGAAGTGAGGAGAATTGATGAGAAGACACGAAGGATGAAAACTGCGAGAGAGAAAGACGAAGATTGGAGAGGAGGAGAGGAAAAGGCGACTGCCGATTTCCCCCGGGTGGGTCAGTCTTGGGGTGCCGTCTACGTGAAGCAGAGGCCAAACAGGTGTGTTGCCTCCGCCGGGGGGCCTTAAAGGTCCGAACACCCAGCATCGGCTCAACCACCAGGATCCCCCTTTCCCCAAACACGGCTAAGCCGCGCACGGTTACACGCGGGAGGGTCCAACCCTCGTGTGCTCGGGTACGTGGTGCCTCAACACACCAAGCGCCTGCTGACGCAGACACCCCTGCGGGAGAATCGGACCAAGAACAGACCCCCGAGGGACACCTGAAAATACCGAAAGCAGGACGGAGGAGGGGTCGTCGATAGTAACGAATTGCTCGCGGTTAATGAGGAATGTTTCTAGCCATTTTATACCACGTTTAAATTCAATAAAGAAAGTTTATGTAATAAGTGACGCTGAGAGACTCAGTCTAGAGGTGTTTCATAGTAGAGGAAGATAGCATCAGTTTGTTGATGACAGTCAAGATTCGCGCGAAGGTTGTGAATGGAAAGAGCTAGTTGGGTCTCGCAAGAAAGGCCCTTACGAAATACATGCTGTGCAGGGTGAAAAAAATGGCTGTTGTTTTCTTTTCGAAGACCTTCGCATAGGGTCTCCCGTGCTGCGTGTCCGGAGGGGACTCGCCTTCCCCAACTGCTGGGACCTGCAGGTCTCGCGCGCGCCATTGCGCGTTAGCACACGGAGCGAGCCGCAGCACGCTCGGCGCCCTAGACGCATGGTGGCTCGGAGTACTACAACCTGCGGTGGTCATCCGGCGCGCGAGACCCCAACGTCAGTCATCAAAATGCATGCGAACATGTGTACAGCTGCATACAACTAAACATGTTTCAGCCTAAAACGACTGACAAAAAAAGCGTAACGAAGGCCTTTAGGCTGCAACGCATGAACAAGATCCTTCTTGGCGTTGCGTACTTGGATTGACTAACTATTATGATTATTCAATATTTGTAGTCCACGGTAATTAAACACAGACTATACGTTCGCTATTACGTCCAGGCATTGCGAACATGGCTCCGTTGACCTCTGTCTGCACAGTTATTCTTTTATTTTTAAGAGCGCAACCATACAAGCTTGCCCAGCTTATCGCTTCGTTTATGCCTATTTTCCGCATATTCTGCCAAGTGTAAGCTGCTTTTTTCTTTAATTCTGGTGTCATTGCTCAGACAACTCACACCGCGCTCGCAGTAAGTGACGCTCTCCTCAAGTTTCTGTTCATGGTAGACAGGTGGCTCCACCACTAGCTGTGCATATGAGCGAGCGGCCACATCGCATGCTTGACTAGTGATACTACAAGTGACTCGCGTTTGCTTACTGCATTTTCAACATTAATGATAAAACTGCAGAAGCTGTAAAGTTCTTGCCACGAGTCAGCGTTATCCTTCGCCAGCATTAGCTAATGCTTAAATAGTTATCCGTAGAATACTCACGAAGCTTAAGATAATCATAGTCATTAAATGGAAGCAAGAGCTTAGTGAATACTCTTAACTAAACATTATGTTTTTAACAGATGCCTTCAGCAAAACTAGCGATGCTCGCGCCAATGAAATGAAAAACGTAATAGCGCCCTCGAACGAAATGTTGGCACAGTCAAATAGTGTTTCCTTTCACCCTAAAGCTCCAGAAACCTATACCTATAAATAAAACTCACATAAAGGCCACAAATGCTTGCGGACGTGTACACCTATGAGACAGTTCAATGTTCATGCCTCAATACGTCTTACCAAATGACACGTGTTTTGTTTTTTCATTGTGATTAGTTTCGTAGAATCTGAGGTCCGTAGAACAAAGCGATTAATGAACGAAATTCAGGCTTGTTTTTAAATAACCGGTCTATAATTTTTTTACGCTTCAGACATTAGTCATTTGCGCTCGCTCTATAAAATTCTTCTGATTTCAAGGTTCTTTCAGCTGCATCTGCAAAGACTAGTTGCGTATAAAAGGACAACGCATTTTATTATACAGAACGCGATTAAACTAGAAGGCTCTCCAAATGCCGCAATTACCGTCGTTGTATCGTTGAAATACATCAATGACAATACAGAAAGGGGCTACGCGATGCGAGTCAGTCGATCATCGGCTGCGCTCGCTCCTATTGCAGCCGGCAGCTTCTTTTTTCTGATTGTATAGGGCTAGCTCAGCACATCAATTACTCCTGCTACACGTTACCTCTAAATGGAACAGTTGTAAAGGCTGTCCTTGAATACAACATACTGTATATAGAACACAGTCATACGCCCTATGAGAACTTTGTTGGTGGGAGGTCAAAAAAGTATGCCATTTAAGATTATTTATGTAGCGAGCTGTATTACCGCGCGATACTTACTCGGCAGACACAGGCGTAAAATACGTCCCGCTTCACTGTTGGGCGCTTTGATGCAAAAGCATTGAATGGCTCATTCAGCGAGAAAGCAGGCGTCTGCAGCAGCGAAACGTTACCTAAATTCCAATTGGAAGCATGTGTTATCCGCGCCTTCCATGTCCGCGCAAGCTCTCACCTGCGTGCTAACTTTGCTTCGGTAATCGGTATAAACGAATTCACATAGTAAAAATGAACAAAATAAATGCGAAAGGCAAAAAATTGTAAACGGTGGTGAGTTTCGAACCTACGACCCCACGCTCAGAAATCGAGAATAAACTCGAAAGGAAAAATCGGCGGATCCCACGCACTGTGGGAATTGGTGTCAGTGAATCTTTGTACGCAAGCTGCTTTGATTGACGATAATTATCGGTGATGTTGGCGGCGAATGTGTAGGTTATTGAGCGTTTAGTCCAATACGAGAGTGGTGAGTTGATGTCATACATTACCTTGCATGCACCACTGCTCTTTTTCTGTGTAGCCTACGGAACACACGGGGAGATGTGTGCTTGAGGCGTCGGTGTGCGTCATTGTGCGTCATTGTGCATAACCCCTGAAAGTGTTGAGCGTTATCAAAGTTCTCACATGGCACATCGCATCGTGACAGAAGCGTTAAAATTGAATTGTGGGGCTGTTCATAAATGAATTTTTATAATTTTTTGTATGAATTGTGTACGATGTATACATAGATTCGCGCTCTGCACCACGTTTCGCTGCGTGGCGAAGATGCTCCTGTTCGACGCGACGTTTCTTTCGGGCCTGGATGTCCTCGACGCGGGGTGCACGCTTTCGAGCCATTTTTATGGCGCGTCTTTACCTGCTCCTTTTCCATACGCGGTCATCGCCCTGTTGAGACGCCAGATGCAAGCGCTCTCTTCAGGATAATGACGATTGCGACGATGACGCACGTTTATAACACCGCAGCACGCGACCTCCACAGCCGAGCAGCACCATTTTGGTCGCATAGGAAAGCAAGCACAGTACGTTCTATACGCAAAAAATGGCCAGGCTTACCTTGGTTAAGCCAAGAATGTGTTGCATATTGCGCTGTCTTTTTTTTTTTTTGAGGGCGACGTATTCCTTGGCGGCACTCGATTTTCGCGTGGATGGATGGATGTTATGAGCGTCCCCTTTGGAACGGGGCGGTGGGTTGCGCCACCAAGCTCTTGCTACTATACTGCCTAATATTCTACCTAGGTTAAACAATGAAAAAAGACAAAACAAAACACTATGAACTACCACGCCCAAATTTTCTGATCCCCTATTGCGAACTGTGCTTTTGTACGTCTCCGTCTTTTCTCGTTTCCCTACTTTTCTTCCACCAATCCTCCAGTCGCCTCTTACTAATGTCTATTGCGGACATGTTTGCTTTACCACTGCTCCCTCTGAACCCAAGGGCTTCAAGGAGGCCAGTGGTGCCTAAATCGACCGCTGGGTAGACGTCTTCACATGCTAATAAAACATGCTCCGTAGTTTCCCTAGCTTTACCATAGCAAGCACATGCTTCTTGTTCCTTCTTATATCTCGCTTTATAGGTGCGTGTTCTAAGGCATCCTGATCTCGCTTCGAAAAGTAATGAGCTTCCCTTTGAGTTATCATAAATGGTTTCTTTCCTGATTTCGTTTTTTCCTCTTAAGTAATTACTCATGGCAGGTTTCTTTTCCATTGCCGCCACCCATGAGATTAATTCAGCTTCTCTGACTTTCCGCTTGACCTTTGTTGTTGTGTTGTCCACCCTACGGGCCGCATACTTGCTGGTAAGCTTCCTAGTTCTTTTCCTCCACTGTGAATCAATGTTTTTCCTGTACAGATACCTGAACACTCTCCCAGCCCATTTACTTTCTTCCATATTCCTCAGCCGTTCTTCATACTCAATTTTACTGCGAGCTTCCCTCACTTCAAAACTAGTCCAGCCCATATCACCCTGCACAGCTTCATTTGTAGTCTTCCCGTGAGCGCTCAATGCGAGGCGACCCACTGACCTTTGGTTCCCGTCGAGTCCTGATTGTACCCCTGATTTACAGCAAACAACCGCATTTCCAAAAGTAAGTCCTGGAACCATTACACCTTTCCACATACCTCTGAGGACCTCGTACCTATTGTATCCCCATAGCGCTCTGTGCTTCATTATGGCTGCATTTCTCTTCCCCTTTACTGTTATGGTTTTTTCCTGTGTTTCCATATATCCATTGCCTTCGTTTATCCATATACCAAGGTATTTATATTCTGTTACCCGAGGTATTTGTTGGCCCTGTATCTCCACTGTCTGTTCACTGTTTTCATTGAATACCATAACAGCTGATTTTCTAAGACTAAACTTCAAACCTAAATCGTTGCCTTCCTGTCCACAGATATTAGCCAGACGTTGCAAATCACTTTGCTTGTTAGCTAGCAACACACTGTCGTCCGCATAAAATAAACCTGGGAGTTGCTGCTCTATTACTGTACCCGCCTGTTTGTATGAGAGATTAAACCCGATATTACTTCCTTCTAGCGCCCTCTCCATCCTCACCATGTACATCATGAACAACAGCGGGGATAAAGGGCACCCCTGCCTCATTCCCTTGTTGATATGAACTTTCTCCTCGCTCCTCATCCCTTCCCATTCAACGCAAACGGTATTTTCTAGGTAAATCTCTCTCAAAAGCTGTATACAATCGTTACCTAAGCCTTCCCCTTCCAGGATATCCCACAGTATGTTGCGGTCCACGTTGTCGTAGGCTCCTGTAATGTCTAAAAAGGCCACATACAACGGTATGCTTTCTGCTTTTGATATTTCAATACACTGAGTAAGAACAAACGCGTCACGCGCTGGCGCAGCGCCCCTAGCGGGAGGAGCGGGAGTCAGGTGGTGGCTGCGGCCGCGCGCGACCGCGCGAGTTGGGGCCCAGCTTTTCCTCCGGCTGTCGTGACGTCACGTCACGTGGTTGGTGGCTGCCCGGCCGCGCTCAAGGGCTGAACTGAGCGATTGCAATATGCAGCGCATAAAACTGCGCAATGCTGCCGCGGTGGCGCCGACAGGGATGCGCGGGGGCGAGCGCCATGTGGCAGTGTGGCAAGAAACCCAGCAATGCGCGTGAGCATGGATTGATGGATGGCTGCTACGAGCGTACCCTTTGGAACGGGGTGGTGCCTTGCGCCACGAAGGTCTTGTTATTATATTGCATAATGCCCTGCCTATGTTGAAAAAGAAAAGAAAGAATGAAAAGGAAACACTAAGAATTTCCGTAACCAAACTCTGAACCCCTATTGGGAAGTTTCTTTTTGTACGCCTCTATTGTTTTTCGTTTCCCTACTTTTCTGAAAGAGGAGGCGCGCGACATCTGGTGGTGTTGCAAGAAACCCAGCGGCACCGCCCGGAAAGTCGGGAGAACAATCAAAGAAAGCTAGAAAGCTTCGCAGTCAATTTCGAAAGTACGACCCCGCGCTTAGAAAGCGAGTGTATTACCGTGCGGACTAAATCGGCCAAGCGTCTCAATACTCTCGCTTGGCAGCGACGAGTTCAGTACTCGACGGATCTCTCAGCGGCGTTCAAATGGACATCAATGCTTTCGCATGCACTGGTCATACCAGGCGCTTAGGTGTACTCGGATTTTTTTAACATAGAAATTCTCAGATGTTGCCAGACCTACCTGAATAGTCTTAGTGTCCCTTTTTTAAACAAATATTTATGTAGCTTAGAATAAGCGATCCAGCATTCCTGCAAGCGGCACTAGTGCGCTTTCTCCAGGGGAGAAATTCGGGAGCACAGTGAAACGCTTTTATTAATTTTCTTTAGCAAACATATTGACCTTGAAGGACATTGAACACAGATGACAATGACTGAAGACTGTATTTTTGCAAAGACAGAATGAATGTGTGGTTTTTATTGGCGCAAGGGCCAGGAATGGCCTAAGAGCGCCACGCAAGTGTTAGCGATTTCGCAGTGAAGTGATGGGCGCTATGAAGTTGATGTGACGTGGCTGGCAAGGGGCCTAAAATGTAGTCACTGTAAAGTGCGCAAAATGTACGTGTAATCAGATTATGGCGATGACAAATGACGTGTACTATGAGCATTAGGTTGCATTGCAAAATAATGATACGATATAAAAAAATGTATAAGTTTCGAAAGTTCACTAGCGCACCATGGCCTCGTTAGAGCCCTTGAGACACAAGGGCCTGGAGGCATGTGCTGTATAAAACAACTATCACAGCGGCATCCTCTGGAAAGAGGATGTGCTACGAATTTATTGGGTTATTACATGTAGGACAACCTCATTTGAAAAATTGAGGACTACTTTGGTGTTGAAATATGGTCCTTTACCAAGAAACATAGCTGGGTGAGGAGGTACGCAATAACGATATGCAAGAGGGAAATGTTTCTTTCTTTCAGATTCGGCTTTGCGACATTCCAAGAGGACGTGGACGACGGTCAGCCTCTGAGCACATCGCCCACAGGTTGGCGGTTCATTTATAGTAAGCAGAAAATTGTGCGTACCAAATGTGGGCCCTTTTCTGAGGCGGCAGGATAAGACATCTGTTCGCCGTGATTTTGTTGGGGAGCGCCAAAAACCTAAGTGTGGCTTATAACGTGCAGAAAGGCTTCAGATCTGTGACAGGGACAGCAGCTGCAGAAGAAGTCTTTAGTGATGTGAGTGATGTGGCCATTTTATCAGCCAGTACATTAGCCTCGATGCGTCTATGGCCAGGTACCCAGCATATTACTTCATGTATATGTGATAGTAAATACTGCATAAGAGGGAGTAAAGTTCAATGAAAACAGGATTTTTATGCTTTTGTAATGAAATTAGTGCTTTTGCGAGGCTTAGCGAGTCTGTGAGTACAATTGCTCTGTCGAGTTTTAATTTCTGTATATGTTTTACTGCAGACAGTACTGCATAGGCTTCTGCATTGAAGATACTTGTTTGCGGGTTCAATAAGGCAGATTTAGAGAGAGAGGGACCAACAGCAGCATAAGATACACCAACATGTGATTTTGACGCGTCTGTGTAGTATTCGGAGCAGCTGTACTTCAATGGAAGTTCACGGAAAGGCATAGCGATTTCGAGGTCAGATGCGTGCTTTGTGACCTCCACAAAGGACACATCTCAGTCTATCACCTGCCACTCCCAGGGCGGTAATAGCTTAGCTGGAGGCATTAGGCGATGTTCGAGAACTGGGACATCCATTTCCGTGCTAAGTTCTCTTGCACGCAGTGAGGAAGGAAGTATCATAGAGGGTTTTTTATCAAAAAGCGTTTCACACGTCAAGTCGTTAACAGTTTTGAAACACGGATGTGCTTTATTGGAGCGGTCATTTTTTATTTTTTTGCAACGGCATGCGGATAGTACAAATGCAAGATATGAAGAATCCTAGCGATAATTGTGTGCGTATATACATATATATATACATATATATATATATATATATATATATATATATATATATATATAATATATATAAACAAGATGAAAGGGGGCAGAGCGAGGGGCCCGATTTTTCGTAGGTACATTATAAGACGCCAACAAACATTGAAATCAAGGCCAACATAGCGGAAATTACTAGTGCCTCATAAATGAGATAAATAGTGGAAATGAAAGTGGATGAAAAATGAACTTGCCGCATGTGGGGAACGAGCCCACAACCTTCGCGTTTCGAATGCGATGCTCTACCAATTGATCTATCGCGGCGCCGTTTCCTTATCCATTTTCTTGGATATTTGTTTCCTAGTAGAACCCTGGGAGTGTTAGCTGGGAATGTATATATATATGCCGGAGTGTTATGTGGTGTAAACCTTGTCACATTAGATGTCTCTCATCTCTACGTTTTTGACAGTCCTATATACTAAATAAATTCAGAAATTATGCAGTAGATGCGCCTTTTCTCTACTCACCAGTAAGCCAATTGTATTATCAAGAATTTTAAGCAAGAATACAAAATAGATTCGTATTTTTCTAATTGCTTTGTATTTTTTATCGTTCAGTTCATGAACTTATCTTAAAAAATCTTTACAACTACCTTCTGGTATTCCTGGCAAGTGTCCTGTATAGGTTACCATATTACATTCCTTCCATTTTTCTCTGCGTAATTAGAATAAACAGCTTATCGTAGTTCAGTGGTGCGCTTCCATTTGTAGCTGCACATTTGATGACTAATTTGTAGCAGCCAACTCAAGATGTAAGTGGAATCCTTAGTAAACATCAACATCCACATTCCGAATAACGCTCCTATGTAATATATGGTATGCAAGCATTGCAAAATTGAAAACTTTCGCTGAACAATCTAAAAGACGGTAACCTCGCAGAAATGCACACAGCAGTCGCTCAAGGGCTTTGTGTTGACAATGAAGCACATAGCACGCATCTGGCGAGTTGCACTAAAGGAAGCTATGATGGAGTAAAGAAAAATAAAACCCAGTGTGCACTGTGAGGTAAGGCGCAGAGCAGTTCATCTATGGCACAACATTGCTTTTGCTGCAGAGACACTAAATAGGCCAGTATTTGCCGTTAAGGTTATCCTCTTTGGCGTAGAGCTTCATACAATAATTACTAGAGGGAACTCTGGCGCTAGCGTCTACGGGCGCTACAGTGAGAGCGGTTGTCCCAGCATGGGAAATAGGGATACGCCTAAACTTCGTCCTTTTGGCTTGAAACAACTTTGTGACTTTGTAAACTGGCCATTTGCAACGATGTGCTGCGTAATAAATAATTAAACAAACATTATTAAAATTATCCGACGGCAGGATTATAGCACAGCTAGGAACTATAGCACAGAAGCCTGATATTGAAACCATTAAGCCACAGATTTTTTATTCTTTATTACCGCCATGGCAACATACAAACAAGACATTTTAACAGTACACAACAGTCACGACAACAATCTCTGCCATTGGTTGGCGGTCACGGGGCTAAAAACGCTTGGAATTTGCAAGCGCAGTCATCACACTCACCCATGTTGCTTTTTCTTTGTGCAAATTATACATTTCCTTAATATAACAGATGCTTTCAGTGAAGTATTCTCTAACAGGCCCGGCGTTTATTTCGGCATGTCTCAGGGCCATTCTAGTTTTCCATAAACTATGTAAGGGCACCAGCATGAACATGCCATACGGTACTTTGTCTTCATTTAGGGTAGGCAAGAAACGAATTTCATATGTTGTAATCTCTGTAAATCTCTGTTAATCTCTGTTCTCTGTAAAATGTACCAATGGAACACAGCATCCCAGCAGTCAAGGCGCTGACGCATGTATCGACAAGCGAATGAAACGCCCTTATGAGTGTATCGCAGGCATGTCAGTGCCTTGAGACGCTTGGCCCGTTTAGATTTAGTCATGGCCAAGCTCAATCCCTGCAATTAATAGCAACTGCGCGTGTTCGCGGCGTCTTCTGCACTTCGAAGAGTGTAGATTGCGCGGAAATTGACGAGAATAAGATTTATCGTCGAATAAATGGTGTAGCGTAGTATATAAAGCCGCAAGAACGTCTGAACCCCTTAAGCACGAAGATCAGACAAATCCATGTACTGTCAGCGTCAAATGAAAGTTGAACAGCGGAGCGCGTGGACCAAGCATAAAGGGCCGTTTATAGACGAGAAAACCATGGCCAGGCGGCGCTACTGCGCTTCTGCCGACAGCGCCCCAATGTGGAAACGCCAAGCAGCGCGGTCGCGTCGTGGCGTAGTCTCCGCTTCGTTTACGTTGTGCCGTCCGCGCTTTTCTTCGCTGCTCGTTTTCACGGCGCTCCGTTTTCGACGGCGGCAGATAGCCTGCTTGCGCAACAGCGATGCAATGATTGCCGTGCGGTTTCAAGAAGGTTGCCGACGCCGACAGCTTTTTTTCGTGGCGGCAACCTCACGATAGGGGAGCGTCTGCTTCCGAACGTGTACGGCGTTGAACAAATTGTGGACGGTGATGTGAGAGTGAAAGCCAAGTGCGTGTCACAGGTGTCTGACCAGATCGTAGACGACGTCGAGTTAGAGGTACGCACCATGTTCGGAAATTTAGCCACTTTTATTTCAATTACAACATAAGTCACACTGGCAGCAGGAACTTCTGTTGTCATACTACTCGATCACTGCAGATCCATTGGGCTGCTTCTTGACGGTTCCGTCACTTCACAAAAGCATGTTCTGGAGTCTGTTTCACACGTGTCTTGCTGCTGCTCAAGAGCTGCGTCGCTGCAGTACGAAAGCACATGTCCCGGTGGTGCTGACTGCTGAGAAGACTGTTGTGATTGCCATTGGTCTGTTTGGAGCCGCTTCCATCTGCATCGCATATAAATGAAACAGTATGTGTGCCTATTTGTTGTGGGGATTAAATTACTCCCAATAATATGTTTGCAAAGGTAGCGTTGCTGTGATTGTGTGCATATATTATTCTACAAGAGTGGTACCACTACAAGTTATGATACTTGCACTTTTCGATACTTAGAAAGCATGGGCAAACAACAAACATAACGCGCACGTCTCGAGCTGCTGCTTTCCGATCTGCCGCTTCCCGGCGCACGCGACGACCGCGGCTTGCATTAAATACGGTCTGCTATCACACAAAAGTAGCGCGCGGCCCCTTTCGTTACCTGCACAACTAGTAATTTAGGTTGCAGCGTTTCGAAAAGGGAAATAATTATCTTCAGCTCGTCCATGCCGATCGCGAGGGAAGGCACAGTGCAATCAAATAAATTCGGGGGTTCTAAGTGCCAAAACCATGCCAAAACCACGAAATCATTATGAGGCCCGTTGTAATGGGGAGTCTCAGGAATAATTTTAACCTCTGGGGGTTCTTTAACGTGCTCAAAAATCAAAGCACACGGTAACAAGGGTTGTTCTTGCATTTTGCCCCTTTCGAAATGCGACCGCCGTGGCTGGGAATCGAGCACGCGTCGTGGAGCTTTGCGGCGCAACACGCATGCATTTACCGCTAACAAACGGCGGATGCCACCACAATTCAGCAACGCGACACGACTAAACAAACGGCCGTGCACTAAAAACAGGCATATGACTATGCCGCTTTCAAGATATTACACGCGAATGCGAAAGTATGAGACTTACTTGACTCGGCCGCGCACTGCAGTTATCCATGCTTGTCGTCTGTCCTTCTCGTACCACTTCCCAGGAAATCTGTCGAACTTCACGGGCGGCGTAGGACCTTTCGTGTTTTCGAGGCTGCTGTGGCAATCGACAACACATCAGTATTGCGTGCCACCTTTCCTGGCTGATGAGGTCGCACTCGGCATCGCAAAAACCACGCGCACGAGCGCTCCCGCCGTACAGAACACGGGCGCGCGCCAGCGCAGCGACGACCCTCGAAACTTCCATCGGTCCGCTAGGGGAGCATTCGGCGCTGGTGCCGCGCGGGCAAACTTTAGGTTGCCTCGTCTATAGACCAGAACACGCTAGTCTCGCACCCAGACTAACCGAACGCATACTCTCGCAGCCGGGTTGCCCGGTCGACCGGCGCCGTTTTGTACTGGGCTGCCAAAGTGTGTTCGCCGGCGAACAGTAGACATGGCAAGCGCCAGCTCTAGGGCTCCAAAGTGCGGAAATGTGCCCGTTCACACGGATCCAAAGTACAAGAAGTCATCTGGGCATCATTGCGTCGTGTTTGGATGCCAAAACAACCAGCGGAAAAGGAGCAGGTTGCTTAGCGCTGTTTGCGAAGAGCACAACACACGTAGGGAATCGTGCCGGTGCGGTGTTTTCAGCCTGCACCGATTTCCATCCGCAACGAAGAATGCCAAGCTGCGCCACCAGTGGATAGCTGCAGTGAATAGGAAGAACTACCAACCCAGTGAAAATGCACGAGTGAGTATTCAATCTGTGTATATTTTGGTGCCACGTTCAACTTTGCGCCCTACAAACGTAATATGTGTAACACGCAGGTTTCCTCCGAGCACTTTCTGGGCAACAAGCCTACAGAACAGAATCCCGCGCCGGTGCTTCGCCTTGGCTATAACAAACAGGCAAGCCTTATCGTGTTTTCATTCAGGCAGAGCTCCCGACGGTTAAACGGAACAGTTGAGTTTGCGGTTAGCGATACTTGCAGCGCACGGAATGACCATTAAGCGTGAACGACAAGTTGTAGGCCTTGCTGGTGAGCGTTATTGCTAATGAAAGTAAACCGAAGTCTGCTCGTCACGTAGCATGCGTCCACAAAAACGTAAACGACGACTACTCGTCACCGAAGGTGTTCTTGCAGCGCACCTACCTTTACGAGCTGGTGTTGCAGGTGTCATTCGTAACGAATTCATTTGAGCCTCCTGAGCTCTATAAAGTGCGTGCGGGCTGTTATGCGGGGCAAAGCGCAAAATATTTCCGTTCATATGGCGAGGAAAATAAGGTGCTTAATTATTCTTGTATTTTGTAACAAAATTTTGATCGTTCTCACTAGTTTTTTTTACTGTTTTTTTTTCTAAGGGAGCGCCAACAATCCGATGGCCTCGCACAATCGAAACAGGTCTGGTACCAGGTAGCTGCAGTTGGTGGGGCTAATTTCTTGGAATGCAGGTGCGGTTGTTGTCTTGTACCAAAGGGGTCCTGATGATGCAGCTTCAAGTAAGGATGGTAATTTTACGTGCCCTGTCATGGTTTGTGCAACTGTACAACACCTGCATCTGTCATGCTCGCCCTGTTATACGGGCTTTGACTGCACATGTAGTTGAACATTATAACTACTGTAGTTCCTCATTTTCCAATGAGTGCAGGTTTAGCATCATATGCTGCTTGTTCGAGTGCTGTAGGCTTTTGTTCTGGATGTTGTACTCTTAAGTGGTTGCACGATACAATTGGCCTGGTGTATTTTCTATTTCATTTTGAGAGGACTTTATATCTTCGCAACAGTGATGGCATGGGAAATAACTACAGCCCTTCTTACTATAACATCTATTTTGTTTTCGATGTGCAGGTGGTGAAGGGCAGGCGCCTGCAAACCAGGCAGTCAAACGACCTCGCCAGTTGGTTGCCAAACGCGGCCAACCCAGTAGAGACCATGACAAACAAGACCAAACTGAAAGTGCAGATGACAGTGTTCTGCGTGCTTTAATAATATATGGCACCAACACAGTGCTGCAAATTCCTTCACAGGTTACGTGCCAAAAAGCTCACACGTGTTCTAGCATATAGCGCGCGGTTTGTACAAACGTAATAGCGTACCTACCCGATGTATTCGCTTCTGCAGTCTGCACAGCACTCAGTGTGTCCATTGTGGACTTGCATGAGGTCTTGAAGTTTGATTGAATCCAGACAGCGAAAATGACAGGTTAGAAAAAACGCGAAACACGCCTTCCGCCCAGCTAAAAAGCCCAAGTTTCGCTTTCGCGCCGGGTCGCATCTCCCGGCGTGGCAGCCCAGTCCTGCTACTTCGCGGCGCTTGGGATAGATGGCGCGACCGGCGCTCATCAATATGGCGGCGCCCTTTGAATTCACGGTGTTCTGGTGTATAGTCAGACGTAACGCGCGCACGCTACGTTACGTTGGCGAAAACAACTTAGCGGCGAGAATTAGGAGTGGCGCCCTCTCGCGAGTGACGTCACGGCCAGGCCGCCGCTCGCTCCGGCTCGCTCGGCTGCCGCGCGCGCTCGTTCCCTTCGTGTATGCGTGGGGTATGGGTGGCTCGAGCCGTACGCATTGAAGAATACGTCGGCTTCTTTCAGCTGCCATACCTTAACCACAGTTTCTTCTTCAAAAGCGTGTGAGTCGAGAAACTTTGCGGCTTGGATATCGCAAGCTAAGTAGCGTTAAAGGGGTCTACTAGGTTTTGCAATGCATATATGCGCTGTGTCTATCGGTAACGTTTGACTAAAAAAAGAATATCTGCAAATTCAACGCGCGAAGTTGTGTATGATGCTTCGCTAAACACTTAACATTCCTTTAGTATTTAGCTATGAGAGGCATTGCATTTTACGTGGAAGAAAAATTTGGTAACTGGCGTCAACATGTTATCCGATGTTAGAAAGACACTGCCCAGCGATGCTGTCATCATGATTCCTATTACTCTGGTGTGTTGTTCTATTCAACTATGGTAATTCATTAATGCGTAAAAAAATAGTTAGGCGCGCATTTCTTATGAAAAAGTTGGCTGCTACTTTCATCCCCCTCTGAAACAGGCCTCCAAAAAAACGAATTGCTCATGGCTGCTAACACGACGGCGCGTCATGTAGAGTATTTACATAGTTAATTCACAAACACGATAGTAGCAATCACCTGAGAGAAAAGTTTCGTTGTTAAGATCGAGAGCCACTCAACTGAAAGTGATGAAATGTTTCATAGTGGCCCTCAGTAGCCTTTATCGACAATATGGCACACCCCTGATCACGTAACGGTAGCAATCGACTGTCCGTATGGCGAGGCACGCTATGTTCGCTAAACCCATCAGTTCACTACAACTTCGAATTAAAACCATAAAGCATGTTTTTTACAGCGCCAACTGGAATGGCTAAAGTATTCTCGAGCTACTACACCGCAGCTTAGATTTCCTGTATGCAAAAGGAAAATTCAAGCACCTTCTGTCTCACCATGTCTCGATCCAGCGTTATTCAATTATACAAACGGATAACTATTCGCTTCGTCGGTACATAATAGAGAACCTTGCAGGCAAATTAAGTTTGCTTCAATCCAATCGCAAACATTCATAAAGAAAGCACCACAAGCCTTGCATATACTTTCACTTGATTTCTGACCCTCCACCGGGGGAATTTCGATATCTTCAATATGTCCCATACTACTAATCATTGACGCTTCGACTTCTTTCTGGCTGCAGCGATGCGGTCCAGCAGGCATACTTCACTAAAAAAATTGGGCCGAGCAGCCTGTGTCAGTTCGCCAAACAGATTCGTCATGTAGATTCCTCAAGCAGCAAGCACCAGTAAATTTCTCAAGTGAGCTTGATTTGATTTAATAATTTCCATTTACACACACACATGTACAGAGGAGTGGTAAGTGGAGGTGGATGAGGGAAAAAAGTCGCACAGACGCGGCTTGAGGTAACCTCACCCCCTTAGGTACAATATGGCTGAACACATCAAGCGCCATATAAATTACATTTATATAGCGGCCATAAAACATTGCAGTTATACAATATATGAAAGAACAGTGAAATATTTCCACTATAACAATGCAAAAACACACTGCGGCATTGAAATAAATAAATGATATACACTAGGTAACGTAGACAAAAAAAAGAGGAACATAACATACATTATTAATCATTAACAAACGCGCTCTAAAGAGGTGAGTTGAACGTGTAGCACGGAAAAGGGAATATATATTGGTACATTCCTATTTGTACTCTGTAAATAGCTGTAAGCCTTCATTAACTTTACTTCAAGTTTCCGCCGCTTAAAAAAAATGAACACGTGAAGAACCGCCTAATGTTGACAAGCAGTTAAAGAAGCAAGTGAGGCGTGTAGAATCTAAGCTCGAGTATTAGTTAAGTCCCCGTGCTACTGCCGAGCGTTTCTGTGAGGAAATGCGAAAATTCGATATTATACCATGAACTACTCGTCGTGAGCAAACCTGTTTTAGCGGAATAAAATCAACGTAACTGCTGTAGAAGTCATATATAGCCAGCTTTGTGACATACTTGTTGCACCGCGGCAGGTATGGTATCATAACTGGATTCCTATAGGCAATGCTCTTGCGATTGTCTATCCGCGTATGAAAAACCCGCAATGGGCTGGTCTACGTCGCTTCGGCTGGCACTGTAGCGTTGCCTTCGAGAGCTGCATTGTTGTCTAAGAAATTGGCTCTTTGAATAAATGTTCGCAAAGGAAGACGTCGTAAAAATATATTTGAGACGACCACCATAAGTATACAAGCAGAGAGAACGAGGGCGAACAAACGAAAACACCGCAGAAAGCGCCCGGACAACGCCCGAACTGTAGCAGACGACAGGCGCGAGTCCGTGCCCTGACGTCACGCGAGCGGCGCTCGCAGCGCCGCTCGTGTTCGTTCTCGGGGCTAATAGAGGGGATGGCATCTCGGCTGGCTCAGCGCACGAGACGGTCATTAGAGGAAACGCCAGTTCACGGGATTGGCCAGTCGTTTCAGCGGGTGCGAGAGAGAAAATCTGGGGGCGTTTGCGCCTGAAATTTATCCCTTTGCCTAGGTACCACGGAGGAGAAATTTCTTTGCTCGTTCTGTCCCTAGGCGTGCCTGGCGTGGCGGCATTTTGCCATGTGTCGGCTGGCGATCCGTGCGTCGTGTACAAGTTTTCCTCGTGCGTCTCCTTGGGTGTTGCTGGCACACTGGCGCGAACGATTGTTGTCGTTTCGTCAGTGGTCTCCCGTGAAGGCGAGTATGATATGGCGTTGCCCTGTCACTACCAGTGTCACACGTATACTTCTGATCGCGATCGGCACCGATCCGGATCGAAATTCTCGACTGTGATTGGGTCTCTCGCTCATTTTGTCCAAATGAGGCAATCACGACCGCGAAATTCGATCAGGATCGGGCGTGATCGCGATCAGCAGTGAGCCAGAACACAAGATACACACACAGCGCACACTGTCAACAATGTCATTGCGAAAGCATTGCGACCTTTGAAGATTAGAGCATGGCACTAGTCACTTGATAGATATAGCATATATTACATATATAGCATTTTCACAGTTTGCCCTGTGTGTGCGTTTTCGTTCCTTGCTTGTGCCTCTGTCACACTGGTATCTTACCGTCCTCGCGAATTTTTCCATGCGTCGAACGCTCCGAGAGGGCTCAGTTGCGCGTTATTCAATTGCCATCATTTAAACTTTAAAATACTACTAACTTGTAGCGTGGGGTCTTTTTTTTCACGTTTCTGTGTCTTCGTCCGCTTCCGCTGCTGCCTTAGTATGTTAAACGGCAAACTTCTGACTGCTATTGCAGAAGTCTTGGCGTCACAAGTTGGCGGCTGGACGTAATAATATTTATTTTAAGTCCAGCACGCTTAGGCCTCCGCCACTCCAATCTACGGACCATCCTGCTTCCAGCTTTGATCTCCCCACTACCCCTTGGGTGCCCTCAGGTACTCTCCTGAGGCCTTTGGTTGCATGTGCCCTCCTGGAGCAGTGCTTGTAAAAAATCCAATCTATCGTCGCGACTTAAAAAGCGACCTGCGACTTATACAACACCAGTCAGAACCTTGCCTGTCGAACCAAGTCATTCTCACCTAATTATTTAAATGATTAAGCGACTTCTGTAGGTGTCGGTCAATATCATATTAAGCGACTGGCGAATTTGTTCTCTTTACTGGACGGATCCTGCATCTCGGCATGCATTTTGTAGCTGTGTATTCGTATAGATGTAGGAGCTCGGTGGGAGATCTATCAGTGCAGGCAGCATGCGCTAACACCATGTGGCAGATACTGCTTGATGATTTCTAGTATATCATACCCGCGCGCAGCTATCGTTTGCGCCACAGCCCTTATAAGTGACTTGGCTCAGCCATAAGTTCCAGCTTTGCTCCGACACCACTTAAGTGCTGGTTTCCCATGTCTGTCTGTCCACCCAGTTCTTTAAGCTGACAACGACCGCTGTCATATTAATTTTCATTTTTCGTTGCCAGGATCATGATCCCCATCTTCACATTGCATTAGTACAAATAATAAGAAAACTTTGACCACTATTGTCACCACTTTGATTAAAGTTCAGGTCCTTGCAATAATGTGCATTTCAATTTTAATGAGCCCCTCACCCTAGGCGAAGCCGAAGCCTCCCTCCCCCTTCCCCCCCACACACACACCTAAAGTGCCAATACCAGTGCTTTGTCACCCACATCATTTGAGGTTTCTTTTCACTTTCCTCGACTTTTTCCCTTGAAATTTTACTGAGGCTAATAGCTTACTGCATCCTTGTTGGCGCGGACTTGAACGGCTTTTAATTAATATTTTCGATTATTTCTGCAAAAAAGAATATTAAATTATGCGGTTTTATGTGCCGAAACCACGATCTCATTGTGAGGCACCCCATAGTGGGGGACTCCGGAAGCTTGGACCACGGGGGGCTCTTTAACATGTACCTAAATCTAAGTACATTGGTGTTTTCACATTTCGCCCCCATCGAAATGCGGCTGTCGTGGCCGGGATTAGATGTGGCAATCTCAAGCTTAGCAGCCCAACACCATAGCCACAAAGCAACCACGGCGGGTCACTTTATTTTTTCAAATCCTGACAATAGGGGGACACGCCCATCAGAAGCACTCGCGGTGGCTGCCTTATCCATACTTTCTCACTTCAACATTATTTTAAAGTTCCACTGTAAACACCATGCACATATGCAATATATTTAAATATACACACAGGACAAAGTTTATAATATTTTTGAAAGAGATGGAGGCAGCCAATTAAGAATTATTTCTAAAGGTATGGATAGCCTATGTCTAGAGAATGAATATGTTGTTGTAAGCTCACGACGCTTCAAATTGTTTTGCGTGCTTTTTTGATCATTAATGAAACCTATAAACTTCACTGACCCCGTCAGCAGACTCTTTTATCCACGGCGTATGAAATGCATGTGAATGTTGTGTGTCTCGGTGTTGCTTCTCTTTACAGTAAGCAATGTCAACGACTCATGAAAAAAAGAACATTTCTAATAACTTACAACATTTATTACGTATGGGAACATTGTCACTTACATGCAAACGTAAATATATACAGAGTGTCCCAATTAATTATAATGCACCAAGATTTAAAAAGAGAGCAATGCGTTACTCGAAGAAAACCTAGCGCATATTGTTTGCAGCACATTGCAGTAGCTGCCAGTAATTTTTTCGTTCCAGATTTAATTTGGTCATTTAATTAGTTATCTAAGCCGACATGTACTATCCTAATTATCAAATGATAAATGAGGCATCTAAAGGCACAGCCAAGGGACATCTAACTGCGATATTTTCAGCGACGTACTAATTGTGTACTAATTTTTTATGATAGATAAATAAACCCTGTGAAATATAGAGAATACCACATGACTGTGCTCCCACTCGCATCATAAAGCAGCGCCCTCGAACATGCTCCCTCTGAGTAATCCAGGACGAAATAAAGGAAATAAAGAAAAACATTGTGATCGACCTAATGCCTTATCTGCCGCATCCCTGCCGAAGTAACACGTCTCGTTTGGTGTTACCTGGAAAATAGTTGTGATAGCTGTTGTTTTAGCGTAGATAAAGTGCACGGATGTTTTTTTTTTGCTACAGAACCTGTCTCCACAAAAGTGAATTGACGTCAGTACAAAGATTTAAAGGTACGTTTTGTTCAATCCCATTTGCCATGTGTTTCTCTAATGAGCACCCGGTAAGCATGATCCTCGCCTTGGCATCTGCAAATGGCAACAAGAGGAAGACTACAAATATGTATATCACTAATGGAAGTGTGGCGGTAGACCAAATGCATCGACTATCATCAGAAATTGTGAAAACTTGAGACAAACCGGCAGCTTCAACAAACCAGCGGAGGACTCCATGTTTGAGTCCTAGCCTACGCAGGGATGTTCTAGCATTTATGGCCTCAAATCCTCATGCTAGCGTGCAGAACGTGGCCGCCCAGGTACCAATTTCCAAGTCAGTTTGGAGAATTCTAAATGACAGCCTTTCACCCGTCCCACCTTAACCAGCAACAATGCTTGGAAGATAAGGACCCGTAGAATCGTTTAAATTTCTCGCAAAAGCCCATGAGTCATCATACCTTTTGAGCAACATCATGTGCACAGATGAAGCCAATTTTCTCCGAAACGCCTAGGTACATTTGCATAATGCGCACTAGTGGAGGGACTCCAATCCACGCTGTGTGAAGTGCAATAGGCACCAGTACCAGTAGTTGCCCAAATTGTGATTCAGAATTTATGCTGGTGCTATAATTGGTCCCACCTTCTTCGATCACATACTCACTGGACAGTGTTACATCAACAAAATCCTTGAAGGAGTGGTGGATGAGTTTCTCTGTGAAGTCCCGCTGTCACCTCTTCCGCTTCTGTGGTATCAGCAAGATAGGGCACCCGCACACAGCAGCAGCCAAGCACGAAACTGGCTGGATGCGACTTTCAATGCGCAATAGATTGGAAGGCACAGGCCTGTGAATTGGCCCGCTAGGTCATGTGACCTCTCTCCACTCGATTTCTTTCTTTGGGGTTATTTATGTGAATGATCTTGCTTACGTAATTGAGACAGAGTCAGATTAGTTCAAGGCAAGGATAACGGATGTCTGCCGTAGAACTCCGGCGTCGGTCATCAAGAAAGCCACTAAAGATGTTTCATATTTAAAACAGCACCAAAAAACACGGACAAGGAAGGACACAGAACGAGCACTGACTGCCGACAACACCTTTATTGAAGCGTGCACAAATATATACAATTCGCAATGGGCATAAAGAGAGTAAAAGAAGAAAGGGAAGGCGAGTCATCGTCATTCAACTCCTGCTGTGCATGCGTCAATAACATTAAACTTGAGCAAGGTTAGTGACATGTTAGTCGCACATTCAGCCACACAAACTATAAACAAAAATACTAGTGACCTATTTCACTGAGTCTCCCTTAATTCATAGAATAAGGGTTCTCTCTACTTTAACATGTCCAGCCAGCTCAATTGTTGGCGGCGGTGTGGTGTACAATCTTTACAACAAAGTGACCGGTATTACGAACGATTTTGGAGGTCCCAGGCACTTTCTTATGTCTTTGACTGTACATGTCAATGCCCATCTATCTGTCACCCTGAAGGTCCAAGCCAAGTAGGTCCACTTGCTAAGTTTCTGTTACTGAGTAAGATGCATGCATTTTTTTTAAGACTTGCATGCCAAAGAACCAGCAATAAGTGCAACATTTTTTCTCAAAGTATAGATCAGAAGACACTTCTTGAAGCAAACCAGCTTGGTGCCTTTGTACAAATGCTGCTTAGTCACTAAAAGTCGTACCATAACATGTTTGAGGAAAATCGATTAGAACATTGATGCTTTAATGCAGTGCTGCTGTCGTGCTTAACACTGCACTGTAAGTCAATTAGAACGCAGTATTTTCTCATTCCACTTACAGTAGAATCTTGCTAATCCCAGTGGTTCTGAGGCACCACAATGCATTATTGCTGTAAACATTTTGCAAAGCCTTTGCCAGTAGGCAGTGAGCTGTCATGCTCATTTCAATATGCCTTTGTCTTCTTCACAACCTTGTGTTATACTGTGAGATGTGGATCCTTCAAATATTACAGGAACTTGCATGGCTTGTGTACAGGATACAACATTTCCTGGGAGTGTTCTCAGCCTAGGTTGTGAAAGACTGCTTTAAACTCATGGGGACAACTGAGAGTGACAAGAGGCATTATTTTGTTGAGGTAAGCAATCCTTAAGCTAAACCAAGAGGTAGTATGCATGATTGGAACTGAACTTTCATATTGAGTGAGCAATCCTCTAGCAGTACTGGCACGATGCTTAGATCTCTGTGCTTCGTGCAGTTCTTTTTCTTTGCCTTGTTGTTGCCACAGTGTTTCACTTCCCTGCATTCGTGTCATTGACTCTTGCTAAGCTTGTGCAATTTTTCCTCCATGCAAGCATGGACTGATTTATCTTCTGTTTGGGAAACAGTCATAGTTTGTCCAGTGACCCACTGGGCTATGTGAATAATGTACATAATGATACCATTTCAGACTTTTAAATCATCATGATGTCGATGGCACTGTCTACAAAACTATCACCACTGGATTGCCCCTCTTCAGCGGGCAAGACAGCAGCAGCACCAATAGGTGTGGTTCCATGATAATGCTTACTGCATATGTTCTGACCATCCCTTCATTGCTTCATAGCTTCATTGCCCACATAGTCGGTGCCTTAATTTTATTCCTACTTGTTGGCCAGGTGGTGTCCCAATCCTGTAACCCTCTGGTGAGTGGGGATATTGAGATGAACCATCGCCCTATTAGACCAACAGGATAAAAATTGTAATCTTGGTCCCCCACTTGATTAATGGCTAATGTCATGACTATTGTAGGGTTGATAGCTCAGATATGTTGAAATAATTTTTGCTCTTCAAAATGAGAAAACACATGACATTGCTGAACTGTGGCTGTTCGTCAACTCTTGATATTAAACAATAAAAAATCTTCTTACCGCCCACAAATAGTTTGTGCGCGGTTTACAAGCTGGAACATACATTCAACAAACTTTCTCCTCAAAACCTAATAACCGCTTCTCAGAAATACAATATTGGAAATTGTTCATGGCAGAACAGCTCTTTTTGCATCATTTTGTGGAGTCTTGATAACAACAATCCCTTGCTATTGAAAGTTGTAACATTCTTTTCATTAACATTGAAGTTCAAATGCTTTCAAGTCCTCTTAAATAAAAAAAAATAGGAGGCTTGGGACATATTGTGATATAGGGCCTATGCAGGCATTTTTTAAACTGCTGGAATAACAAGTTAAATGCTTGTACTGAGAAAAAGGTACTGAGTTCGATTTATCTAAGCAGTGGTTCATACACACCTCTAACACCACCCCAGGAGGAGCCAGACACTGCCAAACTTTTTCCAATATACCCCCCCCCCACTTTCTCTCGCACGCAAGAGGTATTCGCCAAATGCCAGTTAGGTCGGAAGAGACAAAATAGAAAGGTCTCTTTTTGCACCTCTTGTTCATCGAGCAATGTTTAAGAAAAAATGAGGACATACAAGGCACTGTTTCCAACTAAATTTTTTATCCAAGAAAACCAATATACAGTAAACTACCACTTGAACGTCACTTGAACAAATTAGTCAGCTGTACGAAGTTTTTTATATCCCCATCGAAACGCCATTCAACTCAATGCAAATGCCTTTCAGTTTAACAAAATTCAGTACAGTGGCATTTCACTTCTGTGAACATATTCTGCTACATCATCATCGTCATCATTTTTATTTTCACCACTGGATACAAGGTGAAAAAGGGAGAGCTGGGATAAAACCGAATTCTCTTCGGCTTGACAAAGTTCCGGTCTCCCAGACAGGCACGGAAGCGGCTGGTGTAGGAATACAATTGCGGATAAAGTGTGGATATAAGAGTTTTTAAGCGCAAATACATACAGAAATTTTCGTGTTATTACATGGAAACTAGTTGTAATACAGTTGTGTCAAATGACTCCCAGTATACAATTATGATCTGTTATCTTGCATATTATTATTTAACACAGGCTCAGTTGCATATATCATAGTGGACTTGGAAGCACCAAACGAGCGCGGATGCTGATCAAATTTTTTCTGATCGCAGAGATCGTGCTGTCGAGGACCAGATTCGTCGATGCGGGGTCTGAGCATGCACTGCATCAGGCCTATCTACTGCTACCTCTGGCTGTCTGCCCTGCTGGCTTCATCGGACGAAACAAGTCGCAGGAAGCTGTACCACGTGCACTGCACTGGGACCACCTGACCAGCACGGTGACGTCGACAGAGACACCATGGCACCCGGATAAAAGCAGCAGCCTTTTCGACGTTACCTTCAGTGGACTTAGAAGCACTGAACGAGTACGGATGCTGATCAAATTTTTTCTGATCGCACAGGTTAGTGACCAGCATTTAGTCTCTTCAACTAAAGACAATGACATAACGTTAACGGTGCTCCCAAGTCCACAATGCTGTGTTGCTATTTTGCGGGATTGTTTTAATGTTGTCCGCTTAATGTTACTAATATTCGGAGATGTTGAACAAAATCCAGGCCCTGACTCTGATTCAGATGAATGTTCTCAACGGGAACGAATGAAACGCATTCTAAGAGAACAAAAGGAAACGAACAAAACACTGAAACAACTGTCTTTAAATATCAAGCATGTGGAGACAATAGTTGCAGATTTGCAAGAAAGAATGACAGTTATTGAGAATGAAAGGGGATTATGGAAAGAATGCGAAGACAAGATAGTACACTGCGAGGAATCTTGTAAATCTACCATGATGCAAGTAGAATTTCTGGCATCGAAGGTCGATGATCTAGAAAATAGAAGTAGGCGGAATAACCTAGTAATTTATGGATTAAGAGAGAGCTCTGCTGAAGATGTTAAAACACTTGAAGAAGAAGTGCGAGACGGTATATTTAGGAAGATCCTAGGAATAGAAGTTAACTCAATAGAACGAGTTCGCAGAATCGGTACAAAGCAAAGCCAAAGGACACGCCCCGTTATTATCAGGCTATTCAACTTCGCTGAGAAAAACAAAATATTATCAAGCTGCTTCAAGCTGAAAAACACCCAGATTTCAATATCCGAAGATTTCTCAAAGAAAGTACGTGACACACTTGCTAAATTATGGCGTTCTGCAGTAAGTGACAAGGCGAAAGGGGCAAAGGTATCTCTGGCATTTGATAAACTAAAAATAAATGGCAAAACCTTCATATGGAATGAGTGTGAGGACAGAAGAATTGAACTATCTAAACCGATAACTTCTGCACACGCTGGCTCAGCAGCTCGCGATTGCACGTGACAAAATGCGCGCAGTGTAGTCAATAAGTTCAGCCTACTTGAAAGCATAGTTGCAGCCCATCAACCACACGTTATAGTCATCACGGAAACCTGGCTTCACGAAAGCGTCCAGGATTCCGAAGTGTTTCCACCTTATCGGCTCATACGGAAAGACAGAGAATCGCGGGGGGGGGTGTTGCTGTCGCAATTAAATCTAACATAAAATTCACAGTTTTAAAGAGCATACCTGACCATGAAAGCGTATGGTGTAAACTTACATTTAATGGAAAAAGAATATTTCTGGGTGGCCTATATCGACCTCCGAATGCGCCCCCTGTATACCTAGACGTTATGCACACTTACATTGCACAACACACTAATTAACGTTCCAATATTATCATCACAGGTGATTTCAATTTACCAGGAATCAATTGGTCTAATCTTTCGCACAACAGCTGTGACGCAAAAAGTGCTGAATCTCTATTGTTCATGTCATTTACCTTTTCTCTAGACCAGCTAGTTTCCGAACCGACTAGAATAGCTGGTCGGTCATGTTCTGTGCTTGATCTGATGTTCGTAAGCAGTCTATTTCAAAATAACACATTAAACGTTGAAAATAGCATTTCGGACCATAAAATGATTGTATTCTTCTGTCCAATTTTAGGAAACCGTGAACGCGTTAAGCCATCGATTGCTGTTATCAGGGATTACTCAAGAGCGGATGACAATGCTATCTCAGAATATTTAAACGCCTGCTTTCTGCAGTTTTCATTACTTCATGATGTAAATTAATTATGGTTACGTTTTAAGCGTATTGTGCACTTTTGTGAAGAAAACTACATTCCCTCCAGAAATAAACGAGTGAACAGAGAACATCCTTGCGTATCGCGTGAAATAATACATTTAAAACGAAAAATTAAAAGGAAGCGCAGAAAGAAAACCACACGTGACCTTCAAGATCTCGTACGCTTATTACAATATAAGATCCATATGGCCAAGGAGCATTTTTTCACTGTTACTCTGCCTTCTTACCTGACGAATAAACCGTAAAAATTCTGGCGCTACCTATCGAGGGAGCGGCACACCGTATCGCAGATTACTGTTTCGAACGGGACAGTTCTCCAGCCTGACGTCATAGCAAGCAAATTTTATGAATTTTTTCAATCTGTATTTAACAGAACTACCTTTAACTGTCCCTCTCCACAGTATCAGTTCGAGAATCCAATGCCTGAAATAGATATCGACCAACAAGGAATTTTTCGACTCTTACAAAATCTGGATGTAAAGAAACCCTGTGGCCGTGATCTTATATCAAATGCATTTTTGCAAAAACATGCAGTTTGGACGTCAAAATACTTACACGTAATTTACAGGCAATCTTTGGAAACTTCAGTGATACCTGATGACTGGCGAAGGGCCAAAGTAATACCTGTGCACAAATCTGGCTCTAAACTCGACGTAACTATAGACCTGTTTCATTAACATGTACATCCAGTAAATTGTTCGTACATATTATTTATAAGGCCATAATATTGCACTTAGAGAATAATAACCTACAATACAGCTGGCAACATGGATTCTGTTCAAGTCTAAGTACTATTACTCAGCTGAGTTAACCCATGATGTAGCTACATCAATAAATAACAGAAGCCAAATAGATGCCATTTTCTTAGATATTTCAAAGGTCTTTGATGTTATTCCTCATCCAGATCTTATTACTAAACTAATTGCCATTGGTGTACACGAGAAAACAGTATCGTGGATCAAGAACTATCTCGAAAACCGAAAGCAATGCCCAGCTGTGAATGATATTACATCTGATTACATCAACGTTTTTTTCTGGTGTTCCACAAGGCTCGGTTCTTGCGCCCCTCCTATTTCTGATCTACATCAATGATATTCGTTGATGCGTTCAGCCGCCTATTCAAATGCGCCTATTCGCCGATTAACGCGTAGTGTACACAACAGTGAATACTGTAGCACGGCTGAATCTGTAGTCGTCACGGCGCACCAGTAATCCCGTGATCTGTGCAACCGCAATAAAGTTGTTGTTCGCCCAACTGCTGGCCTGGCTACATGGCGGCAGCGAAACCCAGCCAATATGTCGATGGCGTCCGCGCTACTACCGCCTCCGAAGCCTATGGATCCATCGCACTACCCTTGGATTGCCTGGAAAACTTGGAAAAGTGAGTTTCTGCTGTTTTCCACTGCTACGCAATTGAACAAGCAGCCAAAAGACGTTCAAGCAGCCACGTTGCTAGTTACCATAGGTGAAGAGGCTAGGAAGTCGTACAGTACCTTCAAGTTCGATGAAGCAGAAGACAGGAATGCCGTTGAAGTTCTGATTAAGAAACTTGAGGATCATTACAAGCCTGCAACGAACTTAACATTCCAGGAATTTCATTTCGGTTCAAGGAACCAAAAAGAAGGCGAGACATTTAACGAGTGGCTAACAGAACTGCGTGTATTAGCGAAGAACTGTGAATTTGGGGACCTTGAAGGCCGCATGTTGCATAGCGGAATCATTTTGGGCACTCAGGATAAGAGCCTACAGCCAAGACTGATCGCGGAAAACCCGACGTACCAAAAGACAGTCAACATTTGCCGCGCGCAAGAACAAGGCAAAAAGCACTTTCGTGAGATAAGCGAAGCTACAGGCGCCAGTGAAGGCACCATAGTAAACGCGGTAGCAACAAGAAAAAACGTTTGCTACAAATGTGGGGGTCAAATGCACCGCAGTGACACGTGCCCTGCAAAAGGAAAAACATGCAGGAAGTGCGGAAAGCTGAACCATTTCGCTCGAGCACGCAAGTTGTCGAACTTTCTGCGCAGTGCCAACCAACAAATGCGAGGGTTAGAAGCCGAAGACGAATTTTTTTTGCAAACGTTGACTATTGGTGCGATAACCACCGATCACTGGAGCGCAACAGTCTACACTGAGGGCCATCCCATCACGTGCAAGCTAGACACAGGCGCCAATGGTTGTGTCATTCAAGGAGCGACGTTGCAAAGCTGCCAAAAAAGCCTCAACAAGCCTGCAATGTCAAGCTCGCAGCATTTTTTGGCCACACAACAGCCGCGCATGCGAAAGTCCAATTGATACTTTCAGCAAATGACAGAAACAAGGAACCAACGTTTTTATTGTCAAACAAGACGTCCCTGCCACTTTAAGTAGTGCAGCAGCTGAAAGCCTCGGCTTCATATACCGGATGCAAAACATACAGCATGAACTGTACCCACCAGCGCAGCCTTTTGCAGAGGTCTTCGAGGGACTCGGGCAGCTAAAGGATTTCGAGTACAACATGAAGCTCAAGCCAGGCTCGGTGGGCGTCGTCGTTCCAGCAAGAAGAGTTCCTGTTGCTCTTCAGGACAGAGTCACGGCCGAGCTACAGCGTATGGAAGCACAAGGCGTCATAACAAAGGTAACCGAGCCTACGGAGTGGTCTAGCCATATGGTTACAGTTGTTAAGAAGGACAAGTTTAGAATTTGCCTAGACCCTACAGCGCTTAATAAAGTGCTGCTGCGCGAACATTACCCAATTCCAACCCTAGAGGACGCAGCCTCGCAACTGTCCGGTGCTAAGTTCTTCTCAGCACTCGACGTAGCGTCAGGATTTTGGCAAATTAAACTTTCTGAATCAAGCTCTAAACTATGTACAATGAGCATGCCGTATGGGCGATATCGATTTCTTTGAATGCCCTTCGGCATTGCGTCAGCTCCAGAAATCTTCCAGGCAGCTATGCATTGCTTGTTGGAAGGCTTACCGTGCGTAGCCGTGGTAATGGATGACATACTACTTTGGGGCTGCACGAAGGAGGAGCATGACCACCACCTGTTGCTTTTGTTGGCACGCTATCTCGAAAACAACCTCAAGCTAAACCTCAAGAAATACACCTTTTTGCAGACCGAAGTCCGCTACCTAGAGCACATCCATAGCACAGAAGGCCTCCGCCTGAACCCTGGTCGAGTGAACGACATACTGGAAATGAAAGAACCAAAGAACAGTAAGGAACTCCAAGTCTTTCTAGGCGTGATGAATTATGTACAACGTTTCATCCCTAACATGTCCGTCGTGACTGCACCACTGAGAACATTGTTGCGCAAGGACATTGCCTGAGTTTGGACCGAGGCTCAGCAACGAAGCTATGAAATGTTGCGTGAGAGCTTAGTTAACGCACCAATTCTTTTCTTTTTTGATGCAACTAAGCGGGTCACCCTTTCGGTCGACGCGAGCCAAATGGGAGTCAGTGCAGTGCTTATTCAAGACGGCCGCCCCGTCGCTTTCTCGTCACGTTCACTAACAGAGACGCAGCAACGCTACGCACAAATTGAGAAAGAAACATTGGCAATTGTGCATGGCTGCATCAAGTTTCATGATTACATCTTCGGCCAGGAAAGCGTAACTGTCGAAACTGATCACCGCCCCTTGGTGATGATATTCTGCTAACCACTGTATCAGTGTCCACTTCGCCTACAGCGCATGCGTTTGACTTTGCAGTGATATCCTATTAAGCTGATCTACAAGCCAGGGAAAGAGCTGTTTTTGGCTGATGCCTTATCTAGATTCCCTAGCAAGCAACTCTTGCAAGAAGAAGCTGAGTAATTTCAAGTAAATGTGCTTGATTACATTTCAGCTTCGCAACAGCACCTGAGGGATCTTCTTGCGGCCACCAATGAAGATCCTGCTCTCGTCAAGCTTCGAGGTTATGCCGAAACAAGCTGGCCAGAAAGAAGCGAGGTACCCGAAAATGTGCGTCCGTACTGGTCCTACAAAGAAGAGCTGCACATGCAAGACGGCCTTGTTTTTCGCAGCAACAAGGTAGTCATACCATCTTCAAAAAAGCGAGAAATTATGCTGCTGCTTCACGCTGCACACCCGGGAGCGAAAAAGATGAAGGCACGGGCAAGAGACGTCATGTACTGGCCAAATATGTCACATGAGATAGAGCAGTTTTGCAAAAATTGCGCTGTCTGCCAGAAATACCAGCCGCGAAACGCGAAAATGCCTCTTTACTGCCACGACATCCCAAAGCTGCCTTGGGAATTCGTTGGCATGGACCTGTTCTTTCATGAGGGTCGTGAATTTGCCATAATTGTGGACTTTTATTCTTTCTTTTTTGAGATCCGCGAACTCCGTCAAAGCACTGCTAGTGCTCTGGCATCATAATGCGCAGAGCTGTTCTCCACACATGGCTTACCGCTTAAGCTCTGCAGTAACAACGGACCACCGTTAACCAGCCGGCTTTTCAAAGATTTCCTGCAGCAGCTAGGCGTTGCCCATGTTACGCCAAGTCCGTATCATCCCCGCTCTAATGGTATGCCGGAAAGAGCAGTACATGAGGCCAAAAAGCTTCTAAAGAAATGTTCACATAACCGAGTTGACTTCCATATGGCGTTGCTCGAATGGCGCGACACCCCCAGAGATGACATTCTAAAGTCGCCTGTGCAGAGACTCATGGGACGGCAAACGAGGACCTTGCTGCCTGTGCCCACCAGCCACCTAGTACCAGAGGCAGTATCAAGTAAAGCCGTCCACAGCCGGCTCCAGGAGATCCGTCAACGCCAGAAGGTCTATTATAACCGTGGAACAAGGCACCTACCACCCCTCTCTCCAGGTCAGCCAGTCACTACATACGACACCCTCCAGCGAACCTGGTCGCCTGCTATTCTTTTGAGGCCAGCCAACACGCCCCGTTCAGCGATCCTGAGAACGGAAGATGGTCGAGAAATCAGACGCACAAGAGAACACCTGCGGGACATTCCGATCCATCGCGAAGATAGTCCAGCAGAGGCTCCTGGAGAAGGTTCCAAAGACCACTCGTCCCAAGAGCTACGGAGAAGCACGAGGACTCGCCACAAGCCCTGTCGATACCCGCAGCCTGAAAGGCATCATTCATTTGTCTTCCAGTAAAGGGGAGATGTAGCACGGCTGAATCTGCAGTCGTCACGGCGCACCAGTAATCCCGTGATCTGTTACATCACGTAGGCTTCACTATATATGTAACTTGCGCAACCGCAATAAAGTTGTTGTTCGCCCAACTGCTGGCCTGGCTACAAATACCAGAGAGGATCAGGTAAAACTAAATGATTTGTTAGCTGCTGTACAAAATTGCTGCAACATTTGGGGTGTGACGAAGAAGATCGGCAGGCTGAAAAGCCCCGTCGCCATCGCATGGCACGTACCCAGTTCGTTCGCTGGCTGCGCCCTACCTGCTGGTGCTGAGTTTGTCGCTGCTGCTCTACGAGCCGATTAAACCCCCTTTACAATTGGTGGAGGTGCTGGGTATGTGCCACGCGATGGCAACGGGGCTTTTCAGCCTGCCGATCTTCTTCATCACAATCACCTACTCATGTCTCCGCCAATCTTGTGCCATTTTGATCCCAGCACACCTACAGAACTTCACACTGATGCCAGTGGTGTTGGCCTTGGTGCCGTGCTCGCACAACGCAAGAACACTAATGTCGAATACGTAGTCGCCTATGCCAGTCGTGCCCTCACGAAACCTGAGGCCAATTACTCAGTAACAGAAAAAGAGTGCCTGGCTATTGTATGGGCTCTTCAAAAATTTCGTCCATATCTCTACGGTCGATGCTTTGACATGGTGACGGATCATCACGCTCTTTGCTGGTTGTCCAACCTAAAAGACCCGTCGGGCCGCCTCACTTGGTGGGCCCTCCGAATCCAGGAATATGATATCCGTGTCGTCTATCGCTCTGGACGCAAACACGCTGACGCCGTTGCCCTCTCGCGCTCCCCAGTGACTTCAGACAGCAGCACTTCTACCGACAGACATGACATCTCACCACTTGACATCCTGGACATGGCATCGGAGCAACAAAAAGACCCATAGATCGTCATGATGTTCGACTTCTTGTCAAATCCTCCGGCAACTTCGGCACCTCGAGCGCTACGCCGACAGGTGCAGCATTTCACAATCCGGGACGGACTTTTATACTGCCGCAACTACCACAATGACGGCCGCAAATGGCTTTTAGTAGTGCCTCGCCACCTACGACAAGAGTTCTGCTCCGCTTTTCATTCTGACCCACAGTGTGGTCACGGCGGAGTGTCAAAAACTTACACACTGCTTTGCCTAAAATATTATTAGCGAGGGATGTACACCTTCGTCCACAAATATTTACGCTCCTGTACTGCCTGCCAGCGACGCAAATGTGTCCCGCATCTCTCCACCGCACCTCTCCAACCACTTCCCTGCCCAGCTCAGCCATTTGACCGTGTCGGCATTGATATCTATGGGCCTCTTCCATCTACTGGCGCTGGCAACCGATGGATTGTTGTCGCCGTAGATCATTTGACACGGTATGCTGAAACTGCCACCTTGCCTGCCGCATCAGCAAAAAACATCGCCTCATTCATTCTAAACAACTTCGTTCTCCGCCATGGCGCACCACGTGAACTGTTGAGCGATCGGGGCTGCGTATTCGTCTCAGATGTCCTGCAGTCACTCTTATCTGAATGCCAAATTATTCACCGCACTACTACTGCTTATTATCCACAGACCAATGGCTTAATAGAACGATTCAACAGAACTCTTGGTGACATGCTATCAATGTATGTTGCATCTGACCACTCCAACTGGGACCTTGTACTTCCGTTTGTCACTTACGCATATAACACTGCCTCTCAAGCCACCACCGGATTCTCACCATTTTTTCTGCTTTACAGCCGCCATCCCTCCAGCACCATTGATATGGTTCTCCCGTACCGGCCGGACCCTGCTGAATGCTCACCTGTTTCTACGGTTGCTCAGCACGGCGAGAAATGCCTCCAACTGGCCCGTTCGTTGACGTCTGCTCAACAGTGCCGCCAAAAAGAACGCCATGACCTCATTCCTCCCCTCACTCCTTCCCCATCGACTCACTCGTGTGGCTTTGGGTCCCACCTGTTGCTGCTCCTGGCCTTTCGTCCAAGCTCCTCCCGAAGTACCACAGGCCCTACCGCGTAGTTGCACAAACATCACCAGTGAACTACGGGGGCGAGAGACTGTTGCACATTGACCGGCTGAAGCAGTATTACGATCTGCCCACCTCTTCCTAGGTCGCCAGGATGGCTACTCTTCAATTCCGGGGGTGATTTTGACGAAGAAGATCAGCAGGCTGAAAAGCCCCGTTGCCATCGCGTGGCACGTACCCAGTTCGTTCGCTGGCTGCGCCCTACCTGCTGGTGCTGAGTTTGTCGCTGCTGCTCTACGAGCCGAATAAACCCCCTTTACAGGGGGATGAAACTGAATGCATCAAAAACTACCAGTATCTCCTTCACTCACAAGAAAAATGCGCTTCAGTTTACATACACAATAAACAATATATCACTAAGAAAATATGAGGAGGTCACATATCTCGGGGTCACTCTTACAACGAAATTAGATTGGGAAACTCATATAAATAACATGTATGACAAGGCCCTAGGTAAACTACATTTCTTGAGAAGAAAAGTTAGAAACACACCTCCTAGTGTTAAATGCACACAGAACCCTCATTAGACCCTCTTTAGAGTATGCTGACATTATTTGGGCCCCGCACCAGAAGTATTTAACCGAGAAACTAGAACACATACAGAACTTAGCATTGAGATTTATATATTCACAATATTCACGTCAAACGAGCATTACGAACCTGCGCGTCAAGGCTAACGTTCAATCACTGGCTCAACGTAGAATGATTTCCAGATTAAAATTTCTATACTTACTTTATCACAGCTCCTATTGAATACCACAAGCAACATACATTCAAGTGCCATTCAGACTTTCTACCTGAACCAACCATAATAAATCAATACGACACCATCCCAGCCATAATAACACTCGCAAGTACTCTTTTTTCCCACACGCCATTTCCCATTGGAACATACTACCCTCTGGAGCCGTAAATTGCCCATCTGCCAACGCAATTATTGACAGTATTGAGAATCTGGAATTCCAATGGTGATATTACCTGTATTTCATATGCAGCCTCTGTAGATGCATTCTTATGGTAAACGCTGTTTCTCCTGCTTCCCGGACGGCTCATTTAAACAGTGTATATATTTATTGAGTATGTTCATTTTTGCGTGTGCTAATGCTCTTTGTTTTGGATACACTAGTTTCACTTTATTCTTTTTTTTGTACTGTATTCCATGTTGTAACCACTCCTGCATGGGCCCGACAATGGCCTGCAGTATTGTAAAATAAATAAATAAATAAGAATGCAAAAGCAATATATGTATACATATATACATACACACACATACATATATAAATATAACAAATTTCACAGAAGTTTACAATAAACACAAACAGTTTTTACACTCTTAAAAAGGTTGCACCCTTTGAGGTGTATATTTGTCCCAGAACGATAATCGTCATCTGCCTAGCTTGCGTTTCCTTTCTTGAAAACTCGGCGCTCGCTACATTCCTGTCGAGAATGCTGCGTCACACTGATAACGCGCATGCCATTTGTGAGTGGGAAGTACCGGGCTCGCAGCGTTAAAGAAAGGAAACGCGGGCAAGACATGGCGATTATTGTTGTGGGACAAGATACGCCCCAAAGGGTGTAAAATTTTCTAAGAGTGTAGAGCGTAGAAATATTTACACCCTTTGGGGCTTATCTTGTCCCACAACGATAATTGTCATCTGTCTTGCCAGAGTTTCCTTTCTTGAAAGCTCGGCGCCCGCTACTTTCCTGTTGGGAATGCTATGCCATGCTGATAACGTGCATGCCGTTCGTTACTGGAAAGTACCGGGCTCGCCGCGTTAAAGAAAGGAAATGTGTACAAGACAGATGACGATATCGTTGTGTGGCAAATATACACCCCAAAGGGCGCAACTGTTTTTAGAGTAAGAGTGACGATTATTCACTCAAAGAACAGTTTACACCCTTTCGAGTGCCCCTTCTGCCACACAACGATAATCGTCGTCTGCCTTGATGCGTTTTTTATTTAACGCTGCGAGCCCGGTAACGAACGGCACGCGCGTTATCAGCATGATAGCATTGCCTGTTACTTTCCTGTCGGGAATGCTATGTCAGTCTGATAACGCGCATGCCGTTCGTTACTGAAAAGTACCGGGCTTGCGGCGTTAAAGAGGAAATGTGGGCAAGCAGATGACAATTATTGTTGTATGGCAAAAGGGTGTAATTTTGCTTAAGAGTGTATGCTAGCCACCATACCCTTAGTATAAACATATCTTCTCTGTAAAAAAAAAAGTAACACAGCGATTTTCGTCTGGCGACAACAACAACAAAATAAGGTCGCTTCCAAAGATTGTGCGCAGCTATTAGCGGCGACAATTAGGAGTGGCGCCCTCTCGCGAGTGACGTCACGGCCAGGACGCCGCTCGCTCTGGCTCGCTCGGTTGCCGCGCGCGCTCGTTCCCTTCGTGTATGCTTGGGGTATGGGTGGCTCGAGCCGCACGTATTGAAGAATACGTCGGCTTCTTTCAGCTGCCATACCTTAACCACAGTTTATTCTTCAAAAGCGTGTGAGTCGAGAAACTTTGCGGCTTGGATATCGCAAGCTAAGCAGCGTTAAAGGGGTCTACTAGGTTTTGCAATGCATATATGCGCCGTGTCTATCGGTAAATTTTGACTAAAAAAAGAATATCTGCAAATTCAACGCGCGAAGTTGTGTGTGATGCTTCGCTAAACACTTAACATTCCTTTAGTATTTAGCTATGAGAGGCATTGCATTTTACGTGGAAGAAAAATTTGGTAATTGGCCTCAACATGTTATCCGATGTTAGAAAGACACTGCCCAGCGAAGCTGTCATCATGATTCCTATTACTCTGGTGTGTTGTTCTATTCAAATATGCCCATTCATTAATGCGTAAAAAAATAGTTAGGCGCGTATTTCTTATGAAAAACTTTGCTGCTACTTTCATCCCCCTCTGAAACAGGCCTCCAAAAAACAAATTGCTCATGCATGGCTGCTAACACGACGGCGCGTCATGTAGAGTATTTACATAGTTAATCCACAAACACCATAGTAGCAATCACCTGAGAGAAAAGTTTCATTGTTAAGATCGAGAGCCACTCAATTGAAATTCATGAAATGTTTCATAGTGGCCCTCAGTAGCCTTTATCGACAATATGGCACACTCCTGATCACGTAACGGTAGCAATCGACTGTCCGTATAGCGAGGCACGCTATGATCGCGAAACCCATCAGTTCACTACAACTTCGAATTAAAACCATAAAGCATTTTTTTACAGCGCCAACTGGAATGGCTAAAGTATTCTCGAGCTACTACACCGCAGCTTAGATTGCCTACAAAAGGAAAATTCAAGCACCTTCTGTCTCATGATGTCTCGATCCAGCGTTATTTAATCATACAAACGGATAACAATTCGCTTCGTCGGTACATAAAAGAGAACCTTGCAGGCTAAATTAAGTTTGCTCCAATCCAATCTCAAACATTCATAAAGAAAGCACCACAAGCCTTGCATGTACTTTCACTTGATTTCTGACCCTCCACCGGGGGAATTTCGAAATCTTGAATATGTCCCATACTACTAGTCATTGACGCTTCGACTTCTTTCTGGCTGCAGCTATGCGGTCCAGCAGGCATGCTTCACTAAAAAAATTGGGCCGAGTAGCCTGTGTCAGTTCACCAAACAGATTCGTCATGTATATTCCTCAAGCAACAAGCACCAGTAAATTTCTCAAATGAGTTTGATTTGATTTATTAATTTCCATTTACACACACACATGTACAGAGGAGTGGTAAATGGAGGTGGATGAGGGAAAAAAGCCGCACAGACGCGGCTTGAGGTAACCTCACCCCCTTAGGTACAATATGGCTGCATGGGGTAACACATCAAGCGCCATATAAATTACATTTATATAGTCGCCATAAAACATTGCAGTTATACAATATATGAAAGAACAGTGAAATATTTCCACAATAACAATGCAAAACACACTGCGGCATTGAAATAAATAAATGATATACACTAGGTACCATAGACAAAAAAAGAGGAACATAACATACATTATTAATCATTAACAAACGTGCTCTAAAGAGGTGAGTTGAACGTGTAGCACGGAAAAGGGAATATATATTGGTACATTCCCATTTGTACTATGTAAATAGCTGTAAGCCTTCATTTACTTCAAGTTTCCGCCGCTTATAAAAAATAAACGCGTGAAGAACCGCCTAGTGTTGACAAGCAGGTAAAGAAGCAAGTGAGGCGTGTAGAATCTAAGCTCCAGTATTAGTTAAGTCCCCGTGCTACTGCCGAGCGTTTCTGTGAGGAAATGAAAAAATTCGGTATTATACCATGAACTACTCGTCGTGAGCAAACCTGTTTTAGCGGAATAAAATCAACGTGACTGCTGTAGAAGTCATATATAGCCAGCTTTGTGACATACTTGTTGCACCGCGGCAGGTATGGTATCATAACTGGATTCCTATAGGCTATGCTTTTGCGATTGTCTATCCGCGTATGAAAAACCCGCAATGGGCTGGTCTGCGTCGCTTCGGCTGGCACTGTAGCGCTGCCTTCGAAAGCTGCATTGTTGTCTAAGAAATTAGCTCTTTGAATAAATGTTCTCAAAGGAAGACGTCGTAAAAATATATTTGAGACGACCACCATAAGTATACAAGCAGAGAGAACGAGGGCGAACAAACGAAAACACCGCAGAAAGCGCCCGGACAACGCCCGAACTGTAGCAGACGACAGGCGCGAGTCCGTGCCCTGACGTCACGCGAGCGGCGCTCGCAGCGCCGCTCGTGTTCGTTCTCGGGGCTAATAGCCAAGCCGATCCACGCCTAAAACTTCCCAAAATGGCCGACTGCATCGTCGACATCGTTAATACACTGGAAATGCAAGCGGTTAATTTCGCCGAGTGAAATGTCTCGACGCTTTTCAGCGCCCGTCTCGTGCTTCTGAATAGAGCTTGCGGTATTGGCGTGAACAGACAGGCAAGTGGACGTATTTATTCTAGTTATTGAACAGTTGCTTATCTCACCTCAATGCGAAATTCTTGACTGCGTTCTCGAGTTTTGTTTAACGGTAATGAGAAGGAGTTCGATAATGCACAGAGGCAAGGTTTTGTCTGGTCTTGCAGGGGTCCCAGGTGCTTTTTCCGCCGCGTACACTGTCGCAATCGTTACACGTCTGAGAAACCAGACTGGCGGCGCATAGGTAAAGCCGGCTGCCACTGCTAGCCACAGTCCCCTACCTTGTCGCTATAAAGAGGAAATTTGTACGTGTACTAAGTGTACGCAATGTTTCTTTGTTTAGTATAATTTGGCGGCGCCTCCAGCAGACAAAATGTGGGTACCATACTGCTCCTTCGGTTCGGGCTCGGCAATGTCTCCGCGTGGCGGGCGCGTTTAAGAGGAAGCTTTAGCTCGGGTGTTCCAATCTAAATACATGTAAACAAAGTATTCGTTTTTCTCGGCAACCACTGCACCAAATTTGACGAGGTTCGTTACATTTAAAACAAATGCTTAGAATCTAGAATTTCTCCTGGGTACACAAAAGATTTAAGCGAAACAATTGATGCAAAGTGGGGTGGGGCATGGTGCTTTCAGTGCCCAATTTTTTATAGAACATGTAGTTTTCTATTATAAAGGGAACTGTAATGCGATGTCTTTAAGTAGGGGTTGTCTTATATTCAGAGTCGACTTATGTTTCAATATGAACGGGAATGAAGTGTTACGCAAATCTTCTAACGAAATTTACCCCTGCTGTTTAGTTTCCATATTGTGCGTAGAAGAAACAGTGCGTGCACTTTCAGCTGCTCAGTTTATCTTCAATGCTGCTCTCATTTTGTAGAGTTCATCACATGTGCATGTGCAACACATTGGTGGAGGCAATACGAACTGCATTTCTCTCTAGCTGGACAAGTCGGAATGGCAATGCACCTTGGAGAACAAGACTCGAATTGTGAAAGTCTGGTGGTAAGTCTGAAGTAATATATTTTCATTTATATTTGGTGTTAACTTTCCAGCGCAAACTTTCTATCCTATTGAAGAAACATTTAGCCCCCTGTTTGGCCTGTTTTTTGAGGACCTTACATCAGGCCCCCTAGCAAGTTTTATAGCGTCCTCGATCACCTTGCCCCGGGGTTGCGCTGAAACCAGAATGGTGCGCCTTGCACCGCCGTGGTGGCGCACTGCGGAGGGTCAACATCGAGGACAAAACTGCACCCATTGCAGGGTGCTTGCATGCAGCGCTATTTTGCCCCTGGCGTGCAAGACATGCGCGAACGCGCGCGCGCGTACATTTTGTTCTTTGCAGGTGCTGAGCATCTGCGGCAAGCGCTCAAACCTTGTCAAACTGCATGCTTCGACATACCTGGTTGCAAGCAAACACCAATGGATCTTATAAATAATCCTGGCGACCCTTTCAACGAACCTGTCCACTTTCGGCCGCTCTTCGCCACATTGTTTTTGGACGAGGTCGATAAGCATGCCGTCTTCGCTGTCAGAAGAACTTGAAAAAAGCTCATCGATTGCGGCAATTAGCAGCGCTTCCTTTCTCATTGCCGACATCTCCACTGGCTAATTCCGTCAACTCCATTGCAACCGCAGCTATCAGGCCAGAGCATCCACGGTTCTGCAGTCGGCAGTGCGCGCGCGCGTCCCGCAGTGCTTGCCGGGATTGCACCCTGGCGCACCGCCGATTTTCTCGGTGCGAGACGGGGCAATGGAAAACCGCTCCAACAGGGTGCGCTTCCGGTGATCGAGGATGGTCGGTGCGGTTGATTGATTGAGCAAGGCGCCCCGGTAAAGTGATCGAGGACGCTATTAGTTTACACTGCAATTTAAAGCTTCTTGAGACCCGAATACAGCCATGGGACATAATTACTTTTCAAGCTGGTTATTATTGCCTCCAGGCATGTTTCGAACATGAAAGATGTTTTTTTAATAACATAGTTTTAAATAACTGGCATCTTTTTTAAATATCACAGTCATACGTAGACAGGCTAAGAGCTGCATCTCCAAGTAAACATCTCATGCTCGCTATGGTAAAAACTGCATTTCATTGCCTGAACGCAGAGGTGAAGATGGAGTTATGTGTAGGAGACTGTTACTTGGCTGCTGCATCCTGGATTTTCATGCATTAATGAGGAATTCAAAACAGACTTCAAGGTTGCTTCCTGCTGTTTGTGACAATGCAGAGGTCTACATCAATTTAGTGTGAAATTTCTTGAAAGTAGATGAGAAGAATATGAGTGAACCACTTTCGACAGTTCCACATGCATTGGACTTCATATCCACGATGAATGTTTGGAGTAACGACTTCAGACTTCTGGCATTTCTTTACAGAAATAATCTTTTAAACTGGTTTATTATTAGAGGAGACAGCAGAAATTGAATGCCCTCTTACCACACCACCATGAGGTGAGCGTGACTGCCAACAGAGAGACACTCTGCCTCGAGTAGCCTCCGCGAGCGACGTTCCTTCCTCGCCTTATCACATACTTGAGCCGAAGAACCACATCGGGTTCACGTGACTAGCACCACCCACTTTTTTTTTCTTATCCGGTTTTGTTGCATGGCACATTTTCCACCGTGGCATTGCGCATTCTGAATTGGGCGATTTACCTAAGTAATGCGTCATGGCGAGCGACACTTTTAAGACTCTATTTTGTTTGTGTTGCCTTGACTCTGGCTGGGTGTGGCGCTTTCTCGAGAGGGAGGAAAGTGGTGTTTCATTTGAAATTTCAGCGGTCTGTATGACATGCACAGATTTGTCATGAATACCTGTGTCATGTGCTGTAAACTTAAGAACAGCATTAAATACATTCTCTTAGTGGTGAATGCAACGCATACTTATCTTTTGCGCACAAAGAAAATGTGAACAGTGTACAGTGCTCCCACTTCTGCGTCAGTCTGATAAAAAGGCCAACAAAGAGTGATACTGCACTAAATCAAGTACCTTGAAATTGGGAGACATACCAGGGATGCTTCTGCAGCAGACATGATTGGCCAGAGAGGTTAACAATGTACAGCTGCTTGCAGTGACCAAATGCACAGCACCATCAGTTTTGTGCCATGCTATAGTTCTATCAACACCGCCTAAAATTCTTGCAGCTTTTTAGGAAAGGATTAGTGGCACATAACACTGTGCCTATTTTTCCTGTTTTTTTGAATGTATATTTTGCTCCCACGTAGCTGATGCGACTCAAAGGTTTATAGTCCTGAAAGCTTGTTTGCTTTGTTATGAATGTTACCAGAAACTTGCGTGTGCAAGCTTACCCCTGCCCACACTAACGCAGACCCAGTGAGTTTATTTAGTATGGAAAGCTAAAACAATGTAGTGGCTGCACTATTGTTATGAATCTGTCGTAATGATAGATGTTGCTGATTTTATGAAGTGCTTGTTTTCATCACTCAGGATATCACCCAAAATGCTAGGAGGCAAAAAAAAATGTATATAATGTTCACAAGATATGGTTGAGTAGAGGCTGGGTGGTGGCAGCCGATTGAGGGAACGAGCTCGCCTGCAGATCTTGCGACCACAAGAGGTTCAAGTAGATTTTATCGCATTAAAGTGCAACAAGTGACTAGAAAAAAAAAAGCCTGGGCATGTCATCAAAGGATACCGTTGGGAACAAAAGTCTATGGATCTACACGCACCATGAAATACCCAAATTTCTTTTCTTACTTGCCATGTTGGTGACACTGGTCCACGGTAAAGTTGCAGAATGGGGCGGGCCCTCCGTTTCATTCCTACTTGACAAAGTTGAGATTTCTTAATTCCACTCTTTTTAACTCCCCAGAATGCCAAGAGTTGTACTATTTCTCTAACTTTAAATGAAATTCTTACTATAGTTGTTTACTAGTTGTGCCTTTCAACAAAAAACTTATTTTTGAAGTTCTGACAACATTGCAGATAATGTTGTGCTTGTTTAACGAGAACATATTCGCTTTGTGACCTTTTATTTTTGCAGTGTGTTGCTAGCTGTATAATCTCTCTCATATCTACTCTTTTTGACAGTACATGCATGTTACCTGCGCAAGTGTAATTCATGAATAAATAATGTGATTGCAGAATATATTCAGTAACGTTAATCTATAATGGCATCAATTGGGCAGATTTAGTTGGAATGGAACTGGCACAGTCCTGTAGTGCTAAACCTTCACTAGAATAAGACTGCAAAACAGGTATCCTTGCCAATTACTCTAAACTAGACTAGGCCGAATTTTTTTACATTTATAAGGTTTTACTGAATAATGGCTCTTTCAGTATTTACCTATAGGTCACTATCTCTGCCGTGGTACTTACCAACAAAATGGTATTCTACTTATTGTGAAATTCTGAAGTCCTGGAGACTGTTCCAATGACGAGCTGTAATTGCACTTAAACACTAACCTTTAGTTGCCAAGAATGATTCTATTTAGCAAGAGCATGCTTGGACTATGACACAAGGATGGAGGCCAAAAAAGTTACTGCCCTTCCACTGCTGTGAAGCGGGGTGCAAGCAAAGCTTGGGATCTGCTGCTCTTTGTAACGCCTCACGGCGAGAGCGGCACATCAACGTCGACCCCTTTCTCGAATGAGTTCCCGGTGGCATCAATCAAACATTGCCTGTTCTTTGGCCAAACGCACAACACGTGGCCTGCTCCCACTGCCATTCCTTCAATGCAGCCTGCTCTTTGGCAGAACAGACCAAACGCGGCCTCCCCATCTGACTGCTGGGCCTGAACTGGTGTCAGGCGAGCAAACACGCGAACACACCCTTTCCCTCCTCTGGAGGAAGGGGACGCCCGTGATTGGCTCATGCCATGCGCTGCTTCTACTTACCCACCTTAAAGGCAGCGTTTGATGAACTGACGGTGGCTGAATCGGTTAGCGTGGTGGTCTCGCAATCCGGAGGTCGGTGGTTCGAATCCGCAGCCTGATAAGCAATTTCTATTTTTGCGCAGCTTGGGTTTTTTCGTGCGGTAACACCGACACCAGTGAGGCAATACAAGCTTCTGTTAAAAAGGTCGCAAGTGGTTGCATCTTATGCCCGTTCCTGTTGATGTGGACATTCAGTGTTATTTTTCACTGTCAGAAGTATCCTCGAAGAAAAAAGGGGAGGGGGTCAACACTAAAGAGACAACGTCGACGTACATGGTAGTTGAAATAAATCGATGATTAAATGTTGATTATGCTGTCATGTACGACGCACAAATTGTTAGATGGATCTGGCGAGCTTCAAGCTCACGTGTCAGCACTCTCACTGGCCTGTTGAGCATGTGCAGTGTCGGTAAGATTAGCATTTCCTCTCTTCATGCTGGATCCACACGACAGACGAAATCCGTCTTTTTCGCGACGGACGTGACTACGCGTCACGGATTTGTACCGTCCGCGCGTCGTCCGCGACCCCCACGGACTGAAAATGCCGTGCTATTTTTCGCATCCGGATTTTGGGAGTTGAACGCTGCGGATTTTGCCTAGCATGCTCTACAGTCTGGCAACAAGCACGGCTTTGGGATCTTTCTGAAACAGCTTCATCGCTGCTGACACCATTCATGTCTGTTCGCGAGCGTGCGACTCGCACAAGAGCGACTGAAATGAACCTGAGCGGACGAGGTAACTTTGTTCTTACATCTCGTGGAGCAGTTCGCCGCGTTGTGGGATATGACTCTCACCGATAACGCGGACACGAGAGCGTAACAAGACCTCTTTCGATGAAACAAGCACTCGTCATCATCCAATTTGGACAAAACCACAGCCATTGCGGCCAACCGTCGTTTCCTTTCGATTGCCATTTTCATTCAGAGTGAAAAACACATATGACAGTCTGACAAAGTCTTTGTTACACCGATGGCGCCATCTAGAGTGAGTAGAAACAAGCAATCATAATAACTTACGTCCACTGAGATCCGCCCGGGCCGCCACAACATCGTCGAGGCCATGTTCAGCCATACAGCCACTCTAAGCCTACACGCCGAGAATCTGAGTATCTCTTTCAGAAACGGTGTCCACTCATCATGAATGGATTGCTGTCGAAGCTTCTGGACACAAATTTAAACCAAATACAAGCCTCAGTTTGAAAATTACGGGTCACACAGTGGACGACGACTTGACAGGTTCGAGGCGGATGGCAGTCGCTTCGGGTGGTGCCGCCATGTTTATTTTTCCGGCACGGTCGTCTGCTCAGTCTGTCCATCGTCTGGATGGGCGGCGGATTAAGCGTCTGCGGCACAGACTTGCGCGGAGCCGTCCGTCGTGTGGATACACCATTAGCGTTGACTGCTGCATTGTGGCGTGGTGGAGCACTGCCATTACGAATCCCCTCACAAACTATGAGCTACCAAGCTGCACTAAGACCAGTTTCACGTCTTCGTGCACTCAAGAATGACAGCACGCATGCATGCGCACTCAGATGTGCATACATACAAATTCTTGATTACGTCTCTCATTGTATTGTTACACTAAGGTACGTTTTAATACTGGATAAAATTGCTGCTTAATTTGCACATCACATAGCATTAATTATAAAAAATTCAGCATGTGCATATTATAGCCGGCTATAAAGAAAAAAAAGTTACGGGGCTCCTTCCAACACATCATGCTATGTTTCGCAAGCTGTTCCAACAATGAAATAGAGATGATTACACAATGGTGGCCGCTTTTCATAAGTTAGCTTCGCTGGAATACATCCGAATTTGGTTTCGTGTCGTGGTGAACTGTGCAAGCTATTTCCGGCCCAAATTTCTTTTTAAAGAGTTGCACGCATTCACCATCATCATCATCCTATCTTAAAGTTCAATGCAGAACGAAGGCGCCTCCCTGCAATTATCATTGTCTTGCACTAGCTGATGCGAACTTGTGCTTTCAAATTTCATCATCCTTGGCGAAGCTTCCCTTCCCTTGGCGCCCATTCTGCAACTCTAATGGTCCTCTGGTTATCTACCCTATGCATTACTTGGCCTGCCCAGCTTCATTTTTTCCTCTTAATGTCTACTAGAATATCGACCATCCCCATTTGCTCTCTTATCCACACCGCTCTCTTCCTGTCTCTTAACATTTATCATTGCATTGCTCTTTGTACGGTCCTTAACGTGTTCTCGAGATTCTTCGTTAACCTCCAGGCTTATGTGCCATACTGCATGCTTAGAAGAACAACGTGTCTACCAAGTTGACATTTTCAAATTCCCCGATTTTTTTCAGGTTTTCACCAAGTTTCACGTCAAGATGAGCTGACACCATGTCACCTGATGCTGTCACTCTCTGGTAAGCATGTTAAAAAAATAAAAACAATGCAGTTTGAACAGTAAGGAGTAGTGTTTATTTTATTCAAAATAGAAAACTGAAACGAGGGGTTTGTAAAATGCACAGCTACTAAAATATCTTCGAAAGAAACTCGGTGCCCCTTTACTCTGTGAAGGCTGACCAGCGAAGCTGCGTATGTGGGCCCCTTAATGGTGAACTGCACCTCTGCTGCGGGTCAGCCTGGTATTGCACTACCTATGGGATTGGCCCATGTGTGGGGAGTGCTTAAAGCCTGCTTCATCTCCGCCGCAGGTTGGACTGGCATTTCACGACCTTCGGGATCAGCCCACATATCGGGAGTGCTTAATGCTTGCTTCACTTCTGCCTCGGGTTGGCCTGGTATTGCAATTTCTTCAGGATCGGCCCATCGTATGAAAAATTGTTGGTCTATGCGCGGATGCGATCCGCCAGATCCTCGCAATAGACAGCTTCACTGTAAAAAAAAAAGTGGTCTAGCTCAGGGCAAATAGTCGAACATTTTAAAATGCGAATAAAAAGAGATGCATACAAAAGCAAATAGAGCTATTTGTATCAACTGATAGCAAGCTCATTGGTATTATGCCCGAACTTTGTCACATATCAGATTCTCCAAGCAAGTGGAAAGTCAACCTCAACTGTCCTGAGATACTCTCAGACTGCACATAATGCCTCAGTGTTGCATTTCACTGCACTGTTTAAGGGGTTTATTTTGGTGTGGATGTGGGTAACCTGCATCTTAGTGTCAGCCAACACTTTGCTTTTTGAGCTCAAGCTCCTTCAAAAAGGCGGCACAGTTCCTTTCCCAGTCATTCCTCAAAGCAATGGTCCTTCCTATTCTTGTCCTCGTTCCGCTGCGTGTTCGGCCCATGGACCATTTGAAGCATCCTTTTGATCAGTTGTACAGTCCGATTTTTCAGAGTCCCTAAGGGCCACTACAATGTCTGAAAAAAATGAATGCATGTCTTTTACTGCCCTTAAGGGCCCAAATCGCCACAGGCACGTCCGAAAAAGCTCTGAAGGTCTGCCAGTACACTTATTAGGCATATAGGTGCTTGCACTGTGACAGGAGACGGCAAGTGCATGTATATGTGCTGCGTCCCATACACTTCACCGCGTAGCATCACTGTGCTGAGGCAAAGCTGCCTTTCGAGGACCAGCAATATGCAACGCGCCGTGCTTTACGAGGATTGCAGAGGCAGAGTGGGTACCATTGCTGACAGCGGTGAATTCTTTCAATGAAAAAGACAGCACTGAATGGCAAGAACCGTAATAGCATACCTAGGCCTAGCGTTCCCGCCATGGTGGTTACAGTGGCCAGTGGATCTGTGTGTGAGAGTGTCAATTCAAGGTGGCGAGATAGCACGGCGGTGTTGACTTTGATTAATGCCATTTCAAATCTGCAGTTGCAGATCAATGGTGAATATCTCGGCAACAGTGGGGACAAATTACTAGTGATTGAGGACCTTGACCAAAAAAGAGTTAGAGTGTGTTTGAAGATTAATATGCAGAAGACAATGTTCAAGAATTCACATCGCCAGTCAGCCTCTAGAGCCTGTACAGGAGTAATTTTACCTAGGTCAGTTGCTCGCAAGGGACCCCGATCATGAAAAGGCAATTTACTTAAGAATAAAAATGGGTTGATATGCATATGGCAGGCATTACCAAATTATGGCTGGGAGCTTACCACTGTCATTGAAGAAAAAAAATTAAATTATGGGGTTTTACGTGCCAAAACCACTTTCTGATTATGAGGCACGCCGTAGTGGAGGACTCTGGAAATTTCGACCACCCTGGGTTCTTTAACGTGCACCTAAATCTAAGTACACGGGTGTTTTCGCATTTCGCCCCCATCGAAATGCAGCCGCCGTGGCCGGGATTCGATCCCGCGACCTCGTGCTCAGCAGCCCACCATAGTCACTGAGCAACCACGGCGGGTGTCATTGAAAAGAAAAGTGTACAACTATTGCATTCTACTAGTGCTAACACATGAGGCACACATTAGAATCGGGTAAATACCGTAATTAAACGTTGTGATATATGGTTCTTGCTTGAAAAGTTTCCTAGGGCAAGCATAAATGGGAGCTGTTGACACGCGATCACACGTGTTGAATGCATACATTGTTTCCTAAGCATCGCCGAGGTAGACGTGCTGCCACTAAAGGGGTCGCTATTGGGTTCACCATAGGGGTCAACAACGAGTCACTGTTCCAAGTTCAAATTATCCTGCGAAGGCCAATTTTACGATCAAAATAAGAGATTCGGGACTGTAGAAATGTATGACTGCTGGCCAAGACCTTTGGCCAGGATTGAATTACCCGGAGTTGAATTAACAGAAGTCGACTGTACCATATATAAGGCAGTGGACTTCGCAGCGAGAATGTATCTCCTACTACACATAGCAGAATATTGGCATACTGCAGTGCTCAGTGGCTGCAGAACAGTAGACTTTGATCCCGGCTGAAAGTCCCAGCCAACACACGTGCATTTCTATAGGTCCTAACTTTAGTTATTTTGATACTAAAATAGGCCTTCACCCAATAATTCCAACTTGAGCAGTCGGCATGCATGCCGACCCCTACAGGGAACCCAATAAGCGACCCCTTTGGTGACATACCTTAGAGGACAGTAGATGTGTTAAATAGACTTTATCTCCTGCAGGAAATGCCTATTTTCTGCCTGCCCAGGAGGAGCTCCAAGCAGTAATCACAGATCAAAACGTCTGATTGTGTTATTTACCCATTTCTAATGTGCCATCTTTAAGAAAACTTCCTTGGCAATTTTCGTATGCTTTACCGCATAACACGAATGTATTGCGGCGAAGCTCACTTTGGAAAATTGGTTGCAATGTGCAACACATTGGACCCTTGTCCATTTTTTAAAAAATAGAAATTGTGTGCGCATTTGATTTCTCTTTCATTTTAGGGGCTTTTGTCCTTTCTATGCTAGTTTACACTTTGGACACACAGACAGCGGGCGTGTGTTTCACTCTGGGGCATGTTAGAATCTGTACGTAAACCATGGCAAATAAATCAGTCATGCGTGTTGGCATTTCTTCTGCATCTTCTTAAATTTGACCCACCAAATAATTCAATCTGTTTCATCAGTCCTGTCAGAGTCGAATTAACGGAATGAAGTTAACTGCATTTTGCTTGCTGCTCAAAAGTATGAGCTTGAATAAAAAACATAACATTACAACACATAGGACATAAAGGAGACAAATGAAGTGCTGCAACATGTGCCAACTTGCCTAAGTTAGCACTATATAAGCTTGAACCCAGATGTGCCAGCTGCATTAAGATTGTGACAAAATGTAAAATCGCATGTGCTGGAGACTGAGTAGGTTGGCTTTCCTTCTTGAAAAAGTGTTGCAGAGTGCCTGTTAAAGATTCACTGATTAATGCTGTCAAACTGTCAACAAGGCTGCCAAAAATTATTCTTAATACAACCCTTTCATGGACACAACAAGGTAACAAATTGTTTTGTGTGTGAAGCATTAAGAGTATATTCGTGATCAAATATTGTTCTTAAAAAGTGACCTCAACGAGACAGCACACGACACCACACAAGATCTAACTCACCGTGTGAGCCCGGACTCCCTCTCGGCAGGATGGGCAAGCGAGCGCGACCCCCTCGTCACTTACAACGATCTCACCCAGCATTACAAGTTAGTAATGTTAGCATTAGTAGTTAGTAATAAAAGCACCCAATAAAGCACAAGAAGTCATGTACAGGTGGCTTCAGACAGGCACCTACCCATGCCCGGCCTTCCTGCACAAAACCTTTCTGGATGCGCACCCTCACAATGCGTGTCTCTACTGTAAGGATGTAGCTAGCCTTGATCACATGCTCTGGGCTTGCCCCCTGGTGCCGGGACCACCAAGGGAGAGTGGGACCAAGCTCCACACAGCTCGGACCTTGAAGCACAGCTCTGGGCTGTCCATCGAGCCTGCGACGCGGCGGAGGGGCATGGCCTCTCTGTCCCGACGTGGGATTGGCCCGCTGCGCACCAATCGCATGTACCAACGGACCGCAAGAAATTTATTCATCCATCCATCCATCATCAAAGCAGTTGTCAGAAAACATACTGCAGGGAACAGCTAAAACACTATGCATTTCTCATTATAGTGATATTATGTGTGCGTGAGTTTAATAAATAGATAACTTGCAGGCGTGTGTATGGCAAATTCAGATGCTAACTTCACCAAAGTCATAAAAGCACACATCACTCTACTTAAAAGAAATCTGAGCATTTGGCCACTGTTGTGTCACCAATGTGCACTGTTATAGCCGTCTTCATTACCAAGCAGAAATACACCCAACAAACTATTTTTTGGGCATGCATGAGAATTGGGGTATCTTTGCAACACCGCCACGTACCTCATAGTAGCAATTAATTATAAGGACAGCTGAAATTTTGGATGCTGAAATGCTTTGCCTTCATAGTGCGGAAGGCACAACCATTGTTGAGTGTTGTATAATGCCGGTCTTCAAGCGTCAATTTTGCTGCAATATAGCTTGCTACGGAAAGAAGCTTATGCAATGTATCGTGGTGAAGCATACCAGCAGTGGAAAGGGGCCATTGTAACATGGCATGATTTACATTTCTTTATTTACACACATACATACTCTCTTCTGTTACAGCACAAGCACCAAGAAGCCTAATAAGTGTTGTGGTTGGTTTACAAAATTAAGAAAAATTAAATTATGGGGTCTTGTGTGCCAAAACCACTTTCCGATTATGAGGCATGCCGTAGTGTGGGACTCTGGAAATTTCGACCAACTGGGGTTTTTTAACGTGCACCTAAATCTAAGTGCATGGGTGTTTTCGCCTTTTGCCCCTACTGAAATGCGGCGGCTCTGACCGAGATTCGATCCTGCGACCTCGTGCTTAGCAGGCCAACACCACAGCCACTAAGCAACTAGGGCGGGTACAAAATTAAGTTCCTTGCCTATCCAAACAAAAATGTTTGCAACATGATGTGCATGGTATACCGTCCTTGGGAAGGCAAGCTTAATTGGTTGCTGTTGGCTTTGTGTCTTGCTTCACTCTTGAGCAGCACTTACTGACTGCACAGTAATAACAAGCTCCACCAAATGGCTAGGTTACTTCTGTACTACTCCAAGTGTCCCAAAATCTTTTGGAACACGAAGTAGAAAAAAAAATTCTGCTCCTAAACTGCTCCAGAATGACAACTTTGTGCTTGAAATCCTAAACTGTCTTGACCACCACCACTGAGGGGTTGATCTTCAACATCACTTATGTACTTAAGATAAAATCTTGAGTAACACTTACTGGTTGTCTAAACATTTTGAAATGGTTTCACAGGTTCTAATTTAACACTTGTTATATGCACTTTTTAAAACATAACAGTGAATAACAATTTTGGTATCAATTTCGGTAACATATTTCAGTATTCTACAGTTGATTTGGAGGATTATGCGCCATCACTGGTCTGCAATTATGGAAGTTTAGAGATAAAAAAGTGGGGGCAAGAATGTCTACGTTTTACACATTGTCGTTGTACAGAACAAAACCTATGCAAGTTGCTATAAACTTATTTATATAGTACTTGAAATTACCCGAAGAGAGTATGTAAACAGCTGGGGTTTCATAGTTCTAGGTTCTTGTTATGTTTTCGACTAGCACCTCCCTTTAAATGGCAGTAAAAGGCATGCATTATTTTTTTTTGACTGCCTGATTTTCTAAATGTTTTGTTTTTGCAGTCCTCAGGGAACCACCCCTTGCCGCCAAGAAAAAGCACCTTTGACTGTAGCAGTAATCAGTGATTCGCCTAATTGGCAAACAGTTCAGGATGCCAAACAGCCTCGAGACAGCTGTACCTCTGACAGAAGGCACTAATACACAGTGCAATGCACTGTTTCTGCACTCTAGACTGTGGGATTCTCATCCCTTACTCTTGGGTCAAAGGGACGACAGTACAGTAGTGCAAACAATCACAAGGGAATTTATTGCACGTTTCATAGATCAATGCCTGCTAGCCAAGTTGCTATCCACAAAACATGCCAATGGGCGCGCGACAAATCGCAGAAGTCCGACTCACCGTGACCGGGTAGCGAGCGAACATGTTTGCCCCTTGCTGGATCCCAACGCCTGGTTGTTCGTGTGCACGGTCACGCGAACGGTGACTCTTTCACACAAGGCCTCACGAGACGGTCTTGCAGAAGCATGGATCGGTGCACGCGTGGCACGTCCGCGCTGCTTGCCGTCCCAAACCAAAGAGGAAGCGTGTTCTCCCTTGCGCCCCCAAGTAACCCTGCCGTGAGGCGGCGTTCGCAGTGCAACACTTGCGCCATCTCTCGCATGGCCTGGGGCCCGCGGCGAAGCCGCAATGCAGGAGACGGAAGCTATACAGGAAAAACAACATATCAGGGGACGTGCGACAGTCGCGCATCCCCACAAGACAAATGTGATAAGAGCTGTATTATGTGACCTATCATAACTGCGTGGTGCCAATACAGACAGGATATGCAGGGCATGTAGCGATGAGGACAGTAGCAATGGAATGATATCACCAGTGTACAGAGCGATGAATTCATTCTTGCTCTGTTACTGATAATCGAGAACTGCATCAATTAAAAAATGTGAGAAAAATTAAGAGAGAAATCATGTGTGAAGGAATACTACTCATCAAATCTATTGCAATTATTCTCAGACAGCATTCCCTCTTTTTTGCTTTTATTATTGGTGCATTTATATAGTACTGCTCACCTGCTGTTCCATGTGTTCCATCGACACATACACGATCAGTTCCAAGCCTCTTGAAAAGCTCCTGTTGTGGTATGGTCATGATGACTAGCATAAAATCTGTCATCCAAAAGGTCCTGATTTTTTTCTCTAAAAGAATGCCACTTTTTGGTGTTTAAAGAAGAGCAATAGGTTCTCCTTTTCACTATGCATCCTCTCAACCCAGAGTTGCACGCTCACATAGTCATTATCATGCAGCCGCTCGGTCTTTGAGACTCTGGCATACCCGCCGTGGTTGCTCAGTGGCTATGGTGTTAGGCTGCTGAGCACGAGGTCGCGGGATCGAATCCCGGCCACGGCGGCCGCATTTCGATGGGGGCGAAATGCGAAAACACCCGTGTACTTAGATTTAGGTGCACGTTAAAGAACCCCAGGTGGTCAAAATTTCCGGAGTCCCCCACTACGGCGTGCCTCATAATCAGAAAGTGGTTTTGGCACGTAAAACCCCATATATTATTATTATTATTAGACTCTGGCATCCCTCATTATGTTGCGGAGACCTCTGGCATCCCTCATTATGTTGCGGAGACCCTGCTTGCTCAACAGGTTAATGCGGTGCAATGTCTCATCCACGTTGGACCGCACATTATCCAGTACTGCATCAATGGACACGCCTTCTCGCAGCTTGTCTTGAGAGAGTAGAGAAAAAGTGTATATTAGTTGAAGCATAAGTAACTATTACCGAGCACGCAAGGAAGTGAAATGGGCACTGATGAATATTTTTAATATCATTATTTAGAATTCCTTTAATTGAATAATGAGTTACATTGCCTTACAAAAACCTTTTGCAATGGTGTGTGTTAAATAGTTCAAGCTGTCGCAATTTTTGTTCTTTTTAGGTCAGTTCTTTGCAAGGACATGGTGCTATGCAGCCTTCAGCTGCTGAAGAGGCAAGATTACATTTCTGAATTACACTACACGATTACATTACATTTGAAGAGGCAAGATTACATATTTAAGTGTTTCAATGTTTGGTGTCATTGATAAACCGTCATAGGGATTATCTGCACCAGTGCTATCAGGTACGTAAGTGAAGAAATTTATTGTGTGTACCAAGTTTACAGCTAGGCTGCCAATTTCATCCTTCACTGTTGGTAACCTTGTCCGCACAAAAGACATTACTGAAGCATTGTGAAAGCATTGCACTGGACTGGACATGTGAAGATTGTGGTTCATATCCTACCCAGGGCAAAAATGTCTTCCACTTTTATTTCCTTTACTAAATATTGCCGTTATTTACAATTTCTATCCTTCAGTTAGAACTTCATTTTCCAATTACATTCCATAGCAGAAGTTATTGCCACTTCCATAGTGGCATGCCACCATAGAAGGGCAAAACAGAGTCGGCAATCGAAAACGTGCAGCATTTCCAGATTAACTTAAATATAAACATCACTGTTACTGACTGCATTGATGGACATAATTTGATTAATGTCAATATAAAAATTTTCAATTAAAGCTTTCAGCAATTATTTATAGAGTTGATTTATCAGTCACTCATCCATATTTACGGAGCAGACACACCTGTGAACGTATGCTTTGAAGGCTACGCAGTCATGTGGGTTTTTGAGTTAAAGGTATTATTTCAGTCAAGTAGAGTACTGACTGGACACTTGAAGCTGTTTTACAAGTTCATGTCTAATACCCAGGGTGTCTACCAAGTTGACATTTCCAAATTCCCTGAGTTTTCCAGGTTTTCCCCGAGTGCCATAGCAAATTTCCCTGAGTGATGCAGAACTATGTTTTATATCAACACGGGCTGAAACCATATCACCTGATGCTGTCACTCTCTAGTAAGCACATGAAAAAAAAAGCAACTTAATCCAATTTGAATACTAAGGAGCAGTGTTTATGTTATTCAAAAAGAGAATAGACGGCAGGGGTTATTAAAATGCACAGCAAATAAAGTGTCTTCGAAAACAATTGCAAATAGGGTCGGACATCATCAAATACGAATAAAAAGGAGATGCATACAAAGGCCAATATTTTCTAATATGAGCTATTTCTATCAACTGATACCAACCTCAGTGGCATGAGGCCCGAACTCTCACAATTGAGATTCTGTCTCAACAGCTCGTAAGTCAACCTCAACAGTCCTGACATACTCTCAGCCCGCGCACAACGCCCGAGTGTTGTGTTGCACTGCTTCAAAGAGTGTATTTTGGTTTGGATGAGAGACACCTGCATCTCGGCATCAGCCAAAACTTTACTTTTTGAGCTCGAGCTCTTTCAAAACGGCGGCAACAAGCTTCCTTTCTCGTTTATTCCTCAATGCGTAGGTCACTTCTGTTCTTGTCCGCCCCAAGGACCATTTGAAGCATCTTAATCAGTTGCACAGTCCACGACCGATTTTTCGAGCTCCCTAGGGGCTGCGAAAACGTCTGAAAAATCGGCCAGTTGGAAAAAAATAAATGCGTGTCATTTACTGCCCTTAGGGGCTCAAACCGCCACAGGCACGTTCGAAAACGCTCTGAAGGCCTGTCGGTACACATATTAGGCATACCTGTGCTCGTACTGTGACAGGAAATGCCGGGTGCCCGCGTGCGTAATTAAGATATACATACTGTATTCCGTGGCAATAGCCCCTTCCCACGCTTGTTATGCTTCATTGCAATACTTTTCCGTAAGCTTTACCGAGTAACATTTCTGTACAGAGGCGAAGCTGACTTTCACGAACCGGCATTATGCAATGCACCGTGTTTTCCAAGTTTCTAAGCCAATCGCAAGGACCACAAAGGTGGAGTCCGTGCCATTGCTGACAGCAGCGAATTCTTTCAATAAAAAGTTCGGCACCTAATGGCAAGAAGCTTCGTAGCGAACTTCGAAGCAGCTAGGCCTAGCGTTGCCGCAGTGGTGGCAACGGGTACCAGCGGATCTGCGTGCGAGTGCCGGTTCGAGGCGGCGAAGTAATCAAAACGGCAGCGGTGGTGCCTTTGATTAATGCCGTTTCGAACCTGCGGTCGCGGCAAAACGTCCGGAAAATCGGACGGCAAGGAGTTCTTACGTCGGAAATTTCACACGTTCTGATAAGTTGACACTATGGGGTACGAGGTGGCGCCGCAAAGCCGTCCAAATTATCAGGAATCCGGAAAGTCGCTCGTTGACTGTACACTGGCAACTCCTCCTGCCAACGACAGGGCGTCAAAGACGATTCATTACGATTCATGTCTGCTACTCGAGCCAGCATTACCGCGACTTTCGACCCTTTCAATAAAATTGCCGCTAATTTTCCCTGATAGAGGCCCAAATTCCCCGAGTTTTCCCTGACTTTTTCCAGACTACTCAAAATCCCTGAGAATTCCCGGTTTTCCCGGTTGGTAGACACCCTGAATACCCCTGTCACACGGCAGATCTAATGTCATTTACAACGAATGACATTTCCTGATAATGCCATTTCTTTGGTGTCACACGGTAAAACGTAAGGACATTTTCGAAAATGACATTTACAAACAAATGAGTTCGCCAAACTCATTTGCATTCGTTTGGAACTGAATGTGTATCCTCGACACCACAAGTTTACCAGTGTTTTGCAAACAGTACATGCTTCTTTTTTGTTTTAACAAGAAATAACTGTTAATCTATCCATTTTATTACCTAATTATTGCTTTAACGACATTAAAGTCCATCACGTGCGTAAATTCAGAAAACTACTCTCAGTTTAGTGACCAGACAGCCCTCTTTCGCTGCAGCAGTTGTGTTGGTTCTCACCGGAGCATCGGCCGCGACCACTTCAATTGACTTGGCGTAAAAGCGTGCGCGTGTTTTCCTGTGGCACGCTCCAAGAATGAGGATATTAGAAGCTCGCATGCACATCAGAACGGCGATGACATGCAACTGCCCTTCTCTTACCACTTTAGCAGATGTAGCGGACGCACGTATCGTTCTCTTCGCCCTGTTGCTTGCCTTAGCTGGACTCGACTTCGTTGGCAATGTCGACAAGTTAGTGATCAAACGCTACGGTTTGAAAGCAACGATCACATATTCTAGTGGAATTTAGCATATTGGAAAATAATTATTGGACAAAAGTGGGTTTGAGGCGTGTCTTTTTTTTACTATCGTCATTGTCATCATTTTCAAATGACAGTTTTCGCCGTGTGACAGCGCACTGTGATAATGACATTAATCGCAAGAAATGTCATTTGTTGGAAATGACATTAGATTTGCCGTGTGACGGGGTATAAGCCTAATTATCGTGACCGTTCCAATCATGTTTTATTCACATAGCTGATTCATGAGCATTCAAAATATTTAGGTACCATAGGTGCCACTATTCTTTTCATATTCGTCCAAGCGTATTATACAACAGTGTAACTTATATATGCAAGACCAACATGAGACATTCTTTTTCTCCAGCAATGTGCTTGCAGTTTATTTTGCCTGCTAGAATGTGCGGCTCATGAAAATTTTTTTTACTGAAGTTTAGTGCCCTGAAATGGGTAAGTACGACATTTTAGGATAAGTGTATAAACATGCACAATCGCATTTCACGATGCTGACCCAAGTTAAGATAGATGCATCTTATACAATGAGTTATATACACATATTTTTTCTTTGAAGGTTGTGAAAAGAGGGGGAAAGGGGGTGACTTGTACAACAGTTCAAATTATAGTCCAGAAAGTATGGCACATGGTTTGTGAGCCCTACATATGGTAGAGTAAAATACAACTTGAGCTGATGAAAGTTTCACATGGAAAGCACATCTGCTGTGGATGACCTACAGTAGTGGTGAGAGGTCGCAGTTTCATCAATGTCTGTAATACTTGCACATCAGTTTCAGCAAAATGGCAGACATAATTATGTACAATGCACCTTAAGTAATCCCAAGTGGAAATTATTCCAGCTTACTGCTATTTTGAGACATTGAATCCCACTAGGATCATAAGTCATACCAATCCAGTTAACTGCAAGCCTGAAAAATAAAGCAGAAAGAGAAAAAGCCACAGTCTGCTGCGTGGCCTACAGTGCACCAGGAGGCACTACACCTTCCTGCTTGGTACATGAAGTGATGCAAACAAGTATAAAATAACTAAAGTCGTTGCCTGCAATAAGAATAGCCATATAGGTCAAATATAGGCCACTGGCTGTGCCAAGTATTTGTTACCACTGTGAAATTGGAGAACGGTTCCCTTTTTTCTCTCTCTCTCTGAACTCTTCAGGCATTGATACAATGTAGCAAAATGATAAACATGTTTATGATGTCTTTAACTATAATGCCCTGCAGTCAGTAAAGGTGGCCTCGAATTATGTGGAAATCATGAATTTCAAATGCACTAACATGTGCTCCAATTTCATTGCATGGTCTGGCATGAGTATTGCCTTGTATTTGGGATGTTGAAAACTCAACAACCACTCTTTATGTATTATAAAGCAGAGCAAAAGCGGTTTCTTACCAGCAATAGCAGTTCTTTCCGACTTGGACAGAAAAACACGACCCAGTTCAAAGTCGTGGCCTCTGTGCTTGAATTGGAAAACCACATACATACCTGTGTTGTCTTCAGTCACAGCCATTGCCGCAAAACATCTTTTTCCACACTTAACACTTGAAGGCCGCTTCAGCTTTTGTTTACTTGTAGCTGTGGAAAAAGATAACCTGGTGGTTTATTCTAACTTAAGCACTGGACTTCCAGCACATGCTTAATGGTGGTTCTACTACACCATTTACACCATTTAGCTACTATTCAACTTGCCTGAAACCTGGCTACGTGAACGGCGCAAAGGTGCGGTATTTTCACGCTTTCAGGGCAACGCAGCGTTTTCAGCAGGGGTATGAGAAGAAGACTTAAATATAGGAAACAAATAGTGAACGTGCAAGTAATTCAGTTTGAGATGGATCATCTACTAGACTTTTCAAATATTGAGTAATATTTGCAGTAATGCAATGGATTGCCTGAGGTCAATGCATTGCATGCAGCATTTCAAGGGCACTTGGTTTGTCTCTAAACAAGAACACAAAACAAATCTGCGTTTTTACATGCCAATACCATGATCTGATTATCAGGCATGCCTCTCTCAGTAAAAATTCGTCCTGGCTGTCAACACCAATCGAAGCAATTACTATATGCAATGCTAACAGGGTACGGTGACAAAAGCAGCATTCATAGCAAGCACAATGGCATGCGCTAAGACCCATTGACCACTGGAAGGCACACAGTTTGCATTGCATACATGTGTTCTTGCACGTGGTTCAGAACTGTATGGCAATTTGTGATCCTTTAAGTACAGAAACTAACTTCTGTGCACACTTGTGATGGTTGTTGACTTGTGAAAAGAGGGGGAGGTTACTTGTGCCAGGTTCAAATTATTGTCTGGAAAATATCGTATATGGTTTGTGAGCCCTGCATATAGTAGAATAATATGCAAGTAAAAGTGATGAAAGCTTCACATGGAAAGCAGATCTGCTGTGATCTTATGCACTCATACAGCAGTGATTCATCAGTTATCAAAAACCCGTACGAATGATCTCGGAAACAATCGCCAATCGTACCAATATATTAACACCAAGCTTCCGGCGACTGCTTGCAGCCCATATCACAATCAACAAAAGCTAATTTCATGGCACAGTACCCTGACCATTGGCCCTAATCAGCACCGCTTCATCAGGTCGGTTGGGTATCAGCAACTAAAGCTACAGTTAGCTGATGAATCGACTCATATCTATTTGCAGAGGCCAGCAAACCACCTTGTAACAAAAGAGTGCATGGAATGGTAGCAATGTTGTTTGTGTCCACCACTGCCATCTTTGCATCCATTTGTGCTATGGCCCCTCCTTCTGGACGCCGTTCATAGCCTCGCGGCAGTCTCTTGTCGAGCTTCTTGCATTGTTATCGGGTGTAATACACTTGTGCATATGCCATAGTGCATATGAAAGCACATGCGTCATTTGCAATGCACATAAGACATTCACCTTCACTTCTTTTGTTATGTGTGACAGAGCGAATTGTTTTAGTGCAGTTGTAATTTCTTGCCTCTCCGACGCCTAGGCACACAGCTGCTTTCATTAGCCCACAAACCTTTTATTTAATTATTTACAAAGGCTTTCTACCTACTTAAATAAAAGTACTTGCAACATACTGGCATGGTACCAATTGGCTGGTTCTGGGTGTTAAAATTTTCTTAAATGTGTAAGCATCTCTATGCTTACCAAACGTCCATCACGCAAGATAAAAATGTGGGCCGATCCCAGAGATAGTGCAATACTGGGCCGACCCACGGCGGAGGTGAACAGCCTTCAAGCACTCAACAAAGTGAAAAGTGCATACAATATAGATAGAGCATGCAGCAGCGAGTGGCTTTACCTTTGTTCTGCCTGTCGCTACCACGAGATCGAAGCAGCGCTCGCAAATCTCTCAGCACACACCGCACCGTGCCCCTTTCGCAGATCGCTTTCAAGATATGGGCCCGCTCTTCAAGGCAAAGCGACGAGAACACGGCGTTCAAGATATGGTCCACGCAGCGCATAATGGTTTGACGTAGATGGATAAGGCACTAAAGAGCAGTATCAGCTTGTAATGATCAGAACGTCACCAGCACACCTGGTGCTGCCGTCTGCAGCAGTCCGTGTTGCTGCGACGCTGCTGTTTATACCGGTCATATTAACTTCCATAACACTTTTTTTTGTTCAGGTACTCTAAAGAGCCCAGGAGGCATAGGGGTGGGGGATGTTACGATTGGCCAGCGGGGATAGTGACCTTCTGGCTTCGCTGCAATGAATCGCTTCGTGAAGCCAACAATACGCCCCCTTCGAATAGCCCTTCGGAGCCAGTAAGGCTAGACACGTTTGGTGGACAGGATTGTTAGCTGGTTCGCTGTCACCTTCAGGGACCAATTGGAGCAAGAAAACTCCTGGAAATGTTTGTTCTATGGCGTTCCCCCATGTACTCTGGTAAAAGTCACAGTCATGACAGATTTAGCAGCTAACTGCAGAGTCAGCTCAGGAACCAAGACGTGCCAGCTTGAGTCAAGCGTGACAACACCTGTCTATGAGGCCCCGCTCATTTTGGTGTGTTCAGTAAAACAAAAGTGCAAGAGAGTGTGTGAACCTTCGCCCTCAAAGGCGGGTACTTCGACGACTTTGGACGCTTTGGTTGGATGAAGGTTGGATGGCAGCTTTCCCTGGCCTAGGGATCTAGTAAGGACAGAGAGTGTAAGCATTTTCGGCTGTTCAGTGTGCGTTTCAGTCATGCTAGACTGATCAGATGTAATGTTCTCCACCCTTCATGTAGATATTGTAAATAAATCCCCTACTCCTCATTCTTAATGAGAACAAGTTCCTCCCTTCAACAACATCCTTAGCATGAATGAGTCGAACAATGGTATGGGCCAGGTACCCTTTTCATGGCAGACACCAACTCTTACAGGGATTACAATGAAAGGAGCAAAAAATACCAAAAGTACACAACTAAACAAGAAATATGAATTGGAACAACATGAATTAGTGCAAAAAATGACTTATTACAAGGTATATAAAGTGTGTGAAAAAAACATAGTAATGACAAGGTTCAAGGTTCCTAATATACTTGACTTATCACAATGAGCTGTTTCACATTACAAAACAATGGAAAAAAATTTAAGTATAGATTCCTAAACAGGAAAGCAAAATTGCATATTAAATAAGAACATCAAGAAATGCAACTGGAACAGAACAGCATGGTAAGAGGTAGTTCAGATATCTAGGAACAACTTCAAATTATGTACAAATGAATCGTGTCAGATCGCGAGGAGGAGAGGTGAGTGGAAAAACGGATTAGTGTGGGCGAAGATGGGTGCGATTTTAAGTTGGTGATCAAGCCGTCAAGACACGCGTCACAAGCTAGTCTGATATTTAGAGTAACGTGGGACAACCGATTGGAGTAAAGTTTATGAAAGAAGGACAATATTGTCAGAAGCCTGCGTATATTGAGAGGAGCTAAATTAATTTAATATTTTATTTCCGTAACTCTAGATGTATGTGAGTAGTTTCTTGTGATGAAGCGAGCAACCTTATTTTGCAAGGACTAGTTTGTGTTCGAGGTAGGCCTCGACACAAACTAGAGTCAGAGTCAAGTAAGCGAGAAATTTTGTCTTGGAGTTAGCCGAGTGCAAATAGTGCCTTATGAAGCCAAGTGATCTGGTTGCTTTAGTAGAGTTTGCCGTTTTTACACTCTGCTAAGCAGCTGAGCGGAAGCACGAATGCACATGCGCCCTCCACTTAGGTGCAAGCGGGCTGGCGGAGTCAGAAACACGGTCCGCTTACAAGCTGCCTGAGCAGAAGGTTGCTGCCATTTTTTCCTAGCAAGGGTGGTCGATGCACACACCCACTCTGGCTCGTGCATCGAGGCACCTTGCCTGTCTTGCTCTTTACAAGATAGATTTGCACAGACGAAGACTTATGTCTGCTAGAAGGTGCGCATGCCGACCCATTTGAAAACCTCGCAGCGCGGGAGTATGTGATGCACGCTGTGCAGCACGTTAGCATCAGAAAGGACCAGATTGGATGCAAAATGCAAGCTCGCTGGCTATCACGTGGGATTCCCCAAGATGCATTCCAAGATGGGGTTTATTTTCCATTGGATAAAATGGACCGGTAACGCATTACAAGTTCATGTTTAGATGCTTTATGGACAAATAAGCTATATGTTTTCGTTTTACTTATTAAAAGTTTTACTTATAAGTTGCCAATTATGTAAATTTCATAAGTTGCCGAAAAGATGCCGATTATGTAAGTTTCATCTTTCCAATAACGTAAATTTCTATGAGAATAAACAATGTTGTCTTTTTCTAAAATTGATGGGAACCTTATTTCTGGATCAACCCTCGTATGTCTATCATGTCATTAACATAAATGTCGAAGGGGACCTAAAATGCTGCCCTGTGGGACACCTAACAATATTGCCCTGTCGAAGGAAATACTATTTCCAATGACAATGTATTGCCTGCAATCAAGCAGATACGAACACAACAAAATGTGTCATTCCGTGTACACCGTTGGCAGCGAACTCTGTTAATAAAATCTTGTGTTGCATTGTCAAAAGCCTTGCTGTAGTCAATAAATATCCGGACTACTAGGTTTCATTTTTCTAGCTTCTTGATTAACGCCTGCTGAACAAGCAGTGCAGTTTCGGTAGAGCAGGTCATCAAAGCTGTTTCTCCATCGCCAGGGTTCGTGTCATGCTCTCCAACCATGATTCCTCACTCCTTTGTGCCCTCCAGAGGGGCACGGTCATGGACCCCCAAACAAGGGGCTTAAATCACCAGAGCAATTAAATTGAAATTTTTTGCTTTTAAGATGCTTCAATGCAATACATTGCATAAGCTTCCCTGCTTAACTCAACTGTAATGCGGCAGAGGTGACTTAAGGAACACTTTCTAGACATGCCAAACAATATGTGCATTCTGGTCGGAACTACACCTGACTTAACATTCCGACACATCGGCATATGGATGGCCCTTGTGCAGTTTAAGAGCACGAATATGCATGCTGGTTGTGGCTTGAGGAAATGTGATTGCTTAAACAAGTTTCAATGCCAATGCCCTAGACTGAGCTTCACCGCAATGCAGTTGTGTTATGCACTGGAGCTTCTGTGATGTATTGCGGTCCATCACTGCAGCAACGTCAGAACCAACTTTTAATGGGTGTCAGGTGAGTTATTAGAAGTCTCGGTGCTCATATTGTGACAGATGACGGCACATGTGCGCATGTATAGCCGGGAACATGTGCAAGGCTGTGTTGCAGTCTCGTATACGGAGCTTGCATATGGGCGAAGCAAGGGCCCAAATCACCACAACCCTGCCGGAAATAGCCCTAAATCCCTGCCTGTACACTTCTTAAGGGTCTCGGTGCTTTTACCATAACCGGAGATTGCACATATAATAGTATATTTTCAAAACTTAGCTCATTGGAACATCTTCCTGTTCATGCTACGCACACAAAAATGAGGAATAAGAGAAAAATTATGCAGATCCCACACCCTGTGGGAATTGATGTAAATGAAGCTTTCCATGCTGGATGCTCTGATTGACGATAATTAGCAGTGTTGACGGCTAAAGCTTAATTTCTTCAACATTTAGGCTAACATGAGATTGGCGAATTGATGTTAAACGTTACCTTGTGGGCACCACTGCTGTTTGCCTGCGCAATAGGCAGAACACACAGGGAGGGGTGTTTGCATGAGGCATTGTTGTGGGCCATATCTTATAACTCCTGAGAAGGTTGAGTGTTGTCATTTCCTCATATGGCACATCGCGTTATGGCGGAAGTATTAAACTTGGATTGTGGGGCTGTACGTGCCAAAACGACACTCAGATTATGAAGCACAGCATAGTGGCAGACTCCAGATTAATTTTGACACCGTGATGTTCATTAATGTGTCCCAAAATCTAAGTGCACATGGGTTTTCTATTTCACCCCTGTCGAAATGTGGCTCCCGCGATTGGGATCAAATCCATGACCTCTCGCAATGCCATAGCAGCAGAGCTAATGCGGCGGGCACAGAAGTGCGTTTGCGGTGCGTTTTAATTAATGCGGCTCTGCTTCTGCACGCCCTGTGTGAGTTGCTCGCTTGACATATTTGCATGGTGTTTATTTTTTCAGAAATAGCAGCAACATATTGCACTGTGCCTTGAACATAAGCACCCCGCAACCGCTGTTGTATGTTAGTGGAGTTTCCTTGCCTTCTCACGTCACTTCCCCCATCTTATATGGGAACTGCCTCTTCTCCCTCTTCTCTCTACAGTTCTATCTGTGTCCCCTCTGGCCTCGCACGTAAGCATTGCAGTTTCTTCAGTGCTTCCGAAAGGAGTCACGGATAATTGCAGCTGTCAGGTGGCTAATGTGACAACGGCCAGGGAGCTCCAGAGGGCATTGTGCACATTCGATGCGGTGGGGTGAAAACAAGCTTCTCCCATCTCCTTTCCTCTCTTACTTGTGCCTGTCATGTATATACACACTCTGAACACCCCCCTCCCCCCTCCGACGTGGTGTGTGTGACATCAGCAGCTGGAGTGGGAAAGTGAAAGGAAGAGACAAAGAAAGCTTCACTTTAAAACAAAATGCGTAAAGGTTTCTATGCTTACCCAATGAAAAAACTCGTCCGTCACGTAAGATGATTGCTTTCAAGATAAGGCCCGCATGAGCGAGCGAATTGTAAGATCGGGCCTGTGCAGCCGCGCCATAAGCAGCGGCCGCTAATGTACAGTTGATAATGGTTTGCATCGAGAGGAGGCAGCATCATTGACATCTACGTATGACGTCTATCTAACGTGACACTGTTCAATTACGTCACGTAGAACAGCACGCATTGGCCAATGCTCATCTTCCATGAAGCAGCAACATCATCGAAACGCACCATGATGTAAAAGGAGTGAAGAGTGCTACTACTGGCCTCTGCTTCATACTCATGCTGGTCTTGGTTTAACATTTTGGTGTTGCATCTGCGCTTCTCCATTTCATGATTTTTTCGTGGCATTTCTCGCAATTATATGAAACGCAGCAGCATATGACGACAAAACAGTAGGTGATCAGTAGCAAATGCTTATGCATCATTTAGATAACTCCGACAGGATACTCTGCATGTAATTTTATCTTTTTCCACTTTCAGTATGCTTCAGCGCTATGGTATGCTTGACCGCGTAACCTTGCTATGTCCAGTGTTTGTGACCCTTTCCCACTGTTGGTATACAGTGAAAGCTCGTTAATTCGAACTTCAATAATTCGAATTTATGGATAATTAGAACTGTACGATCTGGTCCGACCAAGCTTCACAGAAGTCTATGTATAAAAAAGTCCGTTAATTCGAACGCGAGAAGGTTCCTTCACGGATAATTCGAACTATGCTCGCCTGGCACATGGCCAGAGAAATGCGCCTACTGCCTACACACAAGGCTGTATTGCCTCCGAAACGAAGAGAACAGCGAGAGAAGGCAAAATGGGAAAAAAATCTAACCGACGCGGGGTCAGCCAGAAGGCAACGGCGGCTGCCGTCTCTCCGTTCTACGTAACCTCCGAGACTTCTTGCCCATTGCGAATCTCGGAGACTTTGCAAATCTTGTACAGCTGCTAATGTTGTGCGGAGATGGCACGGCAAGCTCCAAAACACAGCGAATAAAGCACGTCGCAGCTGCGCTTGCAATCAAGAACCAACGAATCAGGGCCTTCGCCACCTTCACATGTTCAGCGTCTTTGTCTCGGCAGTCTTCATCGGTTGTGCACCTCTGTTTTCAGCTTAGGAGTATCGGCCGTCGCGATTCATTGTGATGGTGTTAAGCCTCGGCTAACGTTCGTTTCGGTGGACATCGGTGGTGTGGCACAGTCGGACCCAGAGCTTCGACTTGAAGATGGCGTGTGGCCATTTGGCGTGTGCCGCGGCACACGCCAAATTTCTGACATGCCCTACTGCTTCCAAATCGCAGTGTACTGTTGCTCTCCTTCACTTTCGTTAGTTCGAACTTTGGTTAATTCGAACTGAAGCGGCTTCCCCTCGTGGTTCGAATTAACGAGCTTTTACTGTACTTCATCACAATGCTAAGTGCATGGTTGAATGCGTAACACCACTGTATTGGGATGAAGCTAACTTATGGGTCTGACATTAGACAGCTTTAATTTAGCGTACGCAACTATAGCGTATGCTATACGCTATAGTATATATAGCGTATGCTAAGCAGCACACATTTTTTTTAGTTTTAGTTGGCCTGTGAGATGTTCAGATCTCAGAGGCCATGTGCCGTCATTGCAGCTATCTCCCTACTGTAGCTATAGGTGGTGCTAACATGTCGGATGTTTCTTTCGTTAGGCTTCGACTCACTCGAAACGAGAAGCGATCTCGAAAACACCACAAGGTTATCCATAATACTCTGTCATCGAAGCACCCTGAGACTAAGCGAAAGCCATTTACACAGTCAGTTGCTAAGAACGAAATCCATTTACAAAAGCAACGCCAAATTCAATTCGATCAAAGCTGGCAGCCGGGGCCGCCGCCATGTTTCACGCCAATTCCGCAAACCACACAAAGACGCTAATGCTCAATCTGAGAAACAGTGTGTGTACGCTATACGCAATGGGTCGTTTAGCATTCTGCGCATGCACAGTGATGTATGCTAAACTAAAACTGTCTATTATGCAGCACATTTTAGATGCTTGCTGGTTTTAAAGTCCAAAAGCTGAGATACAACAGCGTCACACACTATCACGTGAGGAAAACGAACCGCGGCATGCAGCAAGTAGCGTCAGCATAAGCACTAGATTACAATCGAACAGCTCTAGAATGAAGACCACAATTAATTTGCCTGTAAAAAAAAGAAACCAATGCATCCCTGGTGGCTGATTTACGTTTACAAAACGAATGCCGCACCAGTGCCACCACTGCCCCGCGAAGATGTCACCAGGGTAAGCTGTGCGCTAGCGCTAACAGCAGTGTATTTGAAGAGCGTGCTGATATTACTAGTGCTGTTGCTCTGCCCCAGGATTCACTCACCTCATATGCTACTTGTTGTAACGGATCAATGGCTGACGAATGCATGGATAGGCCGCGAATGTCAACGAAGGCGACCAAAAATTTTGCAGCAAGGGAGGCTTGGGGCACTAGACAATCGGGGGCTTTGCTTTGCATGGTTCCTGCATTTGGTTGGAGAGCAAGCTGGGAACCTCAATGGAGCACAGGGTGGCTACAGTAGAACATGCTGTCAGGGATATTTTGCAGAGAAAGATTAGCGGTCTATTTCATTAAGTCTCTCTTGAATTCTTGTTAAAGATTTTCTTTTGTTGAAAGTGCTTAGCTATTGTGAGCAGTGAGCTGCGCAACCTTTAAAACAAAGTGACCTGCATAGCGAAGGATTTTGAAGGTGCGAGCACTTTGTTAAAAAGGCTTTGACTACATAGATACATTCAGAGCAGCGCTTTCTGCCCTTTAGCCCATGCAGAATTTGTAGGTCCTATTTGCGTCACCGGGATCTGCCGATGTACTGCAGTGAAGCCTTTAATATGTGTCCCAATGTCCAATGCTGCGGAGTTCAATATATCCATTTAATGTCTGAGCAAGTTTGATGTATGAAGTTTCATATACATGTAATTCTCTTGGTGATTCACCACCTGTTATTTAAGCAATAATTCTATTTATAATTGTTTCATATAACAAGGTTCAATTGTAATGAATTATTGCTATATGACATTCTTCCCATTATTATAACTAATACTCTCAAGCTTGGAACCTCCAAGCTTCCTCATACAGTTGGCCAATGTGACAGTACACCTGACACAACAAGCCATGTCGTACACTTACTCTGTGCATATTCACAGCCCATGCAAGCTTGTGCTGAAAGCTTGTTGCTGCTTGCAGAGGTAAACATTTCACTTGACTGTTGTAATGATCTCGCTGACTATGTCATGGAATAAACAGTTACTCCACAATAAAACATAGTATGAGACCATTTTGTAAACATGAGTTTGAAGTAAAACTGTGCCATGCATCATTGAAAAAGGAAAACAACATTACAGGGATGAGCATAGTTATCGTGGGCTTGTCTCTATAGCTTTTATGTCTTGCTTTGTCCACATTATGCTGCACAGTTTTAGTTGAAGCGGTTATTGGCTGGCAGACGTCTTCCCATCATGTTACTATGAGTTTTGATGAAAGCAGTCTTGGCCAGCCTCTCTACCCCTAGTTCTCTGGCTTAGGTGCTGGTGCCTCCAGTAGTTCAGATTTGAATGGGTGCAAATTAATTTTCCCTCTCAGTGAAATCATACCAACTTTCCCAGGTTACCGGGCTTCTACAATTCCTCCTAAGTTGGACTTGTTCAACAGCTTTACCGAGTACTTTAAGTAGGCAGTGTATTCTATGTCGTAGGGCAAACAGAAAATTAGCATAAGCACTCTTGCTTTCAGGCTGCCATAGACTTCGAGTTGAAAGTGCAGTCCAGATCAACATGTCCGACCTTGATCCCTCCAGTCTATGTGCCAGCCTTCCCTATGAGCCAATACTTGTGCAGGTGAACATACCTTCTTTGTTCCATGCAAAACATTTTGTTAACTGTTTCCAGGAAAAAGTAGTTCAAGCATAAATGGCTAACACATGCTCTTCATACCAGGTTGCCATGGATAATGGAGACGATAGGAAAGTACAGGCCAGCGTCGCTGTCCCAGATCCATCCGTCAGCTTCTCTGTCACAGGTCCATGTGTCCTAACTGCTGGTCTTCAATGGGAGTTGACACTGTCTCCTTCTATAAGGGCATTTTCTGACACGCTCTTCTGTGGGAGAATGCCCCATTCATAAAAAGAAACAACAAAGATTGGACACGAAATGGTGCAGCTAATAAAAAAATTACTTGCTGGGTTCGCCACCGGGCCATACGCGTCGGCGCTCGTGACTCGACAAAAAGCAGCCGCAGCGGCACGCGCAAGCTCAGGCTTCACATAGTTTCGCGCCCATCGCGAGAGAGGCACCTCACGGCTACATTCGGATATTGCCGGCGCACAAGGAGGAAGTGCAGAAACATGCACGCTTGCAGTCTCGGAGGGATGCGCATGCGTGCAAACTTGATACCGTGGGTGCACAGCTAGAAGGGGAGAAGGGTCATTTTGCCACACGCTCGCGCACCCTGTAATATTTTGTGGGCGAGTGTACATACTAGACATATTGTCTGTAGTGCTTATTTTTGAAATGTGATCTTTTGGGACATATAATACATATAATATGCATCTTGGCTTTGTTGTGCATTAAGAATTTATTTTATAAATACTATGTAATTATCTGAAAAGATTAATGTTTCTTTAGATTTCACACATTTCTTTTGCTACATTGTAAATGTATATCCTGATAGATTAGTGTTTTGTATGTTATGCGTTTGCCGATAGGAGACTTACTGCTGCCATGCAAGGGCCTTCAGGCACATTAAAGCTGTATGTTGTAGCTTTTCGCCTGGAGGACACCCAACAAAGTTTGTTGGAAATAAAACCATTTCTGGTATGATAAGTCGAAAATTCTATTTGAAGTCGCTGCCTCTAGACCCTTCGTGCCAACCGCCATTTTGGCAAGGCTGTGTGATGTCTGGGAATAAGGCTGCTTCGATGGATTTCAAGACCAGATAGCAGCCTTCCTTCGCACACTCTAGCACCAAAAAGGGCAGCACAGGTGTCAGTGTTACTTGTGCTACAATTCCTTCACTTGTGCTATAAATAGCAGCAGCAAACTGCCAAGATGCAAAAGCAAAACAATGAATGAGGGCCATAACGTATTTCCCAGCTCCTGAAATCAGTTCCAGTGTTTGCAGTAGGCAAAGGCATGGCCTTCAAGATCAGCTTCGATTACCAGTGGGAACAGTTTCCGAGAGTGCCAATTCATTTCATCAAGACTCAGTGTTGCCACACTGCTTTTGGTTCAAGTGTGGGGAAAAAAAATTGAAGTGAAAATTTTCTAACACATTGAATGCAGTCAAATTTTTTTTCTGTTATGCTTTCCTTTTATTTCAAAACAAAAAAAAACCCAAAAATCTAAGAAAACAAGAAGCAAAACAGAAAGAAAATTATCTCAGTATAGGGCGAACATCATTGCACAGTGTTGTGAAACCAGATGTGCATGCCTGTGAGGGTGATGATTGGCCAAGTGTGTGCACTATACATTCATTGATGCTACAGGAACGCACTGTGCTGTTTGCGTTTCATTTGACGGTGATAGTACATCCACACAATGTAGCCACAGGGACAAGTGAGCAGTCAAGTGAAGCTTTTTGAGATCATGTTTAGTTGGATCATGCAAATAAAATGCATTAATTAATCATGTGCCATGGAAGATACAAGCACAAGTACACAAATTACTGTGCATGACAGGAGTGGCTGCGAAGATGTATAAGGCTCACACAAAGGACGGACAGCGGACAAGGGACGATGATATTTAACTAATTTTGCCAGGGAAAATGACTTAAAAGTTTGTGCATTAAGTACGAAGAAAATCCGAGGACACCTAAGCACTTCTTATGAGTTCTGAATACTTTAATGTCCAACTGAACGCCACTGAGCAGTCCGAGTTATGAACTCCTCGCGGGCAAGCGGGTACATTACGACGCTTGGCATATATTGATTTAGCCTTACCAAGGCACAATTAGAACACACACAAGAGCTTGAGTAGACAAGGAACAGGTGGTAACACAGGCTTGCTAGGGGGAAGGTGATGTGTTGTCGTAGCAATGCACTCTCCCCTCGCGAAGTAGCGCAGCAGCAGATGTTCCCATTCGCTCGCTTTCCTCCGCTGAGACACGAGCCAGCAAGTGCAAGCTAGCGTCATGAGCGCGCCTCGTGTGCTCACATGGCGTCACAGTCAACGGGAAATTAAGCACCGTTTTGCTGCTACGGATGCTGCCGGCTTTTTCACTGAAGGAACCATTTAACTCTTGCATAAAAAAAAAATCCTGTCACTGACCACATAATAAACAGCAATAAAGAAATTCCATTAAAAGTATTGCATCAAACTAGCTCGGAGCACGAAAAATTGACCAAAACTGTCAGGTTTGGCTGCTGAAAATTGATGTCTTGTAGCAAGGTTTAACGAGCACAAATGATATGCAAGGATACTCAGAATGATGCGAATGCTCAGATGCTAAGCTCTGCTCTTGTGCAGGAGCTTGGCAATGCAGCTGGCATAAATGCCAGTCTTCTGACTACTACACTGGTTTCATGAAAAGTAGGTTATTCTGGCAAGAGTATCACTGCAACATCACTGCACTACACTTTTACTTCACTGTGTCAGATAAACAAGTCAACAGACGTCTGAAGAGGTCCAACCACAATTCACAGCTGGAGAACAGGATAGCAACCATAGAATTTGGCGAGATTAGACAACAGGCAAAGAAGAGTGGACAAATGTTGGAGGTGAAAGCTGTTCTGTTTGACTGTGACGAGGTGTATTGGAGTCGTCAAGCAACAGGCAATAGCGATGGTGCTTCCTAGCGTGCCGATATTGTTCTGGCTTCAAGGCACATAATGGTGATTATTGCATTTTATAGTGTCCCATTCTTCTTTAGATGACAAAGTATTTAAATTTGTGTATTGGTTACATTTGCAGTGATGTCCAAAATCTAGATTTGTAGTGGGCAAATACTTAAAAATTAAGCTCAGTGGTTTTACATGCCAAAATCACTAAATGATGATGAGGGATGCAATAGTGAGAAACTCTGGATTAATTCTGAGCACCTGGGTTTAACGTGCACCCAATGCATGGTGCAGAGCATTTTTTGCATTTTGCCCCAATCGAAATGTGGCTGCAGGGGCTTGGATTTGATCTCACGGCCTTGGGCTTCGCAGCCAACACCAAAGCCACAGCACCAGTAACATTAAAACAAAGCAGTGATTTCATAAAGCGTGTAAGAGCACAACAGTTTTTAAGCATTGCTTCATGCTAAGGTCTAAGTCATAAGCTCGGTACTGTCACACAACAGCCACATTAACCAGATGAACAATGGGGATAAAATGCCAAATTAAGCTGCAAAATTATGAAGCAAAAGCCTTTGAAGCTGTGAAGTTCTTTAGGAACTTGGACGGTGCGGACATTTGGACATGCAAAGGATGCAGTCTTTGGAAACAACTTGCCAAGTTAATTAGTTGTTTTTTACCAAAGTAATATTTCATCACAAAGCAAATAGCTATAATTTCAATATGCTCCAAGATTGAATGCCCTATGATAAAGATTTCTAGTGCATTTCTAGCAAGTTATATGGCGCAACCAAAGGTAAGAGACATTTGATGCTAGTGTCCAATAAATTTCAGTTATTAGAAAGCACTCGTCCTGTGCCCTTTTGTGTGTCTTCCGTTATTTCCGCACTGATTAGTAAGTATGACGCTAGTGACTGCAATAGAATACGTGAAGGCCGAGAAAATAGCAATGGCAATGAAGAGCTATTGCTTGAACAACAACACCAAAAAAAAAGCTTAGGTGTAGCGACAAAGCAGAAAGGCAAGAGAAAGCAGCAGGCAAGATGTGGTGAGCAGGGGGGTGGGGTGTGGGGAGAAGTATTCTGTAAGAGCCCACCTAGGGGACTGTCCATTACGGCCGCTACTGATTGGCTAGGGCTGCTCGTCTCCTCCTCTCACAGCCGAATCCAATCAGCAGTGGCCGAAATAGACAGCCCACTAGGTGTACTCTTACAGAATACCCCCCCCCCCCCCCCCCCAGGAGAAAATGTTTAGATGGATTCTTGCCTTGTGAAGTGCAGCAACTGTTCTTTTTTTTTCTGTTCAGAGCAAACGTGAGTGAGACTGGAGATGTAATGGTGATATGAGGCTTTGATGTGGAGATAAGCTGTGGTCTGGGATGAAGCACAATTTTGGTCTCCAGCTGTGGATGAATTTCCAGGAGACCCTGCAGATAAAAAGTTTTTTTAGAAATTAACAATTCACGTATCTGGCGAAGGAAATCATTACAGTGAACATGCGGCATAAGCAATAGACAGCCAGGCACATATAGCAAAAGACAGTGCCACTGTAGATGAACGGCGACAGGGAAGAGCAACAAAAAGTGATCAAGCATGTGCAGGGAGAAGGGTACAGAAAAAGTACAAGGGATCACACAAAGGAGATCAGTTTGACAGTGACGACAAGAGCAGCACTTATGAGCACAAATTTCAGAAGAAAGTAGCAAATTAATTGGGTCATCAGTTGCCAAAGAGCAAGCATTTTCTGTCACAAATGCTACTGATGCCAAGCATCAGTCCTGGCGCTGTTAACGAAATGAAGGCGCAGTTGTGGCAAGAGATAGCAGCAGCAGGTGTCTCATAAAAATGGCAGTAACAGGCTGGTACACTTGGCTACAGTGAGCCAAGTGTACCAGCCTGTGCTTCTGGAAATCTGTCACCTATGTCGAGTTGAAATGTACTGCTAAAGTGGGTTTACGTCGGAAAGACTTTCTCGCCCGTACGGCGCTCGTGCCGAGTTGGTGATGACGGATTATTGATTTAATGAGCCATCTTTCGTCTCATTAAAAATGTTTTGTGTCTCTTCCCGGGAGAGGAGTAGGGGCCACACTGTAGACCAGGCATGCTCTCCTGGAGCAGTACCTTTGCTCGTGCAACACTTTTTGTACGCTGCTCTCTGACTTTTAAATGGAATATTTGAATGGTCCCCTTCGATATAAATAAAGGTTCTTCAGCAAAACCATGTGCAATAAATCGGTAAGCGGGAGCCGCAGAGCTAGCGAAACGGAAGCAAAGCAGGCAAGTCGGACGTACATTTAAATTAAATTATGGAGTTTTACGTGCCAAAACCACTTTCTGATTATGAGGCACGCCGTAGTGGAGGACTCCGGAAATTTCGACCACCTGGGGTTCTTTAACATGCACCTAAACTTAAGCACACGGGTGTTTTCGCATTTCGCCCCCATCGAAATGCGGCCGCCGTGGCCGGGATCGGATGTACATTTAGACAGAGCGTTATTATAAGCTCAGGTGCTCTCGTGAGGGCTCCGTTTGCCGGTGATGTATGCCGTCCTGTCGCAGTATTGGTAAAAATCCATTATATCGTCGGGACGAAAAAAGCACCCCGCCACTTCTATAACACCAGTCGGAACACTGCGGCCGCCATCACGATTCAGAGTGGTCTACGGCCATAAATTGCATAACGACTTTCGCTTTTCCCAGCTACAGGGTGCTAAATGTGTTTCGGCATGCAGACATGCATGTTCACGCGTATCTCTTGAAGGGTGCAGTATGCACCGATAACCAACACACGATGGACACGGTGTAATGCTTTGGCATTACGCCGTGGCCGTGGCATTACGCCGTGGCATTAAGTTATCCGATTGGTCCTCCATATCACAGGTTCACTGATCCCGTCGCACGTTCCGTATGTTACCAAAAAGCGCAACAAACCTACCGGCAACATCCAAGGAGACGCAGGAGGAAAACTTATGCACGACGCACGGCACGCACGGCTTCGTCAAGAAAGGAGACATTGATTTGAAGGAATCGCCAGCCGACACACGGCAAAATGCGCGCCTAGGGACAAACGCATATGAAACAAGCAAATCGGCTTCTCCTCCGTAGTACCTAGGCAAAGGGAGAAATTTCAGGCGCAAACGCCCCCAGATTTTCTCTCTCGCACCCGCTGAAACGACTAGCCAATCCCGTGAACTGGCGTTTCCTCTAATGACCGTCTCGTGGCTCAGCGCAACCGACGTAGCGTGACTGACCGCGAACGACGCTCGCCCGCGCGCCGATAACGTCGGACTATAAACGGGCCTTAATAAGTGAAGATATAAGGCCCGTTTATAGTCCGACGTTATCGGCGCGCGGGCGAGCGTCGTTCGTGGTCAGTTACGCTACGTCGGTTGCGCTGCGCCAGCCGAGATGCCATCCCCTCTATACTTCAACGCGCGCGCCGTAGGCTGCTATCTTCGGAGCATGTGCATAAGGTTCGCCAAGTCGCGCGCCGTCCGCAAAAGCCGTCTGCGGAGTTGTGTTGGCGCCTTTTTCTTCGCGCGCAATGCATTGTGGTGCGAGAGTTCCGCCGACTTCGACGCGCGAATGGCTCCGGAGCCATATCGGCGCCGGGCCGGTCGGGGCGCGTTGGAAGCCGCCGGTTGCGTTAGCTGCGCCGGTGCGTGTCGTTTTCGCCGACGTGACGTAGCGTGCGCGCGCGCGCGGCCGTTACGTCGGACTATAAACGGCCCTTATTTAAGGCCAAGATATAGTCCGGCGTTCTCGGCGCGCCAGGCCGCGGCAGGCGAAGTCGGATACGCTGCGCTAGCGACGCCAGGGGTGCAAGAAATTTCCTTCCTCTAGAGTTCGGCGCGCGCGCGCATCTCGAGGCTGGCGCCATCTGTGCGACAGGGAGCGCAACTTCGCCGCGGCGAACAGCTGTTTACATGGCGCATGCGCGTCTTGCATATACCCTCGCCGTTCGGGTAGCGCGCGCTTCTCGTTCCGCGCGCTGTTTGTGCGCTAAAGTGAAAACTTTTGCGAGATGGCGTTAACTTGTCTTGACAGCCAGAAAAAAAAAACAAGGTTTTCCGTGCGAAAACCACTTTCTTTCTGACCTGGGGTTCTCTAACGTGTACCTAAGCCTAAGCAAACGGGTGTTTTTCGCATTTCGCCCCCACCGAAATGCGGCCGCCATGCCTAACAGCCAGAACATCGCACTCATATTGCTAGTACTTCGGCTACGTCAAAAACGGAAGCGGACCATGTATGTACATGCGAAAGCTATTCGACAAGCGCCCTCAACTCGGCGACTACCACCAGGTAGTACAGGAGCTGCGAAATGCAGCTTACCTGTGGCGAGACCACACTGCTTTCGTATAGCTTCCTACGCGTGGTTCTTCCGCTCTGTGTCGCGGTGGTCCATGCGTTTCACATCGTATACACATGGATGGTTGCTAATCGCTTCAAGCAGGCGTCCTCACTCGCGCTGTCATCACACACAGATGTTGAAAAAACCACAGGCGCACTGTCAGGACGCGCATCGCAGGCCGCCATTCTGCCTTCTGCTCGCTGCCGCTACAGCACGCAGTGCATTCTGGTCTAGCGTCAGCCGCGTGAAATAGAACACGCTCTATCTCCGCGCCGGCGGCGTTGAGTTCGCCAAGCGCGCCTGGGCACGCCGGCTACGCCGTGACGCCGAACTGTAGAGTGCGCGTTTTTCACCGACGTCGCTTAACCGCGACGCGCGTGGCCGCGCGCGCGCGTTACGCCGGACTATATCTTGCCCTTTATTCATCTTTATCACCATTATTCATCTTTTTTCGTGGACGAAGGAAATGCGCTGGCAGGTTGTATGACAAACGCTGTGGGCTATCGTATGAGAATGGAACGCTAACTTGAATGCGCTGTTTGTAAAAGCCATTACAGGGCCCTTCAAACGTTTCAGACGCATTATTGCCAGCGTCGATTAGTAATACAGCGTACTTGTAGCATATCTTCCAGCGTACCGCCAAATGTGATGCCCGCACGTATGTTAGTGCTAATTTTCTGTTCCGATGATAGGTCAAAGCAATCAGTACAGCATTGAGGTACTCATATGCGTGGCTGCCCAGGCATACCGCCGGCGAAATACTGGGTGGGCTCTGATGATTTGGCACCTATTTTAAGTGAATGGGAAACTTTGATGGGTTTATAGTGCAGGATAGCAGTCAACAAAAAACCGCCCTATGTTAGTGACGCAGCCGAGGTATGAAGAAAATGTGAAAAGTATCCGAGAATCGGACGACACACAACGCGAACACCACATGCGCGACATCGGTTCATCGCACATTCACAAAGTCCGCGTTGTCAGCTACAAACATTACGAGTGTCCTTGCTGTTAGCTCGATGCCTAATTGGAATCCACTTGTAGCTGAAGCTGGCGTTCATAACAACTATTATAACAATTGGATCGGCGTTTTGCTTTCTTTATTCTACTGCCGCAAAAGTGATGCGACAACTGTGAAGACTGTCTTGGGATTGCCGAGACCGACTATGTAGATCATATCATGTGGTCAACAAATGCGGAGGTATACACTATGTGTTTACTAATGTCTACAAATAGGCTCTACAGCAATCTCAGCAGTATACAACTTCAGTGGCTTATATCAAACGCAGCTACGTATTATCCACCGGTACCTGCGCTTGGTTACAGCGTACACGGGTTGGGCCCAGATTAACGATGTTTGTCTATTGTTAATCTATAGACATGCAATACCACGAGAACTCAGAGGCAGACCAGGTGGTGAATTCACCACCTGGTCTGCCGGCTTTCGCGACTTATTCACCACCTTTGCCACATCATCACCATCTGACCTTCACCAGCTGGTCTCGCGAATTGTACGTCCGGGAAGCAGCCAAGTTTAGGGCCTTCGGGTGCCTGGAAGACCTTTGTGACTCGGACGTTGCCTGTTCCGCCGCGATCCTCGTTCGGTGCAGCTGCACCGAATGACGACTAGCAGTCCGCACGGTTTGCCCGCCGCGCCGGGGTTGCACGCGGTGCCGGTCGCGCATGAACCAGTGCCATATCATCGCCTTCGCAGAAAGAGGGGAGTATGGGAACTCGGCATTACATATTATCGACTTTCTTATATAGACATTCAATACACCAGGAGAGAAAAAGAAATAGAAACCTTAGCCGACTATTATTATTAACTGTCTAATATAGAGAGTCTATAGACAGAGTATGGACAAAAATAAATAGAGACTGTATCGGCTTTCGTCTATAGGTAGTCCATGTAGAGGGGAAGCAGACAAAAAAGAAACAAACACTTTACGGAATTTTTTCTATAGACCGTCTATAGACTGCGCGTACACAAAAAGAAATAAAAACCTTATTGACTTTCGTCTATAGAAAGTCTATAGACAGAGTATATGGACAAAAATAGACAGAGACATGTACCCACTTTCGTCTATAGGTAGTCCATAGAGGGGAAGTAGACAGAAAAGAAACAAACACCTTATCGACTTTTTTCTATAGACCGTCCATAATCTACAAGTAGACGAAAACAAATAGAAACCTTATCGACTTTCGTCTTTAGAAAGTCTGTAGACAAAGTATGGACAAAAATAGATAGAGACCGTACCCACTTTCGTCTATAGGTAGTCCATAGAGGGGAAGGATACAAAAAAAAACACCTTATCGACTTTTTTCTATAGACTGTCTATAGACTGCGAGTAGACAAAAAGAAATAGAAACCTTATCGACTTTCGTCTATAGAAAGTCTATAGACAAAGTATACCCGCCGTGGTTGCTCAGTGGCTATGGTGTTAGGCTGCTGAGCACGAGGTCGCGGGATCGAATCCCGGCCACGGCGGCCGCATTTCGATGGGGGCGAAACACGAAAACACCGGTGTACTTAGATTTAGGTGCACGTTAAAAACCCCAGGTGGTCGAAATTTCCGGAATCCTCCACTACGGCGTGCCTCATAATCAGAAAGTGGTTTTGGCACGTAAAACCCCATAATTTAATTTAATTTTATAGACAAAGTATGGACAAAAATAGATAGAGACCGTAATCCACTTTCGTCTATAGGTAGTCCATAGAGGGGAAGGATACAATAAAGAAACAAACTCCTTATCGACTTTTTTCTATAAACTGTCTATAGACTGCGAGTAGACAAAAGAAATAGAAACCTTATCGACTTTCGTCTATAGAAAGTCTATAGACAAAGTATGGACAAAAATAGATAGAAGCTGTATCGACTTTCGTTTATAGGTAGTCCATAGAGGGGAAGTAGGCAAAAAAGAGGAAACACCTTATCGACTTTTTTCTATAGACCGTCTATAGACTGCGTATAGACAAAAAGAAATAGAAACTTTATCGACTTTCGTCTATAGACAGTCTACAGACTTTGTATCAACAAAAGTCCAAATCTATAGAAAGGAAAGGTCGTCTATAAGAAGTCTATAGACTTTCTATAGACAGTCTAAAGTCATTTTTGTAAGGGCTGTAGCAATGACTTATGGCACGCACCCACAATGGGGTATTGGCTATGGCTCGCAATAGAAACATAATATTAACTCCTTACTCCGCGTAAACTCATTGGTCAGTACTACTTAAATTTAAACAATAATGATTATAATTTTTGTTTGTTTTTGCGGAATATGGTCGTGTCAAATTTTTGACGAAGCTCCTAGGTTACGAAAAAAATGCAATCTAATATTACGAAAAAGCAAACGTGATTGATTGATTGATTGATAGATTGAAAACTTTATTATTCTACCGATCTGGGGTCCCCGCCTCTTACCCTACACGCAGGTTGTGGTTGGGGGGGAGGACGAAGCAGTCCCTACGCGTTGAGGATGGTGAGTCTTTACGGGATCTTCCCTGTAGCAATGACCCACTGATGTTCCATCTGACAAACTTCCTTTCGCGATCGGCCAAAAGCACTTGCGCTAATAGCGAAAATATCAATCAATGACATATGAAGGTCCATACGTGATAGGGGCTAATTTCTTTCGGAATAATATTTTGCGCTATAGAGAACGAAATGGCCAAGTAATTCTACATCCCGACACGATGCACAGAGGTTCGACGGTGCGAACCCACACTTGCACATGTACAGATTTATTTGTGCTATTGGACTTCTTTATAGGGTAATGGAAGCATCGCACTGCCGAGAGGGGCACAACCGCGTAATCCAGGGAACCTCTACACGTTCGCGGTCTTGTGCAGTAAGGACGAGCTAATTTTTTCGACCTAGGACTTTTCTTCGCAATCTCGCCACCACCAGCAGAGTAAGGTTGGACATAAAAAAAACCTACTGGCCCACCTAGCGCCGTCTTTGCCAAACTGCCTGCGATCTGATTAAGTGCTAGTACGCAATATCCAGATAACCACAAAAAGATTTGCAGTTCTGCCGGAAAGGCGGAGCAGTGATTGCATTAGTAAATTAGTAGATAGCTGCACGAAGTAAGAATAGTAGTTTGACCGGCCGTATATTTTAAACATTCGCTCACCACCTAAATTAACAATGATAGTATATTTATGCGTCGCTCAACGAGGACGTAGAAAGAAAAAGACACACGCAGCCAGCACTGTCTTTGTGTGTCTGCTTCATTCTACGCCCTTGTTCAGTCACGCTTAGACATTCCATCATGGAATGAAACCAACTAGCCTGTCAACGTGTTTTCACAAAATAATCAGCACGGTGTCACGCCCGCACAGGTAAACATGAACACGCATCGCTCGATGACAGCGGAAACTGCCTGTGAAAATGCTGGAGTTAGGAATCGCGGCCGAAGCCGCGAGCCAGATGACCTCCGTGCATATGTCGATTCAACGCCTACGAAACGTCGAAAGCACAGCGCATACGAAGCTCCCGGCACCACGCGCACTCTGCTAACATCGCAGATTGCTTTGAAGATGAGGCACGCGCCGACGCGTGCTTCAGCGACGTCGCAGACCGCCTTCAGCACGCACGAGCGCCGGCAACGTGTTTCTACGGCGTCTGCCAAAGGAGTCTACTACGGCGTCCGCGATTCGCGTGGCCAACGCCGTTGGTGACGCCGCGGTTGCCTCGAGACTGTACCAACGTTCTTACAGGGAGGAGCTGTTCCCCGCGCTCACGCCGCGTTTCGACGCGTACGAGCCATGTCGCAGCATCTGCGCATGCGTGGGCGCGTGAACGCGAGCTTGCGCGCGTCCGCAAGCGTACGTGTGGTCCGGGCTTTAGACGTACTTCAATTTTGCAGCTCCCTATGCGAGCCCGCTGGCCGACGCGGCCGCAGCGGCTGTCACTGGAACTATGGGCGCTGCAGTCGCGTCTTTCGTCACGCGCCGCGCGTCGTCTGCTCCTGCTGCAATGCGTCGTTTGCATGAACCGGCATGTAGCGCTTATCCATCGGTAAATGTACTTTGGATACGCACTCTGAGTTTTGTGACAAATCTGCCACGCTTGAGTAACAGCGACTTTCCTGTGTCGATCTATCTGTGTCAACGTGTCTTGCATTCGCGTCTCTCTTCACGCATGGTGCTTCGTCTACTATGACTGGTGCGACACGTCGTCTGTCCCACCTAACCTGTACCACTTGCTCGATAGTGAATGTGGTTAGCTGCGTGCTCAAATTTTTATGCCAAGATTAATGCGAAAGACAAAATTTCCCTGGGCCGACCTCGATATGCACGTGTGATTGGCGCATTGAGGCTGTAGCTGTACGGGGCAAATGAGCGGCCGGATGCGACTATTCAGTTTTCCAACCAACTTTTCTTAGTCAGAAGCACCGTGTTTTTGTGTTTTTGTTGTTGTTGTTGTTGCAGCGTATTCATACCATGTGTAATAAAAACGGGTGCCTGTATATAAGCTGCAGCGGTATTAAGAACATATCACGCGCAGCTCGAGATTGTAAGGTGCACCAAATGCTACTTCTCTGCTGGTAAACTAACCCCGTCTCATTATTTTAATGCATAACCATTCTCTGGCGATTACCCTTTGCAAGATCTGTCTGTCACGAGTAATGCCTTGTATCGACACAAAAATGCGTCATTTGCGAAGTTAAGACGTGCATTAATTTGTTAAAGTAGTGTAAATGTAGAATATTGGCATCTGTATAAGCTATAAACCATAAACAAACAAAACTCCTTATCTGATAACTGACTTTTCTCAATGAATTTCTCCGCCCGCCATTTGTTCCTTCTGTAATAAACATTTGTGCAGGCCTTTTTATATGTCCATCACACACATAAAAAATGTTTGCGTTCAATGTGATCGGAGCTAAGTGGCAAGAACTGATTCGAGAACTGAACATTCATAGGTGAGAGGATTACTTTATTTTCTACGAACGAAATTGGCAACTGCTATTGTGAAGTCTTTTATTTACTTGAGCAACCTTTTTTCAATGTTACCTTGCATTTTTTTTCTGGTGGGTCACGTGCTACTGCTCTGTAAGCTGTCCTTTTATATCGTTCTTTTTTATTTTATTTTTTGTCAAGTGAATGCGCATGATCGCATAAAGCTTTATTGGTCATGTCTACGATTGCAAATCTTCACATACAAATGCAAGCACTCGGGGATGGTTTCCCCAGGCTCACTAGGGTGTTGCAGAATAAATCGCCGGAAGCAGGATTCACTAAAATGTGATTAATTAATGTTTAATTCTGTACGCGTTCAATAACGGTGAATATGCAATGATTGTATTGAAGGACCGCCTATCTCTGGGAATAAAGAGGCTTGGGGGGGGGGAGCACAGAATAACGTACATTTGAAGCCACTGGCCTTTTTCTTCATCGTATTGCGCATACTTATGTTTCTGTAGTTGCTTAAGGGTTGTGTCCAGAGGCTTGCTCAAAGAAAGTTGCCTCTACAACAAGAGATAACGTTCAAAAGTTTTCGCGAGTACTGCACTACACTATTTGTGGTGCACATATGATCTTGTATGTCGCCGTTTTACTTTGTCTTGATGTTATGCACACCCGGTCATGCTTAATTGTCAAGCCGCCTCCTTCTCTGAAGAAGATTTCAATTATGCCTTTGAGAAAAGTATAGCTCTTCGCAATAGCATTACGTGGATTTCGTTGCAGCTTTTCATGCAGCAAATTGGGTGCGATACTCTTCCCGGACAACACTTTCCATAACTCAATAGGTTCCACCTACGAGTTGCTTCATGTAAAACGATCCAGATATCGCTGCTGCGTGGCGTCGTCTTCAATAAATTCACGCTTTCAGAGTAATAGAAGGCAAAATCACGGTCGTGAAGTTGATCACAGTCAGTCGCGTATATTTCGAAGGCAAGCACAACAATATTCCAAACATTTAGTTTGAAACCTGCATGAAGTGCATCCCTGCAAGCTTCCGTCGAAGTACCTAACTCTAGAGCTACTTTTGTTGGTGAACTTTTCTTTTGCATCACATTTCCTGGCTTCAAGACGTGTACGTGAAGACCGGGAATAACTAAGTCGTGGAATCGCACCGTGAACAAACGTCCATGATTCCAGTGACGAATCAATATGTATTTGTGCTCGAGAATTAAAATATACATCGTTGCCCTCAACATGACGTTCACACACGTCGGACTTATCTGTGGGGCATTCTTTCGAAGCAGCATAAGTTTCTATATACAGAACTGTCTGCCGCAGTCGCGGTGCGAAAAATGTAGTGACCACCAGCATCTGGCCGCTGGAGCAGCCGTGGGCAGAACAAAACTGCACAGACGTTTTAACGCGTCAGCGTTAAGGAGCTCGTGTCGCAGAAAAGTTGGTGTCGTCGGCGTCGGTGTAGGCGTCAGCGACGTCGGCCGTGAGCGATAAATCCCAGAAGGCACTTCTTAAATAAAAAAAAACATCTTGCAAGATTGGCTGGTGGGAATCGAACCAGGGTCTCCGGAGTATGAGACGGAGACGCTACCACTCTGCCACGAGATTTTTTTTATTATTACCGGCTTGGCAAAAGAAGGTACAATGTGAGTATTACATGTCCATAAAAACAACTAGTCAATGCCGGATCAGTGTGGTGTGATAAGAATGGTGTAGGCTAGTCACTTTGTCCAAAGCACTTAGCCAATCAGGAGGGTCACTCTGTGCACAGAAAAATTCGCGTATATATAACACACTTTCAATGAAATATTCATGTGCTGGGGCCTGAACAATGCGCTCATGTCTAATATCCATACGCGTTCGCCACACACTGTGCATGCATAAAAGCATTAACAGATCGACAGGCACTCCCTGTGGTTCCGCGCATGGCAGGAAGCGTATTCCGAAAGCACTTAACGGCAATTCCTTTTTAAGACTACGTTTTAGAATATCCCACAAGAATACTGCGTCATGACAGTCCAAAAAGATATGCTCAATCGTCTCCGGTTTTTCGCATATAAAGCAATTCACAGACCAAGGTACAAAAATGCCTTTGCTTTGCAGCCACGGTTTCACTGGGAGAGTGCCTGTATGTAGTTGAAAAAAGAAAGAAAGAAGAAAAAGAAAGAAATAGAAGACCTTGAAGATGTAGGCTTGATATCGACGCATGAAGGCCAGGCAATGTACACTCACTTTCAGGGAGGCAGTCATGCTAGATTGGACCGTATATATGTTCCTGTCGAATGTTCGCTGTTATGTTCTGACTACCAGACGATCTATGTCTCTTTCAGTGATCACTGCCTCGTCATGGTTACAATCGGTACGAAGAGAATAGCTGCGAAATTTAATTGGGACCTGTGGAAGTTTAATGATAAATTACTGGAAGATGAAGAGTACGTGACTAAAGTCAAGGATTATATAGCGAACATGCTGCGAAGTAACTCCGGAAGTTTTATGCAAGTATGGGAGCAGTTCAAATGTGATATTAAAATAGCCGCTATTGATAGATCATGTGCACTCCGGCGAAAAGAAAAACAACGGGTTAAAGAGCTGCAGAGTGCCCTAGATTTTATGCTAAGTACGGAGTGCTACGAGCCGGGATTGTTCACAAGGGAAATTAAAGAGACTAAAACTATAAGCTCGAGGCAATAGACGAAGAAATGTACCACCGCGCAGTGATAAGCCCAAGTAACCACGGATATCCGGGCGACGTCCGACGGACGTCCTTTCTGGATATTCGGGATGTCCGTGGGATATCCATGAATGTCCGACGTACGTCCGAGGGACGTCCCTGGGAAATCCAAAGGTAATCGCTTTGGCATCCATAGTACGTCCGACGCGGACATCCAGCATGGACATTCAGGGGACGTTCAGGATATATATATATATATATATATATATATATATATATATATATATATATATATATATATATATATATATATATACATATATATATATATATATATATATATATATATATATATATATATATATATATGTGTGTGTGTGTGTGTGTGTGTGTGTGTGTGTGTGTGTGTGTGTGTGTGTGTGTACGTGTGTGTCTTCCCGGGGATATTCCAGATATACACATGCCTTGAAGCGACAATAGTGGCCGGGACACATTCAAGCACCGGACCATTATATATATTACATTGGTCTAAAGCTTGAATGCATTCTTGTTTTAAATAAACGAGAAATGAACTTACACCAACTTCCAAATACAATTAAACGTTTATTGTCACCTTATACATATACATAAAAAGACCAATAAGCAGATATATGCGTACTGTTCAAAGAACAAATAAATACACGGATAAAGAAGAAAACTTGCAATTTCAATAGCACAACACAAGGTAGAGAACAGCAGAACAAAAATACTTATTGCCCACCCTGCTTTGACATTTGAGTTTGCAGCATGGAATAAAAAGAAAGAGCAAAAATACATCAATTAGCATTATTAAGCAGCGAAAGCAACAGAAATGACATGAAGGAATTAATCTTGACTACATCACTTCACTAGCACTCTGCGACACGGGCACAAAAAATGACATTAACTGGCTAATGCCTTAAACTTTAATGTCATTCGCGGGGTGCCACACGGACATGCTTAATGGTATTGCAGCTTAAATGTTATTCGCGACGTAGTGCGTTCTCGTAAGTCAACTTGCCGTCAAATGCGTACTCTCGTTCCCAATGTCTCGACATTCTGACGTGGCTAAACGAACTATTAGTGAAGAACAATCAATATATTCTTCACTTTCTTTAAACAATAGCTTTCTCGTGGCGCAGTGCGTTCTTACAATTATTAAAACTCACTTGGCCATCGAATGCGTACTCTCGTTTACAATGTCCCCGCCGTGGCCGTAGTGACCATATTCTCACGATATTAAACAAACTTGTAGATAAAAACAACTAATATATTCTTCACTTTTTTAAAAGGAGCTTTTTATTTTCGTAGAGATCAGCAGGCGATCTTGCCGCTACTGACGGCTACAGCTCTGATCATGAGCGCATTAGCCAGGAGAAGCTCTTTGCCAGGAGAATCAAAGGGCGCCGATGAAGAGCCCGCGGTAGCTAAAGCAAATGTAGACTCCGGGGTCCTGCTTACCAGAAAACCCGCATTGACTTGTGCGTACACCTCTCCTAAGGGATCCTGTTCCGTTCTCACAGCGAAGTGGACCATCCGAAGCGTCACGTAGAGTATATCCATCAGGGAAGCAAGGCACATTGTCCGTAGTGCGCGTAGTGTCACAACCACCGTCCTGAACTTCCTATGTCGCCTCGGTGCAGCGACCAGCATCACAAGGCGTACAAATGTTTGCAGGGACAGCCCGACCGCACATGTTAATGGATGCGTGCGGGGTATACGCGCCACTGCACAGTTCTAGACTTGCGAATTCTCGAGCTGTTGACTGCTGGCTGCCGGTGCGAGATCCGAAGTCCTCGAATATCGTCTTTGTTTCCAGCGACGCTCTTTTTCGCGCGTGCGGCTTCTCCCGCAGTCTAGGCATCCTGGCACCTGTGAAGAAAACACATTTCAATACCCAAACGAATTAAAAAAGAAATCGATGTAGCTGTCATACCTTCGTAGCTGAGTAGGAGACTTCGGCAGGCACGGAAGGTGACAAACGCTGCTCCGTTGCCCTTAAAACGATCGCAGAATGAAAAATGGCGTGACGACGATGGCTAGAGCTTGGATTGGATTGGATGACTGCAGCGTTTTGCTTTGCCAAGGTTCTAACACTTCCACGTGCATCTACGCAAACATAAATAGGTTTTTAAAATATTCTATTATTACACAGTGAAATATTTACTTATTCTGGGAATATTCGGTATCTGATTTTCGAGTTTTTAGTTTCTGCTAAAGCTGTCGGCGCCAGAAAAACATAGCCTTTGAGATTACTGTCAATTCATGGCGGCTCTGACGCATTATAGCTTTCGTAATCGCTTTCAACGCATGCAGCCACCAAAAGCGTAGCCTTTGAGATTTGTTTTTGTTACCTGTAATGATATTATTGTATGCATAATTGAACACTGCAGACAACTTCCTGTTTTAAGAAACCAGCCAAAAACAGGCGCACACAGGAAACATACGAGAAGACAGGAAAGAGGCTGGAAGAGGCCTGTCTTGTGTATGTTTCCTGTGTCCGGCTTCTTTTTTTTTTTGCTGGTTTTTTCTTAATACAATGCACCAACTAGCCCAACAATGTGTTTTACTTCCTGTTTCAATGTTAAACCTGAACCTACATGTTCGGAGGTCAGGACCAAAACTCTATGATCAGGAACTTTTCATAATGAGGGGTAACTTGAGTGCTTGGCTCTAGGTCGAATAAGTGGCTTCAAATGGGCGCTTATATATTCTGCTAGTCATCCACAAGCATTTTTTTAAAGCAAACTACAAATTGTTTGTATGACCCACCGATAGAAAAAAAAATCGTATTTTAATACTGCGATGTTAAAGTGGGCAGAATTTATATCAAGTTGGAAATATATTTATTTTGCTTTGAAAAAAGAATGAACTGTGTCCGATAGAGAACAAAAAGAAACAAATATAATATGAACAAACTAAAATTTCCGGCAATATATTTATGCTAGTTTATATATAACTCACTAGTGTATATCCTGGGCATGCCTATTTATGGACAGCCAGCGGACGTTCAAAATGGGATGTCCCATGGACATCCCGGTGGGATGTCCTTCGGACATCCAAACAGGATATGGACTTTTCCTGTACGTCCCACGGACGTCCGTGTTGGATATCCAGATGGATGGACGTTGGGACTTATGGTGGACGTCCCACGGATATCCGTGGTTACTTGGGAGGGCGCGTAACGAGAAACTGTGGTCCGGAGAGACGCCTACCAAACGCGCGCTCAGTGATGAAAAAAGGCACGCTTTGTCGAAAAAGATAACGGAAATATGCTATCAAAACGAAATCACAAATCGAAGAGAAATAATCAAACAGGCATTCATCGAACATTACACAGATATTTTCAGCCTTAATACTCCGGACACTGACTACTTCAGAACAGAATTCCTGTCGCTGATGCCGAGATTAGAGGATGACCTTGTGCACGCTCTAGAAGCCAGTATTACGGCTGAGGAAATTGAATCAGCGATCCTGGAGCTTAGTTCACACAAGTGACCTGGGCCAGATGGACTCTGCCACGAGTTCGTTCCTTCAATACGGGAGAAAATCGCCTCTAGTGAATGCGGTGTTCCTTTAGAAACGTGCCGTAGAAAGGTGTACTGCAGTGTATATCGGTAATTATGACCATGTAACTTACAGAAGTCGCAGTTTCACGAGTAGCGAAGTACGTTTCCGCTAAATTTCTTCTGCGCTCTGCGCACACGCAGAGCCATCTTGCGGCGAACCCAGAAGACCCCCTCCTCGCAATGTACGGCGCTGCCCCGACACGTGGCGCGCCACTCGCCCCATGACCGCGTCTGCCTTCATGGCGCGTCAGGGCCCGGCTATCTCTGCCGATCGCGACGTTTGGCTGGCGTAGCGCGTTTGAGTAGGCGGTGCGAACGGGATACGATAACGCTATCGCGTTCCACTCTTGAAGGCGAAGCTTAAGCGTCCTCCAATTTTTTCTTCCTTTGATGAGACGCCGAAACGCGTCTGCGCGAAACTTTTCACCAGAAGAAACCGCCAAGCATCACACGACACAAAAACATGAATACAGTAGCGACAGACAAAGCTGCACCACCGAAAGGAAAACAGAAGCGGAACCAGAAGTGGTAGAAGGAAGGAGAGACGTGATCGCAGCGCCACTAGATCGCATGACGCTCACTTAAGCCACCTCCCGAGCGGAGCTGTGAAACTGAAGTATGTCTAAGACCGTTGCTCTGTACGAGCGGCGGGCGAGGAGCACATCGAGGCACCGTATCAGCCGCCGGAGAAGAATGCCTCTCTTACCTCGCCTCACCGGTCTATCTCGCGCACCACAGCAGAGGGCACGCATTCGGGCAACACCACTAGTGATCCGGGCCGCGTTCCTCCCTCGCGCGCGCGGGATTGAACCACGTTCGCCGGCTCGCCCTCGCACGCTTTCTCTCCTGATGTTTGGAAAAATCGGCCGCCGTATATCTAGATGACCGTAAGCGCAACATCAAAAAAATGTAGAATGGCGGCTTTGTTAAGGATAAAATAATGGAACATATTTTCACAACGCATAGATGGAGAAAATACAGCATAAATAGCGCGTCTACAGCAACTACAATATAACCCCATTACGACCATCGTCTTTGTCATCTCGCTAGCGCCTTCTCCGATGTAGTACGATGGCCTGTAACAATAATGTTGCCCACAAAATAGATTAATAAAGCCATCTCGTATGGTCGGGTAGTAGATTCATGTGGGAAGAAAAAGAAGGGACACCGACCAAAAAGTTGTTTTAGTAAGTATTACACGTATCGGTTTATGTGCAGAAGCCTGGTTGACTCGTTCACGTCAGGCAATTAGCCAGTGTATAATACTCAAGGTTTTATAACTAAGAGAAGGCTATCCTGTCGTCCGGTCCGCAATAATTAATTGTAGCAAAGATAAGCGAATCGAACTCAAAACAACAGTAGGCAGCTCTACCAGCTTACGTTAGGAGGGAAATAAAATGGTTATCACTTCCCGCATTCCATAAAAACAAGAAAGCAGACCAGGGGAGGTATTCTGTTGGGAAGAAAAAGAAGCGACGCCGACCAAAAAGTTGTTTTAGTAAGTATTACACGTATCGGTTTATGTGCAGAAGCCTGGTTGACTCGTTCACGTCAGGCAATTAGCCAGTGTATAATACTCAAGGTTTTATAACTAAGAGAAGGCTATCTTGTCGTCCGGTCCACAATAATTAATTGTAGCAAAGATAAGCGAATCGAACTCAAAACAACAGTAGGCAGCTCTACCAGCTTACGTTAGGAGGGAAATAAAATGGTTATCACTTCCCGCATTCCATAAAAACAAGAAAGCAGACCAGGGGAGGTATTCTGTAAGAGTCCACCTAGTGGACATGTCCATTTCGTCTGCTGTTGAGGTTCTGATTGGCTGGGCTGGGCTACGCGCCAGGAGCCGCGAGATGCCACAGTCAATCAGCAATCAGCACGAAAAGGACGTGTCCACTAGGTGGACTCGTACAGAATACCTCCCCTGTGTTCTCGAAACGTGCTTATGCTTCTCCGACACCCATTTTTTTCATACTGTTAGTGCGATTATAGTGCTGGGGTGCGATCGGAGACGGTTGTTCGGCGCGTTCGTTCGGTTACCGGCGCGCGCGATTGGCCTACTCCGCGCCGACGTCGCCAGCCGCGGGGCGCCGCCCCGTTTTTGGTGACGTCAAAATGACGACACGCTCCTGTCAATCATCCGCCCACTGAGCATTTCGTCCGAACGCGACGGGAGTTGAGAAGTTTGGAGCGATCATACGGCTTCGCATGGCGCGTCTGGTGGATTGGATTGGATCCAACAGGCGGCTTTTTCGGCTGCAGAATGGCACGTTTGCGAAACGAGTTTGAAGAAATGACAGAAAGTGAATTCCGGCGTCGTTTTTCTTTCTCGAAACAAATAATTCGTTGGTTGCACAGAGAAATCGACAACATCATCGGTGCCAGCGAGCCACTGGGATGTTGTCGCTGCCTCTTGAAAAGTGCGCCACTCTTCCCGTCGTTTTTTTTTCTCTTTTTCCTTCTCGCTGAGCGCGACACCACCTAGGGACGACGCAAAGAACCTAATAGTTATAAATTGCAGTAGTCACACGTACTACTATTTGAAAACGTGTTTGGGCTTGAGAAGAAAAATACATTTTTTTAGATAAAGATTTAATTCATTTGGAAGACGAGAAACATTTGGTTTTGTAGTATACTGCTTGCAAGCAGACGACAAACGACGGAAGTAAACTTCCGGGGAGGTCACCGCTTCCTGATTGGCTGCTCTCTCCGCCCCGCTGTCACAAATTTTGCATACTGCAACTTTGTGACGTTGCAGCAACTGAACAGAACGCGCAGCGAACAAAATATCTCCGATCGCGCCCCTGGTTCCAGTCCGATGGGAGCGTGGTTTTAGTGACATTGCAATAGCTTTAGTGACGTTGTAACGGGTGCAATATCGTTTAACGTCACCAGCAACCTAGAGTCTCGGGTAGCCGCGACTGAAGCCAGAGTCCTTCGTTGGGAGTCGAGATTCACATCCAGGGCCTTCCGTCTCCCTTAAGGGCGTGGCATCCAAACCCTATGACCGGCCATCCCTATCCGAAATCTCCAAACCGATCGCTGAACCCCCGCCACCTCAAAATGGCTCACACTCCTAACTACAATATCGCGCAGTGGAACTGCCGTGGGTTTCGCCGCAAACGGGGAAACCTTCGGCAGTTCGTTCGGGGCAAGGAGGCCCCGAATGTGATTGCCTTTGAGGAGGTGGGAGGCCACGCAAAATTGGCACGGTACAAGTCCTATAATGCTTGTGGGTCGGATTCCACCACCGCAATTCTAGTTCACAGAAATCTAACAGCCATTAAACATGATATTAGAGAAGTCGACCTAGACCGCGCTTTTATTGAACTCACCCCTAAACGTAAGGAAGATGGAATCATATTTATCCTTAATGTCTATGGTAGCCCAAAGTGCCGACGCCACAAGTTCGGAACTCAATTCAGGAAACCTCTCAGATTCTCCCAACAAAAGGCCATATTATTATTAGGTGACTCTAACGCTCCCCACACTGCATGGGGATACCGCACACAGGTAAGCAAAGGTCGTAATCTTTGGCTAGAAGTCCAACAACAGGCACTGACTCTCATCACAGACCCCTAGACACCCACCCATATCGGGAATAGTGTCAGTGTTGACTCCACTCCCGACCTAACTTTCATCAAAAATATAGGCAACCATGATTGGACTAATACCGCGGAAAGCCTCGGTAGCAATCATTATATCATGAGAACCCACATTCAGGCGGGTCCACCCCGCAGGAAACGCAAACGAGTCTCGTTCACAGAATGGGACCCCTTCCGCCAGATTCGGGAGACAACCGCTACCGAGCATATAAACGATGTCGAAGCCTGGATCGGGGATGTCAGAGATTGCGTGAAACGCGCTACGAGGGAAATCCCTGAAGACGTTGGTCTGGTCGACGTGGATAGTCGCCTCCTACACTTGTGGGAAGCCAAAAAGAGGATGCAAACCCGCTGGCAAAAGAATAAACAAAACCGTACACTCCGCTTGCGCATCGCGCAAATCAACATGGAAATCGAGTAATACGCTAACCAATTAACCAAACTCCAATGGGAGAACGTATGTGACAGCATGCAGGGACAACTTGGTCTAGCCAAAACGTGGAATCTCCTCCGATATCTTATGGACCCGGAAAAGAGTAAATCCGAGCAGAGGAAGTACCTCAATAAGATCACACACCACTACCAGGGCACGAACGACGAGCTCCTGACAGAGCTCAGAACCCGTTACATATATGCACAAATCACAAATCCCTCAGAAGCCATACGCCGGTCCGGATAATCTTAACCTAGATGCACCCATTCGAGAGGCTTCAGTACGAGCCGTCTTGCTGAAACTCCGAACTAAATCTGCACTAGGCCCCGATGGCATAACAAATAAAACCCTCCGAAATCTAGACGACGCAGCTATCACTGCCCTAACAGAGTACTTCAACTGCTGTTGGGAAACAGGTTCTATCCCCTCGCAATGGAAGCAAGCACAAATAATATTCATACCTAAACATGGTAAAACTGCAGCTCGTGAACTTACGCCCGGTCTCTCTGACCTCGAGCGTAGGAAAATTCATGGAGCACGTCATACTTAACCGGCTCCAGAATTTTGCGGGGGACAAAACCTATTCCCGAACTCCATAATTGTATTTCGTCCAAAACTTTCCACGCAAGACGTTATGCTTCAGCTTAAACATCAAGTTCTGGACCACATATCCAAGAATGGTACCCGGGCTGTCCTGGGCCTTGATCTTACAACGGCCTTTGACAACGTAGCGCATCATGCTATACTGGAGAATCTGCAGTACCTAGGTGCAGGCCAGGGGTACAGCTACGTCAAAGATTTCCTCAACCACCGCACAGCGGAACTAAGAATAGGAGAAATACGAATAGGAGAAAATAGGAGAAGTCACGGCACACCGCAGGTCTTGTCCACCTTCCTCTTTAATTTAGCAATGATCTGATTACCCGAACAACTTAATCAGATTACAGATCTCCACCACAGTCTGTATGCTGACGACATCACTCTGTGGGTGGTTAAAGGTAGCGATAGAGATACAGAAACCACGCTACAACAAACTGTAGACACGGTTGAAAAGTACGTGACCGACAAAAGCGTCGCCTGCTCCCCACAAAGATCTGAATTCTTCCTACTCAGAACCTCTACAAACGGCAAATCCGACACTGCACCACCCCCAGAAATTACTGTGCGAACCGGAGGAGGCGCGATCCCGGTGGTGACCACCATCCGTGTACTCGGCCTCTTCATGCAAGCTCACGGGCGCAACGGCAACACAATTCATAAACTAGAAGCATGCGTTCAACAGACGATGCGACTCATCTCAAGAATTGCCAACCGACACTCTGGCATGAAATAAGCCAACCTCATAAGGTTGGCCTTCGTGCTCAACCGCATCACCTACATCGCCCCGTACCTCTGCCTCAAAGCGGCTGAAAGAGAGAAAGTACAGGGGGTTATCCGGAGGGCCTCTAAACGGGCTCTTGGGCTACCTATAAGAACGTCCAACGCTAAATTGCTAGCCCTAGATGTGCACAACACCCTCGAGGAACTTGTGGAAGCGTACCTTATATCTTAATACGAGAGTGCCGCCGGGCGAAACATCCTCCAGAACCTGGGCATCAACTATGAGTCGATGCAAAGCACTGAAGTAGACATTCCTCACGATCAGAGGCGCCATCTCAAAATTAATCCACTCCCTAAAAACATGCACCCCGAATTCCACAAGGAAAGGTGGGCCGAGCGGTCCAAAGCGCTACATCAGAAATTCCACGCCTTCAAAAACAGCACTTTATGTCGACGCAGCAGAATACATAGCACGCAACTGTATGTCACTTGCAGTGGTGGACTCCTCAGGTCAAGTACGCGCTAGTGGTTCAATCCGCACCAGAAGCTCGGAAATAGCGGAAGAGGCGGCTGTCGCTCTGGTAATAGCCTCCACCCATTGTCATTACATTATTAGCGATTCCAGAGCAGCAGTACGCAATCTTGCGAAAGGTCTGGTCTCGGCTCCCGTAAAACACATACTAGACACCAACCAACACCCATGGCCAATCCAGATCATTCGGGCACCAGCACACTCTTCCCTACCCGGCAACGATGCCGCCCACACCGCCGCTCGAGGACTCGCCAACCGAGCACCCGGACGGCTGACGCTAGGATTAGAGAGGGATCGCATGGTCAGTTCCGAGGAAATAACTCAGCACTACAAGTTAGCCAGGGCGGTGTACCCGCCAGCACACAAATCGATTAACAAGCGACAAGAATTAGCTTAGAGATGACTTCAGACGAACACCTACCCCAACCCCGTAGCCTATCACTACTACTACCCGCACCAATACCCTAATACATGTAACCATTCCAAGAAAAAAGCGGATCTGTTCCATATTATGTGATCATGCCCAGCAGAAAATCACGCAAATCACGAAATAAGTAATACTGAGCAGTGGGAGGCCGTGTTGCTCAGCTCCGACCTTGACCTACAGGCCAAGGTCGACAAAAGAGCTGAAGAAGCCGCCCGGGCCCAGGGCTTCGTGGCTGCCTAACAACAAGGTCATCCGTCAATACCTTGTTTTCAAATAAAGTCTTTGCTCACTCACTCACATAAATGTTCATTTCAGCCAGACGACTATTTCATTTCATGTAACTGCAAAATATTAGTACGTGGCCAGTCAGTAGCGCCGTATACACTTTGAAGCAAGCGGCCCTCCCCTCACCATGGGACAAAATGTACCCGCCCTTACCCCCACCTCAAGACACACGCACACAACACGAACGCAACACACACATGCACACGCGCACAATACACATACACACAACATACACACAGTGCACACACAACTCCATGTTGGTGGTTGCTCTTTGTTTCAAAAATGTAGAAGCCTATCCAGAATATCGCACTCACAAGCTTCATTTTATTATTGCCAATATGCACTGAACTAGAGGATGTGTGAACCTCGGGTTAATTGAGGCGTCTGTGGTTTCCTTATTTAGGTACAGTTAAACATACAAAAGGTGACACATACAGAATGACGATTGTTTCATTTTAAAGGAGCCACAGTCAATGAAGACAAAGATCTCAGGTTGGTCTCCACCGGTTTAGCTACAAGTGTAATTACCACCCTACCACTATCTCTACCGTTGTGTTGCTTGTTTTTATGCGTGTCACCAATTCAGTACAATATTAACATACCATCTGTACAACTATGGTGGAATCATTTTTAAACCATGCAGACAGTTAGAGCGTGATATCAAAAACGAATATCCACATTCTCTCATGACTTCCTCTTTTATAACTTTCACAAACTAATCTTACTATTCACTTGATGGCACATGTTGAAATTGCGGAATTGAAGCCGATCAGTAGAAAAGTGATGCGACGACTTTATTTCTTCTTGGCCTCGATTTCGGAATCTGTAGATATGTTTCAACTATAAGACTTATGAAGTTATTCAGTCAATCGTTTCATTCGCAAACTGAACATTGCAATCTGACGCTCAAGTAAAGTCCACTTGTTCATGTAATTCATATCAACAGGCCGAATTATGCTATTTGGCAGCAGCAGCGGATGGACGTGAACTCGTCTCTCACGAACGCCGCTTCAATTTTTCAGCTACCCGCTGCTGTTTCGGCGCCTGTTGTCCTGGCACTCCTGGAGCTAGTCAAGATTCCTAATCATCGTGCCTCTGTCCCCACAGAAAGTATTCTGCCGCTCTGCACATGCCCAGACGCATCCACGCCAGGCGTGAAATTGACTGACCTACGACGTCACCAGGACCTCGGCGCCACCTTGGGCCATAAAAGCGCCGGCCTTAAAAAACGGCGCGTACAGAACGAAACTCTAAAATGGTGTTTTATAGTTTTCATGCAGTTAAGATAATACAAAACGGTTATTTTAGTTTTGACTTGATTTAGAGGCTCGAGATCAAGAACCGACAATTTTTTTTCTTTTAAGACGTTTATGTCGTAGAACATTCACAAAAAATTTATTTTGTGGAACACAATATTTCTGTATATTTTCTTTAAATTAACAGCTTTATTTACAGTGTGGTTTTGGCACGCAAAACCCTAAAATTTCATTTTTTTAAACTATCAGTTGGAATTCAGCGTTTGACTTTGTTCTTTCGTTCGTTCCGCCCTCCGTCCGCTGTTCCTAAATGTATTCTCCACTAGCCAAGCAACAAATGTTGCCCATTTAGATGCCGCAGCAATATCTGGTTCTTTAGCTGTGCAGTCAACAAAAGACAGCAACATGTATCGTGAGATTACTCACACAATCCTAATTATTGGTGTTTCGGGCCTTTTTGCTTGGTAAACAAGTCTTTCGTGTGCAGGCCGAAAAGATAAACCGCTTCGATCACCTCACGTACAACGTTTCTTTTTTCTTTATTTATATAATATTTACATCAAGACCTGATGACACGTCGTCCAATCGTTGATTTCAGCAAATAAAAACCTGATTGTTCTAAAACAATTTCAAGCTTTGCGCTTCGTCATCTCTATGGCACCAATGACTCATTGAGACGTCAAACACCTTTACTCAACGACAAGTTCTTCAAAACGTAGTGCATACAAGTGTTGCATCGCGTGCGTCAAAGTTGCAGCCCATCTCATGTTTTTCGACCTAAATGTCCTGTCTGCTTTTCCGGAGGTACATGCATGGTACTGGCTTTGTGTACACGTGTTAGACATTTTCGCAAATTCGTGGCCTTGTAGTGTGCGGGCTTTTAGGATAGATTCATCCTGTTATACTCACAAATTGATTAGTGTAATAGCATGTGGGAGCTGGCTCCTGGACTAAATCCGTTACAGATCCTGAAGCTGTGAGTCATGCGCGTTTGGTTTGTTTTCTGGGCCACTCTGGGCCATCAAACTGTAAGAAATTCTTTTCCTCATTTTTTATCACCTTGTATGCTTTTAAAGAATTGTTTCTTAACAGTCTATAGGTCTGCGAGCAGTCAGCAGCATATCCTGATATACTTGCAACGGAAATATTTGAAAATAACCAGAAACTTAAGTGAATGATCCGTCCTTTGTGATAGCGGTAATTTCGCGTTACCTTTAGTTACAAGCACGGCCAGCACGCCTAGATGCAACAATTATCTAGAGTATGTCATAAGGCAACCGCATAAGCGATGACAAGAACTGCTTTTCCTGGCGTCAAAATTCCTTCCACTTTATAGGCGTTCTCCTTAGCAAGCTTCCCTTTCACATCGAGTCATTCGCATCGTCATTCACATCGTTCCATGACAGCCGCAACCATCCCGTCCTCATGTTTACTGAGTTCCGATAAGTTGTTCGCACCGTCATGCACTTGGATAGCCGTGACAGCAAGATCCTTGAAACACTCTTAACGCAAGCACTACAGTAGAGACCGAAAATTCCGCCATAACGACAAATGAACGGCTGCCAAGATGGCTGCTCATGAAGGACAGTGCCAGAGCTTTTCATCATTAGTACTTGAATATTTGTCCCTCTCTTCAACATTATGGCGCACCAATTCGCACAGGCATGAGCAACATAAATTTATACATCCTTTTGTGCTGTGTGAATTCTGGACATAGAGCTATTACTTGAAAAGATTCATATAGTTCAAAGCACAATCGGTCTCGCGGTACACCTTGAATAAAAGAAGACACATCAGCGCGTAGAAACTGCATTTTGTAGCATTTTGTCACCGACAAAGAGCCTTCTGGTGACATGAATACTGCAAACGTGAATTGACAGGAAGCTCGCACCTTCAGTACCTATTACGTCATTCATTTATTTGGGGAAAGATTCGCTGACAGTCTTGCTTGTATACTAGTCTTCGCTTGCCCTTCAGTTTCGGCATGGAGTGTCCGAACCTTTCTACGCAAGTTTTATCTGGCTTGTCTACAGTAGAATTCCTCACTCGTATTTCGAGCCACATATCTGCAAGTAGAAATGAGGCAGCAGGAGTTTTGTTAGTAATGTGTTGCAGAAATCACCTACACTCTTGATGACGCAAAAAAGGCAACGGCGTTTTCACTCAAGAACAGTTATCTGGTATTTAACACATATAGCATTAGAGAGAGAAGAAAAGGATGTATGTCAAGGCTGGCAGGTTAACCAGAGGTCGTTCAGGTTTGTTTCTCTGCGTGGTGTCAAAAGAGTAACGGGATAATCAGAGAGAAAAGCGGAGTTCTGCGTGGAGTTCATTTGAAAGTACCGAGCTAGCAATGTTTGCTTTTATTCTGAAAGACTGCCCAGTCTATTCATCGCTGCGCACAGTATTTGCTTTTGTGCATGGTAACATGGGCGACGCAAGGGAGGTATGTGCATGTTTCGACACATCTTCACACGTCGTCGCATGTAGGGCTGTACTCTATTCCAATCAAAGCATAGCAGTTACTAAATGCGACTCCGAGCCACAAAGAGTATATAACATGACCTGCTCGCGTCTTAGTAATCCAGGCGATAGGCAGTTGCAGGTCAAGGAACAACGAACGTGGGCGCTGTTTTCTTTCGTTTACTGCGCTTTCCTTCTTTGGTGTACACTGGAAGACGATGGTGTACACTCGTGCAGCATCGTTTGCGGTGTACGAAACTGTTTCCTAAAAACCTTGCGACAGCATATTGCCCCGCGAAGACGAGAAAAAACGCAATGATTATAAAATGGCGCATTTGAATCCTTGAACTAAAACCAATGTCGAGATAGTACCTGCACGTTTCATGCGTAATAAAGGTCATCCAGCTTTTATTTACTTCAGAATAAATAAGGACGTGCAGCAGCTGTAATAAACGTAACAGGGTCTTGTACTCTACGTCATACTGCTGTTAAAAAACTTGACATCAAACAAAATTTACTGCCAGCAGCGAACGAGTTTTATTTTTATCTGTTCCTTGATGCCCTCTCCATCTTAAACCGCTGCCACCGTCACATCAATCGAAAAAAAAAATATAGAAAGAGAGAGAGAGAGACAAAGAGGAGGAAAGGCAGGGAGGTTAGCCAGTGTAAGTACTGGCTGGCTACCCTGTGCTGGGGAAAGGGGTAAAGGGAATAAAAGGAGAAAGAAGAAGCAGAGGAGAAAAAAAAATGAAGGAAATTCACGCAGTACCGCGATACTACGCGATACAACACTCAAAGGCGATCGCACAATTCGCAAGTCCTTAGATACTTCAGCAAAGCCCTTAAGGCCTTGAGTGCCGAAGTCCGTCTGGACCAGTGTCCTAGAGCCTTCTCCTCTGTAAAGGGGCGATTGTCCAGTTTTTCGAGCGCGGTTACGAGCACTGTTCTTGGCACTTTGTAGCTGGGACAGTCACAAAGGAGGTGCTGAATCGTCTCCTCGCAGTCGCAGGTGCCGCAAGTAGGGCTGTCGGCCATTCCAATGCGGAATGAATAGGAGTTCGTGAAAGCCACGCCGAGCCACAGGCGGCACAGAAGTGTTGCTTCCGCTCGTGGTAACCCTGGTGGTAGGCGGAGTTGCAGACATGGATCCAATCTGTGGAGACGTTCGTTCGTGAACTCACTGGTGTTCCACAGATTCTGCGTAAGCTCGCGGGCGAGGGAGCGAAGACTTGTGGCTGCGTTTGTTCGTGACAGTGGTAGTGGTACAACGCGGGCACCGTCGTGGGCCGATCGGGCGGCATCATCCGCATGATGATTGCCCGCAATTCCGCAATGACCCGGTATCCACTGGTAGATGACGTTGTGCCCTTTGTTGATTGCTTGATGGTGGAGTAGTCGGATGTCTGCCACTAGTTGCATATTTGGTCCGTGGTTGAAAGGGGACATCAGACACTGGAGAGCTGCCTTCGAGTCACATAAGAGGGACCATGACTGTGACGATTTGTGACAAATAAACTCTAAAGCAGCACGGATAGCTGCGAGTTCTGCAGCCGTCGATGATGTTACGTGAGACGTCTTGAACTTGAGGGTGACAGACTCTGCGGGAATAACCACTGCTCCAGCTGAGCTATTAGAGCAGACAGAACCATCCGTGTAAACGTGGATGCGTTCTTTGTGTTTGTCATGAAGGAATGAATGCACGGTTTGTTTGAGGGCAAAAGATGACATCTCCGTTTTCTTTTTGATACCGGGAATATCAAGAAGAGCCTGGAGTGGATGAAGGCACCACAGCGGTAGAGATGGTCGTGCTGCAGGCGTGAAGTTTGATGGTAAAGTTCCGTGGTTGGCGGCAATAATCCTGCTAAACGCTGAACGAGGTCGAGTGGCAGGAAGGGAGGCGAGATGATGCGATGGAAGTCGCGCGAAGTGTCTGATATGCATCCTTAAAGCGTCGACTTGAAGATACGTATCGATGGGGTGGTCGTGCGCGATGGCTATTGTTGCTGCCGTGGATGCACATCTGGGAAGTCCAAGGCAAATTCGCAGAGCTTGAGCTTGTACAGACTGGAGGGCACGGAGGTTGGTCTTACTGGTCCCACCCAGTACAGGTAAGCTATAGCGCAGGAAACCCAGGAACAGTGCATTATAGAGTTGGAGCATCGCACTCACAGACGCACCCCACGACTTTCCTGCAAGAAATCTGAGCACGTGAGTCATCATGAGTAATTTCCTTTTTAGGTACGCGACATGAGGACTCCAGGAGAGGTCTCGATCTATTATCACTCCTAGAAAGCGGTGCGTCTTCTCGTAGGCAATCGGATGTCCATTAATTTTGACAACGTACGGTTTCATTGCTTTGCGCGTGAAAGCGACCATAGAGCACTTCTCGGAGGACACCTCCAGGCCTCGCGCTCGAAGATAGCCTGATGTTAGTGTGGCCGCTTTTTGAAGTCTGGCGCGCACCTGGGGACGCGTCGCTCCTGATGACCAAATGCATATATCGTCTGCATAGATCGACACATGGACGGACTGCGGAAGGATGTGAACCAGGTCGATGAGCACGAGGTTAAATAGAGTGGGGCTCAAGACTCCACCTTGTGGTACGCCACGGCAGGTGTTGTGTTGTGATGACGCACCATCCTCTGTTTGCACAAAGAAAGACCTGTCCTTCAAGAAGCTGAGTATCCACCGAAAAACAAGGCCGCCTAGGCCGACATTGCCCAGAGCGTCTAGGATGGCTCGATGGGTTACGTTATCATAAGCGCCTTTAACATCCAGGAACATTGCCGCTGGCAGCCTCCTTAGGCTTTTTTCGTGCTGAACAGACGTGACAAGGTCGATGACGTTGTCTATAGAAGAGCGTCCGCGTCGAAAGCCTGCCATAGCGTCAGGGTATAACCGGTAGTGTTCTAGATACCACTCTAGCCGCGTCAGCACCATCCTCTCCATCACCTTTCCGAGACAACTAGCCAGAGCAATGGGACGATAAGACGCCACGTCTAGGGGTGATTTACCTGGTTTGAGCAGAGGCACAAGGCGGCTGGACTTCCATGCAGCAGGAACCACTCCTTCACGCCATGAATTATTGTACACGCCTAGAAGAGCATGCTGGGCTGTTTGACCGAGGTGTCCGAGAGCTGCGTATGTCACCCCGTCAGGCCCAGGCGATGAGGAACGTCTGCACGCTGCCAACGCCGCTCGCAATTCCTCGATGGAAAACGGATTGTCCATACGTGAATCCCGCGAGATCGGAACATCACGGGGATCACGTGTAACAAACGATGGCGGCAGACCAGCAACCTTGACACAGAAGTCGTCCGCTACGTCGATCTCTCTGCGACCTTGGTAGAGAGCCAGACATTTGAAGGGGTGGCGTTGTTGCGGTGACGTTCGAAGACCACGCACCGTTCTCCAGATATGTGACAGGGGTTTATGCGGATCAAGGGAATCGCAGAAGGTTTTCCATATGAGAGACTGCAGGGAGTTGATCCGACGCTGGATCTTCTTCTGTATTCGTCTCGCCTCCCTTAGGTCGTAGATGGACTTGGTGCGTCTGTACCTTCGTTCCGCGCGACGGCGGATTGCTCGAAGCCGCTCCAATTCTGCTTCGAAATGAGAAAACTTAGGAATAGGCCTAAAAGCTCTTGTGGCTTCTTGAGCAGCGGCGTTAATTAGCTTTTCGATGTTGCCAGGTAGACAGTCCCGGATCTCTTGGCAATTCTTCTCCATGAGCAGCGTGTATTGAGGCCAGTCAATGTGACGAAGAACTGTGGTCGATTGTGTCTTGCGTATGTCGTCAATTTTAACATATGTTGGGACGTGGTCACTACCATGCGTTTCGTTGTCCGTGAACCATTTCACACTGGCACTGAGGCATCTTGAAACAAAAGTCAAGTCCAGGCAGCTGCTGTATGTCAATCCCCGCAGAAAAGTAGGACTGCCATCATTTAGGCAGCAGAGCTCATGGTCCGACGCGAACGATAGTAGGCGTCTTCCTCGGCAATCCATCTTTAAGCTTCCCCATAGCGGATGATGCGCATTGAAGTCACCGGTAATAATCCATGGTCCAGCTGTCGCTGTTAAAATTGCACTTAGTCTCGCGTTGTCAAATCGACTCGAAGGTGAAATGTAGGCACCTACGAGCGTGAGTACGACGTTCTTGCATTTTATCGTCAAACATACGTACTGATTGTCGTCATCAGGTGCGACTGGGTGTGAAACATACGTCAAATCGCATCTGATATAAACGATGACTTTGCTGCGTTCGCTACAGGTAGCAGACATGAAAGCTTCATATCCTGATAGGCGGATGGCGTTGTCAATGTTTGGTTCACAAATGACGATTATTGGAAATTTGTACTTAAAAACAAACGGACGAAAGTCCGAGATGCGGGATTTAATGCCTCTGACATTCCATTGGAAGAGAGACGCTTCCTTGACCTCCTTAATTAACGAGTGTAGAGGAGCAGCCATGGTGCTTCTCAAGACCGTACAGTACTGGATTCAGGGCGTCCAGTATTTGAAGTGCGCCTCGAGCCGCCGGAGTGTGTATGGCGGTCAGTAGTACTCGTAGCGTGTTCATGAGGGCCCTTATCATGGTGACAACTTGTTTGTCGTCGTCTAGGGTGCTGCCTGAAGGTGAAGCATGATTCGGTGAGCGTGCTACATCTTGTCGCTCCGCTGGTGGATCTAGCCGTGGCAATGGCGGCCACTCCTCGCTTGAGGCAATGATATTGGAGCCTTTCTGCTGAGAAATCTCATTGCTGCTATTGCTAGTTGTATGCGGAAGTTTCTGGACTGTCAGTGGACGCGGTGCATCCTTAGCAATAGCAGTGGGTTTCCTAGATCTCCGGCGTCATGAACGTCGATGTCGCACCTTAGCGGCAGCCTCCCTGTGCGAGGAACCATCCCTGACCATTTGCCTCAAGACTTTCGCTTCATTTTTCACGTGTGGGCAATTCTTTGAAGTTGCATCGTGAGAGCCCTGACAATTGGCGCACTTTTGGTGTTCTGTACGACAGGCGTCGGAGCTGTGCGACCCAGAGCAACGTGAGCACACGGTAGCATTTGTGCAAACCGCACTAACGTGCCCCATCCTTTGACACTTCCTGCACTGAAGCGGCTTTGGCACAAAAGGTCGTACTATGTGTCTGAAGTGACCGACCTTGACGTGTGACGGTAGGCTGTCTCCTTTAAAGGTTAACTTCACACACTGCGAGCTCCCCAGGCGACGGGCTTGCAATATGGCAATTCCCTCTGTCGCCGGCTTGATGAGTATGTGCAGGTCAGCATCGCTTATCGAATTATCTACGTCATATACAACGCCGGCCGTAGAGTCGTGATCGTCTTGTTTATAGCAGCGTACGTTGATGCTATCCAGGACCTTAACATTGCTCAGAATGTCTAGCGCGCTGCGGTTTGCGACATCTATAGCAAGGATGTTCTTTCGGGCGTTGATCCTTACATCTTTGATCTGACCCGGAACAAGTGCCTCGAGCGACACAGATGTGGCTTGGCGGTTGATCCGGTTTAGATTGTCGCTAGCAGCCACAGGCACAAATAAAATTGTGAGGTCTGATGGCTTTCGCGTAGGGATCACAGTTGCCTTACTTGTGGACGGAGATGTCCTGACGAGCCGTCTCTTTGCTTTGTTCTTCACTACGGGCACGAAGTCACTATCATCCGAGGTTTCATCACTGGTTGTTGAGTAGATCACAGTGTCCTCGCTGTCGGTGTCACTCGGGTGACTAGACCGCTTTCTCGGAGCGGCCGCTGTTGACGTAGAAGGACCAGGGGCCCCTCCGGGTGACTCCACGTCCATCGCCGTAGTTAAGGGAGGGGCGTCTCCCACAAGGTAGCTTCAAATTCACAGAGACAAAAAAGCAGCGTTCCACACAGTGGACACTTCGTGCTTGCTTCTATACAGAAACTGGTTCTCTCTATTTACTCGCACTACCCCATGCATACTACTTCGACACTGTATTTATTTTTTCTTTTGCGCCGTGTTTAGAATAAGGAGGGCGTATGTGCACGCGTGCGCACGTAGTGGTTACAAAGAGATAGCCGCGTTGTGTTCAAGGTGAAGTCTTCATTGCATCGGAAGGCATTCTTCCTTCTTCTCTCATGCCTCATACTTTATATATAGCTTGTAAATACGGGCTGTATGCGCTTTCTCCTTGCGTATTCGTTCCAGTGCAGCTGTACACGCTGCCAGCCGCTGCAGCTCGCGCGCACTTGACTTTCGTGGCGCAGCTGTGTGATTTCACAACTGCGGGACACCTGCGAGTCTGCCACGCTCATGACCGTGTATGACGGTCCTGTTCCTTTGGCTGTGCATTTCCCACTGTGCCTACAGCTATTTACGCTCTCATGTCTTTTTGCAGCGCTTTAGAAAAACCGCGCTAGCTTCCTGGCATGTCAACGCCTGTCTTCCCATAGCATCAGAACCGTGATAACAGCTTTGGGCTATAAATTTTAAGGCATTTGCGTACATATACTGCCGGCAATAGGTAAGCTAGTGTGGCAGTAAGCTACGTGACATCTCCAGTGCTAATAGCAACTAATCTCAGCAAGAGGGCTACAAATATTGTCCATTCTTTTCTGCAAGGCATTGTGCTGTGGTGGTGCTCCTTGGAAGCATTACACGGGCAAGGACTAATGCTTGCGAACAAAAGAAATTATCAATTCCCTTTTCGCTTCCACCATGAAGTGCAACTTCGCAAATGCTTCTAACCTTCGAGCCCATGGGCTCACCATCATTCACAGATGCACTCCGTACGCTGTGGGTGCGAGAAAAAGATCACGGCGGTGAGCCGAGAACGAGGATGGTTTGATGGTGCTCACTACAGGCCGCAACAGGTGAACAAACAACTTGCCGCAGGTGGGGACCAAACCCACAACCTTCGCATTTCGCGTTGTTTTTTCATCCACTTTCATTTGCAATTATTTATCATTTCTTTATTTCATTTATTGAGCACAAGTAATTTCCCCTATGGTATCCTTAGTGTCAGTGCTTGTTGGCTTCTAATGATATCAATAATAAAAAAAATCGGGCCCCTCAGTTAATCTCCTCTTTTCTCGCTTATTACATAACGAGGGTCTCGAATCCGGTAACATCGACGCCTTCATGTAGCATGTGTGGGTTTATTGACCAGTCGCCTTCACCCCCCCCCCCCCAAAAAAAAAATCACTTTCTCATGACGCCTGCTGCAGAAAGGACGCTCCACGTCCGCCGCCAAGGTCTGTGAGCGGTGGCGCTGGCTAACACTCCCAGGGTTCTACTAGGAAACACAAACACCCAAGAAAGTCGACGGGGAAACGGCACCGTGGTAGCTAAATTGGCAGAGCATCGCACGCGAAATGCAAAGGTTGTGGGTTCGGTCCCCACCTGCGGCAAATAGTCTTTTCATCCACTTTCATTTCCAATAATTTATCTTTTCTTTATTACATTTATTATATAGGCACGAGTAATTTCCCCTATGTTATCCTTGGTGTCAGTGCTTGTTGGCTTCTTATAATATCACTAATATGAAAAATCGGGCCCCTCGGTTAATGCGCTCCCTTCACGTGTAATATACTTGCATTATACGCAGAGTAAACTCTTTTGTTTGTTTTCTTTCTTTTCGCTATCCCTATATCTCGCCTCCAATTATATGCAAGTCCGTATTATATTCTGGTTTTAATGGTATGAACCGGAGCATTAGATACTTAATGGTCTCGTTCCCAGCCCTTTCAAGCTCCAAGCAAATATTGCTACAGGACGCTGACCTTGGCAGCACACTAATCGACTAACAACCGACAACAAAAATGAACCCAAAGTATGTCACTTGCCGACTACTCGGGGAGAGGACAGAGATCGGACAAATGCGTAAAAAAAGCATCAAAGTACAAAACTAAAGGGAAAGTGGACAGCGTAAGAAACATTGCCAATGGAACAATAAGCATTTCTTCTTTATACTGCCGACGGTTTGATGGCTACTGTTAAAGCAAGTATTCTCTTGAAAGTTCACCAACGTTAGTATAGAAACTATCTGCTGTTGCGCACAAATTCTGAATGTTTGTTATCCTTCCAAGAGAACTTTCGCAAGTGTATAAGCACCAAATGCCCTTCGTTCTACCACCAAAATTAGAAAAAAAACCCCTACAATTTAACGCTCACAGGGCAATGCAGAATGCGCTGCAGGTCCACTCATTTTTATATTAGTGGTTGTAAGCAAGTCATTTCAAGCATATTTCTATTTCACACACAAGCAGAAGTATCACGCAGCTCAGTCGGTTCAGCGTGAAGCTTGTGAATCAGGTGACATCTATTTCTTCGAGCAGGGATATCTTACTATAGCTGAAGTCTGGGCTGGTGCTTTATCAGTGCTGGAACACAGTGCGTCCTCGACAGCCTTGTGGTATCTTTTATCACTGTTGCACAAACATGTGCTTAATGTTGTTGTGGACTGTCAGTTGAGATTATGATAATAATAATACTAATAATCATGTTCGTGGTTAAAAAAATGGCCCCCAATCATGATGGGAGAAGGGCCAGCAATTGGGTAGTTGCGCGCGCGGATAACCGTAAGAAAGAATGAAAGACTGGTAATCTAAAATTGCTTTACCTGCTAATTTTAATCCATTTTTCAAGAGAACACCAGCGAATGACACCTATCAAAACTCATCGTTAGCCTGTGTATGTGCCCGCTCGGACGAAGGCGTCGGCCTGCGATCTGGAATTACCTGTGCCTTATGCCTTTAGACTCAGTCCTAGGTCTGCAAATTTACATATTTTCTTACCACCCCTAATTGCGATGCCGCCACTGTGCTCTCCTTCTTTGATTAGTATAGCAAACCACCGTTTATCTTGTCAGTGCATCAAAGGATAGGCTGAACTACAGTTCTTTATCTGAACCAGAATATAATATGTCTGTGTTCACACTCTAGTCTATGCTATTATACTGACACTCTATACTATTACAAACAATCATAATTTACTTATTTATCTAAAGTACCTCGACACCCCATATATGAGATTTTTCATATGGAGTGGGCAAGAAAAGTCGCAATGTTGCCAGGAAGGTGAAACATTCATAGTGGTATCAAAGTATTAGACGCGAAATAAGGTTCGTAATTTATAGGCTGTATAGATTGCCGTAAACGTTCGCTTCCCAATAAAATTAACAACCATAGTGTCAGGCGTGCACCGGCAAACATGACCTAACCTTATTCGATGACCGCAAACACTCGCTGTTACAACAGTGGCTTGACGAAGAGAGCAAAGAGAAATTAGGAAACGCTTCTGCTGGCTCGCTACTCCGTGGGTGTCAGAAATTTCAGATTACGCTACTCCCAGCACTAGGCGGTCGAAGACGAGCCGAGATGCGCCACCGGCCATCTCAGCTCGCCTAGCCTCTGCACGCTGGCATGCGGGCGGTGTGCGCGCTCAACCACGTAGACAGCCAGGTAGCTCCGCTGCGTTGCTATATACGATTGGATGCGCACTCGCCTGCCCCTCTTCCCTCCGCAGTGCGTGCTTCGTCACATTATCGCGCGTCACATTTCTCCCTCCGGGGCCTGCCTTGCTCGCGCTTTGTCACGTGACCTCCAACAATGGGCACGCGAGAAGACGGTGTCAATCAAGCCACGTACCATCCGTCTCAGTTGACACTCGCACGGATTTCCTCAAACCCACCGGATGCGGTGCGCGGGGGAGTAATAGTATCTGATCGTACTTGCACTCTATGCGGAACCTCACAGCGACGCCGATGGCGACAAAGAACATTCGCCTGGAGCGTCCCTATAATGGATATCGCAATAAAGTGGCTTCATCTTGCAGAGAACAAAAGTTCAATGAGACGCATAATACATATTAGTAGAAACATCGGCTGGAAATCAGGCTACATTTTTATGAAGTCACAGAGTGTGAAGAATTGGCACGGCATATTAGTATAAAAGTTTCTCGGGGGTAAAATTAAAATAAAAATTAATCGATGCGTAACAAGGAGCAGCAAACATGGCATATGGTCGCACAGCTTAAGTACACCGTAGTCATATACAAGATATTGAAAATAAAGGAATAGAGTCATTTCAGTACGCATCACACAAATATGGACGCAGAAACTCCGTTGTCTTGCACACAGACATAAATGAAGTATAGCAAATCATCTTATAGAGCATGTTATTTTTTAGCTGCACCAATTTTTTTAAAGATTGCCTATGGCAGATAACACAATTGTAAACCTTGATCTAAATTACTGGATGAGGTGGCCATTAAACCTACGAGAAATCAAAGTGTTCCATTGAATATTTAACGTAGATAAGCCAACTACATTTTTAAATAATTGTATTGCGCCACATATTTATATCTATGAATTGTAGCCGCTGAGTTCGCACGGCGTATCCACTTGGAACGAATTCTCCGGACAGCTCAAGTTCTGAGTTATTAATTGTCAAAGTGCCGTCGAAATGCATTGATGTTCCAGTTACTTTCGTGCTTATATGCCCAAAACAGCGGTTTCTATAAAAAAGTAATTGGAACGCCTATGCGCTTCGTCGTACCTTCTAAAAATTATTATTTCGGAACGAGTACTTTCCAGAGAATTCATTCCAAGTGGATGCGCCCTGCAAACTCAGCCGCTGTAATTCGTACATTGAATTTAGTGGCGTAAAGTTAGTAAATAAGAGTTAATTCGTGTAATTGTTATAATAATGCAAATGAACATTTTGATTTCTTGTAGATGTAATGGCCGCCTCATTGAGTAATTTCGATCAAGCATTACATTTGTGCTATCTGCCATATGCAATCTTTAAAAGTTTTTGTGAAGCTAAAGAAAAAGCACACTGTACAGGGAAACAAGATATATATTACGACGTTCACTGTTACCGATTTGTTGCACCAGAAAGCAAGAAAAAATACTGGACTACTAAGTCACATTGCTACTTCTAGAAAATCTTAGTACACAAAATCCCACTGTTGACCCCAGTTCCATAGCCACTACAGTGGGAAGGAAGTGCAATGTGAAGTGCTTACGGGTAATATAAGAATGCTTGCATTATGTTTCTTGTGGTTATTCAGTGTGACAATCGCAACAAGCGCTAGGCTTGGTTTTTCATAGTCGAAAATACCGTCTGCTCAGGTAAATTATTTGTCATGAAAGAACGTGGTCACTGACCATCATCATCATCATCATAATCATCATCATCATCATCATCATCATCAGCCTGGTTACGCCCACTGCAGGGCAAAGGCCTCTCCCATATTTCTCCAACAACCCCGGTCATGTACTAATTGTGGCCACGCCGTCCCTGCAAACATCTTAATCTCATCCGCCCACCTAACTTTCTGCCGCCCCCTGCTACGCTTCCCTTCCCTTGGGATCCAGTCCGTAACCCTTAATGACCATCGGTTATCTTCCCTCCTCATTACATGTCCCGCCCATGCCCATTTCTTTTTCTTGATTTCAACTAAGATGTCATTAACTCGCGTTTGTTCCCTCACCCAATCTGCTCTTTTCTTATCCCTTAACGTTACACCTATCATTCTTCTTTCCATAGCTCGTTGCGTCGTCCTCAATTTGAGTAGAACTCTTTTCGTAAGCCTCCAGATTTCTGCCCCATAGGTGAGTACTGGTAAGACACAGCTATTATATACTTTTCTCTTGAGGGATAATGGCAACCTGACTGTGTGGTCACTGACCACACAGTCAAAACAAAATGACGTTTCAAGAACCGTACGGATCCTTTGTTCCCAAAATGTTTTGAGGTTATCGTTCAGATTGTATTTGAGGTTGACGATTTGCTTGAAAAAATGACAACATATTAGCGAGATAAGTATTACTGCTCAGACAAATAAACAGATTTCTTCGCGTGCGCACGAGTGTTGTCTAAACGGTTTAGCGCATTGGTTTCAATATCCAATCTGTATTTGTAAATCACTTATCAGTTTTCATAGAGAGTTTAACTCAAATCCTCTTTCACTTTAAAAATATTTCCTAAACACACTTCTCTATAAACTCTACATCCCCCATTTGCTCGCAGCCCTACAGCGGTATCGTGGCATTTTCCTAAGTGTGTAATTGCTGGTAAAGACCGCACGGTTATACGTACAAGCTTCGTTCAGGGCTACCAAAAAAAAAAAACGCCACAGCTGCTGTCCGCCGCTTGATACAAACGGTGATCATACCCAAACTCCGGTTGACCTGCAAGCAGAACAAAACCAGGAGCCACTTTTGTGAACCACTAAATGCGCTACGTGCTGCGATAGCATTGTCCTGCTTTTATGTTATTCACCGATTGTCCAACTCCTTTATACCGTAAGTATGTATTACTCTGCAGCTGAATGAAACAAATTGGTTGAATTTGTATTACTTTATTCGACGTGTAACAAAAACGCTTTCAAGACGGGCGTAAGAAATTTAGAAATGCTTTGAACCATGCTAAGTAACCGCAGAGGTGTGAACCTGACAAGTGCTGCTGGAACAAAGAAAATAATAACCTAGGTGGGTGCAAGAAGTACCATATGGTTTGTTATCGTCACCCACCCCCTGTCCACGTGACTGTAAGTTCGTTTTGTACATAGCAGGCAACGCTACAAAGGCTGGTGAGATTTCTCTCGCCGCTCAGGCACGAAGACCTGCGGGGCAACGAAGAGGTGGACTGCGCAGCTCCAGGTCGCACTAGCCGAGCGGCAGACCACACCATTCTTCAGCCCCCGACAGACCGACGAGAGACCCACGAGTAATTAACGACAAGTCAACAAATACTACAGGACCCACGTCTCGGAAGAACACAATACGCTCCCCCACACAAAGCTCTCAATAAACTCCAGGCAAGGGACTGACGCCGCCTGCAAACTAGCACATACCGACACTTGTCTCGTCTACACGCAATCTCCCCAGATAGTTATACGTCCCGGACATGTCCCTGGTGCAGCAACCACACAGCGACACTCGCGCACCTAACACACGAATGCACCGACCGTCCGGCCGACGCAATTTCGCCACGAGTCGCAGCACACACACTCACTACGTGGTCTTGGGAGGCGAGACTCTCCGAACTGGACCTGGGAAGCCAACTGGCGACCCTCGACCAGGCCCGGCGAGCCGCGATCGCCAGTGGAGCCCTGTCAGAGGGAACCACCCAGGAATAAACCGCGCAACGGTTCCTGCAATAATAAAGTTCCTCCTCCTCCTCTCGCCGCTCACTCTCCCGACCGAAAAATAGTGCATTACACAACGAAATACACACATAGCTATGCGTCAAATAATTAGCTGCAACCTTAGGTCTCGTATTTTTCCGTCGAAAACAAGCATGTGTCCTAACCCGGTGGCCTGCCGGAGATTCTATCCACGGCAATAAAATGAACAATGTGCGTTATGCATGGGTAGGGCGGGTCTGCCACATATTCTATGGGCATGCTCGAAGGTGGCTCCTTTCGAGGGCCACAAAATTCAAAACCGGCAGCAGTGGTTGACCTTGGGGATCAGCTCAATCCAGCAAGAACAGGTCTGGTCCATCCAACTAGCCGAAGCAGCCGCTAAGACCCAGGGCGTCTGGACCATCTGCTAGGCAGAGGGAAGGTGCGTCCGCTCCCGTGATTGCTGGCATCGATAGAAGTTTACTCGCTATCTCTCTTCGTTGTGAAGTTTTTGTGTTTTAACCAACGACCCTTGTTGACTTTTGCATCACGCGGCGCCGCTTCTTTACTCGGCATGCGGGTTCTGCCTCATCGATGCCTGCGTTTCGCCGACAAAAAAAAAAAAATAACAGTGAGTGGCCCATGAAATTGGCATATTTCTAAGAATTATTTCCTCGAAATTTCCTTTAGACGTCACATTTGCACGACACGCTCGAAAGGTATACAGTAAGCTTGCCGTGACGACAAATGATATGGTTAGACTCGTAATTTCAAAATGAATGCTTACGAGAACGTGATCTTTTTCGGTGAAGGCAACCGGCAACCGTTCTCGTGACGCCTGCGGCAGAGAGGATGTTCCACATCCGCCGCCTAGGTTTTTCTTTGGTGGCGCTGGCTAATACTCCCAGGATTCTGCTAGGAAACATAAATACCCAAGAAAGTGGATGGAGAAACGACGTCACGGTAGCTCGATTGGTAAAGCATTGCACGCGAAATTCGAAGGTTGTGGGATCGTTCCCCATGCACCTGCGGCAAGTTGTTTTTCATCCACTTACGTTGCGATAAATTTATCTTTATTTCATTTATTAGGCACAAGTAATTTCCCGTATGCTCTCCTTGGTGTCTGTGTTTGTTGGCTTCTTACGATATGAATAATAAAAATCGTGCCCCTCGGCTAAGCCCCTTTCTTCCCGTTAATTTGACGTCGTGTTGTCCTGGGCTGCCATTGCAGATATTTTCCGCAATAATTTGTGGCGCCACGAGCCGCACAAAGCATGCTAACGAGCGGCCCTGTTCGATGGCCTTATAAAGGCATGCGTATCGCCAGATATTCCCTGTTGTTTGGGGCCATGAAAATCTTTTATTCTAAATCCCCCATAGAGTAATTTAGAACAAAAGTTAGAAATGTGCTGTCGGCCACAAGCAATCTTTAAAGTTACGCGCAGCTAAAAAGGTACCCCGTAGAATGAGAACACACGTACAGTGGCGGGAATGCTGCTGAAATTGATCCAATCTGCTACATTACGCTAAAGCTGCTACATCCGGACTACAAATAAGAGAAACTGCTCCAAAGCAGCTCCAGGATGAGCCGCAGCGCTCAATCACTAAGGCCACGGCGAAGAGCAGTTTTGGTGAACATCAAATAGAGGTCGTTACCACCTAAAACGAAAAGTGCTGTCGAACTCCTGCTATTCATAAAACTCAATAAGCTAAGGGGTCACTGAGCTGATCTAATCCAGTGCGTGTTGACACATGTGAGCGGCCCACCATCAAAAGCTCTGTTAACGGCTCGTGCGTAGTTAAGGATGAAGTTCTCTCGAACATGGTAGTGCGCGCACTGCCCAGAACGTGTTGGCGTGTCTCACATTCGTACTTTTGTGATGACGAGGTGTGGTCTTGGTGGGAGAGGTGTTCCTTAAATGATGACGCGGACTTTGTGTGTTCGACACTGAAGCTGTTTCATGATGCACTCAGCAATAATTAACTGAAACTTACTCCCTGGCTTGTCACCAGCTAATTTGGTGTTTCATACATCTGTGTGTGCTCACAACGGAGCCGATTTGTAACTCGTCTATTTTACTAGCCAAACGACCTTAAGGCGAGAATAAAATTGCTCAAATAGCTATTCTTCATACCACGCTACTGTATTGTCGTGAGTTTTTGTGCCTCTGTATTTCTTGCTCTAGCGCTGGGGACGCGCAGTATTTCCTTTTTCGATTACAACGAAGGCGCCAAATAAAACAACGGAAGAAGGAAGGAGACACAAGACAACCACGTAGGCGCACTAATAACTGAGAGTTTTATTTCCTGACACAGGAATAAATACCCGCTGTCAAGGATCAAAACAACAAGAAGAAACGGGGCCGTCATCTGCATCGCACGAGGTAACCACCATACAGAACAACTTCTAACGGCTGCTCCCAAGATACGCCAGTTCCTTAGTCGAAAGGGAAACTGAGGCTTCACTGAGGCAATCATCACCACGCTTTTTGATCTCAAGAGCTTCCAATATCTCCCTTGTCAGTTGATCATCAGCTCTGTTCAAAACACAGGTTCTATAAAAATCTGCAATTCACTTGTGAGCCTTACAATGTGCACGTATGTGACCGGAGAGCTGGTTTTCCATCTTGTACCGGTGCTCATGCAATGTTTCCCTCAGACATCTGCCCGTTTGGCCTACATATGATGAACCACACGACAAGGGAACCGAATAAACTACTTTCTTTACACATCCGACATGCTTCTGCCCATGTCTTTTTTTGCCCATGTTTAGTTTCCCGATGACCTGCGTTCAATTTTGCACACATCAAACCAAGACATTTCCGAGCGGGAAATAAAACACGAACACCAGCTCCTTTGCCTACAAACCAAGACGTTTGCGAGCGGGAAATAAAACACGAACACCAGCTCGTCTGCGTACTTTTTTCAGATTTTTCAGATATACCACGCACAAAGAGGGACTACGTTTATATCAACAACATATACAATTTCTAAAAGTGCTTGAAGCAGCATGTGTATGATTTCAAAACGAAAAATGTCGCTTGCGACGTACTTGTGGAAGTCGTGGCAGCCTGTAATCATTCCTTGGCCTACTTGGACTGTGCTTTCGTTATCGCCACGAAAGAAACTGGATTGTACAGCAGTACCTTGTGCGTTTGCTATCCAGACCACAAAAAAAGAAGCGCTGAATCACAGCAATGGCATTATTTCGTCTGCATATGCAAGCTGCAACCACCGTGGTTGCTCAGTGGCTATGGTGTTGGGCTGCTGAGCACGAGGTCGCGGGATCTAATCCCGGCCACGGCAGCCGCATTTCGATGGGGGCCAAATGCGAAGACACCCGTGTACTTAGTTTTAGGTGCACGTTAAAGAACCTCAGATTGTCGAAATTTCCGGAATCCTCCATTACAGCATGCCTCATAATCACAAAGTGATTTTGGCACGTAAAACACCATAATTTAATATGCAAGATGCCTAGATCTGACTTTGAACAGTTACTGCTTGAGAAAAAGGTTTCCGCACCAATCTGTGGGAGCTTTTATAGGTCAAATAAAGTAAAAGCAGTTTACAATGAAGTTGAAGGGGGAGCCGAATCACTTCAGTATACTTATTAATGCTCATCACTAAAATATATCCCCAAAGTAGCGCATCAATTTCAACATGCATTTCAAAAGAAGGTCTTGCAGCCCGCAGAACTGCTACATCAGCACATGCGTACTGAAATTTGAACAAAACAGCCAAATAAACTGCGGCGATTTCAACACATATGACTTCTTAGCATCTGACACGATTGCCTTTACGATAGCTGCCTTCTGTTTCAATGTGATGATCTCTCGTTTCCGCTTTCCGATTCGCTCGTCTCTAGCATCTTCAAACCGGCGAAATGGCGACGTGTTTGAAGAAAATACATTGCAAGCTGCAACGCGAACAGTGTTCTTTGTGGTCGAACAGCACGCGGCACACACAGCGAGGCGTGGCCTCAGAGATTGCAACGGCGCTAACTCCGAGGCAACAGCTAGCTGCACCAGTCTGCGCGGCGTCGCAGTAAGGGAATGTGCTATGGGGACGTTGAGCCGCTCCTTATGCGCGGCTACACGCAGTGGTGAGAAGGACCCTGTTCAATTGCGCGTTCAATGCAAAAACCCAGGGGTTTGGAACTTCGGAACGGAATGTGTGCTTAACTCTGCGGAAGGCGATTTATGGAACCTGCAACGGTCAGGCATATGTTATTTCGGAGACTAATCTAGGCTAGTATATCTGTGGCAGGATAGTTTTACTTCGGTAAGACCACGTACTACATCTACGGGTATTTCAGAGGGAATTTCACTTTGTTATAATCAATCATTTGTTATCCCCCACTTCGCTATAACGATTGAGGTTTGACTGTAAAATATATTGGCTAATGTATTTTGTCTTAGCTTCTAGTTACACGTGCGAAATGTGAAGTCAAGCATCATTACAAACAAGCTGGATTTGCTGTGATTGCATCAATCTGTAGAACTGTCAAGCCATCTCATGGAATCATGAAGTGACCAATGTGTGATAACAGACAGTCATAACGCAAAACTCTAGAAGCCGCATTTAAAACATGCAGTGACGTGTTACGCGCTTGTTTTATTAAAATCCTTGGAAACCTTTGGTCCCTTTAGATGTTCATTTGTGTGGTTAATCTTGCTTTATGTTATGCCTGGCACTAACACCTGTTATCACATTTCTGGTCGTGCCAGTATTTCATTGATTAGTGGTCGCTTGTTAGATATAGTCCATATTAAATGGTGCTGTCCGTACGACCAAGCTATTCTTTGCAAGGGTTGCAAGGATTAGTAACATTCCCGTTAATTTTTTTAATTCAGTTGGTAGCAAGAGACACTCGATTCCTCCCTAACAATGTAGTTATAGAATGGCAATTTATGTTTCTAAATTCTTTAATTTAGGTCAAACATTCATGCAAGAAAAACTTCGGAGAAAATATGCTGGAGTTCTTTATAATATCCGATCTGTAAATCTCGATCAGCATTGACGAAGGTAAGTAAAATTATTTTGTCTTTGCAAGTCGTCGCATATGTGCAGTGATGCGAATTCTAGCGACATCACTGAAGCTAAGCAGCATTTCATGGATTAGCTGATATCGGAAGTAGGCACATCAACTGGATTGCAATGGTGCGACTGAATTTTCGCTTCCGCACATTATTTAAAATACCGTCATATTTATGCTAATGCAAACTATGAGAATCCTGCTTCCGCTGTTAATGGACATGTTGGTAGGTCTTGCTGTCTTCTTTCTAACTACTCCTTCACCAAAGAAACAAGTGATGTTTTTTAATTCGGTTTTAATGTTCTGACGGTTGCATCAACGTTAAACAGTTCTTACTAGACATTGTGTAGCCATGTTTTATTGCGATAGCAATTAAATGAACACTGCAAGCTCATTTCTGCCGTCACCGTCTCTGTGATGCAGTGATGTCCCGTATAAAGTACAAACACGATGACATCTTCGCCGCGCAGCGTACGCTGTAATTATGAGTGAAAGCTTGCGAGGCTCACTTGACGATCGAGGCCCCCAGTTGCACCCACGAGGGAGGAAGGCGGAGCAGAAGCACGCCGCCTTCTGTCACGCGCAAGGCACGGGGGAGGGAAGGAAATGGAAAGGGGTGTTCTACTCCGGCGGCTGCGGTTTACGCGCGGCCGCCATATCTTGCAAGCTATCTGTGACGTGCACAAAGTGCGCGCCCGCACGGGCCTCATATTCAAAGCGATCTGCGATGTGGACAATGTACGCGGAGAGATGTTCTTACACGTTATTAGTCCCATACATTCGCAGCACTTCCTCTTTTGAGAGGATGCCGATGGTATAGTCATACTGTGCAGCACAAGCCTCCAGGCTCTTGTGTTTCAAGCGCTCTGGTGAGGCAGCTGCGCTGTAGCTAATTTTCGCATCTCACATGTTCTGTATATCATATCATTCTCCCGCATTGCAGTGTAAGGCTCATAGTGCTCGTCATTAGACATCGCCATAATCGTATAGCATGTAGATTTTACGCACTTTACAGCGACTATTTTTAGGCCCCTTTACAGCCAAGTCACATCTTCTTTAGAGAACTCATCATTCCACCGCGAAATCACTAATACTGTCATGGCGCTCATTGGCCATACCTGGCCTTTGCGCCACTAAACGACACACATTCATTCATTCATTCATTCATTCATTCATTCATTCATTCATTCATTCATTCATTCATTCATTCATTCATTCATTCATTCATTCAATGTACGCAGCGTGCCGATAGCTTCCTATGCCCTGTGCTTTCGACGTATAGTTCGCGTTGCAGCGAGAGACAGCACAAATGTTATTCGGTCGCTCCTGCTGCCGCACTTACTAACTGCAGCATTTTGACATCAAGTTTGCGCAGTCATCGAGCGAGACGTGCTCATATTTACCTGTGCGTGCGTGGTACCGTGCTTGTAAACAAATTGCAAGTTTACACGGCCGATATAACTTATATGCTTACTTCGTATAGCCGTGTACTACGTAGTTTGATATCGCAATCAATATCTCGCCTTTCAGGCGAAGCTGCGACTTTTTAAGGAGCTTTGAAATTTCCTTGTATGTCACCCTGGGTTCCTAAAGGTCCTCTCACTTAAGGAAATGTAAGGCCACGTTTCGTTCATAGTGGCTATATAGTGCCATACCTTCGTCTTCAAGAATCTGTTTAAACCATTAAAGATCGATTTTCAAAACGGCTACAAGTCCTTTCGCAAAGTTTTTTATAGCCGCTTTTAAATCGCCTAAAGGAAGTCTTGGAAAATCTCTTATAGCCGTTTTTGAAACAGTTGCAAAACGCCTTATATTGCCGGTTTGGCAGTGCATTAAACGGTTTTGATGACGGCTGCAAGATGTTTTAAAATATCTAGCAATGGTGGCTGAGATGGCTGCAAGACGTTTTTAAATATTGTGAAAATGCCTAGAAGATGTGTTGTAGACATTTTCAGGTAATCGTCAAGTTATATTTCTAAACATGTCAAGACGTGTTGTAAACGGCTAAAAGACTAATGTGTTGAGTGACGTCAGGCTGGCTTCAGATATGACGAAGCGAAGGGGACGCACCGTCAACCCCGCTCAATCTGCTCGGTGGCGAAGCCAAGCAAGTGTTCTGTGTCTCATTGCCATCGTGAGCCTGGTGCGCAGGCATACTAAAGCACACAATGGTCTCTGCTAAGCTGCTGTCTGTATGCAGTAGTCGCAGTGGAAACCGCAATGCTCACAAGGTACTAACGCCGACATCTTTCCGTTGGTCTCATCTTTGGCACCACCCATGTGCCATTGCTGCAACGCCAATGGCGGTGCTCCTAATCAAGCTCGTATTGTGAAATGCCCCGTAGCCTCCGGAGTGTTGTCTTTCAGCCATGTATGCTGCGTCGTGTCCAGATTTCACAGCCACGCAAAGCTAAAAAAATCGTTCGATGAGCTCGCGTGCAACGTTTAACCATACTTTTTTTTAATGTTTCGTCATTCAGGTGAAACTGGCTGAAATTTGTGGACGACGATTACATGGCAACGTGAACACACGCAATATGAAGCCCTTTACGACAGTATATTCTATTAATGGTCCAGCACGTGTGGTTTTATTTCAACCAGCCATCATATTACAGACACATTGCATAGGAACGACGTGATTAGGTCCAACTCAGAGCCCCCTCCCACCTTCTCCTAACGCCACCACCACCTCGTGGTGTCGTGCTTTGCCTTCTAACGTTATAAATAAACATTATTTTAGCCATGAAGCTGAGCATTAAATAATGTCCAAAAACTACTGGTATCCTGAGCACGCGGAAGGAACTGAAATAGAAGTGCCGCGTTATTATATGACTAATAACAGAAGTCAAGGAGGAATCGTCGATTTAAAAACTGAGCTTCAGGGTTGCCTGCACCCTCGAGAGCACGATGTGCGTACTTCCTTCCTTACTTATTCCTGATGTAAGTGCAGAGAGCATGCTGTTTTGAAGATTCAAAACAAAATAACGTTGTCGCCATTTCTCTCTATTGTTACTCTCTCTTTCTCTGTCTCTCTCATTTCAAGAGCATGCCAGAAATAATGCCAGGAAATGTAGGTGGGTTTGACTACCCGAAACAATCAACGCTCTCGATTTGAGGGCTGAGTGAGTTAGTGACATGGGGCACAGCCAAAGCCAGTGCCACAATTGACGTTTTACTGTTTTCTGGCTACAGCCGTGGGAGCAGAAATGCGACTGTACTGGCCCGAGGAACAGTTTCGTTTTGATTGCATTGTCTCCCATTCAGCATATTACGGCTAAAGAAATGCATCCAAATGCATCCACGTTTTCGTCATGAAGAAGCGGCATAATTGGCCTCTGAAATTTTTCGTAGATGATTAGATAAACCAGCCAAGAGACGATGGAACACTCGTACACCAACATCACGAGCATCAGCTGGGGCAACAGGCTTACCTGGATAAGCGAGCAAAATCGTGTCATATTTCCCGGATATGTTCCTCTGGGTGTCCAGTGATGCAAATGTTCCATTGATGGTCACATTTATCCTGTTAGGGCAAAAAGTATTGCCTCTGATCTGTGAGTTTAAAAGAGTGAAACTTTTCCGTTTTACCTGTTGCCCTTTAGGTAAAAATATCTTCTAAATAGAACAAAAGTGTCCGTTTCATAGATCTTCACATCAGCTTTACATTGGAGTTTTAATAGCTCGTTCGACCTGAGTGTCCATATTACTTCGTTTGTGCGGAAAAACTCCAACAGAACAACGAAGAAGAAATGTGTATTTTATCGAGGTTGTCAGCCACATACAAGGCAATTATTACTCAAACAGCAGTGTACCATTCACAACGTATTTATAACCACTATTCCAGTGACAGAGCATAGTGTGATTTATATGAATTTTCGCTCTTAATATGCCAGCCATAATATACAGAGTTAGTATGAAATCGTCCTCCTTTTTGGACAACTCTACAAGTTTCCGTAGCTCTTTGGGGAAACTGGGAAATCCAAAAATGTTATATCGCGATCTCAGTTATATTATATTTATTTATATGTTTATATATATATACGCAGGAAAGAGACGACGAACTTTTTGGAAGACTTCTTTTACTTAACGTTTTCGGCTGGTGGACCAGCCTTCGTCAGAGTACAGTAACGCATGTACAACACATACAAAGCTTTAAAGGCACCGTATCACGAGCAGAGGGCGCGCTATCTACACTGACTAGACCATACACTGCGCATCATAAATCATTATCATTGCACATTATAAATGATTATCGATGACACGCATTTTGGAATATGCAAAAAATGAAATGCAGATGTGTTCACGATACAATACATACAAACATGACTCTCAAATAAGTGCCAGCGGTTACAATGGTTATGTGTAGTGAAAACAAAATGACTTACACATACAGATACAAAGGCGTGATGTTTAGCACATGGCATCTCTAAGTGCAACCTCGAATTATCTAAAAATTGATATCCTAACGTACAACTTCGAGCCACAGCGACATACGTCAAAAAGCCACATGTAAAATAGGAGACAGAAAAAAGCGCTGAAATCATGTGTGTACACTGTGTGGGAAGTGTATATTTGTGCTCAATCTAAAGTTAGACAGGTTAGTTTTCCTTTGTTTTCATTTATTCCAGACGAGACAGTGTTAAATTTGTGAATCAGGTAAGATTCGCGAAGCTCGCGGTCATGGTGGGTGCGGAATCCAGATTCGAGTATTGTTACTTTGAGATTATTAAATGAGTGGCCCGGCATGTTAACATGTTTCGAGAGTGGTAGATTTGGCTGGGATTTGGCATGTGACCTGTGGTTGTTAAAACGGATCCTGAAAGGTGTTTCAGTCTGGCCTATGTATTGCATGTGGCAAGTGCCGCACTCGAGCAAGTAAACTACGTTATATGAATCACAGTTGAAACTGCCTTTACTAGTGAACATGAATTGGCTGGCTGTACTGGTGGCAGTCAATGTAGGCGTTATATGAGCGCAGATTTTCAACGTGGTTTATTGCAGCGGCTGCAACCGGTCGGGTTAGAAGTGGCGATTTTTGAGGACGTTAGTATGTCACCTATGTTTTTCGAACGTCTATACACGACACGAGGTGGCTCAGGAAAAATGGCTTTTAACCTGTCGCTTTGGGTAAGAATGTTATAGTGTTTGCGGAGTATGCCTGAGACCTTAGGGTTAGATGCGGAATGTGTGAGTATCAAATTAGCCGACTGGGAGCCACTGGGCTTGTTTCTGCCTTTAAGAAAGTCCATCCGGTCATATCCTGCCGCTCGGTGTATCGCGCCATCGATCATCTTCTCTGGATATTTACGGTTGAGAAGTTTCTTTTTGAGTTCCTGGCAACAAGAATTAAAATCGCCTTCTTCGGAACATATGCGCTTAAAGCGCTGTGCCTGGCTATATGGAATCGCAGTCTTACAATGACGCACGTGGCTGCTTTCAAAATGAAGAAATTGATGATTATCAGTTGGCTTTTTGTAGAGTTTTGTGATTAGGCGTCCATCGGCAATGGTAATCGTGACGTCAAGGAAGTCTACAGATGACGGTGAGTAATGATGTGTGAATTTGATAGCGGGGTGTGCCTGGTTGAATGACGCAATGAAGTTTAGGAGTTCCGTTTCGCTATGCGTCCAAATACAAAATATATCGTCGATGTAGCGCTTAAAGTAGATCGGTATATTCGTACACTATTAAGGAACGCGTCTTCGAGCACTCCCATAAAAGCGTTCGCATAGTTGGGGCCTACTTTAGTTCCCATCGATGTTCCACTAATTTGTACATAATGAGAATTATTAAATTCGAAGTTGTTAAACTCGAGAACTAACTTAAGCAGAACCTCGAGGGTTGAGCTATCAATCGGGCTATTACACTGGAGGTGTTCATAGGATTTCATTATCACGACCGAGCCACCCTTGTCCGCCGGTTTAATGACAATATCGTCGCGTGTGCTTAGGCTTCTAAGGGCATCGGATTCGCTAGTGGAAAGATTTCTCTGGAATGGGGCGCGTGTCTTGTAGGTGTCGAGCACGTCGCGAGAAACAGCTTTGATATATAGGTCTAGGCATTTGTCCCGTTGTGAGGCAGGCGTCCAGTGTGTCGCGGACGGTATAGCTGGGTGGTCCTGTTTGCTGCTAGCGCGGCCATGAAAATATTCTTTGAGTCTTAAGTTTTGGGAGAAGTTTTCAATGTCTTTCATTAACTGGAATTCGTCGAAGCCCCCGGTGGCTGGACAGAAATTGAGGCCTTTTGAAAGAACCCTTTCTTCCGTAGGCAGAAGCGCAACATGGGAAAGGTTAACTATGGTAGTGCCCGGGTCGGTTGTCTCCGGCAATGCTTTAGCAACTGGGATTACAGAAGTTGCCGAACACCTTTGTTTGGTAAAGTATGTTATCGCCGGGACATTGTCCCGTAACAGTTTCCACCTTTTTTATTTTGTTTACCGCGTTCACCTTTCTTTCTTCGTAAACATTCAGCAAATGTACTTCATGCGGGGCAAGTTGGCCTACCAAGGTTTTTTCTACATTTAAAAGTGAACTTGCCGATGATTCATAGTGATTTAAGATAATACGGACTAGCTGGAGTGAAGCATTAGTCAGTACATCTTGCCACTTATGCTTGTTTATGGTCGATAGTTCAGAGGTGGCTGGGTTTACACGAATTCGAAGGCCCCTAGGAATTATTGAAGTATTAAGATACTCTCTAAGGGTGGACACATGAAGTTCCGCACGAATGCGTTTTTCAGTCACCTTCCGGCACTTCAGAAAAGATACGGAAACAGTACTTAAAGTTGAATTACCAAAGGAGTCTTGTAGTCACTGGTCACTCGGGGCTGGGTTATTTGGAGACTTGCAGCACGGAACGCGGGATGGCGCAAATTCCTTTCCAATTCCTTTCCATCATTAAGGAGACCATAAAAGCATTGGTGAAGAAGCAGAAGATCGACGATAAAACAGCACGCTCCTTGATCCCACTTAGTCCAATAGCCGGGCGCTTTTACCTGCTGCCCAAGATACATAAACCAGGTAATCCAGGCCGTCCCATTGTATCCGGCATCAGAACAGTCACAGAATACATCTCCCCTTACGTCGACAGTCTAATCAAATTTATTCCAGCCACATTTTCTTCTTTCATTAAGGATACTAATGCTTTTCTTAATGACATAATAGATCTAACCGTTCCCGAAGGCTCGCTTCTGGTAACGATGGATGTCACTTCCCTCTACACGAATATTCCCCATAGGGATGGCATTCAGGCTGTCTTGAAATCCTATGAACACCTCCAGTGTAATAGCCCGATTGATAGCTCAACCCTCGAGGTTCTGCTTAAGTTAGTTCTCGAGTTTAACAACTTCGAATTTAATAATTCTCATTATGTACAAATTAGTGGAACATCGATGGGAACTAAAGTAGGCCCCAACTATGCGAACGCTTTTATGGGAGTGCTCGAAGACGCGTTCCTTAATAGTGTACGACTAATACCGATCTACTTTAAGCGCTACATCGACGATATATTTTGTATTTGGACGCATAGCGAAACGGAACTCCTAAACTTCATTGCGTCATTCAACCAGGCACACCCCGCTATCAAATTCACACATCATTACTCACCGTCATCTGTAGACTTCCTTGACGTCACGATTACCATTGCCGATGGACGCCTAATCACAAAACTCTACAAAAAGCCAACTGATAATCATCAATTTCTTCATTTTGAAAGCAGCCACGTGCGTCATTGTAAGACTGCGATTCCATATAGCCAGGCACAGCGCTTTAAGCGCATATGTTCCGAAGAAGGCGATTTTAATTCTTGTTGCCAGGAACTCAAAAAGAAACTTCTCAACCGTAAATATCCAGAGAAGATGATCGATGGCGCGATACACCGAGCGGCAGGATATGACCGGATGGACTTTCTTAAAGGCAGAAACAAGCCCAGTGGCTCCCAGTCGGCTAATTTGATACTCACACATTCCGCATCTAACCCTAAGGTCTCAGGCATACTCCGCAAACACTATAACATTCTTACCCAAAGCGACAGGTTAAAAGCCATTTTTCCTGAGCCACCTCGTGTCGTGTATAGACGTTCGAAAAACATAGGTGACATACTAACGTCCTCAAAAATCGCCACTTCTAACCCGACCGGTTGCAGCCGCTGCAATAAACCACGTTGCAAAGTCTGCGCTCATATAACGCCTACATTGACTGCCACCAGTACAGCCAGCCAATTCATGTTCACTAGTAAAGGCAGTTTCAACTGTGATTCATATAACGTAGTTTACTTGCTCGAGTGCGGCACTTGCCACATGCAATACATAGGCCAGACTGAAACACCTTTCAGGATCCGTTTTAACAACCACAGGTCACATGCCAAATCCCAGCCAAATCTACCACTCTCGAAACATGTTAACATGCCGGGCCACTCATTTAATAATCTCAAAGTAACAATACTCGAATCTGGATTCCGCACCCACCATGACCGCGAGCTTCGCGAATCTTACCTGATTCACAAATTTAACACTGTCTCGTCTGGAATAAATGAAAACAAAGGAAAACTAACCTGTCTAACTTTAGATTGAGCACAAATATACACTTCCCACACAGTGTACACACATGATTTCAGCGCTTTTTTTCTGTCTCCTATTTTACATGTGGCTTTTTGACGTATGTCGCTGTGGCTCGAAGTTGTACGTTAGGATATCAATTTTTAGATAATTCGAGGTTGCACTTAGAGATGCCATGTGCTAAACATCACGCCTTTGTATCTGTATGTGTAAGTCATTTTGTTTTCACTACACATAACCATTGTAACCGCTGGCACTTATTTGAGAGTCATGTTTGTATGTATTGTATCGTGAACACATCTGCATTTCATTTTTTGCATATTCCAAAATGCGTGTCATCGATAATCATTTATAATGTGCAATGATAATGATTTATGATGCGCAGTGTATGGTCTAGTCAGTGTAGATAGCGCGCCCTCTGCTCGTGATACGGTGCCTTTAAAGCTGTGTATGTGTTGTACATGCGTTACTGTACTCTGACGAAGGCTGGTCCACCAGCCGAAAACGTTAAGTAAAAGAAGTCTTCCAAAAAGTTCGTCGTCTCTTTCCTGCGTATGTTACGTCGGGTCCTGCGTGCTGAACTTTGAAGAAAACCCCTATATATATATATATATATATATATATATATATATATATATATATATATATATATATATATATATATATATATATATATATATATATATATATATATATATATATATATAATTTATTTCTACAATACTGGGGGCTCATGGGTCAAGCAGGGTGGTCAATACAAATACGAAAGAAATACAAGAGACACAGCTATGAAAAAAGCAACAATAACACAGGCTCACAAAGGTTATTTCTCAGTGCACTTGTTTTGATGAGGCAGTTCCATTCACTAATGGTTCTCCGGAAATAAGAAAACTTAAACAGGTCTGTGCGAGCAAAATATGGGGGTTAGAGAGCTTTCATGGTGGTGTCGGGTGAGCCTGCTAGTTAAGGGTGACAAATATGTTGATGCACCTAACGCTAGTTTCTTTTCTAAGAGTTGGGAAAGAAATTCTAGGCTAAATTTTTGCCTTCGTGCCTCTAATAGGGGAATGCCATATGCTTGCATTAAATCGGAAGGTGAGTCTAACGCTGAAAATTTATTAAAAATAAATCTTACGGCCTTTTCTGAACACGTTCAAGACAATCAATATTGCGCTTAGTATGAGGATCCCATATGATGCACGCATATTCCAGTCTTGGCCGTACAAGAGCAGTATAACAGAGCAGTTTAACATTGGTGGGAGCAGTTTTAAGGACACAAAGCTTGCGGAAAGCGGATGCACAAATATTATCAATATGATTAATAAAGGGAAAATCGGAAATCCACCAATTCATACCAATTGCTACAAAGGAAACCCATAGGGGTTCCTCGAAAGAAAATCCTGAGAGTTGAAGAAAAATTCGTCCTGGCGGGACCACCGCCTTTCCGGGGCAGCAGCTCTACCATCTGAGCTAACCAGGCGGCCAGCACATGGCAGGGCGAAGTCGAATTTGTCGACAACACGAAGCGAAGCCAAGTGTTTGACGTAGTAGTTCTGCGGAAACCCGCAAGGTGGAGAGAAGTAATTAATAAAGGAAAAATCGGACATTCATCCGTTCGTAGCAATTGCTCAATTGCAATTGCTCCTAGCAATTATCAATATGAAGATGCCAAGACAGGTTTGAAGTGAGTGTTACGCCGAGATATTTATAGCAACTTACTTCTTGTAATGGTGAAGGCCCTAATATGTAGGTACATGACAGGGGATTTTCTGGGCGAGTTACTGGAAAGCAGACACATTTGCTCGTGTTAAGGGTCATTCCCCATTTTGCACACCATTGATGTATATTGTCCAGACTAGTGTTGAGATCGTTGTAATCGTTAATGGAAGTAATTTCTTTAAAGAAAACACGTGTGATGTCCACATAAATATCCATGTTTCATAATGACAACGACGTACACGAACAGCAACGGTCGGGGTTGTCTGCACCAACTGTAGTTAATCGAATCAAGTTTATTTTAGAAGGTAGTTAGTACTGTTATTCTGTAACACTTTGTCGCGTGAACAATGAGTATCTTATGTTCTATCTCTCGCAGTCACCGATAATTTTACCGAATGTAGGCAATAAGTGTTGAAAAGTTTGTCATAGTTCAAAGTATAACGAATTCGCATGCTCAGTGTCTGAGGAAAAAAGAAGTCTCAGTTTCACCCGACAGGCGAAGCAGTGCTTGTGATGATAACTTTACTTGGAATCCGGCATCTAGGCGGCCCCAGGCCCGGGCCTGGGGCCGCCTAGATGGCCACTGGGAGCTGCTGCTCCCGTGCGGCTTCCCTGGCTCGCTGGACGGCCCAAAGTTGGTCTTGGAGTTCTGAGCTGAGCAGCGCGGCCGACCACCGCGCACGTAGATTTTCCGGGGAGACTGCCATTTTATCTTGGTATATTTCACATCCCAACAACATGTGTTGAAGAATGGCTCTAACAGACTTTCATAGCTTGCGCATAGCGCTCTCGTATATATCGGGGTAGAAAGTTTTTAGTTGCACGGGACTCATATAAGTTTCTGTTTGTAATCGCCTGCAAGTAACGGACTCAGTTCTGTTCTGTTTATTGTGAGGCCATGGTAATACTCGCCTGCGATTTTGATGCAATTTGGTAATATCGCTAAATCTTGTTAATCTATCTTTTTCTCTCCAGATTTCTTCCTCCGCGTTCTCCTGACCGATGGAAGTCACCCTTTGCTCAGCTCGGCGAATAAGACCTTGAGCTTCGCGGTGTGCTACCTCGTTGAGGTCAATTGCGGGAATGCCTGGAGTCGTATGCGCTGGGAACCAGAGCAATTGCCTTCCGTTCTTCTCTGCGTTGGAAAATTTTGCTTCATTGACTCTGATGATGTGCCATGCCTCAGGAGAGATTCCACCTTTTGCATAATTTCTAATGGCCGCTTGAGAATCGCTAATATGTAATGAGCATTCGTGGAGACCAATGCTAATGCAATGGCTACCTCCTCTGCTCTCTTGGTATGTTTGGTATTAACTGAAACGCTTGTAAGGGGTTTTTGGGTGTGATCTAGGATTACTGCTACGTAGCTATTTCTGTGTAGGTATTCAGCCGCGTCTACGAAGGTTGCTCTGTCGTCTGTCCCAAAGCTTCGAATCATTTTCTCTGCTCTACTCTTGCGACTGCCGTCGTTGTAACCTGGATGCATGTTCTTGGTTTTGGTACTAGGCGTTTGTCACGAATTTCTCCCGTTGTCGTCCTCAATTCCCCGTATATATTCTGGTAATTCATTGCTAGTTTGCTTAGTGTAAGCCATCCCGTTTCGATTTTGTTTAGTCGTTCTGCCTGAGATATTTGTTGTGCTTCTATGAGTTCGTCCAGTGTGTTGTAGAGTCTTAACTTTAGCAAGAGATCCGTGCTCGTACTGATGGGAATCCCTAGTGCTAGTTGGTATGCTTTCTTTATCAGGTTGGCAATTTTAGTCTTGTCAGCTGCAAACCAATTGTGGAAGGCTGCTATGTATGTGATCTGCCTGATTACGAATGATTTTATCAGCCATATTATACTTTTTTCCTTCATACCCTGGTGCTTATTAGTAATTCCTTCGATTAATATCACGGTGTTTGTTACCTTTGTGCCTAACTTCGTTACGGTTTCCCCATTTGCGCCTTTGTTCAAGATTGCTAGACCCTGCACCTACAGCTCGTTGACTATTGGGATATTCTGCCCGTTCTTGGTGTGTAGCTTGATTTCCTCATGAGCCTTGTTTCTGTCGTATCCTTTGGTAAGCCTGCCTCTAAGTGTCGGGCGGTACAATAGAAGTTCAGATTTCTCTGCAGAGCATGTGAGGCCTGTTCCTATGAGGTGTTCCTCTACTGTGTTAATTGCAGTCTGGAGTCGTTGTTCTATTGATCCGTCGCTGCCATCACAGGTCCAGATAGTAATATCGTCCGCGTAGATTGTGTGATTCAGGGACTCTATGTGATTTAATTTTTCGGGGAGTGCCCTCAAGACGAAATTAAACAGCATCGGCGAAATACCAGCGCCTTGCGGCGTGCCGCCCCCCTATGTCGATCGCGGGCGACGTGAGCCCTCCGACAGAGATGACTCCTTTCCTATGTGATAGGAAGCTCTTGATGTAGTTATATGTCTGCTTCCCTGGCCCTATTCGTTCGATGTTTTCCAATATGGTTGCATGATTGGCATTATCGAAAGCCTTGTTAAGATTAAGGCCCAAGATGGCCCTTGTAGAGCGCGTTTTATAAGCGATTATCTGATGCTTAAGTTCGAGCATCGCATTTGGGTCGAAAGATTCTTGCGAAATCCTCTCATTGTATTTGGGTATATGTTATTATCCTCTAAGAAGTTATCTACTCTGTTTAAAATACATGTTCCATTAATTTTCCCACGCAGGATGTTAGGGAGATTGGTCTGATGTTGTCGATCTCAAGCTTCTTACCAGGTTTTGGAGTAAGTGTTACCCTCGCTTTCTTCCATTGAGCTGGCACTTCAGCCTTTACCCAACACTCATTTATGTATTCTGTTAGTTTGGCTATCGATACATCATCGAGGTTCCTGCGAGTCTTGTTGGCTATACCGTCCGGGCCTGGGGCGGGTTTGGTGCTTAACCTTTGTAGGGCCGCGCGGATTCATGCCTCCGTGAGTTCCTCGTCTAATGTTGCGTTTCTATTCTCTTTGTAGCTAGGATAGTTGCAAGGGGGTGCCTGTATTAAGTATTTCTGCGGTAATTCATTGAGAAATTCCTCTTCTGTGCCCTTATATGCCTGTATTAATTTATTAATGGCTTGCATGTGATTTTTCTTGTTATTGTCATGGTCAAGCAGCTGGAACCTGAGCATGTGCCAGGTTTTGCTGGTGCTTAATTGTCCGTCCATGGAATTACATATCCCGTCCCATTGTTGTTTGATCAATTGCTTACCATGTTCTTCTATTTTTTTGTTGAGGAGGGCTATGCGCTTTCTTAACTTTCTGTTATGCTCCTGACCACTAAGTCTATTCTGAAGCGACTGCTTCGATTCCCACTTGTGGAGAAGTCTGCTGTTGCACTTCTCCAAGTTAGATTCAGGTGGTGTAAATTTTGTGGCAGCTTTGACGTCGTCACTGAGCTCCTTGGTTCATTGTTCTATGTCTGCAATTGATCATTGCTTTGTCGTCTCTCCCGTTCTACGAAATGGTTCCCAGTCAACTAATTTGATCTGTCTTTCCTTGAGTCTATTCGGCCCTTGCCTGACGTGTAACTCCGATATGCGGTGGTCACTACCCAAATCCAGTGTGTTATGCCACGTCACCTTTTGAATATTCTTGCTAAAGGTTAGGTCTGGGGTTGTGTCCCTGTTTAGCGCTGTGCCTACTCTGGTTGGAATGGCGGGGTCTGTGGCGAGCGCGAGGCCTAATTCTCCCGAGTCCATAAGTCATAAGTCACGCCATAAGTCCCTACGTTTTGCTCTGGTATATACGTATCCCCACGTGGTGTGTGGGGAATTAAAGTCTCCTCCTATAACTATCGGATTTTCTCCAGCAAGTCTGAGTGTTTTCCAGAATAGGTTCTTGAATTTGTGTTTATGCAGCTTGTGGTTGCTATTAATCCTGAGAATGAATAAGCTACGTCTTGTCTTTTCTTGTGGGATGAGTTCCAAAAGAATATTGTCAATATGCGTTATGCCTGTGTTGTGTTGCACGAATGTTATGTTTCTTTTTACCAGCATGGTTAATGCCCTAGTCTCCCCTTCATTAAAGCCAAACGATCTGTATCCTGCTAGCTTTGCCATACCGTTTCTTTCCTGCAGAATTATGACGTCCGGTGTATCCTTGTCTCTTAAATACTGCTGCAAAATTGACTTTTTGTTTTCGTAACTTCTACAATTCCACTGGCGTATTCTAAACCCTTTTTTAGCGTGCCTATTTCGAGTGAGACCATGGGAGGGAGAGGGGAGGTTGCAGAGAAGCTGATCTTATATAATTATGTGGTTGTGAAGTCAGTAAGGAATGTGGTGCTTCTGATGCAATGGAAAGGAGTACATTACCTGGTGTATGGTTTGCCTCTAGCATGTCTAATCTACTCATAATTGCTGCTATTGTCTTAGTCATTTGATTCATCATTTCGTCCTGTTTTTCATTTGACTTTTGTATCTCTATGAGGGTCTTTGGAATATCGGCTAATGCTTCATCTATGACTGCGTTATCTTGTTTATCACTTCTGGCTTCGGCTTTGCGTTGAGTGGAGGAGGGTCATACCCTTCGTCCATCTTATTGTCCGGGATTTCAGACGGCTCTTTCGTGCTCGCGTGTGGAGCGGGAGTTCTCTGATTGATTTGTTTTTTTTTCCTTCCTTGAGTATTTTCATTTCATCGCTCATACGTGCTAGCAAAATCCTCAACTGCGCGTTCTCGTGTTTAATTGCTTGATCTCGTTATTAATGGCAGTCTCCCCGCCAGCCCCCGGGCGCACGCCATCGACTACGTCTGCCCAGCTCACCGTGTTTGTCAGGTTTGCTGAAGAAGATGGCCTAGTTCTGGATCTAGATCTGGATCCTGGCCGTGTCTCTGGTATCTTGGAGCCGGACCGGGATAAGGATCTGGTGGTGCATGGAGACCTTGTTCTCGATCTGGAGCGTCGTTCCCTGGCGTTTGGGAGGCCAGGCATTCCACGAGACTGCCCTGTCTTCTCTTGAGATAGCGTCTTCATGTCCTTGTCGTTCTCGTTGCTGTCTGTGCCATTGTCTCTGTTTAACGATGAAGGGTTTCTTGAGTTTGGATTTGCAAGTCTTGTCTGAGGTCGGATGGTCCTCGCCGCATAACTGACATTTAGGTTGGCACCTATGGTCTTTATGTGGGTTTGGTGTTCTCCCATCCCGCACAAATCTTGTTGTCAGGATTGGGACATACATCTCCTCCGTTGCATGTCCAAGTATCCAAGTCTGTTGCATTGGTGACAGAAATCCACTTGTTTCCTGTACAGGGAGCAAAGGAGTAGCGCTGCCCTGTATCGGGCGTACGTGGGCACTTTGTGTCCTTCAAAGAGCACAATCACTGTGGTAGTATTACTGAGTCTCTTTGCTGCTATCGCTCTTGAGTTTTGATCATAATCACCGCTGCTGTGTCTCTTGGGCCCTCATCGAGTGGGATTCCTCTGATGACTCCTTTGGCCGTCATGTCAGGCGCTGTCTCGTAAGCATTGGTGTCGTAAAACGAGTCTTGAATCTTGATACGTGCTACTTCCTGATATTTGTTTGCACGATCTTGATCCGATGTACGGACGATGAGGATATTTTGATAATTGTTGGGGCAGACAATGTCCTCCTCCGTTTCGTCTCGAGGAATGCATGCCGCATCTTGTACCGCAGCTGAGAGGCGAACTATACAATGCTCGGATATTTTGAGTCCCCCACGCGGTCTGTTCACAATCTTGTAATCCTCTCTTGGCAAATGTGGCATTCTGCTTGCCTTGCGTATTTGCTCTAGCCTGTCTTTCCATGGGTGATTGTTGCGCTTGTCGAGCCGCATCGGTGACAAGGTGCTCTCGCGTTGTTGGGAGGTTCGCGGGTCTGATCTTCTGTGTCTGACCTCCTTCCATCCCTTGCTTATATCCATTTCTTCCTGGGATATGCTGCGCCCCTCTACGGTGACTACCATTATTGAGAAAATGATCGGCAATTGTTAAGGAAGCCGGCTCCGGCGCCTGGCCTCGCGGCTCTCCCGCCACGAGGTCCGGCCAAAATATTGTCGTAGAGGCTTGAAAAATGGGAATCCCACCTGGTTTTCCGTATCCACTTGTTCCTGGGAATGAGCTGGGTCCGTTGGTGTGCAATAGCGGGCGACTTTTCGGCGATTTGCGCCACAAGAACATTCGTGGAATACGGAGCCGATGCGATGTGCATCTGCTCCCATCGGCTTCTTCTTCCGCAGTGCTTGCGATAGGAAATTATCTGACAGGTTCGTGGTTTTATCAGCTGCATAAGCTGCTGTACCCTTTCGCTTCCAACTAAATTCACAAGCACATTGTCACGAGTGCACAGACAAGCACGAAAAGATTTCACTCGATGACCGCCGACCCTTGCTGTCAGAACAGTGGCGTGATGAAGAGCGGCACCAGCGGCGAGTCAATTCCTCTTCGTGCTACATCTCGCTTGAACGCGAAGGAAACGCACGAGAACGCAGCGCACACGAAAGCCCTGAGCTTTATCTGGCCGGCTAGCCTTCGAAAGATTGCCTCCAAGGCAGGAAGCACTCGAAATGCGCCACTAACTTGGCCCTCCCCCTTTGCGCGCATGAGAAGACGGCGCGCACCCTCCACAACTTCCTAACACACGAGCGCGAGAACACACCACCACATCAAGCCACCATGTTGCTCGGCTCACCCTCGCAAACTTTTGCTGGCACCTACACCATACGGGTGGCCGTGGCGGTGTTATCGCACTTGGATTGCATGTGGAACATCACACCGAAGGCAAAAATTCGCCTGGTGGGTCCATATAATGGCGAGTCCATATAATTGCAATGTGCGAGTATCTGGGAGCCATGCTTCTGTGCAGTGTCGTTTCCCGCTTGCCGAGCGACACGCGGGCGAGCCTTCTCACAATTGTACTAACACAAGCGCTGCAACCATAGGATCACCAATGAAAGTTATAGTAAATGCGATAAAACATTATTTTTTACAGTCACCATCACCATTAGCATTATCAGCATCATTTTCGATTTATGCGGTCACTGCACGAAGAAAGCCTCCCGCATCAAGCTCCAATTAGACAAGCCTTGCGCTAGTGGACCGTATGTTAAACTTGCAACTTTTCTAATGTCATTACGTTATAGTCATCAATCTCGCCATTTACCTCTCTTGTGCTCTCCTTCGAAGACACATGCGATTGCTCGCTCACAAAAAATGCCAGTTTATCTAGACTAGCGTTGCCGAACACCAATTTAATCCTCCCGGAAGGGTCCAGTCAAACACTTAAGGACTGCAAGATGGCTCGTAATTAGTACAGTGAAGCACAAGCGGATTCCTGTGCAGCCGATATCATCATGAGAAGCCTGACGCGTGTTCTGAAGTAAAGAAATGGAAAGAATAAACACAAAAGCAGTGTTTTCGTACCTTGTTAATTTACTACATACTTAGAAGTAGGTTCTGTGGTAGCTTATAAATATTTGGGCAGTTTTATAATGGTAATCAAGTTAAATTAGAGTATGGGGCTTTACGTGCCACAAATGTCAATCTGCTTATGAGGCACGCCGTAGTGATGGACTCCAGATCAATTTCGACCACTTGGATTTCTTCACTGCGCACCCAATGCACGGAACACGGATATTTTTGCATTTCGCCTCCATCGAAATGTCACTGCCGCGAACAAGATTCGGTCCCGCCGCCTCGGGCTTAGCAGCGCAACGCCTTCGCAGCTATGTCCCCGCAGCAGGTCTTCCTTAGTCTTCGAAATCAAAGCAACCATAGCAGTGCGCCAACCTCCTCTTGAGCGATATGTCTTGCTGCAGCCATTTCAATTGCGGGTGACGCCACCTTCCTACGCTGTGCTATTCAAGCACCAGCACTCATTAGGTGATATTCCTGTGTTGTTATCACGAAAGTAGCATTATGCTTGAGATTTTATAGATGCTGCGGCACAATTCTCCCATTTGTTCTATTATGTGTTTTCGCCACGTGGTTACATTCACGTGTTGCAAGGCCCGCCCTCGTTCTTTTAAAAAATCTAATTACTGTGTTTCACGTGCCTGAACAAGGTCATAATAATGAGGAACACCGTAGTGGGCGACTTCAGACTGAATTTGACAATCTGGAGTTCAATGAAGTGCACCCAATGCACGCCACGCGGGCGTTTTTGTATTTCGCTCCCATCGAAGAGGCGGCCACCGCGGCTGCGAATTGAACGCGCGACCTTGTGTTTGGCAGTTCAACTTGGTAGCCTCTATGCCGCCACAGCCTTCCTCAAACAGAAAAATAGAGAGTCGGTGCCCGTATACATGAAAAAATCTCTTGCGCTAGAACCGTTTTACAAGTGCCCATGCCAGGCAATGGTTGTATTCGACCTTTTATTGTCCAGGGTGGTCGTTCACTGGCAAACTTATAAACCAAAGGCTTCGTGAATTGCCCACACTTGAGCCGTTCAATAAGAGCAGATATGCGCCGCCTCTTCTGCTTGAGCCGCCAGTGTACATAGTGCGGTAAAACATAATTTGAGGCGACAAGCGAAATTGGCATCTGAAAGGCCAGCATCATCACGCCCACGCTCGCTCCATCCTCCACCGGACCGGAACGGCAACGGAGCTCCGTGCCCTCGATGGGCAACGATCACTTCAGCTTGAGGTCATAGGCAAGACCAAGGCGAACCCGATACCGAAGCACATGAGTCATGAACTCCATGAAGGACGACGCAAGACTCGCGTCGACAGATGGCGCCGACAATTCAAAGGTCATCCATACGTAACGTACGCGGACGTGGCAGCGTAGCCTGTAGGGCGCCTCTTCGCGGTACCCACCGTGAGCGTGAGACCACTCTCCTTAACCCTCGCGGCCTCCGTCAGGGCAGAGACTCCAGCTGCGGCTGAGACCATAGCGGCGGCGCCAGTAATAAACAGGGTGTCTACCAAGTTGAAATTTCCGAATTCCCTGAGTTTTCCAGGTTTTCCCTGAGCACCTTTGCAAAAATCCCTGAATAAGCCAGAACTTTGTTTGATGTCAAGACAGGCTGACACTATGCTGCCCGATGCTGTCACTCTCTAGTAGACATGTTGAAACAAAAAAAATGACTTAATCCAGTTTGAATAGTAAGGAGTAATATCTATCTTATTTAAAAGAAAACAGAAAGAAGGTATTAGTAAAATGCACAGTGAAAAAAATGGTAAAACGCATTCCAAATTGAGTTGAACATATTCAAATACGAATGAAAAGGAGATGCATACAGAAGTAAATATTTTCGAATATGAGCTATTTCTATCAACTGATAGCAAGCTCATCGGTATGAGGCCTGAACTTTGTCACAACTAAGATTCTCTCTCAGTAGCTGGGAAGTCAACGTCAACTGTCCTGACATACTCTCAGCCCATACGCAACACTTCAGTGTTTGCTTTCACTGCTTTAAAGAGTTTATTTTGCTTTGGATGAGGGACACCTGCATCTTGGCGTCAGCCAACACTTTCTTTTTTGAGCTCAAGCTCCTTCAAAGAGGCGGCGGTATGCTTCCTTTCCCGTTGCTTCCTCAGTGCGTCGGTCCTCTCTGTTCTTATCCTCCTTCTGCTACGCATTCACCCCATGGATAATCTGAAGCATCCTCTTTGTCAGTTGTACAGCCAACGCCCAATTTTCCGGACTCCCTAGGGGCCGCAAGAACATCCGAAAAATCAGGCATTCCGAAAGAAATGAATGTCTTTACCAGCCCTTAAGGGCTAAAATTGCCACAGGCACATCTGAAAAAGCTCTTAAGGCCTGCCAGTACACTTATTAGGCATATCGGTGTTCGTACTGTGACAGGAGACGGGGTGCACGCGTGTATAATTAAGGAATACATACTGTGTCCCGTGACAATTGCCCCTTCCTACGCTTGTTAAGCCTCACCGCGTAACACTGCTGTACTGAGGCGAAGCTAACTTTCGGAGACGCATTACGCAACGCGTAGTGTTTTACGAGCTGCGAAGCCAATCGCGAGGATTACAAAGGCGGAGTCGGTGCCCTTGCTGACAGCGGCAAATTCTTTCAATCAAAAACACGGCAACACATGGCAAGAAGCTTAATAGCGAACGCAGAAGCAGCTAGGCCTAACGCTGCCGCGGTGGTGGCCACGGCTGCCAGCGGGCCTGCGTGCGAGAGTGCCGGGTCGAGGCGGAGGTGGTGGCTTTGATTAATGCCATTTCAGAACTGCAGTCAGGGCAATATGCATTGACTATATGGAGTACGTGGTGGTGCCGCGAAGCCGTGCGAATCATTGGGCATGTCCGAAAAACCGGGCGTCTGGAAAATCGGTCGTTAACTGCTCTGGAAATACCTCGTGGCCACGGCGGCCGCATTTCGATGGGGGCGAAATGCGAAAACACCCGTGTACTTAGATTTAGGTGCACGTTAAAGAACCCCAGGTGGTCAAAATTTCCGGAGACCCCCACTACGGCGTGCCTCATAATCAGAAAGTGGTTTTGGCACGTAAAACCCCATATATTATAGAAATACCTCGTGCCGATGACACAGCGTCAATGACGATTCGCTGCGATTACTGGAGCCAGCGTTAACACGACTTTTCTTTCCTTTCAATAAAATCACAGCTAATTTTCCCTGATAGAAGCACAAATTGCCCGAGTTTTCCCTGAGTATTCCCGGTTTTCCCGGTTGGTAGACACCCTGAATAAAGCAACAAGACAGGGTAGGCAGGGAAGTTCATGTCGTTACCGACTCGCAACAGGTCTGCCGTAACTTTACCAACGGACGCACACCGCTGCTGGCGGCTCAGATTCTAGGCCCAAGGCTGCAAGCATCCCATTAGATGACGTGGACGCCGCCGCACGCGGGTCTGAAAGGGAACGAAAGGGCGAACGCCCAGCTCGGGCGCTAATCAACCGAGCGTGGCAAGACCAATGGCCTGATCAATCCCCACCCTTTACCTTCATGCACCTGCCATCCAATTACTGCGACCGACTCGATATCCAGCGACTCAACCGCAGGATTTATCCTTCCCCTCACAGAAAGCTCAGCACCGAAGAGGCAGTAGCTCTCAGACTTATTCAGAACAACACACTTCCAAACCTACAAAGAAACAGTAAAATGTTCCAGCGTACATATAGCGGTATCGGCCCCTGGTGCGGCGACGTACGCCCTACACTGTTTCACATCTCGGGGGGGGGGGAGGGGTTGCGAGGGCAAACCTCAACACCTAATGACGCGAGCATGTAATTTGAGCGGCGGGAGGTGCAGCTAACCGGCGATACCCTGGCGGGACAAGAAGCTCTTGTCCAGCAACTACGTCGAGCAGCCATGGTGAGTGGAGGCCTGGAATGAGGACACCACCCACTCGACCTCAAGAGCAACGGCCCCGATGGTCCAAATAAATGATTTCTCACTCACTCAATGCGGTAAAACATCATTTCAGGCGACAAGTGAAATTCGCATCTGGATGGCCAGCAACATGACGCCCACGCTAGCTCGTAGACACAACAAATCCATTTTTAGCAATACTGGTTACACTTCGCACCAGTACTCGTCCTTCTTATGCAATCAGGACAGACACCGCAGCATGGCAGACGATTTTTTGTCTATTTTGCGGTTTGCGCAAGCTGCATAACACATTGAAGATATTGAAGATGATTTTTTTATTCTGAGTTAGTTAAGCCCCTGTATTCGTTATTTACACGGCAGCCTACATTCCGCACATCACTGATATTTTTTAGTGCTCAGTCTTGCTTAAAATGCAGAGACCTCTATGTGCCAGCTGTTGACCGAAGCACTGAGAAACGCTGTTCTCGCCGAGGTGATCCGTAACACGTTATGGTCACTGTGAAATTGTAGGCAACCCCGTTGCTGTTACAAAGACGGCATGTCGGCCGGCGTTTTAGCCGTCTAACTTTGAACCGTTAACTGAGCGCAGTGCACAAGGAGGAGAACATTTTATTCGTCGCGACCGAAAGGTAACATAATATCACGCTACACCAACGATCAGGAGCCGAATAATCGGCCACCCAAAACAGACATGCGAATGTTGCGTTATTGCACGTGTCTTCACTAAATATAATTGTATGGTATTGGAGATGTAAATGGACTGCGCATTCGTACTTACTGTTTTTATGTCACATGTGGTGCATAACAGCTCCCTCAATATGCTCACATCACCTCTTAGTCGCATCGCCGCAGGCAGTAATAGAAAGAAGGCGAATAAAATAGGCGATTTTTTCACACTTTCTCTCATGGTATGCTCGTTTCGTGAAGGGAGCACGTCCTGAAAAGCACCAGCTGCTTCTGCTCCACGATTATTTCAATGCACATGTTAGGTAATATAAAAAATGTGTTCATCTAAATAGCTCATCCATTTTACTGACATTCAGGGCATTCTTATTTTTGTGAGCTGGGAATATCAACAAACGTATATGTCAGAGACAAAGACGAGACCTTTGTGCATTTATATTTTTTCCCGGTGACTAAGCACATCGGTAATGAATGGTGTATGTGTTTCTTCTTACCTTCGTTGCCGCGATCTACTACCTTTTGTCGTGTAAGGTACAGCAACGTGTGCCTTTTAAGGCGAGCTGTGGTCACAGCCACATGTTCGCTTATCGAGAAGCCCGCCACGTGTGCAGGATGTAAAACGCTGCGTCCACAAACGATGTCATTGCGTTCTGAGAATTTGCACTGGCCATCTGCAAAAAATCAACGCGGGTGATTTGTCCACACAAGCGAATGCCGACCCATTCGTTCTGACGGACTCCTCTATCACGAAACCACTTCTCGCGTTGCTCTAATACCCACCAAGTTCCCACTCCTCTGCGTCGTTAAGACTTCGGCGAGCCTCCGTCGTCTAAGGTCTCGACTCATGGACGTTATGCCCTACAGGCTCCGTACAGACGAGTTTGCGGCCGCTCTGGTGCCATCTGCCGCAGCGATGCGACAGCCCTGGGAAGATGGTTCTGCAGATCGGCCGGCTGGAAGCGTATTACTTCACGCGCACTGAACTTACATCGGCGACGGTTGGAGCCGTTTTGCTTTGTTAATTAGCCCTACCCCCCCCCCCTTTTTTTTTTAAGATGCGCCTTGCGAGAATGCAGTGGCATGCGCTTCGTGGGCAAACGTCCAACCTAATGAGGTGCGAAAAATAACAAGTGGAACCGGTGATACTGCTGCCTAAGAGACACACAACCACAGGTCAGCGCTTGTCCTGCGTTCTTTCACCTCGTCCATCATTTTCTCCGCGCTGTTACCATTATATATGCATACCAACTCGCCCACTTTTCCACTTCTATACGAAGGCCAGCCCGGGATAAACAGGTACAGGTTTCCTGGCAGGCCTTACGAACTAGAACAGGGAAAGAAATGGAAGGTGTGAGGGGAGTTAGGGAAGTCACGTTCTGTCATCATATTTGTGAGAAGTGTTTGCTTTGCAAATCGTGCTACACATGCGCATGTCGCAGCTTGTGCGACGCCAGCGGTCATTGCCGGGTCAGCTGCTCAACATTTAAAATATATTTGCCACGACTGTGCTGATTTAACGAATGCTTAGTGTAGCCTTAACATTTGGTATAATCAGAATAACACGGGTGTGTGTAATGAGCAATATTTTATCCCGAGGAAGCCTAATTTATGGTGGCGAGCGCTCATTCATAGATGATACTTATTTCGGCTGCTGTCCGTCAGTGGCACAGTTTCGCATAGTGCGATTTTACTTGCGACTTTACATTTCCGAAATCGCTTTGCAAGAGCAAAGCACATATGCAAGCAAACGAATTCGCAGGCGATATCAGACCTTGTGAAAAGGGCATAATGAACTTTTATCATTGCACATGATGAAAAATGAACATTCGCGCATCGTATGAATTCAGGTCTCATTATTAATAAATCTCATTTTTCAGGTGCAGGTGGCTCCGAACAGGTCCCGACGCATCAACCAGGATATGCAGGATATGCCCTGGGCATTTTGTCAATGAAGAAAGAAGCACAATCGAAAGTCATCCTAACAACAATCCGACGCTTTTTCTGGACGTTTACAAAGTGCGGCAGGCTGGCGAGAATAATCTAAAGAATAAAAACCCCTGATGAGTAAAGGCTCGTTGATCTCACTTGCCACGCGAAGAGACTCGTTCTTGCGCCGATTACGTCGGCAAGTAGGCCCTGGTTCAGTGTTAAGGAGATAGCTATGACAAACCGCTTACAACTGCTACAAAACCGCAAAATCTTTCGTTTGCCACCGTTCCAGACGACGACGAAGCACACCGAACGTTAGAGTATCGTGGTGTCACCCAGGCACTTTCAATCAAGATCACGCCCGACCGGATCAAAGTTCTCAATTTTAATTAAGCATGGTCACTGCTGCTCGGCTCAAGAATTCGAATTGATTGAGTTTAGCTCACTCGGCATGAAGGTGCTGACTACAACCTCCGTTCGCGATCGTGAAGCTCAAAATCGATGCGTGGATCGCATTGGACTAAACGCATATCGAGCAAAATTGCGATCCCACATGACCCGGTCCATATCGAGCTGCATCGCGATCTTAAGTAACTATGTGACTTGGGCATCAAATGATAGGCCGCGGCTTACAACCCGGCGGACCGAAATGAGGCATGCATCCCCAACAGCGAGGCGTGGATTAAAGATCACTCTTCCTCTTGGAAGCACAGCGTTTTCAGGGTGCCAGTTTAAAAGCTTTACGCTTTAAAAGCGTGCTAGTTTAGTGATGTGAATATTAGTGCCACAGTAGGCTTTACTCACGTGCAAGATGACATCGTACAGTTGTTTTCCCTGCTGCGAACGGCACTTCGCGTGAACTTGCAGGCCGGCCACTTCTTTCGCGGAGAGAACATGTGAAGTAGCGTACAGCTTCTCTCCGCTCGTTAAATCAGCAGCACGAAAATACTCTCCTATTCCTTTAATATGCCTCAACCTGAAAAAACTACTTGCAATATCAGCGATGGCCACGTTTGCACCTTCATGCACACAAAAAAACGCCGAATCACTGATATATGCGCGGTTTTCGGCGACATGTGCACGAAGGTTAAATTTTGCGGTCTTCCCACCTTCCCGATATCGCGCCGCTCGCCACAGGCGGCGCTGAGCAGTGCGGCACCGCTGCAACTCAGTGGCGCGGCCTCATCACTGGATGGAGCCTATGGGAGCTGCCAGCGCACACCGTTATTTAAGCACGTGTCTTCAGAAATCACCGCTCAGCATTTGTACGTAGAACGACTATCGCGGCACCGCGTTATATGCGGAGAAGTACGAAGGAAGTTAGCAATGATAGGCATGCAAGCATCTAGTATGTTATTCTTGCCAATAACGTCAGCCGAGAGCAAGCGTTCATTTAATAATTGAACCAACAATGTTGCAAGCTAGCTTTAAACACTTTGCCTAAAGGTTTCTTGAAATAATAAACAGAACACTGCTTCATCCAACATATTAAACAGAAAATCAGTGATGCGATGCGTTACACTTGAAATACTCCTCATGGGATACTTTCACACGCTTAATCACTCTGTTTTCACTTGTCATCACTATTCTCCGTGCAGAGATCAAGCTGTTCGCGTTTGCCTTCTTACCAAGAGATGAATGACACATTAACGCCATCTAAACCAGTTTCAAGTGGCTCCGAAAAGGGAATGCTTTGGTGTAGCACGACAGAACACACCCTTTCATGAAACTCTTCAACTTTGACATCGCTTCAAACAAGTTGGTTTGGCAAATTGGAAACTGCCAACAGTAATTTTCTGGTGATTACGGTTTCAGCCTTAAGCCCCGTCTGCAGCGACACCGTGCGGATCCGTGCTGCGAAAGCGGCACCCAAGAAGCATTCGTTGAAACCAACCACGCACTCATTACACGAAAAACATTTGCAATAACCGGTTTATAAGACAACTGCGCTTTGCCCTGTCAGCTCCTTATTTTATGCTTTCCTGAGCTTTCCCGCCATGAAGCCCTGCGAACGGCCTCAAGTTGGTTGGCCTCAAGTTCGGTTGCTCTTGTGATATAGAGTGTTTTCTTTTTTTTGTAATAGAACGTATCCTTAGAGAATTGGCTATGAAAGCGAACTTCAGCCTGTTCAGGTAGATAACCTGAAGATGCGGGCATTGATTATAAATCATAATGCAGAGGTAAGTAATTAAATTGAACACCCGATTATTCTTTTATTATTCATTTTATGTTACAGGTTGAAATCGTGTAATCGAAGAGAAGTGAAATCATGTCTGGTCCAAAATGTCGTATGAAATATATTGTTGTTCCTGTTAATAGCTGCCTAAAGGCTTCCCTTCACCATACCGGAATAATACTGCAACGTCACCGAAGAGTAGAACATTTTTTTAACGACATCCCTCCCGAAAAATATGTTCAACTGTGCACTTTGGAGACGGATATTTTTAATATCAATCTCAGCGGAGTCCATCATTGCCGGCGTGCAATCTGGCCGCACTGACGGCACGTCCCGCATGTTCGTGCTACATGATGGCATTCCCTGCCACCGCAATATCAACCCTGATTGCCCTCAGTTGCTCCTTGTCCTTCCTCGTCATCTGCGATCCACCATTCTCGAACAACTTCACGATGCACCGACGGCAGGACACCTTGGAATTTTGCGTCCACACGACCGCGTACGACGCCGGTTCTTCTGGCCGGGTCTCTACCGCCCTGTGCGTCGTTATGTCGCAACTTCTGAATTGTGTGAGCGCCGGAAGAAACCTCCCTTGGCACCTATCGGACAACTCCATGCAATTGAAGTTCTCCCTGAACCGTTCTTTCGCGTAGGCCTTGACCTGCTTGGCCCGTTCCCGACGACGATTACAAGGAACAAGTGGATCGCCGTCGCTACTGATTACGCGACATGCAACAAACGTCGCCGATTTTCTCCTCCACGACGTCATCCTCCACCACGGTGCACCTCGACAGTTACTCACAGACCGCGGGTGCTCGTACTTATGTCGAGTTGTCCACGACCTCCTCCGCTGTTGTGCCACTGAGCACAAACTTTCCACCGCATACCACCCACAAATGAACCCACAAAGGAACATCTCAACCCAAAAAATCACAGAGATGCTGTCGATTTACGTCTCCAACGATCACTGCGACTGGGACGCCACGCTAGCTTGTTCGCGTATAACCCATCCCGACATGACACCGCAGGATATTCACCCTTTTATCTCTTGTATGGTCGTGACCCCACATTGCCGTTTGACACCATCATCCCTTCTGTGCCCGGTGTTGCAACTGAGTACGCTCGTGAAGTCATCGATCGCGCTCACATTGCACGTGAAGTCACCCGATCTCGTTTATTAGCCTCGCAGCATATACAAAAAGAGCGTTACGACCACTGTCATCGCGATTTGAAGTTCGCGTCAGGTGCTTGGGTGCTCCTCTGGTCACCCTGTAGTCTGGTTGGCCTCTCCCAGAAGCTTCTCTCTCGCTACAAACGGCCTTAAGAAGTCCTACGCCAAGTTAACGACGTAAATTACGAGATCTTTTGGCTACACTTCGATGCACCCTCAACTCAGACGTCTGTTGACGTCGTGCACGTTTCGCGGCTGAAGCCATATTTCGCTCGCAATTCTTCGCCTACCATGCGCCGAGACGGTGCTTCGCCACCTGGGGGTCCTGTTACGAAAGGATGAAAGAAGAGAGAGGAAGAAGAAAATTGGAGACGCTGGTTGCTACACGTTGTTGGTGATCAGCCATCTTAACTACTCTGACTCATACTGTATATAGATTGTAAATATAGACTTTCTATGCTCGCAATATCCCTGTAACCTAACATTAGTTTCATTTCAAATATCCTTAGCTTCGACTGCGTTGTACCTGATGCGGGTACTAGCGGATTAGGGCCTTCCGAAGGACTACCACCATGATGCGTCTTTTGACGATCTTCGAGTGGGCCGACGTAATCAAACGAAGTCAGACGAAACTTCGACGCCCAAGTCAAACGACTGCTAGAAGCCGGATTTCGTGAGCCATTCCTTGGCAGCCTCGCGGAAAAGGAAAGCGCATTAGGAAAGTTAATAGGCTACCTAGGGAAGTGCTTTTATATGCGCCCGACTTCCCTCACAGACGCGCAGACAGGCTTCCCTCACGCCTGCGTGCACGCGGTTTTCGCGCTCAACAAATTGAGCAAAATGTGCAGGCATTTCAGAAGAGCTAAAAGAACCGTCTCCTTCTTGTTCATCTAGAAGCACCAGACAGACCATGCCACCTTCGCCACCGCAGTACTCTAGGCCATCCCTCTGTCATGCGACAGGTCATATCTCGGGCAAACCGGTTACTGCATTAACGACCCGCTGCGGAAATGTGCAAATCCTTTAAAACCAGGGAAAGGCAGCAACCTCACTTTCCACTGCAATGGATGCGGATGCTATCCAAGGCTGAACGATGCAAGCATACTAAGCAAGTATAGAAACCAAAGGCCATGTGAAATCATCAAAGCATAGAAGACAGCGAAGAATGGAGTAGAGTGTGGAAACACACCGTCTATTAATAGCTTGATAAGGAGATGGAAAACCTTAACCCCTTGCCCTTTCAGTCATACGTATAATACCAAAGAATGACCACATCTAGGTAGAGAGATACGCACGTTAGGCAAAGAAGCTGCCAAAATGTGCGTTTCTCCCTACCGTTACTAGATTAGGTTCAGCGTCCAAACTTCCGTGATTGCGTGGACCCCCCACCGATTCTGGCACCTCGTGGAGCTGCTTGTGCTCTTAGCTCGATCAGCACGGCGCAGCCAAGCGCTCCCCGTGGCTGTTCATGTGGTATGGCGGCGTGTATACATGCGTGTTTTGCTGCAGGCTCGGTCGTTCTTGCGATACCGTTGTGCGTGTTGGATGCCGTGTGCATTTTGAGCTTACCACCTGGGTCGTAAAATTTTGTTTGGCGACATGAACGCATTCTTATGCGCAGTTCATGCAGCGAGAACGAGCTTTGAACGTGCAAGTAAAGTCCGCTCGCAAGTGAGCGAAGCTCGTGTAGGTTTGACCACTGCGTTTGTGAATGTGCTGCTGTGATGGAAAAAAAAGTGTGCTAGGTTCCTTTCTTTTTCGTCCATAAATAAACTGCTGAGAGTGTATACAGGGTGTCCCACGTAACTTGAGCCAAGAATTAAAAAATGAAAAGCGTGTCGGAGGCGAATGTAACCAGACCCATACTATTCATTATCGCCTTTAATAACTGTGGCAATATTTTTTTGTTTTCCACATAACTGATTAAATAATTAAGTTTAATTACCGATCTCTTTAATAATTGGCTGAGGACCCCAATTATGATACGCATATTTCTAAAGCACCTTCAGAAACCACTGATCGAGTTGCTTTCTTTAATATACGCCCCACCCAGTCCTTTTTTCTGGGTTGCAAAGAAATCCCGCGAAATATGAAAAAAGCCACTTGACGGAGCGTTGGCGCAGCGGTATTGTGCTGGTCTCAAGCGTGCGTTCGGTGAACAAACTCGGCTGCATCGTGACTGGCGACGAGGAAGCGGCAAGGCCATAGAGAAAGAAATATAACAAGAGGGGACACTCGGCTAAAACTGGCAACAGGAAATACGTCATGCTAGTATTAACGCCGACCGTTTCCTGCCGCGGGCATTGAAAAAAAAAAAGGAGAACGTAAAATGAGGTTAAGATAAATTGCTTCATTTTTTTTAGTCTTTCCCGACAAAATCAAAAATATCTGCGGATAAATTAAATTATACTATGCGGCTTACTTCCGTTGTCTAGCGACAGGCGAATCGTCGAATGACGAGCCAAGCATAAAGAAAAAAATTTCAACAAGAGCGGACACTCCCATAGAGCCAAGCGGCCGAATTGACTGTAGCACACCAAGCGGATGTTGTTGATTCCTTCCGGTTTCGGTTTTGGGCGCGCGCCTTTTGAAAACCAGTTGGTACACGCCGCGCCGGCTCCGCTGCTCGGCACGGCATTCATTTTTTTTTTTCGCTTCTGCTGAACCTCGCGTGGCCTTCGCGTGGAATCGTTTTAAGTAGAAACGATTGCGATTGACCTTTACAAGACTGCGCCGAATCTGTCAGGTGCAATTTCATAAAGAAAACGAAAGACGTCTTCTGAAATGATGGAATGTTTATTTTGCTCTATATAAATGCTCGTTCCGGGCTTCTTCTGCATTCATCCAAAGTTGTGGCACCAGGTAAGCAGCAGTCATTGCCGTAAGATGCTCCACCGGATGTCATCAGCTGAAAGAAAGTAAATTACAAGCATGTATGATTTCCGTATATTGACCTAACAGGAGTATTGCGTGTAGGGGCGAAACGTGCGTAAGTGGTGAATGAGCGGCATTACAGATAAATTCACTTTTACGTACATTTCGCAGCAAAGACTCCTCCGAAACAATGCCATAAAATCTGAACATCCGATTTTCAAGCACCCCTCCTTTCCCGGGCATTATTTCCTGCACTTTAAATGCACAAATACACGGGTGATTGCGCGTTTCCAAAACAACTTAATTGGCCTCGGCCGACACGATGGTACGCCAAATACACAAAGGTAGCTACAACACAGGCTAGGCCAGACCATGTTACACGCTCGCAGAATGCCTTCTAATCGCACTCAAGTCAGACTCGTCGGTGCAAAGCGTGTTTTCAGTCGCTTAGAATACATAAGTGTCGTGTTCTTGAGCTCCTCCGTGTTATCTTTTACGCGTCCTGCTGGCGCATGCAACACTCCCGTGTTATCACTCTCGGCTATCGCTCGTCGCGTTTTCGAGAAGCGTGAGTACCGCAATAATGTATATGTTGTTGCAGGGCTATAATAAGCGTCACAAACTTGTCCCACTAAAATTCAGTACACGCAAAACTAACTCACTGTGGCCGCGGCCGCGGCTTGCTTTTTTCGCTAACAGCTTCACAACCCCAGGCGCGGCGAGCAAGCCTCAAGGTATCCCAAAAAGTTACCAAATAATTTACAATACTTTTTTCGGGTCAGAGAATGCGTCACGAACTTCTACCAGTAAGATTCAGTACACGCGAAACTGCGGCACACAGCCGAGCTGCTTTTCGCTAACTGCGTCAATAAGCCGGGCGCGGCAACCGTGCTTCTAAACTACCCCAAATATAACGACGTTAGTTACAATAATGTTGGGGGCCACAGAATGCGCGAAAACTTGTCTGTCGCAGGCGCTACGACGTAGTGCACGCATGCACACGCGCAAATGCCTCACACGGCCGAGCCGGTTTTCGCTTACTGCGTCAATAAGCCGGGCGCGGCAAGCGTATCCAAATACTACCGAAATAAGTTACAGTAACGTTGCGGCTCATAGAAAGCGTCGCAAACATCTCCCAGGAGGAGGCATTAACTCAAATTAACTGCGCCAGGACGGCGGTGCTGTTTTTCGCTAACTGCGCCACTCGAACTAAGCCTAAATGTGATTAAAATGCGCCGCACACTGCACTGCACTACTGGACTACGGCAAGGTGAGAAATTGTGTTTCACATGTGAAACACAATTTCTCACCTTGCCGTAGTCCAGTAGTGCAGTGGTGCCGTGTGGAAATGCAGACGACGCGCAAGAGAAGCATAGAGAAGGCCGGGAGCCCAATAAAATGGGCTATATCCAAAACAGACGGTTTGCCGAGCACGCGAGCTTCGCACGTACGACCGGCCTCGCTCACTCCTGCGGCTTGTCTGGCGCATGACGTATGCACGCGCGTCTGGCGTGCCGCTAGCTTGTTGCTAGGCAGCGCAACAAAAAGTTGCAAAGTATAAGTTCATTTACACGCAAAACCTTTTCACTTTTAGTGGGAAGGAATAAAAAAAATAAAACGTTGTCTGGAAGTTTATTTCATATTCTTTTTTCTGATGCTCGCGTCAACTAACGGACGTTGTTGAAACTAGGCGTGACGTGTTTCCTGTTGCCAGTTTTTGAAGAGTGTCCCCTCTTGTTGAATTTCTTTCTCTATGAGCCAAGTGCATGCGTCATTCGTCAGAGACACTGCCGAAGCGAGCGAGGCTGGCCACGCATCTGACGTTGGCCTGTTCGGTCACCCGCCCACCTGTTTATCTATTTTTGGATTTAGCCTCGTTTGGAGGGCTCCCGGCGAATTCTTGGGTTCCTTCTGAACTTCGACAAGGCACCACTGCACTATTGGACTAAGGCAAGGAGAGAAATTTTGTTCGATAGTCTGCGACGCATTTCAAGCAATTAGGCTTACGGCACGGCACCTATAGGCTAGAATTGCGACGCAGTTAACGAAAAACAGTGCGGCCGTCATGGCGCAATTAATTTGGATTAATGAATCGTATTGCGAGATGTGTGCGACGCTTTCTATGAGCCCCAATACTATTTGAACTCATTTCGGTAGTTTCTGGGCACGCTAGTCGCTAAGGGTGCTGTGACGCAGTTACGCGTATACTGTACAGGTGCTCCCAGAATAATTCGGAACGCTGGACGCGCAGCTGCTCGTCGGCGGAGCGCGCCGGCGGATAAATACCGGCAAGATTTGCGCATGCGCGGTCTCCCTAGCGAGCTAGTTTCGCTCCCTAGTGCATCTAGATTGGCGTTGCCTTGCTCCAAGAAGGTAGCGCTAGGTGCCCTTTAGCGTTGTGCAATGGGGGCTGGGCGAATGACTGTCTGTAGCACAGCATGCATGCACCGTTATCTACAAATAAAGGCTCCTGCATTCCTTGCAGCGCATTCTCGCCATGGTCTGCATCCCGTCTGGGAGATAGCAATGCTTTGCGTGATTACGTGCTAGTGGGGTGGCTTGGCTACAACGGCAACGCTGCCTTATTTTTCCACCGTGTTAGCCTGTCCTGCGAAGTATTAGCTCTTAGTAAAATATCTCCCTACCCGTGTTACTACTAGCTTCGCAATACGAGGACAATTTCCACTATTACATGACGCCTCTTAACGGGTGTGTCTGCGATAGTGGCAATACAAGAGTTCTCAAAATGATATTACGCGGCACATTCATCAAGGCCATTTTATGTCAATCAAGGCCAATTTAGTCACTTCATGCAAAGGTCACTCTAATGAACTCTTCACGACTCTACTCATTTATTGACGCACCCCGTTACGTCACTCGTATATATTGTGCGCCAATCAATCACGGAATCTGGACCACTGGTAGCGAGTATCCTTACGTATTGATCGCGAGTCGGCGTTTGTTGGCGAAGCTACAGATTTTTTTTTTGCTCAGAGGAAATATACAATGATAATCCAGGGTAGGCTGTGTGAGCTGTATGCAGAAAAGTAGTAAGGAGAACACAGTAAATCTAAATAATAGGAAGAACACGGTGTTTATTTTTTCCACAGTAAAAAAAAAAAGAATCGAAACGTAACTGTTTCATCTAAAGCGATTGGCGTGTTCGGCTATCAATATCTCCCGAATGCGCCGTCCACGCGAAGCGCAGCTTGTACGCGGCGTGGAATTGATAGAGCGCATCGACGAAGTCCCTCCTCTCACCAAGGCGCTTCCACTCGCGCGTTATGGCGAGCCAGAGCTCGTCGGCACTGGCCCCTCCCAGATTCAGCTTGGATAAGCTTTCTTTCATCATGCCCCACACGTTCTCCACAACATTGAAGTCTGCACCTTTCGGAGGCCAGTCAAGAACGCGAACCCCACGTTCTTGAAGAAGTTTTGCCACAGCTCTGGCGGTGTGCGCCGGGCTCAGGTCTTGCTGGAAGAAGTAGCAGCCATCTTTAAATAGCCCGTCCAGCGCGTATGGCAATAGGTGGTAGTCCAGAATGTCACAGTAAGCTTCAGCTGTGAACGATGGGAACAGTCGGATTAGCGGACCGAGGCCCTCTTTGCTAATTGCTCCCCAAACATTGACAGTACAGCGGCCGCTGCTGTGGATCTCAGAAACATACCCAGGCTCGTATCTGCACGAAAAGAAGGGAATAGATAATGCTCTTTTCAGATGAAATACCTTTTGCGCGTCCGAAGAATTTGTGCTTAAAAGATCAGAAAGAAAATGAAAATACCTGCAGTTATAGGGTCTCCATACGCGGCGCTCTTGGTCCCATCTAGATGAAAGTGTCGATTCATCTGAAAATATTACTTCCTTCCATTCTTCAGTCGTCCAGCGCTCATATGCCCTGCAAAACTCAAGGCGCCGGCGTTTTTGGTGCTCCGTAAGGTGTGGCTTTTGTGCCGCGACAAATCCACGAAGACCAGCCTCTCGCATGCGCCTTCTAATTGTTTCCTCACTGGCTTGCAGGTTGAGGGCTGTCTTGATCTGGCGGGCGCTCTGGAAATGATCAACAACGGCTGCAGCAACAATACGAAGATCGGACTCTTCCGATGTGCATCGGTGTCGTCCCGATCGTGCTGCATCTTTGAGTCGGCCATCTTCATCCCTGTATGCTTGGATTATTCGGTTGACCGCACTTATAGACGTTTCTGTGAGGCGGCATATCTCACGTTGAGGTATACCTTGGGAACTGAGCTTAACTATATTTCTCCACACATTCATCGGCACTCTTTTCGGCATGTTGCCTAGATTGGAATAGGGCGGAATTTGCGTAACTGTCGTTGTTTAAATATGTTCGTATCCCTTTATCAATCGAGCTGCCGATATCATCACGGTTGCATCAGACGAAAGCGCCGCCCTTTGCCAGCGCCAGTCACGGTAACCTACCATAAATATTTTTAGCAAATGATAAATACAGCCCACACGAAAAATGAAAAAAAAAGGGGCCAAGCACGCGAACATGCAGACACGAGCGCTCACGCTCCAACTCGAGTGCATGCGCAGACACAGCTTGTCACAGACACCACCGGCCCAGCCCCCCTGGACAAAACGTTAAGAGGCACCTAGGGCTACCATTCTGGAGCAAGGCAACACAAACTAGATGCACTAGGGAGCCAACCTTGCTTGCTAGGGAGACCGCGCACGCGCAGACCATGGTACTACTACTTCCTCGGGTGCGCTCCGCCGGCGAGCGGCCGCGTGTGTGGCATTCCGAATTATTCTGGGAGCGCCTGTACCTTACTGCGACAAGCTTTGGCGCTGTCTCTGACCGCCAACATTACTGTAACGAACTTCGTTACTTTTTGGGGTACTTTTCAAGCGCAGTGAGCGCGCCTAGCGCTGTGACGCGGTTAGCGAAAAGCAGCTCGGCCGTGGTGCGCAGTTTAGTTTCGCGCTTTAATGCACCGACAAGTTCATGGCGCTTTCTCTGACGTCCAACATTGTTTGAAATTATTTTCGGTACTCCTTTTGTTACTTATGAAGGACGCTTGCCGCGCCTGTCGTGACGCAGCGAAGAGCAGCTCGGCCGTGGTGACAGTTAGTTTGGCGCGTACTCGATCTTACTGCGACAAGTTGGTGACCATTTTTATGGCCCCACAATAATTCAAGTCGTCTTTCGGTACTCACGCTTGTCGAAAACGCGACGAGCGATAACACGGGAGTGTGTTGCTTGCGCTGGCAGAACGCGCAAAGGATAACGCCAAGGGGCTCAAACGCCAGGAACTTGTAACTCGAAAATTCTGTCTCCTGAACGGCTGAAGACAGGCTTTTCACCCATGCATTTGTCTTGAGTGCGAGTAGAAGGAATTCTGCTGAGCGTCCAGCATGATCTTGAGAGCCTGTGTTGTGGCCACCTCTGTGTATTCATAGCGTACTATCGCGTCTGTTGCAGCCAAGTTCTGGAAACGCGCAGTAGCCCGTGCATTCGTGCTATTAAAGTGCAGGGAATAAGGCCCGGGAAGAGGGAAATAGAATTTTTTGTGGTATGTACGGTATTGTTTGGGTTTAGTCGGGTATCTTGTACCCCGTGTGTGTAAAAGCGACCAGCTTTAGTTTGTATGCTGCCCATTCACCACTTTCGCACGCTTCACCTCTACACGCATTATGCTTGCATGTTAATACTAAAATGACACTTGCTTGTAATTAAAATTTTTTCAGCTGACGTCTAGCGGAGCTTCCTACGGGAACTACTGCTGCTTACCTGGTGCCACAACGTTGGATGAATGCACAAAAAGCCCGAAATGAGCAGTCATATAGAATAAAATAAACGTTTCCTCCTTTCACAAGGTGTCTTGCGTCTTTATGAAATTCCACGTAGCACATCTTCGATGGAGGCTTGCAAAGATCGCTCGCAATCAATAAGCGAATTAGCTTGAAGACCGCACGCGGTTGAGCTCCAGAAGCAAAAAAAGAGAATGAACACAGCCGGTGTGACGCGTACCAGCTAGCTAGTATTAAAAACGCGCGCGCACAATACCGAAACCGCAACTGTGGTTCAGGTATTAACGCCGACTGCTTGGTGCGCTGCAGTCAGTTGGGCCGCTGGGTTCTATGGGAGTGTCCGCTCTTCTTGTATTCCTTTCTCTATGTCTGCATCGTGACTGGCGACGAGGAAGCGGCAGGGCATTTGTCTACTCGGCAGCGCTCGGCCAGCAGCGTGCATTTTCGCCGTCATCCAACGGGAGCCAACCACGTTCACCGAAGGCACGCACCTGCGGCTCTCCCACAACCTGGCGGCAAGCCAAGACACAGAGGTGCCCGCGATATATTGCGCCTGTGGACAGTTCAACCACTGAACCTAGTCTAGTAACGTTGCGTTGCTCCTGCTATATTTCTTTTTTCTTGATGTACATCGCACTTTGACTGTTATTCCACCCTTATTTTCAGAGGATTCTCGGAGTTGTTACTATTACTGCGGCCTGTTGGGGCACCACAGGCTGCACACACGTGGTGTCACTTTAATGGCGACCGCAATTCCTCCTTATAAAACAAGAGCGTCTTTGCTTGCTTTTTTGCTCGTATATTCAGCTGTTTTAGCGATGTACCTTCGCGTTAAGACACCATTGTCATGCCTGACCTATGTACCTTTGTCTGTTTGGACTGACTTGGTGAGAGGAACTTTAATGCTTGGTTTGTGTATTCCACAACCTCTTTAGCCCTTTAGGAGAGCTCTGAAATGACTCGTCAAATATGAGTCGTGGTGCTACTAGCGGTATCAATCACGGAAAAAACATCCGCCGTGGCATCCAACAAAATTACTCTGGGCTGCTTTGTTTCCTGCCGATCTATATAATACATGAAAACACCTCTGTCAGGGCCTAATCCAAGTGCGACACAAAAGTGACTCAAATTTCCGAAGACCCGCACGCGATTTTTGCGTGGTCGTGAGCTTCGAGCAAATCCGATCCTGCGCAGATTTCACGTCAAGTCACTGCCTATAATTTTACGTTCTCAAAGTGTCACTTCTTTAAACTGTTCGACGCTTTTTAGTCGAAATGCTTGGTTTCGTTTTAAAGAAGTTGAGAAGAGCGCAAGGTTTGCTGAATTGTTAAAAAGTTTCCTCATAGCATGTGCTCCAACATGTTTTTTTTGTTAGTAGCAGGAATGAGTCTGTTTACAGAGTGAAATACTAAGTAAATATGTACGTTATTTTTTTCTTTTACCTACCAATTTCAATTTTACACATGCTGTGTCCACAGACTCCGTTGACCTCTTGGTGCTTACCTGTTATTTGACCTCGTATAGACTAGCCTCCTTGGCTTGCTTAATCGTCATATGTGTAAGGAAGGATTGCACTTGATAAAACTGACCTGTCTAAACCCAGCTCACGTTCCTTATTAGAGGGTGAACAATCCAACGCCTGGCGAATTCTGCTTCGCATTGATAGGAAGATCCTACATCGAAAAATCAAAAAGCGACGGCGCTATGAATGCTTGGCCACCACGAGTCAGTTATCGCTGTGGAAACTTTCCTGACACCTCTTGCTTAATATTCTTAAAGCCAAAACGATCGAGGGGCCCCGCTTTCGCGGTCTCGAATCGAACTGAAATTCAAACAAGCATTTGCCCTTTTGCTCTACGCGAGGTTTCTGCCCTCGCTGAGCTCGCCTTAGGACACCTGCGTTACCGTTTTGATAGATGTACCGCCCCTATTCAAATTCTGTTCCCTCAATTGCCATAAAATAAACTAAATAAATAGACGGCAAAGCCACTTCCTGCAATTGCAATAACAGTTAGGGTAAGAAATAATACCCAAAGCGCATATTTTCAAGGTGTAAAGAACGAATTGGAAAAAGAAAGTGTGGGCACGGTACGTCCTAGTATCCTAAGGTTTGGTTAATGAGGGCACATGTTCCTCGAGTAGAGCGTTTTAGTCACATGTCAAATGAAATGTAAATAATGAAAATCGGGATGCAGTTGTGCCCGGCTAAAACAGAGGAGGAAGATGATGATGATGGTGAGGAGGATGTAGAATGTATCCATGATTCTTGAATGTATCCATGGACCGCTGGTGGCCCGGGTGGTTGTTGCCTGAAAGTATTCTACACAGCAAACACGAAAGTAGTCGATGACCACCCGGTCAACATATATTGGCAACCGGTTGACCATGACCGCAAAGACAGATTGCATGCAAGAGCCAGCGGCATGTGGGCCTCCATCGTACGGAAAGCATCTGAATAACATAACCAGAAAAAAAAATCACAAAAATGAAAGCGTCGATGCCATGCATAAATAAATGAAGATCGGTTTGTTGCTCATAAACATGCGCATCCCACCGGGGTCAACCACTACCATGTAAAAAATAGTCAGAAGTCAGCGAAAAATAAAATCGCTTAGTTGTCCACAAAACAAAATGTTAAAGGGGGATCGATACCTACTGGAGCAAGGCCCTACAGAATATAAATTAAGAATAAATGTAGAAGGGAAATAAAAAGATATAAAAAAACGTGAATAAAAAGAAATTAGTGGCGGGATTTGAACTCCTGAGTGACGCGCACTGAGCACCGCATAGTGCTTGCGCCCGCAGGGCTCCGCCAATGCCAGCGTCGTGACGGCATTGGTGATGCAACTAGCAGGTGCTGGGTCCATGACGGCTGCCGGCGGACACGTCAGGGAAACCGCAGCATCCCGGGCACCACCCCCGGCGCTTCAGATTGGTCCTGAACAGCCTTGCTCCGAGTACCCCTGCCATAAGCAGGCTCGTAAACCGATAGTCGTACCTAACTACATGGGCGTTCGGCGGCGCAAGGACGGGACAACGAACGCAACACTGCTGCCAACACCTGGGCCACGTCTCCGCCGGGACGCGTGCTGCCGAGGGGACTCCAGCAAGCAGTCTTCTAACCGGCGCCATAAGCCGGATAAGTGGTCACGCATCAGGCCGTACTGGACGAGTCCGTACCGAAGTCTCAGGGAGCAGTGGGATGCGATAGGAATGTACCATGCAGTAACTCTGCTCCTAACAACATCATCAGTTAACCGAGATGTATGCAAGGGCTCCGGCCCGTAAGTGTAGGCACTCATACAAGCCGCGCCCACTGCCCTGTGACAGCCTCAACAGGTGTCACGTACCTTTGACTCATAAGAGCGTTGGGTCAGCCGCGAACCACCAGCCAAAGCGGCGTGTTGGTCGCCTGAACGTAAACAACCAAGCTTTGAACGCCGGGATCCAAGTCGCTGGACGCTATGGACCAGCCGCGGCTCCTGAAGCGGTCGTTCCAACCCGTTAGGCTGTCCTTTCCGCTCGACGGCCAATCTGGCCCGTTCACCAGAGACTGCATTGGGCCCGGTGCAAACTGGTGCAGCATGCAATACCACAAGGTGTTGAGGTTTTTGCCAGCCGTGTCCCCAGCATGGAAGCCAACTACCAGGCATCTACACGGGGCACGTCCCGCGGGCAGTCCGGCACCGCCTCACTCACGATCCTTTCCATTTGAAGAAGTAACGCTCTGTTCTTTTTGTTGCGTAACAGGGTTGGGTCTTCGTTTGTCCGGAGGGCGTCATCTGAGGCGCGAACCAGCCGCACCGCAAGCTCCGCCGTCAGAGTACATTCGGTCAGGTAATGCAAAAATGGTGTACAATTCATGCCGCAAGGCCAGAGCTCACTGCGTGCCACTCCAAATCTGTACAGGTAAAATGGAAATCATCCATGATCCGTAATGACAAGTGACAATGGCCTTCACGGCGGGAAAAATGCCGGAATGTGAGCAACACTGGGGACCAAGTTAAACAGATCCGTATTGACATTTTCCTATCTCCATTTTCGGCAGCAGTCTGCCTCCATCTGCGAGTATAATTTGCTCTTAAATGACCTGATGGAGGAATTTGCCACTCTTGGAAGCCCATACCGCGCGGCACTAGCTGCGGTCTCATCCGCAAGCTCATTACTTAAAATATTGCTGTGACCTCGCACGTGGTACAGGTCAATGTTGAATTTCACAGACAGCGGCCGAAGCACTTTTTTTATCTGCAGCACGCGCGCGTCGGTCGACGTCAGAGCCGCAACCGCCGCCAAAAGTGACAGGCAGTCAGAGTACACATTCACGGCGGAAGGTGCGTGTATGGTGTACAAGTACTGAAGTGCTTCTGTAAACGCGATCGCTCCCGCGCAATAAGCGCCGCTCGCATCTTGTATTCGAAATTTACCTATCTTTATGATACGATGTTGAGCCCTCATCACTACATACGCAGCTCCCCGCAGAATGCTCGGTGTACGAACCATCAGTGAATATGTGTAAGGCCGGCTCCATCGATGTATATAATGCCTCACTAAATGTTAATCGCCGAAAAGGAAATTTATGCCTCTCCTATAGGTTGTCATTACAGACGTCATACCTGAATTCTACTTTATCAGGCTGGTAGGATTGTGGCCCAAAAGACACGTGCTGGCGTAGAATAAACAACCGAAATTCGGCCACAATTATATCCAGCTCAAGTGCAAGAGGCGCCGCCTGAGTGAGTATCTGTAGAACCGCCGTTCACGTGGTCCGATACGCTCCAGTTCTTGCTAGAATGGGCACTCGGTGCATGGATTGGACCTTCTCCTTGAGCTGACTGTCAGGGCAATCGACCACCACACCGGTGCAGCATAGGTAATAACAGGTAAAATTACTTGACGGTAGAGCTTTTGAATCTTACCCATATTATATGGATAATGCAACCGGAAATAAGCTAAAATTTTGTACGTGCTTTGTTCCATGTTTTGCCGAATATAGTCTACATGGTTCTGAAATCTCGATCGCGAGTCAAAGAGAACTCGTAAAATTTTAAGCTCTTTTTTTCCGGAGCCGGACTTCACCCATGCGCGCTTTCAGTCCCTGCCCTCGCACCGACGGATTGCCGTGGGGAAGCGCCACAAAGAAATGCTTGGCAACGTTTATCTCCACGCGTTCCCCCTGCGACCATTCGTGGACATGATATAAAATCGTCTCCGCCTTTCTTTCAATGTCCGCTCGGCTCTCGCCCGGCACAACGATCACCGTGTCATCTGCATAGGCCTGTACAAAGGCGTCCCCCGACAATTCCACGTCGAGGAGGCCCTGGACCACGACGTTTCACAGAAGTGGACTAATGGGGGATCCTTGTGAGCTTCCCAACGTGGGCTCCGCAGACATGTCCCCTGAGTTTAATCGATGAACTACCGACCGGCCAGTTAAAAATGATCGAAGTACGTTAACGATATTACGTGGGCAAGCATGGCGTTGCACCAGCACCATCGGCTGGTGCGTCTAGTTGTCATAACCTAAAATAATTTGTGCCCATTCCACTATCTTTACTCCCACAGACTGCGTAGCCCAACCTCCTCTGCAAGACACTGTCGGCCTGGGATCCATGGAAAGTAGCAAGTCCGGGATTCAGTACTTATTGGTCTTCGTTTCGTGATTCTGTGAAAGAGCCACCTTAGACCCCACCCCCTGAACATCGAGAATCAGTGCCTGACTTTCCCTTGTGATAACCAGGTCAGAAATTCTCGTGCCCGGCGATGTGGTACAGTGCGGCTCGACCTTAACTTGCCAGCCCAAGTCGTTCAACCTCTTGGAAAGGTACTTGACTATATTGTTGTGTCGTTCAATCCTCGTGTGGCGAGTCCGATGACACCGCTGCTGTATGTGGCCCATGGACTCTTCTGCCTCACAGCCCGCCTTGCATCTTTTTGGAACGTTTCTTCCTCGTTTCAGACGAGTCACATCGGGCATGGTGCCAATGCGGAATTTCGTCAAATCAATGAATTCCTTGCTCTTCAGGAACTATGTGCTTTCTCATGACAAATGGGTCGAACCCTTTGCCTTCTTACAACCTTCAAAAGACCTTCCATCGCTTGACATATGTAATTGCGAGGCCCAAAAGTGGACTGACTCTCTCGGTGTTGTAATCGTTCCTTTGAAAAGGCATATCCGTTCCGCCTGGTGTATCGCATCGGTAACAGTCTTCTTGGTTGCTGCGAATACGCAGGCCGAATAAGACGAGCGCATCATCTTCGAGAAGCGTTTTAACCGTAGAGCAGGAATTGTTGTCCTTAAGCCGGTGATGCCCAAACCCCCCTGTTCAATTTACGCATAAAAGAATCCGATAGGAACATCATGCGGCAGTGCCAACAATTTCCATGTGGTGGCTCTTCTTGCTCTATCTACTGATGTTAGTGTCTTTGCCGAAATAGATCCGAGAGTTAAACGACGTGTTAATCTTTGCATAAGGTAGCATAGGATCACCAATCTCTGCTGGTACTTCAAAAGAATACTGAAAACTCGCTGTAACAATGCAATAAGCTCATGCCTTACTAGTCCCTGTATTCTCCTGGTAGCAGAGAAAGTGACACCGAGATACCGCCACAAAGAAGTACAGTTCTGTGAGGGAATTCCTTCGCCATGAATCTTAAATTGTATGTACGGACAAAATGTGGATTTGTAGCTGTTGCCGGAAGGGAGATTGACTAACATGGAGGACTTGGCTCCATTTGCCTTTTGGCCCCTCTTCGAAAGAAAGTTTTCAAATTTCCGTATGTGCTCATGGAGCCCATACTGTGTACTAGCAGCTAAGATCAGTTCATCGGCAAAGGCCATAGCTGAGATTTGACATCCCTGACACAGAAGGAGAGTTCAGGATTCAGTTGCTGGAGAAGTTCGTCGATCAAAAGGTTGAAAAAGAATGTCGAAAGGTGATCCCCCTGTCGCACTCCAGCAACTGGACGGACTAATAATTAACTGTCGCCTTAAGAGTTGTAGAGGAAGTTGCATAGAAGTCATGTACGTAACAAACAAAATCGTCACTCACACCTTTCTGCCTTAATTCACGAAGGATGGTAGGATATACTGCGTAATGAAGTGCCTTATAAGTATCGACGGATGCCATCGCGAGCGGAACATGTGAATGTCTAGCCTCGTCGATAATAGTAGCCAGACGCATGATATCTTCAGCACAACCGTCGAGTGGGATGAAAGCCCTTTGCCTTTCCTCGAGTTTGAGTTAGGATATCCGTCGATTGAAATAGATTTTATGTAGCAGGCAGACCAATACATGAGATATGGTAATAGACCGGTGGTATGACGGAGCTCATGCTTCGGGTTTCTTGGGTACAAGGATTGTGCGAGCTTGACTCAAAAAGATTGGTAGACGCTTCTGAAACATGAGCAAGTTAAGCAGTACCTTTAGCACAGCCATAGGGACAGTTTTCAATCCCTTGGCTGTATAGCCATGTGGGCCAGAGGCCGAGTTCTCCTTTGGAAGTGCTCCCTTGATTTCTACCGCCGTGATGAACCGTTACGGGTCAATTGTCTCATGTGGTCTTGCCACATTTGGGTCTATTAAAGGCTGTTCCCTCTTTTTCAATATAGCTCTCCATTCTTGAAGGAACATTTGAGGCTCCTATACAGTTCACTCTGCCTCCCCCCCCCCTCCCATCAAGTATGCGTCTCGCGCAATGCAACTGATGTCCGGCGTAATAAGAGGGTCATAGCTACTCCCGCCACTTACCCGCGCCTTTCTGAGTTTCCTTATGTAGCCTCTGAGACCTTCAACTGATCGGCGGAATTCTCCGCTGTCAAAGGAGAGAATCTGTCTATTGTTATGCTCTCGTCTCGATTTCTCCGACTCCACTGCGCCGATCTAGAGGATCGGCACCTAAAAACAAAAAATTTTTTGCGCTCAATTAATTGAAGGAACGATGCTTCCAGTACACATGCGCATACGGCGACAACGTTGCTGAGAATGCAGCTCAGAAGTGTACGTTTTGGTTAGTGTCGTAAAAAACATGGTTTCGTCACCCCGCCGTCGTCGCTTAGCGGTGCGTGAATAGTGTCAACGCTCCTAATGTCCCGGATTTCTAAACGTACGTCCACGCTAGAGGAAAAAACGCGCGCGGCATGCCAGCAGAAAGCCCGTCGCTTAAACAGGCCAGCGGCAAACGTTTTCTGACGTGGAGTAAATTGCATAGGAATGGTTCTGCGGTTTCCCGCTCACCCCCAATCGGGGAGACCAATGGGGACTAACCAATTCAGTCACGTGGGCGCAACCACTCAAGAAAATATACCCTAGTCCCTCAACATTGCTGGTCGCATCCGCAGAGATTCCAGCTGAGACCTATAGCATATCACATGCTCGCCGCGGCGGCAAAGATGCCCGCTAGCATGGACATGTCAATGGTGGCGCGTTCTTGTCGCGAGCGATTTTCCGCGCACGTTCTTGCAGCTAGTGTAGAAGTGCTATCGTGCTCAGCACAAGCTGCACCGCGAAAGCACTTGGAAAAACGGTCGCGCTTTCTACAGCTTACACCGAGTGTGATTGTAAATTGAGGCTGCAGGCTACGTTCATGTTCCTGCACATTAAGTTCAGCATAACGCTATAGGCATAACATTAGGAGACAGAACGAGAGCGGTTTGGATCAGAGAGCAAACTGGTATAGAAGACATTCTAATTGACATTAAGAAACAAAATGTAGCTGGGCTGGTCATGTAATGCGCAGGTTAGATAACCGCTGGAATGTTAGGGTTACTGAATGGTTACCAACAACAGAGAAGCGCAATCGAGGACGGCAGAACATTGGATGCGGCGATGAAATTAGGAAATTCGCTGGCGATAGTTGGAATCGGTTGGCACAGGACAGGGGCAATTGGAGATCGCAGGCATAGGTCATCGTCCTACAGTAGACATGAAACGCGATGATGAGGGTGAAGAAGAAGAACAAGATGATGATGATGATGATGATGATGATGATGATGGCTGCTGCAGAGGGACCAGTTGTATATAGAGTACATGAATGACAATTTATTTCGTGTTAGCGATGCTACAGCGTAATCGCAGATACTTCGAAATAGGTGCAAGTATTAATTAAATCGGTAGAGTCTTTGACTAGGCGCGCTCGCCTGTTGTTGAAAACGGCGAACTTTCCGAGTCCATGCGGTTTTCCTCGCCCCAACCGAAGTGCTTCTGCTTCGTTCCGCTGTTTGCTGAGGGGTGAACTTGTGCGTGGGCTTTCAGCAACGGAGGCTGCCATTTACTTTCTTTTGTGGGTGCGATTTTCCTGCAAAGAAAATGTAACAGTTTGATTAGTTGGTATTACGTGCGAAAACAAATGGGATTTCTTTATTTCTACACGGCAATTCGTCACGTCAAGGAAAATTTGTACGATCAGGAAATATTCATTCTTTGAATCTCTAAGGGAGTCCTTTGCGATCCGCTAAGGGAGGCCTCTGTCATCCGCTTCAAGAAAAGCGACTATTGGTGCCAATTTTTTTTCGGCTCTAGCGGAATTGAAGTACACCAACTGCTTATGTAAATTTCGATGGCTTAATCACTTTTGCGCGTCATCTTAACAAACCATGATTACAAGTAAAACTTTGTATTAGGATCAGACATTCATGCTCTTCTGCTTACCTATTATTGTATGATCGTTGTGCACTGCTATAATTTGTACTATATCCTTTGTACGTGCAAAGTGAGCCTTGGAAATGCGTGTAAAATTGCTTGAGCTCATCCGAATGCCGTGTAACTCTAGACACGAGAGAAGAAATTGCAGGCACTTAAAGAATTTATTTTTCTGAGTCATTGCTCTCTATATTGTACTGCAATATTTTAATAGTGTGCCCCAAGCATAGAGAGACGCTGACATTTGCCTCTTGTAGCCACCATAGTTCAATGCTATTTGCTTCGATTCGTTTACCGTTTCATTTTTTCCCCCATATATCAGTTTTCTAAGAATACGGAACATTGGTTAGTCTGGTCCTGTGTAACATGTTTTTTATTGCAGTAGTCAGGCTTTTCTTCTCTTTTTTTGCGTTTGTTTCTTTTTTTTGCGTTGTGTATACATTCTTATCACGTCTATTATTGGTGTATGTATATCATGCTTTGTTATATACCTATTACATATATATGCTCTTTTAGTCAATCTGTGACGCCCCCCTTACCAAATGCATCATACGAGACCTGTAAGCAAACGTTAAATAAATAAATAAATAAATAAATAAATAAATAAATAAATAAATAAATAAATAAATAAATAAATGAGCGAGGTAGCCTTTCAATGCATCTAGAGATAACAATTTGAACGCCTTTCAAAGTAAACAGCGCTACTTATTCCGCATACTAGGAGAATGCCAGCAAACTTGAAAGTAGAAAAATCGTGAAGCAGACATAGACAAAGCGACAAGAAGGTGGCTGCCACCTCCCTGTCGCTTTGTCTGCGTCTTCTTCTCGATTTTGCTACTTTAAATTTGCTGGCGTTCTCCTATATAACCATCTACCAACTAGCCCAACAAGCCACTCTCATGTACTCATTTTCTTGTTCCTTGGGCTCTTTCTTAGACCAGCCACATTCCTGTCGCTTTCTTTATGTCTGCTTCTCGATTCTTCGCCTTTAAAGTTTGCTGGCATTCTCGTAGTGTATCCATGTACCAACTAGCACAACAAGCCATTCTCATGAACTTATTCCGTATAGCAGAGCAGTACGCACGCTGTTGGGATCATCATATGTTCTGAAACTACTCATTGCTGCTAAACCACAACTTAGAACTGCAGCGATTTTACAGCAGTAACGTCACATTAGTGAAACGAATATTCAGAAATACAAAACTGATCCCAGAGGCTGATTGTAGGCTGAAACACCCCACACACATCGCGCTGGCCGCTCCTTCCACCTCAACGCCGCAGTACCTTAGGGTATGCTGACTTAAATCACTTCAGTGCATGCCGAAAAAACCATTCGCCGCGTAGAAGATGCCAGGTTATACTAAATACATCGCCCGGCGCGAAAAACACCACCAGACACTGCCGTTGAGCGTGTACCTGGCATACAGCACGAAGCGTGGCCCAAGCCAGCAGGCCGACTTACCATAGATGGCGCCACTGCTTAGGCAATATGGTGGCGCATATGAATAAAAAAACGACTATATATTTGTATATAATAATTTATACGATGCGGGTTTGATTCTGCTTAGCACTGAAGAAATGTTGAAGGATGTTTTTTTTTTCTCATTGGAGAGCAGCGCGTACCAAGTGGTGCATGTCCAACGACTGAAGTTCCCGTCAGAGAGGTTCATCAAATAACAGCATGGCAACAGGAATGAGCTAGGCCGACGAAGCTAAGATGTTTTTTTTTCTTTTTTTGGCAGTGAAGTGAAAGCTACGGAGGCATTGCGCGCACAAGTAACCACAGTTCAGAAAGTATTCCTTATTCTCACTCGTGAGGACCACAAAACATAAATATTCATTTACTATTGCGCTTACAATGAAATGAAACGTAATACAGGGTGTTTTATTTTACCGTTAAAAATGTTATTTAAAGATCACCGCGACGTATCTGCTTCTCCAGCCAGACTACTCTAAGGAGCATACATCAAAGTGAAGAGAATATTTTTACTATAATTAACCAATTTTCGGTAATTTCCTTTTCAACTAATTACTTTACGCCCCATATTCCAGCTTGCAAATTGCAGCCAGTGACTTTTAAAGTGATATCCCCTTGATGTTGTGCTACTAAGCACGAGGCTGCGGCGGGATCCAATCCCGGCCGCGGCGGCAGCATTTCCATGGGGGCGTATTACAAGAATGCATGTGTCCCGTGCAATTGGGGCGCGTTAAAAATGCCTTCGTAGTGAAAATTAATCCGGAGTCCTCCGCTACAGCGTGCCTCATAATCAAATCGGGTTTTAGCACGTAAAACCCCAGAATACAATACAATTCAATCCGTGTTCACTTGGAACGAATTCTGAGAATCCCACCAGTTCTGAATTATGCGCTAAGAAGGCTCCGTCAAAATGCATTCGCGTTCCAGTAACTTTTGAGCTTCGATGTGTAAAACGGCATACTGTAACAAAGTAAGTGGAACAACTGAATTTTTACGGCAAGTTTGACTGCGTTTATCACAAAATTGGTGCTAGTTTCCCACCTTGTTCCAAGGGGACGTTCTTTGTGAAATTACTGGCGTCAATTCATGTAGTGTAACACGCATGCTAAAGTAATTAGATGAAAATGTAGTTAGGGAATTTTCGTTAATTAGTTAATTATACGTAATCGTTATTTTTTCATTTTTTAAGGTACCCAAGAACAGCTTTACGCGTTAATGTTGGTACACTTGTGTTACATAAAGAACGTAAAACCGAAAAACAAAACAGAATATCTTAAACAACTGTAGTACAAAGTGCAACAGAATACAATTATTTAGAGACAGAAGTCAGATAATGGGCAAAGAGTAGAACTGAATATATCGAGATCGTCACGCAAGTTATTTTGTTGTGTTACAAGATACAGCGTTAGAGGTGCAAGAGCAATACACGTAGAAAATGCTAGGATTGTGCAGGTTAGGACAAGGCACGCAGAACGTTACAGCTGACAGTAACCGCGGATAGTAGAAGTCGTTGTGAAATATTTTATACAATAATAAGTAATCACGGTATTTCCGCCTTGTTTCTAGGGGTCTAATATTAAACATGCGCAGTACTCACTCATAGGCATCAAATACATGGCGTCCGGGAAATCGATCGTACAGGATACGAATGAAACGTCACTGAACACATTCAATTTTTTCAACGTTGGTCAAATTAATACACTTCCATACCACACAACCAAACTCTAACTTCGAGCGGACAAAATAAGAAAACAATAGAAAAACGCAGTTAGCATTCGTAAAGATTATAGTCATCCTTGATATGAGGCCTAACTTCCCACAGGATACATTAACGATGCCAGTAACATGTTCTTCGAAGGTTATTCGGGAGTCAACTAATATTCCTAAGTCACGCGTACACCTCGCTCTTTTCAAAGAACTGTTGTCAAGTGAGTGTTTGTATATTAAAGGGCACATTTTGCGATTAAAGGAAACAACAAATATCTTAGTTGGATTAATGCGCAGAAAGTTGGAAGCACACCACTCGGCAACACAATTAAGATCTTCCTGTAATAATTCACAATCCTGCTCTGATTCTATTTCACGGTGAAGTTAAATATCATCAGCGTGTAAAAGGAGACGTGAATAACGCAAACATTCTTCAAGGGTGTTAACAAAGATATTCAAAATAATGGGCCTAAGATTGACCCTTGCGGAACATTGGAAGTTGATTCATAAGGTAAGGAGTACTTAGCACCAACGCGAACATAATTTAACCGTGTTGACAGGTAGTCTTTATTAAGCGTGCATAACCTTGTACTAACGCCGTAACTCAAGAGATTATGGATAGGAATATTATGAGACACAACATCAAATGCTTTTGACAAGTCGAAGCATACGGTGTCTAATTGTCTTCGCTTAGCAACAGCGGGTCCTGCAGCACCAAGAAAAGAAATAAGGTTTGTTTCCGCTACCTACCATGAACAAAGCCATGTTGGTATACCCTAATGTTTTGCCTAAAAAGAGACAGATGTGTAAACATAGCTATTTCAAGCACTTTTGCAGACGGAGACAGGAGTAACACGGGGCGATAACTTTTTATGTCACTCATGCTGCCACTTTTATGAACTGACACAACTATTGCCTTCTTCCAACAAGAAGGAAAGGCAGTTGTACGCAAAGCAAGATTAAAGATGTATATAAGGAGAGGAACAGAAATAGAACAGCCTTTGATCACAAAATTTGGTATGCGGTCGTGAGCGAGAGAGTGCTTTGGTTTCAACTTATTTATGGCCACCGCGCTATAGTGTTCTGTAAAACTTGGCATGTTAAAGTGGTCACTGAAGCTATCCAGACAGTCACCAAGCATAGGAGCATGCGCTGTATTAAGGAAAACTGAGGGAAAATGTTCAGTGAATGCATTGGCGATATCGCAGTTTCTAAGAATGCCTCGAGATGGATAATTTATGACATTAATCTCAGCCCGCTCAGAACTGTGATCTTTTACATAGGGCCAGAAACGTTTTGGATGGCATGTTATGTGCTCTTCGACAGGCTTGACGTATGCACCACTGTCCTACGCATTACGCATTTCACCTGGCTTCGCAAGGCACTGTATTTTTCGTACCACACCAATGATTATGTTTTCTTGAACTTCCTATGGCACCTTAGCTTTTTACGGAGTAGTCCACGTAATTCCTTAGAAAAACACGCAGGATAGCGAGCAGGATGAAATTCTTTGCAGGGGATGGAGGCCTCCAAAGCACATTTTACATTATCAGTAAGGTTGATATCTGCTTTGTTGATAGCAGTGTAAGCAAAATACCGTGTGATCCACGTAACTTGAGTCTATATAGTTATTAGACTGAGTGCTCCAGCTCAACGATACATTTGTGCTAAATTCCACAGGAAATTTAAAAAAAAACTCTCTTACCGTTACAATAAAACACAAGGTATATACACCAGTAACTGTTAAATTTGACTAATTTTGCCGCTTTTGTCCTTCGCGTTTCGGCAAGTGCGACACCGTCGTACACAGAAGCCACGCTGGCTCATCATGTGCTCCAAGAAACCGATTACGCTAAGTTCTGCCGGTCTTGTCACAGTAAGCACACGTGCAGAAGTTACGTCCTTGTAGCTTTCGCTTCAATCACCCTCCCCCTAAAAGTATTTGCCATCGAGTGCAGTACAGAATCACTTCGGCTGCGCCGCAGTCACTGCACTGGCGGCGTTCCTATCTTCTCGATACACAACCACCACCAGCAGAAGCAGGGCGATGAGGAGGCTGCCCACCATGAGACCCGCGCCAATCGTCCAGGTCAGCAGCCGGTCTTTGTTGCAGAACCGCGTGACCTCTGGCTGATGCGGTTGGTTACATGCCTTCGCAACCTTATGAAAGGCCGCGCGGGTGCTGTCTCGGCTCTTCGCTCGCGCCACCGGTGGCTCGATCACGGCGCGCTGCTTCTCCTGGACACGGGTCCTCACTGCAGAGAGCGGCGATGAATGCTACAGCGTGCATTGAATTCGAATCAAGTGTAGCGGAACGCCGTGATTCCACAACGAGAGTTCAGGAAGAAGAAACACACGAAAAAAAAAGCATACTTACTTGATTAGGCACCGGCCTTGGCACGGCCTTCGTCAGGGTAAAAATATGTATGGACACGAGAAATGAAATATGCCACGGACTCAACACATTTCAATATGTCTGAACAACAAGCCGACACCATTACCCTCGATCACAGTGCGGACTACTGTTAAAACGAACTCTAGCGTGCTGGTTTGCTGATCTTTTACTTTGCTGGTGCGCTAGCCTCCACTCTCTGCTGGAAGGTTACCAGTGCAATGCGCAGTTACGTAGAAACCTGCCAGCGTCACCAACTACAAGTAATCTGCTGCAAAGGGGGCCGATTGTTCACCTGCAAAAAGGACAGCACTGGAACATAAATAAGTGTTCTACTCCTGGGTTCCCTTTGGCAGTGGACCGCAATGTGCTTTGGCTACCATGGTGCCTTGATGAGGCCATGCCTTGTGGCTTGTCGCCCATTCCCAGTTTACCGAGTAATGTTCAAATACAGTTGTATATAAAGAAAACGTTGAATGATTTGTTCATCTATATCCCTGGCCATGAAGAGTCCATGGGTATACAAAAGAAATCAATCAAATTTTCTTTGACTGCAAACTTACATAACAGTAATAAATATTTAGTAATTGGTTTTGTTCAACTATAAGCAAGTTCGCTCCAGCATATAACTCCTACTACAGGATATTCGTTATGCATCCCTTACTTAAATCGGATTATTAAGAATGGAACTATGGAAAAACTATGGAAATTTTTCCATGATATGACTACATTTTGCATACAACATTTCATTCCTGAACGTTCTAAACGTGTAGGAAAAAGAAACCCCTGGGTAACTCGGGAAATAATACACACAAAAAGAAAACTTAAACGTATGCGAAAGGCTTGCACCCTCCGTCCTAGTATCGAACAGAAACATCACATTCATCTTTTAGGTAAAAAGCTCCGGCATAACCTGAAGACGTCTAAAGATAACTTTTATAACTCAACACTGAAACGATTTCTCAAAGAAGCCCCAGATAAGTTTTGGAGGTACTTGAATCCGACGGCTAAGTCGTGTAGCATGCACACAGACAAGAGTAGCCAGGATCAAGCGGAGGCATTTAACTCCTTCTTTTCCTCAATTTTTACCATCGATGACGGTATTTTGCCTACCGTCAATGATTACACAGACAGACTTCCTATTCAGAATATCAAGATTACAGAAGAGGGCGTTTTCAATCTCTTACTTCACGTCAATATAAAAAGAAGTCCCGGTCCTGACGAAATCCCCAATGAATTCCTTTATAGATATGCCGAATGGACATGCAAGTTTTTAACACTAATTTTTCAATCATCCATTTCTAGTGGCTCGTTTCCCACTGCCTGGAAGCGCGCAAAAATTGTGCCCATACATAAAGGTGGCCCAACCTCTAGCACTAGCAACTACCGACCGATATCGCTCACGAGCACCTGTTCTAAAATGCTCGAACACATTGTGTCAAAGCATCTGCTCACCTATTTACATGAACATAAATTAATTTTTCCAGGTCAACATGGCTTTCGCAAAGGTTTGTCCACCGTCACTCAGCTTATTGAACTTGTGCATGACCTTTCTAGCACAATTAATGCCCGCGGCCAAACTGATACAATATTCTTAGACTTTGCAAAGGCCTTTGACAAGGTGTCCCACAAAAAGCTTTTACTTAAAATGAGTTTTACTTTCAAAAATTCTTCCCTTACGCGGTGGTTCACTTCCTACCTTGAACATAGAGAACAATATGTTCAATTGGGACATCAACAATCTAGTTTATCTCCCGTGGTATCTGGGGTACCCCAGGGTAGTGTCTTAGGGCCCCTCTTATTCTTAGTTTTTATAAATGATCTGCCAAATGACATCACTACCCAAATAAGAATGTTTGCCGACGACTGCATATTGTACAAAAGAATAGAGTCACCAGGTGATCAGGCCAACCTTAATCTTAACTTACAGAAAATTAAGAACTGGTGTGGTCGGTGGCAAATGCAGCTTAACCCAACTAAATTGGTTTTTATGTCCATCTCTAGAAAAAAGAATATTTTAAATTTCCCATACCGTATCAACGGTCATGAGCTTGCTCCAGTTAAACAACATAAATACCTAGGTCTTGTATTTACACCCAACTTGCGTTGGAATCTTCATGTAAATGAGCTTTGTGCAAAAGCTAACAAAGTATTGTGGAGGCTGAGACGTAACCTGCACTGTGCCTCCCCTGAAATTAAAATTATAGCTTGCAAAACCTTGCTAAGGCCTATAATTGAGTACGCAAAAATAGTACGGGATCCCTACATCCAAAGTAACTGTCTAAAACTAGATAAGGTCCAACGCCTTACTTCTAGGTTTATATTTAATAAATACCGCCGTTTTCACTCTCCGACTGAATTATGCAAACTTGAAAGCTTCCACCTCTGCAAAAACGTACGGATTATGAAAGGCTTAAATTCCTGTTTTTAGTAATTCATAACCATGTCAAAATCAGGTACGACAAGAACTTCCAAATCAAGACACAGGAAACATCACGGCACAGACACAGTATGTATATACCTCCTCCCACAGTGCACAATGACTGCTTCAGGTATAGTTTTTTTCCCAGGGCAATTCAGCAGTGGAACTCTTTGCCTGACTCAATTGTCCAAATAAAATCAGTTAATGCATTCTTGGAAGCAATACATTGTCTTATGTACCCTTATACACCCTGATGTTCTGTAGTAATTGTTGTGACATAATAAGTCAAAATGTGCTCTGTAATCATATTGTTAATGTGTTTCATGTCAGCAGTGCTACTTCATTTTTTATTGCATTGCATTTTTGTTGCATGCATTGCATGTATTGTGTTGTTGCATGCATTGCATGTACTGTGTTATTGCATTGCATCGCATTGCATTATTGCATTGTTCAAACGCACTAATGCACTTCTCTGTTTATGTATGTTACATCCACTCCTGTAATAGCCCGTCAAGGGCTGACAATATAAATAAATAAATAAATAAATAAATAAATAAGGCTTAGCCTATAACATATATCTGATATGTTGGACATTATCAGAGTGAACATTATGCTTTAAAATAGCTTAATGACGGTTCAACGACTATGTCACGCTTCGATTATTTTGAGCCATTCTGCGACGCTGTTAGGGCCAAGAGCACTAACGGAATTGTAGTATTGCCTTTGCACTAGAGAAAACGAATGGGTTGCGAAGACGTGGGGAAATTTTGCCGAGCTCTACGGTAGAAAAATTAGGTCGTGACAGTTAAGGCACCACTAAAACTAGGAACAGCGAGGCGCGGCCTTTGCAGTGTGCACGTGTCAATTTGTAGCGACTTACTTAACTGGTATATATTCGAGACACATAGACTTTCTTTGTATTTGCCAAAGAAGACAGCATGGCCACAATTGGTACATGACCGGGGTTGTTGGAGAAATATGGGAGAGGCCTTTGCCCTGCAGTGGGCGTAACCAGGATGATGATGATGATGATGATGATGATGATGATGATGATGATGATGATGATGATGATGAAGGCTGTGATCCAATGACCAGCTTTACTAGTGTGGTGAAGAAAGTGGGTAGGTGAGAAATTATCAAGGCACATTGCAGCTCACGCTTACACGCCACATTTTTGGCGCAGGAAACGTCTCGCGCGGAAAACAGTGTTCCTACTATTTTTGTTTCTAATTTTCTGCTTCTCTTTCTGTGTCACCGTCCCGTCCCCCAAATATGTCCTTGCAGACTCACCCAGCCTTCTTTCCAGTTTTCTTTGATTTGATTCGTTTTTTTTTTTTCTTGCGCGCTGAGTCACAGATGCCCAAGAAAACAGCCAGCGACGGTGTGCGGTTCCGTACACGAAAGACAGAAAAGGTATAGCACTGTGGCGGTGAGGGAAAAAGATATTGCCACGTAGAGAAGCAAGAACCAGCTACTTTGATTTCTCTACTCAAGCGCTTGCTCAGCTCACGCTTTCATGGCGCACTTCGTCGTCGCTGAAAAATGGGCACATGGGCGCCGCCTAAGTACAAATAGGAAGGAGTAACATGCCTGAATCGACAAGGGAAGTAACGTTGTGTAATATTCTGTTGAACTGACCTGCACTATATTGTGTCACTGTGACTTTTTCCTTTTTCATTTCTACTTTCCTAACGGGGGCGGGGGCACGACCGGGTGGGCACGTTTCCCTTGTCGTTCATTCTATACATGTCACCTGCTGCTTCCAATACGCTTCAGTTGCCGGACAGCGCTAGCCCCATGTTTTCCCCTTTCTGTGTTTCCGTTTTGCGGTGCGTTTCTATCATGGTGAAAGAACTAGTTTATTAGAAAAACGTATAGTGAACATTTCTCGCGTTTTCGCGTATGAAACCTCATTAGCATGTTGAGGAACGTTCAGGAAGCTCGAATATAAAGTGGAACGCTGTCATAATAAGATTCTTTGATGTCAAATGAGATTTGCTTCACACTTCCGCAGTTTTCACGGTGGTTGTGTGTCCCCTCTCAAGATTACGCGAAACATCCAAATTACCTCGGTCCCGTATTTGGAGCTACGAGTGGCTGGCTCTTCATCAATTGGGTCAGCGGAAAGGCTAGGTGAGTTGCTCATTACGTACCGACACGTGGCTCCGAAAATACAGCAGGGGTCACCGCCTGTTTCTCCCCCGGGCCAGCAACGCAGGTGGAGATGCGCGAGTCCTGGCGCTTCACCTCCGCCGGGTGCGTCTCTGTGTTCGTTCCGGTGGAAGTAGTCGGTCTTACTCGCCGTTCCCCGCAAGCGCATCGGCAGAAGGCAGTCCTGGCTGCGAAATAAGCGCCACTATGCTTGCAGATACTTACCGGACATAAACTTTAACAGACAATAACATATGTTCCGATCTCAAGTAAGAACGTACTGTATGGTATGCGAATGCTAGTACTTCAAATACGGGCGGTCAAGGAAAGTGGCAAGCGATTAGGCGTTGAGATCACTGAGCGGAAAACAAGCAGTAGATAGTTTTCAATTCCTCTCGTAAGCTACAGACGGAGGTCCCGTTCCCCCTAGAGAATATTGGAAAGCACTTCAGCGCATAAGCCCTGTAAAATACTTGGGGTTTATGTTGAATAACAGTGTTCGAGCAAGAAATGTCGAGAGTGTCGAAGCTGCAAGATATATTCTTCGTTCGGTCGCTGTTTTTCAAATCAAGCTTCCTTATTCCTGCGAACAGCTGTCTTCTTTCAGAGTTATGCTAGGGGAGTTGTTTCCCGTTGAGTTTCATAGTAATAGTGTTCCCAAATATCTGAGCAGACCTTGCTATAGGCTCTTGAAGTGCCGAAGGTATTTTGACAGTAAAACCTCTTAGATTAATTTATTTGACGTTGTTCTCTGTTCCTCTTGTACTTTGTTGCACCCTGTGGCCGTGCTTATCGCTACCACACAGAGTCATTAAAACTTGAACAATGGCTCACGTTTTATGGCTCCGTAACATTTCAGCGTCAACAGAACGCCACTCTTTCAACAACTTCATATACCAGTTGATGTTTATGCCTTTTGGATTGCGCAATATTACTTGCAAACCAATGGGCTCACAGAGAGGCTGAGCCGCACCTTAACCGATATTCGGGCGATGTACGTTTCTGACGATCATCGTGACTCGAACAGCCCTTCGCGTACAAATCATGCCGTCACGACATCAGCGGTATTTTGCCATTTTGCCTATTGTTTCTCTCCCCCCAGCCTTTCATTTCTACACGCTACTAATTTGCTGTTGTACAACATGGCACAAAGTACGCCCGCGATGCTGATGCTCGAGCTCGTCTGGCCCGTCAGGTCACTCATGAGAGACTCCAACTCGCGATTATTAATGCGAAAGCGTTTATCGCTCATAAAGGGAGAAATCCGGTGGCATAGCCGGACATAGTACAAAAAGTCACGTGGTCACAGATACACGCTCGTGCCATTCCGCGTGCGTTCGTCGTTCACTTCCACAGCTGGCTCCGATGGCACCCGCCATGCCAGTGTTACCATACTGCGCCTCCCTCTGCGAAGGCGCTTACGGCACTGGCCCACTCACTGCCAGTCGGTGCAGTGATTTCAGTGAGTTCTGTTGCGTGTCCCGATGGACGAACCATCTTCGACTTCGACTTCTCAGTCGGTAGGGGCGCCCCGCTCCTTTGGACGTCCACGAAAGTGCGCGAACGAGGCCGAGGCACGTGGTGTGAGAAATGATACAAAGCAACGCGAAAACAATACCATTACGTTTCGTAAAACGAGTCGGCATCGGGAAGACGTCTTAATCATTGCGCATTCGTCAACATAGGGATAATTTACTGCCCTTGACTTTTTTTCAATAGGACCGCTATGACCGCAGCCACCAACACCTCTGCTTTTCTGCGGGATCTCTTGTACTTCTCTGGACTCCATCTCGTCGCGTAGCTCTTTCCGAAACACTTTTGTGCGTTACACAGGGGGTTCCAAGGTTTGACGGCAATTTGACCTTAACTATGAGATAGCGCGACTGGACAGTTCTTCACCATCCACCATGTCACCTCGTGACGTGCACATATCCCGTTTGATACCGTACTTTTCCGCCGCCTCCACCTCGTGTAATTAGTCTGCGCGCAGGAGGCGCTCCGCCCGCGAGGGGGTTAGGTGTTACGAGCCACCTCTTTGGACTAACGAAGAAGGTGATCACCTGAACGTTGCGCGCGTTCGGCCATCTTGGCCATATCTGTAAGCAGTCTGTTTATAAATCGTGCTTCCCTTTTCTTCTATTTGACGCCCCGTCACAATGTTTTACCATTTACCAGGCAAGTAAATTTTAATGTTTTTGTAATTGGTAATGATAATATTGTGAAACTGGTCTCTGCTACTAAGATTGTGTACTGAGGATTCAACGCACGCAGTGCCCTACAAAGACATCTTCTAGTTACGAAGGTTATACCTGTGTGGTATAAGCGAAGAATTTTAGTGCTGGCGTAGTCCAGGTGAAACTGTCTACGCACAGAAAGTAGAAAAAGCACTTAGCCGTCTGACATCACTAAAACAGTATTACCGTGATCTCATTGCCTCCGTTTATTGTTTCTTTAGATGTCAGCGTTTTCGGGTGCACTCCACTTGCTTGTAAGTGATCAATATTTGTCTTCAGCTTGCTATACACCCTGCACTCTAATTGTTTTTTGTTCATTACTTTATCAGATCTAAACCTAGCTGCTTATTGTTAAATGCTCTATTTTGGGCTACCTGCATTTTGCTGTTTTCTACGGAATTGTGTTCTGATCCTAATTAGCCTCGAGCTGGGGACTTCAAGTGTAATTTTCACAATTTCACTGTATAGTGAAATTAATAAATAATATTGTTTCAATTCCAAATACAAGCAATGAACAATAAATTAACGATCAAGATACTGTCACGTGTTCCCTATGATTGCTATATCCGCAGGTCTGCCTATGATGAGCACGTAATTGTGATGCTAATTATTAATAAATTACCCATCTATAGCATCGATAACTTTTATAAAGCTATCGATATTGTAAAAATACCATAAGTAGTATTACCACGAACAGTTAAAACAGTTCGCAAACTCCTGCTCACCAAAACCTTTTTTTTTAATATCCAGAAAGGTATGCATAACACTGAGCACGTGCATTTCCGGAACACTTTTGAGGAACTATGAATATTTTTATCACGCTAACCAGACATCCAGAAAAGATATCGCTAGAATCACACTCGGAACCAACCAGTGTTTCACCAACCCAATTACTTCATGTGTTTGGTTAATTTCAAACACCAAAGCGAAAAATGAGTTTTCTCCAGCTCAGCTGTATGCGTTGATAAGGACTTTCTTTCCGCTCTGACTGAACAGTCATACCTGTAACTTAATCACGTATCAACCAAGACACTTTGACGGAGAGACACAAGCACGTAAAGGGACAACAGAGACAAATATTTCATCACTTTATACTTACAAATTATTGTTTCTAACTACAGTTTTGTTAATTTCGTACTAATATACTGATTATTAAATTAAAAAAAAACAAGTTAATTTCTTTTTCAATTTCGGGCGACGAATCTCCAGCGTGGGTACGCAGGTGTGATGACATCGATTTCAAGGTATCTTCTCGCATTTCAGCCACAGTGGCTGAGTAAATTAGTAAGATCTTGATGAGGGCTAGTTGGTTCATACTTAGAACTGAGGTGAAACAGCGCGAAAAAGACGAGGACACAAGGACACAGAGCTTGTCTGTGCTATTTGTTTCCTTGTGTCCTCGTCTTTTTCGCGCTGTTTCACCTCAGTTCTGAGTAAATGTTCCTGAAACTTGAAAAGTTTATTCTTTGGCTTTTCTTTAGAATACAACGCAGTCCCTCCCTATCGGTCAACAATTACGTGGGCCTGTCCAGATGTCGTGAAAACTGGGAAATTACGATGAGCTGGTAGATAAAATATCAAGGCGTCGTCCTCACTCGTTTTTTCGTCTTTACTAGCTTAAGAAATCCCGTCGCACGGCAAGATTGGCTTCTTATCTTTATTTTTAATTTCTTTTACTTTGTGTGTGTGTTTCCAAATTGTAATGTACCAATACAGCTCAACGTATATTCTTCTCCTCTGGCTCTTTAAACCGCTTGTCCTCAAGTCTGCTTTTTGATGCGGGTGGACATTTGGTCACGTGATGTCTTTCATTTTTCTCCAGCTTTCTTTATCAGCATGAAAAAAATCAATGGGCAAAAAGTACCAGGCTGAGGACATGGCAGCTTGAAGTTTCTTTCAAGTTCCTACATATTGTTGAGTGACAGCACGCCATTCGAGAGCGGTTATTTAATATATCAGCTAATTGCAATAAGTAATAATTTAATGACATCAGCAACAAAATCACTTGTGGCTGCTCTACTCAAATGCGATCAATGTACACTTGGTTATCATAGTGTAGAATGGCCCGCTTTGTTAAAAAAATAAGAAGACGTGATGCATGATAGCTAGGACCCCCTTTACAAGTTGACATCAGCATCTTCCTATCTTGGAGTCAGCTTCTCAGGTGTGTGAACAGATCAGACGAGTAATACTCAAGTAGCATATTTTTTTTTTTCAATTCTGCTTGCACGCAAGTGGCTGCAATACGGCGTTCTTGAGCATAGCTCTAAAACACTCGCCTTCGGTTGTCTTGCTTTCAGTTGCAGTTGTGGCGGGCCGGGTCTTTCCTGAGGCCGGAAACAGCCGCATTACTATGGGGTCTGCGACTCGATGCGAGGAACTCCGCTCGACATTGGTGACGGAGGCAACCTGATAAAATGAGCAAGAGAAAGGTTGGTATCTATGCAGCGGAAGTGTTAAAACTTACGCATGAATGTTTCTAATGGATATTTAAGTATAGGAATTAATCACCGCTGTGAATAAATGTCCATGTCTGCACAAGATTCTTGCTTGGCGAGCTGCCGCTGATAGCTCGTAAGAATATACATGTGCTTGTTCACGTATGTATGACTGTTGTGTGTTTACAATTTTTTTTTTACGGTTAAAATACCGAAGAAGCGACGTGTTCTGCGAGAACCGTCTTTACTTGAGTCGGTTCAACGCACACTGCAAGAGGTCTCCACCAGAAAACACTGACATGGACATCAGGAAAGAAGCAACGCCATCACAAATGTAACAGAAGGGATTTTCTCTATCGCTACGAGATCAAAGGTTGACCTTGCTGCAGTTAATTTCTGAGTAGCGATACAGCACGAGGAAGAAAAGATGGACAATAGATTTTTATGCGAGGTGCACTGCTCAGCCATTCTAACGCGATAATAGGACCGCATGGCAGCCGGCAAATTTTGCCTCACTGGTGGGCACAGGGGGCACCGAGCTGATGTATTTTGGTATAAGATGAAACTGTGGGCCTTCGTGACGTATTGTTACTGCGTTTGTCCCCCTCCCCAGCGAAATCTCGGCGTTCACCGGGCCCGCAAAAAACGTCGGCAGCTATGCCAAACAATTATAGCCTTTGAATCGCTGACCAATATGCATGTACACAGTGCTGCATCCAGCGGTGCTATAGATCCCTTTCGCGGCAATCCCACGCGTGGCGCCATGTTTGATCACGTGATGCCGTGTCCATTGCTTGCCTCCTTGTTTGAATTGGATGTGCATGACCCCGGTACGGCTCAGCAAACTTCTGCTGCCGCGGATGTCATAGACGGTGAGTGAGTGAACGAAATGAAGCTTTGGCCACAGCTTCAGAGGACATGCAAGTGCTTCCGGAACTCATTACGCCTTCTGCAAACTGAGCGAGCAGCGTAAACGGTGTTTGTACTATGGAAGCGGTGCTATAAATGTATTCCAAGCTATACAAGCCTTCCGCCTATGAATTAAATAAGAATGAGTGTGTTTTGCTCTCCGATCTGTATTTGACAAATCGTTTGAAGGAGCTGCTTGTAGTGTTTCTCACCTAATAAAGCTCTTCGATGCGGTCTTTGTGTCGTAGTTTTCCTGCGTAATCGCTCGCATGTGTACTCAGTTACAACAGATTTGTTTTTGCTACGCACAAGGGCTTATAGCGTGGATCTTCTTTGCTTGTTATTAGCTTGTAGCAAATACCTATTATTGCTAGTCACTCGCTTACATTTCATACCGTCACGAAACATTCAGCTTCGAGCATTCCAGTGCGGTCGGTATAGTCGCACTGTCACCATGCTCCTGCGCATTGATTCAAGCGTGTCCCCGCTTACTTATTCTCGATACGTTGGGGACAGAGAGGGTGTAACTTTGCGTGTGAATTGTGTTGTATGTCACAGAATTCGAATATGTCAGAAGCAGTGCTACTCTTTTTGTCACTATGTAATGAGTGGTACTTCGAGCCGGACGTTCCGGAGTTGAAGTTTTCCATTTGATGTTATCGTACAACGCTGGCAGATGAATTAATTTTTTTGGCCTCTAGGGAACTCCATGCATCGCGAAGGGCCGGGAACTCATACTGTCCTTACGTTCCAGTGGCCCATGAACTTGGTCTCACAGATGCATTGCGTTCCTAATATGCCAGTCACTATTTTTGCAGCGAGCTACTGTACACGTGTTCCCCCTACCATGACATATCTCGCAGCATGAATAGAGCACAGTTCTTTCGCAAACGCCCATTTTACTTTCCCACAGCTGATCGCACAGTATCAGGGCTAAAGTGGTAATGGTTTTGCATTCGTGCGCTTTCGCTGAGTCAACTTGCGGCGCGCCTCTGAAAGCGCCATATGGCTCCTCTAGAGCCAACTGCTCCGCGAAAAAGGTCAGTTGCTGGTGTCCAAATCTATGCCCCACTGCACTGGTGGCGACCTCTGGATAACAGATGCAGATCTTGAAGGCTGTATTATTTTTTCTGGCTGCAAGCAGTGGAAGCGTTTGCGGGTAACGGAAACACGTCATACACGTCAGATTTTGGACACCGCCTATCAGTGGCGCGTCTAACCTTTTTGTAAAGTTAGTTGCTTTGAAATTATTTTATTCAACTAAGGAAATAAACTACCGTAGACAGGAAGGAAGTTCGTAACTCGCTATGGAAACAAGGTTCTCACGAAAGGTTCGGCATGTTACACTCCTGTAACCCGTGAAGGTGAAAGCCTCTTGCACACTTGGCAATGCATTAAGTTATACGATTGGAGGGGCCAGACATCTTGGAAGACATAACGAGCCGCTGTACGAAGTACACGTGTGGCGCATTAGGTCGACCTCCTCAACGACACATGCGAACACTTAATGTACTACCTAAACGTGCAGCATGCTTGTCGCGAGTAAGTGTTAGAAATGTGTAACACAAGCCGAACACAATATGTTGCATTATCTCGGCAGGGGAAAGCAGCACTCGCGGCCGAACGCTTTGCTCCAGCGGTTTCGCACGTCGCACCTCCTTCCTCGCTAGCCGAACATCCGAGGCCGTAGCGCACTTCCGAAGCCTACGGCGCAGTCCGCTAGACCCCGGGCCAGCGTCCTCCACCGCCGCCTCGCTCGCTTCGCAGTGGACTGTTGCCACAACCGCCGCCGCCGCCGCCACGGCAAGTCAGCGACGCAACACCTGTTTTTCTGTCTCGGCGCGTCGCTCGTTCATCTATCCACCCACCCCTTTCTCGGTGAAGGTCACGTGCTTTCTTTTTTTGTACCACTACACCAGACGCAGCGTTCTTTCAAGGTCATTGCTCAATGAACCACTGAAGACTTTCGTAATAATAATGCACCAATTATTAGGACTGCGAAAAGCCTGCTTCACATAGAAGCGACTTCGCGGAGGCGGTCGCGGCCGCTTAGCGCGGCTTCGTCTGCTCCCTCTTCATGCGACGCCAGCCGCAAGCGATGAGTGCCACTTGCGGAGAGCGCACGCGAGTAGAAGTTTCCGAGGTCCTAGAAGCGGTTCTCGACCTTCAGTTATTCATGTTTCAGCGCGTGTGAGTTCCAGATCTTGTTGTTCTCCACAAGCAACCTCAGTTCTTCACTTGCTTGTGTACAAATAAATTGTCGTTATTAGCCATGTTAATTTCTGCATCAGTTCCTTTTCTAAAGCCTGTCCCAACTATGAAGGCGTCTAGAAGAGTAGTTGGAGAGGACAGTATCAAAATTTGGCGGGAAACGAATACAAACAGGTCTGTCAGCCCCCTCGTTCTTCAATGCCGCCAAGCATTCCGGTTGACCTCCGGGCCACAAACATGCAAACAGCATTGTGACTGACTTTTTCCGCTTTTAACCAATCTCTTGCCCCCCCTTTCTCCTCAAGGCACGCACGCAGAAGGGCAGCGCTCTCTTCCTTCTAGTAGATCTTGGGTAGGTCTTGTTGGGAGTTCGGTTTGTTGGAGGCAGGCAATACACGTGTTGACAGGTTGAGAAGGAGAGTCGATTGACTTTAAGAGTAATAGCAGGTTTGCGGAGTGCGTGTAGTGGTGCCCCATTGGGACAGCCGCTTCAGTTCGAGTAGGGGGCAATGACCCCACGGTGGGGACAACAAACTGACGGACGGTCGCTACAAGGGCTCCCCCCCCCCCCCTTGAATGCTGGAGGTTTAAGTGAGAATGGCGGAAAGGATGAAGAGTTATTGTTGGGCTCCCCCTCCCCCCTTGAATGCTGGAGACTAATGAAGAGTTAATGTTCACTATAGGCTGATTTCACACGGTCCCACGATGCTGTCCCTTCTTTGCCTCGAATGGCAATTTTCAAGGTTTTCTCTGAACGCGAAACTACGTGAAAGCGGCCTTCATAGGAAGGAGTCAATGGTGGTTTTATAGAGTGGCGCCGCAGAAAGGCGTGCGTTGTGGTGTCCATAGTCACGAAACTAAACACAGGTTGCCCGCAGGCCATACGTGGGGGTTTAGGTCAAAGTTGGTCGAGCAAGGAATGTAGCCTAAGTGCGGCGCGTTCGCTGTCGGAGTGCCTGGCTGGGTGCCGAAAAATGGGTCTGGAACCGGATTTCTGACCTATAGAGCACCTCGGAACCGAGCCCCCAACAATTGGTAACCGGGACGTGATTGCCCCTTCAGTTCGAACAGGGGGCAATGACCCCCACGGCGGGGACAACGAAGTGACAACGAACTGGCTTAACCAGGCCGAACTGGCCCTCACCAAGCCGCATAGAAAATATTCGTCATACGCTGGAAGTTGTTACGCGTCCTCTAGGGAGCATTCTGCCGCAAAAGTGTTTTCAAATCGGCTTATTATTAGCCGAGATAGAAATATTTCAGTGCCGCGAACCCATGATTTAGGAGGCGTGCTCCACTGCCAAGCGAGACACTCTCTCCACTTGCGCCGTCTAGCCTCCGCAGGCGAAATTCCTTCCTTGCGTTCTCTCATACTGGACCTAGAGGGTCGCGTGACGTATACGTCACGGGCCCCGCATTCATTTTTTTTTCTCGCTTTCTAGCGGCGCGGCGTACTTCCGCTAACGGCGTCGTACGCGAGCTGTTGTGATTGTCTCGTTTCGCGCTGCGCACGATATGGCGTGATGTGCACGAAGACACCTGACTAGCGCTACAAGTCAGTGCTACACGAATAATGAGGTAGTCACAAGTGGATCACAGATCTTGATCCCGCGTTGGAACACCGTAAAAAATGACAATAGTTTTGCTGTCTTCACGTGCGAGTGCACCACGAGGCAACAAGCAGACGAAACGGAAGTAGATCTCTTTTGCTGCGGTGCGAAGTAAAACAACAACATGCAGGCATTCGGTTTGTGTATTTTATTATTTGTCCTAGCTTTATTTCGACTATTGAAGCCACCCATTGTACAAATAACAGATGTTGCCTATATTCTCGAATTGAATAATTCTCGAAGTCACGTGTCACCACGAGCGACGTCACAGTGAAAACACGTTTACGCAGGCGCACTAGCACGTGTACGTCATCCTCCGGCTTGGGGCGCGGCGGCCGCGAAGAGAAGGAAAAACGGCGCTCGGTTTTAAATTTCATGTCTTTCCGCGGCGCGTACCGATGTAATACTTTGCAGACACGATCGTTATCGCACATTGTATGCTCTGTGCTTGTAAGCTCATAATAGCGAGACCTGGTACCATACCTTTAAGCTCTGTTACGGGCCCATCGCTGCGCCGGTTCTTGAACACGATAACATTGCACATTAGCATTGATTGCGGCCACCAGATTGACAATTTCCTTATCAGGAGTGATATTTCTTGGGTCTTGGTATATTGACGGAGGCACTGCTCGATCACTCTCAAAGAAACTCGACCAAGAGCCTATGTGTGTCCTGGTGCGTGTGAAGGAGCAAGAAATGTGGCCATTTCGAGAACTTGAAAGAAAATGGCAAGTGGGAATTTGTGCGAAATGACAAGCTCCTTCTTCTGCGCACTGGTATATTATTTGTCTTCTTCGTTTAAGAAACAGTTTTATATCGGTCATGCAAGCAAATTCACCCCATTTGTTAATGCTGTGGCCCATGTGAAGTAATCACCATATTCAAATGGTGTTCCAGGGTCCTAATAACTTTACGTAAGCAATTTCGATTTGTATGCTTCGTTGTGTGGCCGTTAACCATCGCTCTTCTTTTTTTCTTTTTGTACAGCTAGACTGTGAAACAAAGTGCAAATATCTTGCGAAGCCCCCTCCTAACCTTATTGCTAGTTACACTTAGACTTTCTGTATCCTATTCATTACTACGCCAAATCATGGTTACGCGACTGATCGTGGTACATCCCAGTTCAATATACAGTTCCTCCGCTGCCTTTATTGCATTTTCAACATTACTGAAGAGGCTGCCTCGATTATCTGTGTACCGTCTGTGCAAAAGTGAGCATTACTCATTAATTTCAAGTATGTTGTTATGCCACCATACATGGTGTGATATCGCCTCACAGTACCTTAGAAGGTCCAATGCCCACGCCTGGACCGCTTTCTTCCGACACGCTTGTTAGCAGCCTTGTTTTCATCACAGTGCTCGACGTGGGCTGCCAGGGCTCGTCCAGGCGCACCAGGACGCTTTCCAGTGATTTGGTGCGGACTCTCCGGGAATCTCTGGACTTTTGTGCTGGTGGCCGACAATGCATCTTGACCGCCACTGGCGCGGGAACGACTGCTACAGGAACGACGGCTTCAGCGACGTGTGGAGGTGAGGTCTGCTTCGTGAAAACGCTGCACATCGTGGCTTCTCCTTTCCGGATTTAGCGAAGAGCTGGATGGGCCTGCGCCTGGTTGCCTTGTTTACGGGGGCTCTGCAATGACAGTGCATATACGCTGTAGAAAACTATCCGTCCGCTTTGATCACTGATTGCACGCCGTCTGGTATTTGAGAACGGGATATCAGGAAAGGATATACGAGGCGGCTTTTTTTTTGTGCGCAACACTTTGTTTCAAAAGAAAGTGCCACGTCTAGGCTCCTGCTGCTCTTTTTACAGATTGCCTACAAGAACTGAAATTTGGGCTCGTTTGTAAGAATTAATACTTGAGCCAGACAGGACGAGCGCTCGTCCTTGAGTTGTAAGTCAGGTACGAATTCGTAGACTGGCTACTTGGTTATGCGGACATTAGCAGCAACAAAGCTCTCAAGAATAATTTTTCTAATTATCGAATATGTGCAAATTAATTTGGCCATTTACTTACTTTAGGGCGCATGTTTTGATTGGGAAACTGAACTCCAGGGGTGGTGAAATCATGTCTCCTTAGCAGAAATAATAATCCTAGCACTACTTCTGAGCTATTTGAACTTAAAATGTGCTACAAGATAGGTTAAGTGTTTCAGTCCGTTAAAGTTCCGTTACAGTTCCCCAAAGCATTCCTCTACTATCATTCGCGATTATTTTAGCTGAGGCGCCAGGAACATTCTTCAGCAGTCTTTGGGGAGAGGTACCTCGGAAGTGGACGTACATATTGAATTTATGCTGAGCAATCGTGATTTCCATAATTCTCGGCTTCAGTTTTGCAATCATAACATGTGCCCTAAAGTGGGTATATGAAAAGTAAACTTGCACAGCTTGGATAATTGGCAAAATTGTCGCACATTTCCTTGCTGCTATCCGCCTGGAGCATAGCCTAACTTATAAAAGAGCAGTGGCCATGACATGATAGTATCTGTTGAAATAAAATATTCAGCACAAAATAATATACATGGTGTACGTTAAAAGGCAAATCACGCACTAGCGTTAACCGAAATTTTAGCAAAATTTATCACACTGACGCTTCCAGCCCTGTCCATTGATATGAATATCATGAAATAAATGCACAGGGCGCTACTTTATTCCTTTATTTTCGTCAAACGTTCGTCTTCACATGTAAAAAAAATACAGATTCGCCCATCGATAACCATATATGGTTATCCATGGAAAGATTCATGGTTATCCAGATTCATGGTTAACCATGGATCCTGGATCCATTGTCCAAGCTCTGGCTTGAACAATCTTTCCGTATTACTATGAAGCGGGTCTTTCATGGTTTCCTGATACTTCTATGTTGAAATGAAAATGGTAAGAGACACAGTTGGGAAACGAAGCGAATAATTCGATTACATTCCTCGTGCACGTTTTAGAATCACTGCTTTGATTTTGTCGTATCAGAAGACGCCAACAAACACTGACACCAAGGACAACATGGGGGAAATGACTTGTGCGTAAAAAATGAAATAAAGAAAGAATAAATTAATGTAAACGAAAGTGGATGAAAAACCACCTTGCCGGAGGTGTGGAACCATCCCACAACCACCGTAGTATTTGTATGGGCAGAATCTTCCAAATGAGCAATCTTTGTTACACGTGCGTGATAAATCACGCGCATGATAAGTGCGTCGATCTCTCACAAAAGTACGTATGAGTGGCGTGACAAATAGCAACTGCGTTTTAGCCACCACGCGATCGCCCTTGCACGTTCGCATCTAATCCACATCATCGTTTTATCGAGAATACTATGCATGCTGCAGTTCTATTAAAACGCATCAAATCAGTCGCCAAGAAATACACGAAAGATGAGTGTACTGCCCTTCCTTGCCTTTGCATTTCTTGTCTTTTGTCCCGAGTTCTTTTGTCCCAAGCCATCGAACTCTCCGGTGCAGCCGCTTATCGCCGGTTGTGTTGGTGACTGGCGATATTTCAGAGCGCTGTGGCGGTGGGCAGATAGCGGAGAACGATGCCCGAGCGAGAAAACCCAGCTGATACGCACAGTACTGAAAGGGCAGTGCCACGGCAGGAAAATTACGAAAGCCCACGCTTAAGCCACAGCGCGATACTTACCGGCCCGGTGAAACCTTGCCACTTCCTTCCTTCCTTGATTGCTTGCTTGCGTGGTCCTCGAAACATGCCGCTTTCCCACTACAGGGTATCAGCCCAGAACCCAGATTTTCCACAGATGAGAGAAGATTAAACTTGTAGCGAATGTAAGGCATGGTAATATTCATTTTCACAAACAATACTAAAACAGAATACGTTTAGAGTGTTTGGAGGGAATTCTGTGATTTAGGAAAACGATAGCAAATTTGGATGTGATAAAATGATTTCAGTTTCAGTTGGCGACGCTGTGAATGATCCAGTTTGAAATGTTGGGGAGGTGAAAAGTTGTTGTTATTTGGATGGAGAAATTTATTAGTGACCGAAAGAATGAGCTGTGCTTAGGTCAGCTGTAAATGGCTAGCTTGGGTGCACAATGGAGAAACTGACAAGAGAGGAAATCAATTTCACTGTAAAAGATTCTGATATTGGTGAAGAAAAGAATTGGTTTTCAAAAGAACAGAACATATTTAGGTATCAGAATTATAACCGTCCAATCATCAATTTTTGAAGGATCCATTTAATTATTGAGGAAAGCAACAAGCAGATATTTTTTCCGCCACACAGACAGTCACAAATAGGCATGGAAACAAACCATACCTTTGAACATGAGCACCAAGCACACCAACGGTATGCGATGCGAGATGGCACTTTCTTTTCGCGGCTTGCGCATTCAGCTGATGATCTTTTTCAAAATTTAAAGCTAAAAACAACCATAATGTTTTTCCACTAAAAAGATATCACAGTTTCGTGAATAAAAGTACATGATTTTCAGTTTTGAGGTCTGTTATTAATAAAGGGGGAAATTCGTCGAGCTCTGTTGTTGTTTCGCACTTTCAACATTTAAGTCTGAGAACATTTAAGATAAAAGGCTTGCGCTGTCGGTGTTCTGTTTAATAACGTTTTCTTGTGGGTTGCCGATGTCAAAATTTTGAGGAATAATTTTCTGAGGATTGTAAGACCTGGTAACAACAATTTTTGTGATCGAAATGGTGTGGCAATATAACCCCCATATACCTCATGTCATATAGCGTAGCGCATGTCATATAGCATACATATGCGTAAATGTATACGGAACCTCAGGGCGATGACAGCAAATGTTCACTTGCAGTGTCCATGCAAATACTGTACATCCGGCGACGCCGGATGTACAGTATTTAACCTGCTACTCTGAACAGGGAAAAGGGGAACGGGGATGTACGAACTTCAATAAGTGATGCCCACACATCTGTTACTCTTTATGCACATCTACATCTAACACCATCATCTGTATTTCTTTTAGTTCGTCGCTAAACACTCGATAACGAATTGTTTGCCCGCTCTTCAGTGGTGGCAGTTTAGAGTTTACAGTAAAGGTAACTCCGGATATTTACACAAGACCTCCGATCAATGATTCAAATTGTAACTTTTGATCTATGCTAAGAGAGGAAGAGAATGGACTTTAACCACGAAGATGGCTCAGATGCCTAAGCACGGGTAGTGTCAGTGATGTGGCGATCGTGGGCAAAAAATAAAGAAAACAAAGTGAACAGGGATCATAACCTGTTGGCCAAGCCGGTCTCGCGTGCTAACTGCTATGCAGTTTATAGTTAGCAGAGTATCGGCACCAGTGGGTAGCGTATACAGCCCGTGCCTCAAGTGACGTAGTGCCACCACCACCCTTGTGTGTCTGTCTCACTATCGCAACCGCGATAGAAACCTGAAGCCTGAAAAAAAGTTCCGCGATAGAAACCTGACTGTCGGACAGACATCGATGTCAAAAATGAATGAATGAATGAATGAATGAATGAATGCTGTAAGTTGTAGTGCGGCGAGACACGCAGCCTATTTGAACTCAAACGTCCATATTTTTATGAAGGGGCACTTTATTCGTTTGTATTGCGTATATTTCGTTGCGAATTGCCAGCTACTTTATTTACGACACTACACGAAATATGACCAAAATGCGAGGCTTCAGAAAGGCAGTCCTGGAATGAGGCCGACGTCCTGCGTCATCCTTTCTCTCTATGCTGAACCACAGGTGAAAGACGTGACGGAGCGTTTCTTTTCCCAGGGCACGTCGTAGACGACTGCGGTGCAAGTGTCCTTTACCTGCGGCGAGAAAAATAGTACAAAAGAAATTTTATGAAACACTCAGCGCGTGCTTCTAGCCTGTTTGTAGTTCTTGATTATCAATAATAACTAATCTTAAGTTTGGGCACTGCATCGTGTTCATTAAATCAAAAATTCATCGAACTTTCACCTAGTTTCTCACCATCTGATATATATATATATATATATATATATATATATATATATATATATATATATATATATATATATATATATATATATATATATATAGTGGCTGACAGAGCAATGCTGTGGCTTGCCCCACTTACCTATGTTGCTATTTCTTACCGCAGCCACGAATTTAATTTTAACTATGCGTAGTTACCCAAAGCGCTAACGGATCTCTCCTCCACGTTACGCTGCCCCTCCATTCACAATGACACAGCGCGCATTATCCTAAAGCACCCGTAACCATCTGTCACCCGTACACAAAAGTAAAATACTACCTTCATAAAGCGTCCTCAATTATGGTAAGCAGCGCAAAAAAGGAATTGCATCCGCTGTACTCGCAGATTCGCGACAAAGCCGTTTATGCCACAGATCCATTTCGGCTACAAATGTTGCGGTATGTCGCAGGCATACGTCCCTCCAATTGCTTCTAGGCATACATCTGCCGAATGAGCGATCACCGCTAATACTGCGCGAACACTTTGTTGCTTTTTGCCGGTCATCAGATCCACAGAATTATCACCGCACCACGTTACCACTCTCGTGGAAGATGCGCTCGGTGTATCGAAAATTCGCCTGGGAAGTTGTTGCCCAATTCGATAGCTAGATAGGGCTAACTGTACCTGCTACCTCAATACTGCAGTCCTACTGGCCGCGAGATTGCGCTATAGGTGGCAGTACCATCGGCACCTTAGTGCGGATGGGCGGTCGGCGGCGCTCATTGAAGAGTATATATACGATGGCGCGTCCCTGTGGACGATTTGGATCGATCGTTTGGTATTAAAGCATACTCACTGCAGTGAAGCGATAATATATTGCCCTTCAATGCCACCTTCTTACGTGAAAGTCACCCAACATTCCTACTATACGTTACCCGAGCTCAAAGCGTGGTTTCTGTTCCGCAACATCCACTGCACTTTTTGTTCTGTACAGCTTGCGTTCTGCCCATTCTGGTGGCCCTGCTGTTGGCCAACTGAACTTTCTGCTATTCTCGCACTGCTTATCAAAATGCCTGTATTTCTGTACAGTGAAGTTAAAGCAGCTATTTTGGGTGACTCTACTTCACCACTTCGCACACTTAACTACATTTTACTTATTATTCAATTATCTATCAAATACGAGACAGTTACTAAGTTTACTTCAACAAGGCGCTATGAGCGAGTGCGGTATGGCAGGGTCGCCATGCGGCTTCACACGTGTGTTCCTCTCATTTCGTGGTAGCAGTAAATAAGCAACATTTTAGAAAGAACGATTTTTTAAACTGTTACGCGCAAAAGAAAGATGCGAATAATTTTTATTTATTTTGGGAGGCAACTACATTACGTTCTTTTCTCGACATTTGAATATAGTGGCACTTACCATTCGACAAGCTAGCAACACTACATTAAAGAGTGTATTATATTAACCACAGGCAGCCGGACATTTACGACGTCCTAGCTCTCTTTAATGAATGCAATGTTACACGTTAGTATCCTCTTGTATTTGTTTGATTTTCTTTCGCAGCAGATAATAAAAGTACCGAAGTGCGAACATTCACTTGCGAGGCTAAATCATTTCTACGCAGTTGGATATCAACATAATAAGAGGGCATCTTGGGAAGAGGTGCCCTTTTATTATGTTGATGGTCGCGTAAGTGACATCATGTATTTATGCGTCTAGGATCAATTGTATCCTGCGACATCATATGAGCGCTTACAATTTTCTTTCCTAGTGCTGATTGATCTCATGCCACCTCGTTCATGTGCCGTAGTATCACAGAGATTGCGAAATGATCAACCCATCGCTTCAAGGAATTGCTAAAGCGCTGCGTTCAGGTATCGCAGCGAACACTTTATTTATTTAAAAGGACGCCGACTGCTTTTTTTTTAATACGCTCAAATCACAATGCGGCAATAAAATTGAGATGATCGTGACGAACGGAAGACGCGGAAGTGGCACATCAACTTTGACACGCCCTGTCACTAATTTTGTTGCAACGAAGTGGCTGCAGCACAAAGCATAATAATCCTCTACATCGTTAAAAGAATGCATACCACAATTTACGACTGCAATACAATCACGAAATAAGCAGGCTTAAAAGAATATGTTTGCCGCACGCACTAATGTAAAAAAATGGCGGCTAGCAGACGACACGACTCGCCATCCGCACTTTCCGCTTTCAGGAAATGACCGCCAGGCGGCGACTGCGCTCAATCTCGCGGCCAATACTACTGCACTCTACTATTACTAATCTACGTGAGCAGCGCCGAGAATTCTAGATTGTACGATCACACATGTATACAGAAACGACGGACTTCATTACTAACCACGCTAACCATCCTGGCCACTTTCATTGTCATCAAAATGTTTGTTTTCCCGCTAAACAAACACAGAAATACAGGAAGGGCCAGAAGTACACATCTGGACTTCGCTCTTCCAAATACTTCTCGACAGTTGTATATGTTAGCTTCAGTGCAACCAAGACCAATGCAAAGCGCATCGTTGTCCTTCGTCTATATAAGTGTCGTTCTACGAACAGTTTGTATTGTACACCTTCATCTGTACAGCCAGTGTTCCTGCTTAGGCACCGTCAAGGTGCCCCTTACAACGCGTATCCATCTTGCCTCTTTCTTTCTTTTCGTTTGCCTTTTGCGCTGCATTGGACGTTCTTAGTTCAAGTAGTTTTTGCAATTGCAGTAATCACTTTAACAAAATGCTTACATCTCCTGTCTTCGGACGGCAGTTCTCCTTGCTGTAAGTTTCTGTCAACTTGCAAGTTGACTCGGCTGTCTTGAACTTGATTCGGTAGTTCGTGCCGGCGACAAGCTGCAAAGCAGAAGCAAAACAAAGTGCAGATTAAAATACATTTCATTGCAATACTAACGTTCTTGTCACCACGCCCAGCTTGGCGCGTTACAGTGCCGTACAGTCGGCCACAATATTTCACGGGAATTTAGTTCCATGACAATTGTTTATATGCCATATTCTAAGGCCGGGCGATCCTAATCTATAGATATATTGGATAACTCTATGGGGCGTAAGGACCTACACTAGGTTGAAACTTTCAACCCGAGGTTATGTGCCTGGGCTTCAATGAGAATGCGGATTTTTTTGACAGATCCTCCACCTCGTAAACTTTTGTGGCCGACTTTGCATATATCCCATATATCAAATGGAATCTGTGTAATGATGCTAGATCGTAAGGCTTGTTCGTGACAGACAACACTATTAAGATCTTGCGTAACTGTTTGAGTTTATACAGTGAAAGCTCGTTAATTCGAACTTCAATAATTCGAATTTATGGATAATTCGAACTGTACGATTTGGTCCGGCCAAGCTCCACAGAAGTCTATGTATAAAAAAGTCCGTTAATTCGAACGCGAGAAGGTTCCCTCACGGATAATTCGAACTACGCTCGCCTGGCACATAGCCAGAGAAACGCGCCTACTGCCTACACACAAGGCTGTATTGCCTCCGAAACGGAGAGAACGGCGAGAGAAGGCAAAATCGGAAAAAAATCTAACCGACGCGGGGTCAGCCAGAAGGCAGCGGCGGCTGCCGCCTCTCCGTTCTACGTGACCTCCGAGACTTCTTGCCCGTTGCGAATCTCAGAGGCTTTGCAAATCTTGTACAGCTGCTAATGTTATGCGGAGATGGCACGGCAAGCTGCAAAACACAGCGAATCAAGTACGTCGCAGCTGCGCTTGCAATCAAGAGCCAACGAATCAGGGCCTTCGCCACCTTCACATGTTCAGCGTCTTTGTCTCGGCAGTCTTCATCGGTTGTGCACCTCTGTTTTCAGCTTAGGAGGTATCGGCCGTCGCGATTCATTGTGATGGTGTTAAGCCTCGGCTAACGTTCGTTTCGGTGGACATCGGTGGTGTGGCACAGTCGGACCCAAAGCTTCGACTTGAAAGTGGCATGTGCCCACGGCACACGCCATCACTTTCTGACGCGCCAAATTTCTGACATGCCCTACTGCTTCCAAATCGCAGTGTACTGTTGCCCTCCTTCACTTTCGTTAGTTCGAACTTTCGTTAATTCGAACTGAAGCGGCTTCCCCTTGCGGTTCGAATTAACGAGCTTTTACTGTAGTTGTTTACCGCATTCTTAATTCGTGCTCTCCTCTTCATCCTCTCTTGGCCTCGACTGGTGTCTGGGGATGTGGTCCGCCGCAGCAGCTTATTTCGATTATCAGTGTGACAAACAATAGTCCCTGCGAGAATTGTGCCACGAATTCTGAAGACTTCACTTTGTATTTTGCCCCTGCGCTCCTGTTCAGCAGGCAGGCAGGCAGGCAGGCAGGGCAGGGCAGGGCAGGGCAGGGCAGGGCAGGGCAGGGCAGGGCAGGCATCTGTCTCAGTCCCGCTGCGCCTTTTGAATGATAGAACCCAACTCGCCAAATATCGAAATTTTGCTGTAACTTTACTGTGCATAGGTACACTCGAAATACGTCGTCCTTAAGAGGAAGCTTTAGCTCGGGTGCTCCTATCTAAATACATGTAAAAGGAGAATTCGTTTTTCTCGGCAACCACTGCACCAAATTTGACGAGGTTTGTTGTGTTTACAAGACAAACTTAAAATCTAGTGACTGTTGGTTTCGAAATTTCGAGTTAGGTTGTGAATTTTTAATAAAAAGTTGGCAAAAATCCCAAATTTTCAGAAAACGAAACTATCAAGTTTACAACTCCGTAACTCGGCAAGAAAAAATGATGTCGCAATTCTGTGAATTGTACCTGATAGCACGTCTAAAGCGGACAAAATTGGTGTGTTACACATGAATCTAAATAAATGGAGTAATGTGTAATTACAACTTTTGCAGAACCCTTGTAAACAACGTAACAAATTCACGTAAGATCTAAACTGACATATCAAATTTGTCGGCTTTCAATGATCTAATGGATGCCGTTTACAGAATCGCTATATCTGTTCTTGATGCAGAGTTATTAGTTTGTAAACTTTGTGCTTCTATTTTTTTCATACGTCTCAATTTTTGAAAATCCTTTTAACAAAATTCAAGCCCTAAATCAAAATTCCGCTTGGAACAGTCACTAGAATTTAACTTTCTCTCTCAAATGCAACAAATTTCACTAAAATCGGTTCAGGGGTTATCTCAGAAAAACGTTTTTGCGTTTTTACATGTATTTGAATAGGCCGTGTCGGAGTTGGGCCCGAGCTAAAGCTTCCTCTTAAAGCCAACCTAAAATAAGCAAGTGCATGGTGGAGTGACGCCATTCATTTCTCATATTTCTTGTCGCCGTATATCAGCTAACATTTGCGCTGTTCCCTAGAGCTTCCTAGCATGGCCTTGTCAGGCATCAATGCGTTTAACAGATCTTTCAATCATGATTATGGCGCCCATGTCGTGTCGTCATCGTCACTCGGTGTCATGCCTCCATTGTCATACCGTCGACGTGATGGTGTCGAGGTCGAGTAATAATCTCTCCAGCTACGCCATTCGACTCTGTCATGCTTTCGTCATGAAGCGATCGTCATCGTACAGGTTTCGCGATGTAGTCATCGTCACGCTATTCTCGCCTCACACTCGTCGTCTTCCCATCACCCTCATGTTGTTGTCTTGCCATTGTTGCCGCTGCATCTCCTCCATGCACTCTCGTGATGCATTCGTCATGAAATCGTTGTCGACGTTCCATCTTCGTGAAGCTGTCGCTTCACCATCGTCACCACTAGGCACCTACCGAAGGGGGAGCCCGGGGGGGGCCCGCCTCCCCCCCCCGAAATTGAGTGGCATACCTCCCTCCCCCCATCCACGCCACCACTCCTCACACACATTCCTAAAGCGCCGCCAAATCAAGCTTGAGATTTGACAGCTATTCGGTGGTGAACATTTTGCTGCCTCATTCACTCCTTTTGGATGGCGGTAGTTATCGGCATCTCCTAGGGTGTGAAGGCCTGTTTTCTCATCGATCGATGCCCACGCGATTAACTCGAGATGCATTCAGTTGTCACCATCTGTTGCAACGGTCTGTCACCTGGCTATTCCTTCGTTAGTTCAACGTTCTTTGTTTGGACTCATCCAGGGACCAGCAAAGGGATTCAGTTCGTAGTAAGCTGGTCTGTATGCTCTTGGAACGAGTTGCAGCGGGAGAAAACGCCAGCTGACTAACTTTTCTTTGACTCATTACTTCTGCGAGTGACGGCTCGCCGTGACGCTGACAGATCCTCAGAACCGTATACCCATGATATGTGTTGGAAACGTGGTAAATAAGATCATCCCAAACAATGTCCGTCGTCAATAACCGTTAAACCCCTAAGCAATATGAATATCACCCCTTACTTCGTCTGGTTTTTCCCTAATGGTACAGCACTAGTCGTGCAATTGGACAACTGCATACAAGAGTTCCAAGGAATTCAGAAATTACGCGATATACTAAGGCATAGGGCCGAGGTAACAGCTAAACAGGAAGGAAAAGCAAGAATTACCAAATTTAACCGTTGTTTGTGAAAATATTCATGAGTCAACATGTTCTTATTTAAAAAGCAAGTGGGGAAAACGCCGCCGGCGGTGTAGAATGATTTCGTGTGTTTCGAATGACGCTACTACACTTATCAGTCGAGCCACGTAGCCACTTCTCTGCTGTGCTTATATGGGTCCTTTTCTGACCTCCTGTGGTAGGCGCAGTACGTCTAGAACCGTAGCGTCCGGTGCTCTACGTGGCCGTGCGGGACCGGCGGCCACACACCATTAGGCACCTTCCCAAATAACAAAACGAGTCGGTTCTGGGACTTGCTAGAGCAGTAAATGAGGGATTTAAAAGAAGTGTTGATTGGGCCGGAAATATATATTTCCCCATAATGCTTCCAGACCTAATTAAAAAAACTACTAGAAATCTTTTTTTTAGACTCGCTTCTTTAGTTCTTCTTGGCAGTGTTCTTCCTGCGCTTCTTTTCTGCGTGAGTTCATTTGATGTGGTTTCTTGTTCGTCAAGTAAAGTAGAGGTGCATCTCACAGGTGTAGCTGCGACATCCGCCTTATTTGATTTCGTTTTCGCGGGTTTGCGCGTCTTTATTGCAAACGGTAGTCATTATTCACGTTTGTACTACTAAAGGTGCCCCCCCCCCCATTTTAATATAAAGGTTTCCTTGCGTTGGGGGCCCCCCTCGAAAAACATCCTGGGTACGTGCCTGATCACCACGTCAGTACCATGATCCCTACGCCGTCATGCCTTCGTCATCACATCACCTTCGTCGATCTATCGACAACATTTCTTGTTTGTCATTCTATCATAATGATGCTGTCGTCGTTTAATCATCAGTATGCTGTTGTCATGCCATCAGCATCATTGCGCCGTCGTCACACAGACGCTATCATGCATCCGTTGTCATACGGTCATCTCCATGCCATCTCGGTCGTGCAATCATCGCCATTCTCGCATCTTCATCCTGTTGTCGTCTTACAGCCGTCCTCACACCATCGCCGTCATCGCAGTGCTCTCATGCCGTCGGCATCAAGTTGTCTTCATTATATCATAGTCATATTTACGAATCGACATGTCATTGTCTTCGCGCAGTCACTGCTATACCCCTTTGTCGATCCATTGATATTGCAACGGATATGAAAGCCAGGGACAAGAAGAAAGAAGAGAACGAAGAGCCTGAGAGGCCACACTGCGCTACGATCACGCTACGATCATCGTGCATCTTCTGTAAATATAACCATTTCTTCCAAACTCTTCGTAACCATTGTGGTGGAGGTGCGGGGTAATCCACACACGAAGACGGAGGCTGAACCACAAGTTCTTCGATGGAGCCGTTGCATTGCTGGACTCCCACCGAATCCACCGGAATCGAATATGTCCCCCGACGCAGACGAGCAATGGCCCATTCCAACTGCTGCGCCGACCAGTTACGTTCTACAACTGACAGATGCGCGTCCCTTCGCCGGAAGATCGGATGAAGACGTCGAGGAATGGCTCATCCATTGTCACCGGGTGAGTGCCGCCAACAAGTGGAACAGTGCTTCTCAGCTTTCGGACGTCGTGCTCTTTCTAATGAATACTGCTTTGCTGTGGTTCGACAATCACGAGGAAACGTTCACCACATGGGGAAGATTTGTTTCGGAAATCAAAGAGCGATTCGGTGGCTCCGCGACGAAAAAGAAAAGGGAAGAACAGACGCTACTGCTACAGGCGCAAGTGCCAGGCGAAACTTTCACGGCCTACACTGAGGCAGTAATAAAACTGTGTAGGATGGTGAACTCTGGAATGTCTGCTAAAGACAAAGTCAGCACATCATAAAAGCAATTGCCGAAGATGTTTACAGTTTCCTTATCGCAAAAGACAACCTGGCTTCTGTCACCGACATCATTCGGCACTGTCGCACTTTCGAGCAACTGAAGACGAGGCGCATCACGCCGAAGTTTGGCAGGCTAGCCAATGTGGCGACAGTTGCAAGTGAAGACAGAAGCCAGCCCCTCGATCTTGCATCAACGATCCGACGAACAGTTCGGGAAGAGCTGAGCCTGCACGCGCAAGTGACACATCCAAGTACTCATAGCTTCCGTCTACCACCAGATTTCGAGCCAAACGTGGCATCCTTCTCCCCGTATTCTGCAGCGAGGAGCACTGAGGATTATCAACTCGCGCCCCGACAGCAGCTACATCTCTACGACAGAGGCCCTACTTATGACGCTTGGGCACAACGAGAACAGCCGCCTTTTTGCCCCTGAGGCCCTGTGACTTCTGTCAGGCCGCGAGAAGAACAGCACCGACCGTACTACCACGACGCATCTTATGACCGATACAACGGATTTCAGCGAGCAGCAGAGACACGTTATCCACATGACAACGAACTTTCCCGCCGCCCACAGCAGCCTAGCATTCATTTCGAAGAAGATGCTGTGAACCGCGACCCTCCCGTGTGATACAACTGCGGTTCCACAGCCCATATAGCTCGGTATTGTCGCCAAGGCCGTCAATCACGAAGGACAACGCCGATGTTCTCGCCACCCGGAATCCGACTTGCGGACGACCGATTTGTTCCCAATGAACCACTTCTCACACGATACCAGACGCAGCGATTCGCCAGCACCTGAGGGGAGTTTGACGCCACCAAATAACCGTCGCCATCGCTCTCCATCCCCTCGGCGCCGTTATTCCTCACCGCCCCCGGGAAACGCATCCGCGGTCAATAGAGGTGAGGTCGCCGGACGATCTTCCCAAGAAATACATACCTCTGCTTGTCGTGATGCTCAAAAACATAGTGAATGTGTCGATTGACGGAATACCGACCATGGCGTTAGTTGATACTGGGGCGACTGTGTCTGTGATGAGCCTCGCTTTCAAAAACCGTCTATGCCACAAAGTTATGTTTTCTTGGAACGACGATATTACCTTTCGTGGAGTTGGCGGCGAGTGGCTTCATCCACTTGGTGTTTGTGCTTTGTGTGTTTTGTTGGCTGGGAAAGTGTTTAGGTCGGAATTCCTTGTTCTTTCTCGTTGTTCGCACGATGTTATTCTTCGTATCAATGTTCTTGAACAATGCGGCGCGTCCGTGGACTGTGGATGTGGTGAAATATCCTTGAATAAGTTATTTATATCAGCACATTCCGAACAAAGCTCGCGTGGCGAAGACAGGGACACAGACACGCTCAGTGTTCTTGATGAAGTGATTGCACCATCGTGTGTGCCTGACCCCCGTTCGCGTATCTGCAACTACTGTTGACGCTGATTGTGTTGACCTTGTAGTTAGGCCTCTCCGCATAAACTGTGCTAAAATAATGTACTCGTGCCCTGCTCTATCGTGTGCATGACGAAAGCAGTCACCACATTGTGGGTGCTGAACCGTTCCGCCACGCCGGTTGTCCTAACTCGCGGTATGAAAATCGCTTTCTTCGATGAAGCCACATGCAGCTCAATAGCGGCACTAACTGCGGACGTTTCTACAGCTTGCTCTCCTTGCGATAATTGCCATTCTGGAGAGATAATGCTTGGCATGATCAGCAAGGCTCTCTGTACATCAGAACGGCAAGCACTGGCACAGGTCCTTGTCAGGCGTGAGGCTGCATTCGACTTCACGCATGGAGATGCACCCCTTCATTTGTCGTCATCCCGCGCTCGTCATAGAATGGATACCGGCTCAGCACACCCCATCCGCCCGAAGCCCTACCGAGTGTCGTCGTCCGAGCGCAAAGTTATTGCAGGCCAAGTCAAGGAGATGATGAACAAAGGCGTCGTTCAAGAGGCGTCTAGTCCATGGGCAGCCCCGGTAATCCTGGTTCGAAAAAAAGATGGTCCCTGGAGATTCTGCGTGGATTACAGACATCTAAACGCAGCGTCGAAGAAGGATGCTTATCCACTACCGCGAATCGAAGACGTCATTGATTGCTTACACGCTTCTTACTTCTCAACACATTATTGGCGATAGGGGCATTGCAATATACTTTGGACCCTGCCGACAAGGAAAAGACCGCTTTCGTGACTCCAGATGGCCTATACGAATTTAATGTTATGCCTTTTGGGCCTTTGCAACGCTCCTGCCACCTTCGAAAGATTCATGGACAGAGTACTACGTGGTCTAAAGTGGGAGATACGCATGTGTTATCTCGATGATGTTGTAATCTTTGGCCGCAGGTTTGAAGAACATAACGAACGCCTCAGCCTTGCTCTCGACTGCATCGAGAAAGCTGGACTGGTTCTAAACTAAAAAAAATGTCGGTTTAGCGAACGTCGAATACTGGTCCTGGGACACTTAGTCGACAAAGATGGCGTCAGACCCGATCCTCGTAAGACTGAAGCGGTGAGCTCCTTCAAGGCACCGCAGTCAGCACGAAAACTTCGCTCATTCGTTGGACTATGTTCGTATTTTCGTCGTTTTGTTCCCCGGTTTGCCGACATCGTTTACCAGTTGACAAGTATTTTGCGACAAAATGCGTCCTTCAATTGGACACCAGACTGTGACGCATCATTCTCTCAACTGAACTTTATACTAACGTCAGCACCCCTTTTGCGTCACTTCGATCGATCTTGCCCGACCGAAGTTCACACTGATGCTAGTGGAATCGGGATAGGAGCGGTACTTGTACAGCGACACAGTGGCGCAGAACATGTCGCATATGGCAGCCGTTGCCTGAGCAAATCTGAACGCAATTATACGGTTACGGAACAGGAATGTCGGGCAGCTGTTTTCGCCATACAGAAGTTTCGGTGTTATCTTTACGGTAAACCATTCAAGATTATCACCGACCATCATTCTTTATGCTGGCTGGTCGGTTTGCGTGATCCCTTTGGTCGCCTCACACGTTAGGCGCTGCGCCTCCAGGAATACGACTTTGTGGTATCGTACAAGAGTGGCCGTCCTCACGCTGACGCAGACTGTCTTGCTCGGATTCTTCTTGCGACTACCGACTGCGATGCTGAGAATTTTGACGATTATATCGCTGCTGTTACTCCTACGTTCCCTGACGCGGCAGACTTTCAGCGGGAACAACGGAATGATCTTACCCTCGATCCCCTTTTTGTCGTCGCCCGTACTTCTGAAGGCGGCGGTCGCTTTACTGTCCGCGATAAATTGCTCTACAGAGCTAATTACTCCGAGCATGGAGCGCGTTTTCTGCTTGTTGTCCCAGAGAGCCTACGCTCTGGCGTTCTACGCGCCATGCATGACGATGTGACATCCGGCCATTTCGGCTTTGTACGAACGCTTCACCGCACGCAGGAGCGCTTTTACTGACCCAAGATGTACGAAAAAACCATGCGCTATGTGAATAGTTGTCACCGGGTCACCTTCGGCCATTGACACCGCCCAGTACGCCGTTCGAACAAGTAGGCATTGACCTTTAAGGTCCATTTCCGTTGTCTAACAACAAGAACTGTTGGAACCGTTCGTCGTCAGTCCACTGCTGAAGCTGTTGAAGAGTTACTTTGTGCATTCACAGTTCCGTGATTCCACGCCGTATCATCCACAGACTATCGGCCTCGTTTAAAGGACGAACAGAACGCTGACCAACATGCCTGCCATGTACGTCTCCTCCAATCATAAGAACTTGGACGACGTGCTGCCCTTCATCACTTACGCACACAACACGACGAAATACGAAACCACGAACTATAGCCCATTTTATCTCCTGTACGCAAGGTTACCGCGAAGCCCTCTGGACACTTTCTTACCCTTCGTTCTGCACAATGACGACTCTGTATTGAAGACTTTGTGTCTTGCCGAATAAGCCCATCGAATAGCCCGTCTTCGTATCCTGGCCTCGCAAAGTCGTTCGACAGAGCGATACGACGACCGTCACGTGCGAGTATCGTTCGAGAAAGGTGACTTGGTCCTTCTTTCGACACCGCGACGCAAACGTGGATTGTGCCAAAGAGAGAGAGAAAATAAGGAAGAGAAAGGCTTGGAGGTTAACCCAGAAGTAGTTCCGGTTCTTGTCACAATATTCAGGCCCATCTGTGGTTGTGGACCGCCTGAGCCAACTCACGTAATAGCTCGTCTCCTGTGCAATGGTCGGCGATCAAGCAGAACTTAGCTGACTCATATTGCTAGCCCCAAGCCTTTCTACCCTGCTTGTCCATCCTGACCCGCCCCACGGGCTTCGTCTGCTTGCAGGGAAATGTAAGGGATACGAAAGGCAGCGACAAGAAGAAAGAAGAGAAAACGAAGAGAACGAGGAGTTTGAGAGGCCGGACTGCGCTACGATCACGCTACGATCATCGTCCATCTCCTGTAAATAAATCCATTTCTTCGCAACTCTTCATAAGAATATGATTCATTTTCCCTCATTGCATCGCCAGTGCGCTAGCGTCATACAGTCGTCGTCCTGCCTTGCCAAGGTCACCCATGAGCGATCATATGAGCGGCCATGAGCGACAGCAAAGTTGGACGATATCGGAGTGTGTATGATAAAGCCGAATCAAGGACAGTCTAACAATTACCACAACCCGTGCTAAATAAACGGCATTTCAGAAGTATGGTTTGTCGCTACATTGGTCAGTTGCTATTCGCTTTAGCGGCGACAGCCATCGCGAGATCAATTCTGCCGAATTTTTTTTTTTTTCTGGCCAGCGACCGGGAATTGGTATGTGCCCCTAGGAGTGCGATCCTATATGCAAGCAGAACAAGAGGCAACGAGTGCAAAAGTCGGCTACGAAGAAGTGACAAAGTCGGCAACAGAAGTTAAATGTTGGGTAAACATTCAAGTAAATAAATATTCATCAGCGCGTGCATAGAGGAACGAGCAGTGGGGTAGCAACAGGGGGGGGCCGTGGGCCCCGGGTGCAAGGGGCCAGTGGGGAGGGGGAGGGTGTCATATACGCCTGAAGGCACCCCTCTTTGCGCTGGCTTGACTGGGCGCAAATTGCAAAGAATGCTCCGGTATCCAGTAGCCCGCGCTCATGCACCCGATGCGTTGCGCCGCAGAATTGTCGGCTGCAGCTCTATCAACACCCCACGAAATAATTGCACGAATGTGCGGGCTAAAAAATTTAATTCGCGAAATGGTCGCTTGACTACTCGCCTTAGCGGAACGTTTCATGTGCGGTGCGCTCGTGCTGTGCGTTCATGCTGGGAGCAGGAGTCGCTAAACATACAGTGAGGCATTGTAAGACGTTGGGGCTCTTGGGTCCTTCTTTCGTTCAGAACGCGCAGCGAAGACTAACAAAGACAGCAGCAAGAGGGCGTTCAACCAGCGCGCCGGCTTGTCGCGTTTACTGCGAAGCGTTCGTTGAGAGCGACGTTGCTTAAGTGGGGCCGTCAAAAGTCGCGAATGGGGTTCTCTGGAGAGTCTTCAGACTCGGTTCGGCCGAAGAGTTTGGCGGCGTATGACTGGACAGGCTGTAGTCGCGGGCCCGCCGCGATGTCCGGCTCGCTTTTACTTCCCCTCTCTCACTCGCTCCGAGAAGCCGCCGCGAAACCTGCCGTTATGTTTGACGCTTTCCTTCTTACCCTCGAAAGTTTCAGAAAAAGTGTTGTTGTTGTTTGACTTCATGTCACAAGTACAGTGTCTGTATCAGCTGCACAGAATTTTATTTAAAAAAAAGGTGAATTTTGTAAGGATATTTCCCGATCGAGATTCTATGAAGTTATGTCTTTTTGTGATTACTTGGAACTTGGTAGCGCGAAAAATATGGCAGATAAGTAATAACCATATCGTTAATAATGCCGTAATTAGTACTTATAGAGGAAGCACTTCAATTCGAGAATCGAGGACTCAGAGCCATATTATTAACTCAATAAGAGCTTTTTAAACAAAATCGTTTTGGGGGCTGTAACCTACAGTACTTTGGCACTGCGGGCGGCGCCCAGTATATGGCAGCAGCGAAAGAAATATGAAATAGGGGACCAGTGACGTTGATCCCTTAATTCTCTCCGTTGCGAGTGCAGACCAACAGTAGTGCAAGCTTTCGCTGGCACGGGAATCATCGCGGCCTTTTTTTTTTATGGTGACGCCAAGAATCGACGCGAAGCGTGCTCTATTCTGTTCCCAATCTTGCGGTGGTACCGCAGCTCGGATAATCACGTTTGTCCGTATAGCAGCAAATGAAAACAAGGCTTTATTGATCAGAATGAAGAGAACTCGTAATTTTCGTAGCATTGGCGCCCGCGCAGCGGGGGAGGCAGGTAGCGTTTTCTAATAGGGTGGGGAGATCAGCGTCACTGACAAACAATTTAATTTTCGTTTTCGTTCAGGGCTGCCCAGACAAAATACTGCGTGCCATAGTACCTACGACGATTTTTGTGAAGTTGTTGTTGGGCAAGATATGAATGTCGGACTTCAATTTTTCAAATGCAATATTGCCGCTACAAGTGGTAATTAAAACTTTATTGCTAAGATGTTTTTGTTACTTGTGACATGAGTCACATTTTCCACGATGCCGCATTTGTATTGGCTGCCAAGCCTTACAGTCTGACAGAAGATGTGCACATGGGCTTATCAAACGTTATCAGTGCAGCACCCTGTGTTATTTGGCGCAGGAAAAACAGTGTGTATATTTGCAGCATTCGCGATCTCTGGGAAAGAAAGCGAAGGAGAGGGGGACCCGCGGGCAACGTGCGTGGTATCCAAGGCAGCTGTACTGGTGCTGAAACCCGGAAATTGTCGATATCCTCGCCTTCCTCGACTACATCAGGGGGAGGGGGGTTGACAGAAGACCTATGGGCCCCGGGTGCCAGAAGACCTAGCTACGCCACTGGGAAGTAGTGTTCCGTTATACACGTCAATATGGAATGCAAGTGAATAAAGTTTCGTTTATAATCAATTCCGATATGTGCAAAGTAGCAGCAATACTTTAAATAAGTCTTTTTATCTAAAATTATGACTGTGGTTATGAATGGCTAAACTGGAAACAGGGAGGTAAGCGCGATAGCGATGATACCCCGGCTATGGTAAGCAGAGAGGTGCGACCATAGCAATGAGAAAATATTATATGATGTTCCTAAGGTTATGTTCCTGCGGTTTCTGCTTCGTGCACTGTTGAATTATTTCTACAATACAAGCAACGTGCTTTAATGGTTTCCTGTCAACTCATCTGGTCCTATACATGTCGGGACAAGTTCTTTTGAGCCTAGCAATGCCAAGTTTTCGAACACGATATGGCATTCATTACATTTAACTGTACTTTTATACGTGATGCGCAGTTCAGCATGTTTCTGTTTGGATGCATGTGGTCTTCTGAAAACCTGATAAAGCTGGAGGGAAGAATTTTAGCTCAAATGCTCAATCAGAAGTTATATCCATACACTCTAAAAGCAGTTCCACCTTTTGGAGTGTATATCTGCCACACAACAATAAACGCCATCTCCCTTACTTGCGTTTCCTTTCTTGAAAACGCTCAGCTCGATACTTTCCTGTTGGGAATGTTCTGTCAGGCTAATAACGCGCATGCCATTCCTGACTTGGAAGCACCGGGCTCGCAGCGTTAAAGAAAGGAGTTGCGGACAGGACATATGAAGATTATTGTTGTGTGGCAAATATGCACCCCAAAAGTCGGATCAGTTTTTAGAGTGCTGGAACTGGCTTGAGAAACAACGTAAAAGGCACCACCATTCCTTGAGGGACGCCATGGTTCTGCTGTTCCACAGGTTGCCGCGTAGGCAACAACATACTCCAACCGCGAGCTTTGCTTATACCCGAAAACGGCATGGAATAAAGCGCAAACGTCTTTAAAACGTAAAGAATGTGACTTTACTCAGTACTTATTGTGCGTTTATTATCGGCTGACTCGCCTAAAATAACCTTCGGTAACATGGTGAGAATCCTTTACCGCAAAGCGTCGCGACGTGCCGTTTTTCGTGACTTTCTGTACAAATATAAAAATGCGTAATTCCAATTTATACAGCTAAGGTCACGTCCGGTTTCATGACTAAAAAACATGGTGTTTATATTGCTCTCAAATTCTCATGACACGTTCTCGGCTGTTAAAAATAAAATTATAGGGTTTTACGTACCAAAACCACTTTATTATTATGAGGCACGCTGTAGTGGAGTGGAGGACTCCGGAAATTTCGACCACCTGGGGTTCTTTAACGTGCACCTAAATCTAAGTACACGGGTGTTTTCGCATTTCGCCCCCATCGAAATGCGGCCGCCGTGGCCGGGATTCGATCCCGCAAGCTCGTTCTCAGCATGCATCCCAACAACATAGCCGCTGAGCAACCACGGCGGGTCGTTCTGGGCTGTTAATGGTCCCTTTAGGCAGCGCATGTAGGCTTTACGGTAGGGAATCGCACCTTCAACCACGTGCTTCCGAGCAATACGTTATAGCCGCTGAGCTACAGTACCTGGTAATGCAGCAAGTGTCACGCTTTCTTCAATACTTTCTGCGCCTCAATAGGCCACGCTGCAAGTTACACTATATACACTATATACTATAGTGTATTAGTATACTACACTATTCCCGCGCTATAGTAACACTATAGCGCGGGAAGGACGAGCGATAAAAATTAGGCAGGACAAGCGCTAACTTTCAACACAGCGCTTATTGCGGAAGAGGAGCATATTTACGCAACTGATTCTGCTAAGGGAAAGCAGGACATATAAGCTTAACAAAAACGCCACATGCCGTCAGGCCATCAATTCAAGCTCTGTAATTGATAATCCCACAGACAGACAGAGAGACAAAAAACTTTAATTAGTCCTAAGGGACTACGTTGTCGTAGTCGCGGGCCGCACCCGCGCCGGGGGCGGAAGACCGTGATCTTCAGCCCTGTCGCAGGCCCTTTGGACAGCCCGAAGCTGGACTTGAAGGTCGTCGCTCTTGACGGCTTCCTCCCAGTCTTCTTGCCTGTTGAAAGGCGAGTGACGCAATGCAGAACATAGCCACAGCATGTGGTTCAACGTGGACCGTTCCTCGCCGCAGTCCGGGCAGTGGGGATCCACACCCGGAGTGCAGTGGCTCAGCCTTGAGCGAGATGGAAAGGAGCCCGTCTGCAGCATTCTCAGCACCGAGGTCTGGGGTCTGCCTAGCTTCGGGTGAGGAGCCGGAAACTGCCTGCGTCCCAGCTGGTAGTGAGCAGTTATCTCGTGGAAAGTAAGCAGCGGGTCCGTCGTTCGGTCGATCCCCTGCGAAGCTGGGCCCCCCGGACCGGCGCGGTTGATGAGACCTCGCGCCTGGTCGCCGGGCCAGCTCATTCGGGTTGATCGAGCCGGGGGAGACGTTCCGGCCCATGTGAGCCGGGAACCAAGTGATGACGTGACGGGCCGTGCCTGTCTTGTGGGTCCTCAGCACTGCCGCAGCCTCGGCCGAGACCGAGCCGGCGAGAAAGGCCATCGCCGCCGACCTGGAGTCCGTGAAGATATGCGTGCACCCGGGTTCGCCCAGAGCCAGCGCCACTGCGATTTGCTCTGCGACGGACGCCGTCGAGCGTTGGATAGACGCCGCATTCAGGATCTTGCCCTGGGGGTCAACCACCGCGGCCACGTAGGAGTTTAATCCGGGATACCGTGCCGCGTCGACAAAGGACGCGAGCTTTGGGTTCTGCAGGGCAGTCTTGACGAGTGCTCGGGCTCTGGCTGCGCGCTGGGCCTCGTTGTATTGTGGATGAACGTTCCTCGGGAAGGGGGAGACTCGAAAGGCGTCCCTTTCACCCTCACAGAGCGGGACTGCGCACGACTCTTCGGCCATGGCTGCCAGACCCGCCATTTCGAGTATTCGACGGCCGGCCTTTGTGGTAGAGAGGCGAACGATCTGTGCCGTTTTCTGTGCTTCGACGACTTCGCTCAGGGTGTTGTGGACCCCGAGTTGCATCAACTTCTCCGTGCTGGTCGTCACGGGGATGCCGAGGACTCGTTTAATGCTCTTCCTCATGAGTGCGTCGATCTTGTTCTCCTCCGACCGCGACCAGCTTAGCGCAAAAGCCACGTAGTTGATATGGCTCATGAGGAAGGCGTGGTCGTCACTCGCGAAACGAGTCTGAGCATGTTCTCCGTCTTCGCGCTGAGGCGGGCGATCGTCTGCGCGTTGCTGCCCTTTGCATCGAGGACTAGTCCGAGCACCCTGAGAGAATCCACCCTCTGGATGCGCTGGCCCGTCTTCGTTCTGAGTTCGATCGGTACCTGGTCCAGCGTCGTGTCGAACTTGCGGCCTTTCCTGTCGGGCCGATATAGCAAGAGTTCAGACTTGGTCGGCGAGAGGCATAGCCCCGTGCCCTCGAGGAATTCTTCCGTGACGTGCAAGGCCTCTTGCAGGGCCCGCTCCACTGCTGCGTCCGACCCACCGCCGCACCAGACGGTGATGTCGTTCGCGTAGAGAGCGTGATTGAGATTGACGGCCCCGATTCGGTCGAGTCGGACTGATAGGTCTCTCATGGCGATGTTGAAGAGCAGTGGAGACAACACCACACCCTGCGGCGTGCCGCAGGCTCCCACTGCGTATCCATCCGACTTGATCTGGCCCTACTTGATCGTGGCCTTGCGATCTCTTAGGAAAGAGCTCACGTGCGCGTGAAAGCGTTCGCCAAGGTTCATTCTCGTCACAGAGTCGAGAAGGTGCTTGTGTGTGACCGTGTCGAGGCCCTGGTGACGCATAGATCACCTGCTCGTGCAACCTCAGATGCTTCCTTCATTTCTCTTGTCAGGTCTTTGCGGTGCTGGTACAAAATGACCGTCTTATCGAGCAAGGTATGGCAAGGTGCTACCCGCGTAATGCTTCTAGCGTAATTATGTATTACCAACCAGCCCAAGCCTTTATCCTTTTGAATGGGCTACAAGACACGGTATTTTTCAAAACGTCCGTGGTTGCACCATGCAGGTGCATGGAAGTAGTCCTGACGTCCCTTCAACACGTATAATGCCACGAACTGTAATACCACGAACTGTATGATGCAACGAACTAGGCCCACATGCCGCGGTAGCCTAGTGGATATGGCGTTGCATCGCTGAGATCAAATTCCCGGGTTTGATTCAGCATGCAACGGCCGCTTTTCGACAACTTCGAAATGCAAAAACGCGCGTTTAATTAGAATTACGTGCGCATGAAAGACCCCAAGGTGGTCGAAATAATCAGGAGTCCCCCAATGCGACGTGCCTTGCAATAAAATCGCGGTTTTGACAAGTAAAAGCCCCTAGTTTGATTTAAGTAATATTAAGCTGCAGCGAAGACAAAGTACGAACAATAGCAATAAATATTCAGATTGAAAACGTCTTTCCTTCGACCTAATATTGCCGTTAACGTATAGCTGTGTCAAGTGTTCGAGATCGTAAATAATATTTTCCTAGCAAAAATTATCTTATCGTTACTCTGAGCTTTAACAATGGAAGAGCAAGGAATGGGGGTGTTAATTTAAGTTTTCGCTTTTCTGTGAACTGGTCCTTCAAAGGTTGCATTAAGTGAACACAATTGAAAGAGCCCAAAACGGATGAATCTACCCTTTAGAATTTATTGATACTTTAACAAATTTCAACGTGCCCAGTAATTTTTTTCAGCTATTGGAGTGCATGTAACTACAACACCAGCATAACATATCGAGTTATACATACACGCATATTTTAGAGCTAGTCAATACAATATTTCTAAATGGCTACAAAAGCTGAACCTCGGTGTCAGTGTGAAAAAAAGGAGACTAGTTTCCAGATTCTTTGGGCGCTCCTCAAAGTGACATATCTGCTCAAAACACAATTAAGACAAATCGTCCGAAGAACCACCCAGTGTTGCAGCCAAAGTTGTTACGCGTGACTGACATTGCGCTTTATTGCAGTTTTATAATATTTAGGATTGTATTTCGCAGTACTCTGCTGTCAACATAGTAAGAAATCTCTGTTCATATATGGCACTCGAACTCAACTTATTCTTGGGCTGTACCATTTAGCGTATGGCACGACATGCCTTAGTAGATATTCATGCATGCCAGTCTTCAGAGCATTGTCATTAATTACAATATCACACTTGTCTCTGCAATGGTTAATTCGGCGAGGCGCATATTCTTAGAAAGGAACTGGAGTGCGCAGCAACACTTCAATGTGTTTCCCCTGGTTTTATAACACTAAATACCCATTTCTCCTGGTTACATGTAATTTCAAACAATATTCAGCTGCGGCAGGGGACCTTACGGCCTGCCCACGTCAACAACGCGCCCATCAAAGCTACTTAACAAACTTGTAACTGTAGCTCCTTTACGTCACGATCATATACGTGGCAACGGGAAGAGTCAGCACCAGTTTCCAGGTTATAAGGACAAGGTTATTGCGGACTGCATGGCATCAGCCCTGGTCATTCACCGGCTGTTCCTGTCGTTGTAGCCGCTCTGCATGTCATGTTAGAGTATTGTTGCTTTGCCTATGTTTTACTTATGTGTTGCTCAGTTTTACAGCAAGGTGACCTTCACGTCGCTCTTCATGTCATGTTAGAGTATTGTTGCTTTGTCTGTTTCTTTACTTATGTATTGCTCAGTTTTACAGCAAGGTGACATTCACATCGCTCTGCATGTCACGTTAGGTTATCGTTGCTTTGCCTGTTTTTTTACTTATGTGTTGCTCTGTTTTAACGCAAGGTGACCTTCATGTCGCGCGCCTGCTATGCCACATAGCGGAGCAAGGCCTTTTGCCATAGTTTTCGCCCCACCATAACAGGTGTCGGTTGCAGCGTGTCCTTTAGATGTATTTTAGATGTGTTTTAGAAAAAGATAAACTGAATGTGGTTATATTTTTGCAGACTAAAGCCTATGGAATGTTTATAAACCAATGTGTATAGTGTAAAGACATTTGCTTAAAGACATTTTACAGACTTAGTCTACAAAAGTGGAACCGTATACAGCAGTTCTACTTTTGTAAACTGAAATCTGTAAAATGTCGATGAGCAAATGTCTATAGACTATATATATAGACATTTGTGTATAGACATGCCATGGACTTCAGTCTACAAAATATAACTATATACGGTTTTACTTTTGCAGACTGAAGTCTATAAAATGTCCTTTAGCAAATGTCTATGGACTATCTAAGACATCTGTCTATAGACATTCTATAGACTTCAGTCTACAAAAGTAGAACTGTATGTTTCTATACACTTTTTTCTATAGACATCCTGCAGACATTTGTCTACAAAAAGGAATTTTCATTACCTATAGACAGTTTATAGACAGCGAATAAACAAAAGAAACAGACCATATTGACTTTCGCCTATAGGTAGTCTATAGCGGGGAAGTAGACAAAAAAGAAACACCTTATCGACTTTTTTCTATAGACCGTCTTTAGACTGCGAGCAGACAAAAAGAAATAGAAGCATTATTTACTTTCGTTTATAGAAAGTCTATAGACAAATAATAGACAAAGATAAATATAGACTGTGTCGACTTTCGTCTATAGGTAGCCTATAAGGGGAAGTAGACAAAGAACAAACGCCTTAATGATTTTTTTCTATAGACCGTCTATGGACTGCGAATACACAAAACGAAATACAAACCTTATCGACCTTCGTCTGTAGAAAGTATATAGAAAAATAATAGACAAAAATAAATAGAGATTGTATCGACTTTCGGCTATATGTAGTCTATATACGGGAAGTAGACAAAAGAGAAACAAACACCACATCGAGTTTCTTCTACAGACCATTTATAGACTGCGAATAGACAAAAAAGATATGGAAACCTTATCGAATTCATACATAGAAACTCTATGCACAAATAATAGACAAAAATAAATAGAGACCATGTCGACTTTCGCCTATAGGTAGTCTATAAAGGTGAAGTAGACAAAAAAGTAACACCTTATGGATATTTTTCTATAGACCGTTTATAGACTGCGAATAGGAAGAAATAGAAACCTTATTGACTTTTGTCTATAGACAGTCTACAGACTTGCATCAGCAAAAGATCAAATCTATAAAAGGCAAGGTAGTCTATAAACTTTCTATAAACGGTCTAAAGCCATTTTTGTAAGGGATAACACCAAAGACAACATACGGGAAGTTACTTGTGCTTAAAGCCTGTTTCACATGATGCGAGTTTCGTCGCACCGGAAGTGCAATTTCCGTCGTTTGCGATGTAAAATCGCAGTCGAAACGACGACCCCCCGATTTTCGGCTGCGACCAACCGGTTGGTCGCACAGTCGCACCGTCACAGCAAACACTGCGAATTTCCATCGAAATTGCGCGGAAAGCTATTTCGCCGGTTTGTTTTGGGAAATGGCGTCTCGCTCAACAAGTGCAATGCGCGGAGACGTGGATTACCGAATTCGGCACGTACGCGAAGGGAGAATAAAGAAACTTTTACCGCAGATTCCATTCTCCCATTTCTACGCATTCGGTGACACGCTACCCAGCAAATGAAGTGAATTTTCGCGTTTGCTTCGTTTTACCTTTGCGAGTTGCCACGAGACGACATGGCCTTTTGGGGTCTTCGCAATTTTCTTTTGTTGAATAGCATACAAAAATCGTGCGTACGCAGCACCTTAAATAATTTCAACCTCGGCAAGGGCAAATGACAAGACAGCAAAGTGCCCGACGTTTCAACGCTGTGCTGGACGCAGTACCATTAGTTGCATTTTCTTGTCGGTTTTCAAGCGTGAATTTTCCTATACATCTTGAAAGGTTATCTTACCTCACTTATTAAATTTGACGGCGCAATAGTGTAGACTATCGTAATGAATTTTCTACGACAGCATTAAATCTGTGGCTTGAGTAAACAGCGTTATTAATTTGTTTTCCAATATTACATGCACGTTAAGTTGCACCTGTTCTCTGGATAATTTTATTTCTTGCACAGAAACCAATAATCATTGAATAGGCTGCAGACTTTGTATCCTTACTGCACCTGTATTAACATTTGCTATGAAAGGTAATTAACTCTACAGCTAGTAAATTAAGTAAATTATTCGCTTGCTATAGTGGCACAGTGACAACGTACCCTCCTGCAGTCATGTAAAACTCGTGCAACAATGCGAAAAGCCGACAAACAGCCTGTTCTTGTGGGGATAAAACAGTAGAAAACAACACGTTAAAGAAAAGTAAATCAAAACTGTGCAGTGAAGTCAGCCAGTTGCATCCCTTCCTCTGAAGCTAAGAATCTTTCAAGTACAAGCAGTTCTTGCACGTTCACAGCTGATCAAGTGTGCACAAACATTCATGACTTACATGTTTCTAATAACAGTTTCTAATAAGCTTGTGATCACATATATTAGTGCATAAACCCATATAACAATATCCGCTGTGATGACTATCTTTATAAGTAATGAAATACCATGCTACTTGCAAGAACATATCACCCGGAGATTTCAGAACAAATTTCTGCATTTCAACTACACACAATATGTGGTTTATTTATACAGGACCACAAATTGCTTTTTCGCAATGACACACTTACCGCAAGTTTTATCTACATACCGGCAAGAAAAAGAAAACATCTCCAGACAAATTCTTCAATTTATTCGCCTGCCACTGTGGCTAAGATATTTTGCTGCTAACACAAGGCGAAGGGTTGAATTGCGATCCATGGAAGTCGCATTTCGATGGGAGTCATAGGCAAGAAAAAGGTTTTGCACTTAGATTTAGTTCATCATCGTTTATTGAACCCTTAAACTTCCACATGCTGTTGCATAGGGGGCCATGCTTATGCATAGTCTAACACCAATCGAACGCAAATGGCACAATAGTAAAACAACCATCGTTCTTGATAATTCGAATGTGTAAAAATTCATTGTATAAATATGTATTGTTCAACAGCACTGCACAAATAAGCATAATCAGGTATAGCAAGTACTCTGTCAGGAGGCTGGTTCTACAGATGTACAAATGTCAAGACATGAATGCTCATACTACATCGCACACACAGCACAAAGAAACGCTTTTTTCAAGAGTTGTCCCTTCTGGCAGATATGAGCGGGCCATAAGCAGCAGAAACTTTATTGCAGGGCATTGTGTAATACCGCTTATGAAAGAATAAAGAGAGTGAAGAGGCTTTTAACAGCAGTACCTCACGCCACTCTAATAAGAGTAACGATGAGCAAAGAAGTTTATGGTAGAGCACTTATGTTAAGCAGTACCTTTTTGAAAAACAGAAAATTCCAGGTGAGAGTTGGAGGTACATTTGGCACACCCACATCAACAACACGGGAATACTACAAGAAGTACTACAGCCTATGGTGTACTACAGTCTATGGGAAAGCTATCTTATACAGAAATTAAGAATGATGCAACAAGCTATCGGCAACACTGCAGACTTTCTTGGCCAGTCTGGCCTCTCGCTTTCTGATAAGTCAATTTACATCGACGTCGGAAAAAAGAATAGAATAAAGAACTACCCCAGATTGCACCTTGTGCTGGACAAACACAGCCGCCAGTCAACACCCACAAATCCTCAGCTACTGTGTGATCATGATGGCAGAGCCAGCACGTGGCTGAAACCATTATGCCATGCCGGGACGGAAATTCTACACCTGGCGAAAATAATAATGTTGAAATCGTAGGGGGTGGACGAGTGGATACTATGTAAAATCGCAGATGATCCTGCTTGTGTCCAAGGTATTGTAAAGTATGAATTACCAGCAGCGCACAAAAAAAGACAACTCAACGAATACAGGCATCGGGTAATAACAGGTCTTTCCAACTTGGCTATGCATGAAGACCTCTATGAGAAAGAGCAAACGAACAAGCACCTAGACAGAGTAGAATTGCAGCCTGCAGCACAAATTCTTTGCTTCAAGAGCTCAGAACCTGGCCCCCAGATAATATGCCAGCTAGCATACGAGATGCAAAGACGGCTGCCCCTCCCTTCAGAAACAACATCGGGAGCACCTGAACTCGTAACACAACAGGCCCATACCGTCCAATATGGGGGCAAACAATTAGGCCAGGAGAATATATGGAACTGCCAAACACACAGAGGAGTTTGCTAATCATGAAGATGCAAGCAAACATCAGGCACATATAGTACACTGATGTGGCAACAGCAGTGTAACAGTAGTATGACACTACATAAAATTAAACCCCACATAAGTGAGTACCATTCCAGGTCATCCTACACGTAGAAAAGCTGAACTGAAAGCAATCAAAGCAGCACTTGTAGTGCAAATTACACCCTGCACAACACCCTACACACCTGCATGGATTCAACAGAAACTGTCTGGGCCTGCACATCACACGAGATTGTTGGGAAAATCAGGAGGCTGACACACGACTTGCAAGCACATGGCCAAAAATTAAATTACAGAATATATAGCCATGCAGATATTCCAGGACACAAGCGGGCTTATAAGCCCGACATAAGAACTGGAAACTGGACGAGTTGGTGCGTATTCGTTATTGACTAAAGCGTAAAAGATAGACAACGGACAAGAACGAAGCGCTCTGTGTGTTCACTTCGTTCTTTCCATCGTCTTTATGTTGCACTATAGTTAATAAATTCACGAGGCTGCACAGCAGAAGATTTATACCTCCGCCCAAGGGCCTGATTTCCCATCCACATTCATGCACGCGCACGCACGCGCACACACACGCACAAATGTTGCAAGGGTGCATAGCATGAAGCAGTATCAACAGGATGACACTATAGATGCATGAGGACTAACTTTGAAACAAGGCTCATTGAAAAAATGTGGCGATTTAAACAAATTACTAGAAAAAAAGATATCTTTGAAGGCTAGATAAAAATTGGTGCTGGATACGGCCAAACAAAAATAAAGATGCTACAGAAAGAAAATACAGAAAAATACCAAGTGCAGGAAAAAAATAATTACAATTGCCAATCCTGCATGCCCGCACCTTTCAGGAAACACTACTCTTATTCTAATAGACAGACTGACAGCTTGTTTATGCAAGCACACTCTTCCAGTTCCATGTTATTGGAAAAAAAAACGAGTTTCTTGGAAGGTAGCCACATGCGCACTTGGTCATCACAATGTTGTTTTTCCCTGGACTTGTATATCCATATGTATTTTCTCCCTTTCCCGTTTTTGTTTGGTTTGATCAAGCACTAGTTTTTATCAGGTTTTATCGCTGCAGTACTTTCTGGTAACCTTTATAAATCACTGCATTTGCACAATAAACCTTTGAACTAGAAGTTAGCGTACCCTGTCTTTACTGCTTCACACTATACATTGTTACGTTTCGCCTATGACGCGCGGTGTAGCCGGCGCGAATTCAACGGACGCCGGGGCTTCGTTCAAAGCGGCGGACATTTTGGCCCGTTCGGAGCGGCCGCGACGCATCCCCGCCGAGCGCGTCCCGGCATGTTCAGTGCCACGTGTCTTTGTGTGTGCGTGTGTGTGTGTGTGCCCACGCTTGTCAAAGCGCGGCAGCCGGGGAGAGGAGCTCCCCCAGTGTGAAGCGAGGAGGTCTGACCGGCGCCGGCCCGGCTGATGCGTCACCTCCTTGTCCCAACGTGTCTCTCAGTCCGTCCGTCGCCGCTGTCACGTGGTGTCATCTCGTGACCTTCCCTCTTGCTCTCAACTCCGAGAGTATAAGAGCAGCTGCCCCCGGACGCCAAGAGAGAGGCTCCGATTTCTTCTGTTGAGTAACGTGCTCTCCCGTCTCTCTACTTCGGTCGACCTGACCGCCCGCTCTTTGCGATGCTAGAATAACCAAGTTGTTCTGTTAGCAGTCGCCTCATGCTTTGCTGGGACCTTCGGATGCTTCCAGTGTGCCCCAGGCCGCCAGGCCAATGCTACCCTTGGGGCTTGCGACCCATTTGCAACAACGGGCGCCAACGGTCCGGTTGCAACAACAGGTGTCAGCACTGAGGTTCCGACAGCTGGTGGCAGCGCCGAGATTCCAACAGCCGGTGCCATCGGTGCGGTTCAAACATCTGGTTGCCAGCGGTGAGATCGCGACAACGGAGGCCAGCAGCGAAGATATGCGGTTGACTGTATGCTGAGCAGCACAACGACCATCCGGGAGCAGTGCAACGAGCCCTGTGTGATGACTGGTTGCCTGCGGCGGAACGACTGCGCTGAATTCTTGGCTGCGAGGTTTGGTGAGTGCGGGACTTTCTTCTTCTGAGTTTTGCCAGGCTTTTGTTAGTGTCAGAAACAGAGCTGGTAATTGTGGTTGTCGTTGCTGCCGGGTTAGTTTGCGGCAAGACAATAGTAGGCAGTAGAGAAAGCAGCATTCAGAGCAGCCATGGATTTGAAGTCGTTGCGCAAACCGAAATTGTTGGAGCTTGCAAGAGAGTTGGGTCTGGATGTCTCAGACAAACTCAGAAAACCAGAACTGCTAAGGGCTATTCTTGAGTTAGGAGCTGAGGATGACGAGCTGTCGGAATGCCTTGAGACCATTGAGGAGAGGGAGACGGCAAAAAGACAGGAACGCGAACTTAAAGAACAGCAACAGCGAGAGAAACAAGAGAAAGATGAGCGTGAACGTAAAGAACAGATAGAACGAGAGCAACAAGAGAAAGAAAAAGAGCGAGAGCAACAAGAGAAAAAAGAAGAGCGCGATCATGCTTTGGAAATGAAGCGTCTCGAGTTAGAGATGGAACGCGCTCGTAATGGAAGTCAGGCACACGGTGCAGGAGAACGAGTATTGTTCAAAATGACTGACCTAATGCGGCCGTTTAAGCTTGGAGAGGACATTGGTTTGTTCCTGGTTAACTTTGAGCGAACGTGCGAGAAGCAGGGGTTCTCTCGGGAAACGTGGCCACAGCGCTTGCTCACTTTGTTACCCGGCGAGGCGGCCGACGTAGTCGCTCGCTTGGAGAGAGAGGAGGCAGAGGATTTCGACAAAGTGAAATCGAGTCTGCTAAAAAAGTACAGGCTGTCAGCGGAGGCGTTCCGTCGGAAGTTTCGGGAAAATGAGAAAGGCAAAAGTGAGTCGTATACAGAGTTTGCCTACAGGCTTATGTGAAACATGCAGGAGTGGCTCAAAGAAGAGAAAGCGTTTGGTGACCACGAGAAAGTTCTGCAGTGTTTCGGGCTAGAACAGTTTTATAGTCGGTTACCTGAGAACGTGCGGTACTGGGTCTTGGATAGGCCAGACGTTAGTACGGTGGCTAGAGCCGCTGAGCTAGCCGAAGAGTTTGTGACGCGTCGGGCTCGCGGAGCTAAGGACGGTCAAAAGGGTGAATTTGGCTCCAAGTTTGAGAGGCCGAAGTTCACGCCCATGAGAGCAAAGGGGGACACACGTAGTGCGGATGCGAGTGAAAGCATTCCGACCGAACGTAAGGAGACGGCGGCAACCGAAGCCGAACGCAGAAAGCGGTTCGAGACTAGGCAAGCGCGCGTGTGTTATACGTGCCAGAAGCCGGGTCACTTTTCGGCGCAGTGTCCGGAAACAAAAACAAAAGTCGTGTCTTTGTCATTATGCAGCACTGACGAGAACATGAAGCTTCTCGAGCCTTACATGCGAGACCTCCTCGTGAACGGGAAAGAGTGCCGAGTGCTTCGCGATTCCGCAGCTACGATGGATGTAGTTCACCCCTCTTACGTAGAACCCGATATGTTCACGGGCGAGTGCGCATGGATCAAGCAAGCCGTGGAAGCTCATAGCGTGTGTCTGCCCGTAGCAAAAGTGCTTATTGAAGGACCTTTCGGAGCACTTGAGACGGAGGCCGCAGTGTCATCTATGCTGCCCCCTCAGTACCCGTACCTATTTTCGAACAGGTCCGATCACCTCCTGCGCGAGAAGGGGCTTTTGTTTGGTGAGGCTAGCGTTCAGGCCTTAACCAGATCGAAGGTTCGGGAGCTCGCTGCAAAGGCGGTAGTTGCGGGGCCGACGTTGTCGAACGATGAGAAAGGGTCAGAGGCGCAGCAAGCTGATATTCAGAGCACGCCCGAGCTGAATAAAACTGAGTCTGTAGCGTTAAAGGCACCAGATACTGGAGAGGAAATTCTCGATGCGGGAAAGTTAGAAGAGCTATCTGCAGATTTGCTCATCGCGCCTACGTCAGACGGACTTAATAGGTTGCTAAAAGTCAGCCGGTCGGCTTTGATAGCCGAACAAAAGAAGGATGGCAGCCTAGAAAACATACGCTGCATTATCAAGGAAGGTATCGCCAAGAAAAATGCTCGCTTCGTGGAAAGAGGTGGGGTCCTGTACCGGAAGTATCTAGACCGCAGGGGAGTGGAGTTCGATCAGCTGATCGTGCCTCAGTGCTACCATCAGGATCTGTTGCGCTTGTCGCATGGGGGTTCGTGGTCCGGACACCTAGGAGTTAAGAAAACTAAGGACCGTCTCTTGCAAGAGTACTATTGGCCAGGGTGTTTTCGGGACGCAGACCACTTTGTGAAGACATGCGACACCTGTCAGCGGGTTGGCAAACCAGGGGACAAATCGAGGGCGCCGTTGAAGTTGGTACCTATCATTACGGAGCCTTTTAGACGGCTCGTTATTGATACAGTGGGACCTCTGCCGGTAACAGCCACGGGGTACAGACACATTTTGACTGTGATCTGCCCAGCGACAAAGTTCCCTGAAGCAGTGCCGCTTAAAGAACTCAGCTCAGTTGAGATAGTCAATGCACTACTGTCCATATTTGCGCGAGTTGGTTTTCCTGCGGAAATCCAATCAGATCAGGGCACAGTGTTCACTAGCGCTTTGACGACAGCCTTTCTCGAAAGGTGCGGGGTAAAGCTGCTACACAGCTCAGTGCACCACCCCCAGTCGAATTCCGTTGAGAAGCTCCACTCCGTCATGAAGCGCGTGTTGAGAGCATTGTGTTTTGAACATCAAACTGACTGGGAGCTGTGTCTGCCTGGGGCGATGTTTGCATTACGGACCGCGCCGCATGCGGCTACGGGGTTTTCGCCAGCTGAGCTAGTGTACGGTCGCTCGCTGCGATCTCCGCTTCGCATGCTTCGAAACGGATCACTGCCCTCTCCAATGGCTGCAGACTATCTCTTTCACAAATGGCCGCCTCCTGCGCTGGAGCCTCGCTTTGCAACAATATTCCTTTGAGGTGCGTTACAAAAAGGGGAGTCTCAACGGTAACGCCGATGGCTTAAGTCGAAGCCCCTAACGTGGGAATCAGCCTCAAGATTGTTTGTTATTGATGTTTTTCTTCCTGAGGCAGGATTTTTACCATATTGCTTTTGTGTAGTGTTTCAAAGTGATGATGTGCTTTCTAGTGCAATTTTCCGATTTGTGGACGCATTCTGAGTGCTGCTAGACTACTGTAAGGAACTAGGCAGTAGTATAAAAGGGGAAAGAGCCTGGCATGGCTTAGTGAGGGTTGTGCCGTGCTTGCTGACTGAGCGGCTGAGTTTCGGCGTAGTTCTAACGCTTGCTGGGAACGAGAGAAAAATGAGAACTCTCCCGAAGTCACTTTGCAGTGTCCTGTGTGAACCTGAACGTGAGAACGAGGCCTTCTCGGTGCGCTGCGCTCAAGAAACGCCGAGGGACGACCGACTTCGGTTATGAGCATCATCGAGCGACATCCCTCCGGACAGCGGATGCAGTCCCCTGACCATCGGGATCTCCTTCCCCCGGCGGGGCGGTCTGTTACGTTTCGCCTATGACGCGCGGTGTAGCCGGCGCGAATTCAACGGACGCCGGGGCTTCGTTCAAAGCGGCGGACATTTTGGCCCGTTCGGAGCGGCCGCGACGCATCCCCGCCGAGCGCGTCCCGGCATGTTCAGTGCCACGTGTCTTTGTGTGTGCGTGTGTGTGTGTGTGCCCACGCTTGTCAAAGCGCGGCAGCCGGGGAGAGGAGCTCCCCCAGTGTGAAGCGAGGAGGTCTGACCGGCGCCGGCCCGGCTGATGCGTCACCTCCTTGTCCCAACGTGTCTCTCAGTCCGTCCGTCGCCGCTGTCACGTGGTGTCATCTCGTGACCTTCCCTCTTGCTCTCAACTCCGAGAGTATAAGAGCAGCTGCCCCCGGACGCCAAGAGAGAGGCTCCGATTTCTTCTGTTGAGTAACGTGCTCTCCCGTCTCTCTACTTCGGTCGACCTGACCGCCCGCTCTTTGCGATGCTAGAATAACCAAGTTGTTCTGTTAGCAGTCGCCTCATGCTTTGCTGGGACCTTCGGATGCTTCCAGTGTGCCCCAGGCCGCCAGGCCAACGCTACCCTTGGGGCTTGCGACCCATTTGCAACAACGGGCGCCAACGGTCCGGTTGCAACAACAGGTGTCAGCACTGAGGTTCCGACAGCTGGTGGCAGCGCTGAGATTCCAACAGCCGGTGCCATCGGTGCGGTTCAAACAACATTCTTGCTACATTGGCCAAATAAAAGTTATTATAAAGTACACAGAAGTATCGTAAGGGCCAGTAAAGCGACATGTTGCAGTCTCAAAAAATAAATAGCCTGGCTGCAAACGGCACCAAATAACACATAGGACGAACAAGAAAGCCGAGGTGATCTAACAACCAAAAGTTTAATGTACACACCGAGTAAATGCTGGCTGACAAGCAATAAACCGAACATACACAAGAAGGAGAACCAAACATTAATGTGTGTTTCCTGACCGGAAATGCATCCATTTCTAACGGAGGTCATGCTGACAAGATTGTTTCAGTATTTTTAGATCTACAGCTTCCATAATTTCTCTAGGCAGCCGATCTGCACAGAATGCTAGCTTCTTCCTCTGCAGTGCACGCTCAGATGTCGAAAGTGCAATCTAGAGGAAGAAGCTAGCATTCCATGGAGATAGGCTGTCTAGAGAAATTATGGAAGCTGTAGATGCAGGACATTGAGGAAATCTTGTGTCAGCATGGCCTCTGCTACACTTTGTGAGATGGATGCGCTTCCTGTTGGGATCTGTATTGACACACATCAGATTTTGCTTCTGCTTTATGTGTAAATTCGATTTATTGCTTGTCGATCAGCATTTACTCGGCATGTTCAATAAACTTTCATTTGTTAATACACCTCATGATCGTCTTGGTCTCTAGCAGAAAGGTGTTCATTCTTTTTACAGTGACGCCGTATATGCCTCGGCGAAACACTCGTGGTCCAATCCCAAAAACCCTAGTGTAGAGGTATGAGCCATTGTTTAGGGGGGTGCGAGCCATTGCCTTTGTCTTACATGATGGACGGAGAAATTTCTTGTTGGGTAGACATAGAAATGCTTATGCATTGAAAGCATATGCATTTATCTACGTATTATTGCAGGGAAAAGACACAGAGGGGACGGGGTTAAGACAAAATCATGATGTCATAATTATCTCGCAGCAAAGGTGTGGTGGGCAATTGGCTACACCGATAGTGATTTCCACGATGGTGATCTCGCGAAGCGCGATGTGTGGCATTCCAAATAAACAATGGGATAAACCCAAGCCTAACGTGTGCGTAACGTTATTAAGAAACACAGACATAAGAAAATAATACAGAAAGACTTGAATAAACCGTCAGAATTAACCCACTGATAAACACCGGGGCCGCACATTTCAGCTTCGCTGGTTAACCATCTGTACAGGGTGCATGGGCAGTAATTTATTTGTTATTCTTTGTTAACTATTGTATAATGTTGTGCCAGTAAAACACGTTGGGCTAGTTGGTGCATTGTATTGGTGCTGCTTTATTGCTGCTTTTTTCTTAATGCTGTGCCCTTCTTCCTTTTGTAACTATGTTTTTTATTCCCCCTCACCTAATATTCCAACCTTGCAGCCTGCGAGATATATAAATAAATAAGTACTAAAGCACATTTCATTCATTAATCTGCACACACCTCGCACCATTCCTTACTCAACAAACGTCACTGTGTTGATGTCTCGCAGTGTGCATCTACATTATCTGCCGTTTGTATTTTGGTATAGTTTGTGAACAGTGTAGTGCATAAACATTACATGACATTAAGGTTATGGCCTATGTGGTGCATAAGCAAACGTTGCAAAAGGTTGCATGTTTAATAGTTTAAAATAAGACGAATTGTATATATCGCAGTTACTTTAAAAGCATTTAATTGACCCCTTGACAATAACTTCGCTTCGCATAGATTCCTACACGTGCACTGAATCTGCAGCTCATTTTTTTTTTGCTTATTAATGTGATCGCTACTGCATGGCCACATCGTAGATTTGAAAACAAGGTTTAATAAATTCATTTGCTGCAATATAAAATATGCATTGATCACTGCGACTGCAACACCATAACTTGATACAAACAGACACACTATCGGATGCAGACAAATGCGCAGGACAAACTCCAGAATGTTTGCATCCTGATACTTATGAAAGTGAACAGTGTCATTCCATGGCTGTCAGTGAGAGGAAGAAAGAAAACTTAATTGTGTTCGTGGAACAAAAACGCATTCTTACGCTTAGAGATATAGTCATTTCTTAACACTTTCGAAATGAATAATTATAGCTTGCTATCGACATTGAAGCCGCATTTCGACAGCAAGAAAAGTAATCAGTTTTTCAAGCTCTGAACATTGAATTGCAGGAAATGCAAGCAGGCATAAAAATCTACCAATATAATCTCTTTAGGTATCCCAAATTGGAATAAACATTGAGACTTTCATTTGTACTTCCTCTGGCTGAGTAATCTAGTTTGAAATGACTCCCATAAGCATGTCGTAACAACGTTGATCTAGTACAGGTTAGATGCATGACTAGCTTAAGAAATCTGGATGATTGCTATAAATTACAGTGCAGAAAGTAGAATATCTAATAACAGTAATATTATAATAATCATATTTATTTCCACAAAAAAGGCTAACCGTGAGCGGCGTGCGAGGCTGAGCGGAAAGCTGAAAAATTCTATGGCAAGGGTGCCTGCAGTGGGCCTACGATCCTGCATTACGGATAGCGCGTATTGATATGGTCTTGTTAGAAGTTCTGAGTATACTACCAGCGCGAGATACAGGACAACAAAGTGGACGAGAAGCGTGTCTTTTAAGATGCTAGATGCTATGTTACAACGTGCAGGTTTCTACAAAAGTGATGGTAACTGCTTGAAACATTTGATGCGTCGGCTTTTGCGCCTTTACAAGCATTTAGAGAGGACTCCCATATATGTATATACTGTGCACGCAGGGCAATGGACGAACCAGGCAAGCGCTAAGGTTGAATTTCACAACGCAATTTTCATTCCACGTCCAGTAATCATACAGATCATTTGCTCGTTCAGGGGCACAGGCGGGCTTTCGAGTTGATGCTTGTTGGTGCGTTTGGCGCAAGGATATGGCAAGGAGCAGACACCGCATATGCGCAATTACGAGCAGTGTACACACATTATTTCTTCAAGAGCTGACGCTGAGCGCGGGTAGCGCGAAGATCTTGTTGGGCTGATACGACGACTTCGTGGCAGCCGAATTCCAAGTACTGCATATACGGTGAGGGTAGCTATATGAAATTGTCGATAGGTCATCTTTTAGATTGTTGTAGCGCAGGCAGAACGAAACGGTCATAGAAGGCCGATGAGACAACGCCCAGCGCTGAACCACCTGCGAACAGCTGTTTACGTACGCAATGTCGCACTGAACTTCAGAAACCGCCGTGGCGCACTCCAAAATAAATCTTAACACGTTTTTAAATTATAAACGTGCATATTATTTGCTCATAATCAAGAAAAGTCAATAATATTATATTGTAAACATTTTGTTCATTACAATAAAAGCATTATGCAGCATGTGCCACGGTACCTAGCAGTTAGCAACCCTGGGCGTCGCACCAGTCGCATTGTTGAAATCGCCATCATGTGAAATGGGCCCTCTAAAAATCGCATTGAGACGCGTGCGACTGCACCGATCTTTGTCGTTCCAGTCGCAGCATGTGAAACAGCCCTAATAAATGAAATAAAGAAACGATAAATCAATGGAAATGAAAGTAGTGGATGAAAAACAGATAGATAGATAGATAGATAGATAGATAGATAGATAGATAGATAGATAGATAGATAGATAGATAGATAGATAGATAGATAGATAGATAGATAGATAGATAGATAGATAGATAGATAGATAGATAGATAGATAGATAGATAGATAGATAGATAGATAGATAGATAGATAGATAGATAGATAGATAGATAAGAAAGTGCTTATTATGCCTTCGTTAGGATATGCAACAGCCATTTTTTAATAATTCATTCAAGACATACAACTTGTCTTGGTTGACGTGACTGAACGCATTGACATCTGACATAGCGACGCTGTGCTAAGGGCAACAGCATTAAAACTTTGTTAAGATATCTGGATCAGGAATTACACATACGAATGCACATTACTATGCACGAGCGTGGTGGAAATATGTCGTCCTCAAAACCAACTTACAAGAAACAATTGGGTGGTGGAGTTGCGCCATTCATTTGTTATATTCCTGGTCACCACAGTTCATCAGACATTTGTACTTGCCTTGAGGGAAGCGTGGCCTAGTCAGGCATTAATGAGTTTAACAGGTCGACGAAGACAATTTCTACACGGTCTTAGATAAACAAATAAATACATAGCTCACAAAGCATAACATCTTCATCCTTCAAACTACTACCTTCTTCATGTATCTGCTTCGTAATACTGCGCTTCACCGCTGGAAGCGCCATCCTGGCACTTGCTAGAACGTAAAGGGTCTAGCACAGCCCACTACACTTTCTTCAAATGAGCATCGACAACGTTGCTTGCATTCGCGGTGGCTGACAAACCATAATAAGTAGTTCTGATCTCGTAGCCCACGATCCGGCAGAAACAATGTAGGGCAAAGCATAGCATGATATGAGGTTAGATGCAAAGGCAACATCATGGTGACTAGATAAGCACCTGAGAGCCCATATTGTAGCTCACAGTTTTGTTCGGGCTACCATACTGAACTGCGGCGCTTGCTTCTTGAACGCTATTGAACGAGCATTGTGATCCCGAGAACCGGCACAACTGGCGTATTTTGTAGGACAGTTGGCAACAACAGCAAATAAGTAGGGAAATAAAAATCCCAGTGATGGCACAGCAAAATAAAATAAATAGCCACCTGCTCTAGACCGAGATCACCCTTTACCAATTTGACACATAGTCAGAATACGCAGTCCCGGTTGCTATGATTAGCAGAAGCCTACGTTGCTAGCCCACAAAAAAAAAATGCTGGGCTTTAACGCACCAAAGCAACGATATGATTGTGAGGCACGCCGTAGCGGGGCACTCCGCTTAATTTTGAGCACTTGGGATGCTTTAAACTGCACCCAATGCGCGGTACACGGGTGTTTTTTTTTTGCATTTCGTTTTTATCCAAATGCGGCCGCCGCCACAAGGATTGGGTCCCGTGCCGCCCGTGCTTAGCCGCGCAACGTCAAAACCACTACGCCACTACCGAGGGTAAGTTGCTAGCCTGTGCATATCCGACCGCGTATCACGTCATGGCGGATAGCAATGGCACTCGTTCTTACTAATTTAACCCTCTTTCGTTCTCATACCTGAGCAATGGGAGATGGTGCCGCGCTGCTCAAACTGCCTAAGCTACTGATCAGAGCACATAAGATTGCAGTTGTGAATGATGTACCGCAAAGAATTCAGCAGAGACCCTTAAGACTGATTACGTGTGGGGATGTGAAAGCATTATAGTCTTTTTGTCGAAGTGTTCTTTCTTTCTTCAGCCCGTTCCTTGTCTACGCAAGCTTTCGCCTGCGTTCTAACGGCGCCTCGGTAAGGCCAAATAAAAATGCGCCAAGCGTCTCAACGCTCTCGCTCGCCCGCGAGGAGTTCATAATTCGAGGCACCGCTCAGAGGCATCCATTTGGACATTACCGCTTCTTTTGATATACACTCATTTCATGCACTCATGACATGGCGCCACCTCCTACCCATTGGCTGCGCCGCCACGTGCCCAACGACACATGAACTAGGCCACACGTTTACACAGCCAGGTGGCTATCACGTGACGTGCGCAATGACGTGCGCACTAGACAAATATTTTGTCAGAGAGAAGCCTGGAGCCACCGTAGCTTCGGGGAAGCGCGCTCGTCTCCCACCCCTGAGGTCCGTGTTCGATTTCCACCTGCAAAGTAAACTTTACATAGTATTCTTATCAAAAACATTGGCTTACCTTGTTTACAAGAACTTGCCTGAGAAATTGGACGCCAATGTCACTGTCTTTTTACGTGCTTTTACACTTTGCCGTCGGCCACTTTTGGAACCATCATTCGGTCACACCGCCGACTAACAACGCAGGATTCTCGGGCAATATGGCATATAATACTTTCGCATTAAAATTATTCTATCAATTAATGGTGCCGATGTTGCGCAAAGAAAGTTCGGGAATTACAAACCTCTCAAGTAAGGAGTGTCGAACGGGTGACGTGAAGGTGAATAGGTGACGTCTGCATTTTCAGGGTGTCTCTCGAAACAAAAACATATGCTTACAGCGACAAAACCCGGTGGCCAAGGCGACTAGTGAGATGCTTCGGTGACGAGAGCCTGTAGAAGGCATGGTGATCTGTTAACAAGGAGAACTTTCATCCAAACCTGTTAGGCAGGAATTTGCTCAGCACCCAAGGTAATATTACGGCGCATTTCATCACACTACTTGCGTATTTAATCACACTTGCGTATTTATGGCGTATTTAGTCACACTACCTCAACAGACAAATTAACGTGAGGCATTAGCTTACATTATTGTAAAGCTTGCCCTCTGAAGCGCGAAGAAGGCTGCCGGGTAAGCGGGGAAACGTTCGGGGTTCTTGCTGTCGTACCATCGGCGTCGGTGTAAACTTCGGTGTGAAATCAGAATAGATTAATATTGCTAGTGTAGTGAGCAAATGAATGACAACACAATAAGATGTGGTTTCTTCAAAGCTGCAAATAAAAACAACGTCTTTAACAGCTGTGTACGGTTGCGAGACATTTCAGCACAATTTCTAGCCAAGTGCCAGAACTAGCGGCTTGGATTAAGAAGTTCCTGATGTATTTTGCTAGGCAAATACCAACGAAATTCTAGTCAGTGAGAATTTAGAATGACATTGAACACCATTGACGCTTACTTGATGACAAGTTGGTGATTTGGCATCGCCCAATACTGCAGGAAATACAATTTACCTGAAAAACACTGTAAAATAATTTCCACCTTTAAAAACAAAAATGAAGGCTGCGAATTATTGTATACCAGGCCTAGGAAAGTGTTGTAATATAGCATCTATATTGCTCCTTATGTAAACATGCTTCCAAGCAAGGTCAAAAAACATTTCCCTGAGCTTTATTGTGTACATGATTTTTTTAATTGCGACTATAGCTATCAATAACAATAATGATTGCTTTTCAAAAATGGCAATGACCACAATAGCTAAAAATTACAATAAAGCCTAGATAATTGCACTTTACACATCCCTGCGCCTGTGCATGCGAAATTTGGCCACGATTAAATTAGACTAAGTAAAGGTAGTCGTCAGCACAAGCTATAAAGACTGCGTAAGAGTCTAAAAAAAGTAATAATGATGATACACATTCCATTTCTTCTTTTTTTTTACCGTGCACAAGTTTACTGATTTTGAAGACGATCAACTTGCACAAGATTTGGCAAGAATGCAGACCGGTTTTTAACAAGAAGTGTAAAACTTCCAAATTCTCCTACATATGGGCTTTATCTCCTGAGAACCATTGCGAGTTTCCTACTCCCACCGCAACTTTCGTTGCTATATTTACGCGATTCAGCTTCAGCTACATGCGTTTCAGTGGTTCGCTTGATTCTGGCTCCTCACATTAATCAACTCCCGAGTTGCAAGGGTGCCCAACTCCTGCATGAAAATCTAATATGCTGTATCAGGCACGCGGCCGCTGTGGCGTATTCGTGAAACGTCTTGTGCGTTCAGCAGATAATGTAGTTCTATTAATTACACCTACCATGGCACAGTACGCTCATTCATACGCGACCACTCCTCCTCGGATTGCCAAACGTACTGCCGAGCTACTCCTCTTTGAACGCCATGTGCGAGGCTAAATTTAGCTTTGATTGCGTCATGCGCGGCGCGACAACGGCAACACCTGCGCACGCAAGACATGCATGATTGAGTAATGGCTTCTTTCTTCTAGGTAACGATACCGAAGTAAGCGGTGTCACATTTATTCACGCATCAAAAATTACGGAGATGTTTCACCCCGTGAATGCGGGTTACACGCATTTCCCATGGACGCCATTCTTATATAATTGCGACAGGAAGCCACTATATGGACACTCCAGGCGCATTTCTGTGCCGTCGTCGCCTCAATGTTGTGTATACAGTTCAAGGGCGATAACATCGTCCCCGCGCGCGCACAGCACGCACAAAGCTACGAGCCGTCGACGCACCTAGACTGTGCCCCCAACACAGATCGCTCTCGAGATATGGCCGCGCGACCGCGCCCAGCCGCCACATTAGAGTTGCAGCCGGAGTAGAACACCGCCCCCCTCCCACCTCTTCCACGGGGCCTCGCGCTCGACGGAAGACGGCGCGCTTTTTCGTCGCTTTCCTCCTTTTCGAGTGGGTGAGATTGAGCTGCGATCGTCGGCTCCCCTCGCACGCTTTCACTCGCACATACAGCGTACAGGGCGCTTGGCGATGGCGTTATCGCCCTTAGGCTTTATACGGGACATCACGGCGACGCCTACGGCAGAAAGGCGCCTGTGGTGTCCATATAATTGTCATTACAATAAAAGTGTGCTTAAAGGACCCCTCACCAGGTATGGCCATTTTGAACTGACAATCGCAGTGCATACAATGCATGCTAACGATCATGTCTGCTAAGTATTACATCGCTACGCGCTACGGAAAGAACTGAAATTTCAAACCAAATGTAATTTGCCCTTCTCCTTCGGCAGTGTTCCAAGCCGGAGGGTGAGGTATTGACCCTTTTCGCGGAGCAGTTTGTTCCAGAGGAATGAGACGGCACTCTCAGGGCGCACTGCACATAGCCTCAGCGCCACTGCATGAACGAAAAAACACTAACCGCTTCCACCTTGCTTTTCTGTGCAATCAGGTGCCGGGAATGCAAATGAGTTTTTGTTAACATGCTGTGCTTCAATCATGCTGGATTGAATCATGTGGATTGAAGACGTGTGCAGTAGTTGGTTGCAAAAATAGTGATTGGGATATGAAGAAATTGAACTGACCAATGCTGTAACTGTCTGTACGTGTTAGTGGCACTTCGAATGTACGGCTTTCCTCGAGGATGCAGAAATTTGCCAATCCGCCAGCGTTGTATCACTAACCTTCAAAGAAATTGCTTCAGCCCCGGAACATTGGCAGGAGTGAGTACCACTCGTTAAAGGGATACTAAAGTGAAAAATGATTTCTTCTGCGTCAGTAAATTACCTTTCTACAACACCAAAAACACCACTCTTACAACGATAAGGCGTTTGCTAAGCCAGAAAAAGCACAAGAACGAAATACGGGTGGCGACACCTACTTAAGTTCCCACACTTGGGGGCTGTGATGTCTTGGATTTTGATGGAAGCTTCTAGGGCCTACTAATTATATATAGCGATACAGATTGACTACATTGTGTTCTAAAGGAACCATATATTAAACATGGCAAGTTTAGGCAGCCTTTGCTCAGCCAACGCAGCCGAAATGCGAAAACATACTTTGGAATCCCTGGCCCGCCCGTACTGACTATAAGAGTCCTGGGCATGTTAATTCACCATAACACCCATAATTCTGAGGCGATTGCCCGATTACGGACGACAGCCCGCCAAATATGTGGCCTAATCAGACAAGTAGCCACACGACACCGCGGTATGAAGGAGGCTGATATCTGCCATTTGACGCAGGCTTTCCTGATCAGTCGCGTCGTGTATTCCTTCCCTTACTACCACCTACGCCTTTCTGACAAGGAAAAAGTTAACAGCGTCATTCGCACAGCTCATAAAGCTGCCCTTGGTCTCCCGAGGTATGCGAACACTGAAAGATTACTTGAGCTAGGTATATACAATACCCTAGACGAACTCGTGGAGGCCCATAAAACAGGCCAACGTTAACGACTCTCCCGCACCGCAACTGGCAGGGTTATTCTAAGTAAACTCGGGCTGAATCCCGTTATGAATTCAGCAGGAAGAACAACATTACTCGGTGCGGTCAAAAGGCGTTTGGTTATAAAACCGTTACCCAAGAACATGCTCTCTGGGAGACACGACAAGAGGCGGTCTGCCAGAGCCAAGGCCCTTCAAGAAAGGTACCAAAGCAACCAGCACACCACTTATGTCGATGCGGCAAAGCAAAATCACCAAACTTACGTTGTGAGCGTCGTGACCGGAGAGGGAAGTATCCTCAACGCCGCGACCATAAAAACAGCGTCCACCGTGGAAGCGGAAGAGACTGCCATTGCTTTGGCTATCATGAATCCCTCCGTGCAAACTATTGTAAGCGACTCCAAAAGGGCAATAGTCAACTTTTCGAGAGGCAGCATAGGCGTCTGTGCAGCGCGAGTCCTACGGGACTTTAATAATGAAAACAGTGTTGAACTCGTATGGGTCCCTGCCCATTCGGGGAATCAAGGGAATGAGGAGGCGCACTGGGTAGCCCGAGGTCTAATCAACCGGGAGATGTGCCCCTCAGACTCGGATCCCATGGATGAGGCACCGATGACATACCACGAAATTTCAAACTATTACAAGCAAAAAAGGCGAATCTACCCGCCTCCAAACGCAAGCCTCACGCGAGCGCAAGCCTCGATCCTGCGTCGAATCCAAACTAAATCGTTCCCCAGCCCACATTGGCTAGCCATAATTACCAACGGGCAATGGAACCCAATATGTCAAAATTGCACAAATCAAACATTGGCTACCCAAAATCACATTCTTCGGGGGTGCGAGGGCTTACCCCCTCCCAGGTCGCTCCTGCCAGCTCCCTCACAACAGACGTGGGAAGAGCTGCTCAGAACGCCGGATGAAAAACTACAAAAAGCCCTCGTTGCCTGGGCCGAAGGGGTCGCTCCTCGTGAGGGGCCATCCTAGGACTCGGGCCTGCCAGAACATAACTAAGCAGAATCTCAATAAAGTTGTTACCACCACCACCCTGGCATCACGCTGACGTACCGGCGCTGGGGCTTCGGCCCGAAATTCAAATACTGATACTTGGACCTTCAGTTTCTCATCTAATAATCGAACTATTTTTTAGAAATGACTGCCTGCAGGGTTCTCAAACAATCCTTCATTAGTCTAAACTGATTTATTGTTTCGCTTTAGTGTCCCTTTAAACTATGACAAATGGAGTAGCGCGACGTCCTGTCATCGTATGTTTCGCGCTCATTATCAACACACACATATCCGAACTGGCACAAAAACTTACGCCCACTCTATCACCAATGTGTCAATGAGTGAATGGGCGCACACTTGAATATATATGCGTACCATATAGACGATTTATATAGGATTCATGGGCGCCACCATCTTGGGCTGTTACACAAACAATTTCTGCTTTATAAGATGTAAAGTGACGTAACATGGTCATGAAATGCTGAAGCATTTATAAAACTATTTTCATGCTTGCGAAGTAACTGTAGTAATGTACACTTCGTCATTAAGTACAGAAAACAGCAGTGTTAACCGCCAAAGACGGCGGCACCTAAATGCTTCCATAAAATAGTCTATATGCACAATGATGGACTACACCGAGAGCATATGAACGGTCGAAGCTGAATGTTTCGTGACGTTCACAATGGTAAGTGAGTTGCTAGCGATAGTACATTGTTGCTACAAGGTATTACAATGCACAAAACAGGTATGTTTCAAGCCTTGCCCGTAGCAGGAACAAATCTATTGGAACTGAGCACACCAATGAGCTATTAGGCAGAAATAATCAGATTGTGACCCGACCGAGGAAATTTAATGAGCCAGAAATGTGACAAGCCGCAGCTTCAAAATATTTGCCCGCTAAAGAACAGAGAGCAGAACACACTAATCCTGATCCGATTCATGAGTGGAAAGTTTGTATAGCTTGGAATACATATTTAGCTCCACTCTTAGAACAAGCATCATATATGCTGCACGCGCCTTTTTGAAAATAGCATAATCAGCTCCAGAAGCACTTTTGCATGTTCTCCGAAGCCGTGGCCAAACTTTCGTGCCGTGAGCAGGGGTGCACCATGCCTCTAGCACTGAAATATTTCTATTTCGGCTATTATTGAGCCAATTTGAAAAATTTTTGCGGTCTATGAATCTAATGAAACAGAGGTTTGCTAAGCCACATCGGCAACATACATACCCATTGTAAACACGGAGGCAGTATAAGGCAAGCAATAGACTCGTCACCGTGTGATCAAACATGGCAGTGCCCACGAGATCCCGGCGAAAAGGGTCAATACATGCTAGTGCCTCTACGTACATGTGTTTGTGCTGTGACGTCAGCCATAGTGACACACGACTTCGAGAATTATTCAAGGCGACATCTGCTATTTGTATAATCTGTTGGTTCAATAGACGAATTAATGTTTAGATAAATAATAAAACACACAAACCAAATGTGTGTGTGTATTTCTTTTAATTCACACTGCAGCAAGAGGGATGTACTTCTGTTTAGTCTGTTGTTCCCACGTCGTGCAGTCGCGCACGCAGACGCCAAAACTATGTCATCTTCTACCGCGTTCCAGTGCATGATCATGATCTGTGATCCGCTTGTGTCTGCCTCAGTATTCATATTGCACTGACTTATAGTGCTAATCAGGTGTCCTTGTGCATAGCGGGCAAAATTGTGCGCTGCATGAAATGAGACAATTGCAACAGCTCCAGTGCGACGCCGTCGGCGGGGGTGCACCACGCCCCGTGGAACCGAAATATTACTATATTGACTATTATTGAGTCGATTTGAAAAATTTTTGTGGTAGAATGCTCCCTAGTGGGCACGTAACAACTTCCAGCATATAACCAAAATTTGCTATGGGGCTTGGTGAGGGGCCCTTTAAGTGCAAGTAGAGATTGAACACACTTGAGTTGCCGGCTGCGGAATGCAACAGCCTTCGCAGCTGCTAAATCCATGTAACTACTGGGTTCCATGTACATTTGTCCCATAGCTAGTGGACCCGGCAAGTGGCATGGCCTTGCGTGGTGTCGATGCTGTGTCAGCCTGTGCTTTCTTTGCAAAAGAATCGGTAGCCAACTCGGCTGAAGTGCAATTCCGTCATTACATGTATTTACCATTTGTGTACACCTTATTACACGCATATGTATGTATCATGTTCCGATTGTCCTACTTGCAGTGATGCAAGCTTTTTTTGATGTATTGTACCAGATTCATTTACTCAACTTTGTGTTAAATGTACAAAATGTAGCCACCCAGTAATGACCAACGTAGCCAACAGTAACGGCCAAAACATGATGCAGGTCCATTACACTTGTTGGAATCAACATGAGGCAAAGCTTTCATGCAACTGTCAATTGAAGTCTACGAAACTAAGCGCAAAGTGGACAATTTTCCTTATTTTCATCTGATGCAGCACAGACTCCTGTGCAGTGTTTGCTTATGCACTGCACAAGTCACAGCTTTAATGTCGCGTAATGTATACATAGGTCGGTGAACTCACTCAAGAGTCAGCCCACTAAGACTTGGACCGACCTGCGAGTTGAGTTCGTGTGAGCCTGGCTGAGTAGAATTTTAGTGAATATGTGTTGGCAGCGAACTTGGAACTTTCGCTGAGTCCGAGTTTGCGTGAGCTAGGCTGAATAGAATTTTGGGGGTGTACACACACACGCGCGCGCAATTAAATCACACCATGGAATAAATCGGTAGGCAGCTGCATCTCACAATCTAAAAAAATAAGAATCAGTTACACAAGTGAAATGCTGACTTTGTATATCTTGCAAGTTGCACGATACTTCAAATGATACTTTATTTATAGAGGAAATAATAAGGTATGGTTGTACGAGTTTATGCAGCAATACATGCAAGTACAAACTCATGATCAAGTTTGCTTCTCTTATGGGGCGCGGCTTATGGCTAGCGATACGTCTGATTAGTTGTGGATGTGCAAGAACCATCTGCACTTGAAAGGATGCAATAACTTGCAGGAATTGATGCAACTGCCAGACTTCACCGAGAAATTTCGATAAGCTTTTGTTTAATGTGTTATGTACTGTTCATAAGAACAAGGCATTTGCCTGCTTTCCACATTGTTGGATACGTTTTACAGGAGAGAGAAAAAGAAGCAAGGTAAGGCAGGGATGTTTACAGTGAAGCAGTTTTTTTTAATATCTATTGCCGTGTTACTGGAAGCATAAACAAGAGAAATTTAATGCACTAAAGTAAGTGCAATATGCAATTACATTTTAAAGTGAGGGTTAATGCAGGTGCAGCAAGGATACGAAGTCTGCAACATATTGAAGGTTTATAGGTTTCCGTGCAGTAAAAAAATGATGCATCATAAAAATGATCAAGCGGTTTAAATGATGCTTATTGTGCATTAATGCTTGTAAAAAAAATTCACACTCCTGTTTATTCCCAGTCAAAGCGCTAAATCTGACACTGTCGCAAATTCATTATGATAACCCGCCATGGTGGTGTAGTGGCTTTCACGCTACACTGCTAGGCCCGAGGATGTGCGTTCAAATCCCGGCCACGGCAGCCGTATTATGACAGGGGCGCCCGTGTACCACGCATTGGGTGCACATTAAATAAGCTCATTAGTCAGAATTCACCCCGAGTGCCCCACTACGGCATGCCTCATAACCATATAGTGGTTTTGCCACGTAAATCTCTATCTTAAAATTCGTTACGGTATACAGTTTGCACCTTCGACTGCCATTTCCGTTGCATGCAACTGAAATTGCACTTCTGTTGCAATGAAAAAAGCATCATGTAAAACAGGCTTTAAGAGTTTCTCAGCGTTTGCATGCATTGGCGCGCCATGCATTTCAGAGGCCACCTGCAGACTTGGCAGCAGCGGTGCTAGATGGCACAGAGTGTCATTAGAGAAGGACAAAAGAGGAGTCCCGCTGCAGCGCACGTCTCGCAACTCGTTTCGATGCTGACAATGCGTTGTCGCTGTATTGAAGCAATGCTAAACACATTGCTGAATATTTTTTTAGACATTAAGATAGTGTGGCAAAGTCTAATACTACTGCAATAAAAATTCAAGAAGAAAAAGTTGCAAGAAAGTGCGATATTTTCAATCTGGGTTCTGGGCTCGGCGGCACTGTGCAGACTTTTCATTCACCAACAATACTTCCGAGAACTGTTTCAGGTTTATTACCAACCGGGCATCTGGCTGCAAACGCCGTTGCACATGGGGTTCCAGAGCAAGCAACATACGCCACTCTACAGCCATCATCGCAGTCTGCCCTAAAGTGACGTGCTTCTCATTGCATATCAACTTTCACTCGCATAGCGTCGCATATATATTGCGTCTGTCATCTCTGTTCCCTGTCCTTCAATGTGCCCAATGTTTGCAACCCCAGGCTGTAGTATGATGCAGGACATGCACAAAGTGGCATGCACATGCATGAAGCTGCACATCAAGTGCCTGCTTTCCCCGGCGCTTCAAATAGAACTGTCATGGTAGAGATTGGAGTACTGCAGGAAAGAGCATGACACAAACTTCTTTGACATTGTTAAGTGTAGTGGCCTACTTCTTTCTCAGCTATATATTCTACTGCATCGCTGTATTCAGCTATTTAACTCGGCTGAACCATCAAACATAAATGTAATTTGTAAATTACTATGCCAGAAAAAAAGAATCTCGTGCATGTGGCAGTCAATGCTAGGCGAAGCATTTTGAAAGGGACCAAACACTAACAATTTAACAGGTATCTGGCTATGCAGCGTTTTGGGGTTCGCGAAAGTGTTACCAGACAGAGGTGTTTGTGTGAGGCTAACATTTGTGTATGTGTGCGACAACAGATGCAAGGCGATGATTGACGACAGTAATCCGACGGCCATCCCTGGTGAAGAAATGCTACATGCTGTTCTGTTAAGACCCGGGCTCACCCTGAAGGCTTAATATCACATAATACGGGTTCTAAAGCACTAGCTACTATGAAGAACTGTGGAAACAGGCACGCTGTCGCTTTCAGCACCATATACAGGCCGATTATTTTGAAGTTTTTCGGAACTTTTAAATAACGCCTTTGGCAGACAGCAGAATTACTCGCAGGTAGGCATTGCTTGCACGAAAAATCAAAACATCTGGCTGACCAGACTATTCCAGTAAAATCAGCAATCTACGCCGCCTATGACTTCTGTTCAGTTCTCTGAAGGCTTCCCATTTTTTCTCTGCCCTAACAACCTCCTCATCGGTATTCATCTCTGCCTAAAAAGGCATAGAGGAGGGCTCTGGCTTGCACCTCTTGCAAATAAGTGTACGAGGTAGAAAGTTGAAATGACACCAATGCCAAGGAAGTTTCTTTAATTGAATAGAAATCATTCTGCCTAATTACATTACTCATAAAATAAATCGAAGTGGACGAAACGGCAGCACAGCTCAAGCCCACAGCATGCCCCAGCAACAGCAAACCATCTTTTCCTCTACTATCGAGTTAAAAGGCCAAGCATTGCTTAGCATTTGCAGCATTGCACGATTCACCACGAATGCAAGCTAGGGACATTTTTCAGTACATAGACACAATGTATAAAGAATGGGCAACTGCAGGAAAATTCTGTTTCAAAACATGTAAACTAGGAACACTAGGTTTCATTTTACCTTCATGGAGAGCAATGGAGTTCTAAAGTCTTCAGAAAGGGGGGCAATGAGTTGGAGGAAATCATCTCCACTAGCAACTATTGTTTAAATACACATTGCTTAGGTGTTTAAAAGAGCACTTTATTTACAGGCTATAGCGGTGCATCCCGACAGCCTGAATGCAGTGCCAGAAACTTGCTGGCAGGCACTTTGTCAAGACAAGAGAAGGCAGGCCCAGCATGTAGCCGAGCTCCGTCTTTTTTTTTTTTTTAAGTGAAGCAGTCACAAAATCTATGGAGTTTAGATTATGTGCTGTCCGTTCCTCCATGCACTTAAAGGTCTTAAAACTGAAAATGGACTGCAAGTCATGGCTGCAAGCTCTACAGCGGCCCTCGGTCAGTCCAGTGGCACATACTGAAGCTCGTCTTGTAAAGGCTTTTCGATGGTCTCCAGGTCCACAAAGTCTTCTGTGAAAATCACCAGGAACGAGCGTGAGTGCAATGCATGGGAGTTCTATGAGCTAAAGTTAACATACAGAATACAAAGGTCATTGGCTTCATAAGTGAGATAACTAAAACTGTGGGCCAATCATATGGCAGATACACAGCAACTTTTTTGCATCATAGCTCAAGTGAAGCTTTCTGCAGGCCGCACTACTGCCAAAAGTTGACAAGCTGATTTCAGTGCCCACTTTGACCGTCATGAAGTGTAACGAAGATACGGCGCACCAGTTCGTGCAAGGAAAAATTGCTATGCAAATGACTGCTGTAGAAACCCAGAAAGAGTTAGCGTTAGCATGCAGATCAAGGTAGGAGAGCTAGTTCCCAGCGTGTCTGTCACGTTGCACACAATACTAAACATAAGCAAAGCTACCATTCACTATGACTCATTGCACTTTATTACTAACATACAAATGCAACACAAAAGCCAGAGCATGGAGGGCTAATAAGCAGCAGTGTGCGAATATCCGAAACTTCGAATATTCTATTCGAAAGAACCCACAAAAATTGCTGTTGGTCGTTTTTGTCAGCTTCTTTGCAGTACTGCAGTGTTATGCAGCGAAGCGTTCAAAATGCTCAAAACCTGGTCCTGACTAACGGCCCTTCACTAGCAGCAGGTGTTGGAGGGTTGTGCTCAACATTGACGAGCGGAATTCAGACCTACTTTTTCGCGCCAAACACACCCCCGGGAGAACTAAATGAGCAAGAAACAAGTGGTCGCCCTTTGAGCGATTAGTAACAAGATAGCCATCAGTTTTGCAAGTGCAAGAAGCCGAAACCGCCCGCGTAACAAAGCCCAAACCGCCATCCGACCGCGCGTGCGCCAATGCGCGAGCGGTAGTATATAGACGTGTGGGAGCAAACTAGCGCCAAAACAAACCATGCAATGAAAACCGTGAAAGGGAGGCGCGCGAAAAAAATTTCCTGTATTTCCACATAGCGGTAGCACATGACAGAAAATAAGAAGTTGAAAAATTGGTGCGCTTTTTGAACATACAGATGGCGCCATAAATATACGGCATCGACCATTTCGGACTTTGTTCACAACAGCCTCCAAGCGCCCTGTACATTTGCGCGTGAAGCCACATCAACATCATTTCGGCGCCTTGCCAGAGAGCGTTGTAGAACCGTGCAAGCTAGGACTTGTGTCATGCCAAAGCTCAGATGAAAAACACTGGGTGCTCAGCATAGAAGAAAAACTGGACATTGTTCGTGCTATCGAACGTGGCACGAAGAAGTCTGTGCTGGCACACGACAGCTGGAGATCTACCATTGACTACGGTGTGTGGCATTTGGAATGCAAAGAAGTTGCTCGGCAGCGCTGCTGCGACCGCGAAGAGATGTCGGCTCGAGGTTCGACTTTTCGACATAGTCGCCTCTGTTGTTGCTGAAGTGTCGCCTAATGACAGTGATGAGGACGACAAGGAAAGCGACAGTACGGGCGATTCAGGCCCAACAGTGGCAGAAGCTGTGCATTATGTCAGCCTCATTGTTGTATTGTAGCAATGAGAACAGCAACCAGCGATGAAAAAGGCGCCCCGCAACTTCTGCAGCACTACTGCGCCCATGCACGGAGAATACGCAACGCCAACGAGGAATTTGCCATGCGAGTGTTTGCCGAAAAGTGGGAGCTGGCTGAAAAGCTGACCCGCAGCTGCAGTAAGTTTGAGGCCACTCTTTGTTGCTGCTAGGCCGCCGCGGCATCAAACGAAAAACACTTCGGTCGCGTGAAGTGAATAAATACTGCATGTTTTTGCCCTTTCATCGCCCTTTCATTGCACTCTCTACGAGTTATGTTTTTGACAAGTAAGTGGGCGATCTCATGCTATTTCGGTTAATCAGTACTACCGTTTAGTACGCACTTTTTCCGAGCTCTGGCCAATTACAGTGTAACAAGGTTTCACGGTACTTGTTATAGATAAAAGTGTCGATAAATGTTGGGCAATGCCGCCGTGATGAAATATCGCTGCCGATGTGGTCGCGGAATGCTTGCCGCAAGTATGTTTGTACGGTTGGCTCCCGTGATCGGTCCCGAGGTTATGCGTGCAGGTTAGATCGACGACTGTTGAAGCGTCTCATGTTTGTCGCTGTGTATCCAACATGATATGTGCACCTATTGCCGACTAATCGGCCCAACCTTCGCACTTTGCGAAATACGTGTTTTTTACATTGCTGTGCCCTCTGTCTGGCGATGCATTATCATTTCGATCGACCCTGTAGACCCGGGCGAACCTTGTGTACCCATGGACGCAGCCTCAGCCGAGGCGGCACCGTCCTGCGAATTTCAGCGTTCAGGCGCTGTGCGTGTGATCCCCACACAGAGCCGACGTCGGAGAGCGCTCGCAGTGGTGACAGTCTGCTACCGCAACAGACGTGGCAGCGCGTCCGCAATGCCCTTCTTTCAGGTCGAAGACTAAGTGCTCACTTGGGCGGCGTCAAGTGCGAGGGGCTCCGCTGCACATGCAACTGAACATTTCTAACCATTACTTTTTCTTCACTTTTAAAAAGTTTCTTCACTTTCGTCATTTTCGGTTGAGGCATATAACCGGTTAGTACGTATTTGTGCCACGTCCCCACCAACTAGGTATTAACGAGGTTTCACTGTATATTATGCCCGGACAAAAATTAAATTCGGGAGTTCTACGAGCCAAAATCATGATCTGAGTGATATGTGAAACTATGATTCGTGGCGGTGCCGCCACGAAGCCATCCGAATTATCGGGCGAGTCCCCAATATGATCAGTCGATTGCATGCTGGTGGTGTCTGTGCCAGCCCGCAAGAGCAGTGCTCACCTTCGAAGTAGCCCACATCCAGTGTGGGCGAGTGCGCAAGCGGCGGGGGCGTTGATGGGATGACCGGCACGCTGCGCTTCTGGTGCAACCTGACTCCACACACATCCCTCAGCACCTCAAAGTCCTTGTCTTCCAGCTTGAACTCATCTGGCAGCTCGTAGAAGCCCACTACGGAGAAGGCATCAGACACTGCGGTAAGTCATCAGACATTGCGCAGCACAAAACACGTACGACCAACTCACAGCGGTTCGGATATTCGCAACTCATCATGCTGTTGAGGGGAAACAAGCGCTTGCATCTGGCCTTCCATTTTTATATGTGTCTCTTTAGTGCCAAGTGCACTAAACAAATGAGAGACAACATCAACTAGCGAAACAGTCTTTTAAGGTGCTAATGTAATACAATAAAAAAAATACAGTATGGAAATATCTGGAAGGTTCAAATACAAAATGAATATTCGTTGCTATTTAACTCATATTCTACTAAAATATGTTATGAGAAATTTGAGACCATTTGCTCGCGGCCAAATAGTAAAGGATAAGAACGGCTATTAGTGCCTGCCATATGAGGAAAAAAAAAGCAGCGACAAGCAGCATCAACTGTCTGCCGCAAATTCAGCGCTGCTAAAACTAAATATAGTCACTACGACACTAATTTGAAGTTGGTGCATGGAACAGCATTTAACTTTCTCGCACAACATCCTGCATTTCATTGCCTTATCACAGGTTGCTTTCTTAGGCTGTTTGCAGAGTTCTGCACTTTATTGTGCTCGTACCAAAATGTGTCTTATTTTGGCCCCCTACAGTCACCAACTAATTTTTCGGACCTCAGGGTGGGGGGGAATAAAGAATGGATAGGTTCAAAAAAACCTCACCCAGAAAAATAATTTATTAGGCTTACAGCAGTTAAAGAACCTAATAACGCCTTGCCTTATACTATGTTTCGAGGCGATCAGATTTACTTGGATTTGCACAAGAGTGACGTGTCCGTATACAGGACAAAAGCATTACCGCATTGGCGATCTCCGTTGGCGGAGATCGTGATGGAGATCAAAGAAACGAGCCACGCTTCTTCGCATCACTTAGCTCTCCCGAAGGCACAGGAGGTAGCGCCAATCACACGAAAGCGAAACCGCACAAACACACACACAGAGGTGTGATGTCTGAGACACACCTGCTGCTCTGCGAAAACCATGTGCAAAATAGCAATCGACACCTTAACAGGGAAAAAAAAGCATTCTGCATTAAGTGATTATAATGATAGTGCTGACCGGAAAAAAAAATGCCGTCCCCTGGAGAGTTTTATCAGCCAAAGCGGGCATGACCTCCGAGACTAGGGCATGGCTTGCACTGTTTATTGGTAGCGTGCGCCTCCTAATCTGAGAGGCTATAGAGCTCGTAGTGGAGCCGAAACGTCTTTTTCCTTTTTGTTTTCAACGAATGGTCGGTGCTTGAAATTTCCCGTGGCTTCATCTGGTTGTATTTTACTAGCTGACAAGTTACCTGCACAGGTTACAGTTTATACTCTAGCTACACAGGTTACAATCAATCAATATTCAAGTAAACAACAAAATCCGAGCAATGAAATTTGACCAGAGGCTGACCACACAACATAGAGGAAACAATAATGCAATGAAACAGCTGTGGTTTACCACTACGCCAAGCGATATGAAAGCCCGACTGCTGTCCACATCCATGTCGAGATTTCATGGCAGTCCGAGGGCAAGAGAAAATTTCCCACTTTCTAGCAATTTTACGGTAGCCGAAATGCATGCGCCGCACCCCAACACATGTGGCCTTGCTGTAGTTACTCGCACAAGGCTTCAACTGGAGCTAGTCAGTGTGGCCTTCGGTTTACAGAGTTGGTTTCCATAAAAAATAAAAGTAACAAGGACAAACAGCTTGCACAGTTGCTGGTCCTCATCCTCTTTGTCATATAGTAACAGATGGGGTGGGTTTGTTTACAAGATGATGGATGTTTAGCATAGCACAAGGGACAGGACGATCACTCAAGGCCAGCAGGCAGCTTCTTGCACACTCCTACTTTCTCTTCCTTCAGGTCTGCCATGCAGCGAGACAATACATTTGTGTGGAAACTAGCACAGTAAACCAAATGCTGAAGTTACTAATGTGCGTTATCCACATGCACAAAAGGAACGGTAGTAAGCAGACATTTCTGCCTCCTTTTTTTCTCTTCATATGTTAACTGAAGCAGCGTACCCAATATGAATTTGTACATTACACAATGTAACTGCACCATCTTTTGGCTCAGCCAATTCAAATCACATTAAGGGAAGAAGAAACCAACTGCATCAATGAGTTGCAACATTTTACAGTGCGCATGTAACCAGATCTAGATTTCTGACAAGCAACAGTCACTGAGGGCAACTAACATTTATTTTTATGCTCCAAGAATAGCACAACAACAAAATACAATCGAACACTGCCATATCGAACCCATTTACATCGGATTATTCTTTATATAGAACAATTTCTGAACACGGTATAGTTACAATAAGTATATATAGCAAAAGTTACGCTTACATCGAACAAAAATAGCAGGGACTCCCGATATATCGAACGTCAAGCGGCGGAAAAGTGCCCTCAAAAGTTGGCTTTCCCTTGCGGCGACAGGGAAATTCCACGGCACAGCTCCATCAAACCACTGTCCCTACCATGACCGTGCTGCGTCTAGCAAGCCGTCGACACCACCCTTCAAAAAATGATCCTGGCCCACCCGCAGCACTTGCTCAAATGGCCAATCAGAGGCTCTTGTGCCCTCGTTGTGCAAGATGGCGCAAGTGCAAGTTGTCTCGCTGTTTTCCGGGTGCATTGTGTTTGCGCCTTTCTACCGCACTGTTGCCGTGATGAAGCGGCAGAATTCACCTTTCGCTGTGAAGCTCGAAATCATAAATCGGGTCGAACGCGTTGAGAAGTCTGATGCTCCGCAGCGTGCAAGGTTCTGAGGAGCACTCTCAGCACGATCTTAAAGAATAAGTGGGAGATTAGGGCTAAAGCAGACAAACCCGTGACCCGGTGCCCATGGTGCCCAACGCATACGCACGGTCGTGTACAAGGGGTTCATCCGAAATCACTTCCGACGTGCCGGCTTCCACATGCTCGGTGCTGACTAAATTTTGATGAGTGCAACGAAGCCGCTGCCGGTGTTGCTGAAGTTTGGACCGAGCCGTGCGAATTTCCAGAAGCTGTTGACGAATCAAAAGTGGACGAGTTAGTGAGTGCAAATGATGGTGTCGCGACCACGGGAGAGCCCGAAAACGAAGACTACATCGCTGACGTCGCACTGAGCACAAGTGAAAGTGGGCAGAACGAGGAAAGCAACAACGGTCCTTAGCTCACGTCCTCTGAGGTGATTGGTGCACTCGCACTAGTCTGGCACTACTGCGCGAATCTGGAAGGCTACCGTCAGCTGCTCCGACTCCTGAGACAATGTGGAGAAGTGCGTGCGTCGCAGGTAGCCAAACTGCCCAAGCAGAAAAAAATACAGGACTATTTCATGCGAAACTAACCTGTTTCATCAGTAAAGTGATTTTATAAATGATATGCGCTTTTATGACATCCAATTCTTTAGCAGGCTTATATCGAATTATGCTCTATATCGAACTGATAGGCGTCTTTTGCGAGTTCGATATAGCTGGATACGACTGTAGAGGCTAAATAAGGCTAATAATTACCGCAAAAGAAACTTGCAACAATGGCTTCCTAGAAAGGTTAAACAGATTCATGTACAGCCAATCATTCCCAGGCTGAATGAAGCACTGTACTAATTGCAAAGCTCCCTCAAGAATACTTATGTGAAATGATGAGCTGGCGCATGCCACAGCAGTTCGTAACACCACCCAGCTACCACAACATTACCTATATGTCGTAGCATTTGAAAAATGCACCAAACTTAAGCACAATGAAAGACTGACAGATGATACGAAACAGACAGCTGTTTCTTTTTATTGCATTTATCTACATACTGCAGCCATAACAGGTTCCAACCTTCCCAAGTAAGAGTTAGTGCCTGAAAAAATGTTACCTGCCAGAGGCTATTCTATTTAAAGTGTTATCTCCACCACAACCTTACAGTTCTTGCCTATGGCCGACACAGTATTCCAGTGAAGCTGGGCATTCCTGCATGCAAACTATAAAACAAAGATATGGGCAATGCCCCCACCTTCGTCGTCATACAGGTGCGCGGCTTCGATTTCGGACTCTTCATCCGGGTCAGAAGGCCCATCCTGGAAAACAGGTGATAGTGAACAAGCATTAGGCCCCAGAACCAGCTAAAGCAACTTTTTCCATTCAGTTGCCATCAGTTACTCACGAAAGAAAAAAAAACTTGTCTAACTTAAAATAGCACAAAATGAAAAAAAAAAGGAAAGGTGCATAGTTGAAAATTTTTGCCTGCTCAGAGGACTGGACTGGCCACTGCCCTGCTTCCAGGAACCACTTTGGGAGCAGAAACAAAGGAACTTATATGGCTTTCTGTCATAGCTATGTGCTAACCGTCAGTTGTATAACAACGTGACTCTTTGTAAAACTTCCCCATCATGTGGACCTCCATGGAACTTTCTCTTCTTCATCAGATGCTTTAGGAGACAGGCAACGTTAAAGAATCTGGAAAATACAGCTGGGCCATTCTATGCAAAATGTCCCAAAACTCAAAATTGACCAACGCCGATTCTCTTGGAGAGAAATTGGACTAGGATTTATTTGGCGAATGTGTGAACAAAGTTTCACGAAAGTATTTTTGTTAAAAAAAAGATTTAGGTGATGCAAGAGCTAAGTTTTCAAAGAATCAAAAGTTGGTTGGAGGTAAACTTTTTTCAATCAAGTGCATAACTAAGTATAACGACAAATCTTGTCTCAGAATATTTTACTGATGTGGTTCTTTCACATGATGTCATGGGTGAACACAAATTTTTTGCATTTATTAGGCTCAATAAAACAGCAAAAAAATTTTGTTTTGAGGAACTGTTTCCATAAACACCATTGACGTTTCGGCCAAAATATTTTCTTACTATTTTCTCCTTTTGCAATAGTTTATGCTGAAGATAATGGTAGACTAAAATCAAGTACTTTCCAAGAAATTACTTCCAATGTTACCAAAAAGACTTCCAGACAGACCTAAATTAGGTGTTAAAGCCCCACAAACAAAAATATTGAAGATAGCGTATTATGTGCATCAACCTATCAGCTTGAGATCTAGAAATGTTAATTTCCCCGAACTGTCTTCACTGCAGAACACGTATGTGCCGCCAGCTATTTTCCTGACACGCATATACACTAGCTATTTGTCAAGCGATCGTGTGCTGTTCCACTTGAAATTACTACAGTATAAATACATCGTAAACGGCTTATGTTCAGCAGTTCACTTCTGAATTTGGAGGCTCAGGGTGGTGAGGGAGGCAAATACAGCATAGTTACAAGCTTTTCGTAGGGGCAGATAGTGGCTAACTTAACCTCATTGTGTCCTAAACGAAGGCAGAATTACAGTAACCTTTTTTTCTGCTGTTTCATACCAGAACGTTAACGGTGCTTGACCAGGACCACACACACTAGCAGCAGACGATATTAAACTTCTTCAAACTTGTCAGCACTCCATGCCAACCGTAGCGTAGAAGACAATTCAGGTTCTTCCATAACTCGTAATCTCCCGATCTGCAATACTTACAGAACAGTCAATCAGCTATATGCACAATGTCTTGCGTCTGATAGCTATCCAGTCCTGACGACTTCGAAACAGTCGTGGTTTACTTTCATTGCACAAACATATCGTAAAATGTAGTTGCAGGGGCCATTGATATTGAAACAGAATAAACGGATACTTCACTGCCATGCACCGCACATAAATAAGCATGTGCCTGTATTTTATGCATAAAGAGTTCATAAGCAGGGCAGAATTCGATTGTGGCCCAAATAGTTTTGCAGTGAAAAGAGTTCAGCAGTAGCTACCAGCGAGATTGGTTGTGCATATTAATTTTTTTTCTCGAGAGAATCGGTGGCGATCGCTTTTAGGGTCTGGGATGTTTCATGTGGAATGACCCAGCTTGACATGCAAATAGCAAAGAGAAGCGAACAGCAAGGTCCACCAGGCATGTAAGACAACACACATGTGGAATAGGTCGCTGCATGTACAGTACCGTATTTATTCGAATCTAGGCCGATAGTTTTTTTTTCAAATAATCATATTCCAAACTCTAGGGTCAGCTTAGATTCGAGGATTTGAAAAAATGCGCCAGTTTTTAATTGAAACTGCTAAATATGGTCCACAGCTAGCGGCACCTAGAAAAGTCAGTATCGCAGCCGCTACTAGCTGTGCCAGTAGCCAACTGTACACAAGCGAGGTCACCATTTTGACCTGTGTCGTGTCAGCCGTATCCGTGTGCGGCATGGTGTTATCGCGATGGCACCAAGCAGGATATGCCACTACAGTGCCACTTTCAAGCAAAAAGTTGCGATAGCCACAGAGGCATTATCGAACCTTCAAGGCGGGCGGGACTTCAGCGTCAACGAGAAGAATGTCCGTCGTTGCAGAGGACAATGACAGCAACATTTTGCAGGCGCCGCAACGAGGATGGCATTTAGAGGACCGAAGAAAGGCCGTCACCACGAAGTGGAGACAGTTTTGGCTGACTCTGTTCAGACGGAGAGCAGCTGCCCTTCCAGTGACAACAGACGTGCTCCAAGTGAAAGCTAAAGAACTTTCGAGGGAGCGAGGCCTAACGCCAAAGGATTTCAAAGCCAGCTGGGGCTGGCTTCAAAAATTCATGAAGCGCTTCGGCTTCAGCCTCCGACGTCGCACTTCAATCACCCAGAAACTGCCAAGCGAAGTTGAAGAAAAGCGGATAGCTTTTCAGCGCTACATGCTGTGAAAGAGAAGCAGCAGGCTACAACCTTGGGCAAATCGGCAACGCAGATTAGATGGCTGTGTATTTTGATATGCCAGTGGCCTACACCGTGAATGAAAAGGGTGCCAAGGAGGTGAAGGTGCGCTCTGCGGGCTACGAGAAGCAGCGCGCAACTGCGATACTGTTCAGCTGATGGACAAACTCCCTCCTTATATAATATTTAAAAGGAAAACACTGCCTGCTCGAGAAACTTTCCCAAGAAATGTCATTGTGTGGGCAAATGAGAACGTGTGGACGACTGGTGCGATGGTGGAAGAGTGGGTTAAGATAGTGTGGTGACAACGTCCAGGAGCCCTTTTGACAAAGAACTCGCTCCTTGTCGTCGACTCTTACCGTGGGCACTTGACCGACAACGTGAAGGCTGCGCTCGCCCAAGCGAACACGGACCTCGCTGTCATACCGGGCAGCATGACGAGCCAGTTGCAGCCACTTGATGTCTGCATCAACAAACCTCTCAAGGATCGTCTGCGGAAATTAATATTACACGGACTGGTTGACTGACGAAGACCACATGCTAACGGCAACGGGCCGCATCAAAAGTGCATCGCTATCGCAGCTAGTGGGCTGGGTAGCTGCAGCGTGGGACGACATCCCAGGTACTTTGATCGTGCATGCCTTTAAAAAGTGCAGCATATCTAATGAGCTTGACGGTACTGAAGATAGTGCTCTGTTTGAAGGTGACAGTGACAAGGAACACAGCGACGAGTCTAGCAGCGACGATGACGTTGAATGAGCTGAATGAAATGAGCGTTGAATGAAACAAATACGAGCACGAGCTATTTACTGCACATAATGAAGGGAAGTCTGTGGCATGTTTCGCATCCAAGCCTTGGGGTGTCGCCACTATCGTAATGACTACAGTGTATCACCAGCAATGGTAATCGAAGTGCCAGCTAAGGCTTTATACATTGTCAACTTTATTTGAAATGCTTCAAACAAATACGCACACAAAAACATTTCTTTCAATTTTAAACCCTTTGAAGCAAATTCAGCTTAAACACACAAAAGTTTTATATTGTGAGAACTTCTGGAATGGGTGATGGTAAGAGAGAGCAGGCAGTCTGGACCAGAAGACAAACAGTCGGAACAGAATTCACATTTTTGAAAGCTGCGTGTTTATGCGTAAATTGAGCTTCAGTTACTTGAATACTGTGAATGAAGTGGTGTGACATCTTCAGCTATGAAAGTGTACGAACTTTAGCAACATGCCCACCTACGATGGCATTACATGGTTGGATGTATTTATTCATTCAGCGGCGGACAGCTTGCATTCTCCAAAAATATGTGGCAAGACTGTACGTAGTATCTTTTTGCACATAAACACTTATGCATCAGTATACCTTAACGCTATTCACGTGCCTTTTATTTTATGGAAACATTGACGCTGTCATAATATTTTTTTTGCAGAATGTTGGTGTGATTAGCATTGAGCTTTTGCTTGACCTATGCAGCAGTGCCAACCTTCAAAAGTAAATATACAAGCAAACTCCGAGTGTCAAATAAGAATATATATGTATATATATATATATATATATATATATATATATATATATATATATATATATATAGTGCAAAAGTTACACTAAATTAATTAAAGTTACACAAAAATAGCAGCGACTCCAGACATATCGAACGGCAAGTGGTGCAACAGTGCCCCAAGAAGTTCACTTTTCCACGCACCGGCAGGGAAACCCGCCAACATATCCCAAAAGTAGTTTAGCCCAGCGGTGCGGCTCCATCCACCCGCTCTGCCTACCGCGACTGCGCCGCATGCTGTGCCGTGTAAGGCAAGCCATCAACACCCCCCGGCAAGAAATTATCCTGGCTGGCCCGCAGTGCTTGCTCAGTGAGGCTCTTGTTCCTTCCATGTGCAAGCTGTGCAAGTCCGAGTTGTCTCGCTGCTTTTCTCGTTTATGGTGTTTGCGTCTTGTGGGCCTTCTCCCGCAGCGCAAAGCGGCAGAATTCACTTTTCGCTGTGAAGCTCAAAATCCTAAATCAAGTTGAACTTGCTGAGAAGTTGGATGTCGCCACACTGTACAAGGTTCTGGGGAGCCCTCTCGGCCAATCTTGAAGAATACGGGGAGATTAGGCCTAAAGTGGACAAACGACCCGATGCCCAAGGTGTCCGATGTGTGTGCACGGCCGTGTATAAGACGTCAAGGCAGCCGTGTACAAGTGGTTCATCCGAAACTGCTTTACATGTGCTGGCTTCCGCATGCCCAGTGACGACTGCAAACTGATGAGTGCAATGAAGCCGTTCCTGGTATACCAAAGTTTAGAGTGAGCCGTCAGAATTTCCAGAAGCCGTTGACAGATCGAGTTCGTGAGTGCGGATGATGGTGTCACTACCACGGGAGTCTGAAAATGAAGACTACATTGCCCACATTGTACCGAGCACAAGTGAAAGTAGTTACAATGAGGAAAGTAATGATAATCCTTAGACCACATCCTTCGAGGTGACAGGTGCATTCGCACTAGTCCAGCGCTCCTGCGTGAATGTGGAAGGTCGCAGGCAGCGAAGTTGCTTAAGCAGAAGAAAATACAGGACTATTTAATGCAAAACTAAGCTAGTGTCATCAATAAAGCGCTTTTATAAATGGTATGTGCTTTTATTACGTCCAATTCTTTAGCAGGCTTATATCGAATTATGTCCTATGTTGAGAGAGAGAGAATAAACATTTTTATTGGATGAATGCAGCTTTGGAGAGGCGTCCTCATTCCAGAATGCCTTGAGCTCGGGCCGTGTCCTGGGCCCTCGCAATCAGCCATTGCTGATCCCAGAGGTCGGAGCTGGCCAAGGCTCTCTCCCAAAGCTCGTTAGTGGGGTAAGGGTTCGGAGGATTTAATGGTGCCACTCTGCAACCCCCTACTATGTGCATGAGGGACCTGTGCTCTAACTAATAGCGGTTTTTGCGAGTGCAATATAACCGGGTTCAACTGTATGTGAACGAGATAAACTTGGGATACATCTGGCCAATGCAAAAGGGCAGCGGAACAGCAATAGCAGAGGCAGATGCCACCGGTGTCAGTCATCTGCTAAGCAGCACTGCTCACAAGCGTCACTGCACTTTCGATACACACAACTTTCTAAGCAACTAGAAGTTATTTAGATGTCACCTGTTGCTTTTAAATTTAGGTTAGAACTGATTAATATTGCAAACGTCATCTAATATTAGTAAGTGAACATTTTTCTTGTATCACTGCAACTACCGTTAAAATTTAGGTGGCGCTAGAGTCACCTGCGAGAACAGGCCCCATTGGCCCTATAGGAATATCACGGGTTTGGTGAGAGACCAACGAGCAATCTGGAAGCGATGCAGTTGGCAGAGTTCCTTGGCGTTTCGGACGGTGGCGCCGCATAAAACTATGGGCGCAGCCCATTTGTGTTCAAAGGGGAGCGAGATGCACGAGGCTGACAATGTGGAGAATGCTGAAAAATGTGTGCACGGTGAGTGTTGGGGAGGTGAACCATCAGACAGCGGCTTGAATTTCTCATATGCTTTTTTTCTTTTCGAGGATTTTGCATTTCATTACCTTTAGGCATGGACACCCAGCAGCCAGAGTTCGTTGTTATATCCAATAATGCGACATGGTGGCAATGTAGTACGGTGAAATCTCAATATAACGAACTTCAGGGGACCGCATTAAATTGTTCATTATTCTCAAAGATTGTCATAGTAAAAGCCCTAAAATTAACCATTGCACCCATCAACCCATCAGTTCGTAAGTTGTCACTACACGAGCTATACATGAAAACTTTCACCGTTCGCTCTCCGCATGCACAGTGCTATATTCCACAGATTCTGCCACCACACACCACTGAAGCACTGTATAAGAGAAGCACGCAAAACAGATGCTGGCACCGAAAAAACTACGGACAAAAAGGTAGCACAATGTCGCCTCCAAAGCGCAATGTTTCTTGCTTGGCGTTTGTTTTTCACATTTCTTGCCGTGGGCACTGCAACTGTCTCGCTCGAGGAAACAGTGTCTGTAAAGGGCAAAGTGCGAGCGTATGGCATCCCTGCGAGTACGGACAGTACATTTCACCATGCACATAGCTAGTACGGCCGCAGAAAGAAGAGCGCAAGAAAGAGGCATGTGCAGAAAGAAGGGTGAAAGAACGAAGAGATACACCTCCGTTGCTAGGAGACATTTTTCTGGGCGGAGCATGCACTCGCAAAACTTGATGCGTCATCGCCTCCACTCAGCCGCACCCATTTTTTTTCTCGGGCACAGTCGCGGGTTTTGCGAACACATGCGCTGTGACGTTCTCTCTCTGCGCCTTGTCTGCTAGCCTACTGTTTCAGTTGCCATGAAGGATACTCGAAAATCTAAGGATCCCCAGATTTCTGAATATTAATTCATAGTACTGAGGCATTAACATCTCAGGGAAGCTGAAGAATGATTGGTATAACGAGCGGTATTCCGAAGATCGTAGTAATTAAATACTTTTACATTGAAACTATAAGAAGTCGGCAGGGGATTTCTGAAAAGTTTGTTAATGTGTTCGTAGTAACGAACTTTCACTGTAAGTGGGTTATTTCGCCATAGGAAACGTACTAAGTGGGCAGTGTTGCAGCCTCTTGTTATAACCGATATATTGTTAAAACCAGTATAAGCGAGTTCGACTGTATCACAAAACTGGCAGTATCCTTCCATCTTTCTTGGGTTCATGCTCAATAATGACTCCCCATAGAGCCGATTGGTGCTGCTTGGTCCTTTCACTTGCATTGAATACAGCGGTATAGAACTAACACCAAGCCCTATGTTTTTGTTGTATTTTCTCGGGCACAAGGTCGCCCAAAGCACAGCCTAAGTCTCTGGATTGTTTTGTGCATTTGTTACTTTTTCTCGCCTTCAAAGTAACCCAAAGCAGTGCCAAGATGGTGAGCTCACATGCCCATTCTTGTTGTACTTACTTTCCCTTTGGTGAAATGTCACCCGAACTATACTAGCGAGTCTCGCAACTGTTTTGTTGACATATTTTGTCTCTGCTTTACATGGCTGTCATGTGCAGCTTACAAGTAGCATACATGCCTACTTTTGGTTATGCATTTATGCGTAAGCGTAATGCATTTATGCTTACACGTGCTTTCTGGTTTGAAGTTTGGAGGCTTGTCCAATAAGGCAAGTGTGCCATCAACTAGAGACAGTTGTACGAGGCTGCAAGACATTTTGCACATTGTAGCTACAACATATTCATCAGAACAGAGCCTGCGCCGCTCGCTATCACAGCGCCACTTACATCACCAAGTTCCACCTCTGGGACCGGCATGTCTGGAACTGGTTCGGGGCACTCAGGTATTTCACAGAAGAGCTTCACAGGCTCAAGCTGCAAGTAGTCTGAAAGTCCTGAGGGAAGAACATAGCAATCGAGGACACCTGTTAAAGGGAGCATTAACAGACATTTTCAAAATTGTATGAACTCCGGCGCGCTCACCCATCCTTTTGTTGAGCTAAGACAGGACAAGGGACTTGAAAATATTTGTAACAAATGTGCTTCTCGTTTCACATTTGGCACCGAGGATATCTATGCCAACCACAAACTCAAATAGACGTTCAAGTTAAGTAAAACATTCCCTACACTCAATTCAGTGAGCACCGCATTTTCAGTGACTGCCAGGCTCTCCTATAAGTAGTACATCTGGGAAGAACAAGGAATTGAACTGAATTCTAGGGTTTTACATGCCAAAACCAGAATTTCATAATGAGATACACCGTAGTGGGGGACTTGACTAATTTTGACCAACAAGGGGATCTTTAACATGCCCCCAGTGCAAGGGATACGAGCGCTCTTGCATTTCGCCCCCATCGAAATGTGGCCGCTGCAGCCAGGATTTCATCGCGTAACCTCGTGCTTAGCAATGCAACACCACAGACGCTAAGCCACTGAGGTAGGTAAGAATAAGGAACAACTTATTAGGTACATTAAGGTATGTAATTCAGCCGTACATGTAAGCAAAGCCGAGTTTTTTTTTTATCTCCCAGAGCATTGCAAGTCGTGCAGTTGCAGCCCCCTATTTAAAAACAAACAAACATTAAGGTCATTTATAAGCACGCAAGCCAATTGACAAGAGAAATCGCTGAGGCTTACAATATTAAGATTAGGGACACGGCATGTATCAGCGAACAGTCAATTGCTGTTCATGACAAGGAACTATGTTACCTTTGTCACTTTTGACTATGCATCAGTTCGTCACAATTGCCTTGATGTATGTGTGTCCTGCGCATGTCATGGTTCTTAAACTGATACAGCTATATTTGTTAGACATCTCTTCAATAAAATATCAGTGGAGAGTCTGCACCATATTGTTTTTTTATCTTCCTTCTTGTCTGCATCTTGTGTTGTGCTGTTACGAACCTTACGATGCAAAACTTAAATTCTGGTATTTTATGGAACAAAATGCACAATACGATTATGAGGCACACCATATTGGAGGACACTGGATTAATATGATCCACCTGAGGTTCTTTAGCATGCCCCTAAATTTAAGTACAGAGGGGCTTTTGTATTGCACCCGCATAGAAGTGCAGCTGCTGCAGCTGGGACCAAACCTGCGACCTTGATCTCACCAGTGCAAAGCCATAGCCACTGCGATACCACGGCAGGTCATAGTGGAACCGCGACAATATATGCTACAGTCGAACCCACTAGTAATGATGCCAGATAAAATGGTCTATGGACTAATAGCTACAATTAGGTACATTTTTTATTTTCCAACACTGCCCCATAAATCTAGTTACAGATATGAGGAATATTTTTTAAATTGCTGTACTGTTACAACGAAAGCTTCAAACCTAATCACGGTAAGAAGAGGGTTCACATGGAGTGATAAACCATGGAAGCACCACCAATTTGGGCACATCTCAGCATGCACCCTGCTCCAGTCAGACCGCAATGATGACAAAGCCTTCGCGATGAGTGAGCAACCGCCACACGCCTATTTCAGAAGCCGCAACGAAGGTCATTTGCATTCCAGGCAGAGAGAGAAAGCAGGCCTACAGCGTAAACAGCACGGCACATCCGATGGTGCATGTGCCACCGTAACATTGGATGCAGGATGGCGGCACTTTCGTTCTTCCACAATTGTCCGTACCGTACGATGTGCATTACACCTATTTCAATGGTTTGGAATGATTGTCTAGGATGCCCTTCCATTACGGAAGCAATGGCCACTCAGACATTGCTGTTCTTATTCACGCAGCCCGAATCGGCGAGAACACTGTACCACGTGCTGCCGCCACGCTATGTTCTGAAGGATCGGTAATGCTTAGTTCACACGTTGCCGATCATTCATAACGGTTCACAGCAACGTTCTACCTTTTGAACATCTAATTTTTTTTTTTTGCTCGAAGCGACATAAACAACAATTTTAGGGCTCGTATGTGGCTGACACACAGTTGTAATGCCGAGACCACGATGTCCAAGACCTTCGCAGCACGGCCGCTTCCGAAGTATGCGCTTCTGGCCAACTAGTGGGTGAGAAAGACGAGATATGGCTCCGTGATCTGCTGTGAAATTGCGCAATTTGAAGCTGTTTTTTTTCCTGTGCACTGATAAATAAATATATTTTTAGGCACTTTTAGCCAAACCATTTTGATACAGCATACATTAGGTGTTGCAGATACATAAACGTATGGTTTCTAAAACCGGATCTCTTACGCGATTTTCGCCATCCAATTCCTGTGTCCCTCCTTCATTTGACCTTACGGATACTTTGACCCAAATTTGCAGTTCCTAAAGGGTTGAATTAAAGGGAGTTGACTGTAGTATACAGTTGAGCGCCTCTACAACGAACACCTCTATAACGAAATGACCTGTATAATGAAGGAATAATTGTCTCGGTTGTATTGTCAGCTGTGCGGTGTTCAACCTTTACAGCAAAGTGACCTGTGTAACAAATCATTTTGTAGGCCCCAAGCACTTTGCTACAAAGGCGTTTGACTGCATACACCTGCGTACTTGTCCCGAATAAACTGGTTGGAAGTTAACACCCGTGCTATTTGTGTTCCTTTCGCTGTCTCCGTATATTTGTGCGACAAAAATGTCATGCACTAAATACCAACTAGGCCGAGCTCAATTCCTTCTAAAGTCTATATGCCCACCCATCCTTGCACTGGAATGCTTGCTCTGGACACATATCTTTGCCAACAGACTACACAAAAGTAGTATGCACATCTCTGCATTGAGCTGTCTGCCTCCATGCCAGTCTTGGCCATGCGCAAGGTAGTCAAGCGTGACATACACCTTGTCGAGAGTCCACAACTATGTCTTAAGCATTGAACAAAAAAAATATTCTCTATTTAAACGGGACAGAAGTTACAACCCTCATACAAGAACACAGGGTGCTTTGTAGAGGAAGCTACTCTTTTGACTAACTGTGCTCGGCAACAGGATCATAATGTCGGATCAATGAGTGATGCAAAACCAAGCACAAAACCGAACCGAGGCCAAGAATGCAAAGCCGCACCTTCAACGAGATGATCCATGCCAGGCGCAGCGAGGGATGACAGCAAGCTGTCCTCCTGAGCATCGTCTGTCACAGCCAGAGACGATTTGTCCGATAGCACATACAGCTCATCTGCAGGAAAGAGCCGGGACATTGCTGAAACAGGACTTTGCAAAGACAGTACTAACACTCTTGCCACAGGTAACGACACTTCATGCATCAACTGATATTGGGTTCCAACGGTGCTACATGGCAAAAATTAGTGCCACGTGCATTAGGTGGCGAAGATGTTTCAAGGTATAAACGACAAAAGATGCAAGAGTGCGTGTGAAACTTTCTGAAGCGGGTCTTCTTATTTAAATTTTAAAAGATTTCTGGAAATAATCTAAGGCTTTCATATCATGTGTGTATAAAAGCAATCATGGGATGCTTATACCTCGATATAATGAACTTCAATATAACAAATCATTGAAGTTTTTAAAACTTGTCCATAGAACACCATAAATTTTGAAGCTCAATTGAATGAAGTGTGTTTATGCACAATTTCAATATAATGAAATTTCACTGCGGCAGCAAAAGTACACCAAGACAATAAATGCAAACTTCCACAGGCACAGATGGTCAAATGGTAGAACTGCGTGCGGCTGCTTGCAAACACACCTCTCAAATCACACACCGCCAAGAACAACCACCAAAGCGAAGCAACAACATGTTCTGTATAAAGTGCAAGTGTGGTAAAATCCTATCGTACCTTGTGCAACATACGATTTATAGCTGCCGATGGATTTTTCGTACACCAAACATTCAGGTTTTATGGATATTCCAGACTTCATAAATGCATGGTCAGCGTTCCCACAGAGCTAATGCATTTTCGAGACCAATCTTTATTTGGGGAAATTAGGCCCCAGAATTAGATTTTTCAGACAAAATTGCTCATTCCGAGCGACGCAACATCATCTTGGAGGCCACCACAGTGCATTTTCCGCTGGCTTCCAGTGGCTCACTCTACAGCCTCCAAGATTGGGAGGAGTACACTATCAATAGAGCGTGTGCGGCCTCCTCTGGTCTCAGAGGCCATGGTTGCTCTTCCTTAGATGACAAAACCTTCCAGGGGAGGGCACTCTTTCTTTGTATTTCTTGTTTCGGTCAGCACTGTAGTCATAATCGCTTAATGCGGGATCAGTTTTTTTTTTATGTTTCATTTGCTACACTATGTCCACAGAGCAGGTGCATCTTGAAAACGACGTCGCATCTTTGTGCATGTTTGTACGGCTTTGCATTTCTGTGCTCGGCACCGCCCCCTGTGCTTGCGCAAGAGCCAAGCGGTGTGAAGTAACGTGGCTCATTTCCTTGATTTTCGTGGCAATCTCTGCCAACCGAGATCTCCAATGCAGCGACGCTATTGTCAACTGTATACAAAGATGACATCACTCTTGCACAAATGTAAGCAAATCTGATCGCCTTCACGTGTAGTACGAGGCAGAGAATTATCAGATATTTTTGGGCCACTTTAAGCCTAATAAATTTCACTTCGTCACTTTGTTTTCGGAGGGGGGGGGGTGAACAAGTTTTCTGGACTGTTTGATATTATGGAATACTTTTCGGTCCCTGAGAGGTCCGGAAAATCGGTTGGCAACTGTAAGCGTGCGAGAAGAGCCGAGAAGGAAGTTAGATTGACAAGCGCAATCCTTATTGCACAAGCAAGGATAAAGGAGAGGGGGAATGAAAGCCGGAGGCAGGTTGGTTAGTGTCTTCTACAAGCGTGGCTTTGGGTGCACATGGCCGTCAGTGTGGCCGAGCACATATGCAGTTGCGCGCCCCGTTTTAGAGATAACCTGCCATGCATGCAAAGAGTGTGCGTGCCAACATCGCAAGGCACCACGCGTGCCATCTTCCCACACATTTAGTGCTGGAGGTTGCGTAATCTCAAGCTTTGGAGGCATGTTGAAGCAAGAGGCATATGAAAAATTTGCTCCCCACTGCCAGCGCTCTTCACTATAGCGTCTTTCCACTGCAAGCAACACTATTAGCCGTGGGGGTGGAGTGGATGCGAAAGCGTGGCTCGCTTCTCTACACGCAATGCCGATGTGAAGATATTGTGGACACGGCATGAAGACATATCTTACGTTGATGACCCTCAAATTTAACAAAGCGATTTTTTTTGTCTTACTCATTGAAATTTGCTTTTCGAGCTGCTCGATAATTGGAAGAAATTCGCAGCACCGTCCTCGCAAGAAAAATCCGCCGGCGAGACTGGTTATTTGCGTAAAAGATCGAATTTCAATAGAACGAAATGTCGATATTGACACGCGTACTTATCTTTATCGGGCGACCAGGTTTCGCCGCCTAACAAATGTTACCGCACAGCGCGGGACGCGCCTGCATGCATCCGAAGTTTCTGGAAAGTTATCGATGCTTCTATTCGGTTGTCTGTTGTCACCGAACCTTGTGCTATCAGATTTCATCGCATGACGCGAATGGCGTAGAACTTTGTGGAAGGCACGCGGGTCCCAACAATTAGTCTGGAACATTCGACGATTGTTGTATAAAAGCCGACGCGCTTGACCCGCTGATCAGATTTTCGACGATCGCCGACTGTGTTCGCCGCTATCGTTGTGCTATAAGTGTAGCCCGTTTTGTGGGCACAGGTTCGCCCAGTAAAATTTAGTTTTGTCGTTTACAGTGGTGCTACTGCGTTCTTCAACGTCACCACTACGTGACAATATGATGAAGGGAAAATGCAGATTTTACCGACTTCATTATATCAAGGTTTAGATGTACAAAGTTTTGTCAAGGCTTGGGGTAAGCATGAATCCAACAGCTTGTAAACAAGCAACATGGTTGACATGTTAGAAACTGCATGAATGTCCACAGATGCTGTCTATTGATCAGATAAAATGCATAGCATACTTGTATAGAAAAAAGAAAAGAAAAACAAACTTGAATGCTTAGAGATTAAGCAATCCATATACTGTTCGTCTTTGCTGCTCAGTTACCTCTATTATGGAAAGCAGATACATGTTATTTCTTTTGTGTTTGTTTATAATTAAAAAAAATTTGTTTATACATTGCCATACATATATGTTTAGTTTTTAAGTTGTTGAGTAGCGAAACTGTGGCAACATTTGTGCCGCTCGATGCGGCTGCCGTATTAATGTGTGTTCGCACATGTCAAGTGGCAAAAACACTTTATTGAATAATGAATAACACTCTTAGTACTTTTAGAGCATTTGTTTTGATTTGTTCTAACCGTGAGTATGTGCACACTGTGAACGAGAGGGCATGTTCATGCTGTTTCCGCTTCCATTGCTCAAAGGCCATTGAGATTTCGATAGTTGTAGGGTGCTCCGTTGACTCGATAGACTATTGACTCGGCGGCCTTCGAAACCGGCCGTGTAGCAGCTCGAACTTGACCTTTGAGTCAACTGACTATTGGTTGGAAGGCCTTCCAAATGCCCGCGGGACACGGGTATAAGCCATGTCAAGACAATCCAGCAGCTGATTTGTTCGCGCACGACGCTGGCCACGTTTTTCTTTGGTGCGAATGGTGTCGGCATGGTGGTGTTTACTTTGTGTGCTGTGTCGAGTTTTCGGTGATCCAACGCGGCATACGGAAACATCGCGTCAAGTGTCTAATGGCGCCGACAGTGCCCGCGCAGACTGCGCTGAGGAATGCCGGCAAACGGGTGCCGGGAGGCCTAAGATGTGTTGCCTTCCGATGTGCTCCCTACTGACGCGGAAAATGTTCTGCCGAGACCTGCGCAATGGTTGCATTGAGACTCCGGACACCGTCTCATTTGACAGTTTCACAGATGCTCACACTGCTGTACTGACACGTGCGCAGAACTCGATGAAGGTGAGATCATTCGTCAGGTTTGTGATGCACCGCTGGACGATGACTCAGAGTCGGAAGATGACGCACCATGTGCTACGCTGCCGTCGCATGCGGAGCGTGTACAAGCAGTGACTGTGCTTTCAGCCACCTATAGTGACCGTACGACCTTCTCCAAGATTCAGGCTTATCTGATTGCACATAAACGGAACAGCGTGCAATGGCGCATTCAAAATTTCTTCAAGCCTACCGCCGAGCCCGAATAAGTGCGTGGAAATAAAGGATTTCATTTTTTTTCTTAATCTGCTTTTTCGGATGCCTGTTTATACAGTCGGCGACTGTATTAGGTTCTGAAGCAAATTAGGACCTTAAGCAACACAGGATCCGAAAGACCGAAGAACTGCAGAACATTGTGACAGATGCCGCTGTGAAGAGTTTTCTGATAAATGAATAACATTGAGAGGTTTCACAGAACAGCGGCACCTGTTATTTAGGAATCCTCTTTTGGTGGACGTGAAAGCCTAAATTAGATTGCGGGGCTTAATGTCCTGAAACTGCACAGAAGGCCATGAGGGAAGCAATAGTGGAGGGCTCTGGATCAAGTTTGGCCACTTGGGGTTCTGTAACATGTGCCCAATGCACGGTACACCAGTCCAGTCCACCTCCCACCAGAATTTGCTACTGAGTCACCATGATAGATAATGTGAAAGCATCACAAGCAAGTGTGTGGCTTTTATACTGCTCCACCACAGTGACATTCATTGCCACATATCCGACAGGCCACTCGATGGAAATGACATTCTTGATGTTTGTTTCTTTAAGGGGCGTTGCTGCTATACGGGGTCAGCATTTTTAAGTCTTCTGCAAGTTTTAAAGATCACCTCCGGCAGATGGCGCAATTCTTGTCTGCAAGATTGATTATTCGAAGAGGCATACATTTCTAGCATGATAAATTGAAACACTCATTCAACTAATTACCAATTCACTAATTACCTTCCTAATTATGAAACATTTGGCAATTTACAGATGGTAGCATTTAAGTTTACCATGTGAAGGGAATCTGCAGGATGACATTAGTTTCGAAACACATCTCATTGTGTCGGACAAAAGCAGTATAACCTCCTTCATACGTTTTGGAAAAAAACTGCGAGAGAAAAACGTATTAACACGGAAAACATACCATTCGAAGTAACTAAACAAATTTAACAGACTCGGCTATCGTTGACATTTACGTGATGCAAAGCGTCGGGCGGATCTTAGTGGCCGACATGCTTCGAGTTGATAGTGCTCCGGCAGCCGAAGATGAGAGCTGGTGGGCGACGCCGGATGCCACCGAAACGAAACACTATACCCACAGCGTGCTGCCTGCAGCAGGAAATGGCGGCGCGTTTGGATGATTGCTTACTAAAAGCGTGCAGTACGCTACCAATCGCACTATGCACAACATGGTTTAAAACATAGGTGAAGATGCTTATCACAACAGGTTGGGCAGCGATAGCTGTGAATGCGGTGTGCGACGACCCCGGAGAAGATTTGTGAGTGCCAAAATAAAAAACCGAGTGTGCACCGGCATATTCACCAGAGACGGGCAGGCAAATGTTGCAGCGAAGGTGCCGTGGCGGGCAGCTATATACCGTTGTTGATCGCACATGCCTCATGCATTTTCTTGTTTACATGGGATGCAGCAGCTGGAAAACGTAGCACACGATTGCAGTTTGGCGATGTACTGAACGTTGGTGCTGAAAAATCGTGTTTTCTGGGAATGTATGAACCGGTAAAAAATGAGCGTAACTTATTGGGTCATTTTGTTGTGTTCTCGATCGTGAACGTTGGCACCAGGAAAACGTACGTAATGGAAACGCATTAGCGTGTTTCTGCTGTACATAGGTTATTCAGTTACATTGTGCTTAAATGCATAAAAGAGCGTTTTGTTAAAAAAAAAAGGTAAGTGAAACAACAGTGCATTTTTATGGAGAGTGATGGCACATATCTCCAAACTGGTTTCACAATGGAAATTCATTCCAAGTGGACGCTCCTTGCAAGCTCACCGGCTACAGTTCGTAATAATCAATATATGCCGTAATGTAAATAAGCTAATTAGCGATTTTTCTTATATTAGTTGAATATGTTTTTCGATTTGTGAAAGTAATGTTCGCCTCTGAATAAGCCAGCTCAAGGACAAGAATTATCTGCAACTGCAGAATCTTTTTTTTTAATTCCAGAAAACTTAGAAATGATCACCCCGTACATAGCACTGTCGATATGCATTTAGGACTGGTTGTCAGTGCTGCCCCTATGTCTGAATTTTTGTGCCATCAGTTCCCTTTTCGCTTAAATGCTTAGTGAAAGCTCTATTAAACAAAGTGGAGGCCCGTCACAGCAACTAAGTGGCTATTGGGTAGCACTGCTGAACAAAAGGTTGCAGGTTCAATCCCAGCTGTAGGAGTAGCATTGCCGTAGGGGCAGAGAGCGGGAACGCTCGTGTACTGTGCATTGGATGGACATTAAGGGGACACTAAAGTGAAATAATAAATCAGCAGACTAATGAAGCACTGTTTGAGAACCCTGCAGGCAGTCATTTCAAAAAAACAGTTTGATTATTAGATGAGAAAATGAAGGTGCGAGTATCAGTATTTGAATTTTGCGCCAAAGCCCCAGCGCCGGTACGTCAGCATGACGTCAGGGATTCCAAAGTATGTTTTCGCATTTGGGCAGCGTTGGCTGAATAAAGGTTCCCGAAACTTGCCATGTTTAATATTCCGTTCCTTTGGAACAGGAAGTAGTCAATCTGTACCGCTATATATAATTAGTAGGCCCTAGAAGATGCCATCAAAATCCAAGACGTCACAGCCCCCAGGTGCGGGAACTTAAGTAGGCGTCGCCACCCGTATTTCGTTCTTGCGCTTTTTCTGGCTTACCAAACGTCTTATCGTTGTAAGAGTGGTGTTTTTGGTGTTGTAGAACGGTAATTTACTGATGCAGAAGAAATCATTTTTCACTTTAGTGTCCCTTTAAGGAACCTCAAATGATCAAACTTATTCCGGACTCCCTCGCAAACTCACTGAAGTTTCAGGACAGTAAGCCCCCACAATTGAATATTTCTTGCAAACTAAGGAGTTGCTTGACATGCACTGAAAAGCAAGAACACAGGCATACCTGCATTGTGCTTGGACTACAGCACTGCCACTGAGGCCAAGAACCAAACCTATGAATGCAACCTTGGCAGCAGAATGACATCACGCTAGTATTTGCACAAAGACAAGGCAATGTGGAGATGCTTGACGAATGGCAGAAAAACAGTAGACTTCTGTGGCCTTCAGGAGTGCAACCCAATTTCAAGTGATGCTGTAGCTTTCAAAGCGAGTTCTACTTGTATGACAGATTTTTGTCCCGAAAGCCTGTAATAAAACCATGCCCTTAAGACTTTGCTCAAACAAAAGCCACATCTTGCAAATTTAAACTATCCCACAGTTGGTTTTCTTGGAACACCAAAAAGGCGTTCAATGTGCTTTGTATATTGCTAGAAAAAAGTGAGAAAGCGACTATGTAAACATTATGCCCACAGCCCCTAAGCAACGCGCAAGTTTTAAACTGTGCCCACACATCACCTATAGAATGCCCTTCATTTCCTTCAAATTTCAACTCTGCGCAGAATTTACTTGTGACAGGGCAACATGCACGCAACAGTTTCAAGCTCTTTTAGTTGCACAAACAGCTTTGTTGCAAAAGAAAGCAATGTTGGGATTACAGCATGACGCACCGATGTGCAATACATAGGTATATATTTGTAGGCTTTGAACAGGAAAACTAGGATAGTGCGATCAAGCAATCCATTACCACAATTTGTATCCATGCATGCACGGTGCTCATGGAATAAAATGCAAAAGGGAAACGAAATTCTGGAGCTGTACGTGCCAAAACCACAATCTGACTATAAGGTAGTCAGATTGTGGAAAACTCCGGATTAACGTCTACCACGTGGGTTGCTTTAACCTTTTAATGATGGCAGATATATATATATATACAGTGATGCAGCTTTCGCTTATCTTTGTGCTTGTACGTAATAAATGAAGACAGAGGCAAGGCTCCAATGCAAAATTCACAAGGTTGCGGCTCACCCGAGCAGTCGAGCTTGGTGTGCATCACTTCCAGGGAGAGGTTGCCAGCCTTCTCTTCGGGACTCTGCAAACCGCAGAAAACACGGTCGGGAAAAGAGCAAAGAGCAAAAGAGCAAAACCGGTTTATTAAATTTTCAAGCGATAACTATCTTACAATGTGTGATCATGGCATTTAGCTGACTAATAGGCGCATTTTTTTCTTTTTTCAAGAAAACAAATGGGCTAAAAATTGCCCGAGCGGTGCAATCGATTATGAAATCAAAACCACCTTCGCAGCGTTTGTATGCTTTACCGTACAAGATGGCTATATTACGGTGAAGCTGACTTTAGAAAACTGGCCGCTATCGTGCAACACATATTAGACCGTTGCCACTTTCTCATGCTAAAAAAATTTGGTGCGCGTTAGATTTCTGCTCCATTAGGAGCCCTAATGTCATTTTCTACATTTGTTTTCTACTTTGTACAGATAGAAATTCGGTGAATGTTTGAATTGCGGGGATGTTAAACTCTGGTAAATACTGCCATGAATCCGTGGTGTGTTTAGGCATTGATGTGGTAGCATTAAGGGTCCTGTGTCGTAGAAGATCTGTTGGCGGCATCCAGCATCCAGCGTCGGTTCAGCAAAAAGAATTACGAACCACGCATACCCAAGCCCTTTATGTGGCGCAAGGAAGTTACTGAACTAATTAAATTTCTCAAGCTAAAATACATAGAAAAATCGTAAAATATGACTTATACACAACCTAAAAACATGCTTGCATTGGATTGTAATTTGAATATACGAGAAAACATAATTATGTTATGCGAAAACTGAAACAAATGCCCTTTCTAGTGTTTCTACTATTCATAGACGAGCCACAGCGTCTGCCACTTGCACGTGCCGGCACCACAAAGCAGAGAGGCCACGGAGCGGCGCGCCCGGTTCCTTGCAACACCTCCAGGTGGCGCTCACCTCCACTGCATCACGGCCGCGTTTCCACGAGAAAGCCTGCCTTCACGCATAGCGTTCGCCGCCAGCATTTCCTGGTAGGTTATGTAGGCTGCAGTTGCCGGGAAGTGCAAGCAGTTGGGGATCTTGGAATACTACTGCTTTCCGCTCTTAAAGGCGAAGCTTAAGCGTCCTCCAAATTTTAAGCGCCTTAATCTTAAGCGTCCTCCATGGTGATAACGGAAGTTTACTGTAGTATGTGTAGCAACTTCATGGCTTCTGTTTATTCTAAGCCCTGTATACTTGCCCCAACCCTCAAGGGCAACTGTCACCTGTGCACTGAAGGAGGCAATCTTTAAATGAGTCCCTATTCAATTAAGGCATTCGAAACAAATGACTCCAGGTCACTAACATGCATTCTCTAAGTTGTAAATACTCTAAATGTTTCTTGCACGTAAAGGATGACACTTGGCAAGTAAGGTTGGGAAACACAAGGCATAAACTTGATACCAAACTTGTCTCTTAATGCCAGAATCGAAATCAGATTTAAGGGGGCAGCCTGGTTCTAAAACCGAACTGTTTTTCAGCCAATCTTGATGACATTATGCAGACTTGTTTAATTACTTAAGCTCATTTCAAATATTTTGTTTCTTGTGCATTCCTGTTGTTTCAAAAGTTATTGAAAATTAGAAATCCTGTATACTGTTCCAGGCTTCTATTGTAGAAAATGGCAAAATAAAAATTTATTTTAATGCATGGTTTGATAGCTTGAAAGGTTAAGAATAATATTCTAGGTGTTTTAAAGTACCTAATATACCGTATTTTCCAGTGTACAACTCTCATTTCTTCTTTAAATTTTTTTCACCGGTGTGTCTTACAGAATAGTGCAACTTTTATACTTCTTTTGGAAAAAAACATCCGTCAAAATCAGATTGGATACTATGGCCACATGAAGCGCGTCGGGTTGACCTCCTTTGGCAGTTCCTATGGTTTGTGTGCACGCTATGGAGGTACCGGGTTCTTCTCATGATGAAGTTGCCGAGCACTATGTGAGAAGGACAGAGCAGCAATGCAAGCAGCGGCAGGCTGACCGCGAGTTGACTGGCTCCGAAGCCGTCGCATCTGCAGATCACTTTAAAGAAACGAAGTGTGCTGTTGCGCAAACTACACTGTTACTGCCAGAGTACAAGACCCTACCGCCCTCCTGCGCTGCCTTCCTGCTTTCTTCCCTTGTGCTCGATTCGGCCGACCGTCGCACGCTTTGATTTGCATGATGGGGTGATGTTATCGCCCTTGGGCTTTACTATATAGAACATTGCAGCTACCACGACGGTAGAAATGCGCCTAGAATGTCCATATTGCTATCGCAATTCTATATGAATGGCACCGATACGCTTGCATGTGACCCCGCTTTCCTGAAGTAAAACGTCACTATTTTTTTAAATAGTGATATTATTCAGAAAAACTGCAGTTTTGAGGAAGGTGCGACTTATACAAAGGTGGGACTTATAGATAGGAAAATATGGCAAGTGCCATTATAATGCATTAAAGTTCAGTTTTTGCAATGTGGGAACAATACGGCAGAAAATAGAGCAGTATAACTGTGAAGACCAAACTTGAAGATCTGCTTGCATTATACACTTATCACATATGCGGCCGCCTACTAAAAAAAATGATTTCACCTGCTCTGTGTGCCGAAATATGAATGCTGGCGAATTGCATGGAGTAAAAAAAAATAAAACTTAACCGCAAGAGAATTGCAAGAAGGCAGCTCAAGGCAGGAGGGACACAGGTTTATACAGTTTTGTTTTTACTTGACCAAAATATTCATTTGTGATGCGAGATACCTTAAAGAATAGTGCAAAAAGAGTTCCGAGATATTGAAAAATGCACTTCTAAAAATTAATTCTTTCTCACGAATTTCAGCCTCCAAGGACCAGGCTGCAACACAACGGGTCTAAAGCCTGCCCAGTCAGTAGACAGGGCTGTCAGAAACATCTGAGCCAACATTTCTGTACTATGTATACCTTATGAAAAGCTTCAATGTAGCACGTACATTCTTCTCAAAGCCATGCAACAACGGCATAATTCTGGCTACTACGCTTAAGTAACCTTTAGAGATCAGATGCGAACAGAGACATGAACTTTACCCGTCCGAGTAATCGCGCTTATTTTTGATGCTTTTATTCCTCGCACATATCATGATTATCTTCAGGGAGCAGAGCACATGCAGCTGAATGAATACAATTGCTCAGCTCATTGCCTTGCTCTTTCCTGCAATGTTCTTAAACTCCACCACAACATATGCCTTTTATGCTAGTGGATGAAGCATCACAGCTACTGGCCAAGATTTTTTTCGAGGAAGCACGAAAATGACGACGCGTTATGGAATTTATCGGCGCAAGGGCCAAATGTGACCAAAGAGCACCACGTGAATGGTGACGAGTTGTTAATGTAGAAGTGTATCGGACATGGTAGGGGTAACCTGGCTGCAGAAATGGCTAAAAGTTAGGGGTGTGCCAATATCAAAATATTTAATTTCGAAGCGAATTTGAATAATCAACACCAAGTGGAAATGGAGTCGCATATTTTTTTAAAATAAAGATACTTTTGGTTTTAAGAGAACGAAATTTTTTTCGCAAGCCGGATGTACAAGAAAAAAAAGCTTAGTGCACAGCAAATAACATAGAGAAAGATTTTGCTTTCTGGTTGAAGAAATTCCCTAGTGCAACACTTTTGCTTGACAGTATCACAATTGCAGTTATTTAATGTCGTGAAGGATGGGTGCTCGACATGTTCAGGGAGCAGACGCGCCCTTCCTGCATGTTAATTCCTTTAGATGCCAAAAAGAGCGGCTCACGGCTCACTAGACACTAGTTTCCGGTATCAGCATGCATCTCTTCGCAAGCCGAGCCAACAGGGGGCACCATGCTCATACCACCACTCGCATGGATCTTCTTTATGGCCCAAAATTTCAATCATGCCCATATCTTCCAACTTGTGTGTCTGGCAGTGAAAATAGCTGCTGGTTTATGAGCTTATCGAAGTCTTTCCACAGTGCTGACATGGAGGGAGCCTCTTCAGAAGCTTTCGTTGTTAAGACATCTGGGTTCCTCGGTGTGGAAATTTGTACTTTGTGAACCGTATGTCTTAGGGATTTATCCACAGTAGGAACAGACAGCTTTCCACTTCGCGGCTCATGTTGTCCAGGTGCATGATGTGGCAGCACAGTGTAGGTACTTGGGCTCATAGTGTCGGGTAGCCGTAAGCACCAGCAGGGAACCGCGATAGTTCCTCTTGCTTTTGATATGCTCCACTGCAATACATGTTGCATGCTTCGCCATACTACAAGGCTGGATTGCAGCAAAGCTGAGTTAAAGAACCAAGAACAGTATTTTTCAGTGTTCAAATTTTTCTAATAATAAAAGTACCTTTCGATTTCAATATTTGAATTTTCGAATATTCGCACACCACTACTAAAAATCAGTCACTGTGAAGTGCATAAAATATATATGTATGTTGTAAAGGTATGGCAATGACTAATGAGGTGTGCTACAAACATGAAAGACATGCTACCGTGTGATGCTGAGATTAGGATGGATAAAAAGAAAAACTGAGGAGTGGTTCTACTACCTCACCAGAGCCCTTGAATGCAAGGGACTGGAGGAACATGCCATACTATATGCAAGTATCACAGCAGCAGTTTGATGAGAGGTTGTTTTACGCGTTTCTTGTACTGACAATGTGTAGTGTATGGATGTTATTTAAAAAGTCTAAAACCGATTTGGTGTGGAATAACTGTTCTCCGCTAAGAAACATTGCCGGGTGTATTGGGATCTGCTGTAGGTATGCTAAAAGAAGAATGCTTCATTCTCTCAGCTTCTGCTTCTCTACACTCCAACAGAACAGGGAGGGCAGTCAGCCTGTTGCCACATCTGCCACAGATAGGAGGTTCATTAGTCAGCAAGTGATTGTGTGAACCGTACATGGTGCTCTATTCCAAGACAACCAAAGAGGACATCACAGAAGAGGCATTGCAGGATTGCGTGCCCCTCTACAGTCTCCCTTCCACCCCTCCAATACACCAGTCGACTGCACCGATGTTGGAGAGGTGGAAGAGACTGGAGAGAGGTATGCGAGGCTGGCGATGCGTAGGGCGATGCTACGAGTGTGCCAGGCGAGGTGCACGACACAAAAACGAGGGCAACAGAGGGAGTTTTCTTCTTTTTGGCCCCATGGATATTGCTTTCCTTTTCAGCGCAGACACCCATTAGCCAGATTAAATTGTTATAGCCAGTAATGAAGCAAGGGAGCATTGTAGTTTGTCATAGAGTACACAGACGCACAAGTTCTTAGTGTAAGGCATGCTCATTGTCATATGCATCCAATGCATCGTTGAAATCAGTACCGTAAGCGAGTTTGACTGTAGTGCTTTTACTGCTCTCATTTAAAAAAAAAATAGAAAGACCTACTTATGTTTAAAAAATTGAAAGGTAGTGCAACCTTTGTCATGACGAGTTAGCTCATGATGGGCAGTTAAAGGGAAGGATTAAAAGGAAACCAGTCCAGCACTAAAAAAAAAAGCCCTGCACACCAAGCAGCAAGTAGTTGATCCGATACATCAGCACTTTATTCACGAGTTCACTGCACACTACCACCTTTCGTTGCTGCCACTGACCAGCGTGTGCGGCGATTGTATTGCAAATTCCTACTTTTACAAAATTTGCGGCTGCCATGTGGTTTCGGCTAGCACTCCCGCAGTGAAAATGAGCAGTACGACCAATGGTCTAGTTGCAGCAGAAAAATACTGGATAGTACCTCGATATCAGTGAAGAGGTGGTAAGAAACTGCTGCGAATTCAAGTTCACACTACACTTATCTCGTGCCGTCATGGTGCCAGAGAAACTGTATGCTGCTTTGTTGCTGCACAACACAGGCACTTACAATTGCAAAGAAAGGTCACGAACTGGGCTAATTCTTTGTACGAACGACACCATGCAGAAGGTGTCACGCTTGCACCGCTAAAACGAATCGTGAAGTCCAGCATAGCCAGAACCAGTTCACGGCGCCAGCAAATTGAACGGGCCTATGGCGACGACACACTAAGGTGCCTCACCTGAGAAATGTCCACTGGAATCGGCACGACCGGTTCAGGACTTGGGACGTTCAGGCATGTCCGTGCAGTGGCGCTGCGAACTTCTACAGGACGTAGCTTGGTCCCATCTGCAGAAAGACAACAAAATTCAACATGGACTTCATAAATTGTTGCTTGACAGGTGCAGTCAACATGTTTGCCTCACTTTAACGCAATCGGCATTCTGTGAAAACATGTTGCAATGTCTCACATTGTTTCTGCCAACTTGGGCACTGGGCAGCGCATAGTGTAAATGAAATGGGCAGGCCATCAGGCTGCAATGCTGCAAGAATCAAGTTTGGCGCCAACTGTTGGATCAACTTGGGTCACGGAGCATGTGTCACTGCATATGTGGCGCTCTTCAATGAACCACTTGTGGGCGAAATTGGGTCACTGGGTACGCCCCAATAGGTATGAGCTGCTCTTGAAAATACCTTTTTCGACGAACGTGGAGCTTGGAACGTGGGATATGCGACGCAAGATATTGTTGCTATTCAATGCGACAAGTGCGGACTTCACGGCAGCATCGCAAGATGCTGCAGGGTGTTCAGGCAGTGGGAATATGGTGTCGCTACATTGCGTCAATGCTAATCACATTAACGTCAACCGTCATCTGGAGATGGTTTCTGCTGGAATTTTCATAGATGGTCACGAGCCTAGGAGGAGATGGTTTTGGATGTTTGAAGTCCACATCACCATAGTCATCAGTGGAAATCGTAAATGACAGCGCCAGAACACTTCAAGCCTATAACACTGCGCTGGCCATGTGCCTTCATAAGTGCATAGTGACCACGAACGATCATGTCGATAGCCAGCATGGTCTCGTGCAAGGCGGTTGCGGCAAACGGGAGTTTCGTTTTGTCTTGATGCATGCATCGCTTACATGCCTAGAGAGCCTCAAGGTTGCACTCCATTAATGCGTCAATAGCCGCTGCGGTTACAGCAAACAGTATTGTTCTGGCTCGGTGAAAAGCTATACAGGATAAAGAGCACTGGCTACATTGTGACAGCCACTGAATTGCATGATAGACATACCTTCTTTCATACATGACATGGAATTTTTCGGTTGCAAATACGAGTAGTGAGAGGAGGCTCTTTAGCTTTTTTAATGGGCCCGTCACCAGGCCACATTTCTAAATTTGGTTATGCGCTGGATGTTGTTACATACCTTCGAAGAGTGTTCTACAGCAACAATTTTTGAAATTCATTAATGGCAGAGATCGAAATATTTCAAAAGGCAAGCATCCTTGCCAACATAGGCATTCTCTTCATTTTCCCCGTCCAGCCTCCGCAAGCAAAATTTCTTCCCCGAGTTCTCCCTTACTGGAGTCTGAGGATGGCGTGACGAATATGTCACGAGCACCGCCGTCTTTCTCTCCTTCTCTCACACGTGTTTTTGCCGAGTGGTGCACTTCCGAAAATGGTCTAGCATGCAAGCTGTTTCGTTTGTCTCATTTCGTATAGCAGACAATTTTCCGTGCTCTCCATAACACCTCATCAGTGCCACAATCATGAGCAATGAGGCAGGCATCAGATGATGGAGCGTAAACACGACATTGGAACATGGTAGAAAATGAGTTTCATTCTCTGCGCGTGTGGTAGCACAACGTGGCAACAAGTAGACAAAATGGAAGTACATCTCCTGCTACGGTACGAAGTAAAACGAAAACACAGACATTCGGTTTGTACGTTTCCTTACTTCTCTAAACTGTAATTTGACTATTGAGGCAACAGATTAAACAAATAAGTGAAGTTGCCTTCAATAATTTTTGAAGTCACTTGTCATCATGAGCGACGTCGCAGAACTGCACAGTGGTGCGATATACGCAGACTCTCCGGCTAGGAGCATGACGCCCCTGAGGAAAGAGCAAATAGCATTTGGTTAAAAATGTAACCTCTTTCCGTAACCTATAGGGAAGCGATACCTAGCAGGCACGATCGTTGGGATGCACTGCATGCACTGCACTTGTCAGCTCAAGATTACCACATCTGGTGAGGGGCCCTTTAACGTTGTTTGTTATTTAAGAAACAAAGTATAGTCACCAACAAGCAAGATTAGTCAAAATAGAGTATTGAAAGAAAAAGTACCTTATCAGTCTAAGCAGATTATGAGTCTTGTTACAGTATTAAACATGATTCACAAATGTTCAGACAATGAGCTCACCACTGGAGCAGTCTGCTGCCAATAACTTCTGGTCCACACTGCTCGTCTTTTCGCTGGGAGTCTGCAAAGAGGGTGTCGACCGTACAGCCATGAGCATGGAATGGCCCCTAACTGTACTAGTGTATTCACTAGAATCGCTGTCAGTGGTCATAAATATCCAACATGTTTGTCTCAAACTTCACATACGGACAAAGCTCGAAAGTGCTTCATGCAAAAATACAAGTGAAAATTGATGATGATGATGATTTATGGCTAAGTGAATGTTGCCAAAGTTAGATGCCCGGCAGTTGTAAAAAAAAAATCCAATTTACATGCAGTGTAATGCTATGATGTACTACACGATAAAATTTCATTGGGAGAGAGAGTGAAAGTCTAAATTTATAAGTCGCACTATCTTCCAACTCTTTAGAACTGTGTGAATAAATAAAGTACATGCATTTGTGCTCACAAATATTTGTTGCCCATCTCGAAAACAATGCAGATGGCTATCAAGATGGCCTGACAAAACAGATTTCCAAGGCCCCTAATGTTCACCTTAGAGGGCATCTACTGCACTTGCAACACAATATATATATATATATATATATATATATATATATATATATATATATATATATATATATATATATATTGCATTTGCAGGTGCAGAAACCTCAACACAAAAAAACAACAAAAAAACTGTTTAGTGATAAAAAAGTCAATAGGAAACAAGGTGCACAATGAGATACAGCTACACAGTGCACGAGCTGGGCAAGTGGTGACAAGTGAATTCACACGTAACCACTGGTTTAGGAGATAAAGATTATACATTATCCATTTCATGCGCAACCTATCATTTTGCACTGCAATCTTGTTGCACCTTCCATCCCGTCAATTTTCTGCAAAACTTCGGCCGAAAGCTGTATCACGGATACGACTGCAGATGAGACTGGAGTGCCGTAACTATACAAGCAAGTGCCTATACGTACTAGTTTCATTGCTGCATGCAAGAACAATACTCACCCCGGAGAAGCTGTTCACTAGATCAGACAGCACGTGACGCCTTCCTTGGCTTTGCGGAGACTTTGTAAGTGGATGCACCGTGTCGACCTCTGCAATTAGACAACGGCAGGGAGTGCTATTAGGCAAGCCAATCACTAGCATGTAGGCCTATGGGGAAGCAGCCATTCTATAATCAATTTCATTACTCACAGGCAGCCCTGTGCAAGCTATGTAGGTAGTATGGTCATAAAGGTCTCAATTCGTGCGTATGTCATTGCAGTTGTGTTGCATCTATGGCAGTTTAAACCGGATGACTACTTCAGATATTGTGTTAATGTCACGCAAGGTTACATCGATGCCTGTATTTCTACTGCCATTCGCGCTTCGAGTATTTGTCACACTATGATTTGGCTGCGAATGCAAGCAGTGCGATGTGGCTGCAGGTCGCAGATACATGTCACTCCGCTTGTTCAGGGGTAAATACATCTAGATCTGCGACACATTCCACATAATAAGTCAATTTGAGACATTAATGTAGGAGACTTCACGTTGCATGGAATTACGTGAAGCATACCCATGTATTTCTTTCATATGCAACAAGACATGGGCAGCCTCATGAGGGTGTCTTCACGCTTGGTTGGCGACTCAAGGATTAGCTTCGGAAAATTGGGGAGGGCGAGGGAGGATGACGATGTGAGGCTATATGAGGAAGATGCAATTAATGTTGCTGAATTGCAGAGAAGTCATTTACATTGCACGCATGGCGGGTCTGAAGTTTTGCAGTGCACTGGCAAGAAGCCGCTCGAGCTCAGATGCATGTCGAAGCCCACTTGTAACTGACCTCCGTCATAAATGGATGTTGATGTTAGCTGGCGATCGAGAGCTGTAAGCAGTAATGAAAGTGGGAACACTGACAGCGGCTTTATAGTCACTCCGACATTTCTTGTTATTTTTTTATACCGATTACGAGAGTTCAGCACACTCTGTTATCGCACCCGAAATAAAAACCTTGGAATTCACCTTTTCTTGCTCTGGTTAGAGAAGGAAAAAACTTGGTTTGAGCCTTTTCTGGCATTGACTGCACTTGGCATTGAAGCCTGGACACTATTCCTCTTCCATCAGTCGTGTCAGAGAAAACAGTGCTTTAATTTTCTATCACACCTTAGGCAGCAAGTACTACTGTATACATCTAGTACGAGGGATGTTATGAAAATAAGTTTCGTCATTTATTTTCCCACATAAGCTTTACTGCCAAAAAAAATACACCATGGCATCATGAACTATACACCTTGCACTATTTTTGCACATAGTCGCCACCAACACCGAGACATTTGTCGTAGCATGCAATCAGTCTGAAGAAATCACTGTGTCAAAACTGTGCCCTGCGATACAAGGAACTGTCGCACAACCTGCTCCACCTCAGCACTGCTTTGGAAAAGATGTCCCAAGAGCGCGGCTTTCAATGCAGGGAACACCATTCATGCCACATAACAGCACGCACTTCCATTGGCGGCCACGTTGTCACTACATGTCTGTCCGGCATCGCAATTTGTACTGGAATAACCGCGGGCACACTGGCCTGCTACTACTCTTTTTTTTTTTTGGTGCTCTGTACGAGTCACTCTTCCTTTGCTGACACTTTTTCTGTCGAACCAGCAACGGGTGTGGATTCTTATGGCGACTGTTTCACCTAGTGCACCATCTTTTCTTTCAAAAAAAAAAAGACAAAACGTACCTTCGGGACGTCCCCGATAGTTAGCACATTCTTATCAAGGCTGAACAGCATGGTCGCATCACAGGCGACAAGTGTGTTTGGATGCACCACGTTTCCAGAAGTGTCCTTGCAGAATATATCCATATTACTAGGAATCTCTGCGCAATCCTTGCTTTGCTACACATTTGTTCGCCAGTGCACCTGGTGATGAACACGACTATCCAAAGGTGTCGCAAGGACTTCGTGGAAGGCGCATGCATGCAGCCAAGAATTAAAATAGGCAGCTCGCCATAGCCATTGCGGAAATATCAAGCTGCGTCTTGTTTCACTCCGACTCCTATGACGAAATGTGCATTTTCTACTAGTAACAAGAGCAAAAAGTTGGCAGCTGCGGTGGTCAGCTTCACAAGTATTGTGGATAGCTTAATCTTTAGGTTTAGTCAATGCCATTCTATAAGCAAAGCAATGCGGCATGTTTTGACAACTGGGGTATCACAGCATGCAATCATATTTGTAATTCCAGCTCGCGGTACGAGCAAGCGGTTTATTTGAAACTGTAGCAAACCAAAGGTAAGAGAAGGATGGTAGCGTTTTCAACGCAAGGGCAGGAAGGGTGGATAAATTTTTTGTGGCGAGGACATGACTAGCATGGCGAGGGTGAGCGAGAAAAACCAAAACTGAGGGAATTTGCCTACCTCTGCACAGGTAGAACATTTTTTTTTGGTCAAAAAAGCGAGCAACCTAATCTCGCCCTAGCATTCATGGGATCGCCTGCTACCTGTGAAGTGGAGTAAAGATGCTTTATTTGTATACGCACTGCTTTGCTGGACTCCGCACTTTAAATGTCAGCACTATTACCAAGCGATTCGAGAGCGAACACTTTAACCAGGGTGCCCCCTGGGTCTATTCAAAAGCCATTTAACAGAGGAGCGTTTAATAAATTTCTTGCTGCAGACCTTAGCTGAGGCCGCTGCAGGCCCACTGACGAGCTCGGCTTTTTAGCAGTACTTTGCATTTTGCAGCGATGCCACAGGCGAGCCTTATCTTCTAACAGTGCTTAGTCATGCTTTTGTAGATGGCAGCACACAGAAGGGGTTAAAGGAGTACTGACACAAAAATTTGAAGTCGAGATAACTTGTGAGATCGATTTAGTGGGTCACACACACATCGTGTGTAAAATATCAGCGGCGAATATCGCTTAGAACATATTTAAAATCAATTTTAAAGTACGTGCGCGCAGTCAACCGTAAAACAGAGCACCTCGCGACATTGACATCACCCGGGTCTGTAAATAGCCAAGAAAACGCTACGTCATGTGGCTACGTCACGAATTTTCGTTGGCTGCCGTGCGGCTTTACACGTGCTCTTTACACGTGCTCGCCGTCGCCGGCCGCAATATCCGAGTCGCTGCTCTCCAGTGGGTCAAATTGAAAGTGATTGGCCACGTCTAATACGGCGGCGACTCCCACATGCAGGAAATCGTCGCCGCTGGACGACGAAAACGAGGACGACGATGATGGCGAGGACATGGCAAACCACGTGCAGGCGTAGCAGACGACTAGCAACACGAAGCTCCCGTGCCGGCGCGCCGCACGCTGGCTTCGCGGCAGAGCATACGTCATGGCTTTTTGCGAACACGTGACCACTTTGTTTACACTCCCGGTGGACCGTTTCGTTGCTCTCTGAAACCGAAACTTGGACTGGTCGCTACAAAAAAGACTGCAGATAATTACCTGTCGCGCTCTGAAGTAAATGAGGTCTCGTGCCGTGATTACTGGGTCATTAACTACTTATTAAAGCAGAAAAAACCACATGGATTTTTTTTTTGTGTCAGTACTCCTTTAAACAGCCTGTAGTCAGCCTGGCGTCTCAAAAGGTGTGCAGCATCTGCAGGCACTGCACTTGACACTTGAAAGAAACCGCAGATCTAAAGAACAAGACAAATACAGCCAGGACAGGAAAACAATGCTGTCCAAACTGTACCGCTGCCACTGTAGTCAACTGTAAAGAGCTCTTGCTCGCACTCAAGCGCCAACAATTCAATGAATATCTTCCTCTGCCAATGAAACACTAGGCAGGTTTAGAAATAGCGCACACAAAAGTTGGGGGACGCACTCCACCGGGTGTACAAGACAAAGGTATACAACACGCAAAAGGAGCACAAAAGAACGCAAACTGGCCGTGGGGTTTTGGATACGCAAGGATGCTTGGGTGCGCTATTTTATCACTCGCTCGATGAAGCTCATGGCCCACAAACGTCGCAACGAATATCGAGAAACGAAACTCCAGCAATGCCAGAGCGGTTGTCGTACATCACGCGAAATTTGCCTCTTCAAATTTTATGTCGTTCTAAGTAGAACACAGTTGTTTGCCACGGTCGAGAGAGCGGTTGAAACTACAGGTTGCTCCGCCTTCATACGTATTACACGCCCCAGTTGGGTAGTCGCTTACCCTAAGTCGCGGCATTTAATGTGTGCCGAAGTCATGAGATTGTTACTAATTCCATGCTACCATGCTACTAATTCCGTTCATGAAACATTTAACGTTCAAGCGAAACAGGCACAATTCACACTGTCGCGTCAAACATTTTTTTTTATGAGAACACGCAGAAGTGGCTTTAGTGCAAGCGCTTGAATTCCGCTCGATAACAGGCGTGCGCGCACCAAAAGACCACACAGTCTTCGGACATATTAAGGCCGAACTGGCACATTTCGTAGAACGATAACACTTTAGTTAGGCTGGCGTGACGCAACTTTGGAGCGGTCGTTAACACTGTTGTGGGAGTACAGCACGCTGTACTTCTCCCCACAGCGCATTCTGCGCTTAAATTAACTCGCAAATGGAGAGTCAACGTCTGGGATGCGCAGGCGCTCACCTGTCGTCGACATGGTCTTGTGATGCGAGGTGAAGCTCCGGATGTCCGAGGCTGATGTTCGCAGAGGCTCGCTCACTTCGCCGGCGGCTTTGGGCGCTGGGCTGTTACCGCAAGACAAAATGCGCTCGTGCAGCCCGTGTTCTCGCGCGAGCATGCGCGAGTTCGTCGTTATTTTCGTTTAAGAGGAAGCTTTAGCTCGGGCCCAACTAGCTCCGACGTGGCCTATTCAAATACATGTAAAAACGCAAAAACGTTTTTCTGAGATAACCCCTGGACCGATTTTAATGAAATTTGTTGCATTTGAGAGATAAAGTTAAATTCTAGTGACTGTTGGAAGCGGAATTTTGATTTAGGGCTTGAATTCTGTTAAAAAGATTTTCAAAAATTCAGAAGTTTGAAAAAAATAGAAGCACGAAGTTTACAAACTAATAGCTCAGCATCAAGAAGAGATATCACGGTTCTGTGAACGGCATCCATTAGGTCACTCAAAGCGGACAAATTTCACATGTCATTTTACATCTTACGTGAATTTGTTACGTTGTTTACAAAATTTCTGCAAAAGACGTAATTACATATTATAAAAATTTATTAGATTCTTGTGTAAGATATCAAATTTGTCCGCTTTAGATGTGCTATTAGGCACAATTCACAGAATTACGATATCACTTTTCCTTGCTGAGTTACGGAGTTGTAAACTTGATAGTATCGTTTTCTGAAAATTTGCGATTTTTGCCAATATTTAATAAAAAATTGAAGCCGTAAATCGAAAATTCGAAACCAGCAGTCACTAGATCTTAAGTTTTTCTTTTAAATGCAACAAACCTAGTCAAATTTGGTGCAGTAGTTGCCGAGAAAAACGAATTCTCCTTTTACATGTATTTAGATAGGAGCACCGGAGCCCGTACCGGAGCTAAAGCTTCCTCTTAAATACACCGCTTGGCTATTGGCTTGGCCCTATGGCTTGGCCGCTTGGGTTCTTGTGCAGGTCGAAGCCTGGCTTTTTGCATCGATCACATAAAACTGCAAACTGTCCAGATGGCGCCATAACATTACTACCTTTGAGTAAAAAAATTAGAACTCAATTGCCAGTGAATGCATGCTGAAACAAAAGTTGAAAACCGTAATCTTTTTATGAACGTGATGTGTTGGATTTGCTTGGACATTAAGTTTACTTTTGAATGTCTATTGAATTTTCATAGGTGGTGTTCAAAACATGACGTCCATGGCGTTTATCTCAATCTTTGCATGCGCTACTGCTAAATGCAGTCAGCAAAAGCATAACCTCTGAGACGAGTATTTCTTAACAAAGGGAATTGTAGCAGGGTCATTTATTTAGAGACTGCTGATACCACCCATTTGTTTCAGCCATAAAAATCTTTATAAGCTTGTTTTTTGTTTTTGTTTTTATCTTACAAAGGATGCGCCCAAACGTACTGACTATAGCATTTTTATGGTATCCCCACAGCTTCTGCCGCATGAAACAAGCAAAATCATGCACGCTAAGAATAGTTTACACCCGTTGGCGTGCCTCTTCTGCCACACAACGATAATCGTCATCTGCCTTGATGCGTTTCCTTTCTTTAACGCTGCGAGCCCGGAACTTTCCAGTAACGAACGGCACGCGCGTTATCAGCATAGAACAGTTTACACCATTTGGAGTGCCCCTTCTGATACACTCTTAAAACGGTTGCACCCTTTGGGGTGTATATTTGTCCCACAACAATAATCGTCATCTGCCTTGCTTGCGTTTCCTTTCCTGAAAACTCGGCGCTCGCTACTTTCCTGTCGAGAATGCTGCGTCACACTGATAACGCGCATGCCGTTCGTGACTGGGAAGTACCGGGCTCGCAGCGTTAAAGAAAGGAAACGCGGGCAAGACAGATGACGATTATCGTTGTGGGACAGAAGGGGCACGCCAAAGGGTGCAAACTGTTCTTAGAGTGTACACTCTTAGAAAAATTTACACCCTTTGGGGCATATCTTGTCCCACAACAATAATCGTCATCCGTGCTGCCCGCGTTTCCTTTCTTTAACGCTGCGAGCCCGGTACTTTCCAGTGAAGAACGGCATGCGCCTTATCAGTGTGACGCAGCATTCTCGACAGGAAAGTAGCGAGCGCCGAGTTTTCAGGAAAGGAAAGGCAAGCAAGGCAGATGACGATTATTGTTGTGGGACAAATATACACCCCAAACGGTGCAACCGTTTTAAGAGTGTACACTCTAAGAACAGTTTACACCCTTTGGCTTGCCCTTTCTGCCACACAAAAATAATCGTCATCTGCCTTGATGCGTTTCCTTTCTTTATCGCTGCAAGCCCGGAACTTTCCAGTGACGAACGGCACGCGCGTTATCAGAAGAGGCACTCCAAAGGGTGTAAACTGTTCTATGCTGATAACGCGCGTGCCGTTCGTTACTGGAAAGTTCCGAGCTCGCAGCGATAAAGAAAGGAAACGCATCAAGGCAGATGACGATTATTTTTGTCTGGCAGAAGGGGCAAGCCAAAGAGTGTAAACTGTTCTTAGAGTGTAGCCTGTGAGATCTGTTTTTGTTACTCCGTGCACGCTTTGTCTTCTATGTCCACGTTCACTCTGCTGAAAGATCATGATCTGTGACAGGTTGCACCCTCCTCCCGGAGAAATTTAAGCGTCAGTTGGCTGAGACGAATATTACTGGCCCAGAAAGAGAGCGGTTTGGATCGGAGGGCAAACAGGTGTAATGGATTTTATAATTGACATCAGGAGAAAAAAAAACGGAGCTCGGCAGGTCATGTAATGCGCCGGTTAGATAAGCGTTCGACCCAACGTTCTTCAACATATTTCACTTTCACAGCTCCACCAAAGAATAAAGAACTCCGCTCGGGAGGTGGCTAAAGTGGTGGTCACGTGAACTAGTGGCGCTGCGATCGCGTCTTTCGCCACTTCTACTTTTCTGGTTTCGCTTCTGCTTTCATTTCCGTTTTCATTTCGGTGGTGCTGGTTTGTCTGTCGCTACTGTGGTCATGTTGTTGTATCGTGGGATGTGCGGCGGATTCTTCCGGTGAAAAGTTTTGCGCTGAAGCGTTTCGGCGTCTCACAATAGGAAGAAGTTTCTTATGCCGTTCTGCTTTGCCCACGGCTGCTCCAGCGGCTAGATGCAACGTGATGCTGGTGGTGACTATTTTTATCGTACCGCTACGTACGACGGCACAGAAACACGGACGCTAGTTCACGGTGTGATTCCACGGCTTAGTTATTCCCGGTCTTCGCGAACACATCTAGAAGCCAATGAATGTAAGGCAAAAGCAAAAATCACCAACATAAGTAGTTCAAGTGTTGGCAGGCACTTCGGTGGAAGCTTGCAGGGATGCACTTCATGCAGGTGGCAGAACAATTGTACTTCAATGTTAATTGTAGTGCTTGCCTTCGAAATATGCGCTATTGACGACGATCAACAAGCTCACGACCGTGATTTTGCCTTCTTTACTCTGAAAGCTGTAATTTATTGAAGATGACGCCATGCAGCAGCGATATGTGAATCGTTTTACATGAAGCAACTCGTAGATGGAATCTTTTGAGTTATGGAAAGTGTTGTCCGTGAAGAATATCGCACCTAATTTACTGCATGGAAAGCTACAACAAAATCCACAAAATGCTATTTCGAGCGGCTATACTACCTTCAAAAGCATAATTGAAATAAATCCTCAGAAGCAGACGGCTTGACAGTTAAGCACGCCAGCTGGGTGTGCATAACATCAAGTGAAAGTAGAACAGCGACATACAAGATCATATGTGCACCACAAACAGTGTAGTGCACTACTTGCAGAAGCTTGTGAGCGTTGTCTTGCTGTAGAGGCAACTTTGTTCGAACAAGCCTCGCGAGCACAACCCTTAAGCGATCACAGAAACATAAGTATGGGCAATACGATGAAGGAAAATGTATGTAGCTTCAAATGTGCGTGATTGTGCACCCCCACAAGTATCTTTATTTGCAGTGATATGAGGTCGTTCAAAACAACCCTGACATATTCACCGCTATTGAACGCGTGCAGAATTAAACGTTAATTATTCACACTTTAGTGAATCCTGCTTCCGAAGATTTATTCTGGAACACCCCAGTGAGGCTGGAGAAACCATCTGGGCGTGCATTTGGACGTGAAGGCTTGTAATCGTTGACATCGGCTAATCAAGTTTCATGTGATCATGCGCATTCTCTTGACAAAAAAAAAGAACGATATAAAACGACCATTTGCAGAGGACGTGCACGTGACCCGCCAATACAAAATGCAAGATCACTTTGAAAAAAGGTTGCTCAAGTAAATAAAAAAATGGCTGTGGCTTAGGTAAGGTTAAGCCAAGGATGCGAAGCATACTAGCCTTTATTTTAGTTGTTGAACCACTGTTTAGCCTGGTGAACTGCTGTTGATTGGCTATATTTGCTTCGGCTAGACGAAGAAACAACTCATGCGTTACTCTGCTTCGCCTTCAAGAGTGGAACGCGACAGCGTTCCCGTCGACCCGCCAAGGGGTGTAAGACAGTGAGCTACGGCGCAGCGAATACGCGCCCCGCATTGGACGCGGTGAGCGTCGAGCAACGGAGCGTTCGGCGCGGCAACGAAATGTGCGCCTGAGCAAGCGACGCGCGCCTGAGCCTTAGAAACAGCTCGTTTCTAAGGCAACACCGCATTCACAAGAGGCGCTTTTGTACCGCTTTGAAGCATCGTACTTGTGACTCAGTGCTAGCGTCTCCGTCTCACACTCCGGAGACCCTGGTTCGATTCCCACCCAGCCCATCTTGCAAGAGTTGAGCCAAAGGCACTTCTCCTCTCTCGTGACGTCACGGTGTCACGTGGTATTGAAAACGACGCCGCCGCGCCTGAGGAGCTCTCGTAATATGCTTCGCATAAAAGAAAATAATCATTTGACTTATGAATGTGCATTTGTCGAATCGGTTGCCACTTCCTACCGATCACACTGAACGTACATATCTTTATATGCGTGAAGGAGATGTAAAAAGGCATGCACAAATTATGTTTATTTGACACGGAACAGATAGCGTGTGGAGAAATTCACCGAGAACATTCAGTTTCCAGATAGGAATTTCGTTTGTTTATAGCTTATACAGATACCAATCATCTACGTTTACACTGCTTTAATTAAACGATGAAATGTACGTCTTAACTTCGCAAATTACGTATTTTTGTGCCCACACAAGGTATTACACTTTTCCTGTGACAGATTTTGCAAGAGTACTCGCCAAAGAACGTTTATGCAGCTAAAATAACGAGAGTTAGCTTACCAGCAGTGAAGTAGCATTTGGTGCACTTTACAATCTCCATCTGCGTGCGATACGTTTTTAAAGGGGTTAGGACACCAAATTTTGAGGCTATAAAAAGCATGTTGTAAGCTGCTTCCGTATGCAAGGACACCCAGAACGAGGTATTGGACGCTACAAACATACGTAGCGTCCAATACCTCGTTCCTGATCCAAAACATTCAGCTCCAAAAAGTCATTAAAAACTCCTTCTCGTGGTCAAGACCCATCGATAGCGCGGCAGTTATGACGTCACAGAGGAGGACGTCATAGCACAACAGCACAAAAACGTGACGTATGATGAGTAGCGATGAAATGCCGATTACGGAGCCTGCTGAGCCGAGCGACCGAGCATAGCGTCCAATATATGACCGAGCTACAGGACAGAAGTGGACAACACGAACGCCGCACGGCGGCCCGCGAACGGCGAACTGCGTATACACTAGCCGGCCGACACCGCCTGATGCGGTGTTCGTGTTGTCCGCTTCTCTCCTCGCATAGTCGCATAGTTCGGCAGCTCGGCGCGGTCTCTCGTTCGCTTGGCCTTTCTCACTGTGAGGGCCCGTCCACGTTACCGGCACGGAGACTCGCCGCACGCCGTTTGCCGTTCGCTGGCCTCCGTGTGACGGCGGTTTTGCTCGCGAACGGCGAGATTTCCTCGCCGTAGAGAGGACAGGCCCGGGACCCATTTGTGCGGCAGCCGTACGGCGAATCAGCGACCGAGGAGTGGTCACTCTGGCACCGACGGCAGCCTCACCGCCTCTGATCGTTCGGCGCCGCCGATATCGTCGCTAGGCCTTTTCCGGTTCACTTCAAAGCTAAAGCTTACGGCGCTTCGGAATGAACCGCCGACTCTCACAAGCCGCAATATATTCTTACCGTTGTTGTCGCTCTTCGCAATAATTATAATAATCGCGACATGCACTTCGAATCGCCCGTTGTTTATCTCTGCTGGGAGAGCAAGCGTACGCTCGAGCAGACGACGCAGCATCGTTTTACGTCACTATTTTTTGTGGCCCACGTCACCAAGCCATGTTGCGTTTCCTCCTTTGTGACGTCATAGCATTCCCCGGAGCCCAGAAACCAAAATCGCCCGGTATAATAATGCTATTAAATTATTTATCGGATATATATGAATCCCGCTGTGTGTATCACGCTCCCTGAAGCATGACGCAACGTTTGAATCAACAAACGCATGGACGAAAATTTTGATGTCTCCACCCTTACCGCCGCGGATAATATACACACACTCGTGTTCATTACATGCGGTATGAATACGCGCTGCCAGAAAAAAAAGCACTAAGGAGTGTGGCACGTGCTTCTGATTAGGACAAGTTGGTTGGACAACCGAATCGTCGCACCTGGCCGCTCATTTGCGCCGTACAGCTACAGCCTCGATACGCCAGCCACACGTGCATATCGAGGTCGGCACAGGGAAATATATATAGTTTTTTGCATTTACATAGGCATAAAAGTTTAAGCAGGCAGCTAAACCACGTTCACGAACGAGCAAGCGGTATAGGTTAGGTGGGGCAAACGACGCATCGCGGCAGCAGCAGACGACGCGCGGCGCGTGAGGAAAGGCGCGACTGCAGTGCCCGTAGCATGCAGTGACAGCCGCTGCGGCCACGTCGGCCAGTGGGCTCGCATAGGGAGCTGCAAAACTGAAGTACGTCTAAGAACGTTGCGTTGGACCGTTGCGGAACGTTGCGTTGGTACCCAGAATGGGTACCAAGAAAGGGAAACGCAATCGAGGACGACAGAAGACTAGGTGGAGCGATGAAATTAGGAAATTCGCAGGCGCTAGTTGGAATCGATTGACGCAGGACAGGGGTAATTGGAAATCGCAGGGAAAGGCCTTCGTCCAGCAGTAAAGCAGTGGACCAGGCTGTTGCTGACAGTGGCGTAGCCAGAAATTTCGTTCGGGGTGGGGGGCTCACATTGCAGCTCGGTCTCACCTTTTAGCTCGGGTGCTCGTATCTAAATACATGTAGAAGGAGAATTCGTTTTTCTCGGCAACCAATGCACCAAATTTGACAAGGTTTGTTGCATTTAAAAGAAAAACTTAAATTATAGTGACTGTTGGTTTGGAATTTTTCATTTAGGTTGTCAATTTTTCATTAAAATTCGCCAAAATCGTAAATGTTCAGAAATCTAAACTATCAAGTTTACAACTATGTAACTCAGCAATGAAAAATGATATCACAATTCTGCGAATTGCACCTAATAGTACATCTTCAGCGAACAAAATTTCTATGTTACACGTGAATCTCCAGAAAAATAGCATTATGGAAATACGGCTTTCGCTGAATCCTTGTACACTACGTAACCAATTCACCTAAGATACGGATTGACAAACCAAATTTGTCCGCTTTGACAGTTATAATAGATGCCGTTTACTGAACAGCGACATGTGTGCTTGATTCAGAGCTATTAGTTTGTAATCGTCGTGCTTCTATTTTTTTTAGCTTTCAAGTTTTTCAAAATATTTAAACAATGTTCAGGTTCTAAATCGAAATTCCGCTTCCAACAGACACTAGCATTTAACTTTCTCTATCAAACGCAACGAATTTCATTAAAAGCGATCCGGGGGTTATCACAGAAAAGCGTTTCTGCGTTTTACATGTATTTGCATAGGCCGCGTCGGAGTTTGGCGCGAGCTAAAGCTTCCTCTCAAACAATTTGTCTGGGGATCAAATACATGAATAATAACTCCATTGTCATTGCTAAAGATGCTGCAAACCAATTCTTGAACGCTACGCACTGTCAAAACAAGTAAAATATGTATTTTTTCATAAAAGAATATACTTTATGGGCCAAAAATTGCGCCCAAAATAACCGATATCAATGCTTCCATGTTTTTTTCTCTATTTAATAAGTAAATAAAATATCACACAAACTTTAGAGCTATATCAGTTCTAAGCCAGCAAAGCAGTGCATGCCGCTGATACGAAAAATGTAAAGGCCGTGAAATTAACAAGCTGAGGACAAATATTGTAATGAAACTTTGTCATTCAAGAACCTTGTTTCTTGTACATATGCAACGGCCAGTGAAAAATCTCAATGACGCTGTCATTTATTCCAATGTATTACGCAGGAGCAGCTGTCACCGGTCGTGCATCGTGAGTAATTGCACCGAAATTATAGCCGCAACAGAGAGCACGTATAAAGAGCAGGAGTGCTGCAAAATAAACGAGGGCGAGTCAAATGAAAGTCAGCCAATGCGAATATATGACAAACTGGGTACCTTATTTAAAAGTAGTCTCCATGACCATTTAGACATTTGTGCCGTTGTCTAACGAGTCGCGTGATTCCCGTCTCATTAAATTCCTTGGGTTGCTGCTTCGAAAAGTCTGCAACTGACTCTTTCACGTCATCGTCCGACACGAATCTGGTTCGCTTGAACTGTTTTTTTTTTTCAAATGCTCCAAAAAGTGGAAGTCGCAAGGCGACAGGTCTGGGCTGTATGGCGGATGTTGCAGCGTTTCCCACTTGAACATTGCCAGTTTTGTATTAACCACATCAGCGACGTGGGGACGGCATTGTCGTGGAACAAGATGATCCCATTCGTCAATTTTCCGCGTACTTTGTTCTTGATTGTGACACGCAGCCGATCTGGCGTTTTACAATAACGAAACAAACGGATAGCCTCTCAAAATTTAGCAAATTTTATCAGTAATGGCCCCTGACGATCGAAAAAAAAGTCAACAACACCTTTCCGGCGGAAATGACGGCTTTTCCTTTATTGGGGGTGGTGAATTCGAATGTTTCCACTGTAAGCTTTGCTGTGGTGTTTCAGGCTCGTAGAAGTGGCACCATGGTTCGTCCCCGATCACAATCGGAGTCAAGAAGTCGTCACCCTTATTGTGATACCGGATCAGATGAGTCAAGGCAACGCTCCACTTCTCCGTGTTCTGGCGGTAGTTCAAAATCTTGGGCCACCATTGCGCACACAAGAGCGGATAACCGAGATGTTCATGAATTATGGCGTGAACCGAACCGTGCCTGATGCTCACACGCTCTGCCACTTCATCGATGCTTATCCTCCGTTCTTGTCTCATCAGCTCATCAACCTTTGCAATTTTGTTAGGGGCGATCGCACGATGGCTTTGGCCCGGCGTTGGATCGCCTTTGCAACTTTCACGTCATTCTTTGAACCGTTTGCTCGAACGCTTCACAGTGGCCAATGAAATGCAATGTTCAATGTACACGGCATCCATACGGCGACTAGTTTCTTTTTGGGAAATACCTTCAGCTGTCAAAAACATCAGGGCACTACGCTGCTCAACTTCTAGAGCGTCCATTATGTCGCGCAACCATGTTCCACCCAGCGTATGAGAGCATTAAACAACCTTTATACTCACACCTGCGTGTCACTTTTGTAATAGAGAGATGTCTATGTGTCACGTGCATGCATCGCAGATAATAGGCCGAACAATTATTGCGCGGGGTGGGTTGGCTCACTTTCATTTTACTCGCCTTCGTACATTAGAAATGCGAAGATACAATGGAATATACAAATGAGAAGATACAGCTTGTACAGCTTGATAAAAGGCAGAAAAGTGTCACTGGAAACAAAGTTCACTGCACGTATACACAAAACCCCACAACAAGATATTGAAATTTACGTATAAGTCTCCTATAAATCTACGTATCTAAATAAAGTAACTGTATACAATGCATCAAAAAAGGCAAATAAACATGTTGCACAATCACAGATTCCCAGAATCCTAGATCCCACCCCCATTCCATCCACTCCCCCCGATGTATCGCGCGCGACGGGAGGCGGCGCGCTTGCTCTCCGCTTTTCTCTTTTGCGCACACAAGACTGAGCCACCATCGTCGTCTCACCTATTCCAGCCCCCCATCCCCCTCCCTAGGCTTTCACTCGCACATACAGCATGCGGCGCGCGGTCACGATGTTATCGCCCTCGGACTTTATACGAAACATGAGGGTGACGGCGGCGGCAGGAATGCGCCTGGAGTGTCCATATAATTGCTATCGCAATACTATATCATAAGACTATCCGGCAACTGAAGCGTCCTGTGGCCCATTACTGTCCGCAAAAGAAGAAGTAACAAAATCGAACTTTCACCATACGAAAATTCGTAGCGCCACAGCAGTGTCTTTTTTTTTTCTTTGTGGGGCCGGGGCACCGGAATGAAAAAGCGCAAGGTATGTTGGCCACAACCGAATGCCTACTTTGGGCACCTAATGTAGGTACCGAAAGAATATCGAAGAAAACACGAGACGCTTGGTCCACCGAGAACCATACGCATACTGCTCGGTATCCTACACTGGCGAGACAAGACTTTCCGGAGAGGTTGCGCTCAAGCGAACGCGGTGCAATTCGTCAAGTCCCCACAGTGATGGCGGCGAGCGACGATAGTTTCTTTTTCACGTCTGCTAGCCAGAAAGTGCCCAAAACTCTGCCAGACGAGAATCCACTCGGCCAGAGAAAAGCGAACGCGCACTGAAGTGCGCCGCGCGGCGGTCGGAGCAACACGAGAAAAACGCATGCGCTCTGGCTGCCTCTGGCAGCCCGTGGGTGTGGTAGCGAGGACAAAAAAAAAATTGAAGAGGCTCAATGTGTCCTCGCGAATGAAAGTCGAAGTAGAAAAAAATAAATAAGAACGTAGTTAGCTCTGCTGACTTTAGTGTCTTGACAAGGATGCTTTGGCGTAGGTGAAAAAAAAAATGTTGATATATTTATGTGTCATGACGGCACAAATTAACCACCAGAACGCTTCATCTGATCGGACCTCGCTGCTGGCTTTGTCAACTTGTCTGATAGTGTGTTGAGTTGGCTTATCTCGTTGTATTGTCCGATGTAAGACTTTAGAAAAGTCAATGTACCTTTGGCGTCCAATATTTATAGTAATATAATACCCACAAAGTTGTGCAATTGAAAACCTCACGCGCAACTTTGGAAATGTCAATGCACCTTTTACATCAAAAGCAGGCCCCGTACACTCTCAAGTTCAACAAATGGCCACAGAGGGCGAAAAATCAATCGAGGCGTGTTTCAGCGTAAGCGCGCAAGTGGAGATACTGTAATTTTGTCGAATACTTTGATTTGTGCTTTTTCTGCTAGGGGCGCTGAACATGCTGAATTTTTTACTTTACGCAAACCATTGACATAAACGATCGAGGTGTCTAAGGATGTTTTGTTACCTCAGGCAAATAGGCAGTTGATTTTTTTTTAATTCGATTGATGAAGCTGCTTTTTAGTAATAGCGTCAAGGTTTTTGTACTTGATTAACCACCGACAGCCGACAGCCTATTGGCATCGACGTGTTTCCTGGCCGTTGGCGTTCGAATACTACGGCGGTAAAACATTTTCGAAAGCATGCTGGTTTCGTCTGCGAGTCATTACATAGACTTGCTGTAAAGAGGTCTACTCTTGGCAAAAAATAGTGCCTCATTTTGTTTAGGCGTTGATTATCATAATGAATGCGGCGGAGGTTGAGGGAGTACGCTTGAAGGTACGTTTTTATGCCGTTGATCTCCATAACACCGTAAATACGCAAAGCGATGTCACAGAACACCCGATCATAGTGTGTTCTCCGTCATCGCTTGTTTGCTGTACGCCTACTAATTCTTCATTTCTTCAAGTGTTGTATCCTCCTTTTGTCCTTGTTCTCTTGTGCTTCACTTACAGTATGTCGTTCCGTCAGCTGTAATGCGCATTTGCAAAACCAATACGTTTGATAAGACGCAGTGGTTGTCATAATTTCACTACACATGTATTAAGCTGGCACATATATGGTTCAGATACAGATGCCTGTATGCGGACTTGCACGACGTTGATGCGGAGATTAGGATAATTATGACAGAGGGAGCTGACGGCCGTAAGCTGTTGCGTTCTTTCCGCCAAACTACCCGGCCTGGTAGTGCTGTAAAGATGCTGTATAAAAGTGACACGCGGTGACAGGGAAATTATTATACTTAGCAGCCGACCGTACGTTTTGTAGCTTAGGTCTTCTTTCTTGTGCGTTTGTGCTACCCTTATTAATGAGCCATTTCTTGCCTATGTTCTTGACTATGTAACCGCGTTTGTGTGGATGCGTAGACGTGTGCTTTTTGTTGCACCTGTAAAATGCAAATAAAATATTTTCAGGCTTACTCAATCTTTGGTGTCGTGTGCGTTTATTCCAGTCGAGGCCATCGTGCCACCTGGAAACCGCATTTTGTCAGTAGCCCTACACGAAATGCAACAGCTGGAGCGCGGTGGCACAACTCGGCGTAACGGCGGCGTAATAAACGAAAAACCGCTCGGGATGCCCTTAAAAGTCCGTTCAGAGTGTGCCTTAACTCGATATGACTCAGCGCTACATGTATTCTGCGCCTCTATCGTGCTCCCGCCAGTTTAGTTGCTGTGTAGCAAACGTAGCGCCTACTTAATATAGGCGCTACGTTTGCTACACAGCAACTAAACTGGCGGGAGCACGATCGAGGCGCAGAAGCCAGAAACCCAGTAAAGCCACAGAACACCTGGTAAAGCGTGTGCAAAACCCCGTTTCCGTTTCCTGTTGTACAGCGCCACCCGTGGTCACATACTTTAGTTCACGACGCCACCGCTACGCTTATTTCCGTAGCACTGTGGAAGGTACAGTTTCCCATCTCTAAGTTTGTATAGGTGTTCTGTGTCAAAAGTTTATGAAAACTCTATACCCATAAATTTCGGAATTGACATCCATGCGCTGCGTAGATTCCGCGGCCTCCGCAAGATGCCGTGGCGAGCCCGTTCGCCATCAAAGAGCCCTTGAAACTTTGCGCTCGGATGGGGCTGCTTGCGTTATGTGACTCCCGGTGCATGGGCGCTGCGCGAAATCCAGCCCGAGTTCGCAAGGTTCACGCTGAAATGTCTTTTCAAGCGTGAAAAAGACATTCTAGAGAAAATTCAGAATGATTTCTGGGACTGGGGATTGCTTGGGTGGGTGGTGCATCGGCAGCACGAAAAAATTTCGGGGGGGGGGGGGGGGGGGCTGAAGCCCCATAAGCCCCCCCCCCTGGCTACGCCCCTGGTTGCTGATGATGATGAACTTGCTTATATGCCCCAGTTACGACTTAAGTGCAGAAACCTACTATATAAAAAACTAATACTTAGGACTACTATACTATTCCTTAGCACCGAAAGTAAAGTAAATGTAGGAATGTCTCTTCGTTGTCGCCCTGGCGTGCCCAAGGCGCTAAAACGGGCGAGAAAGATGTGTAAGATGGCCTCCGAGATTCTGGCATTTTGTCGTCTTGGAGGTCATCCTTCTGGCTCACTGCGATATGGTTGCTTGTCCTGAGAGAGAGGGAACAACAACACAGAGAGAGAGAACATTCTATTCACATTGCACCTCGTACTTTGCGACCTATAGTCGGATACACCTCAAGTCTGCCGTGAAGCCGCGCCCACGCCCCCATAACCGCCAGCCACTGCCCATCCGCGACGCTGCAAATAGTTCGTACTTCAAACTTTCCCTGTTACCTAAATAGCGCTGTAACCACAAAAATAAAATTCATCATCATCAGCAGCAGCCTGGTTACGCCCACTGCAGGGCAAAGGCCTCTCCCATACTTCTCCAACTACGCCGGTCATGTACTAATTGTGGCCATGTTGTCCCTGCAAACTTCTTAATCTCATCCACCCACCTAACTTTCTGCCGCCCTCTGCTACGCTTCCCTTACCATGGAATTCATTCCGTAACTCTTAATGACCATCGGTTATCTTACCTCCTCATTACGTGTCCTGCCGATGCCCCATTTCTTTTTCTTGATTTCAACTAAGATATCATTAACTCGCGTTTGTTCCCTCACCCAATCTGCTCTTTTCTTATCCCTTAACGTTACAAAAATCATTCTTCTTTCCATAGCTCGTTGCTTCGTCCTCAATTTAAGTAGAACCCTTTTCGTAAGCCTCCAGGTTTCTGCCCCGTACGTGAGTACTGGTAAGACACAGCTGTCATAAACTTTTCTCTTGAGGGATAATGGCAACCTGCTGTTCATGATCTGAGAATGCCTGCCAAACGCACCCCAGCCAATTCTTATTCTTCTGATTATTTCAGTCTCATGATCCGGATCCGCAGTCACTATCTGTCCTAAGTAGATGTATTCCCTTACCACTTCCAGTGTCTCACTACCTATAGCAAACTGTTGTTCTCTTCCCAGATCGACTGTTAAACATTACTTTAGTTTTCTGCAGATTAATTTTTAGACCCACTCTTCGGCTTTGCCTCTCCAGGTCAGTGAGCATGCATTGCAGTTCGTCTCCTGAGTTACTAAGCAAGGCAATATCATCAGCGAATCGCAAGTTACTAAGGTATTCTCCATTACCTCTTATGCCCAATTATTCCCAATCCAGGTCTCTGAATACCTCCGGTAAACACGCTGTGAATAGCATTGGAGAGATCGTATCTCCCTGCCTAACGCCTTTCTTTATTGGGATTTTGTTGCTTTCTTTATGGAGGACTACGGTGGCTGTCGAGCCGTTATAGATACCTTTCAGTGTTTTTACATACGGCTCGTCTACACCCTGATTCCGCAAAGCCTCCATGACTGCTGAGATTTCGACTGAATCAAACGCTTTCTCGTAATCAATGAAAGCTATATATAAATGTTGGTTATACTCCGCACATTTTTCTATCACCTGATTTATAGTGTGATTATGATCTATTGTTGAGTAGCCTTTACGGAATCCTGCCTGGTCCTTTGGTTGAGGGAAGTCTAAAGTGTTCCTGATTCTATTTGCAATTACCTTAGTAAATACTTTGTAGGCAACGGATAGAAAGCTGATCGGTTTATAATTTTTCAAGTCATTGGCGTCCCTTTTCTTATGGATTAGTATTATGTTAGCGTTTTTCCAAGGTTCCGGTACGCTTAAGGTCATGAGGCATTGCGTATACAGGGTGGCCAGTTTCTCTAGAACAATCTGCGCACCATCATACAACAAATCTGCTGTTACCTGATCCTCCTCAGCTGCCTTTCCCCTTTGCATAGCTCCCAAGGCTTTCTTTATTTCTTCCGGCGTTACCTGTGGGATTTCGAATTCCTCTAGACTATTCTCTCTTCCATTATCGTCGTGGGTGTCACTGGTACTGTATAAATCTCTATAGAACTCCTCAGCCACTTGAACTATCTTATCCATATTAGTAATGATATTGCCGGCTTTGTCTCTTAATGCATACATCTGATTCTTGCGAATTCCTAGTTTCTTCTTCACTGTTTTTAGGCTTCCTCCGTTCCTGAGAGCATGTTCAATTCTATCCATATTATACTTCCTTATGTCAGCTGTCTTACGCTTGTTGATTAACTTCGAAAGTTCTGCTAGTTCTATTCTAGCTGTAGGGTTAGAGGCTTTCATACATTGGCGTTTCTTGATCAGATCTTTCGTCTCCTGCGATAGCTTACTGGTATCCTGTCTAACGGAGTTACCACCGACTTCTGTTGCACACTCCTTAACGATGCCCACAAGATTGTCATTCATTGCTTCAACACTAAGGTCCTCTTCCCGAGTTAAAGCCGAATACCTGTTCTGTAGCTTGATCTGGAATTCCTCTTTTTTCCCTCTTACCGCTAAATCATCGATCGGTTTCTTATGTACCAGTTTCTTCCGTTCCCTCCTCAGGTCTAGGCTAATTCGAGTTCTTACCATCCTATGGTCACTGCAGCGCACCTTGCCGAGCACGTCCACATCTTGTATGGTACCACGGTTAGCGCAGAGTATGAAGTCTATTTCATTTCTAGTCTCGCCGTTCGGGCTCCTCCACGTCCAATTTCGGCTATCCCGCTTGCGGAAGAAGGTATTCATTATCCGCATATTATGCTGTTCCGCAAAATCCACTAATAACTCTCCCCTGCTATTCCTTGTGCCTATGCCATATTACCCATTGCCTTGTCTCCAGCCTGCTTCTTGCCTACCTTGGAATTGAAGTCGCCCATCAGTATGGTGTATTTTGTTTTGACTTTACGCATCGCCGATTCCACGTCTTCATAGAAGCTTTCGACTTCCTGGTCATCATGACTGGATGTAGGGGCGTAGACCTGTACAGCCTTCATTTTGTACCTCTTATTGAGTTTCACAACAAGACCTGCCACCTTCTCGTTAATGCTATAGAATTCCTGTATGTTACCAGCTATATTCTTATTAATCAGGAATCCGACTCCTAGTTCTCGTCTCTCCGCTAAGCCCCGGTAGTACAGGACGTGCCCGCGTTTTGGCACTGTATATGCTTCTTTTGGCCTTCTAACTTCACTGAGCCCTATTATGTCCCATGTACTGCCCTCTAATTCCTCCAATAGCACTGCTAGACTCGCCTCACTAGATAACGTTTAGCGTTAAACGGTGCCAGGTTCGTATTCCAATGGCGGCCTGTGCGGACAAATAAAATTAAAAGCAAGTAATTTTGTGCGTTTTCATTCGTCGATTATTGCCGAACGGTGAAAGGCTAATTGTTTATTGAACTGAAATAAAACGCTTGCTTCACTGCAACTATTTATTGTAAAGTTTCACTTCAGTTGGCAGTGATGTTTCATGAGTAAAACGAGGTCAGCAGTGAAATGAACTGCATCGCGGACTTTTGAAGAGTGAAACGCTCAGACGTGCACCATACACTTTGTCCGTGTCCGTTGCACACCTCATCGCTTCCGCCAATGAAAAGACTCTTTCAAGAACAGCAGACGTTCCGGAAGTATCAAGTACCACACCATTTTGAAATGGTCCCATGGCGACGATTTTGTTTGCTTCTGTGATTGGCTGGCGGAGTAATCCCACATATGTGACTGGACTCTGTGTTGCTGTGTTACTGAGTTGACTTTCAGTTATTGTGTGGCATTAGTCTACATACGTGACTGGTCTTTGTGTATTTATGATTTGGAGTTGTCTGTCAGTTATAGTGTGACATGAGTGTACTTATGTTACCGGAAATTGTGTTGTATCACAATTTTTTTGCAAATTATTCATCAAAAAAATCTCTATGTCAAAAGAAGTAGCCGGCGCAAATTAAGGGCGACATCTGCTGAGTACAATAAAAATACGAGCAAACCTTTAGCCACCATACCTGCGCGGTACCTGTGCCTTGGTTGCCAACTGCTATCTTTTTTTAGAATTGTATCCTGCTATTGTTACCGCCAGTTAATTGCGTGTTCTTGCTCCTGGGGAACCTGAACGGCACCTGCTCCATGAACGCTGCACTAACTTTCTGGCGAGTGCAAAGAATGGTGTGAACTTACCTTGCACGAAGCCAGCACTGAATCTTCCAGAACATAGAGTTACTATACTGACTCTAGAGGACAAGCTACCCATAGGGCCCATGCATTGAAATTGGGAACCGCAAGAGCGCCGCTATGTTGCTACGCGCCGAGGTTGCCAGTTACTGAGACGCTTGCTAGACTTGGTGACAGTAGTCAGTTTTAATCTGGCAACCGTAGCAGTATGGCGTCTCGCTTGTAGTTCTTTATTCTATGCTTGTAGTGTGGTGATGTGGTGTGCGTGCAGCCGTGTGTTTGCGGCTTTATAAGTTGGTTCTTTATTCTATATTACGGGATGGTGTTGGTGTGGTCCATGTTGGCTGTGCAGGTGGCAGTTATGCAACCGAAGGATGATCCTGTTGAAGTTTCCGGCGGTATGCGGTTTTCGGCGGTCACGCCTTTTGCAGGAGTGTCACTCTACGAGGTTACAAGTTAGGAGCTCGAAGCTGTGGCCAGATTCCTCGTTGGCGTTCCGTAATTCTCTTCGCACGGGTGCGGTATGTTGCAGAAACTGCTGTCTCGATCAATCGTCGCGACGATAGATCGTTTTTTTAAATTACAAGTACTGATCCAGCTGTGCAGCTGTAACCGACAAACGGAAATCTCAGGAGAGCACCTGATATTATAACAAAGCAGGTGGCGCAGGAATTACAGGGCACCCAAGGGACAGTGGGGGGATCAAAACTCGAAGCAGAACGGTACGTAGGTTGGGGCCGCACAGGCAGGTGTGTGCCAGGGAGTGTTCGCACGGACAGCTCCCCTGGCACGCGCATCGGTGCCTCGCAAGGTCGAGATACTTTAAAGGCACCTGCGCCCGTGATCTTTCTTTTATCCTCGGTGCAGTGAGCAAGATTAACCAGAATAATATGGAGGGCATCCGGTGCAGTCGCGAATGCGAGTCATGGCAAATGTAGCTCGCGTCGCCGGGCGTGTGTAATAATATCGGAGTTGTATGAACTTTCTGCACAATACGCTTTGTTACGCTACCTTAAAGGAATGGGTCTAGAGGACGGTGTAGGCACGTTTTTTCGTACCGCCCTAATCCTATTCCTCCCCCTCCTACAAACACAAACATACGCCCTTTCTTTTTCCCTATGTGTATACATACGATTCCTTCCCATGACTAATTGATTAGTTCAAGTTGTCAACTTGTCAATGACTGTCATAGGAATTACTGTAATAAATACAATTCCACGATCGGCTTGTTTACTTTTATTTTTTATTGTAACACTGAGATCTACATAGAACCTTATTTTGTATATGTGAGAGAAGTATAGGCCTTTTGCACATGTGTATATGACAAACTTAATCCAATGCGCAATACACAGACAAAACAGCTTCTACAACATGAACTGCATTGAGGGCCACACAACACATACGTATTCAAAGGTGCAAAATATAGAGGGAAGTTTCAAAGTACGCTCTGTAGGAGTGCAAAGTATAACATATATTGAACGTGTACACTAAATGTTCATAAAAGCAATGCATCAATGTCCCACCTGCCTTCAAGTTTATTATCAAGTCCAAGTTTACTGAAGTTTATTATGAGCATATGCACAACAGTAATCTGCTGACACACACGCAGTCAGGGTGGCTGTTCGAGGTGTGCTAGCTGCCTCAGTGTAAGAAAAAGAAAGAAATTGGGTGAATGTCTACACCAGTGCCACTGCTTCTTGCCTCTGATCTGCACATGCCTCCGCGGCATCTTTGTTGGTGGAGTCTGCGCAGGTGAGCTGGCGTGGCGAGGCGTAGGAGTCATCCGAGAGAAAGAGTATCGTTTACATGAAGAAGTGGCTGTTCACCTTGCCTGTCATTTTCCCTCAAATGCTTCCTTGGCGACTAGGGTGACACGCCCGCAGTCGAGGTGGCTGTTCGAGGTGTGCTGGCTGTCTAAATGCAAAAAAATAAATAAATAATGTCAATACCAATGCTATTGCTTCTTGCCTCATCCTGCATTTGCCTCCACGGCCTCTTTGCTTGCAGAGTCTGCATGAGGGAGCTGCAGTGGCTAGGCATAGGCATTGTCTAAGCAAAAAGAAAAGGCCATTCAAATGTGGAATTATGGAAATAAAGGCAGTTCTTATGTCTGCTTCTAGCACTCTTCTTGCCTAAATGTTTTCAGACATAGTGTCCAGAATACGCCAGCACTTTGACTGCTTTTGCTTTTTAACTGCAGGTGTTGCTATGAGATCCTTAGTATGGCTGCGTGCAGCATTGTAACACTTGGTGGAGGCATTTGAAGTGGTGGAGGCATTTGAAGCCAAAAATATAAAGAATCATCCATGTCTGCATGAATGGTTTCAAATTCTAAATGCTGTGGTAACTATCACTATTGGTGCAAGCAACCCTCCCCCCCCCCCGGCCTCTCCAACTATGCGGCAAGTGCCATAGCTCGAAAGTGAATTTTTCCTTTCATGTTTCACAAGGCGTCTGATATGTCCACATTAGATGTGATTCGTTTCTTTTTATTTATCCCGGTGTGGAAAGAGCATCATTAAATTGTTTTTTTTTGCGTGTCTTGTTTTTTTGTTTGTTTTTAAATTTATCAAGCAGCAGTCTCATGATGCTAAAGTGTCTCATGTAATGACAGTCATCAGCTTTTGTATTACTAAAAAACAGCGCATTTCCTGACCCATTATTTGCCATCCCATCACTCGCATAATTTTGCAGAGTATTCTACCTGTATTGACTTGCTTGTCCTCCACTAAAGAGTCTTGCATCTTGAAACACCATTCTTTCATTAAAATCATTCGACACTTCTCATAATTTCTGTACCTTGGGCTTCTGATACTATGCATTCACCATTTTTGCTTGTCGTTTCTGACTAGAAATGTCTTCGTTAATTTAGAGCTTAAATTTTACCTTTGGAACACGCAGAAGGGCTTGTCATTGCATATCTGCACAACAGGGAAACATGTTTCATTAAACATTTGCAATATCTAATAGAAGATTGATGAATGCAGCTTGCAGTGTGATTTGACTGAATGAGCCATAAAAGTAACTCATCTGACTTGGTAAATTAAAGCACATATTAGCGTGATGTACAGCATATGTTAAACTTACGTGGTGGTTCTATTGCTTATACAGCAAAATAATCGGTGCGCGAGAAAAAAGTTATTTTTGCATACCCTTGTATACACACTGATTTAAGGGAAATGAGCTGGAGCTGTCCACGTGATCTACTTATTTTACCTGCGAGAATACTCAACAAGAATGTGTCCCAGCTGCTTAGTGGTATTTGAGGTTATGTAAGTATTGCATATGTGCGTGTTGCCTAAAATAATTGAACTTTGAAAATGCTCGTAGGGATCTAATGTGAATATCTGCACTTTATGAATACATGTAAAAGACTGAGCATGAAGTGCAAGTCAACGGTCCCACAGGCCCGGAGTCGATCATGCAAATAGATTCGCTGCACGAATTTGTGACCAGAAAAGATATGCCACATGAAATGGCGCGCAAGTAAGTGTTGAAAATATTGCACAGTTAATAAAACGCCTACGCCTACCCCACATATTAATAATATGTGGGTTCATGCACTCGATTTCGTCCGTATTAAGCACTCGCCTCTTGATTGCTTCGTGGCACAGAAATACTCGGCATTAAGCTGTTTTTCAGCTGTGGCCTTTGTAGAAGCATGATTGTTCAAAGTGCAACAATTAACCAGATTCTATGACTTGCTTGTGGATTCACCAGTACGATTCCGGTGCGCAGGTCCGCCTGTCCAGCAGTTTCCTACTGAAGGGAAACCTGCAAATAAAAGCACCGCTCCGCATGTAAAAAAAATTTTCTCTTGTGACGCTTATCAAACGATTGTGATGCATTACAAGAGCTGTCTACTCGCGTGATGTTCTGAACAAGAAGATACATTCATTTACTTACATGTGAAGGTATATGCAAGCACACTTCGGGGCTTCGGTGGCACAAAAGGCACGAATCTGCCATAGCGTCCGATGTTGACGCACGATGGCATGTCAAACCTAAACTGTACGAAACTACTAAGCATCCAAAAAACAAAGATTCGAAACCGAAATTCGTGTCATCCTTTATTGCCTGAATGCGTACATCGTGATTTACATAAGTCACACACTTAGCAAGCGCTTTTTGTAAACCTAATATAACGCATCACCTTCATAAAGCCATAAGGCATGCGATTCTAAAAGGCAAAGTATAAGGTGACCTGTATATGCTTTGACCTCTTTCAATAGTGACTGCGCTGGCCACATTGACCAGTAGCAACAGGGCGGTGCCCTAGCGTTTCCTAAAGCCCCTTAAACTTCGTAATGTAGCGACACTCTCCTCCTCCGCCTTCATTCCTCCTCGTTTCTCCTCTTTCACGCTCCCTCCTCGACCGTGGCGCCGCCTACATTGCTCGAGCGTAGCAATGGAGCCAACATGCGCTCCTGGCCACTCCGTAGACGCTCCTCGAGCAAAAATGGCGCTGATGCATGGCGCGAGGGCTCACGTGATGCTATTAGGCCAATAGCGACGCGGCGTCGGCCTCGGCCAGAGCGCGCGAGGAGGAGGCGGCATTCTTCAAAGCATGGCAGTACTTTACGAAGTTTAAGGGGCTTTAGCGGTTCCCACTTTTTCGGGCCAGCTTTTCCTCTAGAGTGGGTATACTAACTCTATTTTCCAGAACACTGCAAGCATGGAGGAAGGAAACTGAGGAGAGGCCCTACCGCCTTCGCGTGCTAGGAGGAAAGTGTGGAGGAAATGACGTAGTAGGTTCTCTTTTTTCTTGCTGTTTTTTATTTTTTTGCTGTAGCGGCCACGCCCTTCAGGCCACAATGGCGGCTTTGTTATGGTTCTGTGCGCTCACACGTGTTGCTCCGTAGGTTTCGTACCGTAGCAAAGGCGCCATGCGGGCAGGTTTGCGTTGGTCTCCATGTTTTGTTGAGCTGCCTTATGTGGACCGTGCTCTCCCGGTTGTTGCTGTGGCCAGGTGGGACAGGAGAAACTGAAGTTCTTGGAAATTAACGCACATGCAACGCTGTACGCGATGTACCGCGCCACGGCAATGGCAACGGACGAAAAAATATCCGCGGGAAATTTTGCCCTCTTTGGCGGAATCATGCTAACGTGCCATCGCAGGTCGAAACCGATGCGTTTCAGAATCTAGACCAGGCACGTACCCAGGATTTTTTTTCGGGGGGGGGGAAGGGGCATCACCTCCATCATCATCATCATCATCATCATCATCATCAGCCTCTTTTATGCCCACTGCAGGGAGGGATGCAGGGATGTGATCCATTGTAAGGTATCTCTTCCTGAAGCCAGCCTGTTCCCTTGCTTGACAAAATCCAGTGTTAACCTTATTCTATTGGAGATTATTTTGGTAAATATTTTATATAATACTGGGAGCAAGCTAATGGTCCCATAATTGTTCAATTCTTTAACGTCTCCTTTTTTGTGGATTAGTATAATGTCTGCATTCTTCCAGTTTTCTGGGACCCTTGCAGTCGATATACACTTTGTATAAAGAGCCGCCAGTTTTCCAAGCATTATGTCTCCTCCATCATTGATTAAATTGACTGTTATTCCACCTTCTCCTCCCGCTCTTCATCGTCTCATGTCTTGCAGTGCCCTTCTGACCTCATCGCTAGTTATAGGAGAGTTTCTGTATCCTGTTCATTACTGTTTCTAAGTGAACTATCGTGACTCCTCTGGGTACTGTGTACAGGTCAGCTTAGAATTTTTCCGCTGCTTTTACTATATCTTCGAGATTGCTGATGATATTATCCTTCTTATCTTTTAGTGCATACATCATGGTTTGTCCTATGCCAGGTTTCTTTTCTACTGATTTCAGGCTGCGCTCATTTTTTGCGGCTTCTTCAGTCTTTCTCATGTTATAGTTTCGAAGATCAGTTATTTTCGCCTTGTTGATCAGTTTTGACAGTTCCGCGAATTGCGTAACGCTGTGCGGCCGCCAGTCCCATACAGCCGCGTAGAGCGCAGGACTCTGCGATTCTAGACGTACTGCGCTCACTGCGAAAGGTTCGAAAAACACCCACATAAGCACAGCAGAGAAGTGGCTACGTGAGGCGGTTCGACCGATAACTGTAGAAGCGTCATTCAAAACAAGTAATTGTTCTCCACTTGCGGCGGCGTTTTCTCTACTTCCTTATTAAATAAAGAGATGTTGATCCATAAATATTCTCATAAACAACGGTTAACGTTTTTAGTACTCGCTTTTGCTTGCAGTTTGGTTGTTGCCTTGGCTCTCTCCCTTAGTAGATCGCTTAATTTCTCAACTCCTTGCGATTTTTGTTTCCAGTTGCCAATTTTGCACGAAAAGTGCTATACAGTTGGGGAAAAACAGACGAGGTAACGGGCGACCGTCATCTTGCTTATGGGTTGAAGGGTTATTGCAGGGTTCCATGATGGACGCTCTTTCACATTATTTTATTTCCCACCTTATCTAACCGATATCACGTGTATATGATTCCGGGCATCTGCCAGCGTCGCGGCGAGCCGTAACTCAAGGAAACAATGAAGCAAAGGGATAAGTTAAACGCAATTGGCGTTTTCTCCGGCCGCAACTCGTTCCATGAGAGTACAGACCAGCTGAGTAACAGCCGCATCCCTCTCCTGGTCCCAGGATCAGCCTAAACAAAGAAGGTTGAACTAACAAAAGCAACAGCTATGCGCGTGACAGTTGAATAGATGGTGACAACTGAACGCATCTCGACTTAATCGCGCGGGTGCGGAATCTACGAGAAAACTGTCCTTCACATTACAAGAGATGCCGATAACTACCGCCATCTAAAAGGAGTGAAAAAGGCAGCATAATGCTGACCGATGAACAGCTGCGCAGTCTCAACATTGATCTGGCGGCGCTTTAGGAATGTGTGAGGAGTGGTTGATTGGGTGAAGAGGAGGGGGGGAGGGGGGGTATGCCACTTGATTTCGGGGGAGGGGGTCCCGGCCCCCCCCAGGCCCCCCCCAGCCCCCCCCCCCCCTGGGTACGTGCCTGATCTAGACAATGAATGCTTTGCAGGTAGCGATTCCTGCATTTGACAGCGCATATGGTGCATTCGCGGCAAGTAGAACGTACGTTATGAATGCATAGTTCGTGTTCAGTAACAACTTGCTTTTGTGCATATTAAAACACATGTTGTTTAACTGTTGCTTGTTCCTCGCAATACTGGCTACAGCACGAAAATGGCCATGATGCCAAGGCCATGATGACAAGCCATGATGCACCGTACTTCAGTCAGCCTTGAAGAATCAGCGTAGTACATCCAACGACTACATCCGGAAATTCAAGCGGTTTCGTTCCTTGTTTTGCATGTTTGCTGCATAGGAGACGGCATACCATTACGCAAATATCCCGGTTTCATGAGACCAGCCCACCCCGCTTGTTACCCGCACCTACCAGCCGCATCATTCCTGAGACCGACGACACGTGGATTCCTCTGCACCTGCGCATGCCCACCTTCCGGGGACAGTCTACCTGCTTCCGGTGGCCCCTGCCTATATATACAATCCGATATCACCGGACCGTCAAAGCAGCAGCGGCGACAGCATAACGTGCAGCATCTGAGTCGCCTCTTATTCTTGCACAGGTTAGTTCTGAAACTACAGTACCTTTACATTGACATATTATTTTCCCGCTGTCGTTGCTGCTGCTGCTCTGTTCTTTCATCCAACTTTGTACTTCGTTTCGTGTGCACCGTTGCCGAATCGATTGTGTTGGTGCCCGCTTTTGCCTGATAGTACCGAGAATGGGTGGGAAAGATGACGCCAAAGAGATAAAGGATCTGTCTAAACAGCTTGAAGCCTTCAAGCGTGACATGCGAACGGATTTGAGAGAACTGAAAGACAGTGTAAAATACTGTTCCGATACATGCGATGAAGTGAGCGAATTCAAAAAGGAATTAATAGCCTTAAGGGTTGAGATTAAGCAGCTACTCAAAGAAAATAGCACCCTAAGGGAGGAAAACGAAAAACTGACACAAAAAATCGAAGACCTTGAACAGTATCAAAGATTGAATAATCTCGAAATCAGGGGGATTCCAAAAACCGAGAAAACACTTGACGCCATGGAAATGGTTGAAAAAGTTGGCGTTGCCCTTGAAGAAATCATCCGGGAAAGTGACATTAACACATGCCACTGGGTCCCTACACCGAAACAGGATGTGAACAACATTGTTGTCCGCTTCGTCCAACGAAGGAAGCGCGATGAATTGCTCGCCAAGGCCAGAAAGAAGTGGCTGACATGTAAAGAACTAGATCTAGATTCGAAAAATGCTGTGTATGTAAATGAACACCTGACACAAACAAACAAGAAACTGCTCGCAGCCGCGCGCAAGAAGAAACCCGAGGTAAACTGGCAGTTCGTTTGGACGTCAAAAGGACGGGTGTTGGCACGGAAAACTGAAACTTCAAGGGTGATCCGCATAACTTCCCTAAATGACCTAGAAAAAATGGCTTAGAAAGCGTATAGGCTACCAGGAACACATACGCTACATCTAAAATTATTTTAGCATGGGATTTGAAATAGTCGACGACAATTATTATGATATCCTTCGTCTCAACAGAGAAACCACAGGTTTAAAAAGTTTTTCGACTATGCATATAAATGCCAGAAGTATAAGGAACAAAGTAGACGAAATTGAGAATATGATGTCGACAATAGAAAATAAATTTGATGTTATATGTTTCACCGAAACATGGTTATCACAAAACGACCACATACCTATTCTTGATGAATATCGCTCGCAGCACATTACTAGAATCAATCAAAGGGGAGGTGGTGTAGCTATGTACATAAAAGAGAGATTACATTTCACCGTAGTGGACGAATTCTCTGTAATTAATGAACACGTAGAATGCCTTACTATATATGTAGGAAAGACCATGACATCGGTAATATATAGACCTCCTTCTGGCGAGAAAGAAATATTTTGCAATTTTTTAGACGCTTTGCTATTGTACGCCTGTTCTAGCAATGAACCTGTGATAATTATGGGAGATATAAACATAGACATGAGCTCACATGACACGTGGGCTTTGCATCTGAAATCAATTCTAGCTTGCCACGCCTGCACAAACCACATTGAGTTACCAACCAGAGTTGCAGAGAATAGTGCCACATTGATTGACATCTGTGTTACAAACTTAAATGAAGATGAAGTACTTGCCGGTGTTCTTACAAGTGATATAAGTGACCATTTACCCCTATTTTCTTTTATCAATTCCACTAACATTCGCGCTACCCGGACACCTTGTCATCGTCGAATAATAAATAATTTTTCGTTACAACACTTTCGGGAATTAATTGTAGCTATAGACTGGCAGGCGGTCTACAATAAAAGTGATGTTAACGCAGCTTTCAACATTTTTCTTTCCAGCATACAAACTTCTTATGAATCCGCTTTCCCGCTACGATATGAACGTACCAGAAATAAGAAAGTACGAAAACCTTGGATAACCCGTCATTTATATAATGAGATAAAGAAGAAAAACGCGATGTACCACCTTTTCATAAAAACACGTGACCAAGAACAGTTGGCGACATTAAAAAAGTTCAGAAATCATCTACAAAGCAAACTAAAGAAAGCTAAACAAGACTACTATCTACAACTGTTTTCTAGCATACGTAACGAACCGAAACTGATATGGAACGCAGTGAATAATATAACGCCGCCGCACACGCCCAGCACAGGCAAAGCCATGAAACACGGAGGGGCGGCCGGGAGCCGATTTTTGTCTCCCGCGATCGGTAATAATTGCAGTTCTTAAAAATCACGGGGAAGGATATACAACAAGCATTCAATGATCCCAGATTGCTTCTCACGCTTCCCGACAACTGCAGCTTATGCAACCGTAATGTTTACCGGGAGATCAATCAATCAATCAATCAATCAATCAATCAATCAATCAATCAATCAATCAATCAATCAGAAACTTCTCCGTCTTCTCGCGATGGATAAAAATTTTATTTAAACCTCATACATACATACATACATACATGCATACATACATACATACATACATACATACATACATACATACATACATACATACATACATACATACATACATACATACATACATACATACATACATACATACATACATACATACATACATACATACATACGCTGGGCTAAGACGGCACCTACGCCATGACCGCTGGCATCTGTACGCAATTCTGTAGGGGCATCAGGGCATCAGAACTATAGAGGAACACTGCAGAGCCCTTTCTAAACAACAATGGGATGAGGTGTGTAACTCGATCGACGGGCAGCTGCGCAACGGGGGCACCTGGAACCTCCTAAAGCATCTCCTCGACGAGACAAACACTAAAACCAACCAACGCAACACACTGGCGCGCACCCTACACACAGCAAAGCGAGAATATTCGAGCAATGAAATTTTATCCAAACTAGTGAAGAAGTACTTATCAGTCGCATCGGGCCCTACACCACCTTCCCCTGACTACGAAGGCTCCGACAACCCTGAGCTCGACGCAGAATTCGGGATTGAGGAGATCAGGCAGGCGCTCCATGCCCTCAACGGCAGATCGGCTCCGGGTCCGGACAAGATCACAAACAAAGCTCTACGGAACCTGGACGAAAAGTCCATCGAATACCTAACGGACATCATTAACCAAACATGGAGCAGCGGTAAAGTCCCGGAAATGTGGAAATCTGCCAACACCATTCTCATCCCCAAGCCAGGCAAGCCGCCCAGCCTCGATAACCTCCGCCCCATTTCGCTCACATCGTGCGTGGGGAAGGTTGCTGAGCACGCAATCCTAAACAGGCTTTCACGCTACCTGGAGGACCACGACATTTACCCGCACAACATGATCGGCTTCAGGGTCGGACTGTCGACGCAGGACGCGGTGAAGCTCATCAAGCATCACATTATTGACTGTAATACGCGGGACACGAGAGCCATACTAGGTTTAGATCTGGAAAAGGCCTTCGATAACGTTCATCACTCGTTCGTTTTGAACACAATCTCGAGTCTTAACCTGGGGAAGCACTTTCATTCCTACACGAGATCTTTCCTGTCAAACAGAGAAGCCACCCTTAAGATCGGGGACCTGACTTCAGACATGATCAAGCTGGGGTCTAAGGGGACGCCACAAGGGGCAGTCATATCCCCAACCCTCTTTAACCTCGTCATGATTGGACTATCCAGGACACTCTCTGCTATCGACGTTATCAGTCATACCATATACGCAGACGACGTTACCATCTGGTGTACGGGAGGTAGTGACGGACAGGTAGAGACGGCCCTGCAAGAGGCGATTGATGCTACCGAGAGATACCTTGAGTCCACGGGCCTTCGATGCTCACCGCACAAGTCGGAACTGCTACTTTATCGACCCAAGCGAAGAGGCCCGAAACCAAAGGGGTGGAAACCACTCGCCGATTGCGACATAAAACTGCGCACAAACGACGGAGGATATATTCCGAGGGTGGATGCTATCCGGATTCTCGGCATGATGGTAGAGTCGAATGGTTCAAACAACCAGACAGTGCTGCGACTCACTAAGAATACGGACAATGCCATCAGACTAATCAGAAGAGTGGCCAACCGGCAGCAAGGCCTCGGAGAAGATAACCTCATGAGATTGGTACATGCGTTCGTAATGTGTCATTTAACTTACGTCGCGGCTATGCACAACTGGCAAAGATCGGAGCGGGATAAGCTCAACGCATTAATCAGGAAGGCAATCAAGAGAGCTCTCGGCCTCCCCATATACACTCACACGGAACGCTTACTTCAACTTGGCATGCATAACACGCTAGAGGAAATAGCGGAAGCACAGGAGAGGGCCCAGTTCGTCAGGCTATCTACCACACAAGCTGGAAGACACATCTTACAGGAGCTGGGCGTTCCCCCCACAGTAATCAAAACAAAATACTGTAGCATCCCTCGAGAGCAGCGGGACCGCATCATTGTCGCCCCGATCCCACGAAACGTCCATCCAGAGCACAACGTGGGAAGACGTCGGGCGCGCGCGAAGGCTCTCCTGGAAAAGGCTCGTGAACGGGCTTCGGAGAACAGTTTCGTAGACGCAGCGCGCTACGCCGACGGACAAGCCTTCGCTGTAGTTAGCGTAGATCATGAAAGGCAAATAACAAACGCAATCTCGATTCGGACGACGTCCTCTGAGATCGCAGAGCAGGCTGCAATAGCGATGGCCTTATTGGATGACAAGAGGACATCAATCTACAGTGACTCCATATCAGCTGTTAGGGCATTTGCCAAAGGGACCATATCCGAGCTGGCCCTAAGGATACTAGGAAGCAATGAGATCAAGCCACACACATTGATCTGGTTTCCAGCCCACATGGGACAGATCGAGGGTGCCCCGCCCAACCTCAACGAGTCGGCACACGGAGCTGCGCGAGGGATCATCAACCGCGTAGCTACCGGGCAGCGTGACGCTGGGGCTACTGACAATCGGGACTCTCCTTCATCCTACACCGAAATTACTAAGCACTTTTATTTGGCTGGGAGGATCTACCCCCTCCCACATTGCAAACTCAATAGACCTCAAGCTTTGACACTAAGGCTTCTACAGACGGGGGCTTATCGAAACCCCCTACTTCTTCACGAGGTGTACCCCGAAATTCAGACAACAAATGCATGTGCACTATGCAATGATTTAGCGAATTTACCTCACATGCTCTGGCGATGTCCCGCGTTACACAGCGATAAAAACAACACTTCTTCACGTTGGGATGCGGTCCTACACAGCCCCAACCTCGAAGAACAGTTATGGGCTGTCCAACGGGCCCGCGACGCGGCGGAGAGACTCGGCCTCTCTGTCCCGACGTGGGAGCGGCCCGCTGCGCGCTAGTGCGCGCCCTAAAGGACCATAATAAAGTTTTTCATCCATCCATCCATCAGGGTCGAAGTGGGCGAGAATGGATGGTGAGGTTAGCTCCCAGTTATAGTCGCACTAAATTCTATTAGCCTTTTGCAATGAACGTTACGACATTTTGGCATGTCAATGTTACCGTTTGAAAGCATGTCACGTATTGCGTATAGGAACGGCAAGCGCGTTCTTTAACAGTATTGAACAGTTGGTAGTTTGCGCTACGTACGTCCAATGCAATCGTCGCGACGAGAAAAGGGGCGCGATAACGTAACTATTCCAAACTCTGGCACCCGGCAACGAAAAACGTGCCCCGGGACTTCTGCAGCACTGCTGCGCGCGTGCAGAAGCATTCCAGAGTGACCAGAGCATTCCCTGATTCCCTGATTCACCTCTCTCGAACTTATTGCCGCGGGCCGACTATTTGCATGTATATCGTGTGGTTTTGCAGAAAACAACGTCCGCAAAACAGATGAACAGTCTAAATCTGGCGTGCAGCCCCAGTCTGAAATTTGTTGCATTTGAGAGAGAAAGTTAAATTCTAGTGACCGTAAACCTTGAAGCACATAGACGAAGCACCTCTTCAACCACGTCTGGTAGATTTCTACCAAACGACGTGAAAAGCATGCCGATGCTGCTCTTTTTAGCACCCGCACATGGATTTGTGCCAAAACGCGTTTTAAGCATGCACATGCATAACACTAAATTTTTTTTTCAGTCTTTTATTCTGCGCACATACCTGGAATGGAACCACGTTGCTGCAGAAATTGTGGCACAAATCCATGTGCGGGTGCTGAAAAGAGCAGCATCGGCATGCTTTTCACGTCGTTTGGTATTATAAGTAGAAAGTCGAGTATCGCGTCCCAGACACCATTACTGCACAAAAGTCAAATGACAAGCATGAACGAACATTTCGTTCAGGCTGGTACATGTACATCGAGGGGAGGCGAAAGAAGAGTGGTTCATGCAATCGACGTCTCACGGGTGACCAGCTCCATTTTTCTACAACCTACAGATAGCGTTGAGATGCAATCTCTGATACACAAAATGAAGAGCACAGCCTCGGCCGGACCCGACGGAATTCAACCGAAGCCGATAAAGTATGTCTCAAGCGAAATAAGTGTCGTTCTAGCTTATATTGTTAATTTGTCAATATCTTCAGGGATCTTTCCAGATGCTCTAAAAACCGCTCGCATAACACCAATACATTCACTTGGCAGCTGAGGTCGCGGCAGCGGAGCATTCTGCTGAACGTTTTCTGTCGCCTACGCAGGTTTTCACAGATCGGGCGCAGTACTACCGTGAACCGGCGTCAGCAGTGCTTCGACCATCCTATTTAACGCACGTGTGCCCTATCTCATGAAGATTTAACAGGACTGGCTGCGTCAGCGAAGCGCCACGTGCCGCCCGTGACGAACGCCACCTGTACATCACCCCAGGAACCATCGGCACCTGGAAACCATATAAAGTTGGATCACCGCAGAATTCATCACTTGGCAGCTGAGGTAGCGGCAGCGGAGCATTCTGCTGAACGTTTTCTGTCGCCTACGCAGGTTGGTTTCATTTGTATCACTGCATAGGAATTCGTTTTCACATTTTTTTGCCGTACCCACTGCTGCCAAATCATAATGCCAACGTGTGCCGAGTTATCTAGAGAGATGGATTCGTTGCGAAAAGAAGTTGAGGAATTGCGTGACAGCATCGCCCTATTTAATGAAACGTTTGAAACGATGAGGACAAAGCAGGAAGGCCTGGTCAAAGAAAATAAGGAGCTCTCGCGAACGAACGAGCAGCTAACAAAACAGGTTGCTGAGTTGCAGCAATACTCCCACATGAACAATGTGGAAATCAAAGGTGTACCAGAAACAAAGGGCGAAAGCTGTGAAGCAATTCTGCATCATATCGCAGAAAAAATTGGTTGTCCTGTGAGTCCTGCAGAAATTGATGTTGTGCACAGGGTCCCTGCTAAAGGTGGTTCAAACATTATTGCGCGTTTTTGTTCTCGTCAAAAGAAGACCGAGTTCGCTACAAAGGCTAGGAAGGCGCGTCTGTCAACCAGGTCCATTGGCATAACGAATCAGGATAAGCCCATATTCGTCAACGATCACCTGACTCCAGAGAACAAGCGGCTGTTTGCCTAAGCGCTGGCTCTTAAAAGGGAAAAGCAGTGGCAGTTCCTTTGGGTCGACAACTGCCGTATCAAAGCAAGAAAGTCTACAGACAGTAGGGTGCACCGCATCTCTGGAGTCGATGATCTATCCATTTTTACCTGAAAAGCACTATTCCTGTGCCTTAATGACTGGGAATCACCATGGCGTCACACACTGTTCATGAGCTGAAGCAACTATTTAGTTCTTCGTCCACTTCTCAGATTTCTATCATACATTTTAACGTCCGAAGCTTACCCAAAAACTTTGATCATATGGTTAACTTTCTTACTTTAACCAATCACCACTTTTCGCTCATATGTCTATCGGAAACGTGGCTATCTGCAGCTGACGATACCTTATTTTCCATACCGGGCTATCATTCGGAATATTTTCATCGTCTGGCTGATCGCCACGGTAGATCGGGAATATTTATTTCCAACACATTATCTTATAAACGGCGTGCAGATATCTCATTTTCCATGGCCAAATGCGAATCAGTTTGGCTTGAATTTGACAATCACTTTCTACCAACCAACAAAAGAACTATCATTGGTTCAATTTACCGTTCCCCATCGTCATCTTACGATGATTTTTGTGGTGAACTTGATAGTTTATTAAAGTCGTTCATTACCAAAAATTATAATGTAATCATTGTCGGCGACATTAACATTAACATTACAAATTTTAACGATAGTTCTTGTGTCCAGTACACCAAGTGCTTCATCGGACATGGTTTGGAATCTTTGCTAGATTCTCCAACACGATGTGCTTCTTCCGGTCAAAATACGCTTATTGACCATGTACTCAGTAATATCATGACTAATCAAAAAGCTGGTGTCGTCCATTTTAATCTGACAGACCGTTATCCAATTTTTCTCTTATTAAATACTCAAACTACTTACAAAAATAAAATGGTGATTAAGAGTTCTTTTGATTCAGGAAAATTTGTGGATTTGGTGTCCGGCTCTGACTGGGGCCTATTATCCGAGGAATATTGTGTTAACAAAGCATTCAGCACTTTAAATGAGAAACTAACAGATATTATAAATACTTGTACGTCTGTATCCTCCATATCACGTTGGTATTCCACCCCCAGGCATCCGTGGATCACTAGAGGACTACTGCGCTCTATAAATAAAAAAGATAACCTCTTCAAAAAATTAAAACTCCAACCATTTAACCTCGCCCTTAAGGCTCGATTCAAATTATATTCACAAACTCTCACCGTCTTACTTAAACAGGCTAAGAGAACCTACTATGAAAATAAAGTGCTCGAAAATGGGAATGATTGGAGAAAAAATTGGAATGTAATTAAAGAATTTTTAAATCTTAATCAACAAGACACACCTGTGACAGGGTTTACTGACGGCACCAGCACTCTAACTGATCCTATAGATGTCGCAAATTCATTTAATGAATCATTTTTCAAGAGCTCTGCAGCCGGTGTCCCTAACTTGCCCAAGTTGCCCCGCGTGACTCACTCCTTTTTCTTAAAACCCACATCGCCAAATGAAGTTCATCGCACTATAATAGGGCTCAAGACAACAGGCTGTGGCCTAGATTCAATTCATCCATCAAAAATCAAACTTGTTGCTCGTGAGTTATCTTTTGTCCTCTCTGATATTATTAACACTGCATTTCGTACCGGCGTTTTTCCAACGAGTCTCAAACAAGGAAAAGTCACTCCAGTATTTAAAAAAGGTGATATCTTTTCTAATTATCGCCCTATAACGATACTGCCATTTTTTAGTAAAGTAATTGAGAAGCTCCTTGTTAATCGCCTAACGAACTACCTAACAAAATTTAACCTTTTAACTTCTAAGCAGTTTGGTTTTCGTGCTAACTTATCAACTGAATTAGCACTGATAAAACTAACTGACAGCCTAAAGCAGTTTATCGATAATGGGCTATGGGCGGGAGCGGTATTTGTTGATTTAACTAAAGCTTTTGACACTATTAACCACTCCATTTTGTACGCTAAACTTGAATCATTTGGAATTTGTGGACCTGCTTTAGCTCTTTTGCAAAGCTACCTTACTAATAGAACCCAGGTTGTTAGATATGGAAGCGTTTTATCCACCCCAATAACAACGAACCAGGGCGTTCCACAAGGATCAATTTTGGGTCCCCTGCTATTCCTCATTTACATTAATGACTTACCATCATCGCTTAACAGTTCTGAGTGCATCCTCTATGCTGACGATACAACGATATTCAGTAGTGATAAAGACATTAACAGTCTACTCAGAAAGTTAAACACCGATGTCACGAATTTTGTGTCTTGGTGTAAAAATAACTTGCTAAACGTAAACCCTGTGAAAACAAAGTTTATGTTATTTCACTCGTCCCAAAAAACGCCTACAAGAACCCCTGAACTATACATTGATAACTACGTCATTACCCCATCTAATTTTGTAACTTTCCTTGGTGTTACATTAGACCCCCAACTTAAGTATAACATCCACGTAAACTCTGTCACTAAGAAGACTGCTTTCGGCATCCGCGTGCTCATTCGAACAAGACACTGTTTTCAGCAATATATACTAAAATCACTTTACTACGCTTTCATTAACAGTCACCTTACTTACTGCATTTCATCATGGGGCAACACATATCCTGCACATTTGACAACCCTCATTCACCTTCAGAACCGGGCGGTCCAAATAATTACCCGCAGTTCATACATCACATCAGCAGCGCCCATTTTTCGCACTCTTGAGATTCTACCATTAACTTGCACATTTCAACTGAAACTATGTCTTATATTATATAGAAGTAGAAACAGTGACATTCCAGCTGAGTTACTTCCCTCAACGCAACTTTTCAATACAAATAACACGCGGTTTTCTAAAAATAATAATCTCTTGCTTCCTAAAGTCAACACTAACTACGGTAAAATGACAGCCTTCTTTTCCGCAATTTCATTTTGGAATTCACTGCCATCAAATATTAAATCATGCTCTTCATTACACTGTTTCCGGCGGCTTCTAAAACAGTTCTTATAAACAACATACCTTACCTGATTATTCGACAAGTGTACATACTTTTATATGTGTGTCTATATATAGGTGTGTATCTATGTGTGCGTGTGTGTATACATTTATTACTGTGTAGCCATGTTTCATTATTTTTCTCAATTTATGTTGATAGATTATCAGTCGTTTGTAAATTAATTTTGTTGCACTGTTGGATTGCCCACTTTTGTTCATAATCATTATACTTCTATTCAATTACTGTGATGATAGTACCTTCAAGTGTATTTCAATATGGAATTATTCTTGCTAATTTTTGTATAATCTTCAACTACCCGATGTTTCAGTAATTACTTCTAATATGTTCATTGTATTTTCACGCTGTTCTTACCCTCGTTGCTAATCCTATATTACACATTTTGTGCATGTTGTAACAGCAGGTCCCCCTGACAGTTTTTACTTTGGGACCTCCTTCTGTATTACATTTTCTGTGTAATTGTATTGTATTGTGTAATAATAAAAACTGCATGCGACATAAAGGTAGTGCGAAAGATCAAGTCTCAAATTACAGACCAATTTCGGTCCTAAATATATTTTCAAAGCTTTTCGAACGCGTCGTAGTTGACAGGCTGTGGTCTTTCTTGACTAAACACAGTGTAATCTCAAAGTACCAATATGTTTTCCAAAAGAATAAGTCAGCAGAGCAAGCCCTTCTAGATATCAAGGATAAAATTATTGAGAACATCGAAAAACAGAAGGTTACACTTGGCCTTTTTCCAGATTTACGGAAGGCTTTCGACTCGATCGATAATAAAATACTATTCCATAAACTAGAAATCTACGGAATACGCGGCGTCGCTAATGATTTAATAAGAAGTTACCTAACGAATCGAAGCCAATTTGTTCAGATAAATTCTAGTACCTCTGATATTTTGCCTATAAAACAGGGTGTACCTCAGGGCTCAAAACTTGGCCCACTATTGTTCTTAATTTATGTAAATGATATTGTACGAATACCCGACTCCCCTGACCTGGCAATGTATGCCGATGATACCAACGTGTTTTTTACTTCCAGTGACACTCCTGAACTTTCTGTCAGTGTTAATGCATATCTAAATCGCTTATCAGTGTGGTTGAGTGCAAATAGTCTTGAATTAAATACTGCAAAAACAACATACATTTTATTCAGGGCTCGTAACAAGACCGTACCTAATGACATTAACATTATTTACAATGGTATAGCAATTAATCAAGTCCAAGAACAAAAATTCTTAGGCGTTTGGTTTGACGAACATTTATCTTGGAGTTCGCATATAAGGATGCTATGCAATGACCTTTCTAAATCTGTCGGTATCATTAACAGGATAACCCAGCTGATTCCGCTTTGGCTCAAACAACAGTTATACAATACTCTCATTTATTCTAAACTTTGCTATGGGGTACTGGTTTGGGGTACTACTTCAAACTACAACAAATTAATTCTCTTACAGAAACGAATCCTTCGTATATACTGCAATTACCATGGCCGTTTTGTAGACCTTGAAACAGCTCCATTATTTCAACGCTGCTCCATTCTTCGAGCAGACAGAATATATTATAAGAAACTTCTGATGACCATACACAAGCAAAAATTATTCACCAAAATAGACAACGATGAAATACCTCGTTATTCACGGCGCCGGAATACCAGACACTTACCGAAAACAAGAACAAACTATGGTAAACAAGCTTTCATATATCAGTCGACAGAAATAGTAAACAAGGTAGGAGACTTGTTAAACTTCAGTGCTTCAGAAAGTACCTACAAAAACAGCTTAATGCATTATTACTCGCCGATGACATTGCTTTCACTAATTATTAACATTTTTCATTTTATTGCCTCTGTGTGTAGACATGTATGATCTAATAAAGAGCGCATACTGTGCTAATCATTATGAGGCTTACTGGTTCTAACGAACAAATATTGTAATAATTTTTGTTCATGAATTTATGATCTCTTGTGTGAAATATATATGTATGTTATATGTGTATTCATTTGTAATGATTTCATCCGCTGTTGTAACCGTGGGGTCTGGGACCTCTGTCAGGCCTGCGTGCCTTATGTCCCAGTCTCCCCTCACTCGGACGAGAAATAAAGTACATATGATGATGATGATGATGATGAAGTGCTTAAGCAGAGTGCGTTCGCGGTTCCTGCACACCCGCACAGGTGTAACTCAATACACGTGCTGATAGAGCATGCGTACGTTACGCAGAATATATGAATTTTGCTGCCCTCGGCACCGTGCGCCTGCCAGCCGACGCTTCATCCTGGAAGATGGGAAAGAAGCGGCTGCTTTGGCTAAAGGAACGAATCCTCCCTACCGCAGGCGTATCTTATCTGTGCGCACGAGAAGCGCAGGAAAGTGAAGGTTAGCGGATGCACTGCAAGAGTCGGCAAGGCTCCACAGAACGTACGCCTGCGGACACATCAAACGGCTGTTCCATATGGTCGCATGTAGGCCAGTTCTACGCGCGTACTGTTCTGCACCATGCGCCGGCTATCGCAAAACTTTGGTTCCAGCATGATTCACTACCATGGTGAGAAGGCACCTCAGGCCGCAGTCACTTAATCTAAACGCAGAGTCAGAAATGACATTCTGCCTCCTCGGCGGCGCGCTGTCGCAGTGATGCGCGGCCACCCGAAGTTTGTTCAATAAAGCACGACGATTCCTCAAGCGAGAATGTGTTCTTGCTCATAAGCTCCAAATGGATCGCAAATGGATCGGTGTGTCTTCAGTGCGTTCTTGCAGTGCGGTGAGAATGCGTACATTTTTTTTCGTATCGCCAGACGTCCAGCTCGCAATACCTATAGCCCAAGCAGAGAAAAGCAAGTAGAAACAGCGATGAAGGTGACCTTTTTTTAAAAACACGCAAGAACTGAGCAGCGGCTGATACCTGCGGTTGATGAGAACAGTTCAGTTGGCTGGCCTTATAAGGCATGTTTATTTTCATAAAGGCGGTAAAAGTAGCCGATTCAACCTCACGTCCCCCAACCTCAAGTTCATTATGAACTTCTTTCAACATGACTTCGCCAACAGTAATGCAAGGAGACATTGCGATTGTTTAGTATTGCTGCGGAGCGCGCGCGTCCGAGCAGCCCGGTTACGCGCAGCGCGGCGTGGTTTCGCGAGAAATGAAAACAAGAGAGGAGAACTGGCCCGATAGGCGGAGCAACGCCACGAGCAACGCTAACTTCGGGCTTCACTTTAGCTTCACAAAGAGTGACGTCAGGGCCTCTCCTGAGTTTCCTTCCTCCATGACTGTAAGTGAGTTACAGTACTAGAAGCATAGAGTTTCCTACAAAAATTACTAGAGGGAATTCTGGTGCTAGTGTGTACGGGAGCTGCAATGGGAGCGGTTGTCCCAGCATGGGATATATGGAAAGTACATGGATTTGCCTAAACTTCGTTCTTTTAGCTTCAAACGGCTTTGTGACTTTGTAAACTCGTAATTTTCAACAGTGTGCTGCGTAATAAATAATTAAGTAAACATCATTAAAATTGTCCGACGGCAGGATTTGAACACAGGGACTGTAGCACAGAAGCCTGATATCGAAACCATTAAGCCATGGACGCATGCATCAATAAGCGAATGAAACGCCCTTATGAATTTATCGCGGGCATGCCGGCAGTGGCGTAGCTAGGTCGTCTGGCACCCGGGGCCCATATGTCTTCTGTCACCCCCCTCCCCGAGTGTAGCTGGCGGAAAGAGGGATGTATTCAGACGCATAGGACACCCCCCCCCCTCCTCACTGCCCCTTGCACCCGGGGCCCACGGCCCCCCCCCCCCCTGTTGCTACGCCACTGCATGCCAGTGCCTTGAGACGCTTGGCGCGTTTTGATTTTGCCACCTGGGCAAGCTCAATCGTTGCAAATAATAACAACTGTACGCGTTCCGGGCGTCTTCTGCACTTCGAAGAATATAGATTGCGCTGAAATATACAATAAGATTTATATAGCGTACTATACAAAGCCACAAGAACGTCTGAATCCACAGGCACGAAGGTCAGACAAATCCATGTACTTCCCATCATTCCCATGGTAGGACAACGACTGCAGCGCCAGAGTTCCCCCTAGTAATTTTTGTAAGAAACTCTATGACTAGAAGAAGGCAGGCGGCTTAGTTACGCGGTGAAGCATACTAAATGTGGGAGGGGCCGCTATCAGCCAGCATAGTATGTCCACTTAGGCGACCTGAGAGGCGTCGGGTGCGCGAGTGTATAATTAAAGAACTCTTATGTCAGTGACAGTGGCCCCTTTTCACTTTTAGTATGCTTCACCGCAGCAGATTGCTTAGGCTTCACCGCGAAATATTAGCGTGTTGCGAGAACGATAATCGTAAAAAGCCTAATTATGCAACCTTTCTTTTGTAGCTTGCTACACCGCAATACAGGGGTGTAAATGTGCATCGTGCAGTAAAGCATAATTTCGGTGTCATAGTGGTTACTCGAAATCTGTGCAAAAAACTGCAGAGTCAATGTTAATGACGCTAAAGGATGTATGTCGAAATTCAGCGAACATTTCGGTCAAGCGGCAATAGCATCAATGAGTCTGGAAGTATCCATTATACTATGCATGCAGACAAAAAAAAAAGAAAAGGCAGAAACTAATAAGGATCTTAACATAAACGTGCCAAATGGTGGAGCAGGCATAGCGTCGAGCTCTCATGGTTTATTGCGGCTGTCGCAAATGTACAGGCGCTCCCAGAATAATTCGGAACGCAACACACGCGGCCGCTCACCGGCGGAGCGCGCCCGTGGAAAAAGTAGTACCATGGTCTGCGCATGCGCAGTCTCCCTAGCGAGCAAGGTTGGCTCCCTAGTGCCGCTAGGTTGTGTTGCGTTGCTCGAAAACAGTAGCGCTAGGTGCCCCTTAACGTTTTGTCAAGGGAGGGTGGGCCGGTGGTGTCTGTGACAAGCTGTCTGCGCATGCACTCGCGTTGCAGCATAAGCGCTCGTGCCTGCATGTTGGGTGCTTGGGCGCCTTTTTTCATTTTTCATGTGGGCCGTATTTATCATTTGCCCAAATTAATTATGGCAGGTGACCATGACTACTGCTGGCAAAGGGCGGCGTTTTCGTCTGATGCAACCGTGATGATATCGGCGACTCGATTGATAAAGAGATACGAACACATTTAAACAATGACAGTTATGCGAATTCCGCCCTATTCCAATCGAGGCAACATGCCGAAAAGAGTGCCGATAAATGTGCTCAGTTCACAAGGTATACCTTAACGTGAGATATGTAGCCTCACAGGAAAGTCTACAAGTGCGGTCACCCGAATAATCCAAGCATACAGGGATGAAGACGGCTGATTCAAAGATGCAACACGATCGGGACGACACCGATGCACGTCGGAAGAGTCCAACCCTCTCATTGTTGCTGCAGCCATTGCCGATCCTTTTCAGAGTGCCCGCGAGATCAAGACAGCCCTCAACCTGCAAGCCAGTGACGAAAGAATTAGAAGGCGCATGCGAGAGGCTGGTCTTCGTGGATTTGTCGCGGCACAAAAGCCACACCTTACGGAGCGTCAAAAGCGCCGGCGCCTTGAGTTTGGCAGGGCATATGAGCGCTGGACGACTGAACAATGGAAGGGAGTCAGATTCTCAGATGAATTGACATTTTCATCTAGATGGGATCAAGAGCGCCGCATATGTAAACCATACAACTGCAGGTATTTTCCTTTCCTTTCTGATCTTTTAAGCACAAATTCTTCGGATGCACAAATGCATTTCATCTGAAAATACTGTTATCTATTCCCTTCTTTTCGTGTAGATACGAGCCTGGTTATGTTTCCGAGATCTACAGAAGCGGCCGCTGTGCTGTCAACGTTTGGGGAGATATTAGCAAAGAGGACCTCGGCCCGCTAATCCAACTCTCCCCATCGTTTACAGCTGAAGCTTACTGCGAAATTCTGGAGTACCACCTATTTCCATACTCTGGACGGGCCATTTAAAGATGGCTGCTACTTGATCCAACAAGACCTGAGCCCGGTGCACACCGCCAGAGCTGCGGAAAAGCTTCTTAAAGAGCGTGGTGTTCGCGTTCGTGACTGGCCTCCAAAAGGTGCAGACTTCAATGTTATGGAGAACGTGTGGGGCACAATGAAGGAAAGTTTATCCAAGCAGAACCTGGGAGCGGCCCGTGCCGACGAGCGCTCTGGCTCACCATAACGCGCGAGCGGAAGCGCCTTGGTGAGAAGAGGGACTCCGTAGATGCGCTCTGCGAGTCAATTCCACGCCGCCTACAAGCTGCGCTTCCCGTGGACGGCGCATTCGCGAGATATTGATAGCGGAACATGCCAACCGCTTTAGACGAAACACAGTTAGGTTTCGAATCTTTTTGTTTTCTTTGGTAAAATAAACCCAGTGCTCTTCCTGTTATTCATATTTACTATATTCTTACTATTTTTTAGAGCGCAGCTCTTTGGCGTCCGTTCCTGGGTTTCGCGTCGTCGTCGGCGTTGTCGTCGGCCTCGTAACCAGCTCCGCCCCCCTTTCATCCCCCCAGCGCTAGCAGCGACCGACTGATACCGCTGGATGCCGCTGACGCCGCTAGAGAGTCAAGATAACGTGACTGCATAGAACACCGTCGCCGCCATGCAGAAACAGGAGGAAAGGGTGCCCCCCCCCCCCTGTTTTTGTGTGGCGGATAGGGTGCTCTTCAGTTGCCGACGCGCCGGTTATTTCACGTAGGCCCCGACACTTCGACGAATACGTGACCACCTTCCCACGGCTAGACCTGGTTCTTAGCGCTGCGGAAGCGAGGGTATCATATTGTTTGTGTCGGCATCGGCGGCGTTGTCCCTGAAACCAACTCCGCAGCTGGGGTTGACTCACTATCGGCGTCAGCGGCATCAGTCAGTCGCTGCTATCTCTTCCCTCCTCCCTTTATCGTGTTGTCCGCTTGCTGCGCGCGCTTCTGCCCCCATCGTTTGCCGCTGGGTGTACACGCCGCCCCCCTCCCCCCTCTTCCTGCGAGTCTCCGGTTGTCAAAGCGCCGGCTCGAACTTAATTCCTTTCTTCGCTCCTCCTCCAATGCAACCCCTGTGCGGTGGCAATCAGAGAGCCAGATCGGTGGCGGCGGATCTGTATATGTGCACCGCCCGAGCCGAAATTGCCGCTGCCGTTCGCCCTGTGCGGTGGCAATCAGAGAGCCAGATCGGTGGCGGCGGATCTGTATATGTGCACCGCCCGAGCCGAAATTGCCGCTGCCGTTCGCCATGGAAGTCCTCCGTCTGCTGCTGCTGCTGCTAAACGAGCTGCCAGAGCAGAGGCCCAGCGCCGTCGCCGTGAGAATCCAGAGGTGCGTGCCGCCGAAGCAGAAGCTTACCGTCGCCGCCGTCGAGATGATCCAGGAGTACGCGTCGCCGAAGCAGAGGCTAAGCGCCGCCGCCGAGAAGACCCTGCCGTTCGCGCCGCCGAAGCGGAGGCTCATCGCCGCCGTCGAGAGCAACCAGCAGTAAGCGAGGCTGAAGCAGAAGCTCATCGCCGCCGCCGAGAAGACCCTGCAGTTCGCGCCGCCGAAGCGGAGGCTCATCGCCGCCGTCGAGAGCAACCAGCAGTAAGAGAGGCTGAAGCAGAAGCTCATCGCCGCCGCCGAGAAGACCCTGCCGTTCGCACCGCCGAAGCGGAGGCTCATCGCCGCCGTCGAGAGCAACCAGCAGTAAGCGAGGCTGAAGCAGAAGCTCATCGCCGCCGCCGAGAAGACCCTGCAGTTCGCGCCGCCGAAGCGGAGGCTCATCGCCGCCGTCGAGAGCAACCAGCAGTAAGAGAGGCTGAAGCAGAAGCTCATCGCCGCCGCCGAGAAGACCCTGCCGTTCGCACCGCCGAAGCGGAGGCTCATCGCCGCCGTCGAGAGCAACCAGCAGTAAGCGAGGCTGAAGCAGAAGCTCATCGCCGTCGCAGAGAAGACTCTACCGTTCGCGCGGCCGAGGCCGAGGCCAAACGCAAACAAAGGCTCGCAAACAGTCAGGGTGCAACAAATGCTTTCCGGCGACAGTTTACAGACAATCCGTTTGGAAGTGTGTGTTCAGTGTGTGATCGGCTCTGGTTCCAAAATGACGTGAAACCGCTTCCGGATACGTGCCGTGAGAATCTCCGGTGTGCGTTTCCCAACTCGGACTTGTGTCAATTCAGACTGTGTTCTTCATGCATGCAAAATCTATCGAAAAGGTGAAACAGCTTATTTGCTGCGCTCAAATTTCGCATTAGGAAGTAACGTAATCGTCGGTAATTTTTTTTTTTACATTCAGCGCACACAGCCTACTTTTGATTATTATTGTATATTCCTTCTGAGCAAAAAAAAATGAGTATGAAAATGAGTATCTACGCCAACGAACGCCGACACGCGATCAATACTCAAGGATACTCGCTACCAATGGTCCAGATTCCGTGATTGACTGGCGCACAATATATGCGAACCACGTAACGTGGTGCGCCAATAAACAACTGGAGTCGTGAAGAGTTCATTAGAGTGCCCTTTGCATGAAGTGACTTTCTGTGCGTGAAACTGGCCTTGATGAACGTGCCGCGTTATTTCATTTTGTAAACTCTTTTATTGCCACTATAGCAGACACACCCGTTAAGAGGGGTCATGTAATAGTGGAAATTGTCGTCGTATTACGAAGCTAGTAGTAACACGGATCGGAAGATAATTTAATAAGAACTAATACTTGGCAGGGCAGGCTAACACGGTGGAAAAATAAGGCAGCGATGCCGTTGTAGCCAAACCGCCTAACTAGCACGTAATTACGCAAAGCATTTCCATCTCCCAGACGGGATGCAGACCTTGGCGAGAATACTCTGCAAGGAATTCACAAGATTTTATTTATAGATTACGGTGCATACTGTGCTACGGACATTCATTTGCCCCGCCGCCATTGCACATTTCTACAGAGCACCTAGCGCTACCTTTTTGGAGCAAGACAACGACAATCTAGATGCTCTAGGGAGCGAAAGTTGTTCGCTAGGGAGACCGCGCATGCGCAGATCTTGCCTATATTTATCCGCCGGCGTGCTCCGCCGACGAGCAGCTGCGTGTCCGGCGTTCCGAATTATTCTGGGAGCACCTGTACGTACTGCACGTACAACACGAACGTGTTAGGCACACGTTGATAACAGCACATCAGATGGAAGCAGTGAATTCGCGATGGCAATAGTTGCTCATTTAGAGCGCAAGAGGCGTGTGCCTAGCAGGTAAGAAGCAAAGCAAAAAGAAGACGCTACATTAAAACAAGAAAAAAAATGATAAAAGAAATATTACGAAGCGTCACTCAGTGAAATGTCACACACGAAAGGTCTTTTCCCAGTGTTGGTACATAAAAGCAGGCAGCGCGAAAACGGAGAAGAGAGTATGCGTAGAGTAATGATAGTATAGGATGCCACGAAGCTGCGTCGTCCACAGAAAATGCTTCCTATAGAAAAATTCGCACCCGAGGTGCATGCGCCCATTAGCAGGTGTTGCCGGTAACGCCCTTCGAGTATACTACATTGCACGATCGGGGTTCGCGCGCCGCTAAGAGGGCTCTGCGGTCGCAGTCACTGGGGGTTCGGGCCACGTGAAGTCCGTGACAAGTCGGTGTTGAGGGCTGCAGTTGAACGCCTTCCGGAAACGTGGCGCCGCCGGTAGGGCAACGTTGCAGGCGGCCATCTGGATAAAACGGCCGGGCAAGATTTGATATCAGTTGGCATGGGATTATATGCAGGAAGACACACTATATGATTCGCGCCCCGAACTAAGATCGTAAGGGAGACGCCTATAGGGATATACGCGAAAGACAACTTTAGGACATCCCGAAGCAAGACTATACGGATACGGGAAATATCTATAGGATATGTGCGAGTCGCATATAAAGGAAAGAGGGGGGCAAGATGGATAAGTGGAGGAATAATTAGATAAAGGCACGTTGCAGATTGAGTTTAACATCCAGAAGGCACCCTAGTTTACGGCGAAGACAGGCGTCGTAGTTAGGATAACGAGAAAATTTTCGGCCACAATGTCGACAGAGAAATTCCCGTCTCGATATGCAGGCGGAGTAACTTTTGTTTGATGAATGTGAGTGTTTTTATATGTACAGTGAGAAATAGGCTTTTTTTTTTCGCACTGTTAAAATATGATCCCTGGGTCATTAGTAGTTCCGCACCGATAAGCCAATCAACAGGCCCAAAACAACCTATCTTCAAAGAACTTCGGGAATAAGGCAGTGTTCGTAAGAATATAGCGCACGATCTTCAAAAGTACGCAACGTAAATATTCATTTAGACTAATTCAGGCTAATGAAAAGATTACGCTAGTGAAATCTCATATGAGTTATTACTGTTGTAAGATCACGGTTGATGGTAAAGCCAAAAAAAGAAGGCAACAAAGATCAATGTAGAATCCGCGACCACGTTCGCACCCTTTCAATTTGTGCTTCGATGCCGTGGTGCTTAAAAATGAAATTATGGGGTTTTACGTGCCAAAACCACTATCTGATTATGAGGCACGCCATAGTGGCGGACTCCGGAAATTTCGACCACCTGGGGTTCTATAGCGTGCACCTAAATCTAAGTACACGGGTGTTTTCGCCCCCATCGAAATGCGGCCGCCGTGGCCGGGATTCGATCCCGCGACCTCGTGCTCAGCAGCCCAACACCATATAGCCACTGAGCAACCACGGCGGGTGACGCCGCGGTGCTTGCTGTGCATGTTCGTGGCGTCCATTCACGTGTGCGTAACTCGCGTTCCCGAAGTGAAACGCCACTAACTTTTTTTTATGTGTGGGAAAGGGTAGCTCCGCCCACCGACAGGAAGCCATTTTTATAGATGTAGTATAGCATGGAAACTACACTTTTTACTCTGCGGTTTCGATGAATGTGGGCAGCAGGCGACAAACAAGCAGGCTGACATTCCAGACACGTGGCGCCATTTTGTCTGATACCATCGATGCCGATATAGCGACGGCAGTTCAATATTCGCTGCATGGACGGTATTGAAGCGGTGGCGTGACCAGTCACGGAGCATGGCGACCTAATCTTCCAAGAAGATAAAATTATCTTACTCACGCATGGTGAGGGCAGCTTGAGACTGCGTGCTGTATTATACGCATTGAGAAGTTCCCTTCGTGAACTGCGCATTCACGATGTATTTAGCGGCAGTTTGTCTAGATTTGTTTATGAAAGGCAACTCGTACATTAGCGTTTAGTTTCAGGCAAGGGCATATACGCAGCCAATAAGGGCGAGATCAGGCGCTTCCCGTCTGCTGATGCAGGATATGACGCGCTGTCTGCTCTGACTGGCTACAGCCCAGTGAGCCACAACGCCATAGCCTCCGCCCGGCATTACACTAGTCTACACGAGCCTGCATGAAGTGTAGGCAAAAATAGCCCTACTGGCACCTTTAATGTCATGGCTGCCATGACGCGTTTTTGTTTGTTGCAGTCGTTTGTGTCGCCAAGAAGCATGATCTTCGATATTTCCTATAGAGGTAACCGTTGCTGGGGGTGGGATTAGGATACTATCTGGAGCGTCCGTCCAGCGAATTATGCAAAAGCATAGCCTGGGCCTATTCAAAATCCGCCCATGACAGTCTCGGACTGCCGAGCTGTTGATTTCAGCCAATGAGCGTTGTGTATGAAGAAATCTAGGGCAGTCCTGCATAGCCCGGGATGACAAGTCGAAGAGGTCCACTGGCCATATGGCAGTCATGTTTTCAGCTCCTGGATTTGCTTCCGGAGCTTGCAAGACACAAAAGCATGGCCTTAGAGATCGGGCATTTGGGGCTGTTGCTTCGAGAGAGCCGCTGGAGGGAGTGTGATTTAGACACCACCTATACTAATTACGACGGCCAAAAACAGCCAGAAAGTAGCCAAGTCGCCAACCACAATTTTCTGTCGCCAGAAGCCCCTAAATGTAGCAAATTCGGCGAGAAGTCACGAAAACTGGCAACGCTGAGCTTAGCTGACTGGGCAGATGCGGACGCGCGCGCCTCCCTGCCTGATGCCTGATGAAGCGTCCGCCACAAGCGAGCGCTGCTGAAAGCGCGCGATTTTTCACGGCAAAGCTGTTGACTACTTTCCCCAGAATCGTGTGCGTGTGTAGACACAAAACTATCACCATCATCATCATAGAAAAATGGTGTAAGACATGGTTAATGTCATTAAATGTAAATAACACCTCATTAATCTCTTTCAATCATCGGCATTCTTATGTAGCACCCTCATATCTCTTAGGTAATTCAATAATATCATCTGTGACCTGTTATATATACTTAGGGCTTATTTTAACGCACGATCTGTCATGGTACTCTCACATCGCTAAAATAACTAACGAGGCTAACCGCACCTTATGCTTTCTCTGGTGATATCTGAAAGTTGCCCCTCCTTCGGTAAAAACTCTTGCCTACAAATCTGTGGTAAGGCCCAAACTTGAATACGCGTGCTCAGTTTGGGACCTTCATCATACTAATCTTTATAACGTGCTTGAATCTGTCCAAAACCGCGCATCCCGATTTATCCTCCATGGCTATTCTTCATATTTCATTGCTAGTCTTCATATACTATAGTGTCACAGCGCTAAAATCTAATGCGAATCTTTCTAGACTAGAAACGAGACGTCAAGTGTCCAGGCTCATTCTATATCACAAGTTTTATCAAGCCCCGATTGGTAACAGCGTCATATTGCCCGCTCACTGCCATTCATACCGGACGAATCATTCAAAGTCAGTATACAGTACCCCCCGCATGCGCGCACATCATCCCCATCTGCATTCGTTTTATCCACGTACAGCGTGAGACTGGAATGATCTGCCTGAAGAAGCGGCGGACCCCTCCAGTGCGACTTTTCTGGTCAATAGTTCAGTTCGCATGGTTGCGGCACGCATTCCTTTTTTTAATCCCCAAACGACGAAAACTGTGCGCGCACAAATTAGCACGGCGTTTGCGATGTTTGAATTTGGCGCCTTTTCCCGCGCATCCATTAGCTCCGGCCGGTGCACTGCTTTACTGCGCTAAAGAAAGTAGTTCATCAAAGAAGCGAAGCAAAAAACTTTCATACACTTGCAAATCGCAGCAATTGTTCAGTAATAACATGAAATTACAAAATTTGTTATCAAATGGTACAATTTATGATAATATAAGCGTGTATTTGTATGAGTGTACATGTATGATTGCGCGTTTGCGCTGTTGATGCTTGGCGCATTCCCGCGAGTTCGTGCACGCCGTTTGCTTGAGAGAGAGAGAGAAACAACTTTACTGGTCCATTATGAAATGAAACGCGTTAAGCGTCTGATGGGGTGGCTCCCTCTTCGCGGGCTCCATGTACTTCTAGTACCGCCTCGCCCTTGTGGATCAGTCGGAGCTGGTCTTCCAGGGCGGGGCTGGACAGCATGATCTCCCATCGCTCGTGAAGGGTGGGGATAGCAGGGGGTTTAGTTATGGGTATAGGTGGGGGGTGGTCTATGGAAAAATTGCACTCTCCTATGACGTGCTGAAGGGTGCCTAATGCATTGCAGTGAGGACATGTGCTCTTGTATCTCTCTGGGTATATTTTGTTCTGGAGGCAGGGGTGGGGAAAGGATCCTGCCTGGATTTGCCTGTATATTGTTTGTTCGGCTCTGGTCAAGGAGTGGTGGGGGTGCGGGAATGTCTTCCTGCCGTCCCTGTAATATTTGACCATATCTCTGTAATTTGTGATGGGTTGCCATCCCCTTGCCTCCTCCTCGTTGGCCCGGGAGTTTAGCGCTCGGGCCTGTTGATGAGCATATTCATTACCCTCAACTGAGGAGTGAGCCGGGACCCAAACTAATTCGATTGCTTGTTTAGGAGGCGTAGCTTTACCAAGCATTTTTAGTGCCGCAAGGGACACCCAGCCAGATCTGTAGTTCTTGTATGCAGCTTGTGAGTCCGTGACGATCTTGGTGACGTTAGGTTGCAGGAGTGCGATCGCTATCGCTGCTTCTTCTGCTTCCTCCGAAGACGGAGTGTAGATTGATGCGCAGGTGACCAGCTTTTCTAGCCCGGTGACCACGACTGTTGCCCTCGTGGAGCGTTTGGATAGAGAGGCGTCTGTATATAGAACAGTGTCGTCTTCCTCCAGGGTCCTGGAGATGGCTCTTGCCCGAGCGTAGCGTCGTCCGGCATGCCTTGTGGGGTTCATCTTGCGTGGTAGTGGTTTGCATTCCAGCTTCTCGCTCAACTTTTCGGGTAATAGGTCGTGGCGGGTGTAGTGCGATTCTTGCCATCCTAGCTTGCGGAGGACGCTTCTGCCCGCCTTGGTCTGGCTAAGGCGTACCCTTTGATTAGATAGGTGGGCTTCTACGAGCTCGGCTACTGTGTTGTGGACTCCCATTTGAAATAATTTTGTCGTGGATGAATTTATGGGAATACCCAGGGCCTGCTCCGTGGCTTTCCTGATTATTGCGTCAAGTTGTAAGACGTCCTTCTTGAGGAGCTGCAGGTACGGCGCTCCGTAGACGATTCGTGAGATAACAAAGGCCTCAACGAGGCGCAAGGTGTCCGATTCCTTCAGACCGCTCCGCTTGTTGGCCACTCGTCTGATCACGTTCAAAATTTGGTCTGACGTGAGTTTGATTTTTCTAATCATGGCTGTTGCCTTGCCGTCTGCTTGGATCAGGAGGCCCAGGATCCTGAGTTGAGGTACCAGTAGGATCCGGTTCCCTTCCAAAGTGATTTCTATGTTTTCTGCTTGTTTCCTTGATGCACGTGGTCTGACAATTATCAGCTCCGATTTTTGAGGCGAACAGCAAAGGCCACATGTCTTCACGTAGCTGTTGATCGTGTCAGCCGCTTTATGGAGCGTGTTTTCCATCCAGCCATCCGACCCTGCTCTCGCAGTCCAGAGGGTGATGTCGTCGGCATATAATGCGTGGCCCAGACCATCCATTGATTCGAGAAGCTTGGGCAACGGCAGGAGAGCCAGGTTAAATAGGAGGGGGGAAAGGACCGAACCTTGCGGCGTTCCTCTATCCCCCAGGGAGATCGGTTGGGATGTCTCCTCTCCTATTCTGATCCTTGCCGTTCGGTTACGAAAAAAGTCTCGAATGTAGTTGTAAGTTTTCACTCCACAAACCGTGTTGCGCAGGTTGCGGACACTTTCATGTGTGACGCTATCAAAGGCACCTGTGAGGTCTAGCGCTAGTATCGCTCGCGGCGCCTGCTTCGTTGCTTGACAGCTTCCTGCGTTTTCTGAGTTCTTTGTGTGCTTCGCTGTGACACCTTTGGAATATTCCTGCGTGTTACTCGCTTTTTATTGGCTTGTTGCCTCGAAGATCGCCATGATCGCCATGAACTCAGCGACATCAAGGTTGAGTGAGTGTTTCGAATTCCCCTTGTTCGTCCATTGCGACGCGGTGAACGGAAGCGGGGAAATGATTTCAGCGCTTGTGCGTGTCTTCCGCGCGCCTCTTTTCTAGTTTTCATTCCTAGTACTATCCTTCCGTTGCGAGAATTGGTTGTACAGCACTATATTCATGGTATATAACATGGAGTTTTGTCCTGGTTTAACTTTACACTCCGCTTGTGGTGACGTAAGGCAGCTATGTGGCACCAGCTAACACAGGACATGTTGTACGCCACGATTTCTGATACGGTGTTCGAGCACCGATTGAGTTAGCCTTATTAATGAGCGCAAAACAATGCGGCGTGAAACCATCCGATCTGTACTGTAATCGAAGATATTTCGTTTGTGCCACGCTAGTACAAGGCGTGTGAGCGAGCTTTTAGCAACGGAGGGGTGGTGGGATCGGCGAAAGTGTATTCTGTTGCGCTGTTCCCGTCAGGATCAAGTGACTCCGCGGTGCTTCAAGGCCACTATCTGACACTCTTTGCACTCTTTGCATAGGCGCTCTTTGCATTCACAGAAAGGCAGATTTCATGGCACTCGAGGTCCTACAACATTCAAAACAATGTAATTTCGTGAAACTGCAGCTTTTCGCACTTCAGTAACTGATTGATTTAACATAGCTTTAAAATCAGTAAAGGAACGAGATGCCTGGCATATGTGCCTTGTCGTCCTACTGTTTAGCATTGTTTCTTGTGACCATAGAAGTAGCTAGTTATGTCGAAAAGCTATTTTTGCTTTGAATCCGAGCACTATAGAGTGAACAGATTGAAAGGCCAGCGCATCGTTGTGAACTAAATGACGACGCTTTGCCACAAGCTTGGAATAATGCTTTGTCGGAAGAGCAGTTCTGTGAAATTCTTTCTTTGACAGTAAGCAAAACTTCAGTAGCATCAGGTAGACGGGGAGTAAAAGAATGTAACACTGTGGTTATATATGAAGGAGCTGCGTTTAATATGTGGCCATAACAGTTAAGTATATGCGTGGAAATAATTTTTAAAATAAGTAGAGGAATGTGAAATAAATTCTTTGACAAGCTCACACTGCCATTGGCAAGAGCGGCCACACTTTAGTGTATTCAATGACTAGTCATTTGTATTCGTCCATTTATGTCAGCCTAATGGTCCATGTAGCTCTTTAGATTGTCGCTTTTGCTGCATCGTGGCTTCACGTTTTAATAGTGACATCTTTTTTCAAATTCAAAATGAGCTGGGAGACACCCCAGCTAAAACGCTAAAGGTGAATTCGTTGACCATCCCTTCTGTAGCGTCACCATGATCAAATACAATGATACCGTGAAAATGTACTGCAGGAAGCAGAAAAACCAACATCACTGGTGCAACTGCAAGGCATTTGCTATAGTGATCTATTGGTGCAGAGTGCCTTCATTAGGAGACATGGTACCTTTAAGCACTAAGCTGAAAGACTTTGCAACTGCACCGGGACTGGGAGTGAATTTCAGTGTCACTTGTGAACATATTAAACACAGAATATGTCTTTTTCAGTGTATATGCCTGATATGAGAGGGGCGTTCAGAAACTTAGTGTGGACATTAGTGATCTACATGAGTGCACATCTTTCTAGTTTTACCAGAACGAAGGTATTATGACCTATGTCATACAGCAGTGCACTGCTAGAGGTATCAAACCAGAACAGCAGCATCCATTGAGAAAGTTGGCTCAAGAACGAGCAGTGATCGGGGCTTTCTGCATTTCAAGGGCCAAATTCCAAAAAGATTGATGCCGAGCTGGACGGTGTGAAGTGCCGGTCACCACATACTGTAGCCAGCATGGCATGAATTTTTTTGGCATTATGTCTCGTTACGATACAGAAATTCCATCACTGCTCATAAAGAAATCAGAAATTGGGAGGTTGAGGCGAAGTGGCAAGGCTCCCCTCTGGAGCAGCCAGTGCATGCCCTTTGCTATACTGATAATCCTACCTTAATGAGAACCAGTGATGCATGTTAACCTATTACGCTGCCAAGTGCATTCCTTGTTTTGTATTAAGGGGACACTAATGACACCCTAAATGAATTTAAAATATAGCATCGTTCTAAATATCTACTGCTGTAAATTTCTTGGTACTTGCTTGATTATCAGAGAAAAGAAAGCTCAAAGTTCAATTTTCTGAGTATCGCCCCAATATCTTCGTGCTGAGACCTCATTGTCACATCATGGATTCCAAGTATTTTTTCAAACTTGGGCTGTATTCGTTCCGTAAAAGTTCCTGACTCTTTTTATTTTGGGTTTTTGGAATACGACGAAGAACATCTTTATTTGTAAAAAAAAACTGCTACACCTGAACAGACATCATCAAAATCCATGACGTCACAGCAAGCGGGTGTGGTAACTTCAAGGCAGCACTGCCACCAATCTTTCCTCTTGCTACTTTTACAGTTTACTCAGCCTCTTGTCACGGTACGAGTGAACCTCTTGAATTGTACGAAGGTCAGTTACAGATACATCTAAAATAATTGTTCTCTTTAGTGCTTTCATGCCGTAGTTGCTTAGGGGTGTTGGCACAGCGCCGCTAAGCACTAGGTCACAGGATCAAACAACCGCATTTTGATGGAGGTGAAATACAAGACTGCCCATGTACCTTGAAGCCTGATTTGGTAAAAGTTAATCCAGAGTTCCCCACTATAGCGTGCCTAAACATCAGATTGTCGTTTTGGCACTTAAAACGCCAGAATTTAATTAATTAAATTTTACTTTTGTGCTCCTTTAAGCTGTAGAATTCATGATCTCTGCAAAAACTGATGCTCGAAGTATTCTCCATAAAGATTAAATAAACAGTAGATATGTCTATTTATATTTTGAATTGTGGTGATACGTGATGCCTATTAGAACGGTGTACAACGAGACAGACAGAATTGTAATACAATGTGTGATGATGCACATCGAGCAAATGACCGAGTCTCCCTAGAGGTCGCTGACATGGACATCAACTGACTGTCCACAAACTTCCGAGTTCACTCCATGATCTTGTGCAGCCCGCGCTTTGCGAGTCGATTAATTTAATTGAGGTTGTGGTTGGCACATACTGTCCTTGCGGCTTATGTACATTTCATACAGTGGAGTGGAATCTCACTGTTACTTCTGGAGCACAGCAAGTGAACGTGATGTGTAGTGATAATCTTAGTAATGATTGACAATCATGTCTCTCTTCGAGCTCCTAATGCTGCTTGCCAACACAAGCAGCAGCAGTTGCCCATGATAGCGTGAAAGAGATTCAATGAAAAGTGGCATATGCCCAGGGTCGCATACCCAGTCACCCAAGCTGTTCCGACAGTTGATTTTGCACTTTTCCCTCAACATAGCAGCCCAATCTCCCCATTAGACCATAGACTACCTATTGACACAAATGGAAGGGAAAAGAGGGACAAACACCTGAAAATATGAAGTATCCTAAGAATGGCAATCACAATAAATAGTGCTAGATGTGCATTAGCGCAAGCTCTTGGGCCGTTGGTGCATGATGAACAAGAAAAAGGGGGGTACCAGCAAAATAAAGGACGCGCACACACGGAAAACGCGTTAGACAGGGACGGACGCTGGTCCGTCCCAACGTCCGTCCGTGTCTAATGCCGTTTCCTTGTGTGCGTGTCATTTGTGTTTCGCTGGTACTTCCCTTTTTCAAGTACTAGATGTTTGGATACTTTGGTTTATTATTCTTGTTTGTGCTGGATTGTTTTTCTGAAACATGTGGCATCCAGACAGCATAAGAAGCTAGTAAGAAGTCAAGTTTAGCATTCTAGATTTGCAACAGGTACTTTTTTCATTTATTTGCAGTAGGACTGTTGTGTGAATGTGCTTGAAAGGCTTAAAACTAGGGGTGTGCGAATATTGAAATTTTCGAATACGAATAAGGCGAAAAGGCGAAAAAGGCGAAGGCGAATACGAATAAGGCGAAAAACTGTCTTCGAATATCGAATCGAATATCGAATAGATGTGTACTATTAAAAAATTGCAAAACGAGGTAACAATAGCTTTATTACCCTTTTAAAAATAATATTGCATTTTACGAGGCTGCTTCAGGTTAAAGAAGCACTCATTCTAGGTAATGCACTCAGGTAATGTAAGGTAATGCGCTGTCAGGTAAACGCTTGTTGCAGGTTATCGCGAAAGGAAAATTGACTACTCAACATGTTCAGAAAGTAAAGGCTCTCTATGCGCTGTGACAACATTGGTCCAGGTAACATTTTCTAGGTGCATATTTTATTGCGCATACTTACAAAGCCCGAAAGTACATCATATATTCTTAGGAAAGAGCCCTGGAATAAAGCTTGGTAAAAAAAAGTCGAAAACTGATCATGTCTCACGGGTCTGATGCATATAGACTGGAACAGAGCGTACACATTCATAGTAAGGTTCGTTACAGCACTTAAGATCACAGTGCTGTAACGCTGTGTCGTCGTTTTGTACCTTCTTTTGTCCTTGTTTTCTGTTGCGCTGTAACGAACCTTACTATGAATCCCAACCAACTGGCCCAACTTGCCATCTTGATGCAGAGCATACAGATAATGAGCGGATCATGTGAAGCTCTGAGTGAATGAACATGTTCTTAGGAGAATGTGGAGCAAGCGTATAATTCGTTAATTGCTAAATTATTCACAGTCTGTCCGAATATATTCGCCGTTTCGACCATTATTCGGCCGTCCTCGAATATTCGGGAATTTACGAATATGCATTTCTCGAATCGAATACGCTTCGAATAAGGAAAATATTCGATTCGTATTCGAAATTTCGAATATTCGCACACCCCTACTTAAAACCGTTTTGCTAACATTTACTTAAACATGCAGGTTCACATAGGTTGTAGGAGTACACATTGGAAACGTTATCCTGGCACAGCTTACCATGGCCTGCCATGGTGGACCAGGAAAGTTTGCAAGGGCCTTGCTTCACCATGTGTTCACAGAGGAGGAGCTCATGGGCCATTTGGGCTTTGGAAATAACACCAAGGGGCAAAAGAGGCTCTTGACCCCACCAGGGTCAGTGCTGTTATAGGCAAGTGCCATATATCCTTTCCGGTTGCATTTTTACATTCACATTTTTTTCTAAAATTATGAACTTGCCATTGGCATAACAAACGACTTTCAAGTACCCCGTGTGTGCAGTGGTGTGCTACAATAGCCTACCATTTGGAATGACTATTCATATGATCTTAAGTGCCTAATGCCGCCATACTCAAATGCTTCTAAAATTTAAAAGCTGCCTTCACTGCCGAAAGTTCTTAGTGGCTCCACCACATCAAATGAGCAGCATTTGCGAATTAGCAGTGCTACTTGGCTGTCATTGCAAGGAATAGTTGTCTGTGAAGCACGCTCCAAATCTATTGGCATGGAGGACATGTTTAAGTAGCCTGAAAGTGTCATTCTAATACACGAGTTGCGGAGAAGCTATGCTCAAGTGTGGTTACTGCTCAGCTCGAGCAGGAGCGTTCACCAAATTGCAGCAATCAAAACAGCTCTCCAGGCTCTGAGATGTGAAACAGTAGTTTCACCAATTTTAACAGACCACATCGAATTAAGGTTGCTCCTATCTTGAAGGAGGTCCATGTGATGCCAGACAGCCTTTCAGCAGAGGGAACCTGAGTGGTGTGGCAATTTTCTTTTGGTTGTTTCAATCAAAGAAACAACAGGGACAGAGTTGCCAGCTTCACTGTCAACAGCACTACGTTTAGTGGACGCTTACTCATTCTAAGCACCTAACCTATGACTCGTATTTATTAACCTGCGCTTTATCACTTTGTATTCTAAGATATGAAAAAAATATTTATGTGGCTATCCCCCATATACTTAAATAAATTGAGAATAGGCTCTTGGGGCCTAATGTATAAAGCTTCTTAAGACCATCGGACATGTCCACTACTCCCATCCTGAAATTGTTAGAATTGTTTCCTGCTTCCTTACTTCAACTACCTGTTAACAGGGTTATTATGAACCATTGCCAAGTAGATTATGGGCTTAAATTTATCAAACATATGAATGGGCTCTTCTGTCGCTCTTGTTTAGCCCGTTGAGGATCACATTTTGGGGAGAAATATGCCTCTCTAATTTAGGAGTTATATATTTTGTGTGGGGTGCAAATACTCAAAACTTTCGAATTGAATAGTGTCCTATTCAATGAAGTCTGTGAATGGTCACTATTTGGAGGTGCAAGTATTATTCTAATGTTTCTAAACACCAATATAACATGAAATTTGAGCCAAAGTACGGTAAATTTTCACCTCCAATAACATAGTATAAACATAAAACGTAAGAACTTGTAAGAATAGCAGACCAGGCTACGTTACTTAAGTAGCTGTATTTTAGAGGCTGTACAGGGATCATTTATGCTTACTGGAGAGTCCTGTGCATGTGAAGAAACTTTTTGCTGCTCCATTTGTGCTTTTAATAAACGGCTCTTCATAACATAAGAATGACAGAAACTTGCTAACTTTAAGAATACTAGGATGTGAACCTCATCTTACATTAATTGTGATACCAGCTGTTCATTATTCGGAAGCTATCCACCATTTGATTTGCTTCTGGCATTATTCGGTTCAGTTTCGAAAATCACTTTTCGCGTATCCTCAATATTTTTATTGCAGATTTAAGTTTTTCAGAGTGACTTTCCGAGAAAATACATGGGTAAATAATTTTTTAAATAACAATAAAGTGGCAATACCTTTTCAGTGCTTGCAATTTTACCTGTGTTATTTTTTTATGCAGAATAAAGCAGCATAATTTTTTTTGTGTAATGAAACTTACAAAAACTTGTGGCAACACTCTCAAATTACTGCAATGAGAGACACCAAGGAGCTAAGTGAAAAATCAGTTTTGGAGAAACACAAGGAGCGGCAGCACTATAAGAATATTTTCTAGAAGTCTCAGAAGGTTGCAGCACCTCCAGTGGGATGCTAGGCAATACTTTGTTGTGAAAAGGCAAATTTTTTTCAGAACGTTCCGTCACAGCCACAGATGTACGGCAGTGAACCCTAAAAGGGTGAAAGAAGTCATTCCTATGGCATATGGCTCTTAAAAGACAGCATTTCTTCGTATGTCACATTCTGCATGTGTCATGCTAAGCAGCTTGGTGCACAACTACACGGAATCCTCATTAAAACAGTAATTCAGTCGTTGAGGTAGAAAACATACTTCGCTGTAAGCAGTGTCTTCTTTACTATAGAAAGTCCTAAGTCATTGTATGGCGAGAAGTACATTCCGATTGCATGTGAACTCAGGAAACCTAACTTCAAATGAAGCTACACTCAATTGTAGTGACATAACAGTATTGTATTTGGAGCATGGAAAAGCACAGTGAAGTGCTGCACATTTTAATTATGAAAGTTACAAGAAATAGTTTTAGTTGTCAGTTCAGGTTTATTTATGAACGACATGAATTTTTTTCACCATTTTGTTTCTCAGCAAGCAAAGTTCACATCTTCGACATTGAGGATACTTATATAGTTATTTTGCTACAGTGTTTTGTTCCTCTTTGCCCTTTCCTGCATTTGGCACTTAGTGGAGTCCTATGCCACACTGAATAAATTTAAATGGTCATGCTGTAAAGCTGTACCCGTGGAAAGTTGGAATAAAACAACACAAATACATAAATCAATTTCATTATAACGAGGGCATATTGCATGCCATTCTTTTGCATGTGGAAGTTGCTTTTTAAAGCTTGTTCTGGCTTCTTGTTTTTGCAGGCTTCACGTGTTACAAATTTCCTGGTACTAACTCTGGCCTCGATTCTCGCATGCGACCAATAGCCTCTGAAGAGCCCAAGTTGGACAGCTCAAACCAAAACACAAGTGTTGTGCTTTTGTAACTCTCGACATTTTTACGTTTTATGTTAGTCTCCTGAAGGGCCCAATTTGGATTTCTCAAATGAGCATACAAATGTTGTGCCTTTCTATGCCTCGACATTTTTATGTTAATTTTATTTATGTTAATTATGCTAGCCTCCTGAGAAGCCCACATTGGATTGCTCAATCCAGAATACAAGTGCTGTGCGTTGTTATAGTTCACTACATTTTTATGTTAGTTTTGGATATGGTTCCAGTAAGGATAGTGTTTTCTTATTAATATATTTTTCAAGTATCTTAAGTCATTTCATGCCAAACCATCCAATTTTGTCAAGAACTGTTCCATTATGGCAAACCATTAATTTTGCTTGATTTTGAGTAGGTACAATGAGAAAATTTTTGAGAAAATTTGCTTTCATACATACACTTGAGTCATTCCAGGGCATCCAACCAGCGTTTCTTTGACCATCACAGATATAGTTGAAGCTCCGAACTCTTACTCCCTATTTATTTTCCTTCGTAAATTTTTTTTGAATTTTGGCAAACATTTATTGTTCTTGCCCAGCTAAGCTAGAAGGCACTCATACACATTTCTTTTGAAAGGGAAATTGTATGATCCAGATATTCAGATGGTGTTCATGTCAAGATACTGAAGTAACTGCCAAAATTTGCAAAGTTTGAATTTTCTTCTAACGTAGGGAAAAACAGAAGGCACATAACAAATATAAAATCAGACTGGTTGACTTGGTATAGCTGCAAAATATTTCAAGCCTTGGAGGTTCAGTTGATTAGCTAAAAAAACTGTAAAGTTAAAATTTTTTGCAAAGAGCTTCGTGTTGAAGGTAAGCAAATTAGCTTTGGTGGTTGGCACAAAAGTATATGTCACCCATCATTACAGAGCCCTACATGTATGCTATGCATGCGACAAGTAACAAAAAGGTATTATTCTTGAAGTGCGATGAATTATTTTTTATAATGTTCATTTGTGGATCACACATACAGCATAAATATAGCATAAATATATGAAGCCATGGGGGTCATCTGCAAGGAAAATTTTTAATATAATTAGCCACAAAAATTACTCAACAAACTGACTGCCTTTTTTATCGTTACGAAGGCAGGTGACGTCAAGCGCTGCAGCTGCAGTCTCAACTCTTATTTTTTTAACATGAACGCAAAAAATGGTCGCCAATGGTGTCTGAGTACATCAGACGAACATATCACATGTGACTTTTATAGATGAGCATGTTCTGGCTCTGAAACAGTGGTAGCAAACAACACCACAAGAATTTGTTCATACTCATGTAGGTTTGCAGTCTTAATTATGAAGGTGTTTTCTACTTGCATCAACATTGGGCTCCAGGGAGCAGGGCACAAAGTGTCCTGCTCCCTCCGTGTTGCATTGCAATGCGACATGCCCTTTAAAATGCTTTGTATGAACAATATCAGCGCTCTTTCTGGATTCACTGTCTACATAATAGCTGATATTTCTTTTTATAAACTGCATGAAACATATATTTTAGCACTGCAGGATTCCCTCACGTATTTAATACGTACGAAGTCTGTTAGAAAAGTATTTGACCTTTTTTTGCGAACACCTGATGAATATGAAACAAGCGCGTTTTCATCAGGCGCCCTTGAACCTTTGTGCGCATGCACGAATTTTTTCCCGCCTGCTAATAGCGTGAATTGCTGGGATGCAGCGTTTGAATGAGGTAGTACACAGTGCTCTCGTCGGTTTTTTATTGCAAGGAAAATGGCGGAGCGACTGGAGCGGTGCTACTGCATCAAAGTTTGCCAGAAACTGGGCGACAGCCAAGTGGAAATCATTCGGAAGATTCACATCGCTTTCGGTGACTGCGCTATGAGCAGGACACAGATTAAGGAGTGGTACAACCAGTTTAAAGACGGCCACACATTCCGAAATGACCAGGTCATTGCCGAAGTGAACCCCGTGGTGATGCGGGCCCGTCGTGTGACTATCTAAGAAATTGCGGAAGAGGTGGGCATCAGCACATTTTATCCACATTCCATTATCACCGAAGGTTTGGCCATAAAGAGAGTTGCGCCGAAATTCGTTCCCAAGCTGCTCATGGTGGAGCCAAAGCAACTTCGTGTTGAAGTCTCACAGACATGCTGGATTCCACAAACATTGACCCCAACTTCAAGAACACCATAATCACTGGTGACAAGTCTTGGGTGTATGTTTACGACCCGGAAACCAAATCCCAGTCGTTAAGTGGAAGCATTCCAGGTCACCAACCAAAGACCGCTAAGTTCGCAGCAACATCAAAGTGTTGCTGACTGCTTTCTTTGACTCCTGCAGTGTAGTACACCACGGGTACGCACCACAGGGTCAAACAATCACTAGACTACTACAGGGATGTCCTCCATGGCCTATGTGATGGTGTGTGGCGCAAGATACCGAAGTTGTCAACAGGAAATTGGCGCATCCATCACGACAATGCTTTTCTCGCGCTTGATTCAGACTTTTTTTGTCGAAAAACCAGACTCCTGTAGTTCGACAGGCGCCTTACTCTCCTGATATGGCCACGTGCGACTTCTGGCTGTTTCCCAAAATCAAGAGGCCATTGAAAGAAGCGCAATTTCAGACAAGAGAAGACATTATGGCTGCAACGACAGCTGAGCTAAACTCCATTTGGAAAGAGGCCTTCTCGGAGTGCTTCTAACAATGGCAGCACCGCTGCCATTGTTAGGCATTCGCCGCTGCAGTCGTCGGGGCATCGACCGGTGCAACTAGAACAGCGGCGAGTGTGCGGACTCGAGGGGCGCATCAAGCCGAGGAGGTGGCCATTGCTTTGGCCATCGCCGACCCCGAGTGCACGACTGTGCTCTGTGATTCTAGGACGGCAGTGAAAAATTACGCCAGAGCAAGGGTGTGTGGTGAAGCCGCGCGTGTGCTGCGTGTGGTCGATCTCGCGAGTGAAAGTCGGTGTGTGGTGATAAAGTGGTTTCCGGCCCACATGGGCAGTGATGTGTCGGATCGCGGCAACGCTAACCACAACGAGACGGCGAACGCGGCGACGCGAGGACTAACCAACCGCGCCGCTGCTACTACAGCCGACCCGTCGTGGTGGTGGGAAACCAAGGACAAAATGACTTCGTACAATGAAATTGTGAAATGGTACCGACTAGAGCGCAGGACTATGCCGCCACCTCATCCGGGCTTGACCCGTAAGGAGGCGGTTTTATACCGACAACTTCAAACGGGGTCGTTATTCACCCCGGTGCTGATGAGGCACGTGTGTCCAAGTGTTTATGAAAGTGATCTGTGTTGTGTGTGCCGAAAGGAAAGAGCCACTGCAGCTCACATCCTTTGGGACTGTGCTAAGAATCCGCATGAAGCTGCAACACTAACAACGATCCCGCCGCGGCTCGAGGCCGCAACGAGATGCTATGACCAAGATGTTCAAACCCAGGCCGTCCAGCAGATCTCGGCGGCCCTCGAGAGGCAACGACCGAGCGAAACCGGAGGGAGGCTGCCACCCCAAAGGAGGGGCAGGCGCGGTCGACCAAAGGGAATAGTGCGGCCGCGGCCGAAGTAGAGGCGCCACACGCCGCGAAGACGTCATGGCCGCGTCACGGTAACGCCTCCCTAACAGGGGAAGGCTAACCGTTCTGCAGGCGTTCAGAACAAAGTTTCGTCACTCACTCACTCACCGCTGGGAGAAGTGGCTGGAGTCCCAAGGAGACTACTTTGAGGGTGATTAGGTTTCCAACGCTCCAGTTATGCCAGTTTTCGTTTTCTTCAGCCAAAGGTCGGATACTTTTCTAACAGACCTCGTATTGATATTTTATGTGCAATGGCTGTATGCTTTACCTGGCCCACACCAAACACAAGCCTCGTTGCGTTAGAGCAAGCGTCCCTTGGCAATAAAATGCAGACCCTAACACCGCTTCTCTGTCATCTGTGTTGCAGACGAAGCCAGCTTTGTCGTTTGCATTCCCGGCCGGCAAGCTGTGCGCACATCCGAGAAAAGTCGGTGCTGACAAAATTTCAAAAAAGAATTTCTCTCATTTAAAAATAATACCTTTTTTTAACTTCGCACATGCATAGCAGATATGTAGAGCTATCCAATAATGTATCACATATTTTGTTTTGGCCAACTACCAAAGCTGTTTTTTCCTTGAACATGAAGCTTCTTGCAAAAGATTAGAATTTGTTTTTTTTTTGTTTTTTTTACAGGCGATCAGCTGAACCTTCAGAGCTTCATATATTTTCCGCTAGACTATGTTACCTGGGCCCCGCAGGGGCGTCTGCGCAAGCAGGCGTTTGGTGTGTTGCGACACCACGTACCCGAGCACATGGGGGTTGGACCCTCCCGCGTGTAGCCGTGCGCGGCCTAGCCGTGTCCGGGGAAAAGGTGATCCTGTGGGTTGAGCCAATTCATTCATTCATTCATTCATTCATTCATTCTTTATTTACATCATATTTTACAAAATACGAAACCCTTACTGGACCCATAGCCATTGGCTAGTCTCGGGTCCATAGTGAACTTAGGCTATAAAACGCAACACGCGAACACACAAAAGCAGCAGACATATTACATAATAGTAATATAAACATAGATAACTCAGACACGAATGTAAATATAACTCAGCGTTCTTTTATCCTCAACGCGCGCGAGCAATAAAACAGACATAATACTTAACAATGACAATGACATTCACAACTCGAGCAATTGATATGTACAACTTAGACAGGAATCTAAATTTAAAGTAGGTTCCTTTTATCGACAGTAATTTTCAAAAAAGTATTTTCTCACAGCAGACCTAAAGTTACGGGCTTCTTTTATATGTATTGGCAAAGAATTCCAAATAAGTACGCCGTTAAATTCCACGAGCCTTTTCCCTTACTGATTTTGACATGGGGGCAAATTAAAACACTGATTACTTGCAGCTCTTGTATTTCGTAAAGGGATTTTAAACAAGGTAATTGGAAGTGGATTATTGTTTTCGATAATACTATGAATTACCTCAGCAATTTTCAATTCATACAATGCCTGCACTGGCAACACATGCAATGAGCTGTACAAGTACATACTGGATTGTGTACACTTAGATGAGGTAATAATTCTTAATGCGCGTTTTTGCAGATTGAATACTGGCTCAAGGTAAGTTTGAAAGGTGTTTCCCCATGAGTCAATACAATACGATATGTGGCTCTGAATGAAGGAGAAGTACAGAATGCGTAGGACAGGATATCCGAAACATTCACGAGCCTTAAGAAGAATGTAACATCCGTAAGCTAGCTTAGAACAAAGGTGTTTAATGTGAGTTTTCCAGTGCATGTCTGAATCAAAGAAAATGCCTAAATATTTGTAGGAGACAACTTGTTGTAGTTTAATGCCACGTAATGATATGTCCAGTATTTCAGTATTGAGCTTTTTCTTCCTGGAATGAAAAACTGTATACTTAGTCTTCGTAAGATTAAGGGTCAGTTCATTGGACGTGAACCACTTAAAAACATTATCTAATTCTGCATTTATTTTATCCTGTATATCGGACAGACTGTCTCCAGTAAATAGAAGAGCGGTGTCGTCAGCATACATCAAAGCCTGTGAATGCCTAAGCGTTGCAGGGAAATCATTTATGTAAAGTGAGAAAAGCATGGGCCCGAGAACGGAACCCTGTGGCACACCAGTTAGTACAGTTTGTAATGTAGACGTATAGTTTATAAGTATTACTTGCTGTTTGCGGTTACTAAGGTAGCTTCGAAGCAGGTTCAGGATTTTGCCCCTAAACCCTAGATTGTTAATCTTGTTCACTAGTATCTGATGGTCAACTGTATCGAAGGCCTTTTTTATGTCGAGATAGACAACGCCCGCAATTTTATTCTGCTGCAGAGCCGTATTAAGTAGGTGCGTCAGGGTGAAAACAGCGGAGGAAGTTGATTTCTGAGGTCTGAAACCGTGTTGGTGTGGGCTCAGTATATTGTATTTCGATATGAATTTGTTTATGTGCACAGCGAGTATCTTTTCAAACACTGTGTTGACCACGCTAGTAATAGAAATCGGCCGATAACTTGATGGACTAGAGCGATCTCCGTCCTTATAAATCGGAATTACTTTTGCGATTTTTAATTCTGAGGGATATGTTTCGGAATCAAGGGAATGATTAAATAGGTGAAGGAGGGGACCCGCTAATATGTCAATGTTGTCCTTAATTAGCTTAACAGGTATTTGGTCAAGCCCAGCAGCCTTAGTTCTTAGCCCATTAACAACTGTTATTATTTCATCCACAGTGATATCTTCAATTACCATAGTATTCACCACTGATTCGATAGGCTGCGTACATTCGGTGACTTGAGGAAGCTGGCTTGCTAGTTGCGGTCCAATATTTACAAAATACTCGTTAAATTCATCAACTGTTTCCTGGTTAAGTACATCAGGCAATATACGCTGCTCTGAACGAAGCCCTACTGCACCTGTTACAATATTCCAAATTTTACCTGAGTTGCCCTGCGCATTAATGATGAGAGAAGAGTGGTATTCTTGTTTTCTTTTACGCATTAGAGACACCGACAGGTTCCTGAAACGCTTAAACTGGCTTAGATAATAATTGTTGGTTTTAGTACGTTTCCACTTTTCATGCCATTTTTCTTTCTCTTTTAGTATGCGTAGGATGTCGCGGGTCATCCATGGGCATATAGGTGCAACATATCGACCAGAGAACTTGTGTGTGGTGCTCTGCAAGACGGCACTCTGGACAACTGTAAAGAAGTTTGTATATTCTTTGTTTATGTCTGTATCATAGGTGTCCAAGAAGTTTACTTGCCGCAGGTTCTCGCGAACTAATTGATAGTCAATCTTTTTCTGCCGTTCATGACCAGATATGTTCGCAGATATCTTTCCTTCAATTTTGACAGCTAAAAATATGGGCATGTGATCGGCTATTGGATCTAGGTAAGTTCCACCCCATCTGTTACATGGGATGTTCGTAAGGGCATGATCTATTAAAGTGCTTGAACTGCCTGTGATACGCGTTGGCTCTGTTATAAGATTGCATATGTTATATGACTGTAGAAGTAAGGTGTAATTGTTAGTTTCTCCAGACACATCTATATTAAAGTCTCCTACAATTACAACACGGTTACTTTTTTTAGAGGTTAAGATTTCTATAATTGATTCAAGTTTCTCAATAAAAACTGAAACAGCAGAACTGGGAGGCCGGTACACCACACCGACCGTTATACCACACTCAATTTTGATAAAAAGTGCCTCAATGGTAGGGTCACTGATAGTAAGGGCAGAAAGGACTTCAAAATCAATACTTTCTTTTATAAAGAAGGCAACACCACCTCCTCGTGCCCTTGAAACTCTTGGCAGAGAGGAAAGTTTGTAACCTGGTATAAATGGTGATTCATTATCTTTGAGCCAGGTTTCCGTAATAGCGATCAAGTCAAAAAGAAATGTGTGCTTTGATAGGAAGGCACTCAGTAAGTTCAGATTTTTTTGGATACTGCGCACATTGCAATGAAAAACTGAGAACACATCTTGGTGTTTTATTAATTGATCTACTTGATCCCAACTAAATGTCATTATAAAACAGAAAGACAACGAGAAGATATGCACAAGGAAAAAAGAAACTATACAATTTGAGCCAGGTCGCTATCACTTTCAATTCTCAAAACAGTTGAGGTTTCTGTCTTCCTCATGAAGATCTTTCCTTGCGAAACCCAGGCAAACTTCCATTTTTTTTTCTAGGCGCAGTTGACGTGCTTTGCTCAATAGTACTTTGTTCTCAAAACAGAGATGCTCATTAACATAAACCGGATTGCATTCTTCGAAGCCAAGAATTCTTGTGGTAAGCCTTGCCTTTCTAGCTGCAGAGAAGAACTTATCCCGCACAGCACGAGTGGAAAAGCGCAACACAACATTAGGTCTATCCTTGTCCTTTGAACGGACGCGGTGCACAACGTCAATGTCGTCTTCGGAAACATCGACACCCACGGATGCTGCCATCTTTTCCACTGACTTGCGCAGATTCTCATCAGGCACCACTGGTATGCCTTTTATTTCTACGTTCTGGCTCCTGCTGTATTGCTTAAGCTCGATAATTTCTTTCTTAGCTTCCAATAGTGCCTTCTGCATCTGCTTAATTTCATACTGGCATTGAGAATTCTGTGTTTTGACTTCGGTCACCTCGCGGCGGAGCCCCGCGACATCCTTCTTGAACTGCTCAAAATTCTCATTCATGAAACCCATGGCCCCTCGTATTCCCTCTAGTTCAGAATGGATATCAGTGTTTGATGTTCGCACGGCTGCAATTTCATTCGTCATGTCAGTTGCGAACTTGTCAAGCTTCCCTAGTACCTCGCCTAACACTTTCACAACCTCTTTTAAGCTATTCGGTTGCTTTTCACCAAAAGCCGTGAGAACGTTCCCGAGAGTACCCGTGTTAGCCATAATTCACAGAACAGAGAGCACCAGGGAAACGCGAGTGTCCCGGCAAACACAAATTTGGCGACAAGCAGGCAATAAGCAATACACTCGTTGCAGCAACAGCGACGGCGCGGCGTAATATTTCCACAAATAGGAGCAGAATTACCACCAACCTGCGAAAGGTAGATCAAGTTGGTTATGACGCGTCTGTACGCCGCCGCTGCTGCTGCCAAAGTGAATGCGGCACACAGGAATGCCGCCCCCTCGATGAAGCCGATAATCCCAGGAGTAGTCTCCGGTCAGCGAAAACAGATGGCAGCAGGCGTGAGTCCCGCTGCACCTGAAGTACTGGCCTTTCTTCAGGATTGGTAATGCACGAAAGCAGATATGTTCCGGAGCCCTTACAATATGCTGGCAGCGAGCTTGTCCTGCTCCTGCGAAAGGTAGATCAAGTTGGTTATGACGCAAGTTATGTTTATGATCAAGTTGAATGCCGGGTGTTTGGACCTTTACGGCCCCTCGGCGGTGGCAACACACCCCTTTGGCCTCGGCTTCACGTAGAAGGCACCCCCGGACTGACCCACCCGAGGGAAATCGGCAGTCGCCTTTTCCTGTCCTCCTCTACGATCTTCGTCTATCTCTCTCGTCTTTTCCATCTTTCCTGTCTTCTCATCACTTCTCCTCACTTCCTAGTTTCCCGGCGGCAAGGGTTAACCTTGTGTAGCTAGCCAGCCTTGGTTATGCTGTATTTGGTTATAGCAGCGATGTACGGCTGGCGTTGGCAGGGTTTCTATAGCAGGAGCTCCTGTCACGTCCCCCTGTTGAGCTCCATGGTGGGTGGTCGGCATCGCGGCCGAAAACCCAACTGTACTTATGGAAAACGCTTTTCCTAAACTCCCTTATCGCCCTCAGAAACGAGGGCGCACCGAAGAGGTCTTTCAGTTTTTCGGACGCCAAGTCCACAATTTTCCTCGTTTTCATGTCATCCACGCAGAAAAACCAGCTAAACAAGTACGAACAATCTCCCCGTTCCTTGTATCAAAGTCTCTTACCGAAGTTTTTAGCCCAGGATATAAGGTGTCGAGGTTGGCTAGCGGTGACCTCCTCTTGAGCTCCGCGACCAGAAGCAATTTGAGAAGCTGCCACAGCTAGTATCATTTGGGGAGACCAAAGTAGTAGTAACCTTGCACCGCACGATGAATACCTCCCGCGGCGTTGTCTCGGACGATGATTTGCTGGAGCTCACTGAGGCTGAGCTCTTGGAGGGTTTCAGTGAACAAAATGTTATAAATGTCAAAAGAATTAAGATGAGGCGAGATGGTAAAGAACTTGCGACCAAACGCCTAATACTGACCTTCAATTCAAGTGTCCTGCCCGAGTCAATCGAGGCCGGGTACATCAAGCTCCGTGTAAGACCGTACGTGCCAAATCACCTCCGATGTTTCAAGTGCCAGCGTTTTGGCCACAGTTCGCAGAGCTGCCGAGGCCGCCAAACTTGTGCGAAATGCAGCGCGCATGAACACTCCTCTGAAGCTTGTGAGAATTCTTTCCACTGTGTAAATTGTGATGGCGAGCATGCCGCATACTCGCGGTCATGCCCGTCTTGGAAGAAAGAAAAAGAAATAGTAATGATCAAAGTAAAAGAAAACATATCATTCAAAGAGGCACGCAGGCGGGTTGCATACCTTCCTAAGGCCAGCTTTGCCGAAGTGGCGCGTCAAGGGGCAGCGTCACAACGGCCTCCGGCGGCTGTCCGACCCACAAGCCATGAGTCGGCAGTTACGCCATCTGCCCCCGCGGCGGTTGCAGCTAGCGCTGCTCCGTCTACCCAGCAGACGGGGCCACCGACCCCGAAGGTGGGTGCAGCCGAGGCTGCCCCACGCACCCCCACCCCTTCTAGCGCTGGCAACAGCCGGCGCAGCCAAATTCCTCAGGGTGCCCCATCGACCTCCGGGCTGGTGGGCGCAGGGGTCTTGCGCTCCAAGGCGGCACCCTCCCTGACAACATCTCGCTCGCAAGAGCACGTGTCCGGCGCCTCACTAGAGGCAATGGACACTACACCAACCCTCAAGGCGCACCAAGCGCCTAAGGAGCGGCGAGGCTCCCTCGAACGCTTCAGAAAAAGCAAAACCCCGGTTACAGGGCCTCGAAAAAGCTCTGTAATCTAAGGCATCACTTCCGTTTCCGTAAACACAGCACCAATTTACTTTAAAAATGGATACACAAATAATTCAGTGGAACGTCCGAGGTCTTCTTAGAAACCTTGATGATTTGCAAGAACTCATCCACAAACATAATCCAAAAGTGCTGTGTTTACAGGAAACACATTTAAAATCCAAACACAGAAACTTTCTCCGTACGTATGTTACTTTTCGCAAAGATCGCGATGATGCCGTCGCATCATCGGGTGGTGTGGCGATTCTCACTCATAAAAGTATAGCATGTCAACCTTTACAGCTACGAACGCCCCTTGAAGCAGTGGCGGTGCGAGCTGTTCTGCTAAACAAACTCATCACTATTTGCTCGCTTTATATACCCCCACATTACAAATTAACTAAACATGAATTTCAATCCTTTATAGATGAATTGCCAGAAACTTATCTGGTTCTTGGCGACTTCAATGCACATAACTATCTGTGGGGCGACCCTCGTATAAATGCGCGAGGACGTCTTGTTGAACAGTTCCTTTTCTCTTCTGGTGCTTGTCTTCTGAATAAGAAGGAAGCGACATACTATTCTCTTACAAACAGAACATTTTCTTCAATAGATCGTAGCCTAGTCTCCCCGTCACTACTGTCTGAACTTGAATAGGAAGTTAACGACAATCCTTACGGGAGCGACCACTTCCCCATACTACTAAGAACATATAAAGAAAACGAATGTCTACCACAGGCTCCTAGGTGGAAAATCGATACAGCCGACTGGGAGAAATTCCGAACCTGAACTAGCATATCATGGGATGACATGTCCTCGTTAGAAATTGATGCTGCTGTGGATTACTTTACAGCTTTCATTATAGATGCCGCATCTAAATGCATACGTGAAGTAAGTGGCTCGGCATGCAAACGGCATGTCCCGTGGTGGAACGATGAATGTAGAGTCGCACGTAGGAACCAAGACAAAGCGTGGGGGTTGCTACGTGCTTCGCCCACTGCAGAGAATCTTGTTAACTTTAAGAAAGTTAAGTTTCAAGGTAGGAGAACCCGCCGACAGGCCAGAAGAAAGAGTTGGCAAAAGTTTTTATCGAACATCAACTCGTTTACAGATGAGGCGAAAGTCTGGAACCGCGTAAATAGAATTAGAGGGAGACAAACATATTCACTCCCTCTGGTAAACACACAGGGTGATACGCTGCAACATCAGGCAGACTCACTTGGGGAGCACTTTGAGAATGTGTCAAGTTCAAAACATTATTCGAAATCCTTCCTGAAGTATAAGCAAATAGAAGAATGTAAGCCACTCAAAAGAAAATGTCTACAGAATGAATCGTACAACTGCCCTTTCAGTATGGCCGAGTTGAGAGCTGCCTTGAGCTCATGCAAGAGCTCTGCACCAGGATCTGACAGAATCATGTATGAAATGATCAAAAACCTACACAATGACACCCAAGTTACACTACTCACACTTTTTAACACCATTTGGGCTGCAGGACACCTCCCAACTGCATGGAAAGAAGCCATTGTGGTTGCTGTTTTGAAACAAGGCAAAGATCCTTCCATAGTGGCAAGTTAGCGCCCGATCGCCCTCACGAGTTGCCTTTGTAAGATATTTGAAAAAATAATTAGTCGGCGACTCATCCATTTCTTTGAAATGAGCAAAATGCTTGATCCGTATCAGTGCGGCTTCCGAGAAGGGCGGTCTACAAGCGATCACCTCGTACGTGTTGAAGGAAATATCCGGGACGCATTTATACATAAACAGTTCTTCCTATCGATATTTCTCGATATGGAAAAGGCGTATGATACAACGTGGCGTTACGGAATCCCAAGAGACTTGTTAGAAATGGGCATCCATGGTAATATGCTAAACCTAATAGAAAGCTATCTGTCCAGTCGTACCTTCCGCGTAAAAGTCGGTAACGTACTTTCGCGTCCTTTTACGCAAGAAACGGGTGTACCCCAAGGAGGCGTGTTCAGCTGCACACTCTTCATCGTGAAGATGAACACGCTTCGCGCTTCATAACCACCGGCAATCTTTTATTCTGTCTACGTGGACGACATACAAATAGCTTTCAAATCCTGTAACCTCGCAGTGTGCGAGAGACAGGTACAGCATGGCGTGAACAAAGTGTCGATGTGGGCAGACAAGATGGATTTAAGATCAATCCTAACAAAAGCTCTTGCGTTCTTTTTACAAGAAAGAGAGGAACGATCCCAGATCCTTGCTTAGAACTGGGTGGACAACAAATACCTGTAAACAAAGAGCACAAATTTCTAGGTGTTACACTGGACTACAGACTCACTTTCGTCCCCCACATTAAACATCTTAAAGAAAAATGTCTCAAAACAATGAACATAATGAAACTTCTATCCCAGACTACGTGGGGTAGTGACAGGAAGTGTTTATGGAAACTCTATAAAAGCCTCATTCGATCACGATTAGACTATGGTGCCGTGATTTATCACTCTGCCGCCCCGAGCGCACTAAAGATGCTAGACCCAGTCCACCATCTAGGAATCCGACTGGCCACAGGCGCTTTCAGAACAAGTCCCATACAAAGTTTATATGCAGAATCAAATGAGTGGTCACTTCATCTTCAGAGAACATACATCAGCCAAACATATTTTCTGAAAGTCCACTCAAATCCTCAACATCCCTGTTTTAATACCATTAATGACATGACATATGCTACACTCTTTCGCAATCGTCCCTCCGTAAGACAGCCTTTCTCGCTGCGTGTGAGGGAGCTTAGTGAAGAAATGCACGTTCCACTCCTCGAGCTTCGCCTTATCCATCCAGCCAAGCTGCTACCTCCTTGGGAGTGGCAGCTCATACAATGCGATATATCTTTTGTGGACGTCACAAAACATGCTCCAGAGATTGAAATCCAAATGCATTTCCGGGAACTCCAGCACAAATACTCCTGCACGGAGTTCTACACAGACGCATCAAAGTCACACGACGGGGTGTCCTATGCAGCTGTCGGTCCATCTTTCTCGGAATCCGAGGTACTACATCCGGAAACCAGTATCTTTACGGCTGAGGCCTACGCACTGTTGTCGGTTGTAAAGCATATAAAGAAATCAAAACTACAGAAATCAATTATATATACGGACTCCCTTAGTGTTGTGAAGGCCTTGATGTCTTTCTGTAGCCACAAAAATCCGGTAATTAATGAACTCTACTCCGTACTGTGTAAAGCATAGATATCTAACCAACATGTGATAATATGCTGGGTGCCTGGACATAGGGGCATCGAGGGAAATCAGGGTGTCTACCAAGTTGACATTTCCAAATTCCCTGAATTTTCAAGGTTTTCCCTGAGTGCTTTTGCAAAATTCCCTGAGTGATGCAGAACTATGTTTTATGTCAAGTCGCGCTGAAACCATATCGCCCTATGCTGTTACTCTATAGTAAGCATATGAAAAAATTTTTAAAGAAAACTGACTTAATCCAATTTGAATACTAAGGAGTAGTGTTTATGTTATTCAAAAAAAGAGTATAAGGGAGGGGTTATTAAAATGCACAGCAAATAAAACGTCTTCGAAAAAATTTTCAATTCGAGTTGGACATTCTATAGTACAAATAAAAAGGAGATGCATACAGAAGCAAATATTTTCGAATATGAGCTATTTCTATCAACTGATAGCATGCTCAGTGTCATGCAACTGTCCTGACATACTCTCAGCTCGCGCAAGACGCCTCAGTGTTGTGTTTCACTGCTTTAAAGAGTTTATTTTGGTTTGGATGAGGGACACCTGCATCTCAGCATCAGCCAACAATTATTTGTTTTTTGAGCGCAGGCTCCTTCAAAGAAGCGGTCGCATACTTAATTCCCCGTTCATTCCTCAGTGCGTCGATCCTTTCTGTTCTCGTCCTCCTTTCGCCGCGCGTTCACCCCACGGACCATTTGAAGAATACTCTTGGTCAATTTACACTCAACGTCCAATTTTTCGGAGCCCCCAGGGGCCGCGAAAACTTCCGAAAAATCAGGCAGTCCGAAAAAATAAATTCATGTCTTTTACCGCCCTTAAGGGCTAAAATCGACACATGCACGTCTGAAAAAGCTCTGAATGCCTGTCAGTGCACTTATTAGGCATATCGGTGCTCCTACTGTGACAGGTGAGGGCGGGTGCACACGTGTAAAATTAAGGAATACATACGGTGTCCCGCGACAATTGCTCCTTCCTACGCTTGTTACGCTTCACCGCGTTACACGACTGTAATGAGGCGAAGCAGACTTTCGGGAAAGAGCATTATGCAATGCGCGTGCTTTCCGAGCTTCGAAGACAAAATTATTGCTGTCAGCGGAGAAATGAAGAAACACCGCACCGAACAACAAGAAGCTTAACAGTGAACGTCGAAGCCGCTAGGCCTAGCGTTGCCGCAGTGGTGGCTACGGTTGCCAGCGGATCTGCGTGCGAGAGCACCGGTTCAAGGCGGCGAGGTAATCAAAATAGCAGCGGTGGTGGTTTTCATTAATGTCGTCTCGGACCTGCGATCACGCAAAACGTTTAGAAAATTGAACGGCGAAGAGTTCTTGCGTCTGAAATTTCAGACATTAAGATACATTGACTCTTTGGGGTACGTGGTGGTGCCGCGAAGCCGCCCGAGTTATCGGGAATCCGGAAAGTCGGCCGTTGACTGTACACTGGCAACTCCTCCAGCCGACGACGATTCGTTACGAGTCCTGTCTGTTTCTCGAGCCAGCATTACCGCGACTTTTGACCCTCTAAAAAAATTACGGCTAATTTTCCCTGATAGAAGCACAAATTCCCTGAGTTTTCCCTGAGTTTTTCCAGACTACTCAGAATCCCTGAGAATTCCCGGTTTTCCCGGTTTTCCCAGTTGGTAGACACCCTGGAAATGTACTAGCGGACCAGATGGCCACATCAATTTCATTGCATGCAGTTAATCCTACTGCTTCGGTCTCTGTCACAGACCTGAAGCCTTTCTTAAGAAGGAAACTACGAAACCACTGGCAACGAATGTGGGACGAAGAAATAAATAATAAACTGCATGTAATAAAGCCACAATTAGGTTTCTGGCCGGCTGTAACAAAATCCCGCCGGACAGATGTCCTATTCTGCCGTCTAAGGATAGGACACACTTATGGCACACATAACTTCTTACTCACGGGAATCGAGCCTCGAACCTGTGGTAGATGCGGGGAGAGGCTGACCGTCCTCCACGTCCTTCTGGAGTGTCGGGAAGCCGGATCCGAAAGAAAAAAAACATTTTCTCTTAGCATACCGGCACCACATCCCCCTTCATCCTGTTATGTTACTTGGTCCAGAACCACTCTTTGACACCAACGCCATCCTAGGTTTTTTGAAAGATGTGTTGCATGTTATTAGCCCCACACGTTCGTAGCACTTCCTCTCTTCAGAGGATGCCGCTGCGATAATTATTTTGAATAGCACATGCCTCTAGGCCCTTGTGGTTCAAGGGCACTGGCGAGGCAGTAGTGCTGTAAGCAATTTAACATCTCGCATATTTTAAACAATGCATCATTTTTTTACGATGGATTTTAATGGTCATAGTATTCGTCATTAGTCATCGCCATAATTTTATAGCACGTAGATTTTACGCACTTTACAGCGACTATTTTAGGCCACTTTACAGCCAAGTCACATCTTCCATAATACATCGTTAACACTACCACTTGTCATGGCGCTCTTTGGCGAAACCTGGCCCTTGCGCCACAAAATACCACACATCATCATGTTACCTGGGCTACCATTCTGTATTTGATTTCTGTCCTGTGAATTTTTCGTTAGGAAAAAAAACTAACGGATTGCAATTTGACTCATTTTTGCCAGTGCCAAAAGCAATTGAAGTACTCAAATATTTGAAAAACTGGCTATTTTGGCAGTTGCATCACTTCAGCGTATTTCCACGCACACCATTTGAAGGCCTCGATCAATACAATGTCCATTTGAAAAGAATGTTGATTGATGTCCTCTAGCTCAGTTGAGTAGGAAAACTAAACTGTCACCAAAATGCTACAAAATATCTGACAAAAATAAATAAAAGTGGGTAACGAGTTTTGAACTGTAGTAAACATATGGCAATGTTTCAGCTATATGTGTGGTGTAAAAAAAACGCTTGTCGATTCGGCATGGAATCGCACACCTGCATGTGCATCTGTGCCATTGTCAGAGTTCAGTAAAAACTGCATTTTACACAACATTGTAAAAATGGTTTATTGCTATCTAAAATACATGAGTAAAAATTAATAGGTATAAGTCGGCTTAAATTTAAAATGCAACAAAAAATCTCCGTTAATGGCAATGATGTGCCTTTCATGTTTGCATGAAACCATATCTTTTTCTCAATTCTTTCATTATTTTTTGTGGCAGTGAACAAAATTGAAATGGAACTCACACAAGGAGTAACTTTGTTGTATTCCAGCGCATCACTAATAGCTGTTTTTATAAAAATATCTGAAGCAGTTAATATGAATAAGTCGCTTGATATGGAATGACCTGCGCAGGAACGTTATCATGGCAGAAAACAACCGGATTATGCAACAGCAATGCAGCATAATAAACTGCTCCCATAAGCATCACTTATTGTGATTGCTATGTTTCAAAAGTACGTAAGATTTACTGAAATGGCCACCCACCATTCCACCAACAAATAAAGATTGTGCAGTGATCCTTTTTCAGTTTTACAGGTTTTTTTAAGTTGTCTCTGACAGGTAGCATAATTCTTGTTCTTGAGCTGGATTATTCAGAGGTAGACATTACTAGCACAAGAAATGGAAACAAACTGATTCTCATAAATTTATTAATTCACTTATAACATCACGGCACATATCACAGTTTGAAAATTGTAGCCAGTGAGTTTGAAAGACATATTCACTTGAAATTAATTTCCAGGATGACGCCAGTTTCGAGATTTTTCCGTAAATGTGAGAGAAATAAATGGGCATTCCGGTTACTTTTGTTCTTCAATGCATAACAGTGCGTTTTGTTAAAAAAAATAAGTGCTACAGCAGTGCATTTCTACAGCCAGTTTGATGGCATTTGTCTCGTTACTGGTGTCATTCTGGAAATTCATTCCAAGTGCATACACCTTGTAAAATTACCGGCTACAATTCGTAAAAACTTTATTAGGAACTGAGTTTTTGTTAATCAGCTGACTATGGTGTCTTGATTTCTCATGCAAGTAATGTTTGGCACTCTGTATTTAGAATTATGTTAGCTGCAACAGCCAGTCTTTAATAAATTCCATGAAACTAAAAGATAACCACCCTGCATATCAGGTCTCAGTTGAGTGCTGTGGGCTCAAGCAAACCGTGCCATGGTTATAGTACCACTGGCTACTTAAGAGAGAAAGCAAGTACCTTTTTTATTGTTCTTATTTATAGCCATTTTAGTCTGCTTGTACATTTATTTATTTAGGTATTTATTTTTTAACATTTATTTCTTCTGGGAAATGTATTTTACTTGAGGGCCACATAGACTGCATCTTCAGTATTCAATTTTGTTATGGTGTCAAGCTGCAGGAAGTTTGTACTGTGCAATAGTTTTTAAGAAGTTTCTGATGTTCTCAAACTACAAATGGTTGTACATTTACACAGATGTTTGGTTACAAATAAACAGTTCACCTAGAAAAATGGTTTTTGTTTGCATGATTTCAGCACTCTTGATTTTGTGGAGGACCGTTCACTGTGACAATTGAAAACGTTGGCATAACAGTACTGCTAGCAGTTTTACAATATAATTTATTACAGGCAATCTAGAAGCGTGCTTTTGAGCCCAGGGTGACAGAGGCCTGCGATACAAAACGCCTGTATTTAAATTTTATCCCTATCCTCTCACAGCAAACACACCAACGTGACATCAAAGGTAATTATATGCAACATAGCTCAGCAGTATTTTAAGGAAAGTGCAGGTTTAAACTGCTAACTACCCAGTGGGCATAAAGGGCTTTCAACATAATTTGTGTTGATGTTCAACAGATCTGCAACAATTCTTTCATGGGCTTTCAGTATTGACGAACAACACATTTCAACAATACCTCAATGGGCTTCCAATTTTGAGACTCAACACATCATTAACAATGCTTGAATGGGCTTTCAACATTGACAAACAACACATTTCAACAATACCTCAATGGGCTTTCAATTTTGAGCTTCAACAATGCTTCAATGGGCTTTCAACATTGAAAAACAACACATTTCAACAATACCTCAATGGGCTTTCAACATCGAGAAACAAAACATCTTCAACAATGCTTCAATGGGCTTTCAACATTGAACTACATTATAGTTTCAACGAAATGCCAATTATCTTTCAAATTGAGAGGCCACAATGATGTTTCAACAAAATGTCGCGGGCCAATTATCAACACTTGTGAACAATTTCCTCTATGATGTTTCAACAATTCCCCAATGATCTTTCAAGGTCATTTGTTGACGTTGAACAATGATGTTTCAATAACCTTTCAACAATTTTTTTGTAAGGGATCGACCTACGTCAGCAACGCCCGGACGCCACGCGTCCCGCCGTGGTAGCTAGGGCTACACCTATCCGTCCAACTTAACGAGGATGGCGTTCCGTGATCCCCACCCAAGGTGCACTGTTTGACCTTCAGCGCGCCAGCGGGCAGCAGCACCGATGAAATAATCGACGCTATCGGAGAAGCCCTAGGGCTCGGACGCCTTGAGACCCCTTCCACACCAGGGAGGAGTGAAGTTCAGCGCAGCTGTCAGGTCTGCAGCAGCCACTGTCAAACTATCATGCCGGGGCTCCTTCGTTCTGAACGGTGCCTCAGTTCCAGTCGCCCAAGTGGGACCACGAGTCCTCTACATTTCCGCCTTTTGCGTCCCCCTAACGTGGGAGCCGCCACACTCGCAGCACTCCTGTCTCCGTACTGAAAAAGTTATTTGCAGCTCAAGAATCACAGTTCAAAGGAAGACCCAGATTGGTACCGGCGTGAGGGTCATTCGCATGGAAATGGCGAAGCCCGTGTCAATACAAGGCCATGGCATCATGTTCGACAACCGAGGAATTTGGAAGGTGTGCTCACGGAGCGGGACGGAAGGATATCTAGGAAAGGCGTGCGAGACGCCACGCTGCGAAAACTGTGGTCTTCGTTGACGAGACCGCCACGTGCATGTCGCTTTCTACCCGTTGCGCTGGGAACCGCGTCATAGCGGACTGCTTAGTGCCCAGATCATATGCCCCGGCAGCCGCAAACACTAACACTCCTGTTAGTAACGAAGACGGCGGCCAACAAGAGTATGACCAGCTTCCCACAGAACAACCCAACGACGACAGGGACTCCGACGTACAGGCGTCATCCGCAGAACCCCGTCGCAGCCTACTTTCCGAACCCGCCTTCCTCGGAGGCTTCAAACAGCCCGGAAAATGAGCAGTTACCACCACTCCTCTATTCTGAGAACAGCACTACCGAAGTCGGCACACCCGAGGGAAGCTCAGACAACACGGCCTCTCCTCCAGAACTCATAATCAGCGAGTCAGCGGACTTCGCAGCGCACGAAGACGTCGTGCCAGCCGGCGAGTTCAACAACAGGCCGCGTCATCTGGCAGACCGTGGCCACCACCCTTAGTCCTGGCAGATGCCAAAACCTGGCACCATGCGGGAGGCGGTTTTTGTCCAAGCCAGCGGATTCCGTATGCCCCGAACAACGGAATGGTCGTGAAAGAATCCAGTAAGTCAAGCTGCCGACCTTCTTATGGCAGAATCAATGGGCATCGATGAGCAGGAGATAAAGAGAGCATGCGAAGCAGAAACGGACTCGAGCAGTTTGCATTGAGAGCAAATCTACAGTCCCGAAAAATTTACGCGCATCGGGTTCCGCCCTTTAAATAGGGGCGCTATTCTGGACATTCCGCCATTTTCGTCGATGCGTGACGTAGACGCCACGTGAATAACATGGCGCTGATGGCTCGATTTTGCTTTCGCAACGTGGCGCCAACTTGACGTCTTGCCTAAGAAACTGAAATGAAGGCACTGAGTGTAAGGTTATCGGTAAAGCAAGTTTTCGTCCTCAGTAAAAAAATAAAGCAGCTAGCTCAAAGCCTACGATTACTCCATCGAAAACGCTTCTCGCTTCCGTCTGCTTCGACAGTTTTAGTACTGCGCCATGACGATACGTACGCAGCACGCAAGCGCTTCGTGGAACGTAGGAGCGCGTGTCGAAGCGGGCGAGCGTTGTAAAGGCGGAACCGCATGGCACGATTTCAGGCGCGATTGACGCGCGGATGGTGGGACGCGCGCGTCATTTTGACGCGTGCCATCACGAAATCGCGCCGCCGCGTGCCGCTGCTCGGAGTAGAAAAAAACGCGTCGCGCGGGCGCGTCCACCAATCAGAGTTCAGGTAAGTCACGTAGCATTTGGTCACATGACATTTTTTTTTTGCCACCAGATGGCCCTGGTATCTGCGAATCTCAACGGAACCTCCTTGGAGCATTTTTTTTTCTCCGCAGAACTGGCGCGTGCGTCAAACAAAAACACGTGCTTTCGTGATTTCGTTCGCGCATCTGGACATGGACAAGGCAACCTTCAACGAGGCTCTCATAACCGAAGTTGAGAAGCGTCGCGTCCTGTGGGACGTACGCGACAGGAACTACAAGAATAATATGAAACGGGACCAGGCTTGGCGAGAAATAGCAGATGCCCTCAGCGTAGACGGTATGTACCAAATCTGTGCACACGTGGTGTGGGTGCCCTGCTTGTTCTATGTACATTCGCCTCGACAAGCGTGTGAACTTGGCATGTTTACCCGCCGTTTGCGTACTTATCTCGCAGGCACAGAGCGTGCCGCCGCGCTTTCTTTGTTTATTTGAGAGAGAAAAAGTTTGATCACAAGCTGTGTTGTTTCTTGACATCTGATTGGCATGAATATGCCTGTAAGAAAATACTAGCAGACTAGACTAGACTGATGCATCAGTCTAGTCAAATACTAGACTGATGCAGGCTTCTCGATTTTGTTATTTCTTTCCTGCAGGAGGAATAAACTTTATTAGTAGAAATGAGCCGACGGTAAAATCGTCCGAGGTGGGCGGCTTCCCTAGTCCAGGATGCCGTGGGCCTGAGCTGATAACTTGGCCCTGCTCACCAGGCGATGCTGGTCTTCAGGGCTCGAGCTTGTCAGCTGGGCCTCCCACTGCTCGACAGTTGGTCCGGTGATGGGCGGTGTCGATGCGTTGTGTTGACATTCCCATACCATGTGGTAGAGGGTATTGGGCCTAGAGCAGAAAGCGCATTTGTGGGTATAGCAGAAAATAAATTTATTCAGCACGTTTCATTAGTTGCATCACCTTCCTGCGAGCGCATATATGTTCCTCACACTAACACTTTGTTACTGCTTTACAGTGACGCAAGTAATGAAGCGGTGGAAATCCCTACGCGACACTTTTATGAAAAAACGCAAAGAAGTGACAACAACGAAAAGTGGCGCCGGCGCGGACAGTGTTTTCAGTGTGCGGTGGCCCCATTACAACCGACTACTGTTTCTCCTTGACACAATGGAATATCCTGACTGAGTATTTCTTTCGAATTTCTAGGGCATCTATTTTATGATAACTTATTGTTCCACAGTAGGATCTGCTAAACAAAAATAATTTTCTAGAGATTTACCTTCCCTTCAACTTCAGCATTTAACACATTCTTTTCATCTGTTTTCACCCGGGAAGACCACTTTGACGTTCCATTTGTACCCGATCTTGACTGCCCATATATGGAACCGATCGAAATACCTGCCGAGGGCATAATACTTCTAATTAATAACCTTAAATTATCCACTTCAGCTGGCATTGACAATATGAACTCTAAAATTCTTAAAAACACTATCTCCGTTCCTGCTAACATTTTATACCGCCTTTTCAGGCAATCTTTGGTTGTAGTTTTTTTTCTTACTGTCATCATTGTGATTGGTACACTCTATAGTTATTGTTTGCAGTTTTGCCATAAGTATAATGCCAGCCAATATATTTTTTCGTGTTGTCCTCTTTCCTGCCGAACCTTATATTGCCGTCATACCACTTTATTATCAATTCATCCATTTATTTGAGCTAAATTGCAAATTTGAGCCGTATATGTACTCCGTCGACTTACTTTGCACATTTATTAACCCCTTACTCAATGTCCTGTCAAGGTGCCTATAAGGTATTTTCAATAAACTAATCGGGCACATTACTCGAAGTCATATGTGCATAAGGTATACTTTTCAAATCTACTGTCAACATTTAAATTAATCCTGCTTATAATAGTGTCGAAGTGTTGGGAATAGCTTGCGGTTCATTTATCTGCATGTTTGATTTTATTCATAATCAGCTTATGACAAGTTGCAAAATGTTCAGGCCACAAGTCATGGTAGCTTTACACAAATGTTGAAATAAAGCGTGAATTTGCAATGTGTATTATCCATGCAGGACAAGCGGGAACCTCGTGGATATTCAAGACATCGACTCATTCGACGAAACAAGCACCGCATATCTTCAGACTGAAAGAACTAGCATCATAGACATTGAAGCCAATCTGGTTGCTCGCAACTTTCCTACCACCCCTGGGCAGGAAGATGGGGGTGGATGCTCCAGCCCCACGTCAGCGCCATCACCAGCCAGCAGCGCATCATCTGGTCCACAGAAAAGGAAACGGGGCCGTGACAAGGTCTTTGAAAAAGAAATAGGAATTCTGGGAGAATTGGCTTCTAAACGAGCCGGCGCTTCTGAACTATTCGGGCTTTTTATAGGGGACAAGCACAAGTGTTCCCCAACATCTGCGAGGACAATTTGAGTTGGAACTACTGCAAGTTGCTGCTCGTTATGTGGACAATCAGTAAAGCTGTCAGTGAAGAACGGGAAGTTGTCAGTCTCTTTTGAAAAAGGAAGTTCGGCAAACAGTGAAAAATAAATTAGTTAAAGAAACATTTATTACAATACAATTTTTCTTCTGACGCCTGACATCTTTTTCCAGAAGAAGAGCTACACAATATTGAGGCACTATTCTTTCACTTCTTCATCAGCGGGTTCATCAATTTCCAGTAATTTCCACTGCCAGGGAACTTTTCCTTCATTCGCAAAGTACGCTGCATACTGCTTGCGAACCTGCAATGCCGAGTGAGCACACTTCCGCGCATGCGTTGGCTGCAGGCCAAATGTTGCCGAATCTGTGTCGGTTGTTGCTCTCCACGCACCGTCAATCATATTGCCATATACATCTTCATAGTCGGCAAATCCAACTGGGCTATATGAAGAGCGACCGTTGGACTCCATGCACAAAAAAACACACACGCTGCCTTCACAGCCCGTTTGGCGTTTTCAGGACTCAGGTTGATGGGGCCACGAAAGATTCTAAACCGTGCCCGCAGAATGCCAAAGGCATTCGCTACACATCTCCTGCAAAAATAAAGGAAAATGCATTCACAGCAACGCCATTCGTACAAACGACAAAATTCGGTTTTCATGTGCAAATAATTTTAGTTGTGCTAAGTATACAACAAAGTAAATAAATTTGAAGTTGCACAGCACGGAAAAAAACGAGCTCAGAATCAGAGTAGAAGTTTGTGGCGGCAATAACAAATCAGGAAAGAGTGTCTTTAACCGTTAATTAGAAACAAAGAAGAATAGCAGGTAATTCGTTGTACCAAATATTCAGGGGTGTAGCATAATGTTGAAACCACAACTTTTTTCTGTCTCAGCTTTTGCAATAATACTTCCCTTCTCAAGTTGCCGCTTAGCTTAAAAGCACTTCTTGTTGGGCTAGTTGGTAGCTGTTCATTATAACATATGAAGACGCCAAATAAACGCCCTGTCCCGTTCTCTTCTCTTGTGTGTGTCTGTTTATTTGGCGTCTTCAAATTTTATAATGCCACTTAGCTATTCTGTGTTCTCATGCTGAACAAAAGGGGAAACGCACAAGAAGAGAGCAGACAACACAAACATTTCATCTGTGTGATCTATTTTCCTGTAGAAGCTTTATACCCACTGCTCCCCTTTTATTTAGTGTGGATGAATACACAACTAGCCCATTTATCTAATCTACCAAAGTTTTAATTTTGCTACAATCATACCAAGGAACTTGCTTTGCATGAGAGCATAATTATGGTGTAAAAATAAACACTAGTTGAAAATGATGTACTTTTCCTTTCAAGAGGATATGGAAAATACACACACCGTGCACGGCTCAGACAGTAATTGAATATTCGCTCAGCAAGGTCTTCCCTATATCCAGGGAATGGTCTCAAAGTCTTCTCGCAGCTGAAAAGCCTCGTCCCCTATAAAGGCAAACGGGAGTGTTTTGTGGGAGCCAGGCAGCTGTGAATGTGAAGGCAGCTGCAGCAGACCAGCATGCAGTTGTCGGCCAATTGGAGAGCGTTTGAAGACGCCTCCATCACTTATGCGGCCAGGAGCCCCAACGTCGACGAGACGAAACAGATATCCGCTGTCTGCATGCTACAGCCATAAGCACGATTGAAAATGTGCCCTGTAACAAATAAGCACAAAAAGGCACTTTTGAGCAATAGACATGGCCACAGGAAAAAGTAAAAAACAAATTGGATAGGAGGCAGCATTGATACGCAGAAAATTTCAAGGCCTAAAAACAGTTCATGTTCAAGTAAATGAATCTGTCAGTGGTTGAGCGCGTGCAATCATACACCTATATGTGCAAGGTTGAACACCCCAATTATCGCATCTAAATAAAAGCATTCGAATATTCATTACTTATGTGTCGTTTACCTTATAATTGTAGTATAGGCTGCCAGAGTTTGCTGGTGCCACAATCTGAACATGTTTGCCATCCACTGATCCGAGGCAGTTCGGAAACTGCCACCGCTTCCAGAAGCCATCAGCAATGTTCCGCCACATTTCCTCATTTGGAGGCTGCAAGGATACAAGCCACAGCAGTGATGCTCATTACATGAAATAGTTAATACACAGTTCTGACAAAAGTTGTGCCTCAGGTAAAAGCCGCCACTGGCTTTAAGTGAGTCTAGATAACATCACAGAATCTTAGAAAAATAGCCCCGGTCTTGCAAGAGGTGGACTCTCATTGCACAAATCATGTATTCATTCTAAATGACGCAACTTCATATACTGAGGAGCGAGATCATCCCACAGCACTTAGAGAGTCAAATGGATCGCTTCTCGTGCAGTCTCCAGCCCGACACGGAAGTCCTTGGCGATGTCAACAATGGCATTACCTGAACATAGATACCTGACGCATGCCAAGCATTGTATGTAGAAAGTATAAACATACGTCCATTCTTCCACAGATGTCTTTTCAGAACAACAGAACAACAATAACATCCAAACCATCCAAACCATCCAAACCTTTTCAGAACAACAATAACATCCAAAACCATGCAGCACATGTTTATAAGTAATTTAAGCATTATTTTAAATGCAATTCTTGAGCCGTACTTTTAATCAGGTTCATCAGGATCAGGTTTAATCATCAGGTTTAATCAGGACGGTGTTAATTCATTTTTAAAAACGAAAGACCATCAATCGATATCACACCACCAAGGTGTTGCGCATATCTGAGTTATATCTGCATATTACATACATCTGCATTTGGCTGGACAACTTGCCTGTGGGAAATGTGTGAGTGTCAAATAATCAAGCACACATACAAAGTGAACAGTACAGTTACCTTAATGTCCTAGCTAGACGTTCGCCAGATGAGATGGGCTCCTGAACGACGTGCATCTTTGTGAGCCTTTCCTGCACACGGCCATGAATTATATCAAAGAGTTCGGGGGTCATTCGATAATATTTGAAGAGCTGCGGATCCCGTTCCCTCATAACCTGAAACTGCATATAACAAAGACATAAGCTTCAGGGCCTCATTTCTTATCGCTAATGCTGGCAAGACAATTTGAAATATTACCAGTGTATGGTACTCGCTCTCTTGCTTTCTTCTCAAACATGCAGGTCGCACCCACATAGACCTCCTGAGCCGCATTTGCTCTTGCTTCAGTATCAGCATCCCCCTTATTAGCAGCAATCGTCTCTTCTGTTCGGTAGTAAGCGACCGACACTCCATTTTCCAAGCGAAGTTGTAAACAAGCAGCGGCCTCTCAGCATGCGGAAGGTACATAGTCGCAGTTTCGCACTCAACCTTGCTGCTTGAAATTAAGCTTCGTAAATACACTTCAGAAAAAGATGTCGCTGTCTAATTACCCGAGGACTGTTTTTCTCGTAATATTCTGCAAGTTTAAGGGCATATAATATATGCAGTAAAAAAATAATTCACGTTGTTGGGAGCTAGGCTGTCTGGCAACCCGGAAAACGCGGCGCGAAAGCGCCGCTCCTTCTTTTCGTACAGGCGGAACCGCATGGCGCGATTGACGCGCAGATGGTGGGACGCGCGCATCATCTTGACGCGTGCTCAGCATGTTCCGTCACGAAATCGCGCCGCCGCGTGCTGCTGCTCGGAGTAGAAAAAAACGCGTCGCGCGGCGCGTCCACCAATCAGAGTTCAGGCAAGTCACGTGGCATTTGGTCACGTGGCACTTTGGTTCTTTTTTTGCCACCAGATGGCCCTACTCTCTGCGCATCTCAATTTTTCAAAAGTAGCGCCATTCTTAGATCTTTCCGCCAGCCCGCTCACCCTGGCGCTTCCTCCTCCACGCCTCCTGTCGCCCCAGCCTCCTCCGCTCCCCCATTGGCCAATCTGTGTCACGTGGACGCAGGCGCCGCGCTTTTGTATATTTTTTTCTTTCCAGCGCGGAACAGGCGCCGCGCTTTTGTATATGTTTTCTTTCCAGCGCGCGCCGACCGCCATTGTTGGGCCTGCGCGACGAAAGTACGGCAGGCAGACTGACGGAGTGCGTTAGCGTAATAGAATGTGCAGGGTGTCTACTAACCGGGAAAACCGGGAAAACCTGGAATTCTCAGGGAATTTTAACAGTCTGGAAAAACTCAGGGAAAACTCAGGGAATTTGTGCTTCTATCAGGGAAAATTAGCTGTAACTTTATTGAAAGGGAACGAAAGTCGTGTTAATGCTGGCTCCAGTAACAGAGGAATCGCAACGAATCGTCATTGACGCCGTGTCATCGGCACGATGTATTGCCAGAATAGTTAAAGACCGATTTTCTAGACGCCCGATTTTTCGGACATGCCCGATAATTTGCACGGTTTTGCGGCACCACCACGTACTCCATATAGTCAATGTATATTTCCCTACTGCAGGTCTGAAATGGCATTAATCAAAGCCGCCACCGCCGCTATTTTGATTATCTCGCCGCCTCGAACCGGCACTCTCGCGGGCAGATCCGCTGGCAGCCGTAACCACGACCGCGGCAACGTTAGGCCTAGCTGCTTCTATGTTCGCTATTAAGCTTCTTGCCGTGCGGTGCCGTGTTTCTCATTGAAATAATTCGCCGCTATCACCAATGGCACCGACTCCGCCTTTTTAATCCTCGCGATTGGCTTTGAAGCTCGCAGAGCACAGCGTGTTGCGTAATGCCAGTCTCCGAACGTTAGCTTCGCCTCAGTGCACTATTGTTAGGCGGTGAAGCATAACAAGCGTGGGAAGGGGGCAATTGTCACGGGACACAGTATGTATTCCTTAATTACACATGCGTGCACCGCGTCTCCTGTCACAGTACAAGACCTGATATGCCTAATAAGCGTACTGGCAGGCCTTCAGAGCTTTTTCAGACGTGCCTGTGGTAATTTTAGCCCTTAAAGGCAGTTAAAGACATGCATTATTTTTTTCAGACTGCCCGTTTTTTTTTCTTTTTTTTTTGCGGCCCCTCGGAAGTCCGAAAAATGAAATGTTGACTGTACAACTGACCAAGGGGATGCTTCAGATGATCCATGTGGTGAAATCGTGGTAGAAGGAGGATGAGAACAGAAAGGACCGACGCACTGAGGAAATAACGGGAAAGGAAGGGTGCCGCCACCTTTTTGAAGGAGCTTGAGCTAAAAAAAACTAAGTGTTGGCTGACGCTGAGACACAGGTGTCCCTCATCCAAACCAAAATAAATTGTTTAAGCAGTGAAACCCAACACTGACATGTTGTGTACAGGCTGAGAGTATGTCAGGACAGTTGAGGTTGACTTCCCAGCTGCTGAGAGAGAACCTTAGTTGTGACAAAGTTCAGGACCTCATACAGATGAGCTTGCTATCAGTTGATAGAAATAGCTGATATTAAAAAAAATATTTACTTATGTATGCATCTCCTTTTCATTCGTATTTGAAAATGTTCGACTCAATTTGGAATGAGCTTTACCATTTCTTTCGCTGTGCATTTTACTAACACCTTCCTTCTGTTTTCTTTTTAAATAAAATAGATATTACTCCTTACTATTCAAACTGGATTAAGTCATTTTTTTGTTTCAGCATGCTTACTAGAGAGTGACAGCATCGGGCAATGTGATGTCAGCCTGTCTTGACATAAAACAAAGTTCTGGCTCATTCAGGGAATTTCGCAAAGGTGCTCAGGGAAAACCTGGAAAACTCAGGGAATTTGGAAATGTCAACTTGGTAGACACCCTGATGTGTAGGGCCGAGAACTTAATTGCGATGCCATGCTGCTGCGCCTTCGGTTGCCGCAACAGACACAGCGAGGGCAAAAAGCTTTTTGCTTTGCCGTCTGGCGGGCGCAACGCAAAAAGAAATGTGGATTCGCAGGATCGGGCGGGCTGACTTCGAGGAAGTGGCAAAGAACGCACGGCTTAGTGAAGTAAGGGCCACGGCTACTCACAACCTCTTATTTTGAGCCTAGTTCACGCCTTCCGCTTCGAAAAAGTGTGTGTTCATGCTCTGCGAGGTTTTTAGCGCGTTGTTTGACTTTTTTTTCGAATGTGCTCTCTTTGTTTCATGTAGTTTCGTCTTGCGGTGAAATGCACGCATCTGCAGCTGGCCTGTGACATAAAAGCGACTTTATTCAGGGTGTGTTTTGAGCTCCACCAGAAGTTAGCACATTCTCGACGCTTTTGCAAAGCTCACTGTGGCTTACGATGCAGTTTTTTAGCTTCGAATGTACGCCCGCATGTATTGATTTGGTTTGTGGTGATTAACGTTTTTAACGTTCCGAAGCGACTAAAGCTAGGATGGAGGTTGTAGTGGATGGCTCCGGATAACTTTATGCAACTTTATCTAGCTCGCCTGGGGATGTTTAACGTGCACTTTGATCGTAGAGTCGTACGTGGGCCGGTAAATTCATCGTTGGCGTTCCATAATATTCGCGCGGGCGCGCTAGAGCTGCTTTTGAAGTTGGCGCCTTGGCGCGATTGTATTTCTTCAATAAATTTTATTTACTAGTTGTAACAACTTGTCATTATTTCGTATTATTGACGGCGCCTCCAGGGCACCAAAGCGGCAACGGGAACACCAAAGCTAGAACTAGGGCTGGATGGGGCTCGCCGAAGCCTGTGCATGCCAAGGGGTATAAAATGGCGGACAGCCAATTTTGTATGCGAACATTCCCTGCGACGCCTACATTATTGTAATGTCACGTGCTCTTCAGAGGCCTCCGCTAGCCATTACATGTGCCCTGCTGGAGTAGCACTTGTAAAAAAAAAAACAATATGTCGTCACGATTACCAAAGCACCCCGCAACGAAAAAAACGGCCTTGTTGCCAGGCATTGCTGACCGCACACAACCGGAATCTCTCACGGGCGGCCGCGGTAGGTACGTAAATGAACCTGCAGGTACGTAAATGAACCTACGAAATCACGTACACATATTTTCACGCTGTCAACACCTGAAACTTTGGTAATTACGCGCGTGTTTGAGTACACCGCGTGCTTGCGTCGTGTTTTAGCAACACGAACTCTCAACGTCGCGCGCTTTATGCCTTAAATACGCCTTGAATAATGGTCCTTTTCTCTATTTCTTCCGCATTTCCAACACGAAATTCTAAAGGTCAGTTACCGACGGACGAAGAAAGATTTCGATTGAAAAAACTGCTTCGCAGGGCTCGAACAAACTTTTCTTCGGATTTCCTCCCGTAGCGTGTTAGCCGTCGTCTGCTACGGCAGGCCCTCCACCGGCGGCGCCACCGTCGAGGCCACGCCGAGCGGAGGAGGAGGGAAGTGAATGGCGCTACTTTGGAAGATTGAGGGGCTTGACGCATCTCGACGGAACCTCCTTGGCGGAATTTTTTTTATTTCTCTGCAGAACTGGCGCGCGCGTCAAGGAAAACGTGTGCTACCGTGATTTCGTTCGCGCATCGTGTTGGTTCGCGCATCGTGTTCACCTAAAATGAACAAAGCAACCTTCAACGAGGCTCTAATAACGAAAGTGGAGAAGCATCGCGTCTCATCGCTAATACTGGCAAGACAATTCGCTAATAATATTACCAGCGTATGGTGCTCGCTCTCTTCTCAACCAGGCAGACCGCACCCACATGTACCTCCTGATCTGCGTTTTTCCTTGCTTCAGTATCAGCATCCCCCTTAATAGTAGCAATCGCCTCTTCTGCTCGGTAGTAAGCGGCCGACCCTCCTTTTTATATGTGAAGTTGTAAACAAGCAGCGGCTTCTCAGCATGCGGAAGGTACTATCGCGCTCAGTATGAGCTACACCACGCGAGCGCGTGGCCGAGCGCTCTGCAAGGTTGTACAGTGGCGCGGATTGCGCCGCGTTTTCGAGCTATCTGGAGAGGGCGTAGCTGCTCCAGCAAGCGCGCTGGAACCCCTCGTCCCCGTTTATGTAAAGGACACCTTATCTGTTTCTTGTTCACTTTCATTTCGATGAAGCAGAAACTGCAAGATCATGCAGCACTTTTGCAGGTTATCAAAGACAGCGCTTTCTTCGTCCAAGAATTAAGGCTGTGCGTTTAGACATGATTTTAGCACTGATAATGCGCCTCAGCGTCTTGCGTAAAGGCGGAAGCAGCCACGACGTGGGCCATGCATTGTTTTCGACAGAATGTTAGCACAGCCCCGGTGCCAATGCGGCAACGCGTTGCCATTGCTGCCATCGCCGTTCTCCGTACTATAGCAACATTTCACATTTGGCGAGGAGCAGCCTACTTTGCTCATTTGCCGCAACTCCTGGGGCCATGCGTCGTCTTCATAAACTTCCCACCGTGCGTGATGGCTCCAAAACACACCACGCTTTCTTAAGATGCACTAAATTGTTCCGAAATTTTAGAGTGCGCTATCACTATGGCCCCAAACCCCGATTTCGCCGATCATTACCGGTATTACCAGAATACACTAATTTCCAGTCAGCTCATCCAGAGGATACTTTTCCTAGATACATAAACGCAAGGTCATGTGCAGTTTATTTTTGTCTAGGGTACTTAATTGCCTTTCCGAAAAGTCGTGTGGTTTGGTTTGGTTTATGGGTTTAACGTCCCAAAGCGACTCAGGCTGAGAGATGGCGTAGTCGAGAGCTCCGGAAATTTCGACCACCTGGGGTTCTTTACCGTGCACTGACATGAAAGGGTCGTGTGGTCAGTCAAAGATATATTCAGCCCGAATAAAAAAAAATGGTTCGCACTAAGACAGCTTGCGTGCTGTAAATGCTAAAACCTGAGATGAATTAAGAAGTCGATCACTGTTGGGCACCCGGGACATTTTGCGAGCTGACGAACCTATTCCTTTTTATCAATCTGACACACCAGATAACACCCACTGTGCGGACCGACGCTGGCCCGATTACGCAGTTTCGGCGTCCACCTACGGCTTCAGTTATCATTTTCGAAACAGATACCAAAACCAGTCTAAACGAGGGTGAAGGGGAAAGCAAGCAAGTGGAGGTGATAATAATAATAATATTTGGGGTTTTACGTGCCAAAACCACTTTCTCATTATGAGGCACGCCGTAGTGGAGGACTCCGGAAATTTTGACCACCTGGGGTTCTTTAACGTGCACCTAAATCTAAGCACACGGGTGTTTTCGCATTTCGCCTCCATCGAAATGCGGCCGCCGTGGCCGGGATTCGATCCCGCGACCTCGTGCTCAGCAGCCCAACACCATAGCCACTGAGCAACCACGGCGGGTGAGTGGAGGTGATGCGAGCTTGCTGGAACAGCTACACCCTCTCTAGATAGCTCGAAAGCACGCCACTATCGGGGCCACTGTACGACCATACCGAGCGCACGGCCACGCGCTCGCGCGGTGTAGCTCATACTGAGCGCGATAGTACATAGTCGCAGTTTCGCACACAATATTGCTGCTTGAAATTAAGCTTGATAAATACACTTCGGAAAGAAATGTCGCTGTCTAATTACACTCAGATTATTTTTATTGTAGTGTTCTGTAAGTTTAAGGGCATATTATATATGCGGTAACAGAGACAATACATGTCGTTGAGAGTTATGTTATCTGGCAACCCGGAAAACGCGGCGCGAAAGCGCCGCTCCTTTTTTTTCGTACGCGTGCTCGCGCGTCGACGGCAACGCGGGCGTTCGCCGCCCGTCACGTTTTTCGTTCGCGAAAAACGCGCCATGCGGTTACGGCTTAAAAGCCTGTTTCACATGCTGCGACTGGAACGACGAAAATCGGTGCTGTCGCACGCGTCGCAGAGCGATTTTTAGAGGGCCCATTTCACATGATTGCGATTTTAACAATGCGACTGGTGCGATTCCCAGGGTTGCTTACTGCCAGGTTTCGTGGCACACGTTGCATAATTATTTTATTGTAATGAATAAAACGTTTACGTTATAATGTTGTTGACTTTTCTTTATTAGGAGCAAATAATATGCTTGTTTTGTAATTTAGAAACGTGTTAAGTTAACATTTGTTTCGGAGTGCGCAACGGCGGTTGCGGAAGCTCAGTGCGATGCACGGAGACATTTAAACAACGCTGTGCGCAGCTAGTTCAGTGGTTGATCAGTGCTGCGTGTTATCTCGTGCCTTCTACGTCTGTGTCGTTCTGTCTACGTTTTGTCTACTTATAAGATGACCTGTCAACAAGTTCATATAGCTACCCTTACTGCATATGCAGTATTCTGAATTCGGCTGCAGCGAAGTCGTCGTGTCAGCTCAACGAGACCCTCGCGCTACACGTGCTCAGCGTCATCTTCTGGAGGAATTATGTGGCTCCTGCTCCGAGCCATATTCTTGCACCAACCCGAAAGCCCACGCCTACCCCTAAACGAAGCTGCAGATGATCTGTGTGCGATTGCTAAACGTGGAATGAGCAGCTACCGTCATTTGTGTAGAAACCTGTACGTGGCATCGTAGCATTCTGAAAGACAAGCCTGTCGTTCGCTTTGTTGTCCTGCGGCTCGTGCTGTTAGTATACCGTGAGCCTCTGAGAAGACAATATCAATACGTGCTGTGCATAATGCAGGAACGTGGTTTTTCACCTTTCTGCTAAGCCTCGCGCGCTTCTCACGGTTAGCCTGTTTTGTGAAAATAATATTATTATTAATGTTATTAGCTGTTATAGTGCCTTCACTGTAATTTATAGCAATCATCCAGATTTCTTAAGCTAGTCATGTATTTAACCGGTGTTAGATCAACATTGTTATGACATGGTAATGGAAGTCATTTCAAACTTTATTACTCAAAGGATGTACAAAGGAAAGCCTCAATGTTCATTCGTATATCTGGTATTCCTAAACAGATTCTATTTGCAGAATTGTACGCCTGCTTGAATTGCCTCCAATTTAATGCTCAAAGCTGCTCAGTGCTCATTCCTTTTCTTGCTCTCGAAAGCTGCTTCAATGTCAAAGTTAGCTATAATTATTCATTTCTAAAGCTGATCAATGGGTTTTTGTTCCACGAACACAATTAAGTTTTCTTTCACCCTCTCATTGACAGCCACGGAATGAAAATGTTCACTTTTATAAGTATCAGGATGCAAACGTTCTGGAGTTTGTCCTCAGCTTGTTCTTAGTTCTTAGCATATCCGTTCTTAGTTTGTCCACATCCTATAGTGCGTGTGTTTTTATCAAGTTCAGGTGCTGTCATTGCAGTGATGTACGCATTTTTGTAAATATGTTGCAACAGAGCAATTTATTGAACTTTGTTTTCAAATCTACAAGATGCGGCCACACAGTAATGACCACATCAATTAGCCAAAAAACTGCAGATTCAGCAGACATGCTGGAATCTATGCAAAGTGAAGTTTTTGTCAAGTGTAAATGCTGGTCAAGTAACTGCAATATTTGCAGTTGCCCTTATTTTCGACAATCCAATGAGGAATATTATGCAAGGTTTGTTTATGCATAGCATAGGTCACAACCTTAATATCATGCAATGTTTGTTTATGCACTACGCTGTTCACATGCTATACCAAAATGCAAATAGCAGTTAATGTGGATGCGCACTTCGAGACTTCAACACGGTGATGTTTGTTGAAGGCAGTATGGTGCGAGATGTGTGCGAGACTTCAACACAGTGATGTTTGTTAAAGGCAGTATGGTGCGAGATGTGTGCAGAGAAATAAATGACACATGCTTGTGCATTTATTTATTTATTCTTTGTATACCTCAAAGGCTGCAAGGTTGGAGTATTAGGTGAGCGGGAAGTAAAGAAAACAGTTACAAAAGGAAGGACACATCCTTATATAACACTTAACAAACAAATTAACAGAAAAATATATATATGTAAACAAAGCTCGTGCAAACACAAAGGAATTAAAAGAAAAATGATTACAGGACACTAAAACACAGGGAAGGCGAAGATGGAAATTCAAGACGATGAGCAAAATGAGAACAAGGTGAAAGCAAGAGCCAACATTTCGACAAGTAGACTTGTCTTCTTCAAGTCCACTTGTCGAAACGTTGGTCCCTGCTTTCACCTCGTTCTCGTTTGGCTCATCGCACAGGGCACTAAGTTATACAAAGTCTAATGATAAAACCCAGCTAACGAACAAGGCTTTTACTAGTATAGAAAGGCCCATGTGTCACGGTGACATGTACCCAGTGGCCCAAGAACGGGCTAGGTTAAACATAAGAAATTCAAGAAAATAATTGAAGATCATGAGGTTTATGCACTTTGATGATATCTGCGAGCTGAAATAATATTTACAATCTTTGTGTGGTGTAATTTTTGGTTACAAAGTGTGCTAGTTAGAACCTGGCACAACCAGACCATTGATACTTCGGGAATCTTTTTACCCTTCCTCTTTACCTCGGTGTGGAGTAGCAAGCCAGGGACTAGTTCGTTTGGCCAACTTTTCCGCTTTTTCTCTAATCAAGTATTCTTCTCTCTCTTTCTCTCTATCAGCCTATTTTATCAATTCTGACATGTTTCACAAAGACGGGCCTAGTAATTGTAGGGGTCGGGGAGTTCTTATTGCTTCAAAATGTAATCTAAATCTCACACTAGTGAATATATTGCTTCCCTTGGAAATGCAGTCGGTTTGTTAACACTTCCTTCGTGCTATTATTCCATGATGCCCTTCTACAGCTATCTACATTCCATGAAAAAGCCCTCATTGTGTTATTCAGGGACTAACATCCCATCAATTCCTTGGATGAACACAGTCTTTGCTGACAACTGCACCTCACCTCCCAACATAAAATCGCCCACTTTTGTCTTTTCCACAGGTTCCATAATACCCTACCATGAAATAGCACACTCATCTTTTATGGCCATGGCATCCCATACATGCGAATTCAGTTTGCCCACCACGTGCTCACACAGTTACATTTCAGCACTCCTTCATCCCTATAGCACGATTGAAATGATCTGTCCATTTTTATCACTACTGCAACTGACAACTATTTCAACTCGCTTTTTACCACCTGTTTGTTATAAACTAATCAACATATTCAAACACTATCTATATGCCCAACCCTCATGTAATGCCCATGTTGTGCCTTTGAGGTATAGTAAAGAAACAAATACAAGCTACATTTAAAACTTCGTATTGCACTATCACAGCACGAAAAATGTAATCACTTTTACTTATTGCACTGCTGGTGTGGTTCTGCTGGAGCACTATCGCCAGCGACAGGTCAAGAATACAATGGCAAATGCTTTGGAGGGGAACATATGATTATGCACTTGTGAATCACTTTATGTGGGGCTGAACTCGCAAAGCTATTTGTTCATCAGTGGTTTTGGCAGTTCGTTTGAGTTTCCTTTTGTGAACAATCCTAGTGAAAGTTTTTGTGAATGGTGCCCCTGATTCACCTCCTCTCTTCTTTGCCCATGACCATGTTCACCTTACGCAAGTGCTGTTGTGTCACAAGCTCTGTCTAGTGACTGTTTGTAACACTATGCTGAACAGGGATGTTACAACTAGGCACACTATACAAGATTGCAATGAGGTAGAAAATTGCGCTAGTTGGAGTGGATGTATACTTAAAATTAGCATGAAAAATAATGGCAACACAATGAGAATGGCACGGGAAGTGTGCTTTCTAACAACTGAAGTTTAATTATAGGAACACACAAAAGGCAAACACACTTCAATGTGCATGCCAGTAAGTTACATCATGGAACTAAATTAACTAGCAGCTGCATCTCACTATCTAGCAAAGAGAAGGTTGAGGTACCCAATTATTGTGCTGCCTTGTATAAATATAAAAAATGAGTTCCTGCAGATTTTCATCTTCATGGTTCTTTCTAATTTCAGTTCACTTGAACAAAGGCTTACAACTATAACTGTTACTATGTGCCGAGAGCAGCGAGGTAGACATTCCCTTTAATGTATTGTGCTGACTTAGATGCTCATTTACACAGTTGGCAGTCTTCCCAAAGTGAACTTGTAGAAGCTTTCCTTATGCAAAGGGGCCTGTTAACATTCTATCTGCTTGTTGATCGTAGGATGCAGCTGCTTGCTTATTTCTTCCATAATCTGACTCGATGCCACATACGTTCAGCTAGTGTTTTCCTTTTGTGTGTTATTCTATTAAGCTTCAGCTTTAAGAGTGCTCATGCTGTTACCTTCTCTTGGTGTTGCATTTATTTTCCATGCTGATTTTTATCGTGCGCACAGAATTAGACTAGGTGCACTATTTCCATGGAGTGCAGTAGTATGGCAAATGGTGTCAGCAACTTATATGCAACTGGCTGCTACTGCGTTCTTGACCTGTGACGAAGTGTAGGCTTTAAAGGGACACTAAAGAGAAAAATTGTTTTATCTATATTAATGAAGTAGTAATTTAGCAAACCTAAAAAAGGTTTGCTTACCATAAGCAGAGGCCCGGTAAGCGAGGAAAGGTATACAAACAAAATATGGGTAGCAACGTCACATTGATGTTCCTGCCCTGGCTCACCACAGTGTCAAAGATTTTGGTAGTGTCTGGTCGAGGCTAGTTATTTTGTCCTTTATGATTCAGAAGAGCCAGAAACTTGACTGACAAGGCAAAAAAAAATGCAACTTTAACATGGATGAAGACAAAGTATACAAAAGTCCACCCAGCTCGCCCATATATCTCTTTGGAAAACTGAGCTTAGCAAGTTTCAATAACTTTTACTGCGCCACAATGACTCAAATACGAGAAAAATATCTTGAAATCTGACATCTCACTGGCATACCAGCTCTGAGGTTTCCCTACAATATTAGAAAAATTTAATATTTGCTTTTTTTTTCTCATCTACTAAAAAACTATTGCTGCAAAATTAGTGAAAATTAAATATTTAATTCATTCGGTCTAAACTGACAGTGTTTCTCTTTAGTGTCCCTTAAGAGGAAGCTTTAGCTCGGGTGCTCCTATCTTAATTGTAAAAGGAGAATTAGTTTTCCTCGGCAACCACTGCACCAAATTTGACGAGGTTTGTTGCGTTAAAAAAAAAACTTAAGCTCGATTGACTGTTGGTTTCGAATTTTTTAGTTAGGTCGTGAATGTTTTATTAAAAATTGGCAAAAATAAAAAAATGTCAAAAAAACAACACTATCAAGTTTACAACTCTAACTCAGCAACAAAAGATAATACAATTATGTGAATTGCATCTAATAGTAAATCCAAAGCGGACAAAAATTAATATGTTACACATGAATATAAAAAAAATTAGCAATATGGAAATACAGCTTTTGCAGAACGCTTGTAACCAACGTAACAAATTCACATATGTAAAATCACACATCCAATTTGTCCGCTTTGAATGATCTAATGGATGCTGTTTACAGAAATGCGATATCTGTTCTTGATGCAGAGCAATGAATTTGTAAACTTCGTGCTTCTACATTATTCAAATGGTCAAATACTTGAAAATCGTTTTAACAAAATTCAAGCCCTAAATCGAAATTCCACTTCCAACAGTCACTATAATTTAGCTTTCTCTTTCAAATGCAATAATTTTAATTAAAATCGGTCCAGGGGTTATCTTATAAAAACATTTTTTCGTTTTACATGTATTTGAATTGGCTGCATCGGAGTTGGGCCCGAGCTAAAGCTTCCTGTTAAGCAAAGAAGTTTTATTCATCTTCTGGTCTGTCTTCAAAGATGCCAGTGTTCGGGTCTGGTTTCCGCACAATCAGGTCAGGGAACACCCCACGACTATAAGATGAAACTACATTCAGCAGTTCTTGTCGTAGGTAGGACTGCATATGTTTCGGGGTTTCATTCATTGCTTCCTCCAGTGACACTAGAAAGTACCCTGTAGATGTTAATGGCTTAAATGCTGCTAAAGCGGTCTTCACAGCTGCAAGCTGGGCATCAACTACCTCCAACTCTGTGGTTCCTCTTTTCCTTTTAATACCTTGCCTCTGTGGCCGGGGGGCTGGAGTGCCAGAGGGTCCAGGCGTCTCGGGAGGGCATTCTGGAAAGTTGTAAATATCCTCAAACAAAGGTTGTGTGGAATGCCCGTCGTCCGAGGTCTTTTTCCCTTGCTTGTTTTCTGGCTGGTCATCGCCGCCTGGCTCGCGGTCGCCTTCTGGTTCTTCTGGCCGGAAGTCACTGGCTGGTGTGCCAACCTCGAATAGTTCATGCACCTCCACTTCCTCGTACATATTGCTGTGGCTCCTGCAGAATTTGCATTTATTCAAAATTTATTTAAGAAAGTGTTCCTGCTTGAAAGCATGCAGTGTGACTCAATGGTTCTTACTGGCGTGGCTCCATCAAGTCTGACATGAATCGCATTCGCTCCATGTAGGGCCATTGTCATGATTTGGATTTGGAGCCAGAGCCACTCCTTGTCTCGTCCTTAAGTTCCTTAATTTTCCTTCGGTATGTGTCCTTCAAATTTCGCCACCGGCTTTGGATCTCGTCCAGTGTAACTAAGAATTGTACGTGAGAAAATGTTCCAAAAGCCAGGGGAACTCATGCTTCAAAGTGTTGTTTTCACTGGCTTTACTTACCGAAAAATAACAAAAACATAGACGTTTCGCCACCTATGCGGGTGGCATCGTCAGTACACAATGGCAACAAATGAGAAATACGTATTTCTCATTTGTTGCCATTGTGTACTGACGATGCCACCCGCGTAGGTGGCGAAACGTCTATGTTTTCTTGTTATTTTTCGTTAAGTAAAGCCAGTGAAAACAACACTTTGAAGCAAGAATTGTACATAACAGAAAAAGGAGAAAAAATGCTTGTTTGGCAAGGCTGAACATTACAAAGCAGCGTAATGTGTAACACATATTTTCTAGATTTAGTTTTTATGTTTTAAAATTCACCAATAATTGCAACTTGTGAAAATATAAATACCAATGCCTAGTGATGACTAGCCACTAATAACCATGCATGAAAATTCTACTGCACATTCATGACTTCTGCGGAGAAAGTAACTTTTAAAATAATCATTACATTGTGTGGCACTTCACTTGCATTCCGCCACACCCTATGAGCCCTACTTTATTAATGCCTCAGTCATGCTGCCATGTAATTGTGAACAAATACTGATGCCAGAAGAAGGTTGCTACATTTTTTGTGAAGCTATGCTATGTCCTAGATTAAAGCGCTACTGTATGATTACATGAGTTCTGCAAGCAACAATAAACGAAGTGCATTGGCCAGCCGTTTCTTCTTATTGGATTACGGAACAATAGACCTGATACACTAATAACTGTGCATGTGCTGTTATACTAGTTTTGTATGAGGGGGTGCACCAATTGTATTGAACTGTACCACAACAAAAATCTCAATGCAAACAATAATAGCCTATAAGGTTATTGGCAATGAATAGCCTATGAGCCTTGAGATTAACAGTTGGATGCAAGAAATGTTCGACACTTGCAAATTATATTGAAATGCACACACACACAATCGCAATTCACTTCAATAACTTGCCCATCATTTCACTAGGTGCAATCTCTTGCACACTGTATATATATATGCTAGAAAAATTTGGATCAAGTATGTGCCAGTTGAAAACAAATAAGTAAATCTTTAGGCAGTTTTCAAACTTGACAGAAAATTTATATGCTCTCTCACTACAAATATATCTCATTTTGGGAACTGAAATTATAGGTATGCTATTGCTATAGTTCCTAACTATTTTGTTTGCACTAATCCAGTGACTTCCATTTGGCACTTATTGACAGGCGAACAACCAGGCTAACCTCTGCAGCTCATCAATAAAGCTTGTTACTCTCTCCTGTTGACATATCGAGCCTTATCAAGACCACGTGTAATTTAGATTGTGGCATTAGAGATGGCATTATACTCCAACAAAAACATTAGTTGCAGTAACAGGCTACAATCATGTATAATAGCAGAAGCATTCATCTGTAGAACTCCTAACATCAAGCACTATGTCACACTCTATAGGCATTAGTATATACTACTTGCATCCTTTGTCCCATCTAACATTAGTCAAGCTGTCCAAAAATTAAAAAAAAGGCTGTGCAAGGTACAATTATAAAACATATGGTGTTCAGTCGCCAGAGGTGTAACTATCTGACACGATAGGTCACGAGATTGTACCTTGCAGCATGTTTTGTAAACATTTTTTTTTTCATTGAACAACTTGGCTAACGTTAGTTGGGACACCCTTTAGACTAATATGTCAGGAATGCTACTGGACAGTCAGGAAATAAATAAACAACTGTACTTTTGTAGCTACTTCTATCAGACTAATAAATTCATCGGATATTAAAAAAAATTACATATAATAATCTGCATTGGAAATTGCCACAATTGCCTCAGACAAAATTTACTCGAACGAAAGTTTCTAAATCACACGCTAGGAGGTCAATGTGTATGTTGAGCTATCTGACATATATTTATCTGGAGGGCCTTAATATTTAAACTTGGCTTGAATATCAGAATAAATTCATTTCTTGCAAACTTTGGAGCCATTTTTCTAAAAAGATATGTATTTATTAATAATTTCAAATTATTTTTTGCAGACACTACAGTAACAGGCAAAAAGGGAGAAAAATTATGGTAGCTGAAAAAAAAAACAGTTTAAGCAAAGAAGTTCTAAAAATGCAACTTTTATTGCTTTTTTACTTAGGCAAATAAACACGGAAAATTCTCAAATGCATTAAATTGTGACGTCATATGAAACAAGGATGCAAACAAAATGATCTGAAAAAAATTATTGCACCTAGTTTGAAACCCGAGTAAAAAAAAATGTACCTCCAACCAAATTTTCCTACTTTGCAGAAATTTCAAACAGCGCTCACGTGGAAAAAAAATTGACCAAAATATTTTGGTAAAATCATATTCACACAATAGCCATCTAGCCCAATTTTTTTCAAGAAAATCAATAATGATCACTTTTGGGTCTGGGATGTTTCGCGGAAATCACCCCAATATTCAAAAAAAAATTTAAAAAGAAAGAGAACGCGGTTTTTTAGTGTCGCGCGTGCGTTACCTGGCTGTTCCCTAAGTTAAAGTTGAAGACGTAATGTGCACACCTAAATATGTTTTCACGCCACAAAGATAAGAACATTTATATATACGTACCTCCAGGATCGACGACTTCAAGCGCTGCCTTGATTTCTTCCCACAAGGAAGTCCTATTCGCGGTTTTTCTGTAATCTACGAGTGAGAAGTCCCACAAAAGCGGGCGCTTTGCCACTTCCTCTATCAGCAACTCGTTGAAGACGCACGCGACATTGTTGAACGGAGGCGTTGAGACGAAGATCTGAAGCAGACGACTCTCTGTGACAGACGACTCGCTGGTGCGCAAATTGTTCACGTGATGCGGTACAAAAGCCGTAGTAGTTTCGCACGTGATGTGCTCAAAAGTATATGCAGAATTGAACCTTGGACATTCCATTCTTGCTCTTAATTCTTGCATATTTGTTTTGTATTTACAACGCTTCTCAATTACGCCGCTCTCTTTAGGTTCTTGCTTTTTTTTGTAATGCGCAACTGAGCCCTAGCTATTACAGTATTGTTGCCATGGCGACCAACGACGCTACGTGCACTTTCAGCTTCGAGAGAGAGTTTGTTTGGGGGCTGGTTAAAAAGAAAACAAACAAAAAACCAACACACGAACTGTACGGGAGGGGCGGAAGGAGGGATAAGCCACGACGTTCCCACGCAGCAGAAAACGTAACCCTGCAAAGGTTAAAGAACTGGAAAGCTAGGTAAAGCGCTGCGCCATTCTCAAGGTTGAACGGTGCGACTCTCACTAATTTAAGTGACGTGGAACGCAAAGCCCGAAGGGAGACGCGCGCAAAGGGCGGCACACAGACTGGAGGTCAAACAGTTCTCTGCTGTTCTCTGCTTTCCTTTCTTTATTTCCTTTTCTTCTGAAATAAACATATACAGGATGATACTAGCTCTTGTCGGCAATGACTACCCCTCTTCAATTGGTTTATAATACAGCTAGAGCAAATATAGCCTTATTGCCTTATGTTCAATTCTTGCCTTACGCTATCCCTAAATGAAACAGAACAATATATGTAGCAGCACTAAGAATAAAAGTCCCTATCGAAAGGTACTCATTGTAACAATATCCGCAACAACCTACTCGGATGCTAATTTAATTAACAAGCAGGCAGACAAAAGACCCTTCGCTCGACTCGCAGCTCTGCTTGGAGGGAAAAACGGAAAACAAAGCTTTAATGGAAACTGCAGATGTGCGCGCTGTTGTCATGTGTGTATACAGGGTGCCAGCAAACACATTCAAATTTTTTTTAAAGATTGTACGTGTGTGGCAGGTAGCACAATTCTAGTCCATGAGCTAGTCTACTCGAAGAGGCAGACATTACTTGCAAAAAAATTTGAAATGCATATATTGAACTAATTAACAAAAATTAGTTACAATAAGTTTTAGCGAATGACATCGCACATATTGAAATTTACTCATTTTAGGGGGTGAGACTGCAAGGCACACACACACACACGTGTATATATATATATATATATATATATATATATATATATATATATATATATATATATATATATATATACATATATATATATATATATATATATATATATATATATATGTGTGTGTGTGTGTGTGTGTGTGTGTGTGGTGTATGTGTGTGTGCGTGTATACATGTGTACGTGTGTGTGTGTGTGTGTGTGTGTGTGTGTGTGTGTGTGTGTGTGTGTGTGTGTGTGTGTGTGTGTGTGTGTGTGTGTGTGTGTGTGTGTGTGTGTGTGTGTGTGTGTGTGACAGCATTTACGAGATATACGCCGTTAAACTTGCGGTAACAATGCACTGTCGTTCCGTTTACTATCTTAACAGCGTAGTTTTATGCATTTCTCCGCAAAGTTCGAGAATTACTACCTCGAGGTCGAAACTGGTGTCATCCTGAGAATTTGTTCCCAGTGGATCCGCGTTGCGAACTCCCCGGCTAGAATTTGTAAACTGCAATGTGTACCATAATTTAATTAGTGAAAATATAGTTAGCTAACTTTCGTTAATTAGTCCATTATGCGTTTCATTTCTTTTGTGCAAGGGATGTGCGTCCGCCTCCTTCAAGTAGACCAGCATAGTTTTTCATGTTAGCAAACTTTCTCTGCTTCCCTAATTGTCCCACCTCGCCCGTTGACCTTCAGCCTTCGGCGCCCTTTCTGTACGTCGCATCCCCGCACCCCCACCGCGTCCTTCACTCCCGTCGCTTCCTTCCAACCCCCCCTCCGGAACCGACAGTGCGTCGGTGCATCGCACTTAACCTTCTAGTTGTTGCAGTTGCACAGCGTTATTTTCCTAGCACTCTTGCTGTCTCTTTGCCTTAAATTTTTTTTTCCTGCGGCCTTTTTCTCGCTTCCCCTTTCCCTGCAGAGAATTCTCTGCTTTCAAACAAGAACTCTCTCTCTCTTTGTATACATAGCAACATCGGCTATGCTCCCGCAAGGGCTGCAGAAAATATGGTCAACCTTTCCTTTTCTTCTAGAACCACATCTCTCTCTCTCTCTCTCTCCGCACCTATATTTTGCCACCCGCAACACACACTTTAGTTGAAAATCAACGCTGTCATCTGCTTCTCACTTCGTGAGCTTGCCCATTGATTCCGATCGAGATGGCAGCCAACGCTATGGCTTTTATAGCACTTCTACAGGAAGAGCGCGTATTGCTTGAGAGGAAAAAAATTCTACTGATGACGCTTTCGGCAAGGAGCACAAACAGGCAGGCCGACGTTGATGTGTTCAACGACGTAGACATGTCCCTGCATGGACCTAGCTCGCATCTCTTCCATTTCCTCCTACTGGAAATGACACTCCTTGAAAAAAAGAAGCTCTTGTTGCGACATGCCACGTCAAGACGCTGGTGGACACGGCCAATATGGGTGAACCGAAGGCAGGAGTCCGAGTTTCACACAGTGGTAAGTTGCTAGCGCTCTCTCAGTTTGCCAGAGTCTCAGTATGATGTCGCAATACTTTGGTTCGCTGCGTTGAAATAGCCAAAGGTCAATATTCATGTATACATATATTGTCTTGTCTTGTTTGTTTCATTCAGATGCCCTTGCTGATTTCCGGCGACCCCGAATATTTTAGGAAGTACTACAGGATGACACCAGAAAAATTCGAACAACTGCACGCTCTCTTGGAAGAATCCCTCACTAGGCTACACTTCATTCGAGAGCCAATCCCAACGCGGGCCAGACTCGCCATCACTATCAGGTATTTATGCGAACGAATATGAAATCCCGGCCGCAGCGGCCGCATTTCGATGCCGCGAAATTCTCAAATACCCGTTTACCGTGCATTGGAACCCAAAGTGGGCAAAACTAAGCCGGACTACGACAGGCCTTATAATCACTTTGTGGTTTTGGCAGGTAAAACCCCCGGAATGCAATTTTATGCGAGTGGATCTTATATTTGTTTTCATTCATTATTTCTTAAGTAGGCATCTTAATTATGGCGCTACCATGTTAACTTACAAAATTCGTAGCTGCACTTGCCGCGCCACAGTTGCTCCTTCTATAGGCACTAATTCGATCTGCAGCGTATATTATTGTCTCTAACTTGCAAATCATTGCTGCATTGGCTGTGACCTATTTTATGTAGAGGTCCACCTGTGACTTCCTTCATATGATGTCGCAATACTTTGGTTCGCTGCGTAGAAACAGCCAAAGGTCAATATAACAAATTATCGGATATAACGAATTAAACCTTTTTCGTCGCCACTGGCATGCATACAACTATAACAAATCTTGTATATTAAGGACGTGTTTTTGTGTCAGGTGCGACTTCTTCATGTCGAGATTCACCTGTACCAGTACAGCATGCACTCTTTCACAACTCACTGTGTCGTTATGTTGCAGTAAATAATACGAAAATTTCTTTTTAGGTATTTGGCCTCGGGGATGTTTATGCAGGATATTGCCTTGGAGTTCTGGGTGGGCATTTCCACCGTGTCCTCCATTGTGCACGCCACGTGCAGGCTCTTGTGGAGTACCCTGCAACCTGTATGCCTCAAGGTATGTATATTGTGCATGCAGTGGCCGTAGATGTTTAGGCATAAAAGGTGCTTTTATAGATTATACATGCGGCTCAGTCAGTATTTGCAACATTAATTTGAGGTTAAACTGAGTAGCCTCCTGTATTGCTAATTGACAGCTCTGCATAATGTGAGCCAGAGAAACAGCTTTCAAGTCAGCACATTTTTTCGATGATTTTCAAGTCTTCCTTTTGCTGTAAATGAAGGCCCGGTACATCTAAACCTCAAGAAAAAAATTCTTAAGCCTCACAGAGCCCGCCTTAACTTGCTAGTCATTTTCGGCTTCGTTTCTGCTGTGTTGTGACGTATGACGGGGAAGCGCGGTCACCTAAATGGCATTGCGACGTTTGGGCACTCGCACCGGCTACTCGGTTGTCCGCTATGTTGCTACGCTGGACTGTCAAACTGTCGTAGTGTCCCTTTCCCACGTGACCACGCACTTTGTCAGGCCATCGCAACAATCACGGGGAAACTAAATCTAAAGTGGTTATAGAAAAGGAATTAGTAGAACCCCGTTGATACATTTTTCAAAGGACCCCATGAAAATGTAACAGTGAGGAACGTCCCAAATCGCCACATCCACAAGAAACAGCTCAGCGCTTATGTACGTTTAAACATGTAACTATTTTCTGCGACTCTTGCTCCACCGCACAAGATGCCTGTATTGCAGCGAAGCTGACTTTAGAGCACCAGCAAAAATAATCGCATCGTGATTGGGAATGACGATCGCGAACTCTCGGGATTTCGTGCCTCCGAATTTGCCTCTGCACCGCTTAATTTGCGTTACCACCGCATTTATATGCCGCATAAAACGCGGCGTAAATGCCGGGAAAATGCAACAGCGAGTAACGTACGTATACCAACGCGTTTCCAAGGGCACTTCATTGTGACTGTTATTTTTCTACTACCTTCATTCGGAACGCTTAATGGAATTGTCCTAGTTCACCTAGCTGTCCTGTGTGCGCAATGTGCCCTCAGGAAAGCCAAATGCGCTCAGCAACCTCGCTGCTGACTCCAGCAATTAAGGCCAGCAACTAACATGCCGCACAGTAAACGACATTATCGATCCCAATATATAATGAACGATCTATTCTACATGTTCGTCGATCGTATACATGTCCATATATTTCAGCTTTTTAATAAGGAAAGTGCGTTTTATGTTCTATCGGGGACACAATTGCCCAAGCGACGCGCGCGACCGTCGGCCGAATTGCATCGCTGCATGTCTGCCGGGATCAGTCGCGCTATGGTCTGCGCTAGAGGTCGCCGGACAGCGTGGGCCCCTAATGGGCCACGTATGCGCTTTCCTGCGATTTCGAGCGCAGACGGTGGCGCGGCTGATCCCGGCAGACAGTGCAGCGATGCAATATTCGGTCGACGGTCGCGCGCGTCGCCTGGGCAATTGTGTCCCCGATAGAACACTCGATCGGTGGGGTTTTAATACCTTGCCCATATGCCTTGTGTCATGTACTGCTTTTCACAATTGTTCCGACTTTCCTCAGGTACCAACAACTGAAACTTGGAGAAGCACTGCTGCAGGCTTCTGTGAAAGATGCAACTTCCCCAATTGCGTCGGCGCACTTGACGGCAAACACGTGCAAATACAGGCCCCACCACACTCGGGCAGCCTATATTACAACTACAAGGTATGCTATTGTCATTATTGGCTGTTTAATTATGATCATTATATATGCATGCTATTATTATAATGGATATGGTATATCTGCATGATGTGCGCTCATGATGCAGACCTGTTAAATAGCGACACTACGCCCAATACAATGTATTCTTTATCCTTTGTCTTTCTACTAATGACTGACACATGTGATTGTTAATTAATTACTGACGCTGTCATTCTAGTTTTATTTTGCTTGAGTAATGTTCACTGTCTATACAGTTTATTTAACAACCTCTGGGCACATATAGCAAACTCATCAAATAATGCGAATAAATAAATAGCTTACAGTCTATGTACAATGAGGTGTTTACATTGTGGCGCATTATCTTTACAGGGCACTTATTCTATAGTGCTGATGGCCGTGGCTGACAGCAACTTGAAGTTTGTTGCTGTCGATGTCGGTGCATATGGCAGGCAGAGTGATGGAGGCACACTGAGTGCTTCAAGATTTGGAAAGTGCCTTGAAAATGGCACCCTTGGCCTCCCTCCCACACAGGCTTTGCCCAACACAAGTACATTAGCTCCTCATGTTTTTGTGGGAGACGAGGCCTTCCAACTACGGCAAGACTTCTTGCGGCCTTATTCGGGGAGGCATCAGACTGAGGAGAAAAGGATATTTAACTACCGGCTCAGCAGGGCAAGGTAAATGTTCTAGGCAGTAGCTTTACACTGTAGTGAGAAAGTTATAATGCAAGCTAACATGTTGTTTTTTCCATTTCAGGAGGTGTGTCGAGAACACGTTTGGCATCATGGTGTCAAGATTTAGGGTATTTCGTCGTCCCATCAACCTATTACCTAAAAACGTCGACTACGTGGTGATGGCCTGCTGTGTCCTCCATAATTTTCTGCGAGAGGATCCCGTCTACCAATCCCGCAGCCACGAGGACGAGGCAACCAGTGGCCAGCAGCATGCAAGTGGTGGTCAAGCGATGTTTCCCTTGCAGCCACCTGTAGGCCACAACTACAGCAGGTCTGCAGCTAGCGTAAGGGACATGTTCTGTGAATATTTTATGAGCCCACAGGGTGCTATCCCGTGGCAGGGAGCATATGCTGGGCTACGAACATGAACGCCTTTCTGCTAGAGAACAAGACAATCATAAGGTGCACTAACAACTTAAAATTTGTGGAATATGCCGAGTAAATGCTGGCTGACAAGCAATAAACCGAACATACACAAAAAGAAGCAAAAACTTGTGTACAGGTAACGCATCCATCTCTAATGGAGGCCATGCTGACACAAGGTTCTCCCGGCATTTTTAGGTCTACAGCTTTCATAATTCCTGTAAGCACCTAGCTTCTTCCTCTACAATACAACCTTAGAAGTCTCCACATCTGAGCGCGCATGGTAGAGGAAGGAGCTAGCATTCTGTGTACATCTGGTGATCAGCTGCCTAGAGAAATTGTGGAAGCTGTAGATCTAAAAATGCTGTGAGAATCTTGTGTCAACATGGCCTCTGTTAGAGATGGATGCGTTTCCTGTCGGGAAACACACATTAGTTCTTGCTTTTTTGTGTGTGTTCGGTTTATTGCTCATCACTCAGTATTTACTCAGCTTGTTCATTAAAGTTTTGGTTGTTTGATCATCTCGGTTTTCTTGTTCATCTTATGTGTTGTCTGGTGCCGTTTGCAGCCACGCTATTCTTGATTATTTTAGGCCACAAGTCACTGTGACTGCACTTATGATGGTTATGTGTCACCACCATCATCATCACCTTATTTTATGTCCACTGCAGGATGAAGGCCTCTCCCTGCGATCTCCATTTACCCCTGTGCTGCGCCAACTGACTCAAATTAGCGCCCGCAAGTTTCCCAATTTCATTGCCCCACCTAGTCTTCTGCCATCCTCGAGTGTGCCTCCCATTCTGTAACCCTAATGGTCCACCGGTTAATTATCTAGCCTCCGTATTACATGACCTGCCCAGCTCCATTTTTTTTATTTCTTTTAATGTCAATTAGAATATCGGCTACACTCGTTTGCTCTCTGATACAAACCGCTCTGTTTCTGTCTCTTAACGTTATGCCTAGCATTCTTCGTTCCATCACTCTTTGCACGGTCCTTAACTCATTCTCAAGCATCTTTATCAGTCTCCAAGTTTCTGCCCCATATGTCAGCACCGGTAGAATGCATTGATTGTACACCTTGCTCTTGAATGATAGTGGAAAGCTTCTAGTCAGGATCTGACAATGTCTGCCATATGCACTCCAACCTATTTTTATTCTTTTGCAAATGTCCGTCTCATGAAGAGGGCCCCCTGCGAGTAATTGACCAAGATAAACGTACTCCTTCACAGACTGTAGAGGCTGAGTGGCGATCCTGAACTCTTGTTCCTTTGCCCAGCTATTGATAATTATCTGTCTTCTGTACATTAATCTCAAGCCCCACTCTTACACTCTCTCTGTTAACGTCCTGAATCATTTGTTGTAACTCGTCCGCAGTGTTGCTGAACAGAACAATGTCACGTGCAAACAGAAGGTTGCCGAGATATTTGCCGTCGATACTTACTCCTAAGCCTTCCCAGTTTAATAGTTTGAATACTACTTCCAAGCACATAGTGAATAGCAATGGAGAGATTGTGTCTCCTCGTCTGACCCCTTTCTTTATAGGTATGTTCCTACTTTTCTTGTGTAGAATTAAGGTAGCTGTGGAATCTCTGTAGATATTTTCCAAGGTATGTGTGTAAGCGGCCTGTACTCCTTGATTATGTAATGTCTCTATGACTGCTGGCATTTTAGCTTAATCAAATGCCTTTTTGTCATCTATGAAAGCCATATAGAGAGACTGATTGTGCTTTGCTGTTTTCTCGGTTACCTCATTAATGACATGGATGCGATCCATTGTAGAGTATCCATTCCTGAAGCCAGTTTGTTCCCTTGGTTGACTAAAGTCCAGTGTTGCCCTTATTCTATTGGAGGTTATTTTGGTAAATATTTTGCATAATACTGGGAGTAAGCTAATGGGCCTATAGTTTTTCAATTCTGTAACGTCGCCTTTTTGTGGATTAGTATAATGTTTGTATTCAAGTTTTCTGGGACCCTTGCAGCCGACAGACACTTGGCATAAAGAGCCGCCAGCATTATGTCTCCTCCATCAATGATTAAACCGACTGTTATTCCATCTTCTCCTGCCGCTCTTCCCCGTTTCATGTCTTGCGAGGCCCTTCTGACCTCATCTTTAGTTATAGGAGGAGTTTCTGTGTCCTGTTCATTACTGTTTCTAATGGAGGTGTGTACAGGTCAGTATAGATTTCTTCCGCTGCATTTACTGTACCTTCAATATTGCTGATGATATTACCCTGCTTATCTTTCAGTGCATACATCTTGGTTTGTCCTATGCCAAGTTTCCTTCGCACCGATTTAAGGCTGGGTCCATCTTTTAAGGCTTCCTCAGTCTTTCTCATGTTATAATTTCGAATACCCCTTATTTTCTCCTTGTTGATCAGCTTTGATAGTTCCACAAATTCTATCTGACCTCTTGAGTTGGACACTTCCATTCTTTGTTTCTTTATTAGGCCCTTTGTTACTTGGAAGAGCTTGCCTATTGGTTGCCTTGGTGCATTGCCTCCCATTTTAGTTGCTGCCTCTGAAGCCAGCCTAGTTCAGTTTAATTAATTACCCCTATGTCATCTTCATCTCTGTTCTAGACTGCATAATTGTTTGCAAGTGCCAGCCTGAATTTGCCTGATTGTACCCTTACTGGATCTTGGTTAACCAGTTTCTTCTTGACCAATTTTACTGTTTTTCTCTTCAAATTGAGGTGTTTCCTAGCCCTCACTAACCTATGATCACTGCACCTTTACCCTACCTAACACTTCTACATCCTGCATTATGGTGGGATCTACAGAAAGTGTGAAATTAACTTGATTTTCTTATTTCACCATTAGGGATTTTCCAGGTCCACTTTCTGTTGCTACACTTCCTGAAAAAGGTGTTCATTATTCGCAACTTATCCCTTTCTGCAAATCATACCAGCATATCTACTCTAGCATTGTGTACCTTGTAAAATATTTATTTTGGCAATGTTGCAAGAGCATATAGTGCAAAGCAGTGAGAACAGGGTGCGCTAACTTCTAACTAGTTCAAAGGTTTATTGTGAAATTTCAGTGATTTATAAAGGGTACCTGAAAGTAGTGCAGCAAGAAAGACTGATAGAATACCAGTGCTTGATGAAACCAAACAATCAAAAACAGGAGAGAGAGGAAATACAAATAACTATACAAGCCCAGGGTAAAAGAAGAAACATTGTGATCACCCACTGTACATGCAATTACGTTCCAAGAAACTTGTTTTTTTTTCCAATGGCATTGAACTGGAAGAGTGTGTTTGCATAAGCAAGCTGTCACTCTGTGTATTGGAAAAAGAACCGTGTCTTTTGAAAGGTGCTGGCATCCATGATTGGCAATTGGAATGGTCGTTTTTTTCCTCTTCACTTGGATTTTTCGTCTGCATTTTCTTTCTGCAATGTCTTTATTTATGTTTGGTTGCATCAAGCAGCAATCTTCATCAGGCCTGCTTGATGCATTTCTTTTTCTGTTAAACTGTATAAATTGCCTCATTTTCACAATAAGCCTTAGTTGCGAGGTCTGGTGTAATACTGCGGATAGTGCTTCATGCTATGTGCCCTTGCAACCTTCATGTGTGTGTGTGCGTACGTGCACGCATAGATTTGGACGTGAAATCGGGGCCTTGTGCGGGGCCATTGTTCTGCGCAGCCTGATGAATTCATTAACTATACAGCACAACAGAAACACAAAGAACAGAGTGAACACAGAGCTCTTGCTTCATGTCCGTAGGCTGTCTGTTGTGCTGTAATTAATAATGAACACACCAACTCGTCTAGTTTTCAGTTATGTCTGGCCACTTGTGTCCTGGAATATCTGCATGGCTATGTACCCTGTAACCTGCAATTTAATGTCTTGGCCACGTGCTTGCAATTCGTGTGTCAGTCTCCCGATTTCCCTGACAATCTGGCGTGATGCACAGGCCCTGACAGCTTCTGGTGAATCCATGCCGGCGTGCAGGATGTTGTAGTCTGCAAATTTGCACTGCAAGTGCTGCTTTGCATTCAGTTCAGTTTCTCTGGCTGTAGGATGTCCTAGAATGGTTCCCACTTGTATGGTATTTAATTTTATGTAGTGTCCTGCTACTGTTACATTGTTATTGCCACATCAGTCTACTACACGTGCCTGATGTCTGTTTGTGTCTTCATGAATGGCAACCTCGTCCGAGTGCTTGCCAGTTGAATATAGTCTCCTGGCCTAATTGTCTGCCCCCATATTGCACGGTACGGGCCTGTTGTGTTTCAAGTTCAGGTGCTTTTGAGCCTGTGTTTCTGAAGGGAGGAGTAGTCTTTGCAGCTCATATGCTGGCATAGTATCTTGCAACCAGGTTCCGCTCTCTTGAAGCAAAGAATTTTTGCCGCAGGCTGTACCTCTACTCTGTCTAGGTGCTTGTAATTTGTTTGCACTTTCTCATAGAGGTCGCCAACCTTGGTAAAGTTGAAAAGACCAGTCAGTACCCGTATGCCTGTGTTTAATGAGTTGTCTTTTTTGTGTGCTGCTGGTAATTCATACCACAACACCTTGGACACAAGTACAGCAACTGCGCTTTTTTATAGTATCCGCTCATCCACCCCCCATGATGTTAAAATTATTCTTTTCACCACATGTATTGTGTCCAGGCATGGCATAATCGTTTCGCCCACATGCTGGCTCTGCCGTCTTGATCTTACACTAGCCGACGATTTGGAGATGCTTACTTGCGGGTATATTTGTCCAGCTATCTGAAGCAGAACATGCAATATGGGGTAGTTCTTGGTTCTAGTCTTATATCAGATGTCGATGCAGGCCGACTTGTCAAAAAGCGAGAGGCCAGGCTGGCTAAGAAAGTCTGCAGTGTTGTCAAGAGCTTCTTGCATCGTCCTTGATTTCTGTATAAGATAGCTTTCCCATAGACTGTAGTACACCATAGGCTGTAGTATTTCTTGAAGTGTGCTTGTGTTGTTGGTGTGGATGGGCCAAATGTACCTCCAACTCTCACCTGGAATTTTCTGTCTTTCAATATGTTACTGTTTAACTTAGGTGCTCTACAAGAAACTTTCTTTGCTCATTATTCATCTTATTAGAGTAGCATGAGGTACTGCTGTTAAAAGCCTCTTCACTCTCTTTATTCTTTCATAAGCGGTATTACACAATGCCCTGCAATAAAGTTTATGCTGCTTATTGCCCACTCATATCTGCCAGAAGGCACAACTTATGAAAAAAGGTTTTCTTTGTGCTGTGTGTGCATGTCTTGACATCTATGCATCTGTAGAACCAGCTTCCTGGCAGAGTACTTACTATGCCTGATCAAGCTTATTTGTGCAGCGCTGTTGAATACATATTGATGTAATGAATGTTTACATGTTCGAAGTGTGGGGAAAGGTGCTATGCTTTCAAGTAGTGTTAGTATTAATTGGTTGCATTAATTTTGCATAAGCATGCTCCCTTTATGCAGTAGCTTCTGGAAGTTTAAGGGTTTAGTAAATGAAGATGAACTAAACGTAAGTGCAAGAGCTTTTTTACCTGTGACTCTCATCCAAAAGTAACTGCCACAGCTGGCAATTCAACCCCTCATCTTGTGTTAGTAGAGAGTTTTAGAATAGGGGCCCCAAACGTTTTGGGGCCCCAAAGAAACAGCGTCGAAGCCACTGCGCATGCGCGAGACGCAAACTGCGTTTGATTGGATTGTAAAACTTTATTTGTCCAACAGATGTAGGGAAGGCTTTAAGTCTTCCCACCTAGACGACGGCCAGGAGTCCTTGGACCCTAGCGGCGTTTTCGGCCAGTTGGACGGTCTTCAGCTGAATCTCCGGATCGGAGCTGAGTAATAAGGTCTCCCATTGTTCTAAAGAGGTTATTCTTCCCTCAGAGGGAGCCTGTGGGCATTCCCACAGAATGTGATTAAGATTAGCCCTGGCTTTACATAGCTTACACTGGCTAGAGTACTGACCCGGGTAGTAGAGGCTGCACGACACCGGGCTTGGAAACGAGTTGGTTTGCAGGCGACGCCAAGTGGAGGCCTGGCTCTTGTTTAAGGATGCATCAGCCGGAGGATATTTAACCCGCCCTAGTCTGTAGTGTTGTGTGATCTCTCTGTAGCACACTAAGCGGTCTCGCCCCGTGAAGCCTTCGGCTAGCCCACCAGCTCGGAATGTGAGTCCTCGAGCTAATTCGTGGGCCGCCTCATTCCCAGCGAGGGAGGCGTGCGCAGGTGCCCAGATTATTTCAATTTTCCTGCTATCTCGGCAGGTCTGCAGGATTCTGTTCGCCTCGGGAGAAATTCTGCCTCTGGCAAAGTTCATCACCGCAACCTTAGAGTCGCTGACTATAATTTTGGCCGAAGTACTTGCAATTGCAAGGGCTATGGCAGCTTCTTCTCCAATTTGAGAGCAATCCGTTGGAACTGTGCCACTGGCTATCAATCTACTTTCAGCGCTCGCTACAGCTAGGGCCATGCGGCCGTTGCCATAGTCTGCAGCATCAACGTAGAGCACGTCCTTCGAGTTTTTGAAACGCTTCTCAAGAGCCTCGGCCCGTTTCTGTCTGCGTTCCTTGTGATGGATTGGGTGCATGTTTTGAGGTAGTGGTGGGATTATTAGTCGGTTCCGCACGCTTCGCGGCAGGTCTATTTTGATGCCTTCCTGCCCCTCATAGTTTATGCCTAGCCTAGCTAGGATTTTCCTGCCCGTAGGGCTTCCCGCAAGTCTCTCATACTGCGAGATCCTCACTGCTTCAATAATCTCCTCAAGCGTGTTGTGGAGCCCTAGAGCTAAAAGCTTTTCATTTGCAGTGCGGATGGGAAGCCCCAGCGCCTGTTTTATACTTTTACGTATGATGCCATCAATCTTCTTCTTCTCGAATGACCTAAAACTGAGGAAGGGAGCAACATAAGCTATTCTACCTATCACAAAGGCCTGGACTAGCCTAACTAGATTCGCTTCTCTCATCCCGGACCGCCTGTTGGCGATCCTGCGGATCAGCAGGATCCGCAGGATCGTTTGAGTTTTGCGTTGGGAACGCTATTTCACCGATTTAGCGGGAGCTCAAATAGCGTTCCCAAAAGCTTTGCGTCAACAAACATGGCGGCACCCATCGAAGCGACGGCTCTAACCTAGCACCAAACTGGGTTCGATTCGCGGTAACGCGTGAAGTTCGCAAGCTAGGAGAAGTGACTGCAGTTATCGCTTTCTCTCAACTAGCGTGTGTTATGAAGATTGATTCATTAGACGCCGCTGATTCCGAATTCGAGGGTGGATTTTATGGCTCGTAGGCCTAACACGGCTAAGCTTGGCTGGTGAAGGCACGTAAAGTTGGTTTTGTGTGCTCAAAACTAAGCACAACTAATTGTTTGCTGCTTGAAGAATAACTTCTAAATTGTAATTAAACGCGAATACACGCAAGTCAACATTTCTATTCATATTATAAAATGTTAAATTTTATTTAATTATTTTTAATCGTTTTTCTTAGACGCCCTAGTGGCGCTGTCAGCGCAAGACGCTATCCGCAAACGCAAAGCCCTATTCTAAAACTCTTCACTCCTGCGTGCCCCAACGCGAACACCAGCAAAGCTCTTTGGGGCCCCAAAATATTGGGGCCCCTATTCTAAAACTCTCTGGTAGCAGAATGCCTAATCACAGTGGCAGGTGAATAAATTGAAGAACGACTTCAATGTCGCGAGATTTTTTTTTTTTGCCTATATGTCGGTAAAAAGTGCTGCAATAAATGTCATTGCAAAAAAGCTTTTTGTGACCCTTTATTCAATAAACTGCATATTCTAGTGTAAAGTTAAAAAGTAGAAAGTTCTTTTAATATACCAGGCTGATATGCTCTTGTAAGTAGCATGGTACTGCATTACTTATAAAGGTGACAGAGGATATCGTTGTACAAGTCATGATCACAAACTTTTTAGAAACTGCATTAGGAACATGTGTGGCACGGATGTTTCTGCACGCCTTATTGGGTGTGGACGTGCAGGAACGTTTATACTTAAAAGATTCAAAGATTGCCAGGAAGGGACGCAACTGGCTGACTTCGCTGCACAGTTTTGATTTACTTTTCTTTAACGTGTCGTCTTCTAGCGTTTCGTTGCTTTTCGCATTGCTGCACGAGTTTTAAATGACGGTGCAGGAGGGTGCGTTGTCACTGCCACTATAGCAAGCCAAGGGTTAACTACAGTTCAAAGCAAATGACAATACAGGTGCAGTAAGGACACAAAGTGTTCATTGGTTTCTGTGCAGCAAACGAAAAATCTCGAGAGACGAGATGCAACTCGGCGTGCATGAAATATGCGAAAACAAACTGACGAAGCTGTTTATTCAAGCCACGGAGTTAATGCTATTGTAGAAAATTCATTACGATAGCCTGCACGTTTGCCATGTCAAATTTAATAACTAAGTGAGGTAAGATAATTTTTCAATATGCATCGGGAAATTCACGATTAAGAACCGACAAGAAAATGCAACTGAACGGTACAACTTCGGGTACTTTGCTGTGTCTCGTCATTGTTGAAATAATTCAAGCTGTTCCGTAAGCGCGATTTTTGCACGCTACTCAACAAAACATTGTAGCGACCTCGTCGTCTGCTGGGGATCGAACACCTCCTAGCACTGACAACTCGCAAAGGCGTACGAAGCAAACGTGCAAATGCACTTCATTTGCTGTGCAGAGTGTCAACAAACGCATAGAAATCGGAGAATGCAATCTGCGGTACAAGTTTTTTATTCTCTCTTCGCGTACGTACCGAATTCGACGATCCACGTCTCCGCGCATTGCACTTGTCGATCGAGACGCCATTTTCCAAAACAAACCAGCGAATTAGACGCCGGGCGCGTCGGAACGCGTTGGCCGCGTCCGCCCGTACGTCGAACTATAGACGCTGTTGATCTCGCCAACATGATGTTACGTTTGGGCTCGTTCACGCAACGTCGCACTATATTTAGGTCTTTAAGAGACTTAATTTTAATACGGATGCAATAAGTAGGATATGCAATACAGGAATCGTATTGAAAAAACTAAAAACCGAGTACTCGCTTTCTGAGGCTGGCACGGTCATTTGCAATAAACTGCGCCAACAGGAGGTCGAGCCTTTCGCGCGAACAGCGCACACTAAATACTTTCTCAAAAAACAAAGTTCATATTTTTTCTTTTTTTTTTTTTGCTGCGGATTCCCACCGTGCAGGATCCGGGAATGGCTTCGGTGTGTTCACTTCTCGCAGCAAAACCAAATCGTAGGCCATTCAAAAGTAGAGCCTTCCGCTGCTCGCCTTCAACGCCGACATTCTGCGAAACTTGTCGTGACTGACGGAAGGACAGCGCAACAGTGGAGCGAAAACAATAAGGCTTTATTTAGCCATCAACCTAATAGCGGTGGGCGAACTGCCCAGTTCTATATGTTACAGGAATGAAAGCGCGCGCCAGCATAATGCTTGCGCCGCTACCACGGCGCATGCCTAGCTGTGACGCCTTGTCGCCTAGGCGCGCGACATATCACTCTTTTGTCTCGTGCACTCCCGAACAAACGAGAACTACGAGGGCAGCACGCAAGGCTCCACCCGTACCCACGCAAGAATCGGATGCGTGCGTACGCAGCGGCCGCGTACGCATCACGCACCGTTCGTGTTGTGTTCTGCACATGCGCACTTTGCAGGACGTAGCGATCTTGCGTACGCAACGCCGTTACGTACGCAACGTACAGGGTCGTCCACGGAATGCCGCTCCGGGCTGCCGGCGCTCCGCGGGGCGCCTCTGTCGGGCGCCGGAGAAACTATTGCGCAGGTGCAGTGATAGCCGCAGGCGGGGCTTCGCGCGTCATCTGCTACAGTGCGCCCTGTATTGCGGTGAAGTGGACTTCAAATTTGCACTGCCTCCGCAAAACGCCGATCGGAGAAAATTTTCTGAATAAACAAAAGACTGCTGAGAAGCCTATCAGCTGCTTTAATCCCGTTGCTGCAACCATAGCAAAGTTTCCTGCGTGCCTGGTGAAGTTGAAACACACCGGGGAGAAAATGGGCGCCGCATAATATTCGAAGCTTTATACTACTGCTGCAGCACCACGATCCGCCAATATTTTTAATTTTTGGCGTCTTGCTGAGTAGCTGATAATAAGTGTTAGCAGACGACTGCTGTGGTCTGCTGAAATCTCGGCGCAAGGAAAATTATTCGGAGCGGAATAGTAATAGTGTAGGTGGAGCTACATTTTCAGTCTCCTATTTTACCTTCCCACAGATACAGGTAGACGGCCAGGTAGACTCATCAGCGTATGAAAACAATCCCTAAGGTTTACTAGGACCTTATGTCTTCAGCTTTGCATGGCTTTAAGTAGTTGCTGAGAGGATATTGATTAAGGCGATAGCGTTTAATTGTTCCTACTAGCGTCCATCCGTTACATTTTAGGTCACATGACCTTAATAGCGCGTGACATCACGGTGCAGCGCGTCGTGATGTCACATGATCACTCTGCCACGCTTTGTAGGAGTTGGAGCGGTCGTAGTTGTCTGGAAGGACCTTGGCAGGAACTAGGCGAGCAGGCTTTTTACTGGCAGTATTTACATTTGAAACATGAGGTACATTGGCAGTCTAGCGCGACTCCCATATGGAGCCCGCAAAACTAACATACAGCAAACAGCATACGGGCACACAGCTCACTACTACATTTCGAGCATGACAACGAGCACTCAGCTCCCGACGACGAGCACGACACGAGCACGCTCTAGCAGCCGGCAAACGCTGCTTATATAAGCTCTCCGCTTGACGTCATAATTCGACGTCATCGTTCGGCGTGGACGGAGTCCGAGTGGTCGGAAACGTTCGTCCAATCATTGTAACCTTGCCGCCGCCCCGCAGTACGGCCCACACACACGAAGGCACACAAGTTCGAGCCCACACACACAAAGGCTCCGGAGCCGACGCCATAGGGCTTCGTAGAACTCTCGGTGCCGCATAGCTCTCGGTGTCGACGTCCGAGGGCTTCGTAGAACTGTGCTCCGTCCCAGGTGGAGCGGCGGAGTACCACATTCCTGAGCTGACCGCGCGCCACGTGGCTGCCGGCCATTCGCAGTTCTCCGAAGTGCGCCCCGTCTGGTGGGATTGGAACTGGCACGTTGCCACCCCGTACGGCCATTCCTAACAGCTTGCGCCATCTGCTCTTCTCATCTGTCACGAAATGAATTCAAGCGCGGCAAATTCAACTCAGTGGAATGAGTCGCAAACGGCTTTCGCCTTCCCGCAGTTAATAAACATCTAAGTGCCTCCAATGAATTTTAGAGTTCACAGGCGGCCGTAGGAAAATATGCCGTACTGTGTTCGCGCTAAGTTCCAAGTATGTGGCTGGCGTATTGAAGCAGGACATCTTGAATCGGGTATGTGGACAATTTAGTCAGCCGCTTTTCAATCTGCCTCTAACACTTCCATCAGGGCTTTCGGATGAGCACTAAAAGTATAATCGTTTCTTCGGTTTACCGTGACAGTGCAACTTCCCGGTTGCGAAATTTCTATGACGAAGTTTATCTATAGACGTAAACCGTCAAGTCACACAACTGTCTCCGCCGAGTGCAACTGCTTTCGCGAGTCATTCGGCGATTAAGACTACAAGAACGTTGCCGTATCACCACTGCGGCCCAAAATGGGATTCCCGCCTGTCTAGACCGAGAGCGCAGGCACGTCTCGTCGCTTCAATGTTTTCTGCTTGTGGGCCGCACTAAACCGAAATGTCGAGAGTGCCGGAGGACGGAAGACCTGTAGATTTTGTCGTCGGCGATTTTTTGCTTCAATTTCATGTTTGATCGAGTACAGAAGACGGCAAAGTTTTAGAAAAATATTCGTAACTTCAAATAGCGACTATTCAATTCATGGACTGAATCAAATAGGACAATCTTCTATTCGCTATTAAAAAGTTTCGAATATTCACACACCTCTAAAGCATATATAACCTTGAAAAGTACCGAGGGCGGTTCCGCCATAAGGAGTGCTTCTACCTAACATTTTTTTTCAGATACTATGTGGTAAACATTTCTCCTGTGCACGGAACCAAATTCGGGTCTAAACTCTGTAAACTTATAAAAAACACTGGCAAGCAACAGAGCGCTCTACCTTGCTGGTGAAGCAGCGCACTGACACGGACACAGTGAAGACAAACAGGAAAAGACGACACTGTTTGTCTTCACTGTGTCCGTGTCAGTGCGCTGATTCACCAGCAAGGTATGATGATCACTCACCAACTAGCCCAACTTTCCACTTTACAGAGCGCTCTAATTTACCATAACGCTTCTTTCTACGAACTAGCTTTGATTTCAATACGCATAAGTTGCTTTCCTCATTACATCACGATACAATGGCTTGCTCCGTCCGTGGAATGTTGTGGCTCCCACACAAAGGCAGCCAGGAAACATATGCACAGCACTCCCCCCCCCCCCCATCTTTTTTTCTTCAATGAGCAACATCATATCACACCCAGTCCTGAAGCTAGACGAGGTCAGCAAAATTTGCTGTCTCTATAGTCGTCAAGGTGATGTCAATGACATCAGGTCTGGAATTCTGAGAACTTGATTTGGGACTACCTTATTATTATATTAAAAATATAATTAAAATATCTTTTGTGTGTTTCACATCCTGTCCCCATAAGGCCTCCATGCCGCCGCGGCGCGTTAGATCTCGCGCACGGTCATGGGCAAGCTCGTTGAGGTTAGAACGATCCGCTCCTTACTTTTCACGAGATAACATCTCACTATCGGCTTAGCAGAAGGGCCTATCCTCTTCCTCACCCGAAGTTAGACAGGTCTCAGACAGTTTTACTTAGAATGCTCCAGACGGGCTCATTCCCTTCGCTGGGCTTTCTCAGCCGTATCTACACAGACGTCGATTCTAGCTGTCCGGACTGTAATGAGATCTATTGTTCCTTAGCGCATATGCTCTGGCAATGCCCCGCGTTACCTAACGGCCCTCTCTCCAGCGAAGCCGACTGGAAAGAGGCACTCCGGAGCCCATCGCTCCAGACAAAACTATATAGAGGCAATCCAGCGGGCCCGAGAAAGGGCGGAACATCACGGTATTCCTGCCCCGACTTGGACGCGGCCAGCGGCTTCCGCGGGTCCCCGATAGGGGCCTCCGCTGAAGCTCCTCAGGATCAAATAAAGTTCATTGTCTGTCTGTGTGTTTCACAACTTTCATACTTGCCAATGTTACGGTTGACGTGTAACACCCCGGGCAAAAAGGATGCTCGAAAGACCCTGCTCAAGCGAAACTGATGGATTCCTAATTTGTCATGGTTGCCTCGTGTGGCTGCCAGTCTGGCAGGCGCCCCACAGTGATGACAGGTCCCTTTGTGTGTGCGATCAAGGGGAGGACCCTTTTCACGAACTGTCCAACTCTAGGGGAGAACGCTTTCTGCGAACCAACGTCGGCTAGAAGAAATGAGCAGCCGCAAAGCACCAACGGGGACGTGCAAACTTACCTGGGAAAGTGGGAGCCGCCGCCAAGCACTGTGAGACTCTGTGCCTGTCACGTGACCTTGACGTGAGCTAGATCCCGCCTAAAATTTTAGTGGGCCTATTTAAGGGGCCCCGCAATGTACTTTTTCAATTCATTCATTCTCTTCTTCTTATTGCTTCACCAACCATTGAATAAACCGTGCAAGTTTCGCACTAGAAATCGTCTCGTCCTTGCCTGGTCGCCATGGTCTACCGGATGCCTGCAGCCCGCCGACAACGCCACGCTACCCAATAGTAACGCTGGTCGGCCTTGGTGAAACAGGCGTCGCAACACCAAGTGCAACCCTTTACGCGCAGAAGCATATCTACAGCTTCGAAAATACCATGTATCGCTACTCCTTTAATGAAGTGATTAACAGTAGTAGAACTACTAAAGAATGTCGGTGGAGGCAACGTTTCGACAAGGAGATTTCGTCTTCCTCAGGGCCACCCTGACAAAGTCCCCTTGTCGAAACGCTGGCTTCAGCAACATTCCTTGTTCTGCCACTATTCATCACTTCAAGCCTCCATCTTTCCGTGCCTTGTTTGTGCTCCACAACAGCTTCACCCGTTCAGTGCTGTGGCCATACGGCAAGGCCGGCGTGAGGTTGACGTCGCCGATGACTTTTGCAAATTACTCGTGAGCTCCTCGAACGATATACCAACCCATTCACGACTGACTTTCCCGTCATCTAGTGATCACCGTCTGGACGCGCCTTTTACTATGGACGAGCTCGACGCTGCGATATCTTCTTCCCGCCGATCAACTTGTCCAGGACCAGACGGAATTACATACTCCGCGATTTGTCATCTTGGAGTAGAAGCTCGAGAAATTCTCCTGGCGCTCTACAACTCTACGTGGGACACAGCAACTGTGCCTAATCACTGGAAGTGCAGTCGTCTTGTGGCTTTGCTAAAACCTGGGAAATGCCCGCAGGATCTCTCACATTATCGACCAATAGCCTTGGCAAGCTGTGTCGGTAAAGTGATGGAGCGAATGGTACTGAGCAGACTGGAATGGCTACTCGAGAAAAGTGGTGGACTTCCTGATTTCATCAATGGATTCAGAAGAGGCCGATCATCCATTGACGGTGTGATCGACCTAGTATCTTCTGTTCAACAGGAAAAGAGACGCCGTCGTCTGGTATGCGCAATATTTCTGGACATCAAAAGTGCCTACGACAACGTCTTCCACCATTCGATTCTTCAGGCGCTTGAGGATATAGGTGTTTGTGGCCGGATGTATGCGTGGCTGCAGAGTTACCTCAGTGGCCGCACCATTTTCATGTCCACTTCGGATGGCGAGACTGATAGACATGAAGTTCGCAGGGGTGTTCCGCAGGGTGGTGTCCTTAGCCCAGTATTGTTCAATATGATACTGGTGGGCCTTGCAGACGAGCTACCTGAAACAGCGCGTATCAGTACGTACGCGGATGATATCTGTATTTGGTCATCTGGGGTCACACGTCCGCAAGTGCGTGCAAGGCTTCAACGTGCGGTTACCATAACGGCGAAGTACTTGCGCCGTAGAGGCCTGCAACTCTCAGCTACTAAGTGTGCAGTCATGGCATTTACGCGCAAATCGATGTCAAATTATCCAATCGTTGTCGACGGAACGGCGCTCCCTTTAGTCACCCACCACAGATTTCTTGGCGTGATAATAGACCGCAATCTTTCTTGGACCAAACATGTTACTGCGCTTAGGGCTAAACTGTCCAACTTCATACACGTTCTTCGTGTAATATCAGGACTGAGATGGGGGCCATCTGAGCGAAGTTTGCTCCAAGTGTACCAGGCACTTTTTGTGGGCTACATACGCTACAGCATGCCTGTGTTATCTAACATGGGGTCATCTTGTATACGCACGCTGGAGAGCCTTCAGGCTCAAGCACTACGGATATGTCTTGGCTTGCCACGCTGCACGTCAACTAAGGGCACAATAGCGGAAGCACGGGCTTGTCCTATCGACATATACAGGTCTTGTGAACCCGTGCGAACCTATCTTCGCCTGCTAACCAGACACTCACGCCATCCACTGTCAACGCTTCCAAGCATCAACCTTGACTGTGCTTTTTCTAAAGCTATTGCATGTCACGCAAGCATTGTGCCTGCAAGATTCCAGGTAACCGACATCCCCGCGACACCTCCATGGACATTGCCAAGACCACTAGTGAGGCTTCAGATACCCGGAATTAGGAAGAAATCTCACGTTTCCTCCATTGGCTTGAAGCAGCTCACCCTGTCCCATATATTTACTTTATATAGTGGGACTGTAGAAGTATATACCGATGGTTCGGTCACGCCATCTGCCACAACGGCCGCATTTGTCATCCCACAATTTGGAATTACTCAACGATTTCGATTAGACCACAAAACGACATCTACGGCAGCGGAACTTGCGGGAATACGGGAGGCTGTCCGTTTTATGAGAACGCAGACACCCCATAAATGGACAATATTGTGCGATGCCAAATCAGCGCTACAGGCGCTAAAATACTTTTTAAACAAAGGACCATACTATCTGCTCGTGCTGGAAATCGTCGAACTTTATCACAGTGCCGAGTTAAGTGGCCACGTGATCACCTTTCAATGGGTGCCTAGCCATTGTGGTGTTTTTGGTAATGAACTCGCTGACAGTGAGGCAAGATCGGCCTCCCCTTCATGTGATGAAGTACGGATTGCCTACTCGCGACCTGACACCAACTCCATGATCAAGGCACTCATGCAGGACCTTACAAAGGCTTACAGAGCCCACTCTGATAACATTCACAGACGTTTACGTATGATTGACCCAGACGGTAAATTCTGTTTGCCCCCGAAGCTTACACGGAGCAAAACATCATTGCTACACAGGATTCGGCTCGGCGTTGCTTTCACCCGTCGCTACTCACACCTCACCGGCCAATCGAACAGCCCTGATTGTGTACACTGCCAGATGCCCGAAACACTGCAACACATACTGTGCGACTGCCCAGCATATATGCTGGAGCGAAGGACGTTAGAGAGTTTCCTAGCCAGCGTTGGCAGACAACTACTGTCGGAGGAAGCTATTCTCGGTCCATGGCCTGACACTGCAATTTCAATGCGTGCCACAAAAACATTGTTGAAGTTCCTGCAGGACACCAAGCTCGACGAGCGGCTCTAGCGAGGCAACTGTCTCATGTACATAAGCACTCACCACTTCTCTTATCATCATCATCCATCCCAATACTTTCACTCCCCTTCCCTCTTCCCCAGTACAGAGTAGCAGACTAGAGCGCACTAGCTCAGGTCGACCTCTCTGTCTTTCCTATCAATAAATTCTATTCATACATTGTGCTCCTTTAATAAAATGTTTCAGTCCAGGGTTTATTATAGCCTTGCGGACAAACCAAGCCGTGTCTCCTTCATAAGTCGGTCGGCGAGCCCACCATCTCTGTACAAGGGGGGCACTGAACCAAGAACCTGAACCTTAACTGAACAAATAACCAACACGATGCCACTCCATCATTTCCGCATCGCGCAGATGTTTTCCAGGTGCTTTGTGGGGCTTACAAATGGAGTAGAATTTAAAAAAAAAGACAGCCGGCAGATCCCACGCCCTCTGGGAATCAATGTTATGCGCAGAAGTGTGCGGGGAGCCTATCAGATTAATGAAACGACCATGAGAGCACCAAGACGTAGACGGCTGTTTCATGACCTACATGACACGCATGTCATGACCTATCATTTATGTTCGTCATATACGCTTGTCACACTATGCCAATTTTGGTACATACCAAGACATAAGTAGCTGCTTCATGACCTACATGACATGCATGTCACAACCTGTCATTTATGTTCGTCATACATGCTTGTCATACTGTGCCAATTTTCGTATATATTAAGTTAACGAAAAGACCATGAGAAGACCATGAGAGCACCAAGACGTAGGTGGCTGTTTCATGACCTGCATGACACGCATGTCATGACCTATCATTTATGTTCGTCATATAAGCTTGTCACACTATCCCAATTTTGGTACATACGAAGACATAGGCGGCTGTTTCATTTATTACACGACACGCATGTCATGACCTATCATATATGTTGATCATACACTCTTGTCATACTATGCCAATTTTGGCACATATTAAGTTAAAGAAACGACCATGAGAGCCCGAAGACGTAGGCGGCTAGACAGACAGACGCACGGACGGACGGACAGACAGACATTGTCAAAGTGGCAAATGTTCGCCAAGAAATGTAAAAAAAAAGCGGAGTGTCTCTTTTGTTGCATACAGTTGCATGCCTTGCTGCCAGCTCATCTAATGCCATATTTAAGGTGCGGCACAACCAGTTTAAAATAATTTCACCGTGCCTCATGATGAATTTTATACTATGCAGTACCAATTTGCAAACTAAAAGAAAAAGGCTGTGGCTTAGCTATGGTTAAGCCCAGGATGCGAAGCATACTAGCCTTTATTTTAACGCGACAGCGTTAAGGAGCTCGTGTCGCAGAAAAGCCGGTGTCGTCGGCGTCGGCTCAGGCGTGCGGCGCTTCCTCAGGCGCACATCTCGTTGTCGCGCCGAACGCTGCGTTGCTCGACGCTCACCGCGTCCGATGCGGGGCGCGTAGTCGCAGCGCCGTAGCAAAACCACCTAGAAACAGTCTCTGTAGCACGCCGCAACCTTCGCTTCTCTTTCCAACGAGCAGCTCGCTCACCTCGTGAGTGCCTAGCAGAGGCAAGCGCAGCTGCTCGGCGCGAGTTGGAGCCCCGTTTCTCCTCTGTCGTGACGTCACGGTGTCACGTGGTATTGAAGGCGACACCGCCGCGCCCGAGGAGCTGGGTTGAGCCCTAGTAATATGCTTCGCATAAAAAGATTGCAGAAAAGCCTCTAGCAGAACTTGCGCAACACTGCTGCAAGAGGTCTGCGATAACCACAGCGATACTAACGAGCGCAATAAGTGCTATTAGTCCGTGTGTTTCTTCACTTAAAAATAATTTCAGCTGTATCAGCAAATTACCCTCCTACAATTCCAAAGAAGCAACTTTACAGTGAGGAGGCTCCCTGAGTCACAACAAACGCAAGGACGGGTGGCGCCACCGCCTTGAAGTTCCCGCACCAGCGGCCGTCATGTCATAGATTTTGACGCGGCCTGTGCTCAGGCCTAGTTAATTTTTCAGTGGTAAAGAATAACCTACATCGTATTCTAAAAGAGCCGAAAAATCGCGTTAACAAGTTTCAAGAGCTTTTGCTGAGCAACGAGCCAAATACCAGAAGAAACTTTGAAATTTCTCATGTCATACTGGCGCACCGCGCGCAAGTCGAAAATTGTTAGACCTACATTTCTATTCCTAATACTCAACCTGTTATCGCGAAAATTGAGTGCAATGCAGTTTTGAAAAAAATGTTTGTCAGTCTAAAACAGATTTAATGTTTCTCTTTAGTGGTCTCTTCAACACCACAAAGGAGGACAGACAGACACCAAAACGCCGTTATTAAATTCTGCTGTGCACAACCAACTACAATTTTTCTAACGGGTGTACCTGAGAGCAATTAACAATCTTAATCTTCAACAATGAACACCGCAGATATCACATGTTTTACAACATTGGGTATGCATCACACACGCTACATGTGTTTGTATGTACAAGCTGCCCACATGTACTTTTCGTCAAAGTTTAAATTTGTGCCTGTGTACTATTCCAGGACACTACTTAAAGCATATGTTGATGACTCCATGAGACTAATTACGCAGCCCAATCAGGCAAGATTAATCAACATGACAGCTCCTGAATCTAGTGGAAACGTTGCAATTAGAGCGAGCGAGTGAGATAACTTCATTCGGAATCCGAGGATTGGGAGGCCTGGGCCTGGGGCCGCCTAGATGGCCACTGGGAGCTGCTGCTCCCGCACGGCCTCCATGGCTCGTTGGTCGGCCCAAAGTTGGTCTTGCAGTTCCGAGCTGACCAGCGCGGCCGACCACCGCGCCCGTAGGTTTTCCGGGGAGACTGCCATTTTATGTTGATCCTTAGAGTGTTGAAGGGTGGCTCTAGCAGACTTGTACAGCTTGCATATATTGCTCTCGTATATATCGTGGTAGAAAGTTTTTAGTTGCACGGGGCTCGTACGTATAAGTTTCTGTTTGTAATTGCCTCCAAGTAACAGGCTTAGCTTTGTTCAGTTTAGTATGACGCGGTGGTAATACTCACCTCAGATTTTGATCGAATTTGGCAATACCGCTAAATCTTGTTAATTTGCCTTCTTTTTTCTCTCCAGATCTCCTCCTCCGCGTTCTCCTGACCGATGGAAGTCGCTCTTTGCTCAGCTTGGCAAGTAAGACTTCGAGCGTTGTGGTGTGCTACCTCATTGGGGTTGATTGCTGGAATGCCTGGAGTGGTATGCGCTGGGAGCCAGAGCATACGACTGCCGTTCCTCTCTGCGTTGGAGAATTTTGCTTCGTTGACTCTGGTGATGTGCCATGCCTCAGGAGAGATCCTACCTTTTGCATTTCTAATGGCCGCCTGAGAATCGCTAATTATGTATTGAGAATTTGTGGAGACCAATGCTAGTGGAATGGCTGCTTCCTCTGCAGTCTCAGAATCTTTGGTATTAACTGACACGCTTATAAGGGGTTTTTGGGTGTGACCTACGACTACTGCCACGTAGCTATTTCTGTGTGGGTATTCAGCCGCGTCTACGAAGGTTGCTCTGTTGTCTGACCCATAGCTTCGGATCATTTTCTTTGCTCTACTCTTGCGTAGGCCCTCGTTGTAACCTGGATGCGTGTTCTTGGGTATATTTGGTACTAGGAGTTTGTCACGAATATCTCTCATTATCGTCCTCTTTTCCCCGTACAGATTGTGGTAATTCATTCCTAGCGTGCGTAGTATATATGCCGTCCCGTTTCGGTTTGGTTAGTCCTTCCGCCTGAGACATGATGAGGTTTTTGCACTTAAGTGCACGAGATGCAGAAAAACAAAAACATGACTACACAGGCACAGTGACTGCATTGCTCTCAATACGTACAACATGACATGTTGCCGCTGAGAGAATGAACAGGCAGCGATGCAGGTGCTCGCCGCGGTATTCATGCCGGCAATCGGTCTCTACTAGTATACATCGCATGCATGACTGCCCACCATCGCTTTGTGTTGTATAAAATTAAGGCTAATTATATGGCTGGCTGAAGTAAAGCATTAACATTAAATGACCGCCCTGCTAATTGTTCTTGTAATCCTTGAATCAGTTTGAGGTTATGGAGTTGCTGTTGTGTTGCCCAGTTTATGCGAGTACAACAAAGCGCAGGACGATTTCACACGCTGCTGCTTTGGCGAACGACCAGAAACGAAGGACGCAGGTCGGTTCTGCAAAGAGGGGACACGGGAGGCACCCACGCGTGGAAAGAAGTACGGCTTAGTGGTGGCGCCGTAGAGGAGCCGTCAAGTCTCCACACTTGCTCGGAACAAAAGGGAAGATGGTCCAAGCTGAATGGGAGCGTTCGGGCAGACGGGCGTGAAGATAAAAGGTAGGGACGTGTGCTCGTCACTGCCACCGCTAACGCCCCTGCGCTCCCCACATGTACCGTTGACCTTCTCGGTCACGTCTACGCTTTGTTTGTGGCCATCGCTGCCGGACAGGGAAGCGGTCATGGAAAGTAGGCGACGCGACACATGCTCGTCCGGTTTGAGTGTCACTGTTTGGCATCCGCGCGCCTTTTGAGAATGCCTCGTGAAAACGGCGGTATTTTTATGACCACTTAGTCGGCTACACCCGATTTATGCTTTTGTGTGCGATTGCCATCGGGTCTCAATTTCGGTGTTTGGAGCTTTCAAGCAAACCGGCCCACAACTGCATGGGGGACCAAGCGCCGATCGCTCTGGCTTTTCACAGCTCAAAAGTTCCAGCTATCGTCTTCTCGGACTCACGCACGGCGGTTAGATCCTTCTCGTCCGCCATCATATCTGAACAGGCGAACAGTATTGTGATTAAAGCACTTCAAAGGACTAGGGCGAGAGCAGCGAAAGAGGATACCAAATCTCGTAGTTCCCAGCCCGTCTAGATAGCTCAATTAACCCGCTTGGATGTAATCCTAACGAGCAGGCCCACCGGAGAGCGCGCAATTTCACGCACCACGCTGTCGCGGGTAGCCAAGCTTGGAACGAGGTCAACATCCACAAAGATCCGTTATGTATATTTCACGAAATTGTTTCTCATTATCGACTAGGCAGGAGGACATTTCCACCCCCTCACCCCAAATTGAACAAACCTCAGGCTACCACACTCAGACTCCTGCAAACCCGTTCATATCCCACTCCTTGGTCCCTTAACAAGATAGATCCTGAACGCTCACAGTCGTGCCCCAAATGTGGTCATGACTCATGCTCTTTTGACCACATGATCTAGCTGTGCCCAGCCCTTAACGCCTCTCCACCCATCACGAAAGAACAATGGCAGGAATCTCTCAAGAGCAGCAATCTTCACATTCAACTCCAGGCTGTCCAGAGGGCCCACGACATTGCGGCGGGACTTGATCTCCCGGTCCCATCGTGGGCGGAGCCACCGACCTGATCTTCGGGAGCCTTCGGTTTTGGCTCCCCAAGATCTGTCCCTCAGGACTCAAATAAAGTTCTTGTCATGTCATGTCAAATTAATCTGCTTTCCTGTCTTTTCTTCCCTGAATCTGCCCGTATGTTGTATCTCTTTCTGGTCTGCATTTTTATTTTTTGAAGTAATCTATTTTGGCAGTCGGCGGCAAAGCTGTACCATGTACTGATCTGTTATTTTGCTGTCGACAGGCTGTCCGGTTGCGCACGCACTGAAAGCGACCGATCCGGCTATCAGGGAACACGCATTGACGCGTGTTGGCTGCCTGGATCACCGATTTTTGCATCAAGATACCAAAGGACCAACATCGGCTTCGTTCCCTGTCGCCCTACGTTGCTCGCATCGCCTTGGTCACCTGATCTCGGCAGCCCAATCAAGTCTGATTACCGTCTACAAAAGGACTGCTATCGCCGACTCCTGTCGCAGTCGGCAGCAAAGCTGTACCATGTACTGATCTGTTATTTTGCTGTCGACAGGTGAGTTGAAACGACCACCTGCCCGCATTCTTTTTTCTATTTTGCTCTCTGCCGCCGACTGCACCACAATGCCTGATTGTACCGCTTGTGCTGAGCCATTGCCGCGAGACGATAAGTTTCTGACGTGCTCTGTTTGTAATGAAGCTTTCCACCTGGGTAAAAACTGCTCGACGGTAGCTGAATCAACTTTTTCAAAAATGTCGGCAGCAAAACGGGGATCTTGGGTATGCCCGGCATGCAAGACGCAAACCGTGAAGCAACCTTCAATGGGTAATAAATAGGATGATGGAGTACTAGAACAGCAACTTTTGACTGTAAACGATAAACGGACCGGCTGACGACTACAGTTGAAATGTTGGCTAGTCGAGTGGAAGAACTACTGACCTTCAAAGCTATCGGAGAAAAAACTGCAGGAACTGTTCTGCAGATACAGGGGTCGCTCGATTCCCTTGCTGTTAAATATGAATCGGTGTCATCCACAGTAACTGCGAACCAGATAGCAGTCGGCGAGCTTGGCACGCAAGTAGATACTGTCCTCTAAGATTGTTGCCCAGGCTGAGTTGCTTGAGAAGGTTGGCTTTGAACTTAGTGAATTAGAGCAATACAGCCGACGCTGCAATTTTGAGATTCATGGCCTGCAATATAACCCCAACGAGGATTTGCCTTCCTTTCTGTCAGGACTGGTGGCGAAGCTAAACATTTCCGAATTCAAACTGACCGATGTTTCTGCCGTTCAACGACTTCCCGCGCGCAGCAATACCATTCCTGTAGTCCTTGCGCAAATGCACACTGTTTCGGCCAAACAGCAATGGCTCGCTGCACGAGGAATCCTACGGGAACTTGCTCAAGATAGTACCTTTCCACGGCTTTACTTCAACGATAATATTTCGCGTGCCCAACAGGAGCTGTATCGGCTGGCAAGGCAGAAAGGCAAAGAATCAAAATTTAAATTCGTTTGGACCAAAAACGGCAGGATACTGACTAAGAGGGATGAAGATGCACCTATTCTGTATATCAATAAGGCATCTGATCTCGAGAGTATTGCATGAGCATGAACAAAGTTGCCTTCAAGACAAGTACTAATCTAAACGAGGTTCTTAGTTTCTTCCCAAATCCTAATGGTTGCACCTTCCGTGCTGTTTCCGTCAACATTCGTAGTATTAGAAAACATTGGGACCATTTTCAGGCCTTAATTACTCCTATCAACTCCTATTTCGATGCGATCGTACTTACCGAGATTACAGTGGAATCTCGATGATACGATCACGGCTGATACGAATTTCTGGATGATACGAATTTTTCTGTGGTCCCGGCCGAGCCCCATTACTTTTCAACGTGTTAGAGAATGGTTGTTACGAATCAATTTTCGACCCGCGTCGGTTGATACGAAAATTACCGAAGACATTGGAAATTTCAAAGTGTGCTTGGCGAAAGCCAGACGCTGCTGCGGTCTGCGCTCCAATTCATTCGCTTTGGTGTTCGGCGATATCGCCTGTCGCTGCTGCCGCTTTCGTTCTGCTTCCCTGCCTTTGGTACCCGGCGATCTAATCAGTCGCTGTTGGCGTTTCTTTTCTGCCTCCCTTGCTTTCGCATCTGGTGACATGCTCATTCGTGGCATGCGCATTCTCTCCTTATTCTTCTGGCGTTTGGTGTTGGGGGAATCCGGCGTCCGCTGGCGCTTCCCCGAACCGCATGGCGCGCAAAACGGGCCTCTCACTCGACTGCAACGAAACGGCTGGCGAAGGAGCGGCGGTGCCACCGCCGACGCGCGCGCGCCCGTTCTACCGCTACTGTGTGACGTCACGGTTGCTATGCGCAGCTGCGCCCCTGACCGGCGCGCCGGTTGCTAAGGAAGGGAGGAGGTTGCGCCGCTGCGCGGAGGAGAGACCACAGTTGGCACGATTCCAGCGCACGGATGGACGCGACCACGAGCATGAGTCCCACCGATGGCAGTGAGAGAGAACAGCGCGCAGTAGCGCGATTTCTCCCTCTCTCTTTTGGTGCAGAGGCCGCGACTGGGCGCGAAGAGTTTGAAGCGGTGGCACTTGTGTTGCTTTTGTGCTTTTCTTCACTTTCCGCGTGCCATTGGACGGAGTGGCTGCTGTGCTTCCGGCCGCGTTCTTTGTGTTAGACGTGGGCGACGGCGAAGGACCCACCACAGGCGGCTGAAACGCTGCATGCGCGCTAAGTTCTGAGGCGTGCGCGAACGAAATCAGCAACGACACGTGCACGCGTTTTTATGGATTTGGACAAAGTCTGCTAATTGACCTGACAAAGAAAAAGAGGCAGAGGACATTAGAGAATTTTCTACTAGAAATAAATCCTTTTTACGTACTTGTGTCTGAGTGAGTTCACCTCTGACTCTTTGATTTAGCTAGTTTTAATTGTTTCGATGATACGAATTTCGGCTAATACGAATATTTTTCGTGACCCCGTGAGATTCGTATCATCGAGATTCCACTGTAACATTCCGTCCGCCTCCATCAATCAGTATCAGATTATTGGATACCAAGTTTTTTTCGTACACTAGGCCAATTAAAAGGGGAGGAGGCGTGGTAGTTTTCATCCGGGACACATGGGCGACAACTGAGCTGACTTTCTCGTTTTCCCAAGCTGAAATTGTGGCAGTGCATCTTTGCGCACCTTCCTTGTCACTAATTCTGCTTGCGGTTTATCGCCCACCGTGTTTCAACGGTCGTATATTCCTGGATGAACTTGATGTCGCCCTGGCCTCGATGTCGTCAATGGACCATGTTTGCCTAATTGGGGATGTCAACATAGATACGTTACGCCCTTCAGCAACGACAGTTGGCAATTATTTGGACGTGATTTCCAAATGGGGCTTGCAAAACACGATCTGTGAACCTACACGCGAAGAATTCCTTGCTGGTCATCTTGTCACATCTTGCATAGATCATATAAATATACGTGCACATAACTTAAGTGTCAAATCTGCCGTTATTACAATGAAACTTGCTGATCATTACATGGTCTGCTGCTCTCTAACAGATGACACTACCAACTTGGTCGCTCCAAACGAAGTCAAACAAATCTCAATTGTTGACCCTTGGCTTTCGAAAAATTTGTAATGAATCACGACTGGCATAACTTTTTGATGACTGTTCCTCTAGGCGACCCCTATGACAACTTTGTAACACTGTTCACCGATTTCCGGCTTGCAGCTACACGGGCCTGTAAAATCAAACAACAGAAATTGGACCAAAAATGGATGTCGACAGAAATACTCGCGGCAATACAAGCAAAAGACTTGTTGTGGGTTCAAACAAAGAGAAGTCCTAATTGTACTGCTTTGCGGCTTCGGTACAAAGAGCTTCGAAATAAGGTCAATGCTATGATACGTCTAGCAAAACGCAATAACTTACGAGCAAAATTCACGGACGCTCGTTATGACAGCAGGAAAACATGGTCCCTAATTAACAATCTTAGAGGTGGTGATGTAAATGCTAATCGCCATGTTGATCTGATGTCTCATTTTTCTTCAAATGGTACTGCCACCGCTAATGATTTTAACTCATTTTTTTCAAAAGTGTCTGGTGTAGCGAGACCTCATCCAGATATTTGCACATTGCAAACTAGTATTTCAGAATCCGTCCTTCTTCCCATGTTTTCGGAACATGACCTCAAATCAATCCTTTTCAGTCTAAAACCAAATAAGTCTCCTGGAATTGATGGTAGTTCAATATTAGAGCTGTGCAGAACTTTCGAAGCAATAAAAGATGTGCTAGCTACTACTAATTTTAAACAACATTATTAACACTGGTATCATTCCCGATAATCTGAAGAATGCGCTGGTCATTCCTCCTTTTAAAAGTGGCGCACGCAGCAATATTGAAAACTACCGGCCTATTTCGATCCTTTCATGCATTGGGCAGATATTGGAAAAACATCTGCTCAAGACAATGAGCAGCTTTTTAAGCAATCATGGCGTGTTATCTCCAAGCCAATATGGTTTCGTGCCGAATCGGGGTACACAGTTGCTGCTTGAAGATTTTTCCGATACACTAAACTCTGCGTTTGAACACAACCAGATTGCTTGTTTGTGCACTGTTTCTAGACCTTCGCAAAGCGTTTGACAGCGTCTGCCATAGTATACTGCTAACCAAACTTTCTTTGCTAGGCTTTCGGGGTGCTTTTTTGCGGCTTCTGGAAAACTTCTTATCTCATAGGCACCAACTTGTGTCTATAGGAAAATTTCGTAGCAACCTGACCGAAATTAAAGCTGGCGTCCCCCAAGGTTCAATTTTAAGTCCGTTATTATTTAATTTATATTTTAACGATTTAGCTAATGTTGTGAACGTCACATTATATCAGTATGCTGATGACACTGTCCTTGTTTCACACGCTCGAAGTTACACTGATGCCATCTCTTCTTTACAAATGGCAACAACAAAAGTGATGGACTGGTTTCAGAATAATGTAGTCCATATCAATGCGTCCAAAACTCAACTAATCTGTTTCCACAACCCTGTCAAGCAAGTTACCCTATCGTCCCCATTATATTTGCACACATCACATTGCAATCCGTGTTCGTGTGCCCCTGTGCAATATGCTTGTTCAATTAAATACCTTGGTGTCTTTTTTGACAGTGATTTATCCTGGAACTCTCATTTCGCATATATTTGTCAAAAACTTCGCGCAGTGTCTTGTGTTTTGTATAATATAAAATTTTACATGCCATTGTCTGTCCGAAAGCTTGTTGTACATGCCATATGCTACAGTGTAATCCGGTATGGGATATCTACATATGGTCATGGCGCTCAACATTTGGTAAGCCGGGTCAACTCCGTCCTTCATGGCATTCTGAAGCATGTTGCTTATGATGTCTCCCCCAAATCTGATGTGTTCAAAACTTTGTCTTTACCTGATTTCAATTCTTTGCTGCTTGAAACTGTTATCTTAAAACATTTTTGGATAAGTCAGTATAAAATTCCTTATGTGCCTGTTCGTTCCCCGAGACCAAAGAATCCTTATGTTACACCCCGCTGTAAGACGAGATATGGTAGAAGACTTCGTAACTATTATGTCCCAGCAATGTTTAAAGGGCCCCTGAAACGGTTCGGACAAATTTTGTAGGCGCGTAGGGTACAGCTTAAGTAGAACATTCGCACCACAATTTAAGTGAAGCGTTACGTATTAATGGAGTTACAAGCGATTAGAAGTTACCCTCCTCCCTAGCCATGCCTTTCCTCCTCAACTCGCTCGCCGAGCGAGCGGCGCTAAGCTCCGCCTTCACTGGTCCTGCGTCAAGATGCGACGTCACATCGTCCACTTCCGGTTGTTGGAGCACGCCTCCTCCCGCGCGAGACCTCTCCGCTGGCCGCTTGGCCGTCGACCGAGAGCCATCGAAGCAGCGTGCGTTGCGAGCATTCTGTCGTAGCGCCGAATGTGTCTGGTATTCCGTTAGCCACAGGCAAGCTGGTCATATCGGCAAATGACTGGAGGCATAAACTCAAGCTGATGAAGGAACTATGGAGGAGACGTACGTGAGCGGCCTGATCGGTCTGCACGGTCCAGACACTTGTTGGCGCAGCGCTTAACCAGCCAAACAAAGCGCTAATATTGCTCTAACCAAGTGTAAACCATTTTAAACATTTATAAGAACAACGTGTTGATGATTACACTCCTGCGAAAAATACACACCAGCAGCAAAGAAGAATGCACTTCGTTGCTGCTACTGTGTATGGTTGAGCTCTGTGCCACCAGGTGGCTGCACCGTGCAGACCATTCACATTTACCTTTCTGCTCATCTCATGGCTCATCCCGGCGCAGTCAAGCGGCCAGACCCTGTCCCCTTGCGCTTGTGTTTGCCCTAATACCGGACTTGCGAAACGCTATTGCGTTAGTAATCTTCCGCTGTAAAGTGACGGCCACAAACGCGCAAATCCTGGCGCCTATCGGATAGCCGCAGTCCGATGCGGAGCAGCCAGTTCACTCGTATGCTGCCTTGAAGAGAGACACGATTTCGCAACTTCACATCTTTCCAGTCGCTACGTCTGCAGCCCACAACGCAACAAGGGTGATTCATCGTGCTCACGAAAAGACTGATCGACACTGACGGCGGAGCTCTCGTCAAAGACTGCGCACGTTGTAACACAAGCAGACGACACTTGCTGTGTGCCAGAAGTGCTCAAGTGTACTAAAAAACTATTCTTGTGTATTCTCTTTAAGTTATTTTCTTTTTACAAAAACAAAGTAACTAACATTCCAACTATTACGAGCATCATTTGTTCACCATAAAGTTGGAAAAATGATCGACCACGCGCCCTGGTCAGCCAATCAGATAGCTCGCCCATGTGACGTCATATGGGTTATTTGCATCATATGGGTAGGGGCGGCTTAAAATTCCGCCGAGCAGTGCGCTGCGATCGACAGCGATGTGCATTTTTAAAACCTTATAATAAATTACACGCTTTACGCAGAGCACTTAGATGTGTCAATTAATGATCAGAAGGACCTACTCTAACGACTCAGTACGTTTGTAGAAAATCGCCAAAATCGTTTCAGGGTCCCTTTAATTTACTTCCTCAAAGCATACAAGATGTGAAAACGAAATATGGTCTTAGAAAGGCTCTTAGACACATTAATGCGTGATGGGAAGCTTGTCATGTGTGTGTGTGTGTTTTTTTTTCTCACTGTTGTCTAATAACGAGTTACTGATGGCTTTGTCGCTGTCTGCCAGGCACTGCCGTTCAAGCCCACTGTGGCTTTGGCAGGCCCGATTCTTCCACTGTATCATTCTCAAGTCATCAATAAAGTATTATTATTATTATTGTTTAACTGAAGAGAAAAAAAAATTAATCACAAAGCAGCTTTCGGTGATATGTGAGAGTTGTCCATACGAAATTCAGCATGCTGCAGCGTGCTTTCGAAGCTTGAAAGTTCTAAATTTCAATCATAAGTGTCTGAACAATGGGCAAGAATTATTCATATTTTCATTTCCTGCCTAAGACATCTTACATGTGAGGTGAATGGCTAAAAAGATGCAGCTCAGAATCCTTATCTCAGCATAAAGCACTGTGTGGACTTTTTGAAGATTTCCAAGCAAGGCAGTAATCTGCAGTGCCAAGTTTACATAAATTATGTACAATGGAACAGCATTAGTACATTCTTCATTGTTGTATTTTCATGGTCCCGACCTAAGGCCCACTGACTCGAATCTATTATGTTCCCATTTAATACATTGCCATTCTGTAACTCTGCATTTGAATGGGGCGGTCCCGTGAATTCAGCAGTGCAGAGGCCAACTGAATGGAGTGCGGAGTTTTGGGCTAGTTGCATCAATTGAAGTCACAGCCCTGGATTGAATTGACACCGACAAGAAAGAGGACAGGACCTGCGCTAACTATCAACAGAATTTTATTTCAGAAAAGCATGGTATTTATGCCGGCTAAAACGAGTGGAAATCATCGCACGCGCAACCCAGCATTTTCCAGATAGGCCATTTCCTTTCTGCTCAGAGAAATCGACAGAGCGCTGATGCAGTTCCTTCCTAAAGAATGAAACCCATCAGCACCTTCTTCCTACAGGGCGATTTCTCTTTTGCGCATTTTCATAAAATTGCTAGGACACATCATCTATAAACACATAACCAATTTTCTCGAGGAGAATCACATTACTGAACCCCGTCAGCACGAGTTCCGTCAGCCTTTCCACTATAACGCAACTGATTGCAACTGTTCGCCATTTAGCAGCGGCATTTGAAAGGCGAAGTAAAGTCGATATCGTTTTTCTTGACTGCAAGAAGGCGTTCGACCGTGTATCGCATCAAAAATTATTCCTGAAATTAAAACCCATATTAAAACACGATTGCCTACTTTCGTGGATTGAAGCCTATCTTTCGCACAGACGTCAAAGCGTAGTTGTCGGCGGTGTTCTTTCTGATGCAGTCCCAGCGTATTCTGGTATTCCACAGGGCTCTGTCCTTGGTCACCTTTTATTTCTAGTGTTCACTAACAACATTGCTGAAAAATATACATCTTAAAATACGACTGCTTGCGGATGATTGTATAATTTATCAAGAAATTTCTAGTTCTAACAACCTACTTTCTTTAAAGGGACCCTGAAACAATTCTAACGAATTTGTAGAAACTTACCGAGTCGTTAGAGTAGACACTTCTGATAGTTAATTGACACATCAAGTGCTTCACGTAAAGCACGTAATTCATTATAGGTCTTAAAGATGCACATCGCTGCCGATCGCAGCACATCCCTTGGCTGAATTTTAAGCCGCCCCTACCCATTAGACATGATCTGCCCCAATGACGTTAGTAGGGCGAGCTATCCGATTGGCTGGCCATGGTGCGCCATAAATAATTTTTCCAACTTTATGGTGAACAAATGTTGTTCGTAATAGTTGGAATGTTAGTTAATTTGTTTCTCTAAAAAGAAAGTAACTCAAAGAGAATGAACAACAACAATTTCTCTTTACACTTAAGCACTTCCGGACCACAGCCTCACCTGCTTGTGTTACATCATGCTGCATTTTCACGAGACCTTTGCAGTAAGAGTCAGTCTCAGTCTTTTCACGAGCACTATGACTCCACTACGACAGAATGCTACGCGCTACGACAGAATGCTCGCAACGCATGCTGCGTCAACAGCTCTCGCTTGGGGTCGATTGCCAAGCAGCTGGTGGAGAGTTTGGATAGGCCTCGCGCGCGCTCCTAAAGAACCAGAAGTAGATGACACGATGTGCCTTCATGACGCAGAGCAAGTGAAGGTGGAGCTTAGCCCCGATCACTCGGCAAACGAGTTGAGGAGAAAATGCATGACTATGAAGGAGGGTAACTTGTAGTCGTCCATAGCTCTCTTAATATGAGATGCTTCACACAAATTGTGGTGCAAATGATTAACTATAGCTAACCCTACGCATCTACAAAATTTGTGCGAACCATTTCAGGGGTCCTTTAGGCAATCCCTTATCTGCAATAGAAAATTGGTGCTCTACGTAGCAAATGACTGTGAATTCCAAAATGATTGTAGCAGTGACTGTCACACGTAAAAATAATCATTTAAATTTTACATATCGCATAGCCAACAAACCTCAATTAGTTGGAAATACCTTTAAATACTTAGGAATTGACATAACCTCTGACCTTCGATGGAATGTGGATATCTCGTATATTGAAAAAAAAAAATGCCCTAGGACAACTGCATTACTTGAGGAGAACACTAGCACAATCTACTCCAGAAATAAAGCTTTTAGCTGATAAAACCTATGTACGACTGCTATCAGAATATACTGCGGCAGTATGGGATCCCTGGACCGAAACTAACAAACTGAAACTAGAAAATGGCCAACGCAAAGCAGTCAGGTTTATATTTAATTGTCACAGCTGGAATATATTCCAAACAGCCTAACGGCACACCGCAGGACTCGAATAGCTGGCCATGCGATGTCACCGCGAACGACTAAAATTATTCTAGTTACCTTAATAAAACAAAACTGGAAGAAGGCATTTTAGTTGAGCTCTTTACCCACCGCCCTATGCATTCCTATCATTCTAAAAAAGTTGGCGCATTTTCGTGTAAAACAAATGTTTTTAATAGTCATTATTTCCTCATACTATTGTTCAATTAAATGGTCTGCCTGGAAACGTGGTCAGTTCCGAAATGGTGAACTTGTTTCTACAAGCCCTGAGTGAAGCATAGGGCACATATATAATCTGTGTTTTGAGCCATGTTTTGCTTGTGTACTTGATTTTACACTGTGCTTCAGGCTCTGGTCGAGTCTTGTTTGCTACTTCTGTTGGCATGTATGTTTTCTCTGTTTTTACGATTTCTGCACCCCACTCCTGCCTAAGGCCTGTAATATAGGCTGGCAGTATTTGCTAAATAAAAAATAAAATGAAAAATGAAAAAGCAGTTCCAAGTTTACTATTGAGATAATCTGAATTTTCATTTTCCTCTGTCAGGCATAAATACCAATAAACCTGTCGTGATTTCAAGAGCTGAAACTGCCGTGACTGATACGGCATGTGATAAATAATTAACGCAGTCAACATCAACATGAAAATGTCCATTTGGCTTCTGTGATTTAAGAGAACCACAAATCTGACCATGTCTGATTAACTTATTTGTGCCTATGATTAAAGCTTCATCTGCTCTGCTAATGTATATTGCTTCTCATTTCGTTTATATAAGTTCTCCAGCAAAAATGCAATGGAAAGCCCAACCTATTCCCTTCATTTTGTACGATTGTTTCAAATTCATTTTGTTGGTAACAGAAAGACTTCAAGCAGTGCAGTCAGGAGCACAAACTGGGTGTCCCTTTGAGGCTTTTTTCACCAATAATCACTACCTATTCATCTCTTTCAGAGGGCACCACATTTAAACACAGATTTTCGGAAGCAGAAACAAAAACAAGAAATGTTTGACAATTTTTGCTGGAAATGAACTCCACAATACCAGAAGCCAAGCTATAACAGTCAGATTTGCTAACTTTGTTCATCACCATCATGATGCAAACACAGCATTATGTTGAACACTTCCTGCAGAGCTTGTTCCCCCTTTTGGAGCAAACTGACCTTATTTAAACAGCCACCTTATGAGATCACATGGTTGTTGCATAATAAAGACAAAGGAGCACTTATGTTCAGGGAGAACCACTTAGGTGAACTAAGCACCGGGATCACATTTATCCGTAAGGATTGTCATCCTTACGCCTTGCCATACTTGGGCTTCACGAACACTCAGCAGGACAACTGTGTCTGTGCAACGCTATAGTTCCTGCAGCCTTTCGATTTCTTTCTTCATGTCGGCAATCTGCAATAAAAAGAAAAGGCAAATTCAAGCAAAGATTGTCACTGAAAGAGGAAAAACATGAATGACTTTCTTCTTTTGCTTCCCGGACCGAAACCTTCTGCAAGTAGTATTAAAGGCGCTTCAATTGTGGCAACGTTTTTCACAAGTTGAGGAAATATGCAACTTTTCACCAGATTAGGCTTCGTGCAAAATGCAAAACAAAGTAAAAAAATTATTATTTCTTTTCTGCTAAATAAAGGTATATCTGCACAATAACCATTTGCTGTCTAGTTGATGTTCACTAAAGCACATATTTGCCGTTATTTTCAAAGGGAGCCGAGCCTCTCTCCTGTCTCCCTTCCACCCTTCCGACTGAGGCCCAGCCAGCTTGTGTATCAGAGGGGTGTGCGAGGCCGGCAATGCGCAGGTAAATGCAATGCAGGTGTGCCATGCGGTGTGTGCGGCACAAAGGAGAGTGTGGCGAAGGTGTGGGACGGGTGTGGCGGTCTGCATCAACTTTTTCTCAAGAATTGCATGTTTTAATGCGTTAACATTCTTAGAGTACTTCACGCACTTTCCGGAGACTAGTATGTATGCATGCATGTATGTAGGTATGCATGCATCTATGTTCGTTTGTTTCTATATCTATGTATGTTTGCACCTAACCATTTTCCTGTCTACTTTGGTCACTGGGTAGTCCGTGGTCAAATGGGTAGCGCATAGCGCTACTGTGCTGAGGTAACGGTGTTTGAAACCAACCATCAGACCAACTTCAGTCACTGAGTATGTGGCAATGTGTACATCCGTGCCGCTCTTCAATGAACTTCTTTCCCGCTGACATGGGTCACTGTAAGATGCAGGATTGGGTGGGTACTGCTGTTTAAGAAACTCTTTGGTGCCGACTTGGAGCACTGCGTATGTGCCACTTGTTCTGTGCTGGTCTCCAATGAACCTCCTTCATGCCAACTTGTGTAACCAGGCATGTGCCACTGGGAACGTGCTGCTCTGCAACGACTAAAAGATCCCTTAAGTTTCTCTGATCATGAGCGGAATCGAACCAATGTCAGGAGGGTTCCTTAGGGACAGCAACACGGCACAGTAGCAGGCTGCACTACAAATGCACTGGGTATGTGCTGCTATTCAAATAACGCCTTTCATGGCAATGTTTCTTTAACGAGCAGCGCCATGAATGTACTGGGTATGTGCTGCTCTTCAATGAACCTCTCGCCAACTTCAGTCACTGAGTGTGTGGAGAACAAGGGGACAATTTTCGGAGTTTGCGGGCAGTGGCTTGCCAGATTTCTCATCTCGGAGGCTATGTGCAGGCTTCTTGGCAGTGCCACTAGATGGCGCACTTGTGTCTAGAAAGAAGCGGAGAGAGGAGCGCGGTTGCCACATGACACATTTCTCAACGTTTGCACGGAACAGCGCACCATGCATTTTGGAGGCCACACGCAGGCATCGTGGTGGCGGCACTATATGGCACCGCCACCATGAAGCCTGCATAAGAGGAAAAAGAATTCCCTTGTATATAGGCCCATTACACGGGTAATCTACAGGTTAGCAATGCAGGTGATTAAATTAAATCTGCAAACATGGGCAGAACATATGGCATATTGGGAGGATATCTGAATGACTATAGAATAGGTAGGTGTTTGGATGATAACTTATTTGTTCTTCCTCGGTATACTGAAATATCCAGATAAGAAACGCGACTGTTATATGTGGCTTTTTTAGATATTACTGGAGCGTATGACAATGTAGACTGCAACATTTTGTTGGATATTCTGAAAGGTGAAGACTTATGCAACAACTGTATACAGCGTTTGAGCGAGATTTACCTAAAAATACCATTTGCGTTGAATGGCAAGGGATGAGGATCGAGGAGAAAGTTGATACAATCTAGCCTGGTTATAACGAAGCCACTTATAGCGAAATATCGGTTGTAACGAAAGGATTTCAATTTCCCCTTCCCATTTTTGCATTTTCAATACATTTTGGGTCCGGTTTTATTGAAGTAAATAAGAAGGCGTCAGCGGATATAACGAAGAGATTTAATACCAACCAAAAAATAATCTGTCAATCAACACATTTTTGCGTCCTTGAGGCGATTTTTTCCGCGAAAATAAGAGCAAAATTCGGCTGACGGCGTCCTTTCGTGGCGTCGTCTGCGTCGTAGAGGTTTTGTTCCTGCCCCCAAACACTACTGCCAAGCTGGAGCCCATGGACCAGGGGGTTGCTGGGGATGAAGCAACCGCGATTGACGTCGCTGCAACCGCTGATGCTGCCACTGCGACGGCCTGCTTGGAGCAGCTTTGGGATTCCACTAGCGACTAGAACCTTGTGCCTGCGGGTCTAAGTCACATGGACTTCGTTTTCGCCGACGAAGACCTTGTTGCCACCGAGGACTTCACGACTGAAGAACTTGCCGGGAGTGTCATGGAAGAGACCTTGGCAGACAGCGCCTCCGACAGCGAATGCGACGATGCTAGTTGGGCCCCTAAGCCGGTCAGCTCCGCAGCGGCCATCGCAGCTGTTGACACGCTACGGATGTACCTCGGGAGTCCGGAGTTCAACCAGATTTTTGGTTCGCAGGTGGATGGCATGGAAGCCGCAATCCCTAAGTCCGCACTCGCGAAACGTGTTCAGGGGACGCTGGACCACTTCTTCCAGCGACAATAAATCGGTATGCCCATGTTTGCATTTTTTTTTTTCATAGTCCACATATTACGAAATAGCGGATATAGCGAAGTGATTTCCGATTCCCACCGACTTCGTTATAACCGGGCTAAACTGTATCACCAAGGGACTGAGACAGGGGTGCCCTTTATTCCCGCCCCTGTTTATGATGTACTATCAGCGTCAAATGAAACACGACCAGCAGAGAACATAACTGAAGGTATAGTACCAGCTGTCCAGTGAACACCACTGACAGGTGAGCACATCCTATATGACCACACTGCACAATACTGCTCCCCCTTTAGTTTCTGCTTTGGTCCTATTTCATTTGAAAAAGAGAAAATAAAAATAAAACAGAACCTAAAATATAACATTGTACAGGGTGAGCGTTTTTGCCCTGTGCGACGAAACCGTATGTGCTATCGGCGTCAAATGAAATGCGAGCAGCAGTGCACGTGGTACAGTTTGCACAGTCATCATTACTACATGGTCACCTTTTCTCCTTTGGAATAAAAGAGAACCATAACAGAAATGAAAATATTGCAGTATATAGGGGGAGCATTATAGCTTCAGTTATGCTCTCTGCTGTTCGCATTTCATTTCACGCCAATAGCGTCCGTTCTAGCGACAAAAACTTGCGTTTTCTTGTCAGGTGTGACATGCTTCAGCTGACAATCCAACAGCTTCGAGAGACAATGACCAAATGGCGCACAATCATGCAGTGTCAAGCATGCATCACTTGAACGCCTCCACGCACCCTACCGGGATTTCACTTCACGACCATTACTTCGTATAGTAATTGCTGTTGTACACCGGAGCCATTTTCACGAAGCTATGTAGAGAATGAATAATTAGAAATACTATAAAAATAAAATAATTGCCTGCATGTTATTTGTATGCACACCATTTTCCTAACCAATATGACCCAAAACGTTTCCTCGGAGCTCAGATGCTCCTCCAAAGGGCGCGTTGCATCGCCATCCACAACGCCGCATGGCGGCTTTCTGTTTTGTGTACGTTGCGTCATGGCCCGAGCAGGTCCAGTTTGTGTGCGTGTTCTTTTTTTTTTTTTTTCACGCTATCAAGGTTGATGGTTCGTCAAGGCATGAAAAAACAGTTCTAGGGGTTTTGATGAACTACAGTTTAAATAATTTTGCTCACGTCTGCTCCGTAAAAACTTTGTTGAAGAGAAAATGTGTCCGCAAAGTAGTTCGTTTTGGAGGGAATTCTGATGCATTACCTTCTATGTGATACGAAAAATCTTCGTTGTGGCAAAAATTTCGTTGTAGTGAACGTCCTTGTACCGGGATTAGACTGTAGAGCTAGGAAATACCTTGGGTAAAAAAATACAAGTACACTGGCGTATGAATAAACAAAGGAAATACATACAGTAAAACCTCGTTAAACCGTACCCGCTTAAACAGTAGTTTCGGTTTAAAAGTAGTAAAGTCAATTCCCCGACTCAGCGGCCATTGAACATAATGTATTTTGTATCCGCATAAACCGTACCAGCTTATTGCGTACGCATCGGTTAAAACGTAGCGTTTCCACTTTTCGTCGCGCAAACACGGCGGTGCGTCGTTTCCATCGGGCGGCCCGGCAGAACAACAAGCCTCAGAGATCGGTACAACGGCCTCCAAGCGCCCTGTGCGTTTGCACGTGAAGCCGCATCAACATCAACATCATTTCGACGCCGCATAGACGAGAAAAGAGTGGCAGTAACCATAGAGTTTCTCACTACATGACCTAGAGGGAAATCTGGCGCTGCTGCGCTGTGGTATGCATGGGAATGCCGGTATATTGTGGATTCGGATTGGCATCGTTCTCGTAGAGACAGGACACCTTGAAGACGCGCTTGGCAAGTACCGTTCCGTCTGTCACAATGGTTCATTTTCTACTAGAACAGCACGTGAAAAGCTGTTTTAGCTTTATTATTACGCGAAAACATGTTCTGTTCAACTATGAGAACTTGTTATTGTGTGTACGACTACATGTTACGTAAAAAGTATCAGCGGGCCGCTAAAGTTGGAGAGCAGACGACAAGATTCGCGCTCGCTGTGAAACAGTTGGTCGTCTGTTCTTGCTTTTCTTCGCTTGGTCATGCATCGTGGGTGAGTAAAGATGTAATATGCGTGAATGGAAACATTTCATGAAGATTTTACTTTGAGAACGCGTTATTTGCGTAGTCATATCCACGTTTTAGACTAAGCCTCTTACAACACCAGCCAACACGAGCCTCGCAGACACATATACCGTCATTCCCATGACGGCACGGTGCCCCCTTAAGAAACTCCCATAGACGGTGGCGCCAGATTACCCTCTAGGTGTTATAGTGAGAAACTCTATGGCAGTAACGAAGGGGAGGCTAGAGGATTGGTGGAGGAAGTCAAGGGATAGATAATAACATAAATCGGGGACAAAATGTTTCCTCTACTGTTTTAGATAGTTATCTTGGGGGGGGGGGAAGGGAAGTAAAAACTAGGTTGAGAAAAAAAAAAAGAGGATATAAAGATAGAAAAAAAAAGAATAATAATAAAATAGGAGGGGGGAGCAAAAGGCTAGGTGGCGCCAGCCGCCGCCCGTTACAAAGGGTATAGCCGCCATCCATCCATCCATCCATGGACGCCATGCCAGAGAGCGTTGTGGCGTCGTGCAAGCGAGGACTCGCATCATGTCAAAGCTAGGATAAAAAAGACGCCGGGTGCTCAGCATAGAAGAAAAATTAGACATCGTCCGTGCTACCGAACGTGACACGAAGAAGTCGGCGCTGGCCTGCGACATACATCTGCTGTTGACTACAGTGTGTGGCATTTGGAATGCGAAGTTGCTCGGCAGCACTGCTGCGACCGCGAAGAGATGTCGGCTACGAGGTTCGACTTTTCACCATCGTTGCCGCTGTTGTTGCCGAAGTGTCAACTAGCGACAGTGATGAGGAAGACACGGAAAGCGACAGCACGGGCTATTCAGGCCCGACAGCGGCAGAAGCTGCGCGTTACGTCAGCCTCGTGAATGCGATCGTCGCAAGAACAGGGGCGCGATAACGTAACTATTCCAAACGAAAAGTTTTCCGGACTCCGGCACCCGGCAATGAAAAAGGCGCCACGGGACTTATGCAGCACTACTGCGCGCGTGCACGGAGAATACGTAACGCCAACGAGGAATCTGTCGTGCCGTGCGAGTGTTTGCCGAGAAGAGGGGGGCTGGCTGAGAAGCTGGCACGCAGCTTCAGTAAGTTTGAGGCCGCTGTCGTCGTGCTAGGCCGCCGCGACATCAAACGAAAATAACACTTACGTCCCGCGAAGTGAATAAATACTGCATGTTTTTTCCCCTTTCATCGCACTCTTTCTGAGTTCCGTTATCGACAGGTAAGTGGGCGATCTCATGCTATTTCGCTTAAACAGTACTACCGTTTAGTACGTACTTTTTCCGAGCTCCGGCCGACTACGGTTTAACGAGGTTTCACTGTATATGGAAGCACAGTAAACAACAATAATAGCAAAGGCGAAAAGAAATGCAGCCATAATAAAGCACAAGCGAGATCAGGATGCCTTAGAACGCACAGTTATAAAGCGAGGTAAACCAAGGAAGAAGAAGCATGTACTTACTGTACATGCCTGAGAAAGCTAGGGAAATGACGGAACATGTTTTATTAGAATGTGAAGATATCTGCTCAGCTATCAGTTTAGGCTCCTCTGGCCTCCTGAAGCCCTTGGGTTCAGAGATAGCAGGAGGAAAGTAAACATGTTCGCAATAGAGATTAGTAAGAGGCGATTGGAGGTTCGGTGGCAGAAAAGTAGGGAGATCGCAAACAATGGAGGTGTATAAAAACACATTTCTCAATAGTGGTAAGAAAGTTTGATGCTGGAAATTCTTTGCATATTTTTTTTTTTTTTAAAGAGAGGTATATAGGACATTAGACAAAGTAAGAAGAGCTTGGTAGTGCAACCCACCATCATGTTTCAAAAGTCCCATTGATAGTATCCCTCCACCGAAAGCGTGAAAGACGAATACTGTTACAGTACACCCCTCATACATAACTTGTTTTGTGGTGGCAATACATTGTGTTGCTATATTGCTATATCGAATCAATGCTAACGCATTACCATCGAAAGTCATCGTGACATGGGCTCTGCCACAATATTTTTTTCTTTGCGTGCACACACCTAGTAGCCAGATAAGCAGATTGAATTATTATAACAAATAACAGGGCCTGACAGCATTGTAGTAAGCAGTTTATTTCACCATAGAACTACTGCAAAAGCTGTAGGTACAACGGCTGCTAATTGTTATATCTGATATATCTTAAGAATAAAGATTTTTTTTAATGTTTGGTTTAAGGCACAATTCCCTTAAGGGAGTTCCGAGTTGCTGCTCTACAGCCGTGAACCAGCTAGAATGGTTTGACTTCGTGAATAGCATCCGAGGGCTCACCTTCTCGATGTGTCGGGCCTGCTCTACAGCAGAGTTCTGGAACCTGTACCTTGGGTGCGACTGGCGCTGCTTCAAGGAGTTAAGCCTGCTGAGGAGCTGCTTGAGGCGCTGCTGCACTGCCACCTGAACTGCTTCTCTCTGCATGCAAAAGAGGTCACCCATTTCCCATGTCACTACCAAAGTTTTAATAATGCTTATTGTACTTGCTAGCTGCCACACTTAACCCTTTCACTTCCAAATTGTTTTCCTAGAAAACTGCAAAAATTTTCTAAACCTTCTTTTACTTCCTTGAGGTTATAATATGTAACGTGCTCGGTGAAAAAAAAAAAAGGGGGGTGCGTGGTTTATTCTCTGCAGTTAACGAAAACATTGAGTAATATACCCTGTTTTGAGAAACATAATTTTCCGCGCAATGCGCGAGTCTTCAATAATACAGTAGAACCTCGTTCATACGTTTTCGAAAAAGACGCATGAAAGAATGCACAAACTGGGAAACTGTACGATTCTAAGTCACCAAAAATGCGGGAAGATTTAACTCGGTTTACATTTACACAGTGCGAAGCATTGCACCCATTGCTGCAGCACAACATGCCGACGTGCGCCAAGTTGGTGGAGCCAAGCAGCCCAAGATGGCCGTTGTCGTTTCTGCGGCTTCAGCAAGCTTATGTTTGCGCTCCTCGAATTCAGCCCGAGTCGGCAGCTTTTTTGAGCGGGGTATTTTGGCGAGAAGTTTTCATGTACCCACTTGGCGTGAATCATTGTGGCACGAGACGCCGATGCATGTGCAGCCGATGGTGCCTAAGGAATCGCTGTCATTCAATTACTTGTTGTCATTTACCTTTGTGAAACCAAAACGAAATCGAGCTTGTGGGCGACGCCGGAATGCAATGCCTGTGATACTGCCAGAGCAAAACACGACACTCACTTTGTGCCGCCTGCAGCAGGGAACAGTGGCATGTTTCAGTTTTCACCTGACAAAAGCATGCAGTACGCTTGCAACGGTACTACATCACACGCGCTGTGGAACACACAGGCATAGGTCGGCGTGTGGGAGATTACTCACTCACACTCACTCACCGCAATTTTTCTAGGCCCCGCATTCCCTCACGTTCACGCTCACCTCCACTGACACTCACAAGGGCCCACTCATGCTTGCACTCACCGCCGCTCTCTCACTGGCACTCATTTGCACTCATGTCCATTCATACTCACTGGCACTCACTCGCATTCACACTCACCTCCACTCATGAGGTGTGGCAGATGACTCTATATACCCAAGGATAAGTAATGCTAACAGTAAGTAGAAAGAACTATCCCCTTTAGTTACTCTGCTTACGGCACTACTATCTCGGAAGTCGAAAAATACAAATATTTAGGCGTTTTAATAAATTCACAGCTTAACTGGAGTGACCATGTTGATTACATATGTTAATCTGCGTTAAAAAAACTTGGATTTTTGAAACACAAGCTCAAAGGAGCACCCAGTCACGTTAAGCTATTAGCCTATAACTCTCTTATTCGGCCCAAACTTGACTATGCGGCTATAGTGTGGGACCCGCACACCAAAAAAGATATAGCAAAAATAGAAAACGTGCAAAGACATGCTGTGCGCTTCATTTACAATAAATTCAAGAGAACTGATTCCCCATCTGCTTTAATGGCCTCCAGCGAAATTAAACCTCTTCATATAAGACGGAAAATTGCTCGATTAACATTTCTTCATTCACTCATCCAGGGAAAGTTTGGAATTTCTTCTTCACCTTATGTTACGCCTTCCACTACACGAAAAACCCGTCACCAACATACCCATGCCCTAACACCATATTTTGCTAAAACAAACTTGTTTAAATACTCGTACTTTCCGCACACAATAAACAATTGGAATGCACTGCCTGAACAGATTGTCTCAAGTGACAGTTTTGAAAGAAATCTTAGAAATGAATTTTGATGTGCTGATTGATGTCCAATGCATTTCCTTTGACTTGTTTCGCTCATTTGTATCATGTATCCAACCTTTTGTCTATGCAATAACTTCATGGCGTTTGTAAATATGCCTTGTTATCTGCCCTTCCTGCTTGGACCACATGAGGTCTGCAGTATTATGTAAATAAAAAAAAATAAACATATCTGATTTTACCTACATTTTACCTACACACCTCTCACTTGTGTATTTCAGGGTAAACATTTAGGTGTCACTTTAACAAATGCTTTCTGATGGGAAACCTATGTTAACAACATACCCTCAAGAGGAAATCAATGTATGTGCTGAGCACGAAAGCGACTCGTCTTTCTGAGAAGGCGCCTTCGTCTTGCGCCACCAGATACAAATCTGCTAACCTATAAAATGCTTGTTTGACCAGTGCTGGAGTATGCATGTATTGTTTGATTTACATACACAAAACTCATAAGAGGGGGTGCAGAGGAAGGCAACAAGATTCATTTATAATAAATACAAGTTAATGGATTCATCGACTGAGTTATTAAAAAGAGCTGGTTTATTAACACTGCAAAAAATTAAGTAGAGCAAAACAAGCACGACTAGTCCTTATTTCAATTTATTCATGATGACAGAATTATTGACACATCCGTACAAAGTTCTTTGAATCGTTCAAGGTCAACACGCCACAAGCACTCTAGAACACCTAATGAATACAGCTTAACTCAAATTGCTTTAAATATTCATATTTCCCTAAAACAATTAGGGAACGGCATGAATTTAGTCCTTCCATTGCTAATGATTTATATTTATATACCTTAATGACTTCGAGCGGCCGCCAACTTCAACAGCGTTCGCTCGGAGCTTGCCCCTCGTTGATCATCGAGGAGGGAATGGCACGTAGGCAAGACGATGTAAAACAAACTTGTTTAATACAACGCTACATCGAGCAACAGAGAACCATAGTGTATGCCAGCAAGTACAGAAGTTAGAAGCATTCACACCTACAGAGCAGCGCGCTCTTTCTTTATATCCCTTACAGGGGTCTGTCTTCACAGTACTGGAGTCTGGAACGAGCAATTCCAATGCGTCTATATGCTTTGAAGGACGCATTGGCATTATTTGTGTACTCACACGGGGCATGCCTTCCATTAGGTGTATTTGAATGAAAAAAAAAAAAAAAACATATAGCTATTGCGCAGCGTAGGATGCGTGCATAAAGAATGTGCTGTGGGCACAGGAAAAAGCAACAACAAAAAAACTGCGCACGCGACATGGGGGGGGGGGGGGGAGCGGGTAGTGAGACGGACAAGTCACTATAATAACTTTTAAAAAGCTGCTTTGCCGAGGAGGTGCCGCGTGGCTGCTCTTCCTGTTGCCACGACAACGTAAACAACCATGTGCACTACCACTTTCCGAAAGTATCGTCCGCCCGAAAGGGCTGTAACTGAAGGACAACTTGGTGCTAGCGTCGAAAAGAACGGCTGCATTAACTCGACCAATGGGAGCCATGCGGAGATTCACACAGCGGTCTGGAACACGAGCACGGTTAGAGTGACCTAGAATCCTCCGTGCATAGAATACTGGGAGAGTGTCCAAAGCACCAGCCCCGCGTGAGGCTTTTCCGGGGAACTGTGCCGCTGCTGCGCCGGACCCGTGGGCTTTCTGCACTCGGGATGCAAGTGGAAAGCCAGGGGCGTCTCCTACGCGCTGTAGTTCTCTTGCATTCACTTTCTACGCAGGACACTTGGAGGCTATTTAACTTCAATGGTGCGGTATGGCATGGAACTTACCTATCTTTAAGTATTGTCTTAGTGCTGGAGCAGCAAGATAATGGAAAAATCATGTGTCGAACGGCATCAGTGCAGCCTAGTTCCGGTGCTAGAGTTCAGAAATGGTAATGTGGGAGCTGTACGCATGTAGAAATGCACAAAATGAAGTCGCACGCACAAGGAGAGAACGAAAACAAAGTTATTCGCATGTGTATTTGAGCAAAAGGGTGATGCATGCAAAAATTAAGTATAACGAAAACAAACTAAATTGCTCGCACAGTCAACTGCAGTACATAGGTGCAGTTACAGCTTTGCTCGCCACTAAAAGCTTTCCAGTCACGGTTGCCAGTGGTTTATAGTCATATCCAAATGTCTTCATTCGACAATTTGTAAGCCTCAACTAGTACTTTATTATCCAAAGAGCACCGAAAGAGAGCTTAAGGGAAACGAGATGGAGTTGAGACGGCCGTAGCGCCGTAATCATGTTAGCTTATTTCGCTTCAGAGATAGCACGCAGCAACAAGCTTCGCCGTGCTTAGACGAAGCTTGCATTAAATGCAGATATTAGAAATAAAAGCAATGCCAGGTAAACTTTATTCCACAAGGTTTTACACAAAAGGTGTCCCACAGAAAGAGACTTTACAGATATCCAGATAAAATTAAATTAAAGGCATAGGTTTCGTTGCATAAATTAACTGCCAAATCAAAAATAGAGCAAGCAATTTACAAACGTAAAAGTGTTATTTAAAATACCTTAGAAAATTGTTCAGGAATACAAACCTGCTCTATATAAATAAAAAATATACTCAACAAATATAGAGATCTATCCGTGCCTGACAAAAATATAACATGAGACAACAAATATTCATTATAGACAGGTACAGAGTGGGCGTTTCGGAGTATGCTGGGGCAGTGCCTCCTCTATTTTTCTGTGCCTGGGAAATGGAGCGGAGAACCAAGGGAACCGGCCGTCGGCTCTAGTACGGCTTTTCGCCGCCACGCGCCGCCGCCGGAGTAGGATCATCGTCGCTCATTGAAACGCAGGGCGCGACTGTATACGCAGTTGTTAAATGGTTGAGCTTTCGACTGTATTCGCATTGTTTCAAGTACAAGCAAGACCTTTGTAAACACGAACCCTGAAGCACTTGTCGCTCTGGGCAACCAGCCTATTTTAGAGGCATGTGTCGTTCGCGGCTATTGCTGTTCGATGCGCTTGCGCGTCGTGTGCTGCGCCGATACGAGAGCGCGCGCCAGTTGAAATCCAATGCGTGGAAAAATGTTCTGTCGCCGTTATGTTCGCTTATATGAAAGTCGATATTTGAAAGCAGTGCTTGTCACCATATAATGGGAACGCTTGGGCGCTGAAAGAGCCCCTAACGTCAACTCGTGTAGCAGGCTGCACGCAAGCCGGGAGTTCACGCGCTAAATGGCACGTAATGTCGTGAGACTGCTCTACGGCAAGACGTGATGCCACGTTTCCTTCTTAAAGCTTTTGAGAATTACATTTGTTGCCACCGCAAGGAAGCCACAGCTGGCGTCAGAAAATGAGGAGCTGTGCCGTGTCATTTAGGAACTCAAAGCTGTTGAATCGTAACGATGCAAAAACAAACAAAAAGCGCGTTCTGCCGCGCGATTCTGCAACACATGAAGTTCTGCAGAACCTGCATGCAGACATTACTCCGCAAATAGGGAGGTTCATGTCTTCAATATCAATGAGTTGCGAGTCATGGCTCACATTGATTTTACCATTTCAATGGTGGAAATAAAAGCATTTATTGCGGAAGGAAGCTACCACATGTCATTGAAGCGTGTGCCACTCTCACAGTTTCGCGTGCTTTCGCGAAAGGGGCTTTCTTACGAAATGTTTAACTGCGTCGTGCCTATCAGTAACATTGAAGGCGTAGTTGCAGAGGAGCGGCCTCAGGAAACGAACCGATATGAGGTTCATGAGCTTAAGCCTGTGCTCGTTGCTGTCATTGCTCTTGCACTTTAGCAACTTTGAAGAACAAAGAGCTGGGACGGCGTACTCCACTAAGGTAGTCAATGGCTTCTGCAAGGTCTGGTGCTCCTGCAGTGCACGGTCAGCAAAATCTCTTAAACAGTCCAGGACAAAGAGAAGTTGGTCCGACGGGTAGAGCAGCCCACCTCGATCTTGGCTCCGAGTGAGCTGAAAGAGCGGCTGGTTGCTCACCGGCTTCGTACACAAAGTAACACAGTTCTCGCAGTCAATATGCTCACCTACAACCCGTGCAATGTAGCCCCCCACATAGGCGGTAGCCGAAATCTGAAGCGATGACAGCTGCTGTGGCAAAATTGTGGTATTAAGTCTCTGCAATGCCAATCTTGCTCTCGAGAGCTGGGGCACTGCTTGCACAGTCGACGGCAGGGGAGGTATTGAAGCTGAAGCAGAAGTTGGTTGTGCAGAGGAATGTGCATCACACAGTATGTGTCCCGACATTGCACCACATTCTTTGTGGGCAATATTGGAGGCTGCATTCGACACAGCAATCCCGGTCTTCAGTAGTTTTTCGAGGCCTGACAGTGCAGCCCGAACGTCCAACATGTCGTTGCACCCGGATGACATTCGCAAACTTCCAAAGAGCGATTCAATTGGATCGCTGTTGAATTTTCGAGTGAGCACAAAAGAAAACTTCTCTTCTGTCAACAGATATCTGACGCACGCCACTGTCGAATAGGTGGTTAACAGAATTGCTTCATACGTTTCGGCTGTGAGGAATTCACGAGCATGTCCAGATCTTTTCTTTAATGTCTCCAAGTACATAGGAAAAGTGACCTCAAGCCATTCAAGCCGCGGATCAGCACTGTCGTCAAATTGACGGCCATCCGAAAAATTGTGGCGTATGTGCTGCGTCGTGTTGCTGACATCGTGAAGCACGAACCACCGATAAACGTTCTTCATGAACGTAATTGTTGGGCCTGCGGCTGAAAATGACAGTGCACAAGTGTGTCCAGCCTGATCCTTGAGATGTTCCAAGGCAGCGGTTACACTTGGAGACATGAGCTGGACGGCTCTTGCCACGTTCATCTTTTCTATGTTGCTCGGATAAACATGCTTCCTGCTTAAAAACCGAACAGGCTTTACAGACAAGCCTTTCTGCAGTTGGTAGAGGTCTTTTATGTGTGAAGCAGAAATCTCACCTTTCGGGCCAAAGTCACGCGATAGAAACTGTGACCTCACGTTCTTCAGCACGTGGCACGGATCAAAGCTAATGAAAAGAATCCTGCTGCGATCACAGGGGTGTTCAATCCGGTAGGTAAGCAGGCCATTTCCAAGCAGTTTCATGCAATTCACGTTCACTTTATGATTGTCCGTGACAAGGCGAACAATCCTAAACCCACAAGCTTCCACTTTTTGCATGACGAAAATCAGCAACTTGTGGAGTTGGGGGCCCGTTAGCCCTTTTGTAAAATAGTAGGCAACTGGAATCCGAAACTTTGTTGTCAGTCCACTGATGACAAAGCACAGGAGCGAATTGGCTAAGACAAGGTCACCGTTTTGCTCTTCCACCCCGATGTCTACTTGCCCAACAAAGCAGTCACGTTGCTTGTTGTATTGCAACTTCTGCTTTACCCTCATCTCGTCAACGATGAGCGAGCAGACCTTTGATTGCGGTTTGTCAAAGTTTTCGGCTTCACATATCAGCCGAGCTTCCACCAGTTTGCTGAAGCCGGTCTCACCACTTGTAGTTCCAATATAGTTGGTTAGGGTCTTTCGGTCTGGAAGCTTCAAAAGCATCTCCCCTCGAATATGTTCATAGGCTTTCGTTGATAAATGCCTCAGCACCACACAACGTCGAGTAGTTTCTTCAGACCAGGTAGGCCTTTTTTTTTGTAATTGGTAATTTGGTCCACGAGAAACAATGCTGAAGCCTCTTTCTCTGCTGCTCTTTCTCTAATGTAGGAAACGTCTGCAGTCAAAGAGTCCTCCTGCAGTTTCTTGAGCTCCTCTTTGTACTTTTCAATTGTCTGATGTAGTCTCAGTATCTGGCTCCTCAGATCTCTTTCTTTTCTCTTCCATTTGGCCTTTTCGGTAGAGAGCAAAGCAGAGGCCGAATGGCTGTCGACCTGGACACTTTTGTCGCATGAGGCAGCCTGGTCAGCACTGTGCACGCATTCATTCTGGCACTGTAGACCATGATGGTCTCTTGTTTCGCAGGTAGCGCTTGTAGTATCCATCGGCTCCGATTCTTCAGCTTCGGGACCTGTTGTTGCCTGCGTTGCACATGACAGCGGTCGCGAGGCAGCATGGCTACTGGTGCAATCATTCGTTGACTGTTCGTTCACAGCACGGTCACGTTTAGTGATACTTGCCATGCTTCGTTTAATTGTTGCCTTCGGCTGCAAACGTGAAGGGTAGTCTGCAAAGACGGACGGAACTGCATCCTTCTTGAGCCGCCGTTTTTTTCCTTCTATGAAGTCTTCTGTTCTGAAATGGCGGCTGCATACTCTAGTGTAGTTTGAAGTTGTATTAGGCGACCAATCACCCCGCCTAATTACTGCAAGCCACCTCTCTCGTATACCAGCGGCAGCTGGTATTTCGTGGAACGACAGCCCGACAGTCTTTTTCTTTCCGTTCGATTTGCACAATGGTACGCAACAGTAAGACATACTGAGGCATAGGGAACACGTGCTTGCAAAATCCTGAAAGAAGAACAATACGAATTCAAAGTTTCGCAGTGTTAGCGCGGCCGGACAGGCTGCATGTGCAACACAAGCGTGCAAAAGCCTGAGAAAAAAGAAAACGGATACTATGAAATACGAATGCAAGTTTCGCATTGTCAGCGCGACCGGACAGAGTGCATGCAGAATACGTACCTGCAAAAGCCTGAGAAAAATCGGAAATGCAATCAAACGCGGATGCAAACACGAATTCGTCTGCTTCGTACTGCGCGCGGCCCGTCAGCGCCAGCTTACTATCCTACTCACACAGCGCCGCCACGCGGCGGCGGCGACGCGGGCGCCCGACGGCCTGGGGAGAGCGTTCGCCCAGGCACTGAAAAAATAGAGGAGGCACTGGCTGGGGTCAGTCAGGCGTCGGCTTTGTGTCTCTCTACAGGGATCACCGTACATCAATAAAAGATAATCATCCGAGCTGCTGGGATTGCTTCACCATAAAAAGTGCAATAGATGAGAACGTTTAAAACAGATTCAACTAATCCAGCCTCACGTACAGCAGCTTAACTTCAGATATTTGAAGATTGGTGGTGGTTAGTGTTCGCGCGCTTCAAAGACTTTGCAAAAAAAATGGAGACAAGTAGTTGCATAGAAAGCAATTTCATCGACAAGTGCGTGCAGCGAATGGGGCACCCGACCACAACTTCACACTTTTTCCTGATGAGTTCAATAACGACCATGCACCACGCTTTCGTGATGAAGCTCCCAAATACTGAAACACCTTGTGAAAAGGTTCTCAAATTTTCTGACAAATCTAAAGAGATGGCCAGCAGATACAGCAAGCTTCCCTTGTCCCGCAGCTAGACGTGTGTAATCAGGTGCACTGAGCTGGACAACACACTCTTTCTTGGTTAGTAGAATGTGTTCACACTTGTTTTCAGAACAAAGTTCCTAGTCACATAGCCGCAAATGTAAAAAATGAGCCTTTTACCACTTTTTTGAGACACGCATTCGGCGTGATTCAGTTCTGCACCGAAGTGGTTGCCGTCTTCTATCAGCCTTTCGGTCAAGCCACATTTTCTGGCTTTGCACCACCTGCATCATCTTGAAATCATCACTGGCTGTGAATTGATGCAATCATGCAATACCTAGCAATGCTGCGGAGGCGTGTAACTGCGTGCGGAATGAGCAAAGAGAAGAAAGTAGAGAAACATTGGGAGCGGTGATGCAATGTGGGGACGACATTATGCCGTATTATAGCTCAATATGAGAAGCGAGAAAGGTTAGGAGACAGGAAGTGACGATGTAATGGGGAGACAACATTACTAAGATTAGGCCGCATAACTAGAAAGCTGCAGGGGCTTCACTTTACGCATGATAGGTGAATGAGAAAAGAGAAAGGAGCAAGGTCTGGAGGTGATATGACGCGAAAACATCCAGTCAACCCTGGCGGGTTGACTGGATGTCTCATCTGCATCATCTGCATTTATCCAGCCCCTCCTCCTTTTAGGAAATTTTCCATTTATACACAAATTTATTTTTTCTAGATTGAAATGTATACATAACTATTACAGGCCCAGCTGTTTATGCATTTATTATGTGAAAGTTTAACTGTTACAACAGCCTTGTTATATAATCCGTGAGTTCTCTCATAAATCATCAACATGTAACTTGACTCATGCTATCATATGCAAACGGCCCGCCAGTGGGATAAGCGTAATTTATTGCCTAATGTAAGACTGTTACGCAAACTAGCATGCATTTATTGTGCATGACGATGTTATGTATGTTTGCATTAAATTACCACCCCTGTGCCTGATGCACTGCACATATTTCTGTTAACTTTAAATATTAGTACTGCTATTGCCTTCAATGGCAGTAAAACGTGAGTAGTTTACGTCCTTATACGTTATCTCTTTTCATTATGTAATTACAACTACGTATTAAATGATCAGCGAGTATAGTTGCTATGTACGAACCAGCGAGCATACAGAATAAATTGCTACCTTTAATGTCACGAAGGAAACAGCACAGCGCAGGAGGTGGTCTTGTACAGCAAATCTAACGCATGAAATAAAAGAAAGTAAATGAAAAGCACAAAGTGTTAGCATGAGCAAGCCGTTTATATCTCCTTTGTTCTCCTGGTTATGTGTGTCATCTCGTGCTTATTTTATTTTGCCGCATGTTTACGTTCGTCATGCCACACTTAACTATATACCTCCGCTCACAATGAAGTGCGCGCTGAATGTGCGCCAGAAACAGCCCCACAAGTGCGAACCATTGCTGTGACAAACCTGCAAGCATAGAAGGAAATATACAAAATTGCCGTATTTGCAGCACACAAATGCATTCTCTGTATGGCAAGTCGCTGCAGTATTATCTAGCAGTTACGTAGTGCATTACAGGAGCTTATTATCGCAATGTTGGCTAATAGCGCCCAAATATAAAGCGCATAGCCGACACCTGCCGCTTTGGCAAAGCTTCTACAGCGGAGAACGCCCACGGGAGCGGCAAAGTAGCACGGTGGTGTGACAGTTCTCCGAAAAAACTTCACCCTCCCAGTATTCTAGGTCACCCTAGCACGGTTTGGTCTAATCAGGAATGCAGGCACAAGATTGGATCATAAATGGGCATAACCGTCTCATGTGCGCACCTGCAAGCACGGGGCGCCACTGGTACACACACGCACGCGCACTCACGGTTCGCATGACTTTTAACAGTCGTGTCTCGGCGACTCGTCGGCGCCTCCCTAAAGCCGAGTTACTTTTCCAGGCTCTTTGTTGCCATTTGCAAAGGTGCCTGATTTTGAATGTCTCTGCGCTTTGCGCTCGTGCTAACAGTTGCCACACAAGTGAAGTGTAACATTATCTATGGTGGAAATTAATGTACATGCTGAGCAGTTTCTGTGAACAATTAAAGAAAAAAAACCTGTATCGGGATTTTGGCGGAATAATCTGATCGCATCATTGTGCATCCTGTCATTGTATTTTTCGCGATTTCTATTTTTTAGTAATACCAAGCGTACTGCTACTAATAATTTCATGTATTAATTCTGCTAGTGTTTTAGTGTTTTCCATTGTATAACTTATTTGATTGTGCTTCTTTTGTATTTATACGTATGCCTTCCCTGCAACAATCTCTTGTGAGATCCACAGTATTCCTAAAAGAATAAATAAGCGCTACGCGACTTCCATTTGCCTGCTTGGGCGCATTTATTTCGCGTGCTTTTCGCTGCTGGAAAGGAAATGTTCTTCCACCCTTGGCCCACCTAACAACAAAGATTCAGCGAAAGAGCCATTCGCACAATAAATGCTGGGAATACGAAAAACTATACACTACAGCAATGTGGTATGTGCAAGTTTCTCAGGGCTGGAGAAGGTAACCTGCTTTCAAATCAGTTCCGACTAGAAGCAGACAGCCAACATAATGCGGAAAAAAAACCGATGAAACACAGATATTCCGCCAAAATGCACTACAATCACTTGCTTTGGGCAGGTTAGCAGCACTCTGTCAATGTTTTTCAAGTATTGCACCATATTAGATATGATAAAAACACATGCGCGAACAGCAGAACTTATTATTTAATGTCTCAACTCACGTAACTCTATGGAAGCTGCTCTACGCCTCCCAAGAGCCGAAACTGGCAGGGTGAGTGTCAAGTGATGAGAGGAAGCCTGCAAGGCGTTTGGGATGAGGAGATATGTCTCTACGCTTAGTTTTTTCAGTCCTGAAAAAACTAGTTAATTGGAACATTTGCAGATTTTATTTCACTTTCCTACGAAAGCAGTTTTGGGTGGAAATATCACAAACGTGGTGAACAGCCCAAAATACCGGTAATCCTATAATTTACACCAGTAGGCACGTCGAACTGAGCATAATAGAATCTGTTAGCTTTTGTGTTTGTGCTATTGTTTGAGGCTATTCCTGTGGTTCTGGCAAGTGTCATTATATTTGAAAAGTAGTACTGCTAAGCTCGTGGACACGGGTTCGATCCCCGGCCGCCACGGCCACATTTCAATGGGGGCGGAATGCCAGAACCCCAGGTGTTCAAAGTTAATCCCGAGTTCGCCACTGCGGCATGCCTCTTAATCATAACGTACTTTTGGAAAGTAAAACCCCAGAAATTATCTGAGAAGTTCGCTGAATCATGTGTAATACATACACCATAAAGGCACAATTTTAATGACCCCCCCCCTCCCCGCAGCTAGCCCTCTCTCTTGCTACACCTACGATCACCGGAAAAGTACTTGCTTGAGCTGCAATGGCATGCTCGTCAGCCTGAGTTGTGAAGATGGCTATTTGTTTTTGTTTTTCGCGGGGCCACAATCCGGTGTGAGACCAATCTGTTGGCCGTGAGCGAAAATTTCCGATAAAGGCAATAAATAAATAGATGTGAACCTGAAAGTAAAGCTGCTGGCCGGGGATTCAACCCCAGGGACTATGGGTTGCGAGACAAGCATGTTAACCCATTCAACCACTGTCTTCTTTTTTTCTTTATTGTCGAACTCAGCCACTGTCGGTCGATGGTGCGCACGCTCTTAAAGGCATTTTGTATGAAGAAGCTCGGACGTAGCCCATGCACATGCCTTCAATGCTGCGTCCACTTCCCCTTTGATAGGGTCCGCCAACAACAGCCTCCCATGATTTCCGACGCGAACATAGCACGTTTACGCTATCTCGTTCCACTCTTAAAGGAAACTTTAAACGTCTTCAGTTGTGCTAACTGTGATATACTCACTCACATTAATACTCATGTCTACTCACGCTCACTCACTCACCTTCGTACTCACGTCTACCAACATTCACGAGCACTCACATTCAGACCATCATTCGCACTCATATACAGTCACCTCAACTCACAAGCACTCACTCGCATTCACACTCACCCCCACTCAATAACTCAGCTTCACGCTGACCTTCACTCACCCATGTTCACACTCACCTGCATTCAAACTCACGTTCGCACTCACCTCCACTCACTCAAACACCACGTTCACACTCATTTCCACTCAAACTCACAAGCGCTCACTCAAGTTCACACTCACTTGCACTCACTCACTCACGCTCACACTCAGCTGCACTCGCACTCACATTCACACTCCCACTCACACATACTCGCTAGCACTCACTTCCACTCAGACTCACTGGCACTTGCTCCCACTCACACTCACCTCCGCTCACACTCACTGACACTCACTGGCACTCACTCATGTTCACACTCACTGGCACTCACTCACACTCGCATTCACTGTAGTACTTTACCTAATGAGCTCCTATATAAATACATTGGTACAGAGAAATCATTTTGTTCAGTGGTCACCACACCAATTTTGATGAGGCTTGTTGAAGTTAAAAGTAAAAGGTAAACTGTAGTGACTGTAGGAAGCAAATGTTTGTTCTGTCAATTTTTTTCATAAATACTGCTGAAAAAGAAAACTCAAGTATCAAGTTTTTACCCTTGCAACTCAGTAATACTAAATAACAATAACACAAATCTGTAAAGTGCACCTACTGAGACAACTAAAACATAAAATTTTTGTATTACACACTGTTCCAGAATGCACCACTACTTTGCTAGTACATGACGATTGCAAAACTCTTATATAAATTGTAAAAATTTCACATAAGCTGTGAACTTACATATCACATTGTTCTGCTTAAGTTCACCTAACATCTTTTTACTGATGCAGTTTACAGAACTGTGATATCTGTTTTTGAAGCAGAGATACGGACTTGTAAACTCTGTGGTTAAACTTTCTTTAAATGTATGGTGTCTCAAATCAAAATATTCCTTCCTACAGTTGCTAGAACTTTCTGTCGAATGCAACATGTTTGACGCAAATCGATCAAGTGGTTGTGTAATGGGAGCATTTCTGCATTTTATGTATACTACTGTATTTAACAGAGAAATTGGGGTTGGCACCATGCTAAAGCTTTCTTGGGGTTTGTACAGGCCTCGGAGACAAACATTAAAGGATATTCAAGGACTTGCAAGGCCTCGTCAAAGCTTTTTCAAGGGTGCAAAACGGCATCCCATGTATAAGTTTTTTTACTATAACAATGTTTCTAAAACACTATAGCTAAACTTAGACATAATGAAGTCGGTAAAGTTGACACTTTACTTCAATATATTGAAATTGGACCTCTTAAAGGGGCCCTGAACCACCCCTTGGGCTTTGCAAAAAAACACATTCAGCGGATGGTACCTACATGCTGCTGTGAACATCTCAGCCAAGTTTTGCACTCGTGCGCGACGCGTGGGGCTCACAAGCGGAGCACAAAGTCACCTTTTTTTCAAATGCTCTCGTTTCAAAAGAAGCCATTTCCTCCCTCTCTTCTGTGTGCTTTATTTCGTCATAAAGCACATTCCCTTAAGATGGCTCGTATTGGCTGATCGCTGACATCAGTCAAGATGGGTGTTTGGATCACTGCACTTCTTCCTACTGTTAGTGTGGATATTAATTGACACAGTTAACTAAACAGGCTGAAGAAAAGCTGAAGTAAGCGAAAACTTTGCTTTAAATTTTCATATGACGCACTTCCTGACGAAACCAACTGTTGTCTGCTGACGCTCAGCCATGGCTCAGTGACGCCCATCCAGCGCACCCGCATCTGTTCAAAATATTTTTGACCGTACTGCCTTTTCGGAATCGCCGCCTTCGTACCTCGTTTGTTTCGAGTGGTTTTGAACACCAGAAGTGGTATCAAACCTTACGAAGCTTATGATGCGGCGCTGCCACTTAGTTCTAAAGCCGCTGATTCCGTGGTGGTCAGCGCGTACAATGAGTACAATATGCGAGCACGGAGCGTGGGATCCATCGGCGAGCTCTTATGCGCGCTACCAATGTAACTACGCACACTATTGAAACAAGGCGTGCACAGGTGACATTACAAACAGCGGTTTGGAGGACCAGTTGCACCGCCGCGCGCACTCAGAAGCAGGCGACCGGAAATACCATGTTGCCAACAGCACCCAGCACTCGTTAATTTGCACGAAAAGTAGCAGCGAAAGAAGAAACACAACATTGAAGCCTGGGGACGTAACGCCGTGGGCGGGGCATCACCATAGGCTCCGTCTCCCTCTGTCGGAACAGAGGATGTTGAGGAGGAATGAGAGACATAAATATTCCTCTCGTAATATCTACGCTCCTGCTAGGTCTTGTTAAAAAATAATTTCACTTATATGTTCCTGGGAGGTACAAAACTTGTCCGAAGGTGCTTTTGAGGCTTCAGAGAAAGGTGGTTCAAGGCCCCTTTAAGCAAATAAATACAGTCGCTGACATATTTTTCTTCCATGAAAGGGGCCCTAAAATTTTTAAAATTATTATGCGATCGAGAAAAAACTAATTTCATCGAGGAAAAAATCATTTTGTTGAATATAAGAGTCCACGACCAAAGATACAGTTTCATGCCGTGCCAAAGATATTGTTTTATCGACAGCATGAAATGAAGCCTGCGAAGCTTGCACATGCTTTCACAAGCCCCTGCGTCTGATAGTGTCGCCTGCAATGGGATGACGCTATCAGCCATCTTTGTTTACCCTACCTTGGCACGTGCTGCATATTACCTCCAAGATAACGGGTGAGGATTGCGTGAAAAAAAAAGAGGGGGGAGCTACCACACCCGCTTTTGTAGGATTTGGCAGGATTTCGTCCCATCGCCATCCCCACATGCCTTTCTCCCATCTCCCTTTCACTTTTCCAAAACAAGAGTCTCATGGGGAAGGGGTAGAAGGGAGTCAAGAGAGACAAGAGAGTGTGACAGTGACAAAGCCATCGTATCGAGCGGGGCGCGCGGATCAAAGGCTAGTGTGGTGAAAGTGTGTGGCACGCAGGCTGGTGTGCCGGCTCACATTACCCCCCCCCCCCCCCTTTTTTTTAATGCACCGTTGTTCCTGAAATGGGGAGTTGGCTGGGTCCGTGCTGATCCTCCATAAGAAAGACAGCATTCTTTTTTCTAATGATCACATAATGCTACACCATGCAGAAGATTTCTGTCAGAAAGGTGAAGTCTAACAAGAAAAAAAAATGTTTACATTGTAACAAAGATGGGCTTCACAGCACACAAGGAAGTCTATGCTTCCAACTTCACTCTTGAACAGCTCCTTGTGGCATCTGATGTTATTTAAAACGAGCACAAAATAAAGCACGCCATATGGAAGAAGTGGGGAGCAACACAGGAGCGCTAATTGTCTTCAGGTCTGCAGAAAAAAACTAAAAAAAAAATGCACTGCAGTAGCTTAGCCAGTCTTCCAACCTTGAAGGGTTAAGCCACAACAGTGAGCTGCTGATTGCAGCTTCTTGTATATAATTTACAAAGCCTGCCCTGCCACTTCACAAATGTAAGGGAGCCAGTGGTCAAATGCTGAGGTGCCACAGTCTCCAGACATTTTATAGCAGTTGCTGCTAGAGCATGACAAATTATACAATGCTCTGCTGCCACTGTCACTGCCGCATGACATCTGGTGAAAGGGAGTTATCATGACCTTAATCGGGCTCCATAATCTATGGTCAACTAGTACTCGAGAACTAGTGTCCTTTAAGAAATTCCCTGTTTTGGTGTCATTGGGCAGGCATTGAAGGAACAGAGTAGGGAATGTCCTGACTGATTTCAAGCACATTTGAGTTTTTATGGTAAATTCTGACAGAAAAACAGGAGCACTGCAAAAGTGATGCCGTCTGGGTGTGCCACTTCCACAGGGTGTCTACCAAGTTGACATTTCCAGATTCTCTGAGTTTTCCAGGTTTTCCCTAAATGCCTTTGCGAAATTCCCTGAGTGATGCAGAACTATGTCTTATGTCAAGACAGGCTGAAACCATATCGCCCGATGCTGTCACTCTCTACTAAGCATATGAAAAAAAGAATGACAGCCCAATTTGAATACTAAGGAGTAGTGTTTATGTTATTCAAAATGAGAATAGAAGGGAGGGGAGTAAAATACACAGCAAATAAAATGTCTTCAAAACAAATTGCCAATGGGGTTGGACATTCTAAAATACGAATAAAAAGGAGATGCATACAGAAGCAAATATTTTCGAATAGCGGCTTTTTCTTTCAACTGATAGCAAGCTCAGTGGTACGAGGCCCGAAATTTGTCACAATTGAGATTCTCTCTCAACAGCTCATAAGTCAACCTCAATTGTCCTGACATACTCTCAGCCTGCGCAAGACGCCGCAGTGTTGTGTTTCACTGCTTTAAAGAGTTTATTTTGGTTTGGATGAGGGACACCTGCATCTCGGCCTCAGCCGACACATTGTTTTTTGAGCTCAAGCTCCTTCAAAACAACAGCAGCACGCTTCCTTTCCCGTTCATTCCTCAATGCGTAGGTCCTTTCTGTTCTTGTCCTCCTTCCGCCACTCGTTCGCCCCAGGGACCATTTCAACTCCCTAGGGGCCGCCAAAACGTCCGAAAAATCAGCCAGTTGGAAAAATAAATGCATGTCATTTACAGCCCTTAGAAGCTCAAACCGCCACAGGCACATTTGAAACCGCTCTGAATGCCTGTCGGTACATGTATTAGGCATATCGGTGCTCGTACCGTGACAGGAAATACGGGGTGCACACGTGTATAATTAAGGAATACATACTGTGTCCCGTAGCAATAGCCCCTTCCCACGCTTGTTATACTTCACTGCAATACTTTTGCGCATGCTTCACCAAGTAACATTTCTGTACCGAGGCGAAGCTGACTTTCTGGAACCGGCATTATACAACGCACCGTGCCTTCCAAGCTTCTATGCCAATCTCGAGGCCAAACATGCCAAACATCCCATTCAGTCATATTTACAGTGTGCTGTTTCCTATGCCATTGTTCTTTCTTCCATATCAATAACGAAATGGCAATAGCTACGATGGCCAAACAAGCCAAGGTTATAGAAAAAAAAAACAGAAGGCTTCTTGCCATCACCATACGGCAGTCACGATAAAAAGCTGACAGTCACTTAGCATATGCTAAAGAGGATGAAGGCAAAGCGCATGCTCACAAGACAGTCATTATATTGCCACATGGTGTGGCGCAGCAAGAGACTGAAGAAGAGGAGCACGAGGTTTGTCTCAGCATCGCGCGTCGCCGCTTGCATTTTCGTAAAGTGCAACCGCCTGTATCTTGATTCGGCTTGTATACTCCAGCAGGGTATACGCGACAATTTGGTGGAGGTGCTGGGTACGCTCAACTTATGCAGGAGACCCCACTGGGCAGCAAGCACCTAGCCTCACAGTTGGAGTTGACTCCAGTTCATCGCACAAGCCGGCGAATCCGCAGCCTCGCCCCAGAATTTGGAAACCTCCAAGAAAAAGTGATGACTGCGATCACTGCGACTTCTACGGAACGGGTGACACCAACTTATCTAACGCTGCTGAACCCCCAAGTGCCGACGGCTCTTCATGGCGACACATTTGAAGATGTGGAAGACTGGCTGGCGGAGTTCGAGTGCGTGGCTGCGTTTAACGAGTGGGACAACAACGCCAAACTCAGGAACGTCTACTTCAGCTTCCAGGATGGTGCTCGCACGTGGTTTATGAACCACAAAAGTGCCCTGTCATCCTGGCCTGAGTTCCAGTGCAAGCTACTGGAGACTTACTCCAGCCCCGATCGCCGAGGAAAAGCGGAGCGGGTCCTTGAGTCACGCATTCAAAAGCCAAACGAGAGCGTCACGATGTACGTGGAGGACATGACGCGTCTCTTTCAGTGTGCCGATCCGAGCATGTCGGAAGAGAAGAAGGTGCGTCGTCTGATGAGAGGCGTAAAGGAGCAGCCCTTTGGCGGTCTTGTTCGGAATACGCCCAAGACTGTTGCGGAGTTCCTCACCGAAGCCACCACCATGGAGAAGACCCTTAAGCAACGGTCGAACTTGTACAACCGACAAGTAAATGTCGCCTGCACTCCGGATACGCTGGTAGGCTTCGTCTGTGACGTCGCCTTGCTTTGCAAGCTGATTCGCTCAGTGGTTCACGACGAGCTGCAGGAGCACCACGGTACGTCGCCACCGCCAGTCAGCTCCCTCGCCAGCGTCGTACGCAAAGAAGTACAGCAGGCACTGCAGGCATCTCTTTTCAGCAGTGAAGCACTACCTCTGCCAAGCGAATCCCGGCGCAAGACGTACGCAGAAACATTACTGAGCCCTGCCCAAGCTTTCGCACCTACTTATGTGGCGCCGCCAGTCGCGTTGCAATCGGTGCAAGTCGCTCCGACAACTCCGCTACCGTATTTCGATGATCGCCGAACACCCGCGAGGAAATCAGAGGTTTGGCGAGCATCCAATCGACGACCGCTGTGGTATACCTCTGCGGCGAAGCTGGTCATGTGTATCGGGAGTGCCCCTACCGACGACTCGGACTGCGGAGTTTTTCTATCGATTCACCTCGAACTAGGTTCGGCCAAAGGCCACGCGACATCGCAGAATTCCTCGAACAGCAGCGCAGACCGGGCCCATCGCAGCGGCAGTCACGCTCACCCTAACCGCGGCAATATTTCCCTGCTCGCGATACCACCTCGAGGACGACGCAAGGGTGATCACCATGTCCACGCCGGGAAAACTTACATCAGCGACCTTCCGAGGCGGGGCTGCTGATACTCGACACGCTCAAGACCTCGTATCGTGCCGACCGCAGAACAACGAAAACACGACGATGCCAGAACCAGTTCCCGCCAACAAGATTTCACTGGACACACCTTGATCGACGGAAAAACAGTGAGTGCACTTGTAGATACCGGCGCCGATTACTCTATTCTTAGTGGAAAACTGGCGAGTGTTCTGAAAAAAGTTACTTTGCCCTGGAACGGGGCACCAATTCGTACGGCAGGTGGCCACGTCGTCACACCGCTTGGCTTATGCACAGCCAGAGTAGAAATTCGCGGTGCTGCTTTTCTCGCCACTTGTCTGGTTCTACGCGAGTGTTTCCGCAATTTAATCCTTGGGATGGACTTTCTCCAGGAATATGGCGCCATTATTGACCTCCGCGAACGCTGCATCACTTTCTCGACGCAAAGGGCAACAACACAGACCGACGCCATTGGACACAGATCCGCACTTCGCGTTTCAGACGAGAGCATCACGATACCGCCGCGTGCGAGTGTTATGGTTCCGGTCAAGTCCGACGAACTACAACACGGTGAAGCCATTGTCGAAGGCAACATCTCTATTTTGCTGGCACAAGGTATTTGTGTAGCGCGAAGCCTTGTGGAACTTCGTGAAAGCCAACAACGGTCCTCGTTACCAACTTTACCTTTGAGCATCGGCACATTTTTCGTGGCACTGCCAGCGCCTACGCCGATCCATCAGCGGGTCGAGTGCTTTGCTTCTGAGGTGGACACAGACGACGCTTCGCTCAGAGACATTGATGTAAACTCCAAGCTTACGGACGACCAAAAGAGCGCACTGCAGGAACTCTTAAACGAATTCCGCGCGTGCTTCGCTCTGGCTACTAAGGTGGGCCAAACGCAAATCACGAAGCACCGAATAATGACATCTGCCGACGCACGTCCCATCAAACAACAGCCTTATCGTGTCTCGCCGAAAGAACGTGAGGCAATTCAAGTCCAAGTCAAGGAGATGGTAGATGATGGTGTCATTCAGCCTTTGCACAGCCCGTGGTCCTCCCCGGTCGTTCTAGTCAAGAACAAAGACGGAACGCTTCGTTTCTGTGTTGATAATCGACGCCTCAACGATGTTACCAAGAAGGACGTGTACCCGTGCACTACCACGTATCGATGACTCTTTAGACAGGTTGCGGCGAGCTAAGTATTTTTCGTCTCTCAATCTAAAGAGCGGTTACTGGCAAATTGAGGTCGATGAACGAGACCGCGAAAAAACTGCTTTCGTCACTCCAGATGGCCTTTACGAATTCAGAGTACTTCCTTTTGGTCTCTGTTCGGCACCAGCAACTTTCCAGCGAATGATGGAAACCGTTCTCGCTGATCTAAAGTGGCAAATCTGCCTCGTCTACCTTGACGATGTGGTTGTTTTTTCGGCGACATTTGACGACCACCTGAAACGACTGCGGCAAGTTCTCGAAGCCATGCGATTGGCTAACCTCACCCTTAAGCCTCAGAAATGTAATTTCAGCTACAAGGAGCTGTTGTTTCTCGGACACGTGGTCAGCGCAGAAGGCGTTAGCCCCGATCCCGCGAAAACTGCCACTGTAGCCTCGTTTCCAACACCGACCGACAAGAAAGGTGTCCGACGCTTCCTGGGCCTTTGCGCATACTACCGGCGTTTCATAGAAAATTTTTCGAAGATGGCGGAGCCGCTGACTCGCCTCACGAGGGACGATGTATCGTTTGTCTGGTCCTCAGAGCAAGAGACTGCTTTCACCGAGCTTCGACAGCGTCTGGTGTCAGCACCCCTTTTGGCCCACTTTGACGAGGAGGCGGACACGGAAGTTCATACAGACACTAGTAACGTTGGTCTTGGTGCGGTGCTTGTACAAAGGCAGGAAGGTATTGAAAGAGTGATCGCCTACGCAAGTCGCACACTATCGCGTGCAGAGACCAACTACACCACCACGGAGAAAGAGTGTCTTGCCGTCGTATGGGCACTGACTGAATTTTGACCTTAGCTATACGACCACCCATTCAAAGTTGTAGCTGATCATCACTAGTTATGCTGGCTTGCAAAAAATATCTCCGGGACCCTTCTGGACGATTGGCACGGTGGAGTCGACGTTTGCAGGAGTACGACCTGACCATCGTGTACAAGTCGGGCCGCATACACGAAGACGCTGACGCACTCTCGCGCGCCCCTATTGACACTACCGACCACGACATTGTGGACGACGGCGCTTTCCTTGGGGCCGTAAGCGTTACTGATTTGTCCACACGGCAGCGCGCAGACGATGCACTACGGCCTATATTCGAACATCTGGAAGGACGAAACCCATCAATACCACGGCATATCGCTCGAGCATTGTCGTCTCTTTGTTTACGACATGGCGTTTTATATATACAAGAGGAACATCACCAACAGCACCACCAACAAGACCTACCTTTTTGTCGTTCCAGCAGACCTCCGTGCCGAAGTTTTGTTCGCCTGTCATGACGAGCCTCCATCTGGCCATTTGGGTTTTACGCGAACGCTTGATAGAGTGCGCAAATCCTACTACTGGCCGAGACTTGCCGAGTGTGTTAAGCGCTACGTCCAAGCCTGCCGTGAATGCCAACGCTGAAAGTCGCCAGCTGTGAAGCCTGCGGGATTGCTGAATTCGATTGACCCACCTGGCAAACCTTTCGACCAGGTCGGCATGGATCTTCTGGGCCCGTTTCCACTGTCATCTTCTGGCAAGAGGTGGATAATCGTCGCCATGGACTATTTAACGCGATATGCTGAGACAAAGGCGCTGCCTCGAGGCACAGCTTCCGAGGTTGCCCAGTTTTTCATACAGAGCATCGTCCTACAGCATGGCGCCCCATCGCACGTCATCACAGACCGAGGCAAAGCCTTTACAGCACAGCTCATTGAAGACGTGTTTAAACTCAGCTGCACGACCCATCGTAGGACAACTGCCTATCATACGCAGACTAACGGCTTGACTGAACGACTGAACAAAACAATGACTGACATGCTGTCTATGTACGTAGACGTACAGCACAAGACGTAGGACGAGATACTCCCTTACATAATGTTTGCCTATAATACTGCTACGCAAGAAACAACACGCTTCACACCGTTTTACTTCGTTTACGGCCGTGAAGTGCAGACTATGTTAGAAGCAATGCTGTCGTGCGACAACATCGATCATCTCGACCTCGCCCAAGATGCTGAACTTTTTGTGCAACGCGCGGATGAAGCCCGTCAGCTTGCCCGAGTGCACATAAAGCAACAACAGAGTATCGATGCGCACCATTACAATCTCCGCCATCGACATGTCGAGTTCCAACCTGGTGATCAAGTTTTGGTCTGGACTCCCGTGCGCCGAAAAGGACTATCCGAGAAGCTCTTGAGTCGCTACTTTGGACCTTACAGAGTGTTTCAGGGAATTAGTGACGTGAACTACGAATTCCTTCCTGACGGAAGTCAGCCTCCCCGACGTCGACAACCGCAATCTGAGATTGTGCACATTGTGCGTTTGAAACCGTACTATAGCCCCTAATATTCGATGTTTTCAGCCGCTTCGGTTAGTTTTGTGGTTGCTCGTCCATCAGTGCTTTGTGACTATATCGGACACCACAGTGATTGTGACTATAGCCTATGTGTTCGTCTTAGACCGTCTCGGCGCTCTGAGGTCAAGCCTATGTATGCTTTCCTTTTTTCTCATTTTTTTTTTTTTGAAGAGGGGGTAATGCCACATGGTGTGGCGCAGCAAGAGACTGAAGAAGAGGAGAACAAGGTTCGTCTCGGCATCGCGCGTCGCCGCTTGCGTTTTCGTAAAGTGCAACCGCCTGTATCTTGATTCGGCTTGTATACTCCAGCAGGGTATATGCGACAATATTACTTATATTTTCATTGCGCTGTTACTTCCTATTACTTGTTTTCTCCCACCAAAGGTTGTGGGTTCGAGTGCCTTAATTTACTCTACGTCAGTTACCTGTGCCCTATTGACCCTAATTAACAACTAAGGTCACGGGTTGACTCCCACCGAAGGTCGTGGGTTCGAGTGCCTTAATTAAGTATATCTTACTTACCTGTGCCACAATTAACTTTGCCTTAATTAGCAGAAAAGGTAGTGGGTTCAATTCTCGACCTTCATGATGTAAAATGGAATCCAACTTCGAGATATCTCCGGTTCGCCCATATCTCCAAGTCGGTTTTCCTCTCATCAAAGGTTGCTGGTATGAATGCCTTAATTAACTCTATCCTAATTAACTGTGACTTAGTTAACTTTGCCTTAACACCACAGGTTGTGCGTTCGACTTCCACCAAAGATTTTGTGTTTGAGTACCTTAATTAACTGTATATTAATGAATTGTGCCTTAGTTCAGTTTGCTATATTTAACACCAAACGTCGTGGGCTTGACTCCCAGCAAAGGTCGAGGGTTCAACCTCCAATTTTGGTGCCAGAACGCTGGATGACCCAATTTTCGTTCCAATAAGCCATCTAAGCTTTTACCTTAGTAACGATCGAGGAACGCTTAACGCAGTAACACAGATAAAAACGTCATCAGAAGTCCGCAATATCTGAAACTTTCGTCGCGATGTCTAACAACTTTATGGCAAAAAGTGAGTGATGAACGTCCAAAAAAAAAAACAAAAAGCAAAAAGCCACAGCCTCGCCCCAAAGGCGAAGCATCGATTGCGATGGCAAATTAAGCAAGATAAGCGCGGCAGCAGCAGCGAGTGAATTGACCGTCATGCTCTCTCTTGCTTCAATGCGAACTATACGTGGAAAGCACAGCGCATACGAAGCTACAGGCACTCGGCGCACATTGCTCACATCGCAGACCGCTTTCAAATACGGCTATGGTGGCTAGAGGGGGAGGTGTTGGCATCGGAGCGCCGGAGAGGCAGCATTTTTTCAGGACGATGCGGCGGCGCTGCTGTCGGCTCCGAGATGCCTCCCGTACGCTGGCTAAGGTCCGCTGCGGTTATTTGGTTCCGCTGTGAAGTGCTTTCTCGCTCCGCGGCTTCTTGGGGCGCAATACGCGCATTGGAAAATCATTTTAAAGGCTAGGCGACTTTATCACTGCAGCTGGCCTAACGTACTATGTACTAAATTTTGGTCATTTTATCGCCGCGCTTTAGCTTCTCGCTCAGTGCAACACTTGTGAAACTCATAATTGCACCTAAAAGAATGCTTCTGCAGTAGGCGGTTGTTTGCAGTTTGCCAGTGCCGCTTTAATATTTTAAGGGAATATTATGGGGTGCCGTATGCAGTTCTGTCTGGCGTTACTTTATTAGTGTCTTGAGCTACAGGCGCTTGTCCTAATCGTCTACTGGTTGGTGCGTGCCTCATTGAAGTGCGCGCCTCAGTTAAAACGGGCTACTTGAGTGAACCATGATTATTTCAAGTTTATTTAATTTCGCAATGAAAGGTAGAACTGCAGGCACCATTGCAATGATCAAAACTCAGCATAATGAGAGCGTTAAGGAAAATTTGGTTTCCAATATTAGAAACCTGCAAAGAACTAAGTTCGCGTATTTAGTACCGCTCAAATAATGCCAAAAATGCCTTAAAAAAGGAATATTTATTGTTAATGAAATAATACACACGACTCTATATACATGGTTGTTAGCTCTCAAACAAACAATATGCCACAAAATGGAGCGCAAATCCAATATATAATGGAGGTGTATACCCAGAAATGGTGAACAAGGTGCAGTGCAAACAATAATTTGTTGGGTGAGAAATTCTGTTCAGATATGTAGATATTTCTAGGCATACAATGTGATGTGAACAATTCCTGTTTTACATATACAAACGCTTCATGTTGGTTTTGCTGATATAAACTTTGCAGTTATGCAGTTATGTTGTGCGCCTCAACTTGAGGTACATAATTTTTTCTCGCTTCCCTTGCTTCGATGCATCCTCTCCTGCGACAAGGACGTGCAACCTCGTGATGACAAGAAACCGTATGGTTGGTGATTTCTATGCTGTGCTGTGCACAGCCAACCATATCCAGCTTATTTATTGACAGGCAGGAAATAAGGCCCATGATGCTGTCAGCCTTCAACTTGTTAAAGCTGAAACAATGTGTGAAGGCATCTTCCATCGCAGTACCCAAGTCCTTTAGTGCCTGAGATGGGTAAAGTAGGCCACCTCTATCCATGTGGTTGGTAAGGCACGACTCTACCGGAAGCAAGCGCGAGTCTTTTGCTTGACAACAGCTCGGGAACACTCTTCGCACTTTCTCATTAGCATTTTCCTGGTAACATACCCGCTAACGTAGCAGGGTATGCGAGAGTCGCTATTTGATCCCACCATTTCACGATGATCTGGCATCGCATCACAATGCTTTACCATCTCGTGAACTTCATTTAGGTGGCCCACATCCAGGAGATCATCCAGCTTACTCTACATACCGACCAAAATTTTCCCATGGCGTGGGTCAAGAAGGCTACTCAGAACTCCTTACGACAAGCAAACAAAAGCGGGGAAGGCGAAGCTAACTTCACCACAGACTTCACGACGCGCGCTTGGAGCCGGAGAAATTGCTCAAACACATCACGCTAGGCATCTCAGACGACGAGCGCGCCACCTGTCGCTGTCATGAAAAAATGCCGCACCGCCATACGCGGTGCAGCCCAGCCGATGCTGACACTTCCCCCTCTAGCCACCATAATACGGCGGCCGCCGCCGAAGCAGAACCCCCCCCCCCAGTGGTGTAGCTCGGTCATCTGGCACCCGAGGCCCATATAGGTCTTCTGTCACTCCCCCCCCCCCCCGCCCCCGGGTGTAGCCGGCGTAAAGAGGGGTCTCTTCAGATGTATATGACACCCCCCCTCTCCTCTACTGGCCCCTTGCACCCGGGGCCTACGGCCCCCCGGCCCCCCCTGTTGCTACGCCACTGCCCCCCCCCCCCTCGGTGCCTCGCGTGCGAAAGAAGACAGTGCGTTTCCACCCCGCCTTCCTCCTTCGCGCGTAATATTGAGCCGCGATTGTCGGCTGACCCTCGGAAGTCAGTTGTCAGCACGTGTTGACATGGCAAAAGTATGTTTTATTACGCCCGATGTTGAAAAAAAAAAATTGCCACTAATTTATGCCGCTGTAGCCGATAGTCCGCTGTCACGCGGTCAGTTAAAAGCGACCTTCGATGCATTAATAAAATAAGCAGAACAAACTAAGGCTGGAATGTGGTCCATTATATCTGAAAGTCTGTTCACGCGGGTCCGTTGTAACTGTACTGTTTCTTTTTTTTTTTTTTTGCGAGCGCTTCACGCCTTTTCTTGCTCACATGGGATATAGAGGCAGACTGCAGCAAGGAACGGCGGCGTGTTTCAGTTATCGCCTATTAAAAGCGCGCTGTACACTACCGACGGCACCAAGCGCTGTGAAACGGATAAGCGAAGATGCTTGTCGCAATAGGGTTGGTGGTGATAGCTGTGAATGCCACGTGCAACGACGCCATAGAAGATTTGCTGGCACCGAAATGAGAAACTCAGGGTGTCTACCAAGTTGACATTTCCAAATTCCCCGAGTTTTCCATGTTTTCCCTGAGCACCTTTGCGAAATTCCCTGAATGAGCCAGAACTTTGTTTTATGTCAAGACAGGCTGACACCACGTTGCCCGATGCTGTCACTCTCTAGTAAACATGCTGAAACAAAAAAATGACTTAATCCAGTTTGAATAGTAAGGAGTAATATCTATTTTATTTAAAAAGAAAACAGAAGGAAGGTGTTAGTAAAATGCACAGCGAAAGAAATGGTAAAGCCCATTCCAAATTGAGTCGAACATTTTCAAATACGAATGAAAAGGAGATGCATACATAAGTAAATATTTTTTTAATATCAGCTATTTCTATCAACTGATAGCAAGCTCATCTGTATGAGGTCCTGAACTTTGTCACAACTAAGGTTCTCTCTCAGCAGCTGGGAAGTCAACCTCAACTGTCCTGACATACTCTCAGCCCGTACACAACATCTCAGTGTTGGGTTTCACTGCGTAAACAATTTATTTTGGTTTGGATGAGGGACACCTGTGTCTCAGCGTCAGCCAACACTTAGTTTTTTTTAGCTCAAGCTCCTTCAAAAAGGTGGCGGCACCCTTCCTTTCCCGTTAATTCCTCAGTGCGTCGGTCCTTTCTGTTCTCATCCTCCTTCTACCACGATTTCACCACATGGATCATCTGAAGCATCCCCTTGGTCAGTTGTACAGTCAACATTTCATTTTTCGGACTTCCGAGGGGCCGCAAAAAAAAAAGAAAAAAAACGGGCAGTCTGAAAAAAATAATGCATGTCTTTAACTGCCTTTAAGGGCTAAAATTACCACAGGCACGTCTGAAAAAGCTCTGAAGGCCTGCCAGTACGCTTTTTAGGCATATCAGGGCTTGTACTGTGACAGAAGACGACGTGCACGCATGTGTAATTAAGTAATGTATACTGTGTCCCGCGACAATTGCCCCCTTCCCACGCTTGTTATGCTTCACCGTCTAACACTAGTGTACCGAGGCGAAGCTAACTTTCGCAGACTGGCTTTACGCAACGCGCCGTGCTCTGCGAGCTTCAAGGCCAATCGCTAGGATTACAAAGGCGGAGTCGGTGCCATTGGTGATAGCGGCGAATTCTTTCAATGAAAAACACGGCACCGCACGGCAAGAAGCTTAATAGCGAACATAGAAGCAGCTAGGCCTGACGTTGCCGCGGTGGTGGTTACGGATTTGCGGATTTGCCTGCGAGAGTGCCGGTTCGAGGCGGCGAGATAATCAAAATAGCGGCGGTGGCGGCTTTGATTAATGCCATTTCATACCTGCAGTCGGGGCAATATACATTGACTATATGGAGTACGTGGTGGTGCCGCAAAACCGTGCAAATTATCGGGCATGTCCGAAAAATCGGGCGTCTAGAAAATCGGTCGTTAACTACTCTGGCAATACATCGTGCCGATGACACGGCGTCAATAATGATTCGTTGCGATTCCTCTGTTACTGGAGCCAGCATTAACACGACTTTCGTTCCCTTTCAATAAAGTTACAGCTAATTTTCCCTGATGGAAGCACAAATTCCCTGAGTTTTTCCAGACTGTTCAAATTCCCTGAGAATTCCCGGTTTTCCCGGTTGGTAGACACCCTGGAAACTGAGTGTGCACCCGCGTTTTCACGTGAGACGGGCGGTCGAGTATAGCGGTAAGGCTGCTGCGGTGGGTTCTCGGTTCTCGATATACGGTCCTCGATCGCGCGCACCTCGCACATTTTCTTGTTTACACGGGATCTAGCGGCCGGAAAACTGATCATGCGATCGCAGTTTGGCGATATACTGGGCGTTGGTGCCGAAAAATGGTGTTTTAAGTATGAACTGGTAAAGTATGACCGTAACTCTATTGGGTCATTTTTTATGTTGTCGATTGCGAACGCTGGCGCTGGCAAAACTTATGTAACGGGAATGTGTAAATGAGGTTCTACTGTATTTTAAAAGGGCCATGGCATGCTTGTCTAATTATTCTCAGTTTATGACTGTAACTGAGAGCAGAGGGGCCCATTTCAACCTGAAACTTCAATTTGAAATCGCTATATCTGAGCCACTTTTACTGGCAGCAATTACCATTTCGGTATATCTTGCATGTCAAACAATCTGGGGCCACCACTGTGTCGTCTGACCCAAACATTTCAAAACCACATGTGCACCTCGCCAAAGTCTCCTTGCTCTGCACACTATCACACCAAATGAAGCAGCAAGGCTGTCTCCGTTGCATTCTGCACACAATTTTTTCACTTGCATGGTATGAAATGGCACAAACCTGAGAATACATGCAGATACAATATCTTGGGCCGACTGCCACAGTGCATGACTTATTTCCGGCTCCTGGAATTGCCGAAATTGTGGTCAGCATAAGCACGGCTTTCAAGATTCATTTTTGCTAACCAAAGGGAGCCATCGATGGGCCAGAGATCTTGAAGCCACCTATACAAATATTCTACTGCACTCAATGGGCACAAATTTTGCCGGCTTGCTGGAGGTCACGTACAGTTTTAATGAGCAATGCATGACTCAGGCTCAATTATTTGGTGCCATGGACTCTTTAGCAATCAAATACATCAAATTAAAAAAAATTAAAGCACTCACATCAGTCTCAATGTAGATGTCCGCATTGGAGTCCACCATGGCCTGTGTCCAGTGGGCCTCACTTGGTGGCTCCCATGACAGAGTGGTCCTGCTCAACACCGTGACTTCTTGCAGCTTTGCCAAGTGGCACACGGTTGGAGCTAGCTGACGCACAAAGTCAGCATTTTCATCCTCCATCTTCACAAATGCTGTGTGCACAGAAAAATGAATTCGTTTAGCATGACAAAAGGAAAGGAAGATTTCCGGCAAAGGTAGGGTATTCACTTTTAATTAAGTGCTAACATTTTCCCAAAAATTCTTGTAATCTCAAAACTAGACCAACAAAAATTGGGTAGCTATTCATTCTATACAATGTGCAGGGGCTACTATAATAATGGTGCAAACTCTCTTGTGCTGCAAGGTTAGCAGGAACAGGCCTCTTTCCAAAATGAGTATGTTGAGAAACATCATCTCATCCAGCTTAAGTGCCTTGTTACGTTTCAACATCACCAAGGGTGTTAACTCAACGTTTGTTACGTGTCAAACCACCCCACCTCCTAACCAGATGTCAGCGCGGCGTGGACGACTAAAAGCGCTCACCCACCATTACCTGGAAGCCGGAGAAAAGGATGAACGGGAGGGAACCACGACAATGAATGGATAAGCGCAGTTAATTAGACGAACCAAATCGCCACTTTCCCTCGGCACTTATCCAGCCGTCGAGACAGCGTGCAGACCGGCTGTTGCAGGATTCCACGAAAGGACCTCAGCCCGCGCCTCACCTTGCAGGCTGAGCGAAGAAGAAAGGCAGCATGCAGACCGGCTGCTTCAGGATTCCACGAAAGGACCTCAGCCCGCGCCTCACCTTGCAGGCTAAGCAAAGAAGTAAGACAGCATGCAGACCGGCTGTTGCAGGATTCCACGAAAGGACCTCAGCCCGCGCTTCACCTTGCAGGCTGAGCGAAGAAGTAAGACAGCGTGCAGACCGGCTGTAGCAGGATTCCACGAAAGGACCTCAGCCCGCGCCTCACCTTGCAGGCTGAGCGAAGAAGAAAGACAGCGTGCAGACCGGCTGTTGCAGGATTCCACGAAAGGACCTCAGCCCACGCCTCACCTTGCAGGCTGAGCAAAGAAGTAAGACAGCATGCAGACCGGTTGTTGCAGGATTCCACGAAAGGACCTCAGCCCGCGCTTCACCTTGCAGGCTAAGCAAAGAAGTAAGACAGCATGCAGACCGGCTGTTGCAGGATTCCACGAAAGGACCTCAGCCCGCGCCTCACCTTGCAGGCTGAGCGAAGAAGAAAGACAGCGTGCAGACCGGCTGTTGCAGGATTCCACGAAAGGACCTCAGCCCACGCCTCACCTTGCAGGCTGAGCGAAGAAGTAAGACAGCATGCAGACCGGCTGTTGCAGGATTCCACGAAAGGACCTCAGCCCGCGCCTCACCTTGCAGGCTGAGCGAAGAAGAAAGACAGCGTGCAGACCGGCTGTTGCAGGATTCCACGAAAGGACCTCAGCCCACGCCTCACCTTGCAGGCTGAGCGAAGAAGTAAGACAGCATGCAGACCGGTTGTTGCAGGATTCCACGAAAGGACCTCAGCCCTGCCTCACCTTGCAGGCTGAGTGAAGAAGAAAGACAGCGTGCAGACCGGCTGTTGCAGGATTCCACGAAAGGACCTCAGCCCGCGCCTCACCTTGCAGGCTGAGCGAAGAAGAAAGACAGCGTGCAGACTGGCTGCTTCAGGATTCCACGAAAGGACCTCAGCCCGCGCCTCACCTTGCAGGCTAAGCGAAGTAGTAAGACAGCATGCAGACTGGCTGTTGCAGGATTCCACGAAAGGACCTCAGCCCGCACCTAACTTTGCAGGCTGAGCGAAGAAGAAAGACAGCGTGCAGACCGGCTGCTACAGGATTCCTCACCCTCACCCTACTAAGCAAAGGATGGGGTGTGCAACGACGAACGAACCAGGCGTCGCCAGATGATTTCTTTTCGCCACAAGTTCCAAACCGGTTTCTTTGAGGCGGAGTTACTACCGGTTATGGATAGCATGAGCATGGTATCACAATGGAGTTGACAATGGTGATTTGCTGCTGGACAGTATACAGATCCCTGGTCGACTCGCCTAGGGAAGAGGACAGGATTAAAAGCAGAGACTTTTCGAGGGTGAGAAAAGAGGTTCCTGTTGTGAACTGAGACATTTAACTTGCTTCTGTATGGAGCGGGCTTCTGCACTGGAGCCGTGTAACTAAGCTAAATAAACCCTTTTTCCTACATTTTTTACAACTTGACGTCATAGTCGATGGGCTTTGTGGATTCCATGCCCCGAACGCCATCCTAGCTGCAACAGCCTTTTCTTTAAAGCTAGGACCCTATACAATGTCAATACACTTTCCTGGTGTTGTCTATTTTCTTATGACATTTCATACTGCAGCTTTACATTTGACCAAAGAACACCGTCAATTTCATCTCTGCAGACAATTTGTTGACTTTCAAACATAGGGTAAAAAAAAAAATAATTTGTAGCTAAATTGAGTAGCAGTGCACAAGACAGGAGGAACAGAAGGAAGGATTTCAGTACTTTGTCTGTTTTCTTCCATTCCCTCTGTCCAGTGCACTGTTACTCTATTTAGCTACTAATCTCTGTGCTCTAATGTCAGTGTGCCACATAGGTACTACAGCTCACAACAATTGCCTTTGCAACAATACCTTTGCATTCGAAGACGTATGCATGGTATGTGTCTTTCCAAGCTACTCTGGTGAGAAGCTTGGCTGTAGAGTAAACATCCGTTAACTCACAGCTATAAAAGCAGGGAAAAGTTCCAAGATAAGTGGAGTTTCGAGATAAGTGACATCACAAAAATTGAAGCCCGCTGGCCGCACGTAGACGATGTGGGAAAAGACACTTCTCCCAAGTTTATTGTCGCAGAGCGTTCAGCCGTCCTAACATGCCGTACTCAACGTGACAAGCCTAACATCCGCATCCTCCCCGTTTGTGAACCCATCCCCCACTTCCTCTTCTTCGTTGTGCTACGTGAGCATGATTTCCAACATCCTCTGCGGCCAACAATGTCACTTGCACAGTTCCAGAGGACAAAGAAGTTGAACCGGTCTCGTGGGACCTGTGTTGTCTGCTAGTCGGACTTTGCATGCTCTGACGTACCCATTGCTCCCCTTAAAGATTCGAACAACTTTACCTAATTTCCAAAATGTAATGGGTATTTAGTTATCTCTAATAATGACAAAGTCATCATTCTTTAAACAGTTGTCGAACTTCTGTGACTTGCTGTGCGCACTTCTGAGTGACAAGATGTATTCTTTATACCAATGCTTCCAAAAGTCATCTAGTTTTTGTTGTCTACATCTCCAGCCACGCAGTGTGTCTGTGCGACCTCCCAAGTTCTCGTTAACTTGCACTTGTGGAAGGGCAGTGAGATTTCTACCCGACAAAAAGTGCGAAGGAGTTAGTACCTACGCTTCGGTAGCATCATCAGAAATGTATGCGAGTGGTTTAGAATTTATCACTGCCTCGACCCCTGTTAGTAAAGTGTGGAGCTGTTCGAAGCTGAAGCATCCTTTTCCTAGTGTTTTCCTGAGGTAGTTCTTAACTGTTCGAATCATTCTTTCCCAAAATCCTTCCCACCATGAAGCGCGCTCAGCAATGAACTTCCATGTGGTGTTACTAGATGCACAAAAGTTCTGTACCTGGACATCACATAGACGTCCATGTGTCAGCTTAAGTTCGCGACTGGCTGCCTTAAACATTAAAGCATTGTCAGAATAGATTACACATGGCAAACCACGGTGCTAAATAAATCAACGAAAGGCCAATAGAAGGGAGTTCACAGTCATGTCACTGGAAAGTTCTAAGTGAACAGCTCGCACTACAGCACAGGCAAATACTACAATGTATGTTTTCACAGAGCCGTTTCCCTTCAAAAACACTGGACCAGCAAAGTCAATGCCCGTGACTTGAAATGAATGAGACCTCGAGACTGTGTCGATCGGAAGCGAGGCTGTAGGAGCTGAAGCCGCTTTAAGACGAAACTTCACACAGACCCCACACTGGCCAAGCACCTTTTTAATGCACTGGCGGCCACGCACTACCCAAAACTTCTTACGCAACTTGGTGAGTGTAACACCGACACCACTGTGAAGAAGCCGTCGATGTTCGCTGTCCACGTTGAGGTGCGATCTGCGGGTAGGAGTACAGGACATTTCATGTTGTCCAAAGCAGCCACGTTATCAAGGCGATCCTTGATCCTGATAATGCCCTTGGCATCCATGAACGGGTGAAGGTCTCGTATGGTAGATGTCTTGTTGAGAGCTGTTGTTAGCGCAGCAATCTCATTTCCAAAGCTTTGAGCTTGTAAAATCTTCAGCCACGTATCCTCGCTTTCTGAAATCTTTTAAGCGGAAAGTGGACCTTCTCTTCTAGTATTAGAAGGTGCTTGGCAACTGTAAATGAACCTCCTCACACTAGTCATGATTCTAAAAACAGTCTTTCAGCGACTATATTTGGTGACATCTAATATAGGTTCAGGAGTCCTACTCAGGGCCATCAGAACCACTTCTTCTGGTGGTTTTCTTTTGTCGAGTAACACCTCAGGTGAGTTCTCGCACCTCTCTTCTAGTTTTAGCAATGTTTGCTGGCGCGTAATTAGCCATTCGGGGCCAAGCCACCATAAAGAATTTGTGCAAAGACTCTAGGCTGACACACCTCTTGTTAGTAAATCAGCTGGGTTGGTTTTCCCAGTGCAGTGACCCCAGCGACTTGGGTCGGTGCAGCCTTGAATTTCTATTACATGATTGCAAACAAAGGGTTTCCACTTAGTGGGTGATGACTAATTCCAGCATAGGCAGATGTTCAAATCGGTCCAGCAGAAATATTCATCGAATTTTGATAGTGTCTCTCGTAGGAATGTTGCGATCCACGTGGCCAGGCAAGCCCACAGGAGTTCAAGACGCGGTAACGTCAGTCTCTTGATGGGAGCGACCCGAGCTTTTGAGAGCAGTTGTTGGACATAGATGCTGCCCAATCTATCTTCAACCCTTAGGTATGCGACGACACCATATGCCTGAGGGCTCGCGTCAGTGAAGACATGTAGCTGCAAGTGAGCTCCGTCCGTGTTGACTTCGGTCAATGAGCTCCTCTTCAGAGGCAGGCCTTTTATGTCTTCAACCTCCACAGCAAACTTGTTCTAATCATCTTTGAGAGCCTTCGGTAGTGACACATCCCAATCTAATCCTTGCTTCCATATCTCTTGAAAGAGTATTTTGGCTCCGATTATGAATGGAGACAAAAAACCCAATGGGTCGAAAATTCTTAATGTGGCTTGGAGCACTGTTCACTTTGTGCTCTTTCCTTTTTTGATAATCTCTAGAAGTGGGTCAAGGTTCACACAAAGGGTGTCTTCTTCCGTATTCCAGTGTAGGCTGAGTACCTTCGTTAGTATATGTTTCCTCGTTGATGTTTCTTCTTTTTTCCGCAGTGTCTGTCGCAGCATGTCGTCATTAGTTGACTATTTCTGTATATTCATCCCTGCTAGTTTCGTGATCTGGGTTGTTTGTTCATCCAAGTGGGATATCTCCTCTGGTGTTGAAGTGCCAAATACCAAATCGTCCACGTACAAGCTTTTCTTGAGCTGAGCAGCTGTTTCTTGGTATTTCGAATCTACATGGTTCAAGTGATACTGAAGCCTAGCCGATAGGAGAAACGGACTTAAAGTGGTTCCGAAAGGCACCTACGTCATCCTAATCTCCTCGAGCCATGGAAGCAGTTTATTCTTGGTGGGAAATTCCGCACACCACAAGAAGTGAAGCGCATCCCTGTCTTCTTCCTTGAAGGATATCTGAAGGAACGCCTTCTGTACATTCACTGCCACTCTAAATACGTACCAACGAAACCTGATTCTCATCTTGAGAAGGTCAGCATTCAAGTTTGGTCCCTTTTCAAGTCTTTTATTTAGACTGCATGATCCTGTTCTGTGCGAAGATGCGTCGAAAACAACACGCAGTCTTGTAGTAGTAGATGTCTCGTGAATGACTTCATGATGAGGCATGTAATACACGTTTCCTCGTGATGTGCGGACGTCCTTGACCTTCTCCGCATGGCCATCCTTCTCGTACTGTCTGACTGCTTTGTCATACGCTTCCAAGGCTTCATCATTTGACGAAAGCCTTCGAGCCAACGAATACACTCACGAAAGCGCAACTTTGCGATTGTCTGTCATATCATGTCCAGTTGATTTCCATGGGAGCGATACTTCATAGCGACCCTCTTGAAATTTGATGGTTTCATTAAACTTCATCCAAACGTCTCCTTCTTGTTTGGATGATGGTGTATCCACCATACCAATTGCTTCCATTTCCCAGAATCATTGCAACGGGAAGGAAAGCTCTTCATTCTCGTATGGGTCTACGCGTAAAACACATATCTGACTGCTCGTTTGCCGACTAACTTTCTTTGTGAACGCCAAAGGCCCTTGAATAGTTCATCCGATGTTCGTGTTGATCGCTACCAGAGATCGGTTTTCGGTATCCCATTTCAGCTCACTTGAATTCGGCACGAGCTTCCACATCTGGTCGGAACCAATCAAAAGTCTCACCCCAGGTTCACCTGTTACGCCAGGGAAAACCACTGCGTCTGCTAGTGGCTTGTCCTCCGTGACGATGGCACGGAACAACTGGTTATCTGGCGGAACTTCGATCATGTCTTCGCAGATGAAAGGCACGATGATTGCTCCTATTTGTACTGATACATTCTCATGGCTGGCTCCGAAGTGTTATGCTGACTACCTTAGCCTGCTGAGCATGTTGTGACCGAGCTCGTGCGAACGTGCTAATCACCAGATCTATATCTTGTATGGGAGATAAATTGAGCTTCTTACAGACACCTTCCCCAAAAAAATTTTCTCCGACTGCCATTGTCCAAAACACCGCGGAGGTAACAGCAGTGGGTTGGAGTTGTCAGCCAGGCACGGAACCTCTGTAGGAGAATCTCCGTAGCAAGCCGAGGCTGTTTACCATTCGTTGCAATGTGCATGGCAACATCCGGCGTCCTTTGTGGTGCTGAAAAATTTGATCTTTCGTTAACACCAGTGCTGCACATCGTGGAAGCATGACGACGCTTGCATGCAGTACACTGGATCCTGCGACGACAGTCACCCGCAAGGTGTCCCTTCATCGTGCACTTGAAGCATCAACCATCTTTTCTGAGCATGCCGCATTTGTCTTCGAGGCTAACCTCACTGGTGCATCGTTCGGTCCTGTGTTGTTTGGTTGAACAAAAGGAAGCATGCTGCATTTAATACTTCTGCCTTGTTGTGAAGAACCCTTGCAGCAGGAGTTGACGACATATTGAGCTCGGACTGTGTTTAGGGCGTGTTTTGTTCAGCCTTGGTGCTCTAGTCGAAGTGCACCTCTCTCTACATTCGACTTCTAGCTGAAAAAATTTCAGCAAGCTAACTCCTGTTCCGGTGAGTGCTCACTGTTGCTCGAGCCTACCGATGGCATAGTGGACTCGATGTTCTCGCGCTTGTAATACTCTACTACCATATCTTGAGGTATAGCTTTCAGAAGTATTTCACCTAGCATCGAAGCGTAAGATGAAGTGCTCAGCCTAATTTTACGAGTCCTCATCGGTTGAGTTGAATGTGGTCAAGCAACTTCCGTAAGGCTGTAACGTAGTTAGAAGATGTCAGCAATCTGAGCATTCGTAGGTTTTCCAAGAGATTCTGCTTGATCAACTTCCGGTTGCCGTAGCGCTGCTTTAATATTCCAAGTGCGTTGCTGTAGCTCGATTCCTTCACTTGGATTCTGGCGACTGCTTGAGCAGCAGCTCCGTCAAGTAGCGAAATCAGGTAATGGAAGTGATCCGTGTTGGACAGTCGCGGGTTCTCGTGAACAAAATGAAGAAACATATCCCATAACGGCTGCCATCGGGATATCTTTCCATCGAAATGTACAAGTTCCAACTTCAGAAACCTAGCGCCAAACTCACGCTGTGAATGCGTCATGTTCGTCAAGGAAGCAGACACTTGGTTCCCGTCAGATGCGGTCGGTGGCCGAGTTGTCGGAGGCGAGGAGGAAACCTTGAGCATGTCGATATTGTGCTCGAGCAAGGCCAAAGCGCTGGTAGCAGCGTCTTCATATTCCATGACGGAATCATAATCTGCTGTGGCTTGCTCAACGGTCATGAATGTTTCCAACTCGGCATTGAGTACGGATCACTCCGACTTCGTCGCCGTTAACCGGCTATGCAGGACACGAAGGGCAGAAAGGTCGAACTGTCTGGATGGAAGGACCTCGTTCACCTCGGTAATGATCCTCGTGCTCTGCGCTCGGGGAGAAGTCCGCTTGTTCTTGATGCGCTCCACGACGGTCTGGCTGCAGAGGTCTCTCCCAGACGAACCCGCAAGTTGCAATGGCGCTGGCTGGCTTCCCGGGTTTTCGGCACCAGAATACGATGCGGGAAAAGACACTTCTGCCAGGTTTATTGTCGCAAAGCGTTCAGCCGTCCTAACACGCTGTACTCAAGGTGACAAGCCTAACATCCGCATTCTCCCCGGTTGCGAGCTCATCCCCCTCTTCCTCTTCTTCGATGCGCCGCGCGAGCACGATTTCTAACGAACCACATGAAGCCTTCCCAAAATGTCGCCAGTAATATTCTCGGTCACTATCGCGTGTGCATCAGCATGGAACACAACAGCGTATACACGCAACAACATTACTGGCACAGAGTCAAGAGGATCGATCCTAATGCAATATTTGGAGACAGTCATATGAGCATAACTGCTTCCAGACATCCAAAGAGCTGATGCTGCTACTTTCTGCATCGTATCGAATTTCGGATAATTTCGCTTCAAAAACTGAAGCTGGACTGTGGAAGAGTGCAATTGTCATGCCTTTAGCAGACACCCACGAGTGACGCGGCATTTACGCCTCAGTGGCAGGCAAGCATGAAGCCAGCATCTTTACCAAGTTGTGATCATGCTAAAATGGAGTGGGCTCGCATGCTGGCTTCTTTTGAACGCAGCACACGGGTTAATTGCGCCTGCTCAAAAGTGCCAAGCTTCTTGCTCAAGGTCACGATTAGTACACCGCGACCACATTAATGCCATCTCAGACAGCGTCCTAAATGAGAGGGGGAAAACAAAAAGACTTTGGCTCCTAGCTCACCGCTGCCGTGCAAGGCTCCAACGTGATAGCAATCAGTTGAGCAAGTGTGCGCGAGCGGTGATAGACAGAATGGGGAAGATAAGCGGAGGAGCGCAGTGCATCTGGAGCTGCCACCAGGAGTGTTAGGAGCTACCGCCGGGTGAAAAGCAGGTGCAAGTGACGTTGCTGACGCTGCCCCGTTGCCTTTTATCTGGTATAGTCTAAGTTGAAATTTCAAGAGATCCACTGTCTGGTGCAAAAACTTTCTGAGATAGGAGGTGAAAAACACATGGGTTGATAACATGGCCGGAAAAAAAATTTGACTTTAACAATATTTTGAGATGTCAGAATTTGAGTTAATGATAGCTTACTGTATGCCTGTAATTGCGCACATTTTGTGACACCTTGCGCAGAAAGGACTCTTTGCAATGTGCAGGGAGGCCGCCCCTCTCATCTCGAGACCATATCAGCCCCTACAAGCTGGCGCTAGTTGCCAGCCTTTGTTGGCAACAAGGTGCCAATGACTGCTGATGCCTGCAACACCTTCAACAGGGAGAGACACTACTACAGTCATTGACCTAAAGTTCAGACTTAGCGAGGGCCATTATTCTGAGCCAAAAAGTCAGAATAATCGCGAGTCCGAAATAATAATTTGCCATAAAGTTTCTTTATTCTACAAGTGACCCAAAAAATCCAGAAAATCTGTGCCTTTGTTCCACATGTAGCCAAAAACAAAAAAAGCATGTCATAGGATTCACACAGAACATCCAACACAAAATTCAGGGACAATAATTGTAGCATTTACAGGCTGCTCAAGGCCAAAATTCAAGGAGGTTGAAACAAACTTCAGTTACACACACGAACTAAAAAAGCATTCAAATCTCCTTCTTAGTTTCAATTCTTAACAGCTACGCAGCCACTGAATTGCACACATGCTTCAAGCTTTTCAGGCAGCTTTTCCCATTGTAACGATGTCAATCACCTCATGGCACATCATACACTTTGCTCAATGAGGTTTAGCATTGTCTGGCTTCACCCAAAGATGCTCATCACGTAAAGCGAAATAGCTGAAACTTACTGTCTTCTGGGCCTCAAAAACAGAGCCTTGATGGCTGCAATGTAAACCACCTAACCAAACAACAAAAATGGTGGTATGGATTGGTTGCTTGCATGAACTGGCAACTTCTAGCACCATATGGCAATGGTGATTTAAACAAGCCTGTAGCCAGTGGCTGTATACATGCTAGACTGCAATTGGTTTGCCAAACTTTAAAAACAGATTGTTTCTCAATAGACACAGCATAGCACTAATGCGAAGCTGGTTACTTTGAATGTTCAGAAGCCACCCAACCCTAGTTTTCAAAGAAATCAAGGAAATGAATTTAAATTCATTTTCAAGAAGTTGTAAGGGCTCTTGAATTTCTTCTTTCAAATTGAAGGGTTTTCAAGGATTACGAGGATGTGTACAAACCCTGATGTCAGCACTTCGTTGCACACACATGCATTTGCAAGCCACCCGTTGTGTGTGTATTTGGACCATTGTCATGCTGTTGCTACAGATGGAAAAAAGTACAGTCTATACATGGACGAAATCTTCATCTGCTGTCAACTTCATTGACCATGCTTCGATAACCTTATTATGGCAGCGGATTTCTTCGCAAGACACCGATGATGGATTTCGCATCATTTGAAGTTGCTTGACAGTTCTGAGCAACAGAAATTTGTAACAGAAACAGATGAAGTAGCCCAACGCTTTGTCGCTATTTAACACAAAAGTACAATGTAGAGCTCTTCAATAAGCAAGAGTTTTTATGATGCAAGCAAGTACCGTAATACATCCGTGCAGTTTATGAGTTATAACACTGTTAGTCTGTCTGCTTAATCTGCTTTAACAGATGCAGCATGCAGAATTTTGAGCTCTTTTCTTGTTCAAGAACTACAGAGTCAAAACTACTCCCCACTTGTAATGTTTGCAAGGTTGTGACCTTCATCAATTTCGCTATAAAATGTGTTCCACTTAAGAAAAAAAGTCAGGTTATGGTGACATTAGAAAGTTGAATATTTATTCAAGTGGAAAACTCTTTATCTGAACCCTTGCTGCAGTGGCCCACGGAAAGCATTTGCACAAGAAAAAGCGGAGCTGGGACCGAGGCAAAAAGGGGTGTCCCTGAGTGTGCGCTGAAGGACGTAACTGCTGCAAATATGACACACACATAAAGGTAAACACATAACAACACGGACGGCATGCATGGCATGCCCGTGTTGTCATCTAGGTATCTACATTTTTGTGCGTGTCTTATTTGTGGCAATTATGTCTTTCAGCGCACACTAACTAGACCACGAAGCAGTTCTCTCGTTGGTGTGTGCATGCACACCAGTACATGTGTGTCTGTTTGCTGGGTTGCCCCAGGCAGATCTACTTATAAACTCAAACACCATCTTCATTTGGTACGGGACACAAATCAGAACCAATTTATGATAAAGCAGAAGAAGGTCACTCTTGTGCGCAAAAGTGTCCACCTCTTACCTCTCGGCTGTTTCAGCCCACACGTCAGCCTGGCACTGCGTAGTAATGAAACAATGGGCAGGGCTCGTTGCATGCTACGCTCCAAGTCTTCGGCCCTCCACAAACACCACTGCATACAAGCAAAAGCATGCAGCAGAACGAGTCAAAAGGTGGCTACTTTGTATTCCATCAATAGTAGACTAGAGGCGCGAAGGCGAGGAAAATGGAGACAAAAAGACGGCACCTAAACCACTCTGAGCTTTGAAATGTGTTATATACTGGCAGCAGTGCACAAACGTTAGATGAACATACCACAGCAGGAATAGTTTCAAAGCGATGATGCAATAGCAAAGCTACAGGTGTTTGATGAATGAGTACACGGCTGCTGCGATCTCTCACTCGCCTTCCCTACCAGCACTCTGTCCCCCTTGCCACATACTGTCATCAACTCCATGCAGTCAGCTAAATCTATGAGTCACTTCAACACACCGCAAGAAAGGCTCTGTCACTGTTTACCCTTAATAGTCCTCTGTGCAACAGACAGAACGGAAGCTCCGCAGAAGGATCAGTGGTGTACAATGAGAGAGCCCTTCTACCTTACCAGAACACACAAGGGACTCCTCACGTTGGCATTACCATCCCTCGTTGGGTGACCTCTCAACAGCTTTCACCCTAGCGATCACGTGCACAGGACATTGCAGGTGTTATGACATGCCAAGAAGGGACCAGAAAAGCCCAGCTCTTGCAGCTAAACAGTATTCCCTAAACTTTATGGCTTGAAGAAACTAAATTAACCATTAAAGGGCCCCTCCCAGGTCTGGCCATTTTGAGGTGACAAGCGCTGTGCATACAACGCGCGCTAGTGATTGTGTCTGCTAAGTATTACATTGCTATGCACCATGGAAAGAGCTGAAATTTCAAACCAACGCTGTTTGCCCTTCTCCTCGCAGGTGCCGCACTTCCAGCCGGAGAGTCAATGCAGATCGTAGAAGTGTGCTGACGTACATGACAGTGTTGTGACGTCGCTCATAGTGGCATGTGATTTCGAGAATTATTCAAGGCAACATCTGTTATTTGTGCAATCTGTTGTTGCAATAGACGAACTAAAGTTTAAGAGAAGTAGTAAGGCACACAAACCGAATGTCTGCGTGTTTCTGTTTTACTTCGGACTGTAGTAAGAGAGATGTATTTCCATTTCGTCTGCTCGTTCCCACGACATGCAGTTGCACGCACAGACAACAAAACTATCTAATTTTCTACTGTGTACCAGCACACGATCTGCTTGTGTCTGCTTCAGTATTCGTGTAGCACTGACTTATACCGCTAGTTAGGTGTTCTCACACACAATATGCAAAATCGTGCGCTGCGTGTAACGAGACAAATGCAACAACTTGCCCACGACCCCATTACCAGGAGTGCATCGTGCAGCAAAATAGTGAAGAAAGAAAAATGAAGGCGGGGCCCGTGATCTATGTGCCACACGATCCTCTAGCTCTGGTATGGGAAAACGCAGGGAAGGAATTTCACTTGCGGAGGCTAGACAGGGCAAGTGGAGAGAGTGTCTATCTTGGCAGTGGCCCTTGTCTCCTAAATACGTGGCTTCGTGGCACTGAAATATATCTATCTCGGCTATTCATGAACCAATTCGAAAAATTCTTGCAGCAGAATGCAGAATGGAGAGCACGCAACAACTTCCAGTGTATAACTGAAATTTGCTATGTGTGGCTTGGTGAGGGGCCCTTTAAGAAAGAAGCCTGTTTTGTTGCTTTGCATACAGACTCAAAGGGACTCTAAAGGGCATGTCATTCCTCTGCCTTTCAGTGCTGTGCACACACGAAGCTTTCTGTGCTGTTGGACTTGATTGATGATAATTATTGGTAATGTTAAAAGCAAGCGATTAATTTCTTCAGTGTTCAGTGCAATACGAGAGTGGTGAGTTGATGTTAAATGTTACCTTGCGTGCACCAGTGCTGTTTGTCTGCGTGTTACACAGAATACACAGCAAGACGTGTTTGCTTGAGGCGTTGTTGTGTGGCATTGTTTGCAACCTTCGAGAAGTGAACTAGGGTGCTCATTGCCTCACATGGCACACTGCATGGTGACGGAAGTGTTAAAGTTTATTTGAATTATTGGGCTCTATATCGCAAAACCGTAATCAGATTATGAGGCATGCCATAGTGGCAAACTCTGGATTAATCTGGGCCCCGGCGTTCTTTACCATGCACCTAAATCTAAGTGCACGAGCATTTTTGTATTTTGACCCAGTTGAAATGCTGCTGCCACAGTAGGGGTTGAATCCGCAACCTCGAACAATGCAATAGCCGCAAGGCTGCTGTGGCAGGCACAAAACTGTTTACTTGACGTGCGGCTGCTTCCGTAGTGTTGCCAAGATGCTATGGTACTTTAATACGGCTTTGCGTCAGCATGCCTTGCATCAGTTCTCCCCTCGACAAAGTTGCAAGGTGTTTATTTTTCAGAAATAGCAGAAACGTATTGCAGTGGACATCGAATTTAAATTTATTCAGTTTGTCTGCAACTGCTGCCGTGTCTAGTAGTAGTAGCGTTTCCTTCCCTTCTTACGTCGCCTTTTCTCTCTCCCACCTTCCCCCCGTGTATGCGAGCTGTGAATGAAGAGTGGCAAGGTAGTTATTCACTCATTTCGTGATTGCGTCTGCTCTACCCGTTCGCTGTCTCCTCTCTCGAGTTCTCTAGCCCTCTATCTACCCCCCTTCCCCCCCCCCCATCTGGACTTGCGTGCTAGCATAGCATTGCAGTTTCTGCAATGGTTTTGCAGCAGGTCATGGATAATCACAGCCACTGGGAGGGTATTGTGGGGATGCCCAGGGAACTCCAGAGGGCATTGTGACAACTGTCCAAGGAAAGGTCCAAACGAGTTTTTCACGTCACCTTTGCTCTCTGTTGTGCTCCTGCCATGTATACACGGCTGTGCACCACCCCCCCCCCTCCCACCCCACCATGGTATGGAAGACAGCAGCAGCAGTGGAAAAGTCTAAGGAAAAGTCTAAGGAAAAAGCAAAGAAAGTGTCACCAAAAAAACACCAAGCTCGCCAAGGTTATAGTTTCGTAAAATATAACACCAACATGCTCCCTGCAGCCCGGTGTTTGCTTGGGAGACTAAAAGTTAGGGTGCTTTCTCACTCACGGCACTGAGGGCCATTTTTCGTAAGAGCCCCTTGGACAGTGCCGATTTCTAATGCATCTAATTTCCAAGGGGATTTTATAACTGTCTGATATAAACAATAATTCGACATACAGACAAACCTCGATATATCGAAGTTATACTTGCAGCGAAAAACTTTCTTAAATTGAAAATTTCAATAATTTAGGTTTCTAATATTGGGCAGGAAAACTTATTTCACAATTTCCCAGAACATTTCTAGTGGGTAGTATCTTGACAGTGATAACTTATACACAAATTGCAAGAAGGTTGGGCCATAACAGCGTGGTTATGAGCACCAGCACATCTGGTGCAGGTCACGCCGAGAGCAATGCATTGGCGTGGTGCCATAAAGCTTGGATGCCATGGCTGACCACACTTAGTGCCCACATTAATCATCAGATGGTGCCCTCAAATTAAAAACAAAAGTGTGAGAAGATACGGATATTCGTCCTGAAAGGAAAAAAAATATAAAGGTCGCAGCTTCGCCAGAAAGGTGGAGCATTGATGGTGATAGCGAACAGACAACTACACAAAGTAAGGTTCGTAGTTTTACCGTGTCATGTGTGCGTAACTAAATGTCTCACTCAATGAACAAGAACATTCCCTATCTCAACACGAGCGAACGCTTCACACCGTGCCTCGGAAACTTGAGATTAAGCTAACACCAGCACTAGACGCGCGGGAACAAAATGTGCCTGAAGGCACCAACCATATCAGCTTGGCCTTTGCAATTGCCAAAGATTACCTCCAAGATACATCGTGTGGCCTGCATATAGAGAGCCATGTGGACCCACATGCAGCAAGGGTAGAAGAGAGGAGACAGTGCACTAGTGGGAGAGGATGAATAGGCGCGTCTCCTGCCCCCCCCCCCCCCCGCTCCTCTAGTGCGTGCTTGTTCATGTTACCGCGCGCTCACCCCTTTCCTAGCCCCCTTGCACTCAAAGACTTGTCAGCTCTCGTGTTCTTCTGAGCGCTCCAAAATGCTGCATGCCCCACGGCCTCTCAAGTGGTTCATGGCATAGCAATGTTTCCTGCGCACCGCGTGCCGGCACACATGCTTCGACAGCGTCTTTTGCCGCTCAAACTTTTCGCGCAAAACTTAACATTTTTTTTTCACCAAAATTTTTATAGCTTTTTGCTAGTTTACCAGCCACACGTTTTAATTATATGCTTGAAATGGCCAAAGACTTTGTTAAATTAAAGCTGTGTCATGAAATTACTGCATTAAATCACACACACACAAAAAAAGAATAAATGGTTTTCAATGGAACTAAGATTGGGAAATTAAAGAGTTTGTTGCATCCCGAATTTCGTTAAATTTAGGTTCATTATATTGAGGTTTGAATGTATACAAGTTGGATATATCCAGAATCAACTGTAATATATTTAGTGTTTTCTAGAGGATGACGTTGTTTAGAGGACAGTCAATAAAACCAATCGGAAAGTGTCTCTGTGTAATCCCTTGTTTTGAGCTGTACCACATACTCCCAAAGCACTGTTACCGTACCATGTGCAATTGGTATGACAAAAACAAAAACATTCTGTATATGCCGCATATACTCGTGTAATGGCCGCAGGTTTTCTTTCCGAGATTAGGGCTGAAAATCGGAAGTGCGGCCATTACATAGAGAAAAAGACGGAAGTTTCTTTTTTCATGAATATTTTCAGTCGTACTCGCCTTTATTAACTACAGTACTCACTTGTACTGGCTCTGGCTATTCGTTGCTATTCCCGTAGCGCATCACCTGCCCGTTGGAATAAGTGGCGATGCCCAACAGACCAGCGACAGCAGTGTCTCGGAGGCAGCTACTAAATCTTGGAGGCCGTGCTTTTGCTACCTGGAGGCACCGAAAACTCGGCACAGCTGCCTTGTTTTGCCACCGATTAAAAACAATAAAGGCTTCGGGATTCTCGCACCACACAACAGATAACACTGCTGACCTTCACACAGATCAAGGGTGCGGCTTATACAGGGGCAATTTTTAAATCTATTTTTGGGGGGATTTTTTTCTTACAAAGTTCTGGATGTGGCTTTTGCACCAGTGCGGTCATTACACGAGTAGGTACGCCATTCGTTCCATAATGTTTGATTACTAGCACACGGTTGGTGCATTTATACTATGGCATAAATAAACTTTAGTAACCTACTTTTATTCATTCTGTGAGTCAAGTTATTTGTTTCTGCCTCAAAAACCTGCATTTCTTTATATGGATATTAGCAATCAGCTTTAGAAAAAGTAAGCACTCTGGATAAGAATTTTCTTGACAAAACAAAGCAGCTAAGGGGTTAAAATTTAAAGAAAATAAAATTAGAAAGATTGAAAAAAAGATAGACCATTGGCGATGATTGTGAATGTAAGCCAATATCCCGATGAATGAACAAACAAAAGAGCAAATGATTGCCAGTCCCCCTCCCTCCCAACCCTCTTGCAACTCTTTGGTCAACAGCTTTTGAAACAAATGTATGGAATAGGGACAAGCTTTCTCTTTCTTTCTTTTTCTCTAGCTCAGTGTGCCCACCTGTTCACTCGTGGGGTAAGGAGCCATGCAGATGCTAGGAAAGGGAGCTCCTTGGTCAAAGAGTCTAGAGAGGCGCTGGTGGACCTCTTCGCAGAGGAAGGGCGCTGCAGGGGCCATGAGGCGCAGTGTGGTGCCCAGCGCCACCCAGAGGACACTGCACGTCCGCTCCAATTCTGCAGTGCGGCTCTCCCAAACTGCTGCCTTCATGCTCTCCTGCAGGTTGGGAGGTGGGGGGCAGAGGTTCAAAACAGGTTGATCAAGGAAGTGGCAAGCTTCCCTGAGCAGCTTGGAAAACAGTGGCACATTAGAACACTACAGGATGCAGCCAAATGTACAGATATAGCATGATTGCGTGCTTCAAAGTCCCAAAGCTGCACAGTCAGTTACGAGGGACACCGTTTGACCACCTGGGATTCTTTATTGTGCACTCAAATCACGGCACACGAGCATTTTTGCATTCCGCCTTTATTGGAATGCGGGTGCCAAGGCCGAGAGTCAAACCCCTGACCTTGGGCTCAGCATCACAATGCCATAGCCACTGAGCCACTGCAGCAGGTGATAGATACCATATTTGCGTGTAAGGCAAGCCCATCCCCTTTGAATTGCAGGATTTCTGGAAAAAGCTTCCCTAAGCATTACACACATATCTGCATGATAGTTAATTTTTGCAAAAAGCCGTTAAATGACATTAGTTACTGTCCTGCTGATGTGGCATCAACATCGTCACCATCACCGTTTCCTGCCGGATCCTATGGCATAGATACCGCGCACTTAAACCTTACTCTACGGTCCTGCAGCAGCTCCTTGTTTAGCTGCACTGTGCTTTTGGGCACATGAAGAGGTTGCTACTGCAAAAACTGTGCTTACGAATATTGGACCTGTGGCGCGTGGCTTCGTTCGAGACCGTTGTCAAGAGCTTCAAGGTGAAGGGAATCTCAAACAGTAGGGAAAGCACAGAGGACGGCCAACTTTGGGAGGGCACCAATGATGCGACTTTATCAAATGATGAGGGTAGTGACATCCACGAGGATGATTGATTAGAGTGTTGATAGTTGGCCACCAGCGGCTGTGTTATTCGGCATAGTAGTCCGAGTGCAGTTCAAGGCTCTAGTGAGTAGGGTAAGCACGAGCCGGGCAAGGCTTGCACCAATAAAATATCGGGAACAAAAAAGAAGTGCGGGCCTTACATGAGAAAATATGGCATTTTCAGTTGACTGCTTTCTACAGTAAATGACTTCATTTTAATTGTTTTGTTCAACCGCAAGCAATAACGTACCTGTACCTGATCCCTGCCACCCTAACACACTATGTTTCATTTGGCCTTGAATTAACCATTTTTTTAGCAATCAGTTTAGACTATTACCCCACGGCCTTGTAATATGGCAAATTTCATTATCAGGGGTGTGCGAATACTTGAATATAACTAAATAGAATCGTATAGTGAATGCCCGAATAGTTCTATTCACAAATCAAATATCGACTACAGTCAATGACCGACTATTCAGACACTAATTGACTATTCAGACAATAATTTGGACATGCCTGATTATTTGGACAGCACCGTGGCCCTGCCACCAATACCACAGTAAGAATGAGCAAAATTTTGGACATCTTACAGCGTGTCATGCGGTAATTTGACTGCCCAACCGGGTGCTAATATGGCCATTGAGTCGAGCAGCAATACAGATATTTTCATTCTGAGGTGTCATCAGCCATGTCGCCGATGCTCCGTGAAACTGAAACTAGTGAAGCCTAATTGATCTCATGTAACAGTTCTGCGGAAACCCGCAAGGTGAAGAGAATTAATTAATAAGAGGAAATGAGACATCCACCCAAACGTAGCTAAGTGCTACAAAGGAAACCCATACGGATTCCTCGAAAGAAAAGCCTCGCAGTTAGAGGAAAATTCGTCCTGGGCCGGGACTCGAACCCGGGACCACTGCCATTCCAGGGCAGCCACTCTACCGTCTGAGCTAACCAGGCGGCTAGCAGACGGCAGTTAATCTATAGTCACCGCTGAGAATTCAGTACATGCATTGACTGTACTTTCGTCTATCTGCAGCAACAGCATAACAATGGCTGAGGTACAGGCAGTGAATTTGTAGTGATGCCTCTGCTCGATTCTAGGCCACTCTTATCGTCCACGGTACATGGCCGGCTGATCCCGTTGATAATGTGTGCAGAGTGAAGTGTGGCAAGGAATGGCATAAAAGCCACTGCTAGAAAATCACAGCCACCGAATGCCTGAGCCAAGGTCAAGCATATGTGCGTGCAGCAACGTGCATTGACAACCTTGAGCCGTATTCAGTAATGAAAGCGGCACTTGGTCTTTCAGAGCAGCTTTCGGAGCAGAAAAAAATGCAGTTTGAAGCAGAAATATATGTTTTTGGAGCAGAAAAACTTGCTGTTTGAAGCAAGAAAAGAAAGCTCTGGAGCACTAACTTACTGCCCTGGTGCAAAGAGGAAGCTCTGTATAGGTTAGTACTTTCTGAAACAATGCATTCAATATGTATTATACTAAGATGAAAGCATTTTTTGTTCAACTTGCTGTTCCATTTTATTGGTGCTTTATAAGGAGATGAAGATAAGCATGAACTTAATCTTAATTCACAGTTAATTCTGCATTTCAATAAAGCATTTAGTGAACAATTTATTTTCATCGCAAGGAATTGAGCCACCTTCAGTGTAGGTTGTCTATCACACATTCACGTACACAGGCAGCACGGTCACAGCTAGGTAAATTGCACTATGTCATGAATGCGTCAATACGTGTTAATGAATTTCCATGCACGGAATAAAATGTGCTGTTGTTACAGAGTTGGAGTGATCGGATGGCCGTGGCCAACAGGTAAGATTGCGTGGGCGTATACACAACTGGCATCGCCGGCCGTAGGGTCGGTACTCTACCGGTCCCGTATCACCCGGCCCAAGCAATTGCGTCTGTCGCCGCTTACGGCGACATAGAAATCTGCTCGAGAAGAAGCCGAGGTGCGGACGTCCCTCACAACGGCTCCGTCGTTTTTGAATGTTTGTGTAGCCATCTTTGCCACCATCATGGATTCAAGCACATCACTGGATTTGTGAAGTCACCGGGAATTCGCGGACACTTTTCTTTAAGGTGGGACTTCCATTTTTGGACTTTTACTGGCCTTTCTTGTTGCAAAACCCAAGTAGGCCTACTGGCCCCGCCGGGCCGCGATGGTGGACACGCGCATGGAAGATGAAGACGCTACCGGATTAGAAGAGACTGAGGAAGATCTAGGTTGGCAAATTGTGAAAGGTCGAAAATTTCGCTCCACCACAAGGATTGCTTGCGATGGGAAAACATCGCCGCAGAGCCAGCAAGAGCAAGGCAACAGCAGCGAGAACAAGGGACCTACAACCACTATGTCCAAAAATCGGATTGTCAAGGCATCAAGGATGCCCCAATTAACCGAGGAGCACAGCAAAATCATCATCCGCCCACGAGGAGGTCTCAACTTGAGCAAAGTGAGCACCACAGCGATAGGCGTGGCGATTATTGAAGCATCGGGCCTGACTCCGCAACAAGCCCGAGAGGATGTCGTTTGCCCTAACTTCACGTAAAACATCGAGGTGGTTTGTACACCAGATCCCAGTCATGCTGCCAGGTATGTGCGAATCAGGTCAATCGTTATAGTGGAAACCAAATATAAAGTGAACGCCTACGAGACAGCTCCGCATACCACGTGTAAAGGGGTGATTCGAAGAGTTGACCTCAGAGACAATCAGGCCACGATAACGAAGAACATTGTGCATGACTTTAACCCACTGGCATTGGCAGCCAAACGTATTAAATCCACGGGCTAGGTCATTGTTCTGTTTGATGGGCTCAAGGTGCCCAATTATGTCAGATACGGGTCGACCCTTGTAAGGTGCTACCTGTATAGGAAGCAGTTTGATGTCTGCTATGCTTCCGGAAAGATTGGACATGGATCAGATGTATGTCCAACACCAGACGTGGTACAGTGCAGAGGATGTGGAACTCAAAACCCGGAGGACAATCACATGTGTGTGCCTAACTGCAAATTCTGTGGAGGGGACCACCCAACTGGGGACAAGACTTGTGGACAGCGGTACCAAATTACATACATGGTGCGAATTTGACAATGAGAACGCAACAGATCTGCATTGGGGGCGACATCAGCTCAGCTGCAATGGGATGCCCAAGCGACCACCAGGGGGCGCACGCACTCAAGGAGCCCCACACGGTCAAGACGCCGCTCGCCGTCGAAGGGCAGAAGCCGCTCCAGATCACGTGAAGTGCAGGTGCCCTTTGAAGGAGGCGGGCAGATGCCTGGTGACAAGATGACATCTGGAACAACCTGGGCCAACACAGTGAAAGGTACTGTGAGGACTGCGGAGAGCGGTGCGGGGCGGCGGGTCGGAGATAATGATGCCAGGGTAGAACAGCTAATTAAAGAAGTAACGTATCTGAGAAAGGCAAATGAAGAACTTACTAAACAGGTTGTAGAACTTCGCAAGAACTCACAGACTAGCTCCACAAAAGTAGCAATAGCCAAACCGGTGAATAATGACAACAGTCAGGATGAAGAAAACACACCAGCTCCAAAGAAGCGGGCAATAAGCCCAGTAGAAATGACAGTGTGCTCTGCTTTGGAAGAGATCAAGGACGCGATTAAACAACTCAGAGATGCCATAGATAAAACTACCTTCAAAGTTGATAAGTTATGGAAATGGAGACTGACGGCTGAAAAGAGGCTTACCAAAGTAGAAGCGCAAGGCGAGGACGACGAATACCTACCCCCAGAAGCAGAAAGCGTCAGATCGCTCGCTCCCTGGCGCGTCGGGGGGTTCTACGAAGCGTACTCTAGTGGGTAGCAGTAAGGCGGGTTCTATAAGCAATGGCTAGCGGGGGGAGCTTTACCATGTGGCAATGGAATTGCCGAGGATTTTATCACAAAAAAGCACCTTTCATGCAGTTAATAAAAACCTCTCCAGACAAACCGAAAATAATTATGCTGCAGGAAACCTTGGCGGATGAGATCAGCCTATCCGGATACAAAGCGACATGCAGGGGCAAAGAGCCGGGTAGGGGGCTAGCGACGCTCGTAGATAAGAAAATACTTTACATAGAACATGATTTGCGCCTTGGACTAAACAAATTAGAATACTTATTGTGGAAATAATTTTGAAAAGGAATAGAAGCAAACCGCAAAGCCTCTTTTGTCTTAATGTTTATAGCAGACCTAGTGACATGAAACGGAGTTTCAGGGCACTTCTTAATAAGACTATGGCTGTTACTAAGCACGCTCCACTCATTATTGGAGATTTCAACGCCCCACATCAAACCTGGGGATATCGCTGGAATACTAAGAAAGGGGATGGACTCTGGCACCTAGCTACAGATCTTAATCTCTCCCTCATCACAGACCCAGCTTATCCCACTAGGTGTGGTACATCTACATGAAGGGACTCCACCCCAGACCTTACTTTTGTATCAAATTTGGCGAACGCTGGCTGGAATAACTCCAATATGTACCTGGGTAGTGATCATTACGTATTACAAATACTATTGGAAACACCAAGTAATGAGATAAAGCATTTTAACTACATTGACTGGGATGTTTTTCGGAAAGCAAGGAAAAGCAGAGCTGAGACAGAGACAGGAGAAAAGAAAACACTCCAAACTTGGACCACTCAGCTCAGGGAAGATGTAAAGGCGGCAACGAAGGATATTACCACAGAGGCTGGCGCACTTGAGTGAAGCCAAACAATCTATGTTAAATAGATAGAAAACGCAACGGCTGAACAGGAGACTCGGGAAGCGCATAGCATTGTTGAATAGGGAGATTAAAGAACACTCCAGAAATTTACAGAAACAACAATGAGATGAGCTTTGCAATTCCATAGATGGTTGAATCAGACGTGGTGGAAATTGGAACTTACTTGGACATTTGCTTCATGAGAACGACACGAAATCTAATAGGAGAACAGCAGTAGCACGACTCGTCCATCGTGAGAGTCAGGACACAATGGAGGAGGCCATTCTGGATCGGCTTGCAGCTAAGTATTGTGGGGAAGCGCGACTCTCACGCGTCCCCTGATATGTTGTTTTCCCGCACGGCTCGCGTGGTCTGGCGCCCGCGGCGGTCGGAGTGGTTGAGGCGCAGTACGAGAGATGGCATGAGTGTTGCGCTGCTAATGCCGCCGACAGGCGGAGTTACTTGGGCGCCGAAAGGCAAGGCGCTTGCTCTTTGGTTCGGGCCAGCAAGCAGTGCGGACATGCCATGCCGCGCGTGCGCCGATCCAAGCTTCTGCGAGACCATCTTTCGCTTGGCCGCCTTGGAACGTGCCACCGTTCGCGTGACCGTACAAGCGAATGACCAGGCATTGGGATCCAGCATGGGGCGAACATATTCGCTCGCTATCCGGTCGCAGTGAGTCGGACTTCCTAGATTTGTCGCGCGCCCATCGGCATGTTTTGTGGATAGCAACTCGGCTAGCAGGCATTGATCTATGAAAGGTGCAATAAATGCCCTTGTGATTGTTTGCACTACTGTGTTGTCGTTCCTTTGTCCCAAGAGCACAGGAGGAGCACCCCACATCTGGCTGCCCAACGTGTGACTCTTGGGCATCGAATGACTGTTTTAACAGTTTTACTTCGTTCGAGACCTTTTTTTGAACCGAAGCAAAGACCTAGCGTGGATTTTGATCGCTAGCGTCGGTGGCGTGCTTTCTTGAGCGAGGCAACGATGGCTGTAGTGGGTTTGAACTTGTCAACATGCTTAGCCTTTTCGCGACTGTTTTTTTTTAATGGCATTCGTCAGTACGAGAGCCACGTGGTCTGCATCCTGGGAGATCGACTGAAGCGAGAGACTCAAGCGAGTGAGTACGGAAGCCTTGTGGGTGGTCCGAATTTCATATGTAAATAGCTTCTTCTATCTCTTTGACTCTGATGAAGTCGCGGCTCTGGGAGCCGGGTGGCCGCGGGCCACGGGTGCCACTATGGGCTGACTGGTATTGCGGCCTGGCACCGGGCGCTCCGACACCGTCTGGGACGGTGGGCGCCGTCAACTCAGTTGCTGTGTGCACCGAGCGGAGTAGGACCACCTCACAGAGCTGACGTCTCCTCGTGGCTGCCTGTTTTGTGCTCATTTTGGGTGTTATGTTTGGATGCCAGTTGTTGTCACGGTAGCGACGCTTTAGGCCTAAGGCTTTACGAAGCTGCCTGTCGCACATGGAGGGACACAACCTGGTGGACCGTGGCGTTGAGGTGTTGCAATTTGCTTCCCTCATTCTATTTAGCCTCGCACGAATTGAAATTACTCGTTCGACTCAAGGAAGCGAGCTTCGTTCACATGAACTTAGCATCTGAGTAGCTGCCCGATCTTTTGCTAGCCGAGTTGAACATCGTAACACGTGGGCGATGCGCATGAAAAATTCCTCTTCCTTGCACTACTTTAGTGTTTGCCGACTGTGTTGAGTGTACGCAGCGTGATTGGAGTCACCCCTGTTTTACTGTCACCTGCACATCGTCTGCGCTGCTGCTCCTGACTATGATCGAGCCAACCTGGGCGAGGGTGAAGCTGTGACCAGTTCGGTGCAGAGACTTCACCGGCCACCTGCATCCAGCTCGCAACCCTCAGCAGCGGAGAAAAGAGCCGGCGGTCACCGACAGCTACTGCGGCTCTCGCCAGCAGGGCGCGTCGGCGCGAGCGACGCTTGCTCGTTCCGACTACTGCGTCACTGTTTCCGGAGTCCTGGCCTGGAATCGTGCCGTCGAGTCTGCAAAGCTGCAGCTGTGACCGGCGGACGTCAGCGGTGTACCCAAGGACAATGTCGGCTTGCATGCTATGGACAGCGTGTGGACATTTCTTCGGCGCGGCCACTGTTGCATGTACTACCTTGTTGCGAAGCACGCATTAATGTTAGACCGAGTGACATGTTTCGCCGGAATATGTAGTGATTTAAGGTTGGGGGGATGTGGGGATGCGCGACTCTCACGCGTCCCCTGATATGTTGTTTTCCCGCACGGCTAGCGTGGCCTGGCGCCCGCGGTGGTCGGAGTGGTTGAGGTGCAGTACGAAAGATGGCGCGAGTGTTGCCCTGCTAACGCCGCCGACAGGCGGCGTTAGCAGCGCAACATTCGCGCCAAAAGACAAGGCACTTGCTCTTTGGTTCGGGCCAGCAAGCAGTGCGGACGTGCCGTGCCGCGCGTGCGCCGATCCAAGCTTCTGCGAGACCGTCTCGCGTGGCCGCCTTAGAACACGCCACCGTTCGCGTGACCGTACAAGCGAACGACCAGGCGTTGGGATCCAGCATGGGGCGAAACTATTCGCTGGCTATCCGGTCGTGGTGAGTCGGACTTCCTAGATTTGTCGCACGACCATCGGCATGTTTTGTGGATAGCAACTTGGCTAGCAGGCATTGATCTATGAAAGGTGCAATAAATGGCCTTGTGATTGTTTGCACTACTGTGTTGTCATACCTTTGTCCCAAGAGCACGGGAGGAGCACCCCACAGTATTTACCGCTTAAGGATAGCAACGAGAGTACAGACACGCCTGAATGTACAGGGGAAGACTGTGAGCCTATGGATCAAGACTTCACAGAAAGCGAAGTTCGCGCAGCCCTGTACGACCTCAACAGTAGATCTGCTGCCAGTCCAGATGGCATTTCCAATAGGCTGTTGAAAAATTTGGACGATGATTCTATAAAATATTTAACAGAGTATTTCAACGAACTCTGGAAAAATGGTGATTATCCGAAGGAATGGAGAATTGCTAACACAATTCTTATTCCCAAACCTGGCAAGCAACTAAATCTAGATAACCTAAGACCCATATCTTTAAGATCATGTCTGGGAAAAACCATGGAGCATGTCATACTCAATAGACTGACTAAGTATGTAGAAAACAGAAATGTTCTTCTGTATAACCTGATCGGTTTCCGTCCTGGACTTTCGACTCAATATGCAATGCTTTTAATCAAACATCACCTTATTCTTGCTAGCCCGCTGCATACGAGAGCTCTTCTAGGCCTAAATATAGAAAAGGCCTTTGATCGCATCAAGCACAGGGCCATATTGGATATCCTCTCGGAGATGGGATTGGGTAAACGATTGCACAATACAGTCAAAGCCTTTCTCGGTGGCCGTTCTGCTTGTCTCAGGTTAGGCAAACTCCAATCGACAACTCTGGAACTTGGGAATCGTGGGACACCACAAGGGTCTGTCCTATCTCCCATGTTATTTAATTTGGCAATGTCAAAAGTGGCTCGAGGTCTCGCGCAGATTGAGGGTATCCACTTTGCTATATATGCAGATGATGTAACAATCTGGAGTTCCGAAGGTAATATGGGACAAACAGAGACCAAACTACAGGAAAGCATTTATGTGGTGGAAACAACACTTGAGGGTATAGGACTGAACTGCTCTGCTAAAAAATCAGAACTATTGGTACTACGGAGCAGTAAGCGTGGGCGCAAGCCGAACGGATATATACCAGAGGAAGAACCCCGCATTGACATATACGCCAAGAATGGAGAACCAATCAGGCAGGTGGAGACTATTAGAGTGCTAGGACTTCTCCTGCAAGCGAATGGATCTAATTGCAGGATGATACAACACATCTCTAACAAGTCAGAAGAAGTCATTAGGCTTCTGCGTAGAGTTACCAACAAGCATAAGGGGCTAGGAGAAGACACTGCCATAAGAGTGGTACATGAATTCGCCTTTTGCCCCTTCTCATACGTGGCTGGCATGCTACAATGGATACAGGCTGATAAGAACAAGCTAAATGCTTTAATCAGACGACTTATAAAGACTGCACTAGGACTTCCCATCAGCACGGCCAATGAGAGCTTATTGAGCCTAGGGCTGCATAACACACTAGAAGAGATAGCTGAGGCTCAACAGGTGGCCCACCAGGAGAGACTCATGGGGACACGACCTGGGAGGGTGCTACCTGAAGAAATTGGCATAGAAATAAACAACCACACCAACGAAGGAGAATTATAAACACAATTGCAAGCGGGACTACAAGAAACAATAAAGACGACCCCATTCCCTAGAAACATGCACCCGACACATAACCTCGAGAAACGGAAGGCAAGGGCGAAGGCACTCCTTTAAGACATAGATCAACATAAGCAGAAGGCAGTGTTCGTTCACGCTGCCTGGGTTAAAAATAAGGATGCGTGTACCTCCGTTGTTGTAGACACTCAAGGTAACATACGGGATGCCATCACCGTCTATACCAAGGACCCAACAGTAGCAGAACAAGTAGCAATCGCCTTAGCCATCCGGGCCAATCGGTGGACAGATATTTACAGCAACTCTAGAACAGCCATACACAACTTTACCTACGGATATGTGACATGGACAGCAACAAAATTACAAGAGAAGGTCACAGTGAGAGGATTGAAATCCGCTGGTTTCCTGCACATCTGGGGGTGGTGGATGGAGCTCCGAGAAACCTCAATGATGTGGCAAATGAAGCAGCACGAGGACTTTCTAGCCGTGCTCGTCAAGACCGAGCAACTTACACTCCACCCGGGGAACAGAGGGATCGATTATTAACATATAACGAAATCACGAAGCATTATTATTTAAGCAGAAGGGAATACCCATTGCCACACGGTAAGCTTTGCAGAGCCCAAGCGGTCACATTACATTTACTACAGACAAGAACATACCCAAGTCCAGATTTTATTAACAGGATCTATCCGGAGAGGGAAACTCAAACCAACTGTAATAAGTGCAATGGCATCATTACTCTTGACCACATGCTTTGGGAGTGCCCCGCGGTGTTCACAGACTGTGACAAGGAACAAGAATGGTGGCGGCAAATGCTACACAGTGAATCACTCTCTGACCAATTACAGGCAGTCCAGAAGGCCCGCGATGTGGCTAAAGGGCTCGGCCTGACAGTCCCAACGTGGGAGCGGCCCGCGTCAACCTATGGTTGACCTTCAGGACCCAATAAAGTTCTTCATACCATACCATACCAACTGATGCACAATCCGGTCCGGCCCAACAGTCTACGTTTCTGAAATCTGCTACAGTTTGTTTTTCACATGAAGTACTACTTAACAGAGCAACATTATATCAAATGTGCGCATGTTTTGTAAAGCAGTGACTGGTACTACACCAATGGCGTGATCGCCAGCAACGATCTGATGGCATTTCATCTCGCGGATGGAAAGCAAACACCGATCAGCGAGGCGGCTCGGGTGGCTTGCAAGTACTATGATTCATTTGCTATTCGCACCAACAAAACTGAGAAAACCAGTTCATTTAAGCCCACATTAATTGTGTTGTCAAAAATAAGCGCACTTAGATGAGCTGTGGCCAAATCACAGGCACCGTTGGTTGTCATTATTGCGGCAGTCAGAGAAATGGGCCTACCGTCTCGGGTAGCGATCGCATGGCTCACACACTGTTGACACACCTGTCGAAGTGCACTATCCAGTTCGTTAAGAATAAAACATCAGAGATGGGAATCTATTATGTGGCAGAGCATGGTTTCGAAGCATATACAGTCACTGACTGCTAATTCGGACACTGATAATTTGAACATGCTCGGTCATTCAGACAGGTTCCAGGCACTGCCACTGGCCCCATAAACTTTGTATAAGGACGGTCAGCGAAATAGGCTGATGATGATGATGAGGAGGAGGAGGACTGAAATTTCATACACGTTACATCATGACGTTCAATAATTCAAACTTGGCCTGCATGACAACGTGCTATGCTAACTGGGCCATGAAGTCGAGCAGAAAGAGTAATAAATATCTTTGCTTTAAGATGTCGCCAGCATTTCTCCGGCATTAAGGTGACAGTCACCAGCCATGCAGCTGGCGCCTCCTCAAAACTGAATATAAGGGTGTTGGGCTCAGAGGCACCGGGCGCATGAAGCCACCGAGTTCAACTTGGAAATGGATAGAACGACAGAAAGCTGAGCTAGTTGGTAAGGATTCATTATGCAAAATAGAAGTGAGGCGTGCAGACAGGACACAAGAGTAGAGAAGTGGACACCACGAACGCCGTGGTGTCCACTTCTCTACTGTTGTGTCCTGTCTGCACGCCTCACTTCTATTTTGCATAAGGATTGGAAATGGAGCTATACATTGAAATCGACTGTGCAACACCTGGTGTGCCACGTACGCTTGGCAATACCGGACATACCTACATAATGAACACACTTTTTTCCCAATATACCAAAGCAAAGTTGGGGGTTGCGTTCATTATGCGGGGTAAATTTCATGCAGACATTTTCGAAACAGCAAAAATTGAAAGGTAAGACGGTAATACTTTGGAATATGCACCAAATAATTTTGCAGCAAAAAAAAGCCATGCAAAGTCGGCGCGGCCTAGGTCAATCTGAATGCGGCCTAGTCAAGCTGAATGCGCGCTCCGAACAGTGATCTCCGATTGCACACCAGGTCGTCCTCACAGCCACTTCGGGCAGTCTACCGTTATCACAAGCATCACGTTGAAGTGCGCACCTGTTTTGACAAGCACGCTGCATGCACCTCTTTCCTGAACCGTCCTGCTCATCGGCATGTCAAAGTTTATCGGTGTTTCGGTTATTGGCATTAGCAGGCGTATATCTCGACTTAAGGTATATCACACACATCAAAACCTACGGCATGCAGAAAAGTGAGCCAATGACACGCGAATTTGACACTATGCCCGGCTATGACCACTATGCCAATCAAGCGCTGGCAGCCCTTCTTCACTTACAGTATCTTCGACTGGTCGCCTCCATCCCCCCGAAGCAGAGTTGGGTTCCCCGAACTCAAGGTAGAGGACAAGCACGCAAGCCAAACATGCGACTCACTCTCGGTGGAGGAAATTGCAGATGCGAAACCACATGACTACTGCCAATGTCCAATGTTTCACCCACGACCTATTGGAACTCCAGACCTGCACAGATATCTGGCTTCTATGGAAGCCGCTTGCGCCCACTCTCTTTCAACCGTTGGTGTTGCTTTAATAACCTGTTCGTCTGCCACTCTACGGTTGACTGGGGTGGCATTGTGTCGTGATGAACTGTTTGCCTAGCTGATGATTTCTGTGAACACAGTGACAGTGATGTCACAGGGCTTTGACCGGTCACTTGGCTCCAAAAGTTGGCTGCCCGAACCTGAAAAATGTTAATGCGGGAAGTCTGCTGCTCTCTAAAGTAGCGTTAAAGTTTGAAAAAAGTTCCGTGACACAAAGGCCTGCAGTGCAGTACGTTTTAAAGCACTGGGATCGCTTTTACAAGTTTTCTACTGATTTAGACATCCAACAGCATTAAAAACAAGCTATGCTCACCTTTCCATGAGACAGACCAGATCAATTTATTGCACATATCGGGCACAGCACTTACTTGTGCAATACTTTAACCAGATCCTCTGCCTTTCACTACGGCACACAGCAGTATATCCTAATGTCATCTACGACATTAGGCTATCTGTAATCAACTCAAAAAAGCTAGATTATCCTATGAATCTTACAAAACAATTTTTCCAATCTTACGGGGGTTAGGAAAGGGAGTGGGTGAGTGAGTAAAAACTTTATTCAATATAAATGTACTAGGACTATGTACCAACAAAAGTACAGATAATAAGAAATGTTTGCCCGTGGATAACTATGCCAGTGGTTCGGTTGGTAAGAGAAGCGAAAAAGTTAAAAAAACATCATCAGAACGCATCCCCGTTGTGCATGCATAAACTCAGTGTCGTGCGCAAAGAATTGAAAGACTGTATAAAAAAAGCAAAAGATTATTATTATAACGTTACTTTATAGAACTTTTTACTTTCGTCTCCGGCGAAATTCTGGCAGCACTTTTCTCCAAGAAAGAAGTGCTTCCTTAATATGTGTATAAATGGTGTAATTGTTACGAACAAAGAAGTAATTGCGGAATCATTTAATGCATTCTTTTGTTCAGTGTTTACTGATGATGATGGTAGAAGGCCATGCCCAAACACAGCTAATGATATTCCACCAATAAGTGACATCTCGACATCTGAGGAAGGAATCTTCTCGCTGTTACTTAATATCAATCCAAAAGAGTCGTCTGGCATAGATGGCATACCTAACGCGTTTCTTGTGAGATACGCTGAATGGTGCTCGAAGTTCTTGTGCATTATTTTTCAGAGATCGTTTTTTCAGTGCGAGCTTCCCAGCGATTAGAAATTTGCAAAAATTGTTTCTTTACCTAAAACCTTAAAGTACTTCCCTTATTTCATCTTACAGATCGATTTCCCTGCTGTGCTCAAGCGCAAAAGTTTTAGAACACATCATATTCAAGCACCTGTCACTTTTTCTCGAGGAACATAACCAAATCAACGACTGACAACACGGCTTTCGTAGCGGACTGTCAACTATCACGCAACTGCTGGAAACTGTTCATGATATTGCGGCTATCCTAGATAAACAAGGCCAAATTGTCATGATCTTCCTAGAGTTTGAAAAAGCGTTTGATCACGTGTCCCATCCCAAACTTCTGAGAAAACTCAAACCTATACTGAAAAATGATACCTTAATTTCATGGATCGAGGCCTACCTCTCGTATCGAAATCAAACTGTCACTATGGACAACATGTGCTCCAATTCACGACCGGTGAAGTCGGGAATCCCTCAAGGTTCAGTGCTTGGGCCACTGTTCTTTTTAATATTCATAGATGACATCACCCTAGATATTCTGGTTACTATTAAGTTATTTGCAGATGACTGCATCCCTTATCAGGAAATACGCAGTCCATGCGACCAGGCTCTCTTAAACACAGCTTTAATCAAAATATCTTTTTGGTGTGAAGTCTGGCAAATGAAGGTCAACGAAAAGAAGACGGTGGCTATGAGCTTGACGTGTAAATGGTCTCCCTTAAAATGCGATTATTTTATTAATGGCCAAAAACTATTTTTCCTTGATACTTACAAGTACTTGGGCGTCATACTTAGCGCTGACTTTAGGTGGAACGAGCATGTTGCCTACACAGAAAAGAAAGCTATGCAGAAATTGGGATTTTAAAGAAGGTCTCTGTGCAAATCCACCCCAAAATTAAAACTAATTGCGTACAAAACTTACATCCGTCCAATCCTCGAGTACTCTTCTGTGGTTTGGGATCCACATAGCCAAGAAAACATTAAAAAGCTTGAAATGATTCAAAGGAAAGCAATTAGATTTGTTTACAATCGCTACAGTTCCTTTACATCCCCCACCACACTTCTAAATAACGCTAACCTGGATACATTGTAGACAAGAAGACAACATGATCGTTTGAAATACATGTTTTTACTTTATCATGACAAGCTGCGCATAAACAAGGACACGTACACAGAATCCGTTAAACGGCGATCCACGCGATCCGAGCGCTCAAAGAAACTGAGGGAGTATTCTTGCAAGACACGAGCTTTTAAAAATTCTTTTTTTCTGCGCACCGTTACTGAATGGAATGCTCTTTCTGCTGATACAGTAAATTGTACTGCTGTTGAGTTGTTCATGGCAAAGCTGCAGCAACAATCCACTTGACCTTACCTCATCGTACATTGTTAGATATGGCGCCGTTTCCTGAGGCTACTTCGAGTTCCCCAGACCACATCGAATCGCAGCACAGCTAATTGAGGAATGCAGAAGCAGGAAAGCACATTCCAGAGGAGCGCACGAGCCAACAAGTTCACGTGCCAACAAGGTCGTACGCCGCCGGGATTAGAAGGGGTTCTCGGACAATAGAGCCCAATCGTCCCCCTTCGCCTTTGAAGAAGGCATTTGCCACCACTGCGGAGCCGAGCCACCGGGAGCAGGTGGGCCCTTGTACAATGGAGCATGAGCGCCCCCCCTCCTTCTCCACCTTAGAAGAAGTGGATTGCAATTCTGCGAGGCAAGAGCACAGGGGGATCAAGTGATCAAGCAAGGGGGCCCAAGCGGCGACTCTCTTCGCCGGGTATGACACCACCGCACGGGCGCCTACCATTGGCTGAAAGTGGCGTCATCTGAGCGGACTCTCCCATTGGTCGAACATGACGCGACTTCCAGTGCTCGAAGGGTTTATAAGAAGCGTTCCAGAGAGACCTGAGCATTCTGGAGCATTCCCTGATTCCCTGATTCACCTCTCTCGAACTTCTTGCCGCAGGCCGCAGCGTCCGAGTTGCTGCTGGCCCGTAATGACTGTACGAATGTTACTTGACTCTCACCTCTCTGTATATAATGTAAAATAAATACTTCCAAGTTTGGTTTTCATCCCGAAGTCCGTCCCTCAACCCCTACAACATGCCCCCCCTTCCCCTATCTGGCCTCGTTCAACGCACGCGCACTACGCTTCAATTTACGTTTTCTAGTACTTTTTCAGTGTGCTAAAAATATTTGCCTGGCGCCATGTGTATCTTTCGGTATTCGCAAAGCGTAATGTTTTACAAATTTATCTTGCTCTGATTATGGTATGGTCACTCGTTGCAGAGATGTTTGTCAAGAGATGTCTGTTGCCGTCATTATGCTCTTGAATTGTATAATTTCTAGTAGTATACGAGTTTCTGGCGTTTGTTTTTTGTACCTGTGCATGAATCACGTTCTCCCTAGTACCTGCATTGGATTTGTTTTGGCAACTTTTTCTGCTGCGCTACTAGATTTGGTTCTCTTTGTTTCCAAATCTGTTTTTGTGCTATAACCCACTCCTGCCTAAGGCCCCATATGAGAGGTCGGCAGTACTCCTGAAATAAATAAATAAATAAATAAATAAAGTAAGGCACAATGGTTGGGGCCCCTATTCCAGAGCCCCACTGGCACGAGCAGGTCGCTGGGCTTGGTCCAGAAGAGCCAATTGGCTCTCCCGACCCTCGTCCACAAGCCATGCCTCCCACTGCCTATTCCTCATTAGTGGATGTTGGTGTAATATGGGGCTGTCTATGTGCGGAGGGAAATTTATGCTGTCTAGCATTGCAGCTGCTGCCTATATGCTCGTTGTTACCTTTCTTGCACTGCTCCTCCTCCTCTAATTTCACTATTAAAATGCAAAGCACTCGCAAATGTTTGTTTTCTTTTTATATTTGCGAATTTACTCATTTACCACCAATACAAGCGCTTTGTGCCCGAAATGGCAGCACGAGCACTGAACAGATCGCCAAAACAGACGACAGTGTATAGGTTATAACTAGCGCCACTCTGCTTGTAGGTACGCCCTATCCCTAGCAGCAAAAGGGGGCGAACTAGACGAGGCGTGCTGGAGCAGGGATATCTGTGCAGGTCTGGAGTTCAGTAGGTCGTAGTTTCACCTATCCAAAGCTCACGGCGCTGCCGGGAAAGCGGGCGGACGTGCCGTGGAAAGCGTTGGTCGAGATCCAGCATGCAGTAGCCTAGGTTAAGGCAGACCATTGCCAAGAGCAGCGACGCTGTGCTGGAATGACATTGCGGGAAACGCTTCAATCTTGACGAGTGCTCCAACGACAGGGCTCGGAGCACCTCAGCGCGCTCAAACATAGAGGAGAGCGATTAAGTAGAACCAGCCAAACGCAGGGCGCGCACGCCCTTTCAACCAGCCAAAGACAACGCCACTTGCGAGAGCACTCTAGAGCGCTCAGAAGCGACCAGCCGGAGATGCCATGAGACTCTCCCGTCCGCTGCAGCGGGCCGCATTTTTAAGTACAGCAGGGCGTGACACTTTCGGAAGTGCCCGACGTTTCTGCGCAGGTGCGAGTAAGAGCACGTGCGAGAGAGAAAATCTGGCAGCGTTTGCTCCTTGAATATCAGACTTTGCTTAGGCACTATGGAGGAGAAGTTTCTGTGCTCATGTTGTATGCGTTTGTCCCCTAGGCATGCCGGCATTGCGGAGTGGGGTCGAGTTTGTTTTCGCTGCGACGCTGGCTGCCCGCGCGGTGAGGCAGTGGGCACAGACGCACCATTCAGCGATTGCTGTGTCTGAAGGTATGTCGAACAGACTTTGTCCTCTACCTTCAAGAAACATCACTGATTTTACCGGGGGAGCAGTACAGACCATAGTAGAAGCCACTGCATGATGTCACGCTGTGACATCAGGCAGTGGCTTTGGGTCTTGCCAATGTTAGGTTAGGTTGCCTTCGGTTTAGGTTAGTTATAGGTAAAATTAAGTTAGTGTAAAAGGCGTTAGGGTGGCCAGGCGTATTCTCACAGCTGTTACGCTGTGCCAGTTTTTGTATTTGCATCTCGGCCACATGAGGTTAACATTACGTTACGTTAAGCTAGGTTAGGTTAGAGTAAAAAACGTTAGGGTAGCGTGGCGTATTTTCACGGTGCTTACACCGTGAGGATTATTGTATTTGCGTCAGGGCCATGTTTGGTTAGGTTAGTTAGTTAATTAAATGAGGTTTAATGGCACAAAAGCAGCTAAGGCTGTGCTGCGCCAAACACGAGGTGTTTTAAAATCCAGTTTATGAAGGAAAAGGCTGTGTTAATAATCTATATTTTATGTAAAAAGCCAGTGTCATCTAGAAATTTACGGACGTCACATAATGAGAATATCATCACCTAAAATTATAACAGGGTGTAAAGGTATGTGTAGTTGATATAATTTGTGCAAAAATGCTCGTCTGTGTGTTTCAATATGCGTGCATGTCAGTAATAGTATGTGCATAACTGTTAGTGGCTCTTGACATTTCTCGCATGTTGGCGTGTCTTCTTTCGTCAGTAAATAATTGTGTGTGAGGTGTGAGTGCCCAATGCGTAGTCGGCATAAAACTACTTCGATGAACCACTCCTGATAATAATATGACTTCCACTCGCCAACTATGGGTTTAGTGAGATGTAGCTTGTTGTTGGCACAACAGTCCCATTCATATTGCCATTTTGCCGTTAAGGCTTTTCTAATCGCACGGATGCTATCTTTGTATGGAAGTGTTGTGTTTGTTATCTTTTTGTACGGCTGCCATCGATGCACATCTATCAGCTGCTTCGTTACCCGGTATCCCAAATGACTTGGAACCCAGCAGAAACGAATTGACCTCCCGTATTTGTTAAGCGCCAACATATTTAAAATGTCTCCTATCAGGGGTTCACACTCAGATTTCAGCTGCAGAGCCTTCAGTGTGCTTAAAGAGTCAGTGTACATGAGTGCATGTTTGTGTTTATCAGTTATAACCTTTTTAACAACAACCCTGATAGCGTAAACTTCGGCCGTGAAAACAGAGGCGTGTTATGGCAATTGAATACTTGTTTCCCAATTTTCCGTTACGGCCCCCACACCCACGTGATCTTTTGTTTTAGAGCATCATTTGTCCTGAAGTGCACGGAATTCTTGTATAATGTGTTCGTGTGGGATGTCTCTTTTTTTTAGGTGTGTTAACATCCAATCACATAAGTGTGTGAAATCATACCACGGGGCCAACCGTTGTAGTTTTTTGGCAACCTGGAGGACTTCCCAGTGAATGTCATAATCCCGACAGTATTGCTCATACTGCAGGACATGTGGCCCAATCGTGTTTGGTTTATTTGTATAGTGTAGGCGTGAGTTGCATTGTGTGAGGATGTTGTAGCATATGTGTTGTGGTGATGACTGAATTCTTAGCACGTAGGAAAAAGTGAGTAATGCTCTGCGCTACTGTAAGGAAGGTTCATTACACTCACCGTATAAACTTTGAATAGGTGAAGTTCTGTTGGCACCACTTGCCAGTCGCAGTCCAAGGTTATGTACTGGATCAAGTCATTGGATGTAGGACTGTCTGGCTGAGCCGTAAACAACGGAGCCGTAGTCTAAAAGGCTACGAACAAGAGCCCGTTAAATACGTAGAAGACACGTTCGGTCGGAACCCCAGTGCTTATGAGATAAAACTTTCAGGATATTCAATGCTTTATTTGCTTTAATCTTTAGTGTTTTTATGTGAGTTAGGAAGTTAAGTTTGGTGTCAAAGGTTACTCCTAAAAATTTATGGTCTTGTTTCACCGGCAGTATGGTGTCGTTCAATTTTAGGACTGGATCGCTGTGTAGACCTCGTTTCTGAGAGAACAAAACAGTAACTGTTTTCTGTGTGGAGAAATGGAAACCATTTTTGTTAGCTCATTGTGTAAGTTTATTTATTGTCATTTGAAGCTGCCTTTCACAGGTTGACAAATTTGAGGCGCCACTTGGAGATCGTCTACGTAAATAGAGTGCATAAGAGACGACGGTATAACCTTATTAACTGAATTCATCTTTACTATAAACAGCGTCGTGCTGAGAACACAGCCTTGCGAAACGCCATTTTCCTGCGTAAATGTATTAGAATGAACTGCACCCAGCCGTACCTGAAATGTTCTATTAGACATAAAATCAGTTAGGCAATTCAGCATTTTGCCACGGATGCCGAGGTCAGCCAGGTCTCTTAAAATTCCATATCTCCATGTGATGAGCAAAACGTGAACAAGGTGAATGCAGGAGCCAACGTTTCGACAAGTGGACTTGTCTTCTTCAAGTCCACTTGTCGAAACGCCTTAAAGAAGACAAGTCCAAGTGCCTTGAATAAGACAAGTCCACTTGTCGAAACGTTGGCTCCTGCATTCACCTTGTTCACGTTTTGCTCATCGTCTTGAATTGCCATCTCCCGCATTCCCCGTCTTTTCTCTGCATATCTCCATGTGGTATCATAGGCTTTTTCTAGATCGAAGAAAACTGCAAGACAGTGTTGTTTGTGTAAAAATGCATACCGAATTTCATGTTCTAGACGGACAAGATGGTCAGTAGTTGAACAACGCTTTTTATATCCACACTGATGGGGGTCTATGAGGTTTCTTGATTCTAAAATAAATGATAGCCTTATATTGATAATGCTTTCATATGATTTTGCCAAACAGCTCGTGAGGGCAATGGGTCTGTACCTGCTTGCGGATGTTGGGGATTTACCGGCTTTTAGAAATGGGACTACTATTGCTTTTTTCCACTCTTCGGGCATTAAACCAGATTCCCAGATTATGTTGAAAAATTTAAGGAGAACTTCTACAGATGCCTGAGATAGATGAGCCAGCATGGCGTAGTGAATACAGTCGTGTCCTGGCGCTGTGTTTTTCCCTGCAGAAATGACTCTGTTTAATTCTTGTTGTGTGAGGGGGGCATTGTATGGTTCATTTACCGCACCAGTAGTGGGCAGCTTCTGTTTTTCAGCAGACTGTTTGTACTGCAAAAATTCCTTTGTATAATTCCCTGAACTGGATACATCCTGCCTGTTCTTGTATTGTTGTTTGTGTGTCTGGACTTGTAAGTAACGGTATTGTATAAGATGAGTAATCTCCCCGAAACTTTCCAACCTGTTCCCACATGCATTTAGATGTGATTGAACTGTTTATGGAAGATACGTATTTCTTCCATGATGATTTTTCAGCCTGCCTTCTGATAAATCGTGCCTTGGCTTTGGCCTGTTTAAAGCATAAAAGGTTAGTATAGGTGGGGTGTCTTCGTAACATACCCCAGGCCCTATTCTGAAGCTTTTTTGTTTCTGTGCACTCAGGAGTCCACCAAAAGAAAAGCTTTTTTCCCACAAGGTTGGATGTTTGAGGTATTGATTCTTCTGCCGCTGAAATTAAAACCGCAGTGAATTTCTCATTAATTTCATTTACATTGAGTTCATTTAAGAAGACTTCTTCGGGTTTTGCATGTTCCATAAAAAGCGGCCAGTCGGCAAGATCTACTTTCCAGCGACGTGGCTTAGAGTTTATGGTACGTAATGTGGATGATAGCTTGATAAATGCCGGCAAATGATTCCTTCCATATGAAGTGTCGAGGACTTCCCACTTAAAATCACGAAAGACAGAGGGTGAGCAGAAGGCTAAATCTAGACAGCTAAATTTGCGTGAGCTCGGTGAAAAATATGTTGGTGAACCCGAGTTTAAAAGACATATGCTGTTAGACAAAATAAAATCTTCGATTACTTGCCCTCTTTGGTCTGCTCTATCGCTGCCCCAGAGGGTACAATGGGGATTAAAATCTCCTACTAAAATAAAAGGCTCCAGCAACTGGTGTATTAGATTTTCCAGTTGTCTAGTAGTGAAATGAGTACGGGGTGGGATGTTAAGTGAACAGATGGTGATGGTTTTATGTGATAGAACGGTGACGGTGACAGCCTAATGCAATAATGCAATAATGCAATATTTTCATCCTACTAAAATCATAGTTATGCTGTAGAACTCGGTGTTCACACTGTTTCAATACTGTAGCCTTGTCTGGTGCATCACGGGCATTATAAATTTTTCTAGATTGCATTTGCTTCAAAAAAGAGCAGTCATTGTATAGCAAATATGCTTTTTTCGTGGCCAACAAAATAAATTTTTCTAAAATTTAATATTCTTCCTGTCTTTGCATTGTACAACTATAGGTCGATCATCATCAACCTATTTTTATGTCCACTGCAGGACGAAGGCCTCTTCCGACGATCTCCAATTACCCCTGTCTTGCACTACCCGATTCCAACTTGTGCCTGCAAGTTTCCTACTTTCATCACCCCATCTAATTTTCTGCCATCCTCGACTACGCTTCCCTTTTCTCGGCACTCATTCTGCAATTCTGATAGTCCACCGGTTATCTGCTCTATGAATTGTGTGGCCTGCCCAGCTCCATTTTTCTTTTCTCTTTATGTGAACTAGAATATTGTCTATCCCCGTTTGCTCTCTCGTCCACACTGCTCTCTTCCAGTCTCTTAACGTTGTGCCTAAATTTTTATGTTCCATCGCTCTTTGCGTGGTCCTTAACTTGTTCTCGAGCTTCTTCATTAACTTCCAAGTTTCTGTCCCACATGTTAGCACCGGTAGAATGCAATGATTGTACACTTTCTTTTTTTCTAATGACAGTGGTAAGCTCCCAGTCAATATTTGGTAATGTCTGCCGTATGCACATCAACCCATTTTCGCTCTTCTGTAAATTTCCTTCTGAAGGTCCGGGTTAATATTAAGTTATAACACCCTTATGAAGTGTAACCATTGCACTGCTATCTCGCTGGTACGAATAAAAGAAAATAGCAGTATCCGGGTAAGAAGACGTAAAGAAAAATGGCACGTTCCCAACCCTCAAGTATATTACAGCAAGAAATCTTTTACTTACACAGTGCCCTCTCTCCTTAACGTACAAGTCAAAGATGGCTTTGATCCTTTATGTAGCACGAACACCGCAATTAAAATGATCTGCCAGAACACCAGTGCGCCTGCATAAAGGTGCATGTGGCATTTGCATGGCAATATTTGTCTAATATGCCTTCTATTCGTTGCACAAGCCTTCTATTGGTATCTTGCTAGTACAGTTAAACCTCGATATAGAAAGTTGGTAAAATCAGCAATTTGCTTTGTTATATACAAATTTCACTGTACTGAAATTCAGCCTTTTATGCAAATAAGTACAGTCACCAATTGATTTTTCCTACACGGAAAGGGGCTACAGAATTTTCTGAATTATCGGGCAATCGAGATAGGCAAATTTAAATAAGAAAACAATTCATTTTGAGAAATCTGGGAGCCGGCAACGAATGATACTGTTTCATGCCGTGTACGTCGACGATACCTTCACATCGGCTGTACGAATTAAGCAAAGTCAGCCACGCTTTCACCTACACTCTGCCCTGCAACTGATAGCGTTGCCCTTACTGGGACGACACTGTCAGGAAAAGTGCCGGCAGCAGGGAGCGAATGTTTCGTCTGCCTCTGAGTCATTGAAACTCGAGATTACGCAACCCCCAATACCAAAAGCGTAGGAAGACTGCGTACGTGGTGCCCCGCCATCTCGGCACGCCCACTCTTTGCACATGCGGCAGGTTACCTCCAAAGCAAGGTGTGTAGCTGTGAATGTGCTCAGCTGCGCTTAAGCCATTCGCAACCACGTCAAGACGCACCCAACTTACACCCCACTCCACCCACCCTGCCACCCTCTCGCACACGCTTGATCGCATTACTGCGTGCTTGCACCCCTTCTTCTCTTTCCCTTTCCGGTTGCACAGGCGGGCAGGCGTTACTCGTGAAGCCACCATCTTCCTTGTCTCACCCTCACACACCTTCACTCGCACCTATAGCCGCACACTGTGCATGGGGCGTGATAGGATCTTATTGCGCTAGGACTTTATACAGAACATGATGCGGCTCCACTTCGGCAGTTGCTCTCGTCGCACACCATTTGAGAGGTGCGTTTGCAAGGAGCACCTTGTATTCAATCATTTCACCATCTGCATCTGCAGACGTTTCCATTTATTGTCTTGACAACTCCTTTGCGGCGGCAGTGAAATTTTGTAATACTGAAATTGTATACCAACACACTTCGTTATATTGGGGTTCTAAATACATGGTGTTCTATGGAAAAGAGGTTACGAAAAGTTAAATACTTTGTTATATCAAGGATTCAGTTATACTGAAGCTCGTTATATCGATGTTTAACTGTATTTCTACTATTCCAGTGTTCTTTTTGTTGCATAAATAACATGTGCTTAGTATTCATATACATTTTGTAAATTTATTCTTTGATTTATACCATGCCAAGTATGCTATTAATATTTTTTTGTTTTTGCTTGTGATTTTTTTTTTAGCCATGAATATTTTTTGAGTGTCTATTAGGTTGTTTCAGGAACGATGCTGTTGGCTTCACATACTGTTGACCGTAAAAAAGGGCAGGACCTTCATCAAGCTGTCTCAGCTTTTTGTCATATCTCCTCTCCTTCCATTGAAAAGGAAATAATGGTGACTGATTAAATTTCCTCTGTGTAATGCTGATGGCCTGCTGCTTATCGACCCACAGTATATGGTCCCTTGTGAAGTGAAATAGGGCACTGAGAGCCGTGGAAATCTGAATATAGCTGCACATTTCCCTGTATATTGACAGTTCTTGTGTTCTATAACCTATATTCGCGTGCATGGGAGATCATAGCTCCTTTCGCTTCGACCTCTGCAACATGCGGAGAACTGATCTACAGCAAAAATGATGGCCCCATTAAAGGGCCCCTTTAAAATATGTCAGCAGAAGGGTGACTACGTGAAAAGTACACATCTCCTTTGAGATAAAAATTGATCTCAGTTCAAAGGAATGTGAAACGCTCCTGCTACAAGAGCATCATCCCCAAATGCCTTGTATTACTCCTTGTTTTACATGCACCATGCTTGAACTCTTACGTTCCCCATGCTTGCAGCAGTACACATAAACACACTACATTAGAGGAAGAGACATGCCCACACAAGGCTACAACCCGGACCTCACCAGATACACATCGCAGAGCTGCTGAACAACAAAGGTCTGGATGGAAGCAGCGAAGTGGTGCAGTCTCCCGGTAGACAGAGAGTCGTTACAGGTGCCAACGAAATGTGAAAGGCAGCTCAGGAGCCAACGATCCATCACGGTCATTTGAGACTGAATCTGAAATGGCAGAGTTTGCAGTTAACCATGATCCTGATAGCGTACTTAACACATCCTCCAAGATTCTATTCATGGTTTGAGGCTGTGTCAAATTATTTGTGGCCATGAACACAACAATGAAGAGATAGAGGAAACGTGGTCTACAATACCGCACTTATACTGGTCACTTCCTTTCCAAAGGTCCTCTCTGTACTGCCTTCCTTAGTAACCACACCCTCTCAATGAAAAAGAATAATAAGAGAAAGCTGTTCTGAATAAATACCATAACTATAACCACATAAAGTGACCATAAATGTAATGTAAAGGGCAAATTTTGACAGCCCAGGAAGAAGAAAACTGGCACATGAATTAAAACATGCCTAGTTCCAAAACATGCACAGCAAGTCATTTTTTAAAGCAATATTCATTGTGCTGGCCTACTGCAACCTTCAAGGCCATCATCATCATCATCAGCCTGTCTACACCCACTGCAGGGCAAAGGCCTCTCCCATACTTCTCCAACTACCCTAGTCATGTGCTAATTGTGGCCATGTTGTCCTCGCAAACTTAATCTCATCCACCCACTTAACTTTCTGCTGCCCCCTGCTATGCTTCCCTTCTCTTGGAATCCAGTCCATAACCCTTAATGACCATTGGTTATCTTCCCTCATTACATGCCCTGCCCATGCCCACTTCTTTTTCTTGATTTCAACTATGATGAACTAAGATGAGGGAACAAACTCGCGTCTGTTCCCTCACCCAATCTGCTCCCTTCTTACCCCCTTAACGTTACACCCATCATTCTTATTTCCATAGCTCATTGTGTCGTCCTCAATTTAAATAGAACCCTTTTCGTAAGCCTCCAGGTTTCTGCCCCATACGTGAGTACTGGTAAGACACAGTTATTATACACTTTTCTCTTAAGGGATAATGGCAACCTGCTGTTTATGATCTAAGATTGCCTGCCAAATGCACCCCACCCCATTCTTATCCTTCTGATTACTTCAGTCTCATGATCCGGATCCGTGGTCATTATCTGCCTTAAGTAGATATATTCTCTTACCACTTCCAGTGCCTCGCTACCTATCGTAAACTGCTGTTCTCTTTATGATGATGATGAGGCAACTGACAGTAAGCTGATCGGTCTATAATTCTTCCAAGTCTTTGGCATCCCCTTTCTTACGGATTAGGATTATGTTAGCGTTTTTCCAAGATTCCGGTACGCTCGAAGTTATGAGGCATTGGGTATACAGGGTGGCCAGTTCCTCCTGATCCTCCCCAGCCGCCTTGCCCCTTTGCATAGCTCCCAAGGCTTTCTTTACTTCTTCTGGCGTTACCTGTGGGATTTCGAATTCCTCTAGACTATTCTCTCTTCCATTATCGTCGTGGGTGCCACTGGTACTCTATAAATCTCTACAGAACTCCTCAGCCACTTGAACTATCTCATCCATATTAGTAATGATATTGTCGGCTATGTCTCTTAACGCATACATCTGATTCTTGCCTATTCCTAGTTTCTTCTTCACTGCTTTTAGCCTTCTTCCGTTCCTGACAGCATGCTCAATTCTATCCATATTATACTTCCTTATGCCGGCTATCTTACGTTTGTTTATGAACTTGGAAGGTTCTGCCAGTTCTATTCTAGCTGTAGGGTTAGAGGCTTTCATATATTGGCGTATCTTAATCAGATGTTTTGTCTCCTGCAATAGCTAACCGGTATCCTGTCTAAAGAGCTTACCACCGACTTCTATTGCGCACTCCTTAATGATGCCCATAAGATTGTCGTTCATTGCTTTAACGCTAAGGTCCTCTCCCTAAGTTAAAGCAGAATACCTGTTCTGTAGCTTGATCCGCAATTCCTCTATTTTCCCTCTTACCACTAACTCCTTGATCAGCTTCTTATGTACCAGCTTCTTCCGTTCCCTCCTCAAGTCTAGGCTAGTTCGAGATTTTACCATCCTATGGTCACTGCAGCGCACTTTGCCGAGCACGTCTACATCTTGTATGATGCCAGGGTTAGTGCAGAATATGAACTCTATTTCATTTCTAGTCTCCCCATTCGGGCTCCTCCACGTTCACTTTCGGTTAGCCCGCTTGCGAAAGAAAGCATTCATTACCTGCAAATTACTCCCTTCTGCAAGCTCTACTAATTACTCTCCCCCGCTATTTTTAGAAACTATGCCATATTCCCCCACTGACTTGTCTCCAGCCTGCTTCTTGCCTACCCTGGCATTGAAGTCGCCCATCAGTATAGTGTATTTTGTTTTTTACTTTGCCCATCACCGATTCCACGTCTTCATAGAAGCTTTCGACTTGCTGGTCATCATGAATGGACGTAGGCGTGTAGACCTCTACGACCTTCAATTTGTACCTCTTAATAAGTTTCACAACAAGACCTGCCACCCTCTTGTTAATGCTATTGAATTCCTGTATGTTGCCAGCTATATCCTTATTAATCAGGAATCCGACTCCTAGTTCTCGTCTCTCCGCTAAGCCCCGGTAGCCCAGGACGTGCCCACTTTTTAGCACTGTATATGCTTCATTCGTCCTCCTAACTTCACTGAGCCATATTACATTCCATTTAATGCCCACTACTTCCTCCAACAGCACTGCTAGACTCGCCTCACTAGATGAGGTTCTAGCGTTAAACGTTGCCAGGTTCTGATTCCAATGGCGGCCTGTCCGGATCCAGAAATTCTTAGCACCCTCTGCTGCGTCGCAGGTCTGACCACCGCCGTGGTCAGTTGTTTCGCAGCTGCTGGGGACTGAGGGCCGGGATTTGATTGTTGTATTCATATAGGAGGTTGTGGCCAAGTACTGCACCAGGGTGGCCAATCCTGCTCTGGGAGGGAGTGCATTACCGGTTCTGGTCACCGGGGTCAGGCCGCACTCCAGGCCTGTTTATACAATTTTATCACACAAACGCACTTTTTTCTTTTTTTTTTATCCGGTGGGAAATTGCGCGGCATTGGGTTTTGAACCACAGTCCTATTGCACGCGAGGCGGATGCTCTACCTCTACACCATCACTGCATTTATTTATATATATATATATATATATATATATATATATATATATATATATATATATATATATATATATATATATTCCTTGTGCAGGAATCCGCGGCAGTCGCATACTCAAACTGGACTCGAACCGTCTTCCTCTTCTCCTCGCGTGACACCTCGTGCACGTGGCGCATGCGAGCCGGGTCCAACTGGCTCCCCGTGCCACGAAAATCGCTGCCTGTTGTTGCTGAACAACACCACTGTACGGCGTGCGCAGTGCCCAATGCAAAGGGTGTGCAACTTGAATGTCACCAAGTTTGTCGTGGCAATATATATACATACATTCAAGGCCAACTACAACAACATTTTGAACCATGTAAATCAAACACCAAATACTTGTCTACTAGTTTTCAAATAACGAATGACCTTTTTTTTAGAATTAACATTAAACAATGTTCACATGCTAGCATTCACAACATTAACAAGTTTCTGTCATTACTCAGTAAATAATGAAGCATGCTTTATTAAAAGCACAAATGCAGCATTTGAAACAAATAGCAAGTTTGTTTACACACTCATGACACTTTGGTGTTTACGTGTGTATGCATATAATGTAAAGTTTAGAAAGGTGGCCTTGTGAACTCATGGGCTTCCGTATATGCCTTCAAGACAAAACAGAAGCCGTATGGCTGCACTGATGGCAGAATGAAATATGCACCATTTCTTTAGTTGAAACGATCACTATAGATGGTGCAAATACTACTATATCAAATAATTTTCCAATGAAGCAGACTCAAAATTTAATCCGAAGCAAGCACTGAGGTTCAGCATGCATAAATAGCACCCAACAATGCCCAATCCCAATGTGCAATGCCCAATGCCACGTCTAGAACGAGTACTGACACAATATTTTCTACTTTTAATTCTTGCGTTAGATAATGGTCTTTGGCCTAGAAGCCCTAGAGAAAATACTGGCAAGCCTTAGAAGATCCTAAATACTGCGGCAGCTTTTTTATGAACCAGTTTCTCTTTAGTTTCCCAGGAGGCAACTGTGTTACGACATCGTGATGCAGGAGTTGCTCACGAGAAAGCAGGACATAGTGGTGTACCGGCACTCGCCTAAGCTTGCTCGGTCGTGCGCTACGCTGCTATTTGTTCCGAGGTCTGATGCAGCAGCACAGCAGATGATTGAGTGAGCCAGAACCTTCCTTTGTTTGATTACAGGCCCCTACACAAGCAGTAAATCTAGAAGACGGCAGAGAAAAAGAAGCAGAGCCAACCTCGGATGCTTGCATAGCCCCTCATTGCTCACCATACCTTACCGAAACAAATGCCCCACAGACTGTGCAAGTACCGCAACATTTTAATTTTCTGTCAGCTGGAACTTTGCTGTACAGCCATTGGCAACAGCCTACCATCAAGGCCTGCATCGCTGCCATTGTCGTCATTACACGAAGGCTACAAAACAATTTTACGTCAATAGTTCTGTATACGTATGGTTCCAAGCGGGTTGGCAATGACGGGCCACTTATATTACGAAAGCTTAAGCGGAACATGTCCCGCTTATGGCAAGTTGTCTTTTAGTTCCCTTTCTTTTCTCCTGAATTCTACATTTAAATTAGAAAGTAGTTATTTTCCCTTCTACTTTCCCTGGCTTCGTAAACAAGTTTTAGGACATGTGCCTTGGGGGACACGTGTTTGGTGTGCCCTGATCTGGCTATGCCCCTGGTTCACACACACACATTCCCGCAGTTTGGAGCTTTCTGTCCACAGGTGAGTTGAAGTGCACGGACAAACATGGCATGCAAGGTCATCTGCAAATCTGAACACCCCTTCAACAGCCGTCAGTCTAACCTGTACAGGCCATCAGGCCTAATTGACGCTGCTTCGTCAGGCATCGGCAACTAAAGTAATGGTTGGGATGGTGCCTTGAATGAGTTTATCATGGCTCTACCAATTTCAGAACGTTCAAAGGGTGGCAAATAATGCTGAACACAACAAGGAAGAGGCCCCTGCTGTTTAAGCAGGAAATACACGATCTGCTTCGACATACGATACGAAGTACGACGCAGCGGAACCAAGATGGTTTGCCAAGCTGAAGCACCGGGTCAAACGGCCAGCATGCTACAAACTGGGCAGGTTTCCATCGTCTGACCCGTCCGACAACCACGCCGTCGTTTGGCTGCAGCCAGTAACAGTGCAGCTAATGTGTGACATTTTCTGACGTTCCCTTCACAGAGGCGGCACTGGCGGCTGGTTTCACGTCACTTTCTTTTTCTTTGCAAGCTGCAATTTGTTTCTGGTACGAAATAGTCACCAATTCAGTAAAAACACCTCAAATGCATTCCTGTTCTGCAAAGCAACGCCTAGTAAACTAGTGCTAAACTACTGGTGAGAGTGGGAGCAGCAATGCTAGGGCATTTTACAGATAAACAGCGCGCAATGACCATTTGAACGGGGCGGCTCGCTTGGCTTGCACGTTTCCCCTTTGCATCAACGGTCTCCAGCAAACCAATTTTACCTAATTATGGGCAGCGTAAGTGTACCACATTAATCGTGTTTGAAAAATAAGCGCTCTACAATGAGTTTGGGCTGAATCGCAAGCGTCGTCGGCCACAGTGTCCCCCGAGCTAGGCTTACCGAGCCTAGCGCTGGCTGTCAGCAGAGTCATCAGTGGACAATGTGCCGCTGTGAAGTGTTTTATTGCTCGCAGAGGCATAACTTTATTGACAGTGCTCGCATAAAGCAAAGCAGTGTTGTGTAAAGTTGTTTGTCTTGTATTTCTCAAGGTGGATATGAAGTCTTCCAAGCACAAAATTTGGGGCGTTGGATTTGGGCGGAGCTTGCGTGCTGCTTGCTCGTTAGGACGTACATACTGGAATTCTTGGGTTTTACGTGCCAATACCAGGTTTTGATTATGAGGCAAGCCGTAGTGGGGGACTCTGAATTAATTTTGACCACCAGGGGATCTTTAATGTGTTCCCATGCATGGGACAGGGGCGTTTTTGCATTTTAACCCCCATCGAAATGCGGCCCCTACAGACAGGATTTGATCCCGCGATCTCATGCTTAGCAGCGCAACACCATAGCCCCAAAGCTACCATGGCGGGTTGGGATGCACATCCGAACCTGTGTGTCCTGAATTGTCATGTGCCACATATTAGAGCATGAAGTAATATTAATGCGGAAACGCGCAAGGTGGAGAGAAGTAAATATAAAGGGAAAATCAGACATCCACCTGTTCGTGGATGCCCTTTATTAGTGCTAGAGTATGCAGCTAGTGCATGTTGGATCAGCATACCAAATCGTATGCGTCTCCAGCTTTACTGTCGGCACAACTGCGGTCGACCTGCACAGTACCAAAATGGTTACACACAAAGCTTTGATCAAGTCACATGATCCACTATATGAGCTTTTGTCTTTAGAGGAGATTGACCTTAATGAACAGACAAGAACCCACAAAACCCCCCTACCACCAACACCCACATGATCATATTAGCGTCAAGCATACCGCAATGGCTTGCAGACTGTTACCACATCGACCAGTGCCAAAGTTTCGTCACAGCCACATTGCCTAGGCCATTAGGCCTAATCGGCGCTGCTTCATCGGGCATCGGTAACTAAAGTTACAGTTTGGTGCCATATCGACGGAGATCTTTTTGAAGCAGTCATGTGACACTCAGAAAGCTGACGAACTGCCTTGCAAATGAAAGCAAGTGCACGAGATGGCAACAAAGCTGTTCACAGTCGCCATCTCTGCAACACACCGTACCACGGCCTCTCATTTCTGACGCCGTTCGCAGACGCACGCCACCGTCTTTTTCTTTTGTAGCTTCAAGCAACCCATCAAAAGACTACCTTCGGATTTACACGGCAGGCACGAAAGCGTCATGAGCCTGTTGCATGAATTTGCGTGGCCAGCAAATTAATGAAGAGAAGTGCCATTGATGGCACTTCTCTTCGGATCACAGCAGAACCATGATCCGAGTGACACGATGCACTGTCCTTTCGTCTGTTGCACAGATTGGCCTTCGGATAACAGCCTGCCATAATTTTGGGATAGTCCTCCTGTATTTTAGCGAAAAACTGGAAAACAAAACTTTTTATGCAATAAATAAAAAATTGGCACAAAACACAGGTCCACTATTTAATTAAGAACCTCAATGGTATTCAGTACTATAGAATGTAACTAATTCATTAGTTTCAGAGGAAGAAAGCACTTGATTCTATTCAGCAGAAATTCTATTGATCAAAAAAAGTATTTTACAGATCTTCGTGTACTAGAATTGAGCTGCAATAGGTGCTGGCCTACTAATTTGGTGTTCCCCTTAATAAGAGTAGATTGTACTGTGTACCTTGATTTCTGTGTACCTAAGCTACAAGTTTTAAATTTTAGGTTTTACATTCTTGTTATGCAATGCTAGGAGACTCCCGAGTATGTGCAGCACCATATTTCCTTTCCCGAAATTTGACAGAATTAAAATTTGTGGAAAATTTTCTGATATTCAATATTTGATTTGATATACAGCTTTATTTTTTTGTTTGATTCGATATTTCGTTTGAAATCTACTACTCGGTATTCAAAGACCCCCGCTATTTAGTACATTCACACACCCGTAGTTTTAGATGCGGGGTGGATGCAATTATTCGTAAAAGATGTTTTCAACGACTTCTACGAACTGGGCAGTGATCAAGTGGTGCACAGTGTCACTGTGAAGACTATTCCAATCCGTAGATGTCTGAACAAAGGACGATAATTGTTGCACAGAAAAAGGCACTGAAGGAGGGTATGCTGGTTCAAGATTGTTGAAAAGACTTGAAGGATGATGGGCTAATGTTATGACAGGGGTTCAAGGTGCTGTGTGATAAAATTTATGTGAGAAAGGCAAATATGCGCTACTTTAAGGCACGATGAAAGAGTGGGAAGGTTAGCACATGATTTTATGGTAGTGATGCTTGAATGATAAAAGTATCCGAGGATACCTAAGCACTTCTTACGAGTTGCGAATGCAAAAGCATTAATGCCAACTTGAACGCCGCTGAGGGGTCCTTCAAGTTATGAGCTCTTCATGGGCAAGCGAGTGCATGAGATGCTTGGCACATTTTGATTTGGCCTTACCAAGGCGCAGTTAGAATGCAGGCGAGAGCTTGTGTAGACAAGGAACAGGTGGAATACACACAATTCCAAGAGTGAGAGCGCGGGAGGTGACCTCCCCCCTTACACGACACTTGGCATGCTAATGAAGCAGCAGGCCCTATCTGCTCCATCGAGGTGTGCCTTGCGTTGCAGCCAATGAGAAGTCCATCAAGGCGCACTCATTATGTGGTGTGACATGATGTGGTACCACCTCCTCCCCAATGGCTGCACTGTCACATGCCTAACGACGCACGTACTAGGCCACATGTTTAGTCAGGCTGCGATGTGGTGTGTGCCATGACTCATGCACTAGGCGCACCTTTAGTCAGCCAGGACCGTGGAGCCACCATAGTGTCGGGGAAGCGAGCTCATCTTGCACCCCAGAGACCCGGGATCGATTCCCACCCATACCAAAACATACCAAATTTTCTTCTCAAAGCCATTAAATTGCTTTGTTAACAGTAACCTCTATGAGAAATTTGACGTCAATCCGAGCGTTTTTTTTAATGTGTTTTGCTCTTTGCGCAGTTGGCCCTTTTTGGTACTGTCTTTCGGTCATGTTGACTACGACGGATTTTCACTCAATGGAGCAGGGCATATAAATCTTTTGCCTTAATAATCAGAGAAGATGACTCGAACAGCGTGGTTCTAAAGTGATTATAAGGATTTATAAGGTTAGCTTATGAGGACGACATGATAAGCTAGCGGAAACAGAGCTGTGTCATGGGTTTTTGGCATTCGATAAAGGCTCAGAGCTCTGCCCAAGTGAAGAGCCGCAACGCCGGAGACCTGCTGCCATCCCGTACTACCACTAAATCTCTCATCGCCTCAAAAAGGTGGCTGAAGAATGTGAAGTCCTGATGGTTTTTATGGCACCCAAGAAACTGGCTGGCATGTGCAACATGGTGCAGGGAAGGAAGAAAAGAAATGAATGCAGTGTCAAGCACGTTGACAGGTTCGTCCCATGCAGAATAGGGGTAGCGTACCAGATACTCCTCTCTTGTGGCAACTGCTACATAGGCAAGACGGGACGGTGTTTAAACGTCACACCGCAGGAGCACCGCGCAGGAGTAGAAGGATTGGCGGGGGGTGACAAACTGGCTGACCATTGTCGCCACTGTCGTAATTCAACGCCTAGGTTTCCCAACACAAAAGTCTTGAAGATGTTTGCGTCACAACTAAGCCAAGAAATCTATGAAGCTTACTGTATAAAAATGCAATCTGGCAGCTGCGTAAGCAGCTCTTCAGTGTCACCGAGTGAAAAAGAGTTAAATTATTTACATAGAAATTTGTGCCACTCACGCTCGCCTGCCATTAATGTCGAGTGATGGTTGTCCGATGATTAACAAGTGTGATTGCGATACATGTATATATGTGTGGTTTTCCTGGAGTAAATCTGAGTTGAAGTTCTGTGCTTGTCCTGTGTGTTTCCTTCTTTGCCCATTGTCATTTGTGCGGTTACATAATGCATTCCAATATCGACAACCAACTAGCCCGCCTTTCCCTGTTAAGCATTCGATAAATATGTATAGATGCAAGATGAATTGGCAATGTAGTTAGTCGAGGCAAGGGTCACCATCCCGTCTGCAGCTGCTGCAAAGTTGCTAAAAGAATGCAGAATACTGAACAATGTAGTTCACGGAGAATGATACATTGTAGCTTACGGACTGCGATAAAAAGTTGTCCTATTAGGGTTATATTAGGACTGCGATAAAAAGAAGTCCTATTAGGGTTATTATAATTACACGAAGGTATTTTGCCCTCGCCAGCAGCAGTACTTGAGACAGCTATTCTGGCGGCTAGCTTCCCACGCTATGCGTGCCACCCTCGCACCTCTTTAAGCTTTTCCTAGACGCTAGAGCTATGCTATGCCCGTGCAACCTTGAGCGATCGGAAAGCGCATTTTCCACTCTTGGCCGGCGGAGAGGGGAGGCTTCGTTCCGGCCGCGAAGCTCTCCACATCTCTGTAAGGTGCCTGGTGGTGGTCTCATGCTGACGATGCCCTCTCGGTGAGCGCATATTTCCCCCCTCATCTTTTAAGAGGTTCAATACATACAAGCATTTGTCTCGCAAACCAGATTTATTTCAAGGGAATTTTCCACGTCTCAATAATTTCTTTCGTCGTTTTCGAGTGCTGATTGCCGTGTTATAGTTTGTTAACGAAACTTTCCCTCAAGTCTAAGTATTTTAAGGCAGTTTGTCGTGTGCGTATCATGGCCATGCACGCTTATATCGCCTTCCGTTTCTCTACCACGGTTGCGCTTTAAAACCACGGCGCTGCAAGTTTGCTTCAGAGACTTTCCTTTCCTTCCCTCTTCTCCGCCCTTAAACTGGCTCTCCTAACTACTACACGCAGAGACAAAGCAACAGCGCGCGCATTAGATCCTATATATGAGATGAATATTTACAATTATTATTAGGGTTATAATTATATTCGAGAGCTGATTGCCGTGTTATAGTTTGTTAACGAAGCTTCCCCTCAAGTCTAAATATTTTAAGGCAGTTTTCCTAGTCTCTAAAGCCGCTCGAGTTCACGCTGCTCCTCTGGCGGCCATTTTTCCAAGAAATTATGCCTTCCAACTGTCGTCGATTATGCCATCGACTGTCGCGGACAACATCAGTCCCTTTCCACATAAGTGTTGTGTCGGCAGCGGCAGGCAAGCGGGGGGCCCCGACCAGCGAACGCGCGGCTAGCGCCGGCGCAGTAAAGGAGACTCGGAGCGAACTGCTCCCGATGAAAAACCGGAACGAAGACTCGCCGTTTATTGCTAATAAAGGCTTCACACGCCAGATGACACCTCCAAGTTTGTCACATGACAGAAGGGAGGGGCGCCATCTAGCTAAACAACTACAAACCATACATGTACGATGACACAGAGATCTGACAGGGGGCGACACTATACTAAAATAAGTATGAGGCTCGGAGTAGGAGCTATGGCGCTTGAAAGTAACCGGAGGTTTGACGAACCAACCGACTGAGCTACCTTTCCAGGCAACATTGAAGGGTCACGAGTTCAAATCACATGTTATGTTCCTTTTCTTCCCCCCTTTTTCCTTTTTTTCCTTCTTTTTAATGTCTCTTCCTTCATTTTATGACTGTACGGAAACCCTCCTAAAAAAAAAAAATTATATATCCTCAATTATGTGTGGTAACACATGTGCAGGTGATAAATACCAGGTTCTCTAGCCGAGTGCCATCCATGCGGTATAACTGAGCTCAGATTGGTCCACCTTGACTGATCAAATAGGGCACCACTGTAGGTTAAATGAGGCGTACAACTCCTGCGAGACCCGCCGTGGTGGCTCAGTGGTTATGGTAGTAGACTGCTGAGCACGAGGTCGCGGGATCGGACCCCGGCCACGGCAGCCGCATTTCGATGGGGGCGAAATGCGAAAACACCCGTGTACTTAGAATTAGGTGCACATTAAAGAATCCCAGGTGGTCGAAATTTTCGGAGTCCTCCACTACGGCGTGCATAATCAGAAAGTGGTTTTGTCACGTAAAACCCCATAATTTAATATTTAATATAACTCCTGCAGGGACGGTAGAGTATCCGTCTCCACTGCAAGAGGACCGTGATTCAAATCCCGGTGCCGCGCAATTCTCCACCGGAAAATACAAAAAAAAAACGTGCATTGAGAAAATTGCACAAACAGGCCTGGAGTGCAGCCTGATCCCGGTGACCAGAACCGGTAACGCACTCTCTCACCAGAGCAGGATTGGCCACCCTGGTGCAGTACTTGGCCACAACCTCCTATATGAATACAACAATCAAACCCCGACCCTCAGTCCCCAGCAGCCGCGAAGCAACTGACCACGGCGGCGGTCAGATCTGTGACGCTGCAGAGGGTGCTAAGAATACCTGGCTCCGGACTGGCCGCCATTGGAATCTGAACCTGGCAACATTTAACGTTAGGACACTATCTAGTGAGGCGAGTCTAGCAGTGTTATTGGAGGAATTAGAGGGTAGTAAATGGGATATAATAGGGCTCAGTGAGGTTAGGAGGACAAAAGAAGCATATACAGTGCTAAAAAGCGGGCATGTACTGTGTTACCGGGGCTTAGCGGAGAGACGAGAACTCGGAGTCGGATTCCTGATTAATAAGAAAATAGCTGGTAACATACAGGAATTCTATAGCATTAACGAGAGGGTGGCAGGTCTTGTTGTGAAACTTAATAAGAGGTACAAATTGAAGGTGGTACAAGTCTATGCCCCTACATGCAGTCATGATGACCAGGAAGTCGAAAGCTTTTATGAAAACGTAGAATCGGCGATGGGTAAAGTCAAAACAAAATACACTATACTGATGGGGGACTTCAATGCCAGGGTAGGCAAGAAGCAGGCTGGAGACAAGTCAGTGGGGGAATATGGCATAGGCTCTAGGAATAGCAGAGGAGAATTATTAGTAGAGTTTGCAGAACAGAATAATATGCAGATAATGAATACCTTTTTCCGCAAGCGCGTTAGTCGAAAGTGGACGTGGAGGAGCCCGAATGGTGAGACTAGAAATGAAATCGACTTCATACTCTGCGCGAACCCCGGCATCATACAAGATGTAGACGTGCTCGGCAAGGTACGCTGCAGTGACCATAGGATGGTAAGAACTCGAATTAGCCTAGACTTGAGGAGGGAACGGAAGAAACTGGTACACAAAAAGCCAATCAATGAGTTAGCGGTAAAAGGGAAACTAGAGGAATTCCGGATCAAGCTACAGAACAGGTATTCGGCTTTAACTCAAGAAGAGGACATTAGTGTTGAAGCAATGAACGACAATCGGCATCATTAAAGAGTGCGCAATAGAAGTCGGTGGTAACGCCGTTAGACAGGAAACCAGTAAGCTATCGCAGGAGACGAAAGATCTGATCAAGAAACGCCAATGTATGAAAGCCTCTAACCCTACAGCTAGAATAGAACTGGCAGAACCTTCCAAGTTCATAAACAAACGTAAGATAGCCGGCATAAGGAAGTATAATATGGATAGAATTGAGCATGCTCTCAGGAACGGAGGAAGCCTAAAAACAGTGAAGAAGAAACTAGGAATAGGCAAGAATCAGATGTGTGCGTTAAGAGACAAAGCCGGCAATATCGTTACTAATATGGATGAGATAGTTCAAGTGGCTGAGGAATTCTATAGAGATTTATACAGTACCAGTGGCACCCACGACGATAGTGGAAGAGAGAATAGCCTAGAGGAATTCGAAATCCCACAGGTAATGCCAGAAGAAGTAAAGAAAGCCTTAGGAGCTATGCAAAGGGGGAAGGCAGCTGGGGAGGATCAGGTAACAGCAGATTTGTTGAAGGATGGTGGTCAGATTATTCTAGAGAAACTGGCCACCCTGTATATGCAATGCCTCATAACCTCGAGCGTACCGGAATCTTGGAAGAACGCTAACATAATCCTAATCCATAAGAAAGGGGACGCCAAAGACTTGAAAAATTATAGACCGATCAGCTTACTGTCCGTTGCCTACAAAGTATTTACTAAGGTAATCGCAAATAGAATCAGGAACACCTTAGACTTCTGTCAACCAAAGGACCAGGCAGGATTCCGTAAAGGCTACTCAACAATAGACCATATTCACACTATCAATCAAGTGATAGAGAAATGTGCAGAATATAACCAACCCTTATATATAGCTTTCATTGATTATGAGAAAGCGTTTGATTCAGTCGAAACCTCAGCAGTCATGGAGGCATTACGGAATCAGGGTGTAGATGAGCCATATGTAAAAATACTGGAAGATATCTATTGCGGCTCCACAGCCACCATAGTCCTCCACAAAGAAAGCAACAAAATCCCTATAAAGAAAGGCGTCAGACAGGGAGATACGATATCTCCAATGCTATTCACAGCATGTTTACAGGAGGTATTCAGAGGCCTGGAGTGGGAAGAATTGGGCATAAAAGTTGATGGAGAATACCTTAGCAACTTGCGATTCGCTGATGATATTGCCTTGCTTAGTAACTCAGGAGACCAATTGCAATGCATGCTCACTGACCTGGAGAGGTAAAGCAGAAGGGTGGGTCTGAAAATTAAACTGCAGAAAACTAAAGTATTGTTTAACAGTCTCGGAAGAGAACAGCAGTTTACGATAGGTAGCGAAGCACTGGAAGTGGTAAGGGAATACATCTACTTAGGGCAGGTAGTGACCACGGATCCGGATCATGAGACTGAAATAGCCAGAAGAATAAGAATGGGTTGGGGTGCGTTTGGCAGGCATTCTCAAATCATGAACAGCAGGTTGCCACTATCCCTCAAAAGGAAAGTGTATAACAGCTGTGTGTTACCAGTACTCACATATGCGGCAGAAACCTGGAGGCTTACGAAAAGGGTTCTGCTGAAATTGAGGACGACGCAACGAGCTATGGAAAGAAGAATGATGGGTGTAACGTTAAGGGATAAGAAAAGAGCAGATTGGGTGAGGCAACAAACGCGGGTAAACGGCATCTTAGTTGAAATCAAGAAAAATAAATGGGCATGGGCCGGACATGTAATGAGGAGGGAAGATAACCGATGGTCACTAAAGGTTACGGACTGGATTCCAAGGGAAGGGAAGCGTAGCAAGGGGCGGCAGAAAGTTAGGAGGGCGGATGACATTAAGACGTTTGCAGGGACAACATGGCCACAATTAGTACATGACCGGGGTAGTTGGAGAAGTATGGGAGAGGCCTTTGCCCTGCAGTGGGCGTAACTAGGCTGATGATGATGATGATGATTAAGGTACACTCAATTCAAGAGTTGATCTTAAAGATTATTACAAGCAGCATGCACAAACCTAAACATAAAAACAAGACTGCCAGATCAGACATACTTACAAGGACACCTGCTGTAACTGTCTGGTGTTCCTTTGGTCTCTCATATCCTTTGCAATGTTTCTGTTTAAGTATACACGACCCCAACTATATCTCATATAATTTTTTTTAATTTGGGCCATTTTGGCGCATACTAGCTCTTCAAAGACAGTGAGCAGCGCGCCTAATAATAAATCTCTTATTGTTGTGTTATCATCGCCGCTTGAGCGATAGTGGCGGCGCGACTATCGCGACAGCTTGCTATATTAGCCCAGTCATGCGGCCCCCGCGCGGCATTCCACTACGAGCCGTCATGGAATAAACCACGTTTGGTTCTGCTCACGCCTCTTCCTTCGGCTGCGGTTTTCACCCCGTGAAAACACTACATTGGCGACGAAGATGGGATGCTAAGCAATTCTGCGGCAAGCTGACATGGCAAAGGAAGGTCCGGCAGCGGGGGGTGCAGTGGCGCAAATCGTGGGTCGACTGGGACACATCGAGCCCTTTGACGAGTCCACAAGCGACTGGCCGTCGTTCGAGGAACGCTTGTAATCGTTTCTTCAGGTCAACCGAATCCCCGAGGACGACAAGGTACACGCTTTTTTGAGTCTCATAGGCCCAAAGACGTACAGTCTTCTCAAGTCGTTGACCGTGCCGGAATTGCCGTCAGCTAAAGGTTTCGAGTTTTTAAAGAGACTTCTTGGTGACCATTTGTCACCGAAGCCGTCGGTAATAAGCGAACGCGCAAAATTTCACAGAAGAGCACAACTTGAGACTGAGTCAATTTCGGAATATGTTGCGCAGTTGCGGAAATTGGCACAGACATGCGAATTTGAATCCGCCCTTGATCAGTCGTTGCGGGACCGTTTTGTCTGCGGTCTGTGCCGAGAAGATATACAGCGCGTGTTATTCACGGAGGATAACAAGCTAACCTTCCAGAAGGCCGTAGAACGAGCGCTAGCCATGGAAGCGGCGAAAAAGAGCGTTGCAGAAGTGCACGCTTCGGAATCAAGCGTATCAGGCGTTCACAAAGTCGGAGCGGTTAGAAAACTGATATGACGCAGGGAAATTGCTACCGCTGCGGATCTGCGAAACATTCAAGCAGACTGTGCCCGTACGTCGCGGCCATTTGTTTCAAATGTGATAAGAAAGGGCACATTCAAAGAATGTGCCAAGCTCACAAGAGGAGAACGACGAAGGGAGCGCGTCGAAACGTAATGAAGGGGTTGAGTCCCGTTCAAGCTTCTGTTAGCGTGAAGGGAATTGTTTCACCCGGTATGGAGCCGATAAAAATTTCAGTGCAAGTACAAGGCGTACCTTTGGAAATGGAGCTGGATACTGGGGCGACTGAGTCCGTAATGTCTTTGGATCAGTTTCGTCAAATGTTTCCCTCTATCAAGGTCGTGCCAACGACGCTGAAGCTGCGGACTTTCGACGGAGCCATCATCCAGCCTGTCGGAGTGGCTCACGTTGCCGTGCAGTACGGAGAGCAGAGGGCCCAGCTGCCTTTTTACATCACGAGAGAAAAGGTCGACAATGGCTGCAAGCCATCCGACTCGACTGGAGCCGTATTTTCAAGCTCAACGCTATTCCCAGGTGGGACGGTTCTGCCTCTTCCAGACTGCGCGCTCTTCTAGACAAGTACCAGAGTTTGTTTCAGGACGAACTGGGGACAATTACAGAAGAAAGAGCGACATTGTCTCTGAAAGAAGGTAGCGTGCCAAAATTTATGAAGGCAAGAAGTGTTCCGTTTGCATTGCAACCAGCAGTTGAGGCTGAACTTAAAAAGTTGGAAGACATGGGAGTCATTTCGCCAGTCGAGTCAAGTGACTACGCGACGCCGGTTGTGCCAGTAGTAAAGAAGGAGGGTGGCATAAGACTATGCGGCGATTATAAGACCACCCTAAACCCTTGTCTTGAAACTGATCGCTATCCACTCCCGAGAATCGACGAGTTGTTCACGGCGCTCGCAGGGGGCCAAGCATTTTCTAAAATTGACCTAAATCGAGCCTATCAGCAGGTAGTAATGTCAGAATCGTCAAGAAAGTATTTGACACTAAATACTCATAAAGGACTTTTTTCCGTAAACAGGCTGCCGTTCAGGGTTTCTTCGGCACCTTCTATTTTCCAAAGAATTATGGACACCATGTTGAAAGGCCTGAAAGGCGTCAGCTGTTATTTGGATGACATTCTCATCACCGACAAGATGTCAGATGAGCATTTTGCAAATCTCGAAGCGGTCCTGAAGCGTTTAACTGAGCGCGGCGTTTGCGTAAAGAAAGAAAAGTATTCATTTTTCCAAACGGAATTACGGTATCTGGGTCATGTTATCAGTGCAGCAGGGGTCAGCACAACGCCAGAAAAGATAGACGCACTGTTGAAAGCGTCCGCACCCACAGGCAAGCAGCAACTACAATCGTTTTTGGGCATTCTAAATTACTACGGGAAGTTTGTTCCTCGATTGTCTACTCTGGCGAGTCCACTTTACAAACTGCTGCGTCGCAACCAGCCATGGCTCTGGGATGAATCGTGTCAAAGGGCGTTCGAGGAAATCAAGAATGCGTTGGCGTCATCCTCGATCCTGGCACATTACGACCCAGATAAACCTTTGCAAGTGGCATGTGACGCTTCCCAATACGGCGTGGGCGCAGTACTTTCTCATGTAACTGAAGACGGAAGCTCTCGGCCTGTTTTTTATGCGTCGCGCACATTAACTGAGGCCGAAAAGAAGTACAGTCAGCTAGAAAAAGAAGCACTGGCCTATCTTTGCCGTCAAAAAGTTTCATTTCTACATCTATGGGAGATGTTTCACGTTGATTACGGATCACAAGCCATTGCAAACAATTCTTGGGCAAAAAACGGGCATTCCACCAATTGCAGCGGCACGCTTACAGCGATGGGCTGTCACGTTGTCCGCTTACAAGTACTCGCTCGTGTACAAAAAGTCCAGTGACAACGCAGAAGCAGATTTTTTTTCAAGGTTCCCGCTCCAGGGTCCTGAAGACGGTACGTCTGAAGGCGAGGAATCATTTTATGCTTTGCGTCTGAACTCTATGCCGGTGTCCGCTAAACAGATTGCGCTCGCTACAGCACGTGATCCGGTGCTCAGTAAAGTGCTCCAACTTACAAGCATAAGCTGGCCATTGTATTTGCGAGATGCGAGCTTAAAACCATTCTTTGACAGACGTTTGCAGATCAGCGTGCATCAAGGGTGCCTCATGTATGGCCTGAGGGTTGTTATTCCGTGCGCTCTTAGAGAAGCCGTGCTCGACGAACTGCACCTCGGTCATCTTGGCATTGTGCGGAGCAAGGAGCTGGCTCGCAGCTATGTGTGGTGGCCGTCAATTGATGCAGACTTAGAGACAAAGGTACGAAGTTGCCAAGCCTGCCAGGAACAACGGAATGATCCAGTTAAGGCACCTCTGCATCCCTGGTCATGGCCGACCGCACCGTGGAGGCGAATTCACTTGGACTTCGCAGGACCTTTCCGAGGAACTATGTTTTTAGTCGTTGTAGATGCTCACTCGAAGTGGCCGGAAGTGTTCGTTATGCAAAGCACAACGTCCGAGCGTACTGTTGCCTGCTTGCGTGAGCTTTTCTGCAGATTCGGAGTGCCGGAGACGGTGGTGTCCGACAATGGACCACAACTGGTGTCCGAAGAGTTCAAGGCGTTTATGCGGAGCGTCGGGGCCAGACACGTCGTGAGCGCTCCTTATCACCCAAACACAAACGGTCTGGCGGAGCGTTTCATGCAAACGTTGAAGTCTGCTCTACGCAAGTCATCTCCCGGTGAGTCTATCGAAGAAACACTTCACAACTTCTTATTCCTACGACTGGAGAAGCTCCAGCTAACCTATTGATGGGTAGACGATTGCGCACCAGGCTGGATGCAATGAAGCCTACAGTGGAGGGGAAGGTGATGCACAGTCAGTTCACCCAAATGCAGCAGCGCAGGAGCAACAGGGACTGTTTTTGTGTTAATGACAGTGTTCTAGTTCGCAATTACAGAGGCCCAACGAAGTGGGTTCGTGGAACCATTCTGAAGAAGACTGGACCAGTCTCCAGGACCCCCGAGGCAAGTTCATCTGGCGTCGACATCTCGACCAGCTGCTGGCTGGCGCCGGCCCTGTGGTGACACCAAGGGCATCCGACTGTGATTTCTCGGAGGGGTTCCTGGTCTTCCTTGAAGGTCAGACTGGTGACCAGCCAACGCCAGCAGAGCCGACACCCGGGGAGTCCGTCCCTCCAGCTCCCGCTCCTCCATCAGAGACATCGGCTCCGCACAGGCGCTACCCGTCAAGGCAACGCCGTCCACCCGAGAGATACTAAGCCATTCTTTAACTATTGTATAAGGATACAAGTGCACCCTCTAAAATAAAGAGGGAAGAGTGTTGTGTTATCATCGCCGCTTGAGCGATAGTGGCGGCGCGACTATCGCGACAGCTTGCTATATTAGCCCAGTCATGCGGCCACCGCGCGGCATTCCACTACGAGCCGTCATGGAATAAACCACGTTTGGTTCTGCTCACGCCTCTTCCTTGGCTGCGGTTTTCACCCCGTGAAAACACTACACTTATGACCTGCGAAAAATACCAGACTGGCTCTCTCACATACCTGGGACAGGGGAATAAACTGCAGAGAGTTGCCGAGCTTCTCAGCTGCTGACAGGAAGAAACGCGTCGCTTGCCAGAACTTGTTGCAGAAGTGAAGCCAGTAGATGGCATCCTTCATTTGAAAGTTGACGTTGGTTGCTGCACACATCAAGACAACCAGTTTCACTGTCTTACAGAAACAAATCAAAAGCTTAGTTAGTTCCCTAAAACAAGAATCACAGGACTGGGTGCCACTGTCACTGGACACTGTCAGCACTCCATTTTTCATTGTGCTGATCAGTGTTAACTGTAACATAATGCATTTATGCCATGATTTTGAAGGTTATTTCTTGAAACTGGTGCCAAGCAAGGGATCTCTGTTAAACTGCTGCTCAGCTTCAATCCCACAATTAGGATATGTTCTATCACGGCTGCTGCATGAAAAAGCACAGGGTGCGGCCCACCGCGTCATGCCTGAACAGCATCTCTGGCCTAGTTTTCTGTGTGCCCGCTGCGGCGCCTCTGCTCGGGGATCGCTGCTGATAGAGCCTTCACAGCTGCACTGGCACACGTGATTCCACTCCAATCAAGGCATAAATAATGCAATTTGTATTTGGAAATCACAGACAAAATCTTTAAGTCGTCATTAGAAGTGCTGATTATGCTACAAACGCCAACAGGTTGTCACAGAGGTGGAAATTTGTTCTAGAATATGCCTGACCGCTATCTTTGACGGTTGCCCGTACAATGCACGGGTTGTGCACTTCCATCGAGAGGTTCTGCTTGAAGCAATCTATCAGTACTCTTATTCACTTCTCGTGAACACGTACACAAAGTAAAAACTTTACATAGGGAGAACTTGCACTGAGTTTGCCAAGTAATGCAAACTAACTTAGGTTAAATAAAAACGCTTATCATTGCAAATATTCATCAGTAGAATGTTTCTCATCAAGACAAAGCATACAGAGTGATGCTGGAGCTTATCTAAGCAGTGCGCCCCTTTTAACGAAGTTCAACTTTTTTTCTCTCTTGCTAGTGTTCCTGACAAGTATGTCTCACCAAACAGCGCCTCCCCTCCCCATCCCGCTTGGCATCAAAAACACCTCAGGCCCTGTTAACAAAAACTGCACCTGACTCTTCCTTGTGACCAATGTCAGCGAGACAAAATATTTTGTCCACCTGATGGTCACACACAACTTTTTGAGCAATGTCCATCTCATCGATAATGAGTGAGCAGCAAACTTCCCGCTCCACAGAAAGCCCTTTGCACTCAACACGCAGCCGCTGCTTTATCAATGTTGTCACACTGACTTCGCCGGTCGAGTGTCCTACATACTTTTGAAGTGTAGCACGACATGGAAGCTTCAAAAGGCCTCTGCTTCGAACATGCTCATACCGTTTATTTGAGCACGCTTTCCATAAGACACATTCCCGCAGATTCTTTCAATGTAGGCAGGCTTTTTTCCCCCTGAAGTGGCAACTTGGTTGCTGATAAAAACAGCAGCTTTGTCTCCTTTTCCCGCTTTTTGTAATGCCTGAACAAAGGACTGAATTTCATTGTTGTTTTTATAAACTAAGAGGCGCTTTTTCATTTCGTCCCGTTCTGATTGCCATTTTTTCAACTCTTCTCCTTGCAGACAATTTTTTTTCTTTCAATCTCTTGACTGCTCTCTTTGACTATTCCAGGACGTCCACAAGATCTAATGTAGTTTGACATTCCTGGTCAACAGAACTACGTTCAGAGCATGATTCTAAGGCAGCCTCTGGAACTAGAACTTCCACCTCGTCGCTGAGAAAGTGCAAGGCACTTTCGATGTTGGGGCTCTCTCCTGAGCTGCCGCAATCATCGCCTGCCTCAACTACTGTGTCATCAGTAAAGTTTCTTCCACGGCGTTTTTTGGACTGCACATTCTCTTTTTGCAGGTACTGTGGATATTTGCAAAATGCGGTCGGTACTGCAGTCAGGAGCAGGAGCCTAAGCTTCGTGTTCTTTTTACAGTCATTTTCTGTAAAGTGCAAGGAACATACCAGAGACCTGTCGCTTGGTTCCCACTTGCTTCCTTTTCCCGACACTGCTTGGTGAGATATATTCTCCAGACACGCTTCTAATGCTCCAAGTCGCAGGGGAACTCTTGATATTTCAGTCGGATCCTTTCTGGCATTTGTGCCGCAGAGTGGCGCACGACAGTCGCGCGGCATCACACCACATGAACAAAGCTGACTATGGCACACACGCACATCGAAGAGCCTTAACAAAGCACAGCAAGCACAGGCAAACTTGCTGACACACATGCAAGTGAAAAAGCACGAGATGAATGCATATTCTACGAGGCAAAGACGTTCTGACGCGAACCGACTTGCTCACCCACACACACGTGAAAAAGCACGAGATGAATGTATAAAGCACGAGGCAAACATGTTCTGACGCGAGAAGCAACTCCCTGTTAGCCCCAGTGTGAAGTCGGGAAAGTGTCCCTGAGCAGTGGCGCCCTCACTAAGAAAAGCGGTCACAACTGTAAACGCAGCCGAAAGGCACCCGCCTATTGTCCGTGGCACAACGTAGCTGGCTGCACCGTGCATTTGTATCGAGCAGCCATGGTTTTATAATGTGATTACTACCAAATTAACTAAATTTCATCACTTAGATAAGATATCACTCTGAAACTTGCCTTGCAAGTATTGGCTGCCTCTTCAAGTCATTCAGCTGATGTAGTAATTCAATTTTTATCAGTAGACTTCCACTAATATGACCCTGAAGGAAGCAATGGAATCGATCAATTTATCTAGTGAATCAAATAAAAAGAAACTCTGAAAAACACTGAAACTCGCTGCTGATTTATTTGGCAAAATAATCATACGTTGTTAATTGCCGTTTTCACTTGAAACATACTTGAAAAACCGTGTTGCACAAGGCAGTGATGCTCCTGAACACATCCTCGACACCGGCCTCAACATCTGCTGTGCTCAGACACACGATAGCGTTATCTGCGCAGTTATCACTGCAGTCATCATCGCTCTTGTCGTGGTTGCTGATCGTGCCGCCGGTCATGGAACACAATAAGTCGCTGGTTGTCAAAGAACCAAAAACTGCCAATTCATGGTTGGCATTTATGAAGACCTCAAAGGAAATGCTGTCGAGAACTGAGCGAAAATCAGCGAGAGACTGTGTTCTCAGCGCATCTGTTGTGAGTGTCTTAGGTGCATTCACTTGCTACTGGCATTGCGAGGCAGACGCGGTTTCGTCCACAGCGGTTGTGGTAAACAGTAGTTTCGTTTTGAATCATTGCGCACATGGGCCGCATGCCTTCGGAGCTGAAAGATCGTCATCCATGATAGGGTCGACAGCAGCCACGGTTTCGTCCGCAGTGGTTGCGGCCAACAGTAATTTCGTTTTGACTTGGTACGTGTGTCAGTCGCGTGCCTTCAAAACTGAGTATTCGTCATCCATGATCACGTCAATAGCCACCACGGTTTCGTCCACAGCGTTTGCGGCAAACAGTATTTTCGTTTTGAATCGGTGCACATATCGGCCGCGTGCATTCAGCACTCTGAGATCGCCGTCCGTGATTGTGTCGATAGCGGCCGCATTTTAGTCCGTAGTGGTTGCAGCAAACGGTAGTTTCGTTTCGACTCTGTGCAAAGCTATCCGGGATGAAGAGCACTGGCTATATCGCGATGGACGGACAGTCTATTGGCGGTCACCTCCCTGGCAAAAAAATAACCCGGGTGTGCACGGAATTATCCAAAATCTATTTCCGATAGTTTCTAGCTTCACCAACTCCCATGCTTAAGCAGTTACCGTATATGTACGCATAATGAACACACTTTTTTTCCCAATATACCGAAGCAAAGTTAGGAATTGTGTTCATTATGTGGCATAAACTTCAAGGAGACATTTTCAAAACAGCAAAAATTGAAAAGCAAGACAGTAATGCTTTGGAACATGCATAAGATAACTTATCTTTGCAGTAAAAATACACGTATGCCATTTGCAAACAGTAACTTCATTCCGCATTGGAACCACCAGACCTGCCGTTCAGGTTGGTGGCCGCTTTGATGATGTGTGGTGTTTTATGGCGCAACGGCCAGGTTTGGCCAAAGAGCGCCATGATAAGTGGTAGTGTTGATGTATTGTGGATGACGTGCACAATGAACTCATCATGGTAGATGTGATATGGCTGTAAAAGGGGCTAAAAAAAAAACTTACGCTGTAAGTGGAGTGGAATATATAGGTGCTAAAATAATGACGGTGACTAGGGCGTGATGTGGGCTATGGCAATGGGCTTTCGTTAAACAATGATGCAATAAAACATAACACTGATACCAGAGTTTCAGGAGAGTCCTTGCATGCAGGGCTGTTAGTTGTGTGCTTAAACGTTGCCTCGCCAGATGATTTTCAGGGTGTCCGTTTCGGCTAAAAACTCTAAGACTGTTTGCAGATTAAAAAGCGGTTCATCGCTAAGAAAAAATGCAGGGTGAAGGGGTAAATTCTGCCGACATGCAGCAGGGAAATACTTTTTCCTCTCTGTTTCTATTGCAGTACACTGAATAAGAACATGGAGGACTGTGAGATTATTGCCGCACATAACACAAGTTGGAGGATCGCCCCCAGTCAAGAGATGAGAGTGGGTGCCGTATGTGTGGCCTATCCTTAATCGGCAAAGAAGTACTTCCTTGTACCTTCCTGGCAAGGAAGGTACAAGGAAGTACTTTATCCATTTATCCAGTTCCCCAGTTTTGGTTTTATTATGTGAAGCTTATTCATTGCTTGTTTATCCCATTCACTTTGCCAATGATTCCTCAATTTACTGCGTAGAAAAGGCTTTAGGTCTGTGGCAGGGATGGGGATATTTGAATCTGCATCGCTAAAAGTTACCGACCCAGCGCTTTCGTCAGCAGCTTCGTTACCTTTTATACCTTTGTGACCGGGTATCCAGCATATGACAATCACTTGATTGCACATATATAGGGTGCACAATAAGTTATACAGCTCATTCAAAACGGAATTCTTATGTTTTTGTTAACTAATTAGTGCTTTCACGACAGTTAATGAGTCTGTGAAGAGAACAGCCTTAGCGATGTTTGTGAGCCTGATGTGTTTAATACCCGTGAGTATAGCATATGCTTCTGCTGAAAAGATGCTTGTGTATGGGTTGAGTGTCCCAGATATTGAAAATGATGGTCCAAGAGCTGCATAAGCAACAGTAATAATCCATGTATGCCATTTGCAAACAGTAACTTCATTCCGCATCGGAACCACCAGACCTGCCGTTCAGGTTGGTGGTCGCTTTATCCACATCATGGTTCCACCATAGAATAGAAAACCAATGCGTCAGCTGCGTGAAGTCAGTGAGGCCTAGGCCAATTGTGTGTGGCGAAACTCAACACATGCTCCAAACAGCAATCACCGATCCCACCCCAGCTCGTCCTCGCAGCTGCTTCCGGTCAAGCATCACGTTGAAGCGCGCACCTGTTTTGACAAGCACACTGTGTGCATCTCTTTCTTCGACCATCCCGCTCATCAGCATGTCATAGTTTATTGGTGTCTGATCAGCGTTTCCATTTTGCAAACAGATAAACACTATATCCCGTAGCAGGTGTATAACTCAACTTAAGCCCCATCACAGACATCGAAACCCAATGCAGGCAGAAAAGTGGGCCACAGACACACGAATTCGACACTATGCCCGACTATGACCACTATGCCGATCAAGTGCTGGCCGCCTATTCTTCACTTCCAGTTCTCCCGTGTGCCGCGCCCGGCCATGCATCCCGCGTGCATGCTCTCCTATCACATCAGCGTAAAGTATGTAAACTGTGTATGTTACAGAGAGCCAGCTGCGTTTTTTTGTTTTTTTCTCTATCAAAACTGCGAGGTGCCTTTGCACTGGCACTGGCAGAAAGGATGCACTAAGCATTAAGTGCGCTTGCTTTAAACACATGTGCAAGAGTCAAAGATTGTAGTCTCTCCGAAAAACTACAGCATGGCCGTTGAAACATGGGACTACACAGTAGCAAAATTGTGGGGTGCATTCATTAAGTGAGGAAAAAAAAATCTGATTTTTCGCAAATAATCAGTGGGTGCGCTCGTTATGCAAGTGCATCCATTACACGAGTAAATACTATATGTGCCATAGCGCCGTGCGTAGCAACTTCATATTCTTTGATGCTTTCAATGCAGGTGACCATTCACCGAAGAATCGCCTTCCTGTACAAGCCCTTCATGTTCCTTATCACACATTCCTCATTAGTCCAGGGGTTGCATGATTGCCATTACATTATTAGGCAAGAACTGGAGGCATATCACTGTTAGCCCTTCCACGTCAAAGTACGTGTGGTGTAGAGGGCGCTTCTAACCTTACTAACATAACTAACGGCTGACCCTACTTATCATTTGTCCATTCTGTTATTCCGTTGGTCAGTATAAAATATGTGGCAATAAAGTGAGCGGATATACACGTCTGCCAGGATGTGACATGCGGTGCTGTTTCGTTCGCTTCATGGTGTCAGAAGTGGCCGTCCTTTGGCTTCTCTCAGAGGTGGAAGGAGCGTGTCAGCAGCGTTGTGCTGGAGATAACAGTCCCCGGCGCAGTTGAAGCAGTCATCTGAGCACAACATGAGCAACACCGATAAGAAGACAGATGATTCTTTGCAAGGTGCACGGGCAATTGCAGGCGCCGGCTCCCGTGTTTGCATCAGCAGACCTTAGGGCTCCAATGCCTTTCGACTTCAGTAATCCAGGGCAGTAGAAACACTGGCTCGTCCAGTTCAAGGAGACTACCTGTACGCTTCGGGATTGTACACTGGCAACGAAGAGGTGCGTGTCCGCACGCTGCTGTCCACCATGGGTCCGCAGGCAAGGGAAGCCCTCAGCTTGCTTGACAGCAAGTTCTCTGACAAGCTGTGCAGGTGATCAAAGCTCAGTCTCGAAGAAGCTTTGATACAGGTGCGTCAACAGAACGACGTATTGCACGTGACTCCCCCAGTGTGACTATGGCGTCTTCATCCATTCGTGTGGATGCAGCAAAAGCGATGACGAATCGCTCGCGAAAAATGCCTCCTGCAGCAGCCAAAGTTCGGTCACCTCCAGCCTCAAGGGACGGGTATTATTGTTGTGGCAGAGCGTCCAACCCAAGAACAATATGCCTGGCCCAATATGCTCTCTGCAACAAGTGCCATAAAACGGGCCGCTTGTGGCAATGTGCCATTCTTCAGTGTCGGCTATAGGTCTGAACGAGGTTGGCTCAGTCAAATTACCCTGGCCCAAGTACGTTGATGTGGAAGTCAATGAAACACTGCTCACGCTCAAGGTCAATAGTGGCACAAAAGTTTCTGTTGTACTAAGCACCGTTCTCTGCCATTCCTGCGCATCTTGATCCTCAAGAAGTTCAGGTAACGGGCTCCAGAGGGCAGCCACTGGTGGCTTTGGGTACCTTCTGGGCTACCTTGAGATGGATGAAGCAAATGGCAGAACAGAAATTGTATGTGGGGCGTTCACAAATGGTGCCTCTGCTCGGTTTTCCAGCCATTCAGGCACTGCAAATCCTCAAATTTGTAGGAGACATAACTCAGGACGAGAAGTCCACCACCGAAGGACTCGATTAAGACATGTTCCAAGGTCTTGGCATGCTGGAGGAATTGTACAAGATCTACACAGGGCCAGGGGCTGTTCCATTTTCCTTAAGCATACCAAAAGGATACCCATCCTGTTGTGCCTTGTTGTAAAATCTGATATTGACAGGTTGGAAACAAAGGACATAATTAGGCAGGTCATGAAGCCAACATGTCAAAGAAAATAATTTTCGTTTCTATATATGAACATAGGAAACATTCTTCCCAAGGCAGAGACCTAATTAATACAACAGAATCAGATTTGTTTGCAATCACGGAAACGTGCCTTAACTCTGCTGTAATCGACTCCGAGATACTACAACTTTTTCCGCATTTCAATATTTTCTGACGTGACTGCACTAACAAACCTGGTGGTGGTGTATTAATAGGCAGTCATAAAAGTCTTCAGTGTACCGAAATTAAGACACCCGCATCTTTGGAAATTATGTTCGTTCTCTGTAATGCTTCGTATCCCTCCATGATAATTGGTGTTTGTTATCGCCCCTCTGGAACTGACCTTCTTTTTGTACCTGAATACCATGAGATTCTTCGCTCTCTAACTGAATCTTATCGACATCTTCCGATACTGCTGTTTGGCGACTTTAGTTTTCCGGCAATATGCTGGACCAATCTAGCATGGGTAGCTTCCAAAAACAGTACCGAGAAAGATTTCATCAATTCATGCCTAACCTTTGGATGAATACAACTCATCAATGAACTGACGTGCTACAGCGATAATTCTAATATCCTAGATCTTTTTCTTGCCTCTGGGCCCGACCCGGTATCAAAAATGACTCCTTTGCCAAGGCTCAGTGACCATTCAGTAATCCATGCATCCTACTTTTGTCAACTTTCGCATCCCACAAAGGCAACTAAAACAATAACATTGTACGATAAGGGTATTTATTCTGCAATCAACTCTGAGCTCGAAGAATTTACTACTTTTCTTCTAACTGACTTTTTACAGCGTTCAGTCGAGACTAACCGGTCACACTTTAAAAACAAAATACTAGACTTGTTTACTAAGCATGTGCCCAACATCATCGTAACCGAAAAGAAGTCATCCCCATGGTTCTAGGTAACATTGAAGCAGCTGAACAATAAAAAGAAAAGGCTTTTTCGTTCTGCAACATGCTTCAGTGACGCAGGCTACTATGCCCCAGAAAAAGAATTCGAAAGGCTCGCAGACAGAGAAAAACATTCCTTTTTTTCCCCCAGACATTGCCCGCTATGTTACAAAATAACCCCAAAAAATTCTGGAACACCATTAACCCTAATAACGCCCAACCATTAGCATTGCGCGACGAACAAAACCATCCAATTCCCGATCATGAGGCCGCCGAACAGCTTAACCACATTTTTTCTTCCATGTTTATCGCCGAACCTGTTCACAACTTACCTCCCTTTCCTTATCTTGACTATAACGTGATGCCCAACATCACATTTTGTCTGAACGGCATTGCAAAACTAATCGACTCGTTAAAACTCGCATCTTCATGTGGCGGGGACCGTATCAACACGAAAATGCTCAAAAACACGAAATCGACTACTAGTGTGATACTATGTCATATTTTCCCGCAGTCACTATCAACAGGAGGGGTACCGGGAGACCGGAAAGTGGGAAAGATTATTCCGGCACCCAAAAAAGGTCCGCCATCTTTGTGCAGCAGTTATCGCCCTATTTTACTTACTAGCATTTGTTCTAAACTAACGGAACATGTGATCCATTCAAACATTGTCAATTTCTTAGACTGGGATAATTTCTTTCATTCTAGTCAACTTGGCTTTCACGCAGGACTCTCGTGTGATACCCAATTAGTTTTATTTTATAACTATATTAGTTCTAGGCTTGACTTAAACATACCTGTCGATGCTCTCTTCTTAGACTTTGAAAATGCATTAGAAAAAGTTCCGCATAAACGGCTACTCCTAAAGCTTTCTCGAATTAATATTACTACACCTGTATACAATTGGATTCGCTGTTTTCTCGCCAAATGACAACAATTTGTCTATGCCAAAACCCACTCATCAAACCGATCCCCCGTAATCTCTGGTGTGCCACAAGGTACAGAACGTGGACCCCTACTTTTTCTCATTTATATTAATGACCTCCCAGATAGTATCTCTTCTACCATTCGTCTATTTGGAGATGACTGCGTCATATATTCTTGCATTAGAAACAGCACAGATATTAATACTCTTCATAACAACCTCAACCTTATTGAGTCCTGCTGTAACACATGGCTAATGTCCTTAAATATAAAGAAAGCTTCATTAATATCTTTCCACCACATGCCGCATTACCAGCCAGCACAACATATCATTTCCGGCTCCACAATATAGGTACATGCATGTGGTATTTGATTGTTTGAACGAGGTGCGTGGGCGCCATCACTCGAGAAAAGAGGAGGAAGAACGAACTGGGCTCGCGCTGTGAATCTGACCAGTCAGTGGTGCAACCGCTGTTGCAAATAAAACCTGTAAATAGTTGCTCGTCTTACTGACTCATCCTTCGTGTAACATTGTGGTGGAGGTGAAACATTCCCCGTCCTTGCCACAGAGCTCCGAAGCAGCCGCACCATCGTCTTCTCAGCCATGGCTTTCGATGGAACCTCCCTGTCATCATCTACGTCTGCGGCACCAACCACAACGTATGTTACGGTTTCTAGTCTCCATGATCCTGGGACATTCTCCACCCAAAATTACGTTGACGTCGACGACTGGCTCAGCATGTATGAGCACGTTAGCCAAAGCCACCACTGGGACCCTACCATTCTGCTTGCCAATGTGATCTTTTCTCTGGATGGGACACTGCGTGTCTGGTTTCACACCCATGAGATCGAGCTCTCCAGCTGGGACAATTTCAAAGAGCGGCTTCGAGACCTATTTCGCAAACCGTTAGGTCGCCAACAGGCTGCGTAAAAAGAGCTTGCCACCCGTGTCCAGTCGTCGACCGAATCGTATGTCTCCTACATATATGAAGTGCTCGTGCTTTGCTGGAAAGTCGACGAGCACAACCGAGGTTGACAAGGTACGCCATATCCTAAAAGGCATCGTGGACGATGCCTTCAATTTGCTCGTCTATAATGACGTTTCCACTGTCGACGCCATCGTCAAAGAATGCCGCCGCTTCAAGGTGCCAGAAGCCACCGCGTCGTCCCACAGTTTTCCCGGCTCCCAAACACCCTTGCCATGTCCTCTAGCTCTCCTCTTACCGCTACACGACCATTTCAAGAGAACGTCACACGTATCGTTCGCTGTGAGAGTGAAGCGGCGAGTCCGGTCCCCCTTCATCCATGACCCCATAACGATACCTTTGACCAAGCGGCCCCCACTATTTCTGTTATTCAAGCAGTTGTGCGGAAAGAAATTGCAAACCTTGGCATCCCTACCGCCTGCACTGTCTCCCGACCTGATTCGGCACTTATTCCGATGTTCACAACCTATAACGACCAGTATTTCGCGCCAAGACCACACAATCCCGCTGAACGGCGAACCCCAGACAACAAACCGATCTGCTTCCGCTGCCACCGCTCCTCCAGCTGCTCCTCAGTGCCATCGCCGTCGCCTAGACGCCATCACTCCCCATCACCCCAACCTCGCCGCTTTTCCTCGCCAAACCGACGGACGTAAAACTAGGCCATGTAGCTCTTGGAGGTAGTGCTGCACCCCGTTCGTCCTGTCCAAATCCTCTGTTGACACTCCTCACCAACACAAACCTAATCGAAGTAGAAGTAGATGGTGTTCCGTTGATGGCATTAATTGATACTGCAGCCCAAGTGTCCATAATAAGCGCTAACCTATGTCGTCACCTCAAAAAAGTTCTTACGCTTGCCATCACTCGAGCCTTACGCATCGCCAATGGTGCCACTGTTGCCGTCAGGGGTATGTGCACTGCTCGCATAAGAATTGCAGGCCGCCAAGTTCCAGTCCTGTTCACTGTGCTGACCATATAGTTGCCCTCATGACCTAATCTTCGGGCTCGACTTTCTGACGACGCATTCTGCCCTCGTTGACTGTTCCACCGGTACGCTGTGCCTCAAGCTTCCTCTTCTTTCAGACGTTCGCCCCGAACAACCAAACACCCTCTGCACTACAGCATTTGTTCGCTTACCTCCAAAAGCCCTAACCTTCGTCGAGTTGGCTCCAATGGCAACCGTGCCTGATGGCGACTATGTCCTCGCACATATTTGTGATGTTCTCCTGGCGGGCGACATCTCTGTGCCCCACTCCGTCGTAACCCTTGCCGCTAATCGGACGAGTCTCTCCGTTATCAATTTTGGCTGGACGAAGCAAGTGTTACCTGAAGGCATAGCGGTGGCCACGCTCCGGTCAGTGACAGACGACCACATCGCTGCTTTTGTGGCCGACACGTCTCCAGATCCTCCCGATTACCCGCAGGATGCCTTGAACCTCGATGGCCCATTATATCCCATGGTCACTCCGGACCTCGCACCTGACCAAACAGCCGCCCTATATCACCGTTTGCTTTCCTCCTGCGACATATTTGACACTGACAATAGACCATTTGGTCAAGCGTCACTTCGTAAGTATCGGAGAAACACTGGCGATGCTGTTCCCATTCACCGCCGACCGTATCACGTGTCCACGGCAGGGCGGCAAGCTATTCAGCTGGAAGTAAACAAGATGCTCACCAGAGATATTGTTAAGCTCTCGTCGAGTCCACAAGCATCGCCGGTCGTGTTCGTTAATAAGAAAGTTGGCAAGTGGCGTTCCTGCATTGATTACCGCCACCTAAATTGAATTGCCAAAAGGGACATTTACCCTTTACCACGAATCGACGATGCTCTTGATTGTCTTCACAGTGCCAAATACTTTTTGTCTATCAACCTTCGATCTGGTTATTGGCAGATTCCCGTCGATGAGCAAAACCAAGAAAAGACAGCTTTCGTCACTCCAGATGGCCTCTACCAATTCAAGGTTATGCCGTTCGGTTTATGCAATACCCCCGCCACATTCGAGCGGATGATCGACTCTCTGCTTCAAGGTTTCAAATGCTCAACTTGCCTTTGTTACCTCGACGACGTCCTTGTGTTTTCTCCGACATTTGACCCGTTCGCATCTACAGAGGTCCGAACCGATGCCAGTGGTTATGGGATCGGCACCATCTTATCGCAACGCCAACACGGACACGACCACGTTATAGCCTACGCTAGCCGGCTCCTGACAACTGCAGAGCAAAACTATTGGATTACCGAGCGCGAATATCTTGCTCTCATCTGGGCTGTTTCAAAGTTCCGCCCATATTTATATGGCAAGCCCTTCTCAGTAATGACAGACCATCATACGCTCTGTTGGCTTCCGTGCTCAAGGATCCTGCTGGCCGGCTCAGTCGTTGGGTCCTCGGACTGCATGAATATCCCTACACAGTGACTTACATGTCGGGACGCCAACAGCAGGATGCAGATTGCCTCTCTCGCTACCCAGTTGAAGACGCGACCTCTACGTCTAATACTGACACCGATGCCTGTGTTCTCTCTGCTTTTCCACTGCTCCATGTCACCGATGAGCAGCGCCGTGACCTGTCCTTGCCTATCATCATCGACCACCTGGAATAGTCACTTGCCGACAGTTCCCTTCGATTATTCACACTTCAACATGGCGTACTCTACCGCCACAACGTTCACCCCAATGGTCCTACATTACTCCTTGTGATCACTAAACAACTTCGCTCGGCTGTTCTTCACGAACTTCACGACCTCCCCACTGCCGGTCACCTGGGTGTGTCCTGTACCTACGACCGGATCCGCTGACGCTTCTTATGGCCAGGGCTTGCTCGCCCCGCTTGAAGATACGTAGCTGTGTGTGAAATGCCAGCGACGCAAGACACCATCGACGCTCCCTGCTGGGTACCTTCAACCACTCGACATTCCCGTGGAACCATTTTTTCGGGTTGGTTTGGACTTACTTGGCCCTTTTCCTCTTTCTACCTCTGGGAAAAGGTGAATCACTGTGGCCACGGATTACACCATGTGCTACGCCATCACCCAAACGCTATCTGCAAGCTGCGCCACAGATGTTGCCGATTTTGTTCTACACGACGTGATTTTTATTACATAGAGCTCCGCGACAACTTATCAAAGACCGTGGCCGGACATTCCTACCAAAACTTATCGCGGACATCCTGCAGTCCTGTGCCACAAGGCACAAGCTATCCACGTCATACCATCCGCAAACAAATGGCCTTACAGAGCGTCTCAATCACACTCTCACAGACATGCTCACGAAATATGTCTTTTCAGACCACACTGACTGGGACCTCGCTCTACGGTTTGTCACATTTGCTTATAATTCCTCGCGCCATGAATTCCTCGCACCATGAATTTGATGCTTGACATGCTGATCTTGCACTTTTCCTTATTTAGGGTAAGGCCAGCCCCACGTAACTGTTCCAACACCTCTCCGAGTGTTCTTCTCGGTTGCTGCCAAACACCAGAGACTCGTCGATCATGTTAACCATGCCTTGCTGCTCCTCTAAAATGTAGGCCACCTGGCGCTGAAACTATACTCTGGTGCAGACGTGATGCTGAAAGGTAGCTGGCAAAAGCATTAATTACCGAAAGGTGTTATGTACGTGGTAAGTTCCTGGCTGCATACCGCCAGCTTGAATTGGTGAAAACCAGACATCGCGTCCAGCTTTGAAAAGACCTTCGCCGCTCCGAGGAGTCCTAAAACTTCTTTAACCATTGGTAGCAGGTGTTGCTCCCGGAAAACGAACTTGTTCAATTTGGTCAAGTCCACACATATGCAGTAGCTACCAGAGTCTTTCTGCATCAACACCAGGCCAGGGCACCATCATTTCATCTATACCTCAAAGGCCCCAGCTGGGGTATTACACGAAGGGTGGGTTTTAATTACAGTGAAAGTGTGATTCCAGTGCCGCCTTGAGTTTGCTTTGCTGCTTACATCACTAAATGTGCCACTCCCAAGCCGATGGTGGAAGAAGGGGAGGACGCAACCAATAGATGAGAGGGTGCCACCTCTGAAGTGTACGTCATTATATGACGACCTAATCGAGGAATTGCACAATGTTTCTGCTTGCTAAATAAATATAAATTATAAATTAAATATTATACGGTAAGTTCTAGCGTATGGGCTCATTCACACCGACCACTGGCAGTGGTCGCACGACCAAGTTGGTCGCAAATGATCGCAAATGGTCGCTTTTCTCAAAAAGCAACCATTTTGGGCCAGTCGCTCGCTGCTCGATTTTTCACTTGTGCGACCGTGGTCGCAAAACTGATAAACCAATCAGCGGCACACCGGAAGTGATCTTTCATGTGTCTACATCCGGCCTCCTCCGGTGTCGCGGCACATTCCGCGTAGATTCTGAGAGTTCTCGTTGAGAACGGTAATCTCTGGGATTGCCACTTGCGGGTCACGCTCAACAGGGCTTGCCAGTCTGAACATCAGTCGCCTTCGGTCGCTTTATGGTTGCGAGTCGCAAATGGTCGCACGACCTCCTCGAGTCGCCGGTGGGAATGAGCCATATAAACGTGTGGTGCCGGGACTTTACACATTAATGTGATTCTTTTTCATTCCCAGCCGACTGGTGGAATCTCAAGCGTAAATGAGTTGGCAGAGCGCAGAGCTATGTCGCCTGCTACCAGGAGCTCGCACAATGCACGCAACAGGAATGCACTGCCACCACTTCTTAAGTAACGAGCGAAAAAAAAACCGTGAACTGGTTCTTAGGTACACCTTTAATTACCAGCAGACTATTGGCGGCGAGGAGTTACGGAGTCGCCCTCTATCGGAAGCGCCTCGCTGGCGTAGTATGAGGGATCACGTGGCGCCCGCCTCATAGGTTTTGCTGTCAGCGCTCACTGAAAACACCACGCGCGAGTTCTCCCGGACATTTCTGTAAGTATTTTCGAAACGATAGAAGTTTCTTACTGTCTAAATAATAATCTTGGGCAAACTGAAAGCACAGAATCGTTTACAGACGCTATCTCTTTACCGAATACGTACAGCGAACGCCACTGCGCGCGGTCGCCGCGATGGAGTCTCCCGAACCGGCTTCTTGCGTGAAAGGCAGGTAAACGCTGGCAGCACACTATGTGAAATACTATGTTCTTATAGTGTTTGTATAACTAAATGGAGTGTAATAGAACGAAGCCTCAACGCAGCGATCGCGCAGATTCGCAGCGACCGACTGCGCGTCTGCATGCTTGTCCGCGCACTGTGTCGCTTTCTCCGCGCGCGCGTTTTCGCACCGTGCCATGAGCTTTAGGCCGCAGAATATGAGCATTTGACAGTATACAAGCAACCATTGTTGCGTGGGCGCTATCAGAGCTGTTCAAATATAATTTCATTGTAGAGACTTCGACGCCTACGGGGACTGTGATGTGCCGTCGCAATGATTCAATCTTTTTTTTTCTTCTAAATTCTTTGACCTTTCAATATAATTTCTCGAGTTGCGTCGCACTGTATGTTTATCGGTGTTCTCAGCGTGCACTTTCCCGCTGCTCCTTTTTGTAATCCGGTGCATTAATTCATAACACAAACATGACCATATGCCATACTTTTTTTAAATGTGCTTCTTACCGCTGCCTTTCCACTCCACCGAACTTGCCAGTATCTATAGCATCGACAAGTTCATAGACCGAAGTGTTATGACATTAGTCGGGCAGCGGACTCGGGCGAGCGTCTCAGTGCGCGTTTTCAGAACATTGCAGACTGGGCGCTGTAGCAGAAATCTTCGTCGCGTTTGTGCTTGCTGCATACCCGAGTTGTAGCCGATGACTGTTTGCCGGTTTTATGTTTCGCGAGCCAAGCTTCACGCAACTTCTTGTCCTGCGGCTACCTGTGAATAAGGCCGACACCGGCCGCCGTTACGTGCGTCCGGCCCTGCGGCACCGAGCAGTAGCCTACCATGTTGCGCGCCTTCAAAGGCAGTCACTACCTATTGTAGTGCTTTCAAGCGTTGTAAAGGAGACACTCGAAGCGGGAAAATTTCGCCACTAAATGAGGACCGCAACGTACGAGGGAATTTAAACTCGTTTTCAGCTCGCTTCGGCGCTCCCGAAGCAGCCGACGCGGCCGCTATGTCCACGTGATCCCTCCTAGCATGTCACGCCGACGGTGGCGCCAGCTTTTCCAGTGGTGGAGCTCGAGGCCAATATCAATTTTCCTTCTTTTTTCTCCCTTTGTCATCGGCTCGGAAGTGACTCGCTCGCCGCCGCGCAGCCGCTATCCCTGCAATCTGCCCCACTGCGCGGCACGTAATAAAGCAATGGAACTTGAAATCTACTATTACAATATACGGGCCTTGAATTGCCTGCGCGAAGTCAAGTCGAAGAGCGTGGTGCTGACGATGCACACTGTGCCATGAAATTGAGGAACAAGGTGCGGCACTTCCGAACTAGAGAAAAAGGGGCAGCCAAATAAGAGATCTCCACAATATCTTCGTGTCCTGACTGTATATAGTTTTATCAGCCTAACGAAAGGAGCACTGGACCAGCCTAGGTTGAACCCTTATGACTGCTGAACGGCGATCTGAGAGCTATTCACGCTGGCGATAGCACTGGGAATTCGATCTCACCATGTTAATGTCTCCTTGGCATTGGCTTGAAGCGGAGGTCCCGGGAAAGCTGTCCCAGCCCTTCTACCGGCCAACACAGTAATTGCAAGAGAAACTTCATGGACAGTGTCGGCAGGAGAAATCTAGGCCATTCCGATTAATGCTTCGCTTCTGACCAACCTCTGGGAGCTGCAGGCCGGTGGCGATCAACCGCAGCACACAATTACGTACTCTGCGTGGAATGACCACTGGTACGCTTGCACCTGAGTCTCCTCCAATTGATAGCATAGCCTGCGAAAGGTCTACTTAGAAAGCCGGCACGGGCGGTGAAAATAAATATCCGTCATCTCTTTGAACACGTACTGCACTTCCAGCCGTGATCGACACCAAAAGAGCAACGCCAAGCAGATGACAAAGGCAAGTGATAGCCTCCAAAGCAACCAACGCATGCTCGCGCTACGCCCGCGTGTCTCCGGGGTCGCACGACCGGCGCACGTGGCCAGGGCCGCGAGCCAACAGTCAAGCCACAGCAACCGAAACCAAAGCGGACTACCCCTTCGCCGGTTCCGCTCTTAGCCAAAGAGGGGTTCGCTTCGGAAATGATTCACAGATGCGTGACGTGATCGTAATTTGAGGTGCAGCCCTGCTCTCTCTGATGACCTCTGACGCAAACAAAATTTTGACCAATCAGATGAGGCCAAGCAAACCGGTTCCCTTCCGAACCATTATACGTTTCAGCCCCTGCATGGCCTGCTATCACCCAAATTGCCCAACAGTAATCTCCGATGATGCAAGTTCTTTTGGGCTCGGAGCAGTCCAGATGCAGTATCAGACAAAGGGCAAAAGACGGGTTGTGGCCTGTACTTGATGCTCACTTACAAAGAATGAGCAGAGATACAACCAGAGAGAAGAGAAGGCCTTAGCTGTTGCATAGGCAGTGCAACGCTTTGATGCATTTCTTTGAGGCCTCCAATTCATCGTTGAAACAGACCATCAGCTGCTATCAACACTTCTAGGTGACATGGAACTGGATCTGCTACCACTCAGGATACAAAGCCTGCAATTCAAGCTAAAGTTATATCAGTTAAAGGTACTGTACATCCGGGCAAGCTGCTAGCTACTGTCGACACACTGTCAAGGACTCCACTTCCATCTTCGGACGTTGCAATTGTTTACCTTGAAAGTTACGTGCAAGTGGTAATGTAAACTGTTGGCAAGAGCGCGCCCATTGAGTTGGAAACAATAGGAAGGCATCAAGCAAACGATGGCGTCTGCGGTTGGCCATTTAAGGCAAGACTACCTGTAAACTCGGTAGCATAGTGGAAACACCGTAGTGAACTTTTCGCTGCGAACTCACTTTCGCTGAAAGGGGGACGACTGGTTGTTTCTGCAGCCCTTCATGTGGATGTCTTACGATTCGTTCATAAAGGTCAACTCAGAGTGGCTTGGTCCAAGGTGAGAGCCTGCGAGTTCGTATGGTGGCCTGGAATAAGCCGCGAAATCAAGGAAGTGGTCGAAAACTGTGAATAATGCGCAACTGTGAGACAGCAGAAGGCAGAACCCATGATACTGACAGTTACTCCAGAGCTCCCATGGCAACAAGTGGGGGCAGAGATTTTCCACTTTCAAGGTCAGGACTTCCTATCAGTGTAGTTGACTACTATTCAAGGTTTCCAGAAGTACTGACTCTGTGCAGAACGTCAAGCAAATCAGTCATTACTGTATTAAAAAACATTACGGCTTAATTTGGCATGCCTGAATTTCTTCGGAGAGACAATAGACCACAGCTTCTGTCGAAAGAATTCGCAGACTTTGCACTGACTAATGGCTTCAATCATCGCACAAGTAGCCCTGCTTTCATACACTCAAATGGGAAAGCGGAATGTGCAGTGTCAACAGTGAAGAAACTGTGGAGGAAGAATGTCAACCATCACAGTGACACTCTCGGCTCAGCTTTTGATGGGTTGGCGCCTGTGCACCCGCTTTCCAAAAGTTTGTGACCATCTAACTTCAAAACTTCCTGACCATGGGGCCTTCAAAGAGCGCGACAAAGTTGCTAGGTGCAGATAGACCACGGACTACAACTGTCATCACTGTGCCTATCACTACCGGGTCTACAACCTGGCCAGAGTGTCTTGGTGACAGATGCTTGGTGTGCTGCTCAAGTGGTGAGTCGTGGTCAGCCTTCGCGATGGTACGTGGTGGAAATGCTGAATGGTCTGCTTGTTCACTCTGCTGGTCACAGCAGGTCACCTGATTCGAAGGCGCAATATGGAGTGCCAGAGACAATGGAGACAACTGACAGCGCGGGAGAACTCTCGGGTGCTGAACTTAGTGGTGTGATTTCTTCGAAGGCTCCCCAAGAAAGTGTGCCTTCCTTACCAGACACAGACTGCCCGGGCACGCACCGGGACTCCAAGTCACTGCCCTCATTACACTTGATTGGGTCGATGCATTTTTACGCCAATGAGACTGGACCTGTAATTAGCCTGTAAGTAGTTCCCCTTTTCGACAAGGGCGGATGTAGTGTAGTCCGTGCTTCTACCTCTACTAACATCACTAACGGCTGACCCTACATATCATTTGTCCATCCTGTTACTCCGTTGGCTGGTATAAAATATGCGGAAAAAAAGTGAGCGAATATAAACATCTGCCAGGATGCGACATGCGGTACCCCTCCGTTCACTACAGTGCGCACTGCAGTTATCGACCACAAAAACTATGCATAAATTTCTGTGCGAGAATTTATCCAACTTCAAAATGGAAAAGTTAAGGTGTCCTCCACGCTTTTTCGAGTTTGCAGCATAGTCAACTGGGATTGTCTTCACTCTGAAGCAGCGTGGCTTAGATGCCTGCCCTAGGATGAGCAAGCAACATTTTTCTGTGCCAGCCATGTTGGCAGCAAGCAGTGCAGTTGATCACTCCTTGCGTCTTCTTTAGCTGGTGCACGCGTCATTCTTAAATGTTATCTTCTCTGGTGGCATCTTAAAATACAGGACAACTTCATCTGCATTGCATATATCTTCTGGCTTATAAATTTTCAATATGTGGTGCAAACAGTCCTCCACCCAGTGCGCACAGACCTCAGGGTCAACGTCTGTGTGTTCACCGCTAAATGTCTTGAAGGTCAGTTGGTGCCTGTTTTTAAACCGGCTTAGCCAGCTCTCTGTACAGGTGAAGTCTTATGCGCTGAACCTGGCTGCTGGTTTTCTCAAAGATGAAACGACTACTCAGAGGCAAATTTCAACAGTGTATTTCGCTGATCCACCACAGCACTGGTCCGTCGATATCGGGGTGTGCCGAACATTGCATCCACTTTCTGTCCCTATTCAAGTTTTGCTTCTGGTCAGCTACAAGGATCTTCTCTTTCTTAGTGAAAAATGTTGTGAGGGTACTCGGAATAGCTCTCCCGATGAGACTTTTTGGCTGCCAAGGGCAGCACAAGGTGCGATTGCTGACCAGTGAAGTTTGAATTATTCACCAAGGTTCAATTTCAAGACCAAAATAAAAGTTTTTACACATAAAAATTCATGGGTGCCGGCAGGGACCTTCAGTCGGGATCGAATTAACCGAATAATCGAAATATCTGGAGACGAATTAACAGAAGTACACTGTATCCACCATAGGAGTTCTATAAGTCTGTTGTGCATAACTCGTTATAGCCTTGAGTTTGAATCGTTTTGAAAATTAACCAATATACTGAATCTCTCTTGCCTTTCGTATCTTTAGTTCTAAGCTGTTATCAAAGGCAGCTAAAGATGGCTCTTCAAACAAATAAGCAGCACTGCTGCAACACTCAAATGAGCATACCTGTGACGTCATACAAGAGCAGAGCCAGGCGCAGCGCATCACTGCCACACTTTGCGACACCATTGGGGAATGCCTGCCGCTGGCTTTTTAATGCCTTGTGCAGTTCCTCTTCACCAATGTAGCCTAGCCGGTGCAGCTCGTTAGTTGATGCCTCCATGTCCTGCAAGGAGTGAATTATGTGCAGGACATATTCATTAGAAATGTAAGTAAACCTCAGGAAATTGTTTTACAGAGCCAGAAAGTCACATTTAACAAAGAAGCAGCCCTAAATTTCTGCAATGTTCCTTTCTTAAATATGAAGGAGTTCTTACAGGCAAATTTGGAGTGTTAATAGTATTGTCTATGGAAGTGCAAAGAATACTGTCTGTGGAAACATTTAAAGAATATAGTAGCTGCTGCACTTCATTGGTGCCAAAAGCTGTGGTCATTGTTTATGTGTGTCTCATGAGAGCCAATGCAACAGCAGATGATGTTAAGTATAGGGTCACTGCAGCCCTTCCCAGGGCAGCAAATGCATGTTGTGGCCTATCACAGCACTCTTTTATGTCACATGCTGAGGTCTACAAAAAGTGCTTGCAATAGCATTTTAGGCTAACGCTATGAAGAAGAAAAAAAAAGGCCAGCCCATGTTCCTGCTCATGGTAGAATTTGAGAGCACATAAACCCAACTGTGCTTTGATGCAAACCAGCTACATGAGAACACCACCAATTCCCCCTGTTTCTGGCTTTCGACACATTGCAGTCCCCCATGCCATGACAAATAATGACATTTTTCATTCGCTTAGGAACCAAATTAAGGCAAAATCTTAAATATTCACTCCCTAGGCCCTTCTAAAAAACTGGAGCATTTCTTTTGGTCTATAAGAATCACATTGCCTACCAAATTATTTATGGATGTTCTATGGTCGACTTCTGTTTACCCATTTTCTGTAGGACATGAAAAATTGTTTAGATTTATTCGAAATAAATCGAAATAGTCTTGTAACACATATTAACTAAGTTTCACAACATTGTGCACACAAAGGGGCATCCCTCCAGGAGTATCTTCCCATAAAATATTTTTAAAAAGCATTTTGCCTCGGTGCAGTTACAAGGGGAACGGTTTCCCTTGAAGCTTTTCTCGTCTTCTTCCTTTCCCCTTAGCACACTGATACCTGCAAGGCATTGCATAGAAAGGAACGGTAGACCTTTTTGTGGTAAACATCAAGAAGTCATGCACTTAGAAAAATAACTTTCATAAATACCAGAGATGAAACTTGCAGTTTGCAAAGTTCTGTTTTCTGGTTGCAAATTTGCCCCTAAAGAAGCTGAGCTTCATTTGCTTAATTCTATAAATCAACCTAGAAAAGGTATGCTCGGTCATACAACCTTGTGGCATCTTGTCAAAATTAAAACTGAATTAACACTTAACACTCCAGGACTCCAGGATGTTAATGTAACATCCCATGGTGCTAAGTTGGCAGGTTGAAATTCCTTCATTTTTTTTTTTTTTCCCGACAGTCATGACACAGGATGTTTATCAGGGAAAAGAAAAAAAGTGTTTGTAGCTTGCGGAGTCACTATATGTCAGCTCATAATTTCAGACAAATACTACTGGTAAGCTATAAATCAAGTGTGATGCACTATCAGATTTGACTGAATCATTGTTATGATACTCCAATGCCCCGGCCAGGCTCACACTCGCAAAACCAGCAAAACAACACCATCACTTGTGGATTGAACAGATTGAGTCAAGATATTTTTCCTTCTGGCATACCACTAGCTTTGTTGCAATGACTGTAGGTGCTGAGGGATTACAAAATGACAAATGCCAACTTTAAGCACAAAAGACTGGCTCATACTTTCAATGAATTAACCACAAGCATAAAGTGCAGCAGAACAGTGCTGAAGAAAAGCAGCTGCCACCCCCCGAAGATGGCTAGGACATTTATGAACTGCACAGCGAGTCTGGGAGCCCCATTACTTGTGGGGGCACGCTTATATGTTCTCAAGACACCCTAAAGCAACCTGAGAGTGCTTTTAGTGGCTGTTTATGTCAAGGCTGAAAAGGCATGGCGCAGAAACATGGAAGCAGCATGTTGCTGGGCGAAGTAGTGACACAGCACAACTCCGGCACAGCCATGGGGCTGTGGTGGCGATAAAAATCACCACAGTACCAATTTCCTTTATTCAAAGCAACTGGGGTGAAAATTCAGTTTTTTTTCCAATTTTACATAACGGAAAAATTTCCTGAAAACTTCAGGCTTTCCCTAAGTTACTCTCAGCACCCACAAAACAAACTCACGGGAGATCAAACACACGGGTGAAGCGAGTGTCTAGAATCCAACAGCTTTGATGCCATCAGGTAGCATGCGGGGGTCTATTGACGAGTTGGCTTCACCCAAAAAGTTCATGTACTACATGACGACTGCAGTAGATAGGATGTGTGAGTGGTGGCGCTGGCTAACCCTGTTCTAATAGGCATGCATAATGCCCAAGAAAGTGGATGGAAAAACAGTGCCGCAATAGCTCAATTGCTAAAGAGCGTCACACACGTAATGCGAAGACGTGGGTTCGTATCTCACGTGCTGCCAGTTATTTTTTAATCCACTTTCATTTCCCTTTATTTAAAATTTCTTTAATTCAATTAAGAACTACAAATAATTTCCCTTATACTGTTCTTTGTGTCATTGCTTGTTGGCTTCTTATGATAAGGGCAATTCAAGAACTTGAATGAAGACAAAGGCTAAATTTCAAGGAGGGGGAAGAAAACCTCATTTGTACACAGACACTGGAAAATAGTCAAATAGCCTCCTTGGATGTTTTTTCTTGCAGCTAAGCAGTCGCCAACTAGGACACACGCTTCAAGCTCTTTAAGTGGCTTGTCAAAGTTGACTTTCCCATTGTAATGATGTCAATCAGCTTCTAGCATGGTGGTTAGTTGTGCGCGGCTTCAGCCAAAGATGCTCGTCACATTATAGCCAAATCGCTGGAACTTACTTTCTGCCAGGTATATCTGGAGCCAGTTCAAAAAATGGAGCCATGATGACCATAGTGTGACCCAACTAGCAAAACAACAAAAATAATGATGCGGCTTGGTCGCTTGATGTGGCTTTGTCCAGTTCCACGAAGGCAGTAGTAATTTAAACACACCTGTCATTGGTTGTTGTGGACATGCAGGATTGCATCACTTAGCGACACACTGGAAATATACATTATCGAGGATCGTTTCCTGATAGTGTTCATGGCATAGTCCCAATGCAGAGTTAATTACTCTGAGTGCTCAAAAGCCGGCCCCAACCCTTTTTCAAGGAATTCAAGGAGTAATTTTTTTTTTTCTTTCTGAATGAGCTTTAAGGGCCCTTGAATTTCTTTTTCGTAATTCAATGTTTTGAAGGATTTCAAGAAAGTATGTGAACCCTGTACCATGCCTCAATTAGAATAAGTTTTCGCAGTCTTTGGTTGCCTCGATTTTTTTTTTACACTAGAATGTAGAATGTTGAAGTGTGATTTTGCCACCCAAATCTAAGAAATGATTTAAAAATGCAATTTTCAACCTACACTTTCCCTTGCATACAGTCAGCCACAAAGACAGTGAGGGATCTTGCATCAGTGAGGTTTCTTGCATGCAAGTCATTCTTCTAACGGTAAGCAAAACCATTCCTGCAAGACATCTGTGGTGGTATCCTGGGGTGATCCCTTCCAGAGATAAAATTACTTTTGCAAGATTTTGTGTGCCTAGTAGATGACACATCAGTGTCTCCAGGCAACAGAGTTTCTGGCACTACGTCAGGAACACTGTCGCCTGTAGACCCCAATGCATCTGCTACTAGACACACAAAATCTTGCGTAAGTAATAGTACCCTCAAAAGTGATTGCCAAAGCATACCATCCATGGCTAGCACACCAAGACAAGCACCTTCAGAGAGAAACATCAAACACAGGCATTTTTAAGTCCCAATCTCTGAGAGAGGCATATAGAGGCATTAACAAAGTAGTGATTCACTGGGTTTCCGATGAAAATTGAAAACAATTGAAAGAACAAAACTGAAAGCAAATGACCATTTTTTTCTGTCTCTAGCTTCTGGAAGAAAGTAATATAATGGCACCCCTTCAGTCTTGCAGTCACAAGGTTTAGCATACGTTTATAGCCTTAAAAATTAATGCATAAAGGTTGTCCACAATATACAAAGATCAGGTAGTAAAAGTTGTTCGTAACTGATTTACACCAGTTGGAAAGCACAACAATATGTGCCAGCTCAGCAGTGCCTGCCAACAGAAACTGCGAGACAACAGCGCAGCGCAGCGCAGCAACGGCGAGTTGCACACATTGCAACTCGCCTTTGAACTCGTTGAGCAAGACTTGATCAAATTACACCAAAACCCACCTGCAGAGATTTTCCATGGATAATGTCTAGAGGATCAAGGACATTGCCAAGAGATTTGGACATCTTACGCCCTTCTGAGTCCCGGATCATGCCATGCAGCAGCACCTTTAAAAGAAGGAAAAGGAGAAGAACAAGGCATAAATATCTGGCAATTTAAATTGAATCACATAAGTATGCACAAGCTGCGTGCACTAACTTAAACCCTCTCCAGGAACCAATGCATTTTACCGGCTAAAAAGTTCATTAAAAAATATTAAATTAAAATTAAATTCTGAGGCTTTACATGGCAAACCACAATTTGATTATGAGGCACACCATAGTTTGGGACACGAAATTAATTTTGACCATCTGGGATTCTTTAACGTGCACTAAACCTAAATAGACAAGCATTCTTTTAAATTTTGCCTCTTTCGAAATGCAGCTGAGATCACAAATGTTACCTTGAGCTCAGCTGTGCAGTGTCATAGTCACAAAGCTAGCGCAGTGGGTGAAAAGAAAATTAAGTTTTAAGACACTTCTTTCTCCTTCAGCAATCATTAAAATCATGCAATACTGGTGCAGGATAAGAGTGGCATAGAATCAAGACAAAGGAATCGCTACATTATGCCAGCCCTGAATACACTTGCGGGCTATGTTGTTCGTATAGACATGAACTCCTAACCTGTACTGAAAAAAAAAATGCTCCAGGTAGAGGAACCCAAGACAATCTGAAGCATCTCAAAGGGACTCTGAAACCCTCTCTCTTGAAATTATTATTATTATTATTATTATCTCTTGAAATTGTGTGACATGTTAAAATGTGTGTGATGCCTTCGTAGAACATGTTGATCAAACATTTGTTGTTTTCAAAAGACTTTATATGAGTGCAGGTATAGCAATGGCAACATTTACTTTCCTCGTTACCCTCAACTTCTTCAGTTCCTCTCAGCTGGTGGAGAGCTGTAACAATTTCCTGCCTATCGTCTTCTTTTTATGTTCTTCTCATAGTATGCTTATGGTAAACCTACTAGCTTGGCATCTCACACAGGTACTCAAGGGTGATAAAGGGGCAAGGACAGAACACTAAAAACAGTACTAAAGAGAAGCGACAGAACACTAAAGAGAAATACTAAATCAGTTGAGACTGACAAAAGCATTCTTCCAAAACTATATACTAATTGTTATTTTCGTGGTAATAGGTTGATTATTAAAAGAAAAATTCAAGATCAAAGTGCTAGTTCTTGAGTTTTGTGCCAAAACTAGTGTTGCTGCATCATTGTGCCACCATGGATTTCAAGGTAGTACAATGGAATCTCGTTAATTCGAACTTCTAATTTATTTGAACTGACTCTGCAGTCCTGTCGAAATTATGAGTAATTAAATGTGTGAAAACAGCTGGTAATTTGAACATGCAAGCATTTGCAACGGCTAATTCAAACACACTGCGTCACTGACCATGCTATCAGCAGCACGAACTCACGCAGCGGCATCTGTGACCCCCCAGCGCGGCCGTCTGCCGGTTGCTGCTCCCACCTCTCGTAGCAAGTACTGTATTTCGGTGCACTAAAAGTTAAACGAATTTAACAGTGAAGCCAGAGTGTGGGTTAGATGTGAATTTTGTCTATGAGTCTGGCTTCACACCAGCATGGCTGTCATGAAGCCACACTTTCTGAACATGTGACTCGTGTTAGCTCAGCGCGCATGTGCCGCATACCACAGTGCTACACGCAAGTCCTCCATTGAATGAGCTTCTTTTAATTTGATCATTGTTTCATTCGAACAAATTTTCGGGTCCCTTTGAGCTAGAGTTATTGAGATTTAATATTTTCTCAGAATTGGGCTGTTGTGGCTCAGTAAAAGTTGCTAAAAACTGCCAAGTGAAGTCTTTGGCTCTCGTAGTACACACTGTACTCCATCTTTATCAGTGAAACACTAACTGGACGTGAGCAGACACTGTCAAAAGCTGTGATGTTACAGCAAGCTGGTGCAAGAAGTTCAAGGCAGTGTCGCCACCGGTCTTTTTTGTTTCTGCATTTCTTGGCTTACCAAATCTCTTCCCATGGAAAGAGTTTTTTCTTTCTTTCCTTTATTTTTTTGCTATTGTGGAAGAGCAATTTACCAATGCAGTTCAAATACTTTTTCTCTTTAGTGTCCTTTTAAAGGGGCCTTGAAGAAATTTTTTAATGGTATCACTATTAAATTACATCACCTCACAAAACACCTGCAGCAAAATTAATTTGAATCCTTCAAGCACAAGCGAAGTTGGACGTAGTTATTGGATCAATCAGTGGCTTCCTCTCTCCTTTCATTGCCACTAGCATGCTGGAAGCTACACAGGGGAGAAAGCAAGGGGGCACTACAGAGCAACGCCTTGCCTGCCCCACCCGAAGGTTGCACGTGAGACGGCTCATGGTGGCTGTGCTACGCTTTTCATTCCAGAGGCCATGCGCAGCAGATGCTTTCCTGTGTTTAGCATTCCTGTATTTTTGAGGTCGCAGACATATATACTTTTCATTTATTTAACTCAAATGAGCAATAATTGTGTTACTGAGAAATGTAAAAATTTAAATTGTAAAATTGTAAGTTTGTAAAATGTTGTGGATCAAAGCTGCTTGCAATGACGCTGCAACAACAATGCAAAGAAGAGGGCAAGCGGTTTTTCACTGCTTTTGACACGAGAGTGTAAATTTCCTGCTGCATGCAGTGTAATAATATTTGACTGACATGTTTCCAGGAGCCTCATTAACAAATTAGCAACATTTTCTTACTATGTCCAAAAAGTGTTTCAGGGCCCCTAAACTGCTACCACTTCCCCATTTCATAGAAGATCTGGGACGGTGTGCAAGCATGTGCCAAATGGCTAGAATCTATGGGATGTCGTGCAAGCTAGAAAATTATCACTGACATAGCATAGACCAAAAAAAAAAAATATTAAAAACCAGGTGCTTTAAATCCCATACGAAAGAGCAAGATATCTATAGTAATACCTCGTGGATATTTTCCTGTACGCTTTGCCAGGTAAAACAGTCTCGAATTTCAATCCCATTTAGTTCCCATAGGGTCACATTTCCTAGCATCTTAGCCTCCCGCTTGTTACGCTTCCCTTCACGATTGTTACATCTAAAAACTGTGATGGCACACAACCTACCATATGGTGACTTTCCTGACTACCGTAAAAACCGGACTATAGGTCGGACCGGAATATAGGTCGATCCCCCAACTAACGAATTCTCAAAATGGAAAAAAAAAATTTTTCAATGGCAAAAGTACCGAAAGACATGACACCCTTACCGTGAAACAAATGCGACTCAGGGGGTTGCACAATGGTGACAGTATTTATTTAAATGCTGCTCGCATGTGCACCTGGCCAAGTTTTTAGCGGTATCGCGCGACCATCGACCCGCGTGCTAGTCAGCACCTTATTAACGGCTCTGAGCAGCGAAACAAACGATATACGCGCATGTGTACACATGCCCTTACTTTCGCTATTTCGCCGCTCCGTGCCGTGATGACAAGGTGCTGACAAACACGCGGGTCGATGGTCGCGCGGTACTGTTAAAAATTGGCAGGGTGTACAGTACACAGAAGGGCACGAAGTGCGCAAGCGCTACTCCGAATCAGAGCAACGCCTTTGATCAGAGTCGGATGACGAGTGCTTCTCGCTGCCCAGTCCATAGGCGCGTGCGATCTCTACCGCTTTCAAACGGATGCATTCGACAGTCACAGGCAGCGATCTTACACGCAGCTCTCGGACGGACTCCGCGACCTTGCCTTCCAGTTCTGCAGTCCGCTGCGATCCGGCACGAAATGACGTTTTCTTTTGGTTGCTGCAAGTTGTAATACGTTGCTTTTGCCTCCGCCACTACCGAATGCACTTTCGGATACTTCAAGTTCGCGCTGTGCCGCCAGGTTGCCGTGGGCTTCCTCGTACTCAATCGCCTTTTTCTTGAAGGCGACGGTGAATTGACGTCGGCTTCCGCTCATTTTGAAACAAAAATGAAAATGCAGCCATTAATTAATGTAACTTTGCGACAATGGAAACGCAAAATGCCAGTGCCACAACGTCGCCATTACGGAGGTCGCCATAGACGCCGCGCTGCTGCTGATGGCGATGGCGGCTGTTTACTTCATCCGCCCATTGTTGCAAGACTTCCGTAGTTTTTCCGCCAATGTCCGGTATATAAGTCGAGGGTCGACTTTTCGCGATGGTTTTTTGAAAAAAAGTTCGACCTATATTCCGGTTTTTACGGTACATCATGAAACCATATTTCTGGTATGACTGTGCAACATTGCTTTCAGAAGTTGGAGGGGCAAGGACAAGCACTTGCAGGGCAAAATGCCAGCAAAAACAATGAAACAATACATTGAAAATGCTGACGAGTCTGCCTAAGAAGTAGAGGATGCTCAAAGATGTTACGGCATGTATAGGAGCACATTTTTAAAAGGTGTAGATATATTTCTGACTCTTCCTTCTTTTTTGTGCATCGAAAAGATTCCTAGGCATCAAGCACCCCCAAAAAAACTACTGGCAAGCCTCACAGCAGCCTAAATATATTAATATAGTGATTGTCAGTCTCTAAGTTGTAATATACAGCCATCTAGTACCAATGCACTAAAATTCATCTTAGAACCACACGAACACATGCACACAAAAAAGTGCTGACACAGGATAAGAACAAGAATGACAGGACAACGTCCTGTCAACAGCACAGTCCATCATCCTGTCATTCTTGCTGTCATCCTGTTTCAATCCTGTTTTCCAATTTATATGCACCGACGGTCCCAAGTATGCATAATTTTGAAGCATCAGTAAAAAAGTACTGGTCATTTCGTGGTGTTCCCTTGGAATTCTTACATCAAGTTTTTTAATGTTCTCATTATTATTATTAACAGCAGACTTTACCTTAGTAAAGGGCAGCTGTCCGGTGAGTTCTTTGCCAAGCATGACCATGCGTGCCACCCAGAAGAACAGGATGTCTTGTCCAGTCTCCATCAGGGACAGCGGGTAGAAATTTCGCAGAGATCGAGTCTATAATAATTGCCAAAATTATGTATATACTTTGATGAAATGCCTAGTACCCCTAACATGAAAATACTGAAGCATTAAAATGCCGAACCTTGAAGAAAAGACTTAGCAGTTCATTTTTATCACACAAGATTTCCCTTTGGATGATGAATTTTTGAACAAGGCATACTTTTACGAGCACAGTGGTTTATCTAAAAAGGAAGTTGCATGACCAGGGGTTCTAGCAGCCCATTTTGGGAGCTTACAGTCAACATTTTATATGACCCATTCTCCTAGTACACCATTATGAGAGGTGCTTACGTTATTTGGCCAGCCAAACACGGAGAACGGGAAAAGAGCCGAAGAAAACCATGTATCCAGGACATCTTCATCTGAAGAAGAGAGAAAAAGAAGCTGTGAGCTAGACGTGAAGCTGTGGTGCAAAGCGTTCGTTAAAGTAATCGACAGTGGTCGAACTAGGGATTGCTGAGAGTGGAGGCAATGCTTCAAGGTGGGAACTTGTCTTCGTTAGGGCCTTTATGAAATGCCCTTCTCAATACACCAGCTCCAGCCTCAGACATGTCTTGTTCAACCACCACCGACTGCCTTCAAGTCACCATCTTCCCATGAAACTCTGTCTTGCTTGGTTTTAGTTAAACCCATGCAAGCCACACACCACATGGGACCTCAGCTCTCTATGGTAGGTTCTGTGGAATTCTTGCGGCACTCCTGGTGTTCCAAAGTTCTGGAGAGTAAGGGTAATGTTCCAATCCCTCTTCATAGTTTCTGAGCAATTAGCACACAACAGGAACCCAATATGTGGTACTTCTGATTAACTATACAAAACCCAAACATCATTCTACATTACTGAAGATTCAGATAACTAGGACCATCTTTATTTCTGGCCATAAAGAGTACAGTCATACCAAAAACATTGAAATTTTATTTGAGTTTTTAATGTAAAGCATTCTTTGCTTCCTTCTAGGCACTGTGCGGTAGGTAGGTAGGTTGCAGTCTTGTCTTTCTTTAATAAATAAAAAATTAATGAGTGACCTAGGTTGGAATTGAAGCACCGCCATCGAGCACAGCAGCCCAGTGCTCTAACCACTAGGCCATAATCGCACGGATACTTTTCTCGTTCCGAAGCCAGCTAGCGCTTTGAAACTTTTGACACTTGTATCCCATGCCACTTCATCTTCTTTCATTGTGACAGCTCGCACTTTGTGGCACTGTGCTAGACCGTACTGCCTTCAGGATCAGCCCACCGTCACCAGTACTTTCCTCGTAGCAGCTAACGCTACATAGAAAATGTGCAGCATTGTACTGCACTGATGAATGAATCAGGTTGATCATGTTTTACTATTTCTTTGCCGGAGTACAAATGCCACTGTCATTTTCACACAGATCACATGACATAGACATAGTATGTGTGCTTGTACTACATTTAGTCACAGACCAGGTCCCAAACCGTGCGTCTCTAGCTTATGTCTGTTAAATACCTATACAAAGCCCAACCATTGCTATGTATAATTTTGCACCAAATACTGTATTTGCACGATTCTAATGCGCATCTTTTTCTAATAAAAAGTGTGTTTATACACTTGCAAATAAAGTTTGCATGTGCATTACAATTGTAACTAATCCTAATAAAAACAAAAAACAAAATTGATTCTCACTAAAAATAAAAAGCTCAATGCAAGGTAGCTAGCCTCACTGCCATTGAACAGACGTTTGTTTATACTTTGGTTTGCGGTAGCCATTTTTCAGTTTGCTGTACGCCCGTCATAGTGCTTCTGCTCAGCCACCTTATGTCGAGGTAGTCCAGTGGCAGGATGGGGGAAAAATAAGAAGTTTGTTTGCCTTTGTATTTTACATAAGTACGTTTCAACATGGTATGTGTCAATTCAGGTTTCATTACTTGATGTGCGTGGTAGAATCAGCGCCAAGTTATTTTTTAATATATTTAGGCGGTAATGTAGCTGTGCATTACAATAAACGACGCGGTAGAATCATGCAAATACGGTATCCTGCCATTGCCATCATACGATCATCGTCAGCATGCGCAACAGTGCCGCTGTTATCACACACACGTACACTTGCACACACATGCAACTACTCGATTTACACGAACACATTGTCCCACCTGGAAACCCTTTGTGGAACTGCAAACAATGCTGGATAGCCAGCTACCTGCAAAATGCTTTGCATAACATCAATTTTCACAGTGAAACGGATCTGCACAATTCTTTAATTAAATAGTAATTATTTAGTAACCACTTTGATGATATATCGCACAACTGAACCTTCACTCCAGCATTTCAGAAACAGTGCTATGGCTTTTGCATTATGTTTCATGCACTTAAATTAGCATTTTGAGATCTCAAGCTCAGCATATTGAAAATTATGCATTGGGCTTCCTTGGGTTACATTCTGACCACACAGAGAGACCTGCGCACTTTGACAAAGGCTTGAAAGTGCACCGCAAATTGTGAATACCAGCACAATGTGCTATCGTAACTTACAGTCCAACCTTCTGGGAAAATTGTGCACTCTTTCAGTAGATATACTGAACATGATTAAAAAAGACAGCAACAAACACACACAAATCTCAAACTACCCTTTCTTTTTTGTTCTTCAAGCAGGTGAAGCGAGGAGAGAATGCAAGTCATTAATGATGCGTGAAATACAATCGCTTTGTGAAGCAACAAAATGTGTATTGTCTGCAGGTTTTTACATGCACATAGGTGTTACACATCAGCAGGAAGAAATGAAAAGAGAAGCTTTGAAGCAAGGTTTAGAAAGAAGCATGTTCTGTGTGTTTTATGCAGGTTCTGTTTAGCAAAAATGTGCTATTGAATGCAAACAGCTACACACCATAGACTGCCAATAGCTGCAAGTACCACTTAAAAGGGGAAATGGCACAAAATCTGTCGCTTTTTTTCTATTGCAACAGCAGTTCAAGAATCTTGTTAATTTCCTTGTACTTGTGCAACTTGAGTGAACAGAATTCCTATTCATATACTCGGGCATGCACAGACCCTTAATTTTCAGTGGCAGTGAACTTATAAGCCAGCTGTCAGCGAAATTGGTGACTGATAAGGAAGCCTTGCTAGATTGTGTGTTACTAGCCAAATAATGTTCGCTCCTTCCTTGATGCTATTCTGCCTTTTATTTTGCTCCTCGGTGCCATACATGATACCGTCTGTCACTACGAAATATCTAATTTGCTATATACACTGCCTTCCAAATCCAGCAAACTTAAAACTCAAGATGTTCACTGTTTATTAAAAAAAGATTGTTGATTTTGTTTTGTTGAGACAATGCGAAAAGGAACTATGCTCAGTACCCACAGTTGGAATGATGCGCGCCACAGACAGACTAAAATATTTGTCAGGTTTATTCATGAAATATTCTTGAAATGATGGTAGAAATTTCGGTTTCCGCTATATACTGGATGGGTGGCAGTGCTGCAGGTAGGTCCGTACAATTCAGAAGATGCGGAAAATCGGGTTCTGAAAAATCTGCCAGCAACTCTGTACTTTTTTTAACTAATTTTGCCCTAAACTTGATTCAAATGAAAAATTACCAAATTATTGGTCAATATGGCAATCATAAATAAGCTAGAAAAATAAGGCATTCCATCATAAATGACAAAAGATGGCAAGTATGGTGTCTATTTAGTGCCCACTTTTTCCACCATACCAAATCTTAACTTTTCCATGTTCGATGCGCTGTTGGCCTCCCAAGCTCATCTTGCAATCCGAAGTCACCAGAGGAGCATTTTGCACTGCACAGTGCATTCAGTGACTGTGCCCTGCCAAAATGCACTGTCAAAATTGCGGATTAAGCCTAACTTCCACTTAACAACCTAAGAGATCCACAAATGAAGCTGTGCAATTTTTATCTCATACCCTGTGCAACGTGATCAGCATGCATAGAACAGCAACTTTACATCCATGTGCAAGCAGATGCATCCCCAAACTCATTCCTATCCTTGTCAACCGTGCGCACCTCAATAAACATTGCACATGGCGTCAAAAGTACAAGACACCAAAAGCCTTGATCATTTCACATGACTCAGCATCGACACAGCAAAGTATGTGCTAAAACGCTGCAGTGCAGGCACACCTGCGGCTTTCAACCACAGTTGTAGACAGGCAAAGGCAGGGCAGCGCAAAAACGGGCAAGAAATGAAATACTCGCAAGCTTCTTGCTATTTAAAATGTCTCATTAGGTCAATGCTTGAGAAACTGCCATTCTGGGATCTGTTTCACTGTTTTTTTTTATTCATCATCACCACCTTAATTTATGTCCACTGCAGGACGAAGGGCTCACCCAGCAATCTCCAATTACAGCTGTCTTGCATCAGCTGATTTCATCCTATGCCTGCAAATTTTCTATTTCATCGCACAATTTAATCCTTTGACACCCTTGATTGCACTTTCCCTCCCTTGGCACGCACGCTGTAATCCTAATAGGCCACCAGCTATTTGCCTTACACATTCATACCCTGCCCAACTACATTTCCTCCTCTTAGCTTAAGGGGGTATGGTAAGGTAAACAGACCAAAACAAACGATATTTTCATTTCCTTACTGAAAAATAATACACACTGTGCACAGCAAAACTATGCAGTGGCCAGTGCAGAGGAGCGCTCAAAGCCATTTAAAAATGGCACCAAGAGCCGGACCTCCTGATAATTAAAAATGACAAATGCAAGGGTTTGTTTACATGTTGTTTTCCACCAAAAAAAACGATATTTCTTTATTTCATTGCCAAAAATTAATGCACACGGTGCAGAGCAAAACCTTGGAGTGGCGAGCGTGCAGGAGCGCTCGAAGCCATTTAAATATGGCACCAAGAACCGGGCCTCCTGGTATTTAAGAATGACGAATGCAAGGGTTTGTTCATGTTTCCACCAAAAAAACGATTTTTTTTATTGATTTTTTGCTAGAAATTAACGCACACTGTGCGGAGCAAAACCTTGGAGTGGCGAGCGCGCAGGAGCGCTCAAAGCAATAAAAAAAGGGCTCCAAAAACTGGGCCCCCTTGTATTTTAAATACACATAAAACTGTGTTTTTCTCAAAATCACTCTTTCGAAAATTTTCGAAACTTGGTGGACCGTTTCTGGAAAACTATCCAACCGATTACACTTAAATTTTCTCAGATTATACTGAAATTCCTTGCTAATAGTTTGAAGCTAAAACTTTGCAATACTGTTTGGGTTACAATTGTGAATAAAAAATTAATTGGAGTCTCTCTTATGGTACGTGACAAGTGGGGGCACTATATTTTTTTTCTTGTGATATGAATGTAGGCACCCAATTTTTTTTTTTTTTAAGGTGTGGATTAAAGCCACTGTCATGTGGAATTATTGTGCAAAATTTCATGGTCATACAAATATTTTTTTTCCGAGAAAAGTTGCATTTAATTTTACACCCCAGCCTAAAATTTGGTTCTCAAACACACAAAAAAATAAAAAAACGGCTGCAGTGACAAAATTGCACCAAGTGGAGGCCAAAAGCATTCTTATTCAACTTGCAAGATTTCACAATAAAATATGAAACAGTTATTGAGACATAAAGCTGAAACCAAGATGACCCATTTGCCTCTATCATACCCCCTTAACTCTTAGAAATAAAAGAATTTTTAGAACCAGAAGAAACTAGAGCAGGTCCTACTTTTATATAATCAATGGATGTAAACTAGTCCACCTTCCAGACTTGAAAGACCCCTCACCAGGTTTGGGCATTGAAAGCAAACAAGCAACACACCAGCAATTGTGTCTGCAGGGTATCAAACTGTTCCATGGTGCAAGAACAGCTCAGCTTTCAAACAAAAATCTGTGCGCCCTTCCTTTCAAGGGAGGCCCAGTGCCTGCTCGAGAATCGAGGTCGCTTGCCTAAATGCCTCTACATTAGGGGTGTGCGAATATTAAAAATTTCAAATAGAAATCGAATATGAATACTCAGCTTCATATATCAAATCGAATATCAAATAATGATATGCACGTGCATTTAATAGCAAGTTGGGTCAATTTAATAATATTTGGGGTTTTACGTGCCAAAACCACTTTCTGATTATGAGGCACGCCGTAGTGGAGGACTCCGGAAATTTTGACCACCTGGGGTTCTTTAACGTGCACCTAAATCTAAGCACACGGGTGTTTTCGCATATCGCCCCCATCGAAATGCGGCCGCAGTGGCCGGGATTCGATCCCGCGACCTCGTGCTCAGCAAGTTGGGTTAATTTGTTATGTTGGAACACTGCAATTACATTGTCAATGTTAATAAACCAGACTAATAAGTCATAATACTAAAGCAGTATGTATATGGCTCATGTTAACTTGGAAAATTTAGTAAGTTCCACTAACTGTCACCAGCCTGTGCCTTAATATACCGCATAATATGCCCGTAAACTCGTAGGCATTTGACCTTGTGCCAGTTGTCACCATCACACTTGCTGTCACACAATAAGCTCAGAATTGCGGGTGGCACTGCAAAAAATAAATAAATAAATAAATAAATAAATAAATAAAGGGAAAAAAGAAAAAAAAGTACACCCTTGTTGTTTGCAAACCCATGTCCCTTGCTACTAAGCGGCTGGCTTTCCCACACAGTTTAAACATTTAGTAGCTAAGTATGCTCTGTAGGCGAAATTTCGCTAGCAGCATGAAACTTGGAAAATTCAGCACTAAATTGCCCCAATATTCCAGACTAGATAGAAACAAATGCTAAGACCTGTTTTTGCTCCCGCACAGCCAGCAACATATTCTATTTCATTCGAATATTTGTATCAAACCGAATACTGGAACATTTTTAAATATATATTTTTCAAATTGAATACGAATATTAAAAAATACAATATTCGAGAATATTCTAACTGTTCAAATAATCGCACACATCTAGTCTACATTTAAGACACACTGCCTGCAAAATTATTTTTCAGGCCACCATATTTGCTCTAGATCTATTCTCATAATGTCATAGAACACAGAGCAAAAGTAATTATGGTAATTAATGCACACAATTCCAAGTTACCAGTCAGAGAAATAAAAAAATACAAGCAAAATGAGAGTTATTCTCAACTTCAATTTTCGGGGCTCTAGGGGCCACCACTTCACTCTCCCAGTACATCATAATGTGGCGCCAATAGCAGCAGGGCATTAGTGGAAGTCAGTGCACCATGGTCACAAAGTACCTAGTATTACGGTAAAACCTCATTAAGGAAGTAGTACCATGGGAGACATCTTGCGAGTAGTTTTAATTCCACCACCAGGCGACCCCACTCTCTCATGACCAAAACAAAGCCCTCTGCCAATTCAGCAGAGGCGTGGTGAAGGGGATGCACTTTGGTTGAGAAAACTGTCTCCCCCACCCCACCCCTTATGTTTTTGTGAGCGATGAGTGCTGTCTTGGTGTGTTATCGTCGTTTTGTTAAATGCACAGTGTCAACAGGCATACAATGGAACAATGGCATGACTGGTTCCTTTTCATTGTGAAGCAGCTGCTGGTTGCCTGCATCGATTAGAGTCTATTTTGTTGTAAAAATAGCATGAGGTAAAACACACAAAAGAGAAGCACTTTCGTCCATCCACCCAGACTGCATCCATGACAACCAGAAATGCCCAGAGCAGACCACTATGTTCCTCTCTTCCTATTCCCATCTTTAGGGCTGCATTCCTGACCGTCACGGTGCACAAGTATTAGTGCACAATAGACAATCCGTCCTTGCTTCGTGCAATGTGCACCCAGCCCTCCTTACTGCGACCTAGCCCAGCAACAAGTAGTCAGCAGCAGCACGCAAGATGAAGGGGTGCAATGGGAGCTCGTGTTGGAGAGGTCTAAAACATTCGCAACTGAGGTAAAATGTTCTGACCCGTCCCAGTCGGAGGAACAGTGAACTTCTTGGTTCATCACATTTATTCCGTCCATGTAGGTGGCACTAGGCGACAATTTTCTCTGCAAGATGAAAATAATATAAATTTCTGCTTTCCTGCAGTGATTCATGTGTATAAAAATAGAGAGGGACCATGCCTGTTGGTTTTTGAGCGATGCATGCTAAGGTTTCAGCACAGTTCAAAGGCTATGTTGACGTTATTTATAATCACAGTGAAAAAAAAAACAGACAGAAAGTTCATACATTTGCTGTGACGTTACCATTCGCTTTATTGGAAAAGTATACGTTGAGATTTTAAATTCAGGCTTCTAGTTTCTTAATATAAAACCTCAGACTAATGCCTTTAGTAGCTTCCCAGAAAAATGAGCACAAATATGATCCACTATTAGGAATGCATTGCCTAATAACGATTGCATTATCAAGAAAAGTATTAAACACACATGAAAGAAACTTTCCTTCTAAGTGGAAATTATTTAAGCTATACAGTCTCCAAAGTTCAGCTTTTTTTTTTTTTAACAAATAGTTGCACAGCTGTTTAAATGCAAGTTGCAAAACAATCGACCCTGGATATATTGAACTTGAAGGGGATCATGAAATAGTTCGACATATTGATAATTCAAAATATATGCCTATCTGAAGCTCATATGAGACCTCCGCATGTCTCAGACAGTTTTCAGAGATTGTGAAAAGCATGAACCTAATGATTTGCTTGAACCTAACGAACGCTGCTATCATTGTGTTTTAAGTGTAGCCTGTTTTCGTGGACACTGGTTCGCCCAATAAAAGTTAGTCTCGTCATTCACAATATTGCTACTGTGTTCTTTACCGTCACTACTATGTGACAACATGTACCTGCTTAAAACATACTATAATGGTTGAAGTGTAGTTGCGATGAGTCCGCGACCCAGTCTCCATTGAGTATTGGCTGACCACTTAAGCCATAGTGGCTCGTCATATGACTACCGGTTAGTAGGTACCATGACCATTCTTCTTTGCTAAGTTTAACTGCGCTGTCTTAGCTCACGGTGTCTCCAATGGCCATCCTGCGCCGGAAAGGATCTTCTGCCTTTTTTGAAAGTACAGAGATCAGTCGACCAATAATTTCTGCTTCTGCGAGAGGTGCAGCACCACCTATAGAGAGATAAGCAGCAGAAATGCATGGAGGCGAGGTGGCAGATTCAGCAAGGAATATAACCACTGACAGGCGTGCCAATATGACTTATCGCTTTTCAACTTTCTCAGCATTTTCAACTACGTATCTGCTCGGCAGCACACGTGGTGCTGTGCGTAGTGCCATTGGAAGCCTACTGCACACTTTTAATAGGCCATAACCCAAAAGCACCACCATTCTCTGCCACTACTTTGCGGGGCCGCTTCAAGTGCATGTCACTTGCAGTTATGAAAGCAGCCCGTCATCAGCGCATTGGATCAAAAAGATACGCGCCACACCCGTGCATGGCCAGAAGCGGCACGGCACTGGCCAGAAGCGGCACGCCAGAAACACCGTCAGCTGTATATATGGACAAGTCTAGTGTCGAGTCATGCGAAATCTCTCGAAAGAGAAACAATCCCTGAAAGTGATTGCCTGAGAGTACTGCCCCAGCAAGCGTTTTGGCACGGTGATGGCATGCGCTTAGTAGGTGATCACCTGCATGCAAATCGCACAGGATGATCGGCACCACGCGGCATCACGTACCACTTTTTAATGGAGAGGCGCCGGTTTTGCTGAGCACAGTCAAACCCACTTATAACTATATTAATCTGAACAATATATCACTTATAACATTGAGAAGCTACTGCACTGTCAACTTCTCTGTTTTCTATGGTGAAATAACCTGCTTACTACTATGCTCCCTACCACATTATTGGTTATGATGAAGTCTGGCTACAGGGTATCCGTGCCGAAAGGTAATGGAATGTTAAATCCTTGAAAAGAAAAAGGAAAAAGAGAAATTCGAATTGCTGAATGCCACCGCGTGCTGTTTTCCAGTCTTCTCCACATTGCCAGGGTCACACACCTCTCTCCCGTCGCCCTTCCACCCCTCCAAACACAAATTCGCTGTGCCCAAAGCTCTACGCCGCGCTGCCCTCCGAAACATGACTGAAATGCGCCAACTTCACTGACAGCATTGGGCTATGTTAGGCATTGCTCCCAGATTGCTCACTGGACCCTTATGCTGCACAGCTCTGCCAACGGATTCAGCCGCTCATGCTCGTCTTTGCTGGCTCCGTCGAAATCGTTCCTGGAAACATAGTTTTTCAGCATCATAATTTCTTTCTCTATGGCCTTGTTTGACTTGCTGCCGAAACGGAAGATAGCTGATCCCCCCGCTGATCATCGGCAATGCACGACATTGCCGGTGAAAAAAAGCACAATGCTATAGATTTGAAACGACGTGCCTCTAACCGATGAGGCGATCATCATGAATGTGCTTATGTCAGAGAGCGATGACGGAAGCTATGACATGATAGGGCAGGCTACATCAACATTGTCCTGAGGCCCCCGTGGATGATTCAGTCCCCCCAGCAGGGCTTCATTTTCACGAGGGACCTTGCGCTACACTATGTGGAACATGTGGATGCCTTGGAGAAGGATGTCGGCAAGCTTCACGTAAAGCAAGCAAAGCTGATGGGCATGAGGTTTTTTTCGTGCAAGCCAGCGAGAAATACGTGGCGACATGCTTGCGGCAATCTAGCCCTAGCATTTCTTCTGGATTTCTCAAGCCGAGAGGCTACCATGGCAACATCCTCGCATATTTTAATGGGCATCTTTTGAGGTCACCAAAGCAATGCCTCAATGGAATTGACATATCACTTGCTGCCCGTGACCCTGCTTTGCAGTTACAGCAGTGCCCTTCTTGAACGCTGACAGCTGCAGCTTGTTACAGGCAAGTGAAGCGTGCAGTAAGCACAGTTAAACAGTTAAACGAGTTGACACAATCAGCAGCCAGTTGGAGGTAGGTGGTGGGGAGGGGCACACTGGCCTTCTCGCCATTATGGCTTTATCACAACAGTTCTGCCATCCCCCATTTTGATTTTTTTCATGCAACTAGGTTATAACAATTATAACAATGGACTTTTCGTGGCCTTTGAATACTGTCATAGGTGGGTTCGACTGCAGTAGATCACTACAAACGTGCACTTATGCATAGGGGAAAGCTGCACAAGTCGTTCATACAGCTGCCATTTCTGCCACCATGTTCCATGCCAAAGTTTCGAAGTGCCCCTTTGGTATTTTGGCGATGCACCACCATGGTGCATCGCCTCTGCGATGCACCATGGCAAAAGAGTTGATTTTTTTTTGTGTGTGTCGCTTTGAAAAGAAAAAGAGAAAAAACCTAGTAGCACATATTTTGGCCGACTTTACAGCAGCATCGCATTTATTTTTTTGTTGGTGGCAGTGGTGCACTTCGGGAGACGCAAATTTGTACTTGGCGGTTAGTACATACTAGTGTCTAGTGTGTAGTTATGCCGCATTCCCGTCAAGTACATATTAACGAGGTTTCCCTGCAGTAGTTTATTAGGCAGAAGGAGGTAGGAAATGAAGAGCTGAGAGCATCGTAACTGTCTCCCTGCTCAGTGGATGCTTGAATTCTTTAGTGGCCATGAGAAAGATCAAGGTGAAGAGAAAAGATAGGGGAGAGGCCTGCTCAGCTTGTTGATGACCTTCCCATGTCCTCTGCCATTAAGGTAGTGTATGATGTTATCACGAAGGCCATTGCGTCATTGCTATGGTTACAATGGCTTCCACGAGGTGGCTGTTGGCGCACTATGTGCTCAGCATGATGATGCATCATTTCCATGGTTGCAGCACCTTGCCTGTAGCTGTGTGATAATTAAGTGATACTTAAACTTAGGGCTCTGCAAATACTTGAATATTCCACTACGAATCAAATAGTGAACATCTGAATAATTCAATTTGCAAATCAGATATCTAATATTTATATTCTCGAATATTCAATTTTTCGAATATTGGTACCTTCGGTGAATGATTATGCCATGGTCGGAGCCTTGCCCGGCCTCGGCAACTCTGCTGCTTCGGTGGCAGAGCTAATTGGCAGCATCAATCAGGAGGGCGGAAAAGTAAATCCGCTTCCTTTGCGCTTCCTCCAATATCAGCGTATACTCACGTGCGCCGATCAAAGACACTGTGCCCTTTTGCCCCTCCTCTCAACTCCTCTTCCCTTGTCCTCCCCATGTAACACCCTCACCTTCGACCGTCTCCGAGTGCGCATGCCGGCACTGCGCCAGCTTCGCCCGTTACATGAAGTTTCACGTTTTGTTATCTGCTGTTATCGCGAAGCATGCGCTGCTGTGCGTTGACCGGGGCAGACAGTTTCGTGGTCCTCGATAGCTGTGTGCTTGGGCTCCGATGTTTGATCCGTTTCACAACTCGCACAGCTCGTGCATCATGCAGTGGTGCACGAATACCTCAAAAACAAGCCCTGCAAGGTTCTTCCGGGTGCCTAAAGACAACAGGTGAGCGCGCAGACCCAAAGACGTAAGACGCAGGTACACGAACACTGCCCTCTGCATGCGAGTTCTCCACGAGTCTCAGGACGTCGTTGCGCCTTGATTGTGCTACACTTCCCTCTTTGCCGACAGAGAAAGCTGACAAATAGATGTTCCTCCTCATTGTCACCGGGTCTATGACTTGTTTTCCTGTGCCAAGTCTCATTCTGCAACTGCACCAAATCGCCCTGCTTTCCATTCTGCCCTCAGTGCTTTTTGGGTGTGTGACCATTCTACAAACGTACTAAGAGCTGAAAAATTACTGTTCCGTGTTTGTGAATTATCTCAGTAATCACCGATAGAAAAACCACGTGAACAACCTTCATGTGTAGGCATGATGCAATTTTTTTCCTTCTGGAAAGCATGAGCATAGCAAGTGTCCTAAATGCAGATTTTTTACAGTTCGTGCTTAATACACAAAGGAGTGCCCAGGAGGTACGACTTAATTTTGCTGCTAAGCATTGCATTCGGGATGTAAGAAAAGCTGTGTTGTTGGCTTACTTTACCTGGTCTTTAATTGAGGAATAAGGCTTTATGCGAATGTTTTCTATGTGCTGCTGCAAAAGCTGACTACCTTCTGTTCCCCCTTGCCACCGTTACTCAAGTTGTGGGAAAGTGCAAAATAATGTAATAATTTGTATTTACGTTTTTACTGCAATGTTTTTTTGTTCTGCCATGTCTGCTTTTTCATTTTGTTCAGTAGTAATAAACATGTAATGCGTTTCATATACCTTTGTGCAGGTATATAAGCAAGTTTTTTTTTTTTTGGTATGGCTGTCAATAAAACAATCTCATAATTTTATTCCATTTTTCAGGTATTTTGAGTGTCATTGTTATTGCCATAATCAGTGAATTTTCCTTTTCATTAGTTCTCATAACTATGTCATACACATCGTCCAGTTTTGTGCAATATCTCAGTGAGTATATCAGAAGCTCTCAGTGCACACATCAGAAGCTCTTCTATACTTTGGTCTTTAGGGCATTATGTAAATATCTTTTTTTTTATAAGTGTGCACAAGAAACGGCCTTAGTGTTTTCTTGAGTTTTATTTATTTTTTATTTCACTGTCTGTGAACTTTTGTGTTGTTTAGTAGTCATGTACATGTCATGCAATTTTCACTTTTGTTCATTTTCTGAGCGTGTATCATACTAAGTTATGCGAAAATCTTTTTTTTCGGAAACGGAAGTCAATAAAACGAGGCCAAAGATCTGTTGTGTTGGAAGTGGTATTTATATATGTTCTGGCATATGCTGGCATACTCAAAATATGGACAAGACTGCGTGCATGCAAACACATAAGGAAACCACGGCACACCCTGTGCCAGTTCACAATGCCAATGCCTGGTGTAACGTGCGCGATGAAATAAAATATGCGCCACGGACAGGCAAAATAAAGCAAAAGTAAAGGTGCCCGGGACACGAGGAAGGGTGGAAAGGGTGTGGAACAGGTCGTCATAATAAAAACAAAAAGAAAAAAAACAAAGAGCGCTAGGGGAGGAGGCACTGCGCGGCTGCTGTTCCTGTTGCCATGACAACGTAAACAATTGTGTGCTCCGCCATTTTACCAAAGTACCGCCCTCCTGCTAGGCCCGTAACTGAAGAAGTCAGTTGGCGCTAGCATCGAAACAGCGTCTGCTTAAAAACAGCCAATGGCAGCCATTGACAGATTGACCCCTGGGGCCTTGCTGCATGCAGCGTTCCCACAGCACACAATGTTTTTCAGTACAACGTTCGAACAGGTCGGCCAGACTGACCTCACTGGTTGACAATATGCGAGCAGAGGGAACAACAAAAGCAGTGTGTGTGTGTGGCAAGCACAGGAGCACGAGTGAAGATCAGGCCAATTAGCCACCGAAAGGTCGGCTGATCGCATCGAATACACAAGTTCAGTGCTCATGCACGCAAATTTGTGCAGTTCGGAGCTTTCTACCCATATGCGAGCACACAGGCCAACTTGGCATGCACGCTCGCTGTAGTTGCCAGCTGGTTGACCACAAACCTGAATGCCACTTCAATGGCCATCAATATAACCCGTACACACAACCTCACAGCCAATCACTGATGAGCCATCTGCAGGAACTAATGTGACAAGCTTTCTGCGACAGACTGCGGTCCGTTATCACAATGGTAGGCGGCAAATTTTCATCACAGCCACACCATATGGTACACTAACTCATTAGGCTTAATTAGATTAGTTAGGCTTAATTAGGCTTAATTAGCCTATACTTGAGGAGGGAACAGAAGAAACTGGTACATAAGAAGTTGATCAATGAGTTAGCGGAAAGAGGGAAAATAGAGTGGAGAAAAGAGGAATACAGTATAGGAATATGGCATAGGTTCTAGGAATAGCAGGGGAGACTTATTAGCAGAGTTTGCAGAACCGAATATCAGATAATGAATACCTTCTTCCGCAAGCGGGATAACCGAAGGTGGACACGGAGGAGCCCGAATGGTGAGACTAGAAATGAAATACCTTATATTCTGCGCTAACCTTGGCATCCTACAAGATGTGGACGTGCGCTGCAAGTTGCACTGCAGTGACCATACGATGGTAAGATCTCGAATTAGCCTAGACTTGAGGAGGGAACGGAAGAAACTGGTACATAAGACGCTGAACAATGAGTTAGCAGTAAGAGGAAAAATAGAAGAATTCCGGATAAAGCTATGGAAAAGGTATTGGGCTTTAACACAGAAGAGGACCTTAGTCTTGAAGCAATGAACGACAATCTTATGGGCATCATTAAGGAGTGTGCAATAGCAGTCGGTGGTAACTTCGTTAGACAAGATACCAGTAAGCTATCGCAGGAGACGAAATATCTTATTAAGAAACGCCAACGTATGAAAGCCTCTAACCCTACAGCTAGAATAGAACTGGCAGAACATTCCAAGTTAATCAACAAGCAAAAGATAGCTGACATAAGGAAGTATAATATGGATAGAATTGAGTATGCTCTCAGGAATGGAGGAAGCCTACAAGCAGCGAAGAAGAAACTAGGAATAGGCAAGAATCAGATGTATGCGTTAAGAGACAAAGCCGGCAATATCATTACTAATATGAATGAGATAGTTCAAGTGGCTGAGGAGTTCTATAGAGATTTATACAGTACCAGTGGCACCCACGACGACAATGGAAGAGACAATAGTCTAGAGGAATTTGAAATCCCACAAGTAACGCCGGGAGAAGTAAAGAAAGCCTTGGGAGCTATGCAAAGGGGGAAGGCAGCTGGGGAGGATCAGGTAACAACAGATTTGTTGAAGGAAAGTGGGCAGATTCTTCAAGAAAAATTGGCCACCCTATATAGTCAATGCCTCATGACCTCGAGCGTACGGGAATCTTGGAAGAATGCAAACCTAATCTTAATCTATAAGAAAGAGGACGCCAAAGACCTGAAAAATTATAGATCGATCAGCTTACTGTCCGTTACCTACAAAGTATTTACTAAGGTAATCGCAACTATAATCAGGAACACCTTAGACTTATGTCCACCAAAGGACCAAGCAGGTTTTCGTAAAGGCTACTCAACAATAGACCCATATTCACACTATCAATCAGGTGATAGAGAAATGTGCGGAATATAACCAACCCTTACATATAGCTTTCATTGATTATGAGAAAGCATTTGATTCAGTCAAAACCTCAGCAGTCATGGAGGCATTACGGAATCAGGGTGTAGACGAGCCGTATGTAAAGATACTGAAAGATATCTATAGCGGCTCCACAGCCACCGTAGTCCTCCATAAAGAAAGCCACAAAATCCCAGTAAAGAAGGGAGTCAGGCAGGGAGATATGATCTCTCCCATGCTGTTCACAGCGTGTTTACAGGAGGTATTCAGAGACCTGGATTGGGAAGAATTGGGGAAAAGAGTTAATGGAGAATACCTTAGTAACTTGTGATTCGCTGATGATATTGCCTTGCTTAGTAACTCAGGGGAACAACTGCAATGCATGCTCACTGACCTGGAGAGGCAAAGTAGAAGGTAGGGTCTAAAAATTAATCTGCAGGAAACTGAAGTAATGTTTACCAGTCTTGGAAGAGAACAGCAGTTTATGATAGGTAGCGAGGCACTGGAAATGGTAAGGGAATACATCTACTTAGGGTAGGTAGTGACCGTGGATTCGGATCATGACAATGAAATAATCAGAAGAATAAATATGGGCTGGGGTGAATTAGGCAGGCATTCTCAGATCATGAACAGCAGGTTGCCATTATCTCTCAAGAGAAAAGTGTATAACAGCTGTGTCTTACCAGTACTCACCTGGGGGCAGAAACCTGGAGGCTTACGAAAAGGGTTCTACTTAAATTGAGAACGATGCAACAAGCTATGGAAAGAAGAATGATGGGTGTAACGTTAAGGGATAAGAAAAGAGCAGATTGGGTGAGGGAACAAGCACGAGTTAATGACATCTTAGTTGAAATCTGTTACATAGTTACAACACACGTGCCATGTCTTACTGTATACGACAGCACACCGTTCGAAGGTTGGAACATGAATCTTTATTGCTTCCGTCTCGTAGCTTATATATACGAAACAGAGAGGGGGAAAGGGAGAACAAGGGAAGGTTATCATATGATAAACGCACATGCCGTTAGCGCTTGCAAGGCAGTCTGATTGCGGCCGACGTCACTTTACAACATCTCTTCTCCTTTAATACTGAAGTCGCTGTACTGGTTTTCTTTGATGTGTAGAGCGCTGCAAGGCTTGGGGTGATCTGACGGGTTCAGCGTTGCTCCCTGCGAGTTCCGGCTGAAGTTCATGCTCAGGTTCTGTTATGCCCCCTTCTTCGGCTGGCGTTCTTGGCGACAGTGGGTAGTCACGAGGAGTACCTGTTCTTGATTCTCGTTTTGGCGCTTCTTGGTCTTTACCAAGCGGTGGCTTCGCATCTTGCCTGTTCCGCACCTGGTAAACATGTCGTCTTTCTGATCCGGCTGGTGTTCGAATGCTCACCATGCCTGTTGTAGACTCTACAATTTGTGGAGTCCATTTCTCACCCGTTCCGAAGTTGTGGGCGTACACGGTAGCTTCAGGTAATGGCAGTGGCCACTCGTCTGCTTCGTTGGCTGGCCCTGCGTGTACACGAGGGAAACATGTATCTAAACGGGATAGAATTTTGTATCCGAAGAGCAGCTCTGACGGTGATTTTCCAGAGCGGTTAGGTGTCCTTCTGTAATTGAAAAGCAGCCTGTTTATATTATCTTCCAACCGCCCCTCACCAATCTTCTTGAGGCTGTCCTTAATTGTCCTGACAGCCCTTTCTGCTAGTCCGTTTGATTGAGGGTGATATACAGCTGTGCGCAGATGCGTTATGTTGTTCCTCTTGACAAAAGTAGCGAACTCGTCAGCGGTAAACTGCGTTCCATTATAGGATACGATGGTTCGCGGCACGCCAAATCTGCAGAAGATACCGCGCAGGCAGTTGATTGTGCATGAAGCGTTTGCTTGTCGGAGTGGCACAGCTTCAATCCACTTGTTGTATGCGTCCACGACCACGAGTATCATGTTCCCTGCTATAGGTCCTGCAAAATCGATATGCACCCTTGCCCATTTTTCAACAGTAGCGGGCCAGCTTTTTGGCGTTGCTGTAGCTGGCATGGGCAGGTTTTGAACACAACTCTGACATGACGCTGTCACTGCCTCAATTTCGCGATCTAACCCTGGCCACTAGAATGACGACCTAGCCACCGCCTTCATAACGGACGATCCTTAGTGCATCTCATGCAAAAGGTATACTATGTGTATCAGGCATGACTGTGCTGTATCATGACTGTGCGCCTGTTCCTGACATGCGCGCTACGATCGGCCCATTATCAATCAGTCGGCTATAAAAGCAACACTTCCCAATAAATCAGCGTTCTTCTTGTTCTGGCTACCTTGCTGTTGTCACGTCCTTCGCAGCACGCATACATGGCGTCAGAAGTGGCTACGACGGTCTAGCTTCGGTAGCGGTGGAGTACGAAGCATGGAACGGCTGCAGGCACCGGAGCCCCTGCGTCTGGCGGGGAACGTCTCGGCATCGTGGAAGCGTTTCAAGCAAAAGTTTGAGCTCTTCCTACAAGCAACGGAAGTAAAAGACGAGCCAAAAAGTGAGGCTTCGAAAGCTGCACTTCTGCTGAGCATCGCGGGTGACGAGGCGCTTGATGTTTTCAACAATTTCAAGTTCGAGCCGAACGAGAGCAAGGATGACTACAAGACCTTAATACAAAAGTTCGACGCCTACTGCACAGAGGTGACCAACGAAGTGCATGAAAGATAACTGCTTCGCACGAGGACCCAAGCGGAAGGAGAACCGTTCGAAAAATTTTTACGTGAGTTAAGGGGGGACGTGGGTCCTAAAAATTTTTTTCTTATTTTTGGGTGAATTTTTAATAAACTCCACTGACTGGGGTAATTTTTTGTGCTGATTTCAGATCTGTAATTAGATTTTTGATAGCTATAGCAGTTCAAAAAATATTGAGGTCTGAAGTCAAATTAATTTCAAACTCGTTACGGGGCTTTTTCATCTTGCTAAACCAAAAACTAAATGCATGACACCATTGCTAAAGACCTACTGTAGGGGGTGATGCTATTTTTATTAATTTGGAAGCATTCTGCGGACAAGAAAACAATCTTGCATTTATTATGAAATTTTTTTCTAATTAGCAGTGATTACTATACCTGAATGTAATTTTCATGACTGTGCGAGATTAATAAAAATAGCATCACCCCCCAGATAATTTCAATACAAATAAAATGATACCACCCTTGTCATTTTTGGCCAAAAACAACCCAGAAAAAACACCCGTAAGGCGGAGCGCAGTGTGGAAAAACATCGAACTGAAATAAACGCATGTAAGTTTCAAACAAATGTAGCTTTTGCTGAAATGAATCTACAGCAATACAAATGGCACCGCTTTGAAGCTCTATATTTTGTAAGAATGGTTATACTAAATGTGTGACTGCACACTCTCAAAATAATAGCACACTAGCCATTGAACTAGCACAAGAAACTTTATTAGGCACCATGCTCTACAAAGAGCATGCTGCCTGGCTTTCAAACCGAGGTGCAGAACTCTGTGTGGGCATGAACATAGTTCCACTGTTGTACCTGCAGGCTGCCTGATTTATAGCTGTCTCCATTACAATCAGTGAGGCATTTTTTTTCATTTTGTAGAACTGACCATGTTACTGAATGAAGGCTCTGAGTGTAAGTAGCCTTCCAAGTCATCTTCACCTGACAATGGCTGTGGAACTTAGGATCAGAGAGCCAGTGATAGATATGCAGCTGCTAGGTGCTTTCCAGAATTGTACTTTTGTTATGTTGCCTCGATCACTTTTGCAGCCAGATGTAGTGCTAGCACAAAGGGGCCTAGTGAACAGAGCTCATGATGCGGTTCTGTTTATGAGGGGGGGGGGGGGTATGATAGGGTTCGCTGGCGCGAGGAGTCGACACTCGATGCTCTTGTTCGCACAGTTCGAGGTGCCGACGCGTGAAATGCCTAGCCGCGGGCTCGAGGAGTCGACACTTGATGCTCTTATTCGCGCAGTCCGAGGTACTGACGCGCGAAATGCCTAGCCGCGGGCTCGAGGAGTCGACACTCGATGCTCTTATTCGCGCAGTCCTAGGTGCCGACGCGCGAAATGCCTAGCTGCGGGCTCGAGGAGTCGACACTCGATGCTCTTATTCGCGCACTCCGAGGTGCCGACGCGCGAAATTCATAGCCGCGGGCTCGAGGAGTCGACACTCGATGCTCTTATTCGCGCACTCCGAGGTACCGACGCGCGAAATGCCTAGCCGCGGGCTCGAGGAGTCGACACTCGATGCTCTTATTCGCGCACTCCGAGGTGCCGACGCGCGAAATGCCTAGCTGCGGGCTCGAGGAGTCGACACTCGATGCTCTTATTCGCGCACTCCGAGGTGCCGACGCGCGAAATTCATAGCCGCGGGCTCGAGGAGTCGACACTCGATGCTCTTATTCGCGCACTCCGAGGTGCCGACGCGCGAAATGCCTAGCTGCGGGCTCGAGGAGTCGACACTCGATGCTCTTATTCGCGCACTCCGAGGTACCGACGCGCGAAATGCCTAGCCGCGGGCTCGAGGAGTCGACACTCGATGCTCTTATTCGCGCACTCCGAGGTACCGACGCGCGAAATGCCTAGCCGCGTGCTCGAGGAGTCGACACTCGATGCTCTTATTCGCGCACTCCGAGGTGCCGACGCGCGAAATGCCTAGCTGCGGGCTCGAGGAGTCGACACTCGATGCTCTTATTCGCGCACTCCGAGGTGCCGACGCGCGAAATGCCTAGCTGCGGGCTCGAGGAGTCGACACTCGATGCTCTTATTCGCGCACTCCGAGGTACCGACGCGCGAAATTCATAGCCGCGGGCTCGAGGAGTCGACACTCGATGCTCTTATTCGCGCACTCCGAGGTGCCGACGCGCGAAATGCCTAGCTGCGGGCTCGAGGAGTCGACACTCGATGCTCTTATTCGCGCACTCCGAGGTGCCGACGCGCGAAATTCATAGCCGCGGGCTCGAGGAGTCGACACTCGATGCTCTTATTCGCGCACTCCGAGGTGCCGACGCGCGAAATGCCTAGCTGCGGGCTCGAGGAGTCGACACTCGATGCTCTTATTCGCGCACTCCGAGGTACCGACGCGCGAAATTCATAGCCGCGGGCTCGAGGAGTCGACACTCGATGCTCTTATTCGCGCACTCCGAGGTACCGACGCGCGAAATGCCTAGCCGCGGGCTCGAGGAGTCGACACTCGATGCTCTTATTCGCGCACTCCGAGGTGCCGACGCGCGAAATGCCTAGCTGCGGGCTCGAGGAGTCGACACTCGATGCTCTTATTCGCGCACTCCGAGGTGCCGACGCGCGAAATTCATAGCCGCGGGCTCGAGGAGTCGACACTCGATGCTCTTATTCGCGCACTCCGAGGTGCCGACGCGCGAAATGCCTAGCTGCGGGCTCGAGGAGTCGACACTCGATGCTCTTATTCGCGCACTCCGAGGTACCGACGCGCGAAATGCCTAGCCGCGGGCTCGAGGAGTCGACACTCGATGCTCTTATTCGCGCACTCCGAGGTACCGACGCGCGAAATGCCTAGCTGCGGGCTCGAGGAGTCGACACTCGATGCTCTTATTCGCGCACTCCGAGGTGCCAACGCGCGAAATTCATAGCCGCGGGCTCGAGGAGTCGACACTCGATGCTCTTATTCGCGCACTCCGAGGTGCCGACGCGCGAAATTCATAGCCGCGGGCTCGGGGAGTCGACACTCGATGCTCTTATTCGCGCACTCCGAGGTACCGACGCGCGAAATGCCTAGCCGCGGGCTCGAGGAGTCGACACTCGATGCTCTTATTCGCGCACTCCGAGGTGCCGACGCGCGAAATGCCTAGCCGCGGGCTCGAGGAGTCGACACTCGATGCTCTTATTCGCGCACTCCGAGGTACCGACGCGCGAAATGCCTAGCCGCGGGCTCGAGGAGTCGACACTCGATGCTCTTATTCGCGCACTCCGAGGTGCCGACGCGCGAAATGCCTAGCTGCGGGCTCGAGGAGTCGACACTCGATGCTCTTATTCGCGCACTCCGAGGTACCGACGCGCGAAATGCCTAGCCGCGGGCTCGAGGAGTCGACACTCGATGCTCTTATTCGCGCACTCCGAGGTGCCGACGCGCGAAATGCCTAGCTGCGGGCTCGAGGAGTCGACACTCGATGCTCTTATTCGCGCACTCCGAGGTGCCGACGCGCGAAATTCATAGCCGCGGGCTCGAGGAGTCGACACTCGATGCTCTTATTCGCGCACTCCGAGGTACCGACGCGCGAAATGCCTAGCCGCGGGCTCGAGGAGTCGACACTCGATGCTCTTATTCGCGCACTCCGAGGTGCCGACGCGCGAAATGCCTAGCTGCGGGCTCGAGGAGTCGACACTCGATGCTCTTATTCGCGCACTCCGAGGTGCCGACGCGCGAAATTCATAGCCGCGGGCTCGAGGAGTCGACACTCGATGCTCTTATTCGCGCACTCCGAGGTACCGACGCGCGAAATGCCTAGCCGCGGGCTCGAGGAGTCGACACTCGATGCTCTTATTCGCGCACTCCGAGGTACCGACGCGCGAAATGCCTAGCTGCGGGCTCGAGGAGTCGACACTCGATGCTCTTATTCGCGCACTCCGAGGTGCCGACGCGCGAAATTCCTAGCCGCGGGCTCGAGGAGTCGACACTCGATGCTCTTATTCGCGCAGTCCTAGGTGCCGACGCGCGAAATGCCTAGACGCGGGCTCGAGGAGTCGGCGCTCGAAGTACTTAGTCGCGCAGTCGGAGGCGCCGATGCATAACATGCTTAGGTGAGGGCCCGAGATGTCCGCGCGCGATGTGCTTGATCGAGGAGTCGGAGACTCCTATGCGCGAAATGCTTAGCCGCGCTACGACGATTGCATGCACAATGTGCTTGGTCACGAATTCCGAAACATTGTGTGCTGAAAGGCCTAGCCGCATGTCCGAGGACTCCGCGCACGAACCATGGTCGCGAACTCCGCGTCACCGATGATCGGAATACTTTGCCGTGGGTCTGAGACGTCCACAAACGTAGGGATCGGCCACGCTACCGCAATGTCCGCGTAGCACCTGTTTTGACACGTCGAGATTACGGCGAGTGGAGACTGAACTTTCAGGCTCGCGAGGTGCAAAAAGCCGTGAAAGAGCCGAGCAGACTACGCGAGCGCCAGACCAATGGCGAACCGCGCTGGAGTCACGTGGCAGGCGCGGCCAATCGCAGACTCCGGCACGACCTTCAGTCATTTGCTTCTTGTGTGCTTGTTTCTGTACAGAGGAGATAGCTGAAGCGGCAAATTTGAAGACGGAGAAATGCGCTTCGCAATGAGGCCAAGATGGCGGCGCTCGGTTGCGCCGTTCCAGAGATATTGTGGCTTGAAAAACGCGGTTCTTTCTTGATTTTCGCGAAATTTTTCGCCACCTTGGCTGATAAAACAATCTTTTTTTAGCACTTCTACGTGGCTTATATGGATGATATTTCGGAATCAGATAGCAAAAGAGTTATAGAAACTGAAAATGTGATTTTCAAAAAATAGATCTTTTTGGCCATTTTTCGCGATGTAAAACGATGTAAACAAGCCTCGCAGTGCAACTTTGGAGCATCGCACGGCTCACTGGTAAGAGACCAAATTGTCTTTGGTACCAACAACGCTAAGCTACGGGAGAAGATGCTTCGTGAGAAAAAGCTGACGTTATTGAAAGCGGAAAATATGTGCAAAATTGCAGAGTCAGTTGCACAACAGAATGAGGTGTGGCGCAAAGCAGACGGCTGCGTCGATGCCATTTCGAGGTGCACAAACGAGAGCAAGGTTGGCGGGGAACAGTTGCAGTGCAGGCGTTGTAACCGCAAGCACAGACCGAAGCAGTGCCCAGCATTTGGAAAAAAATGCTATGTGTGCCAAGGTGTCAATCACTTTGCTATATGCTGTAGGAAGTCGACAGAAGTGAGTGAAGTCAGCAAACTTCAAGAGAGCGACTTTGATGTCCTAGATGTCTGCAGTAAAGGTGGAAAAACCAATGAGTGGACTGTAAAAGCTCAAGTTAATGGTCAGGGAATTTCCTTCAAGATAGACACCGGATCACAAGCCAGCCTTTTGCCGTTTTCAGGCTATCGGAAACTTCCATCAAATGAAGTACAGCCGACAAGCACAGTGCTGCGGGCGTATAACGGCGGTGTCATAACGTGCTTTGGGACAGTGTCGAAAATTGTGCGTGTTGGAAATGCACACACTCCGGTGAAATTCTTCATTGTAAAAAATGGTCGCCAGCCCATACTGGGACTAGAAGCCAGTGAGTCCTTGGGAATGGTTCACCGTACTGTGGATGCTGTGAACGTGGCTTCTGTATATGGTCCTCTGAAGGATTTCAGACATGTCTTCGAGGGACTTGGTTGCCTGAAGCAGCCCTATCACATGGTCCTGAAACCTGGAGCAGTACCGTTTGTCCAGCCAGCTCGTCGTGTTCCTTTGGCCCTGGAGGAGCCTCTCAAAGATGAACTCGAAAGAATGGAGCGGGCTGAAATCATCGTGAAAGAACAGAGCCTACTGACTGGGTAAGGCCCCTGGTACTTGTGAAGAAAAAAGATGGCAGTCTACGAGTGTGTTTGGATCCTAGGAATATCAATCAGCGGGTGAAAAGGCAGCATTTCCCCCTCCCTAAGCGTGAAAACTTGGAAGCTAAGTTAGCGGGCGCCACGTACTTCAGCTGCTTGGATGCTAGCTCTGGCTACCACCAGATAGCTTTGGATGAGCAAACCTCAAAGATATGTAGTACTTTCTCGTCGCCTTTTGGAAAATACCGATTTTTGCGTCTACCGTTTGGAATATCGTCTGCACCAGAAGTGTTTCAATAAACAATGACTCAAGTTCTAGACGGGCTACAGGGCGTACTAGTATGCATGGATGACATTTTGGTGTGGGGTTCAACGCGGCAAGAGCACGACGAGCGCCAAGTAGCTGTCCTGAAAGCAGCCGAAAAAGCTGGCTTAACTTTTAAGGCACAAAAGTGCAAGTTCGGCGTTACAGAAATCAAGTTTCTTGGTGACATATAACCTCAAATGGTATATTACCGAACCCACAGCTCGTTAAAAGCATGATTGAAATGCCGGAACCAACAAGCAAGCCCGATGTTCAACGCATGCTGGGAGTGTTAAACTACTTCGGAAAATTTGTGCCGCGTCTGTCTGAACGAACAGTGGTGTTGAGAGATCTTATCAAGTCTCGCTCAGATTTTCAGTGGACTGAAAACCATGCTAGGGAGTGGAAGAGCGTAACACAAGATTTGGCCACAGCTCCCGTGCTTGCTATTTTTGACGCTCAAAAGGAAACCAAGATTTCGTGCGATGCTTCACGGGATGGTGTAGGAGCAGCTCTGCTGCAACGTCACAGCGATGACTGGCGACCCGTAGCATATGCATCAAGTGTTCTCACTCTCACACAGGCAGAGCAGAGATACGCTCAGATTGAAAAGGAGGCCCTTGGCATTTGCTTCGGATGCGAAAAATTCCATCAATTCGTCTACGGGCGAAAGCTACTCATAGAAACTGACCACAAGCCACTCGTGTCGATAGCGGAAAAAGCAATAGATGGCATACCGCCCCAACTGCAAAGGTTTTTTCTTTGTCTGTTTAGGTATGACTTTGTTTTATGCTACATTTTGGGAAAGAACCTAGTTCTGGATGATATGTTATCGCGATCCACGGCTGATGACTGCAGCAGACAAGACACAAACATTAACAACGTGGAAATTCACGCGGTGCAGTCCCTAGGTTACATGGTGACGCCAACGACAGAGCGTGAACTGCGGACATAAACTTCGCGTGACAGCTACCTGCAGGTAGTGGTGGAACGTTTGTCAAGGAGCCAACCCGTTGAGGGTGAACTCAAGCCTTTTGCTCAAGAACTATCTGTAGTGAATGGGGTACTTTTTAAAGGTTCCAAAGTAATTGTGCCCCAGAGCATGCAAAAGATTTTGTTCAGAATTCATGCGGGACATCTTGGGGTTCAAAAGTGCAAAGAGAGGGCATGCAGCCTTGTTTTTTGGCCAGGCCTTAACAGTGAAATTGCAACGCTACATGCAAGCTGTTCAACCTGTAAGAAATATGCTTATGCGCAAGCAAAAGAACCTCTACTGATGCAGTCAGTTCCCAGATGCCCATGGTACAGGGTTGGAGTGGATATATTTTTCTTTGCTGGAGACTCCTACCTTGTCGCTTATGATGCCTTCTCGAACATTCCAGAGGTTCAACAACTCCAGGACACTACCTAAAGGACTGCGATAGCTGCACTAAGCGCTATCTTCGCAAGATATGGCGTCCCGTTAGAAGTTTGCACGGACAATGGTCCTCAGTTTTCGAGTTATGACTTCGCCATGTTTGCACGAAACTATGATTTTTCACAAGTAACTTCTAGTCCTCATTACCCGCAGTCAAATGGGTTGGCAGAAAAAGGTGTACAGATTGTCAAACGCATCTTGCAAAAAACCCAGGAATCCGGGGACGACTTCTGGCAAGGACTACTGGCTTATTGCTCAGCTCCACTTGAGGACGGGCGATCCCCTGGTGAATTGTTGCAAGGGAGGCGCCTGCGAGCCAATCTTCCCGACTTCCGTGAAGTACCCTGCACTGAGGTGAAAAAGCACTGCCAGCATGCACAATGCAAACCATTGCCGAGGCTTTCTCGAGGGGACGTAGTACGGCTGCAAGGAACGAGAACGTGGTCCCGGAAAGCGAGGTAAGAGGCACGCAAGCTCCAAGGTCCTAATAGCTGGTAACTGAAGATGGGCAAGTTCTGCGGCGCAACCGCAAACACCTCATATGAACTGATGAGCCGTATGCTGACACAAGCAGCGAAGACGGGGACGACACAACCGAAACGAGCACGCCTGTCGACAACGCTCAGGTACCTGCAATGCATTCTTCGGCTGGATCAACATCGCAGGCTTCGGAATCATCACGAACGACTGATGGGGCACAACAGTGCACAGCCAACACAGAAGGAAGGCCAACACCGGATTATGTGCCGACCCCAGCTCCGAGAAGATCGTCCCGGAACACTAGACCCCCGCAACGCCTTCGCTATGACGAGGCATTTAATCGAATTCCTCAACTAATGTCAAGAGTCTGTTTTGTTTGTTCACACGAAAGGATGTATCAGGCGCGTGCATGACTGTGCGCCTGTTCCTGACATGCGCGCTACGGTCGGCCCGTTATCACTCGGTCGGCTATAAAAGCAACACTTCCCAATAAACCTGCATTCTTCTTGTTCTGGCTATCTTGCTGTTGTCACGTCCTTCGCGGCATGCATACAATATGCGACGTCGCGCCTCCATCGGAACGACTACTCGCCGGCCCCAGTATAACAACCTATGGGCCAAAGAAAGCTCCAATTTCTTGTCAAAAAAAGGTGTGATGCTCGTGTTCAAGCCTTTTGCGCAGGGTGGCCAACCGTTCTTAGTGAATCGCATAACTTGACTGAGAGCAGGGTCACCAGCAGTCAACTGCCTTAGCTCCTCAACTGACACAGTTCCCTCATCGAACACAGTCAAGGCCAGCAGATAGTATGGTGGGTCCGCTTCTGGTGGCTTTGGCTCAGACGTCTGTTGTGGCAGTCTACTAAGGGCGTCAGCGTTGAGCAGTTGTTTACCAGAAGAGTATTGAAGCTGATAGCGGAATCCACCTAAGTACAGTGCCCAGCGCTGTATTCTGGCGGCTGCCAATGCTGGAGTTGGTCGATCCGCCTTCAGCAGGCCCACGAGGGGCTGGTGGTCGGTGACCAACATGAATTCTCGACGTACGAGATAATCGTGAAATTTGGACACTCCAAGCACAAGAGCAAGGGCTTCCCTCTCAAGCTGGGAATAATTTTTCTCAGCCCTTGTTAGTGTTCTAGAATGGAACCCGACAGGTTTGTTTATCTTTCCAAATGTATGGAATTTGTATGGAAAAGCACGGCGCCTATTCTGTCCTGTGAAGCGTCACACTCTAGCTTGAGGGGTCTCTCGGGATCATAGTGAGCCAGCACAGCCGCTTCCCGAAGGCATTTTTTTGCTTCACGAAAAGCTGCTTCTTGCGCATGTCCCCAGAACCAATGTGTGCTATTCTCCAATAACTTGTACAGCGGTGCAAGTACGGAAGACATGTTTGGCACGAACTTCGAATAAAATTTAATCATGCCCAGAAACGACCTCAACTGCTGGACATTTTCTGGGTTGGGGGCTCGCGCGATTGCTTCAACATGCTTCTCTATTGGATGCAGACCTTCAGGATCAATTTTATGACCCAGATACGTCACTGCCTCTTGGCGAAAGCTGCATTTCTCAAGTCTGAGCTTCACTCCATGTTCACGAAAATGCTGCAGTACTTGTCGTAACCTGTCGGTGCTACCAAGTTCTTCTGATACCAAAACGTTGTCAAGGTAAGCCTGAACACCTGTCAGGCCCTGCAGAACTGTTTCTATTTTCCGCTGGAAGATGGCAGGCGTCGAAGCTATGCCAAACGGCAGTCAGTTGTAGCAAAATAACCCACGGTGAGTATTGATTACACACATCTTCCTTGAGTCCTGATCGAGGGGAACTTGGTTATACGAGTCTCTTAAATCCAGCGTGCTGAAGCAGTCCCCACCGTTCAGGCATGTGAAAATGTCATCAATAGCTGGCAACGGGTACTGCTCCAGTTCACAGATGGGATTCAAGGTCACCTTAAAATCAACGCAGATTCTAACCACGCCGTTCTTCTTCATTACAGGCACAATGCCCACTCGGCGTGCGTTACAGGTGACAGTACTTCAGGCGTTATGAGCCTATCAATCTCTTTCGAAACTTTGTTGCGTAAAGCAAATGGAAGGGAACGGGCCTTACAAAATTTCGGCATGGTGCCTTCCTTGAGCTTCAGATCGACAGGGTGTCCGTCAATTAGACCCAGCTCGGGGCTGAAGACGTCTTTGAACTCCGACAGGACGGCATGAATGGCGGGGGTACGGCTGCTTCGAGGACCAGAGCTTTGTTGCACTGATACGTTCAACACCGAGGATCCTGCGTCATTGAACTTGGAAATCAACTCTCGTCCGCAGAGGCTCGGACCTGAACAGTTCAGGACCATCAAGGAACTCTTGACCTCCTTGTCGTTGTAAGACAGTGACATACTCAGTTTCCCTAATACTGGAAGTTCTCCAAGATAACAGGACAGTTTAATGAATGCGGTTTCTAATTGCGGCCAATGTTCATGGTTTTTCTCAAAAATCTCTTTGGACACAACACAGACGGGGGAGCCGGTGTCCACAATCATAGGTACGTCAATGCCACACCATGTGAAAGTACGAAGAATAGGTGGTGGTAGCCGACCATTGGAGGGTGCGGTTAGTGTCCAAATGTGTGCATCGTCTGCATTCTCCTCAGTGACATCCACTGTTACTGCAAACGCATCTCCTTGCGTGCATTGTGAACTTGCTTTTGGGCGTCCTTTCCGCATGTCGCTTTGGCACATCTTCGCCAGATGGCCGCATACACCACAGTGGTAACACCTCGCTTTCGCCCAGCCGCAGGCGTTTCTGTTGTGTTTCTGACTTCCGCAACGCCCACATACTGACACCAGTTAATCAGCTTGTCGTGCATTGACCTTCAGCATGGGTTCAATGTCAGATGACATCTTCTTTGCATCTTTTTCCGCCGCTTCTGCTGATATGGCAATTGTTTCAGCCTCCCTCAACGTCAAATCTGTTTTCGCTAATAACTGCTTCTGAACAGCGCTCGACCTAACTCCACAGACAATCCTGTTGCGAAGCATTCGGTCTAGCATGCCACCCAAATTACAGCCATCCGCAATCCGGCGAACTTCAACGATGAACCGTTGAATGGGCTCACCTTCCAACTGGCAGCGATTGAAGAACCGATAGCTCTCCGTTATTTCATGACACTTGGGGTCGAAGTAGTCATCCAAAACTTTGACTGCTTCCTCGTACGTAAGCGAGTTTGGCTTCCTCGGTGCAACCTGTCCTGAGAGCACTTGCACGGTGCGCGTACTCAATGCTGCTACCAGCAGCGCCCTCTTCTTTCCCGAGTCGCTGACGACAGTTGCCTCAAAATAAGCTTCTGCCTTCGTGATGTAAGCCTTCCAGTTGTCGGACTGGTCATCGTATTCCGGTAGTTGACGATGAGCCATGGTCGGTATTTCCGTAGCCGCTGCTTCCTGCTTAACTGCCTGGCTTAATTCATTTTTCACCTCGAGGGTTCTGTCCCACCCTCGTCGCCACTGTTACATAGTTACGACACACGTGCCGTGTCTTACTGTATACGACAGCACGCCGTTCGAAGGTTGGAACATGAATCTTTATTGCTTCCGTCTTGGAGCGTATATATACGAAACAGATAAGGGGAAAGGGAGAACAAGGGAAGGATATCAAACGATAAACGCACGTGCCATCAGCGCTTGCAAGGCAGTCGATTGCGGCTGACATCACTTTACAACAAAATCAAGAAAAAGAAATGGGCATGGGCAGGACATGTGATGAGGAGGGAAGATAACCGATGGTCATTAAGGGTTACGGACTGGATTCCAAGAGAAGGGAAGCATAGCAGGGGGCGGCAGAAAGTTGGGTGGGCGGATGAGATTAAGAAGTTTGCAGGGACAACATGGCCACAGTTAGCACATGACTGGGGTAAATGGAGAAGTACGGGAGAGGCCTTTGCCCTGCAGTGGGCATAGCCAGACTGATGATCCTATGCATCTCAATTCATAGGTACCAAAGTTACCGATAGCTAGCAAGGTTCTTATTAAGGAATGTGATTAGCCTCCTGAGCACATGCTTTGTTTTTTTTTTTTGCACAAAATTTGGAACCTTAAAATATTGTGTTAAATTTTCTGATATTCGATTCGATATACAGCTTTTTTTCCTTGATTTGATTTGATATTTGATTTGAAATCTACAATTCGGTATTCATGCATTCCTACTTAAAGTGGTTCCAATTAATTCGGCAGACACTTAAGACTGCTTACACGTGGGAATGCAAAAGTATTATAGAACCATTTGTAGACCTGGGAACGGCATAAACATACTAACTTTATACACTCATGGCGTGGCGCTACCTCCTCCCCATTGGCTATGCCTTCCCGTGCCCAATGACCCACGCATTAGGCCTCACCTCTAGTCAGCCAGAACTGTGGAGCTGCCGTGGCATCAGCGAAGCATGCTCGGCTTGTAACCTGGAGGCCTAGGCTTGATTAACACCCTGACCGAAATTTACCAAATTTATCAAGAACGCTGTGAGATTGCTAGAAAAGTGCAACCAAGAAATGTTGGCTAAGGCAGTGGGCAAGCGTAGTAATGACCGGCTTCAAGTCTGCTTCACGGCAAAGACCCATAAGGTGGAATGTCCACTCTGAGCTATTGTGACAGAAAGTGGAGCATGGCAAAAAACAATGAGCAGCTTCTTTCAGCGTCATTTGAACACCTTGAAGCCAACGGACCCGATGGCCCTCCGAAGTTCAGCGAACTTGGTGGAAGTGTTAAAGGACGGCCTACCTGGAGCAACCACAGCTTTTTCCTTAGACATAGAGGATCTTTTTACTCAATTTCCCACAATGAATTGTTTGTGGCGGTGCGTGAAGTGATTGAACTTAGTGGGGAGGTTCGTTTTCAAAACCTAGTAGGCATGAGCATTGGAGCGTTTCTTGAATTGCTGTCCTGTTATTTAGAATCTACCCTGGTCGAGTTTAAGGGTCACATATTTTTACAAAATAGGGGATTTGTATTGGGTCTAGCATTGCCTCAGTGCTATGCAGTAGTTTCTTGACAAAAATTGACAACCTCATTGTCACATCTTTGAACAACGATCATGTGGTCCGTGTGTTTAGATACGTTGACGATTTTTTTATCTTTTTAAGGCTTTCACCAGGGGACATAGTAGATAGTATAGCACAGGGTATTTTATCTGGTTTTAAGGAATGCTCTCGCAGTTTAAATTTCACCTACGAACTGCCAAATGACAAAGGAATTAATTTCCCCGACTTACAACTAACCTTTCATGACAATGACCCCGTCTGCTGGATGTTTTCACCCCGGACTAAAAAAGCGCTAACGCCGTACGATTCTAATCAGTCTAAGCTAGTCAAGAGGGGTGTAGCGGTTGGACGCCTTCTGGACGCAGTACAGAAGAACTGCTGCCACCACATGGCGTATAGCCTGAAACAGCAGGTTGAGAGGTTGCTTGCAGCAGGTTTCCCTTTCTCAGTCATTAAGGCTGTTGCTGTGCGGAAAGTAAAGGGTCTAGCAGGCCATAAGTCACCGACCAGGGTGTCTACCAAGTTGACATTTCCAAATTCCCTGAGTTTTCCAGGTTTTCCCTGAGCACCTTTGCGAAATTCCCTGAATGAGCCAGAACTTTGTTTTATGTCAAGACAGGCCGACACCACGTTGCCCGATGCTGTCACTCTCTAGTAAGCATACTGAAACAAAAAGAAAGACTTAATCCAGTTTGAATAGTAAGGAGTAATATCTATTTTATTTAAAAAGAAAACAGAAGGAAGGTGTAAAATGCACAGAGAAAGAAATGGTAAAGCCCATTCCAAATTGAGTCGAACATTTTCAAATACGAATGAAAAGGAGATGCATGCATAAGTAAATATTTTTTTAATATCAGCTATTTCCATCAACTGATAGCAAGCTCATCTGTATGAGGTCCTGAACTTTGTCACAACTAATTATTAAGGTTCTCTCTCAGCAGCTGGAAAGTCAACCTCAACTGTCCTGACATACTCTCGGCCCGTACACAACATCTCAGTGTTGGGTTTCACTGCTTAAACAATTTATTTTGGTTTGGATGAGGGTCACCTGTGTCTCAGCGTCAGGCAACACTTAGTTATTTTAGCTCAAGCTCCTTCAAAAAGGCGCCGGCAATTCCTTTCCTGTTAATTCCTCAGTGCGTCGGTCCTTTCTGTTCTCATCCTCCTTCTACCACGCTTTCACCACATGGATCATCTGAAGCATCCTCTTGGTCAGTTGTACAGTCAACATTTGATTTTTCGGATTTCCGAGGGGCCGCAAAAAAAAAACGAAAAAAAAACGGGCAGTCTGAAAAAAATTAATGCATGTCTTTAACTGCTTTTAAGGGCTAAAATTACCACAGGCAAGTCTGAAAGAGCTCTGAAGGCCTGCCAGTACGCTTATTAGGCATATCAGGGCTTGTACTGTGACAGGAGACGGGGTGCATGCATGTGTAATTAAGGAATACATACTATGTCCCGTGACAATTGCCCCCTTCCCACGCTTGTTATGCTTCACCGCCTAACACTAGTGTACTGAGGCAAAGCTAACTTTCGGAGACTGGCATTACGCAACGCGCTGTGCTCTGCGAGTTTCAAAGCCAATCGCGAGGATTACAAAGGCCGAGTCGGTGCCATTGGTGATAGCGGCGAATTCTTTCAATGAAAAACACGGCACCGCACGGCAAGAAGCTTAATAGCGAACATAGAAGCAGCTAGGCCTAACGTTGCCGCGGTGGTGGTTACGGCTGCCAGCGGATCTGCCTGCGAGAGTGCCGGTTCGAGGCGGCGAGATAATCAAAATAGCGGCGGTGGCGGCTTTGATTAATGCCATTTCAGACCTGCAGTCAGGGCAGTATACATTGACTATATGGAGTACGTGGTGGTGCCGCAAAACCGTGCAAATTATCGGGCATGTCCGAAAAATCGGGCGTCTAGAAAATCGGTCGTTAACTACTCTGGCAATACATCGTGCCGATGACACGGCGTCAATGACGATTCGTTGCGATTCCTCTGTTACTGGAGCCAGCATTAACACGACTTTCGTTCCCTTTCAATAAAGTTACAGCTAATTTTCCCTCATGGAAGCACAAATTCCCTGAGTTTTCCCTGAGTTTTTCCAGACTGTTCAAATTCCCTGAGAATTCCCGGTTTTCCCGGTTTTCCCGGTTGGTAGACACCCTGCCGACATAAGAGCGAAGAAAGCAACTAGAAGTAATACCATACATTCATAAAATCTCCCACAGCATTAAGAAGGTGACGGGAAGGCAAGGTGTAAGTGTTGTGTTTTCTGCACCTTGCAAATTGGCTAGCTTGTGCGGGAGGATTGGAAACGATGGGAAGAAGAGAGGGGCCTGTAAAGTTAAACACATGACACCCTTCATCAAGTGCAACACTGGGGTTGTTTACCACATTCCATTGGCTTTTGGTAAAGTCTATATAGGCCAGACGAGTAGGTGTGTTAATAAGCGCTTGCAAGAACATAACCTATCCTTAAGCGGGGACCAGGGAAGCAATTTGGCGGTTCATTACCGTGGCTGCATTAGGTGCAAAAAAAGTGTGCCATTGTTCGGTCGTGTGACCATTGTAGGGAAGGGCAAGACCAGATACGAACGCAAAATCTTAGAAGCTTTTCACATTGGAAATGAGAAACAAATTTGTGTCAGTGATACATCTTTGTGTTTAACAAACAAGGAACGCGCTTACCTATCGAGTAGGTAAAATATGACTAATCAAAAACTGACATTCATGCACAGGTCTTGGGAGGAGTAGAAGTTACACATGCGTCGGCAGTTTTCACACGGTAATGTATGTTCGAAATGTTATTTTTGCACATGTTTTGGGAGGAGTTGAAGATGCGCATGCGTCAGAGGTTATGTGTGGCAATGTAGATTTCAATAAAGTATAGTTGAAAGTCCAGCGTCCGTCCGTGTGTAACGCCTTTTCCTTGTGTGTGCGTTCTTTGTGTTTCGCTGGTACCCCCTTTTTCAAGTTCATCATGCACCAACTGGCCCAAGAGCTTGCGCTAATAATAGAATCTTGTGATATAGCCACCTTGTCGCAGGTGCAGCACATCCTCCCGCTCAACTCCCAGCTTCAGAGCTGCTTTGGCGGCTGCCTCCTGCGCGGTCGCTGCGCTCACCCACACGTCCTCGCTCTGCACAAGGGGAATGCACGACACACACTCAGGTGATGAAAACATCACAGACAGTACAGTGAAATTTTGATATAATGAACTTCAGGGGACCGCAGTAAATTGTTTGTTATTTTGGAAGGTCGCTACAGTGAAAGCCCCAAAATTACCGTGTCCGGCCATCAGCCCCTCAGTTCATAAGTTGTCACCATTTGAGCTACCCATGAAAACATCGCCCTTGGCTCTCGGCCCACGCTGTTGCTATTTTCCATATATTCCGCCCCCATGCACCATCGAAGCACCGTATAGTAAGAGTGGCACATGCAAAAGAGACACTGACGCTGAGAAAACCCCCGACAAAGAGGAAGCTTTATGTCCCCTCCAAAGCACAATGTTTCTTTTTGTTGGTCTGTTTTTCACATTCCTTGACACGTACACCACAAATATCTCACTTGAGGCCAACACCTGAACCATTCCAAAGCACAAGCGTGCATAAACGACACCATCAGGAAAGTGCAAAGTGCAACCGTGTGGCATCCCTGCGAGTACGGAGGTTACATTTCTTTGAGCACGCAGCTAGTACAGCTGCAGAAAGAAGTACGAAAGAAAGAGGTGTGCGCAAAAAGAAGGGTGATAGAAAGAAGAGACACGCCTCCATTGTTAGGCGACAATTGTGCGGGCGGAGCATGTGCTTGTGAAACCTGATGCATTGTCGTCTACACAATAGATAAATTTGCTCCGCAGCTTCATTTTTTCTTCTTCTTCCTTTATTTTAATTGGGCACCGTCTCAGGTTTTCCAAAGCCATGCAACATGGCATCCGCTTTCTGTGCCTTGTCGTTTGCTAGCGTACTGTTCCGGCTGCCATGAAGGATACATGGAAATCTCAAATTTTTGTATATTAGTCCATAGCACTGACGTGTTGTTAATATGACAGGGAAACTGAATAATGATTGTTCTTCTGAAATGTTTGTAGTATGTACTAAAATATTTTGACACTGAAACCATAAAAAGTCACCAGGGGATTTCTGAAAAGTTCGTTAATCTGAAAATTTTGTTAATGTGGAGTTTGTAGTAACCAGGTTTTACTGTAAAAGGACAAGGTCCTCACAGGAACAACATCATGCTGATACACTGACAGCCGATGCAACCAAAGGCAGACATGAGCGAGAAAGTGGCAACAATCATCACATGTGTGCACAAAATGTCATCGCACGTGTACATGAAATGGCATGCACTGTGTAGCACAAAGGGCCACATTCCATCAATAAAGTGGTGGGGAGAGCAGGCCTCCACCATTTTCACAGTCCCGCAATGAGCACAATGGACTAAGCTAGCCAAGCAAAGAATATGAACTACAGTAGAACCCAGCTGATGTGTTTTTCAGAAGACCACAGGAAAAGAATGTATGAGCTAAGAAAACATTACATCTGATAATGCACTTGGAACAACACTACAGATGAAGGAACAAAGCTACTCTCCCACAACACCCTACTTGAAGTTGAACAGGAAGGCAACAAACTATTTAAAACCCATTCACTAAAGTTTGTTATCGTTGCTTAATGGTTCAACTGCCTCCTGAACACTTTTTGGAACAATCGTAGCTATGAATCACAGTAGGTAGAGCTTGTAATTTCCATTTGGTGCTCAGGCAGAATACTCAATAAATAACAGCTCTTTTCAACCAATCGCAGCCCTTTGTCAGATTTTGCACAGCCTTGTATATCAAGTACCAGCACACATTATCAAAGGTAATGACAGATTGTCCACAAACGTGGGGGCAGGGCAATGCCTCGTGTCTTCGTCTACCTCCTCTTAGCGTTCAGCGTTATGAACCATGTTTAGATGACAACTGGTGATGACCTTCTGCACTGCATGGCAGATTCTGCAATATAACTGTTTTCAGTAAAAATATGCAGTTGTCAATGTAGGCGCCGGTGCTGGACCATGCTGCGTTGGTGGTGTGCTGCCACAGTTTTAGAATGTATCAATTGGAAAAAGAAACATAAAAAACAGAAACCTAATACACACGACCTTAAATGGGACTTGTGCTTCCAAAGATAAGAGCTGGGAAAATATTACAGAAACATGTATTAACAAGACTCCACCGTAATTTCATTCCCTACCTGCTGCCTCATGAAAACAATGAAAGCAACATGCACAAGAAATAAAGCAGACTTCCATTAATTTGACTATGGTTAATTCGATTTTTCAATTAATTTCGAATCTGACCAAAGGCCCCAGCTGGCAACCTTTCATATCTATGGGCCCAAACATTTCTTATTTTGAGCCTAAAATTGGCCTTCACTGGGTAGTTGACCAGTCAGCATACATGCACCTGGCCCCTATGGTGACCCCATTAGCGACCCCATTAATGGCAGCGTCTGTCTCGGCTGAGCCTAGGAGACTTTGAATGCACAGAACACACATCATCTGCCATCGTAAATGGCTATTTTCAGCCTACCCTAGGCAGATTTTCAAGCAATAAGTATAGCTCACAATGTCTGATTACAATATTTACCCAATTCCAACAAGCTTTTTTTTTTTCCACAATTGAACCTAAAATTGCCATTGCATTAGTCATGAGTTTTACCGCACAATACGGAAGTAGCGTGGCGAAGTTGACCTAACAAAAAAAAAAAACATACTGCGAAGCTGACTTTAAGAAACCGGCCACATAGTGCAATACATATCAGACCCTTGCCCATTTTTTTTGCAAAAGAACTGGGTGCACATTAGATTTCTACTTTGTTTAGGCGCTTTAATGTCATTTCTAGGAGATTTTTCTACGTTGGACACATAAAAGGAATGCACACATTTGGTTCAGGGGAAGGTTATGATCGAGCAACTACTGCCAAATGGATAATTGACAGTAGCTGATAATGGATCGAATTTTTTTTTTCTTTCCATCTTGTTTGATTCGACCCACCAAATAATTTGATCAGTTTTGTTGGTCTTGTCAGGGTTGAATTAATCGAAGTCAACTGTAGTGTATGAGGTAAGAGAGTAAGCGTTAGGTTAGCCAACATGTACAAGATAGACCTGCTTTGTCTGCTACAGTGACATGATTCACCACCAACTTTGACTACATGACTGTTACCTTTTATTTGGAAGAGACATGCACTGTGGAAGGCAACAGAATGAGCATCGCTGTCAATTAAATTCTCTTCACATCAAGAATACAAAATGTAACAGAGCATGTATGTAGGTCTACACAGTAGGGAGACCATATGAAGCGCCAAGAAAAGAGATTCTTAAAATTTGGAACTTTCAGTGGCGGGAGCCAAGCCTGCAACCTTCGCATGACACGTACAATGCTCTACTTACTGAGCTACGATGATGGCTATCCTTCAGTCTACTTTCTTGGGTACTTGCGTATGTGCACTAGATCTAGACCTGGGAGTGTCAGCCAGCGCCACTCATGGCCACGTCGGCAGATGTAGAACTACCTTTGCACCGCAGGCACTGCAGGTCAATCAACATTCATTCATTCATTCATTCATTCATTCATTCATTCATTCATTTATTTATTTATTAAAAGATACTGTCAATCCCTGGTGGGATTGACACCATCACCCAAGGGCTCTATTTTTTGTTAGTCGCAACCATGTGAAGCTAACAGGACAAGTTGTTTGCTGCCTTCATATGACTGTTACAGTGAAATCCCAGTAATTCAAAATTTGTTAACTCGAATTGATGAATAATTTGAACTGATTGGATGGTCTAATCAGAGTCACAGGTATTCGAATAGAGAAACTCATATTTAATGCTGCTTGCCCCAAAGCCATAGAAGGCATATATGCATAGGCATTAGGATTAATTATCATAAAGATGAATTTTATTTATCAGTGCCATTGAACCTCGTTATAACAATATCCCATCTTACAATTAAATCGCTTCATTATTAGTACTTCAAGAAGATCTGAATTTGAGCTTGGTATGGCTTCATGATGGAAAAGTTGTGCAAAAAATGGGACAAGAAAGAGACAGGACAGGATTACCTAGGTGCCAGCTGCAAACAGGTACGTTTATATTGCAATCGCAATATATACGCTGAAGAATGGAAAGAAGGCATTGAAAAACTAACCGAAAACCGATGGCATGTCCTTAAAGGAAAACGAAACAAGAGCACCCAATTACTCAGTCACTGAAATAGCTAATTTGTTTCTTAGTCAAGAAGACTGATGGCAAGCTTGCCCTCTCCTCTCCTCGTTATGCCATTTCTTACGCTGTTTAACTTCATTATATTTGAGGTTTGTTATAAGCCAGGGGTTCTCAAACTTTCTGGTCTTTGCAGGACCTTACCAGCTTTCCAAGAGTGCTGTAGAACCCTTCCCCTCTCCTTCTTCCCAGCAATGTGCTTATACATAGACTCACAATAAGTCAATAAGGGCTTATTAAAGCGAGGCACTAAGCCATGCTCCCTGCAGTAAAGCAGAAACAAGGTCTCATTCCTTTATGCAACCTCTCTCTCATTAAAGAATATAGAGAATGGTAAGGAAGGAAGGGGGTGCCACTGCACGCTCACTATTGTGACCGTTTAAGTGCCAGCATGTCTCGGGTTAAGGTGGAGAGCAGGGCCTCATTCCCTCTGGATTCGCCTAACCAAAGTATAGCACCGCCGTCACATCAGCGTGTGGCAGCTGTTATTTACGGTTCAATGTGTTATCTTTAATTTCGAAGGCCCACATTCTTGACAAGGAACTCACGATAACAGACAGACAAACAGTTTTTTTTCATGCAGTGCACCACAATGTAATGCACACCAACCATACAACAACCACTCTAGGCACCACACGCCATAAATGCAATCTTCAAGCAACCGAAGTGCCGAATGCACAAAAACTTTTTTCTTTTCTTTTCTTTTCTTTCTTTCTTTTTTTTTTTCGAACGAATGTCACAAGTCAGTTGCACCGCAGAATGGTCTACGATATATCAATCGCAACACCAACCCTAAATTCCTGTGTCGCCTGCAGCTGGCATACAGCAGTGCCACTCGCACATATTGAAAGCCTTGTTCCACACTTTTATTACGGAACGGACACAGTGCAGTAGCAAACTCGCCTGTACTGAAACTGTTGCCAACACCAACATACCTGAACTACCCCACGTGTCTGTTACAATATGCCATTTAAATGGCCAATATTGTCATTCGTCAGCAACAAGAGTTGACAGGCAGACATCAATAAATTCAGAAGTGGCTATCAATTTGCAGGACTTCCGAGTTGATTCCCGCTCATATGTTACAATCTGCACTCGTGAACACGAATTATAAAAGTGCTCTGAGTGGCCACTATAGGCCCACAAAATGCACAGTGATAAGCCTTGTGCACCACTGCTGAGTAGGTCTCTCATTGCTCACAGACTTCCAAAATGCAGATGTGGCATGTGGTGGCTTTGTTAAATCCAAGATGCATGAAATATTTCTTCTCTAAATTGATAAATTGTAGAAGCGGATGGAAGAAAATGGGATGGGGTTGGATTAATTCTGACCGCTCTCACTGAACCTTAGCTAAGATGTTTGTGCAAACCCGCGGTTCCATGGAAGCCATTTTGAAAACCCCTGTAACATATACAGTGTGTCCCACATAACTTGAGCCAAGAATTTAAAAATGAAAGGTGCATTGGAAGCGAACTGAACCGAACACATACTATTCGCAATAGCCTATACTAACTCAGACATTTTTTGTTTTCCCCCATAACTCCCGAATTATTTAGTTTAATTACCCAACTTTTTAATTATTGACTGAGAACCCCAAGTATGATATGCAGATTTGTAGAGCACCTTCAGAAACTACCGATCGAGTTGTTTCCTTTATGACACATCTCACTTAGTCCTTTTTTCTGGGTTGCAAATAAAGCCAGCGAAATATGAAACAAGCCATGTGACGAAGCGTTTGCGCAGTCGTATTGTGCTGCTCTCAAACATGCGCTCGGTGAACAAGGTCAGCTGCATCGTGACCGGCAACGAGAAAGTGGCAGGGCGTTCTTTATCTCGTTGGCAGCGCTTGGCCTGCAGCATGCACTTCCGGCATCATCTGATGGGAGCCGACCTAGTTCACCGTATGCACGCTTGAGAGGAGCACGATACCACTGCACAAGCGCTCCGTCACATGGCTTGTTTTATATTTCGCAGGCTTTCTTTGCAACCCAGAAAAAAGGACTACGTGAGACGTATCGTAATGCAAACAACTCTATCAGTGGTTTCTGAAGGTGCTCTACAAATCTGCGCATCATACTTGGGATGCTCAGCTAATAATTAAAAAGTTGGGTAATTAAATTTAATTAATTAGCGAGTTATGGGGAAAACAAAGAATTGTCTGTATTACTATAGGCTATTGCGAATAGTATGTGTTCGGTTCAATTCGCTTCTGACGCGCCTTTCATTTTCCAATTCTTGGCTCAAGTTATGCGGGACACACTGTATATGTTACCAGGGTGTCTACCAAGTTGACATTTCCAAATTCCCTGAGTTTTCCAGGTTTTCCCTGAGCACCTTTGCGAAATTCCCTGAATGAGTCAGATCTTTGTTTTATGTCAAGACAGGCTGACACCACGTTGCCCGATGCTGTCACTCTCTAGTAAGCATGCTGAAACAAAAAATGACTTAATCCAGTTTGAATAGTAAGGAGTAATAGATATTTTATTTAAAAAGAAAACAGAAGGAAGGTGTCAGTAAAATGCACAGCGAAAGAAATGGTAAAGCCCATTCCAAATTGAGTCGAACATTTTCAAATACGAATGAAAAGGAGATGCATACATAAGTAAATATTTTTTTAATATCAGCTATTTCTATCAACTGATAGCAAGCTCATCTGTATGAGGTCCTGAACTTTGTCACAACTAAGGTTCTCTCTCTGCAGCTGGGAAGTCAACCTCAACTGTCCTGACATACTCTCAGCCCGTACACAACATCTCAGTGTTGGGTTTCACTGCGTAAACAATTTATTTTGGTTTGGATGAGGGACACCTGTGACTCAGCATCAGCCATCACTTAGTTTTTTTAGCTCAAGCTCCTTCAAAAAGGTGGCGGCACCCTTCCTTTCCCGTTAATTCCTCAGTGCGTCGGTCCTTTCTGTTCTCATCCTCCTTCTACCACGCTTTCACCACATGGATCATCTGAAGCATCCTCTTGGTCAGTTGTACAGTCAACATTTGATTTCTTGGACTTACGAGGGGCCGCAAAGAAAAAATTGAAAAAAACGGGCAGTCTGAAAAAAATTAATGAATGTCTTTAACTGCCTTTAAGGGCTAAAATTACCACAGGCACGTCTAAAAAAGCTCTGAAGGCCTGCCAGTACGCTTTTTAGGCACATCAGGGCTTGTACTGTGACAGAAGACGATGTGCACACATGTGTAATTAAGTAATGTATACTGTGTCCCGCGACAATTGCCCCCTTCCCACGCTCGTTATGCTTCACCGCCTAACACTAGTGTACCGAGGCGAAGCTAACTTTCGCAGACTGGCATTACGCAACGCGCTGTGCTCTGCGAGCTTCAAAGCCAATCGCTAGGATTACAAAGGCGGAGTCGGTGCCATTGGTGATAGCGGCGAATTCTTTCAATGAAAAACACGGCACCGCACGGCAAGAAGCTTAATAGCGAACATAGAAGCAGCTAGGCCTGACAATGCCGCGGTGGTGGTTACGGATTTGCGGATTTGCCTGCGAGAGTGCCGGTTCGAGGCGGCGAGACAATCAAAATAGCGGCGGTGGCGGCTTTGAATAATGCCATTTCAGGCCTGCAGTCGGGGCAATATACATTGACCATATGGAGCACGTGGTGGTGCCGCAAAACCGTGCAAATTATCGGGCATGTCCGAAAAATCGGGCGTCTAGAAAATCGGTCGTTAACTACTCTGGCAATACATCGTGCCGATGACACGGCGTCAATAATGATTCGTTGCGATTCCTCTGTTACTGGAGCCAGCATTAACACGACTTTCGTACCCTTTCAATAAAGTTACAGCTAATTTTCCCTGATGGAAGCACAAATTCCCTGAGTTTTCCCTGAGTTTTTCCAGACTGTTCAAATTCCCTGAGAATTCCCGGTTTTCCCGGTTTTCCCGGTTGGTAGACACCCTGGTTACACACTGATATCATTTAGAAACATTTGATATTTACATTGCTACATCTAATAATTCATTACATCCATGTTCATCATATCAAAGTTTAACTGTAGTATGTAAGGATAGACAGCCTTCCATAAGAACGCTTACATCATTTTGCACTGTGGCACGTGCATGGTTGCAAACTAATTTTAGCAGGTGGCGACAGCTATCACAAAGAATAACAAATATATGTTGCTAGACAATGCAAGTAAAAAAATGTGAGCAAAAGAAAACGGAACACTGTCCCCTCTCATGTGCTTACGTCAGCATTGAGCACTCTGTAGGCTGGAATCTGGTGGCCCCACCACAGTTGACGAGAGATGCACCAGTCCCTGCAGTTGAAGCCAACAACACTGTCAAAACAGGACCAATGGCCGTAACAGCAGCACAGCATCCATAGCTCAAGCAAACATTTTTGGGTTAGATGGTCCATCTCTGCTAAAGACAATTAAAAAGCATCAGGAAAAAAAAAAAAGGCATGAAACACTGGCCAGAACAGCAGCTCTGCATGGAGCTCTCCTTTCTTCACATTTTCTTTTCTTTCTTTATGCTCCTTTGCCATTTGTGTTGAGGTAAAGCACCACCTCAAGAGAGATGCTGCTTGTTCATCCAAACAAGACCGAGGTTCAAAGAAAGATGAACACTTAAAGTGATGAACACTAGTTAAACAAAGGATGTTACAGGCTGAAGCTATTTCGACAAGGAAGAGTCTCTTTGTCGAAAGCAAGTCCTTTGTTGGAACCTTGGCTACAACTAGAGACATTCCTCATTTGACCACTGCTCAACACTGTACAGTCATGAAAGGCACAAAAACTTGCACATATCAGATCTCACACCATAAAAAGGAAAATTACATATTTGCTTTGACCCTGTAATGCTTTTTAAAACCCTGTTCCACAATAAGAAAGACAAGAACAACCTGCTCACTTTTATTTCTATCTATGCAGAGTAAATTTGTGCCACCCCCCTCCCCCCCACAAGAAAGAAAAACAATAAAATGTTACTTGAGTAAAAACTTTGTTGATCTATCCAGAACTGAAACCTCATTCCGGTGTACCAAAATGAAACTATAGGCCAGACATTACTTTTCCCGTGTTTAAATAGTAATTTATCAAACTCAGCACAGCTTAAATGGTACATTCGGCATTACAGACTTAAATGGACAAAGCAAACATTTTAAAGCTATTGGTTACAAAAACTTTAATTCAATGTAATGACTCAATAACATGCCTCTCAGTTACTTAGTGCCTGAGCTGATGACTGAATAAGAGAGACCTCGAGGCAGAGGCCAACTCACTCAGTCCTTGTGAGCCACTCCACCCAGGCTTTCCGGCAGTGGTCAGGTTCAAGGACCAGCTCTCCACTCTCCACTGCCTGCAGTGTTTGAGAACAACATTAGTTTGCAATCCCGCATTCTTCCATCAATGAAAGATACATGCGTTCCCAGCCAAAGGATTTCATGGTTTCACATCTTGATTATCAACATTCAAAGTTGACCAATAATTGCTTCTTGAGGTGCAAAATGTTGAAAAAGAACCTCCCGGAATCCCAAGTATCAGAAGACAAAGCTATTGAGGGAATGAATTTCAGCTTGAAATAAACGATGGTGCACCAAAGTGCAGTTGCTGATAATTCTTCAGACACTAAGAGAATTGTGGAAATGCAACTGTGCAGTCAGGAAAAACAAATTTTATTGCCTCTTACACTTGCACAGCTACAGAAGTCCATTATAGAGACCCTAAAAAGAAACTTACGTTGAGCTGCATTAGTAGATGATGCTTTCACAACTCGAAAGAAGGCCCCTCATACAGTGAGAAAAAGCTTGGTAAAGCCGACAAGAAGCAAAAACAAGACATGAGTGGTGTCACCACCTTGAAGTTTGCCCATCAGCTTGCCATGACATCATAGAGTGACAACATTCGCTCGGTCCTAGTTAATTTTAGTGCAACAGCAGCTGAGAGCTCGAAACTGGGTTTGCCTTGTCTATCCGTGCCGTCTACCGTCTGTTCGGTAATGCTGACAATGACTGCTGTCGTCATCAACATTTTTCATCGTCAGGTTACCACATCATCTCAAGCATCATCACTGCAACAGTGTGAGGAAAAATAAATGTTAACCAACACTGTTTCCACTAGGACTTGAGCCTATGCCAGTGAAGCAATATGCATATGGAAGCTGAGCATGCTAACCACTGACTTATCATGCAACAACAGTGCTTCGCAACTAGTGGAAAGCTATGGACTGCACACAGACTGTGAGGGCAGTGGCATCTGTGCATGTACTATTTCGGAAACCATAACAAGCAATACTGCATTGGACATGGATTACGTCATGTACATCGCATAAAAACTGTTTTTGACAAGATGGTGCTGTGTTTGCACGCAATTCTTCATTGTAATGTTCGTGAAAACAGCGTCAGTGGAAAAAGGAGGCATGTATGACAATGATGATGATAAGCCTAAAACATGGCCCATATCAATAGAGGATGCGCAAAGAATAAGGTTGGTGGGTGAAAACAATGTCAAAAGCATCAATAATGTCACTGCCAGCAGCAACGTCACAATGACAAATGCCATGTGGTTCGCACAGTAGCTCACACTATGCATAGGTGCTGGGTGCCCTACATAGTAAGTAAGAGCTCATTAATTTATTTATTTATTTATTTATTTGAAAATACTGCCAGCTGCTTTTTAGCAGCCAAAGCAGGAGTGGTACATAGAAAATACAAAGGGATACTGTACAAGCAAAAAAGTCAAAATAAAATTCGAACACAGCAAGCTCACACACACACAGTGCTTCACAGATCATACTTGTACGCTACTGCGCAGAACAATATCTCTGAAACTAATGACATGAGTTGAATAAAAATTCGGTACGAAAGGAATTGCGTGCTTCGCTCACAACTGAGAAATAGCCGATAAGAAAGAGTCAACAGTACGTTTGTTCGTTACCTCTTGTGGAAGCCTGTTCCATTCTCTTATCGTTCTAGGAAAAAATGAAAATTGATAAGCGATAGTTCTAGCCTGGGGTACAATAAGGGTAAGTTCGTGCTTTCCGCGGGTACTTCTACACGTGTTAAACTGTAAGTATTCGTCAAAATTCATTTTAGTTTGGCCGTTCACTAGAGTGTAAAGCATCTTCAGACGGTGTAGCTTACGGCGTTCTTCCAGTGTTGGAAGGCCAGACCTTGAACGGAGATCAGATAGTGATACTTGTCTTCCGTAGGCATTAAAAATAAACCTGAGTGCTTTTTTTTGTACTTTTTCCAGCCTATCTGTATCAGTTTTAGTGTGTGGGTCCCAAACAACTCGTTAATTCGAAATTTCGTATCATTCAAAGTAGCCGCCGCGGTCCGTCCAACAATGTATTGAAAGCAATATGTATCGCATCCCGTTAATTCACGCTCAAATCCGCACCGCCATTGATAATTCCAACTCCGTGACATCGTGGATGGGGAGAGTGCTAGAGTGCGGGAGCAGATTGTTGACAGTGGCATCGCCGTGCTAGCCACACAGCTTTGCTCTTTCCATCTGCAGCCCTTCATTTAGGCCTGACTGGAGGGAGAGACGAGAAAGACACGTTTGGGCCTAGCCAGGCGTGACCAAAGCCTATGTTGCAGGTCGGTTCTCTCCCTATTTCAATACCTTCAAGATAAAAACACGGACGCTGTGATATGTGTTTTTAATTTTTTTTTTTCATGTTGCATTTTGGAGGCTATGCTCTTTGTCAACGAGGTGTTCTGTCGAGAAGCGGTACCACGTAATGTTTAAAACGTGGTGGCCGTGAGGTTTATTGGCACTCGCAGTATAAAAAACATAGCCTTTGAGGCTCGATGCTGTTACTCAAAGAAAAGCAACGCTGGTATACGTGTATGGACGGTGCAGCTACGAAAGTACAATGGAGACCAACATCGCAGCAGGTTGCGGTGCATCTCGTGAGTGCACTTTAGAGTGCAGCTCTTATTCCTGCAGTGAGCGACGGTGGCCCAAAGGTGTACTTAATAATAGTCCAGCGTTTTCGGCACACATCGCTTGTGGCCAGTCATGCTACACCGCTTGAGCTGGCTGCGCCAGTGAAAATTCCGTCTCCTCTAGGCTTCGACGTATGCGCCGTCAGCTGTTCTCTTCAGAACATGTGCAGAACGATCGCCAACCCGCACGCCGCTTTGAACAACTGCCTTCAACAGTCGGCGAAGCGGCATGGGCACGTTTTTTCTCCGCACCATGCATTGTGGGTCGGCGCAGTCGGCACAACGAACATGTGGATTGAGCAAGAGCCATCTCGACGTTGGGCACATCAGATCGCATTAGCTACGTCCGGTTACATTGGCTACGCTTGAACTATAGACGTTGTTGTTCTTGCCAACGTGACGTAGTATGTGTGTGTGTGTGTGTGTGTGTGCGTGTGTGCGTGTGTGTGTGTGTGTGTGTGTGTGTGTGTGTGTGTGTGTGTGTGTGTGTGTGTGTGTGTGTGTGTGTGCAGACGTGCTCACACTACGTTGGATTATATACACGCCTTAACACAGATTTTTTTTGTCAGACGTTCATTAGTTGAAATTTTGTATAATTCAAATTTACGTAGCGTACCCGTGGCATTCAAATTATTGAGCTTTTACTGTAGAATGTGGTGCAAATGTACAGAGAAAATGATATCACTCAAATCTAATAGGCAGCATTGTTTAATTTTGCTCTTGACATCAAATGTATTAAAGTTTCAGCCTCAGAGTCTATTTGATTATTCCAGCTGGGACATTTAAAATGAGTCATCAAGCCTTCAAAGCATGAAGCCTATAGCATAGCCACTACCCTACCCACTTGTGGCATAAGTATTTATTTATGTTTGTGAGCAAAAAGAAAATAAAAGCTCCCATAAGCACTTGGCCAAATAATTGCAATTAAAAGGTTCATAAAGCTACATATTTAACTAAACAAACATAGATCACTTTGACAGGGGAGGTATGAGAGCACTAAAGTCTGTCGATGTAATAGTTTGAATTCCACAGCATGCATTACTATGACATACAGAAATGAGGTTGCATACATCACAAAGAAGAAAAGGTTATCTAATTCACACTACTCTTTCTGTATTGTCACACAATTGTAATTGCCTTTCAAATGTTATGATTAATGCAACTTTTTTTTAATTCTTCTTTTAAATGATTACGATCAATGTGACTTTTTTTATTCTTCTTTTAAATGATAAGTGCTTTTACTACCACACCCTTCCCCCAATAAATGCAGTCCTAAACCACTCAGTTCTTTTCCATTTCCTCATAGCAGGTGAATGCTATTATTTGAGGAAGAAGCAGGCAACCAAATCAAACAAACAAATTTTGGTGACAGAAATGTTTGCTTGGCAGTTCGAAATTTTCTTACTCAATTTCTTACTGAATAACCCTGCTAAATTGATGCCTAACAATTAAATGCTGTGTTTGGTGTTATTTTCTTTCTACTTCCTCCTGCACACTGTACTTTTTTATCTATAATTGGGCAATCTCGAGTTTTTACTTACCCTTTTTTACTTGTTTTCTTAACCACCAGCTTCATGGCCAATCCCCCACTGTGGTTATGCCCCAGAATTTCTAGGACAACCACAACAACAAATAAATGGGTATGAACCATGTTTTGGGGCAACAACAAAAACAACAGTTAAGGTGCTTAATAGGATGTGTTGCTGGGCTATGGGTTCATTATTGCGTAGATTAACAATAGCACACGCCTAGGACGGGACAGCAAAAGATACGTTAAAGCATGTCGTTTCTCTGTTTTACTGTCCCGCTCAAGCTGTGTGCTTTTGTTAATCCATGCAAGAAATAAGATACTGGTTTTTACCGTGAGATGCTGCTGCTGTCACAGTAAATGAATTCAGAGCCAAACGAATCACTGAATATGGACTACATTGCATTCTCAAGAAGCCAAAGACAAAACTTAGCAAGTTCTGAAAACATTTACCTAGCTGCAATAACCTAGATATGAGAAAATACTTTAAAATTTGTGACGTGATGCTCACCATACTAGCACAGGGGTTCCAGAGCGACATTAAAATGGAAGTCTGAGCTTGACATTAACATCTAATGCACAACCAAACACAATGAAATTATCCCACTCTATACCCAATATAGATGTCCTCACTGTGATGAATACGCCTCCCTATATCTCACAGTGTGCACTACTACAGTGTTCCTTGAAAGTGACGCACTGCCTGTGCAAAGCTTCGCACCTACATTTTACACCATGTACTCACACTGCCTTAAGTGAAACAACCGTACACATTTAAAATAAACAGGTTGAATGATTTGAACAAGAATCATCTCTTGCCTTATTGAATTTATTCAGAAAAAGTTATTCAAGCAAGCCAGTGTCTTCCAACGCTGGCTGTCTGAACCAGCAAAGCTCGTCTAGTCTGCTCGCCCCACTAGCATGGAATTATAAGAGTGTTAGTGCCTCAACGGATACCTATGAAAATACATACAACTCTCAATTACATCCTCAACAAAATATGAACACAGATTCATGGGCACACTAATACGGTCGCGCATTATTGCACGCGAATGCAGCGGTACGGAGGCAGGAATGGCATGAGACTTGGCGACTTTAGCAACGCCCGATCTCCCGAGGAAGAAGTTTACAAAGCCCAAGCTATTTATTAGGCAACTGCTTTCCTCTGAAAGTGGCCAGGACGCAAGCTCTTCGTAGTCATGCTGTGTTTTGGAGCGGCTCGAGCTCAATTTGAGCTACTTCTTATGTTTTTATGCGGCTTGGCAAAGCGAGTCGCAAATGTAACTTCAGTGCCATTGCCACAGCCGTACAATCCCTGAAAGCTGTGCATGAAGAAGACGGTCCAGGCCATAGCAGCCACATTCATTGATGGTTGCAGAATGCAAAAGCACCTGTGTATAGTTGACTTTTGTTAACTCGACCCTGATTGGACCAAAAAAATGAATAAAATTATCCAGCGGGTTGAATTAAACAAGACACAGAAATAATGGCAATGCATGCTGCCAATTCCTTTTGCAGTATTTCCCCGTGTCTAACATGCGCCCAAATTAAATGTGAGCTTGCTTTATATGTGTAGAAAGTATAAAACTAATGTAGAAATGACGTTAAGGCTCCTCAACAAAGTATAAATCGAACGTGCACACAATTTTTTAGCACGAAAAATGGGCAAGGGTCTAACATGTGTTGGACAAAGGCAGCCAGTTTTCTGAAGCTTTGCCACAATTATATCTAAAGGCAGCTTCGCAGCAATGCACCTGTGTTATCCGGCAAAGCATACAAATATAGCAAAGGCGGTTTTGGTTTCGTATCCGGATGCACCATGAAGGTAATTTTTGGCGCAATTCTCTTGCAAACAGAAAAATCTTTAAAAATAAGGGCTTTAGAATGCACGTTAGAATTGGGTAAATACTGTAATACTGTAAGCTACAGCTTTGATGAAAAATCTTCTTAAGGCAGCCACAAAATAGGTGTTTTCAACGGGAGATGAAGCGTGAACTCATTCACTGTCCCCTATCCCCTATACTTTGCCAAGACAAACGCTACCACTAAAGGGATCGCTATTGGGGTCACCATAGGGATCAGGTGTGTGCGTGCTGACAAGTTATTGCTTGTATATGCCAATGCCCTTGGTGCCAAGTCATGAAAATTCTAGCGAAAGTGATCGTGTGCCCCAAAGTGACTGACCGAGAATAGAACCCTTTATTGACGAATGTTGACTACACGTAACATACCAGAAAACATTTTTTTTATTGATGAATCATCAAGAATCTCGGTATTGAGTACGAAAATTCTGGCTAAATGCCTTCGGCCAACATTGAATGACAGGCAGCAAGTGTCATTTGTAGGTTTAGAGCCCAAATGCAGGACAAGAAGGAAGAATTTTGGTACACGACTAACTTTTTATTTTTTTTTTAAAGCATGTGCACAGCAGACAGACCGATTCAAGTTCTCCGGCTGCAGTGGTGTCCCCTACCTGATGCAAAGCAAATGAAATCTACACCTATAGTTTACATATGACGAGAGCTGTCTGTACAAATTCCAAACAAAGCTATAAGCGGCTTGGAGTGGATCCCGCTTCCAGTTTTTTACCTGATTTTGCACTCCCCTTGCTGAAAAAGCTAATGTGAGATATTTTTCTCTTCATTGATTATGCTTATTCTTCAGGTGTTTTGCACATTTAGATAAAGAAAAAGAAGTGTCGATCGTGCGAATGACACAGCAGCTGACTCTAAGGGCGGGCAAGTGCCCAACAGGGTTTATTCGGCCCTTCTTTGGTCGTGGATGCTGTGCTGCCTTCCAGTGGTACTGCCGTACACTACAGTTTTTTGGGGTATATACATGTGTCGACATTAAAGGGTTAAGGACAGGAGACTTGTAAATATGAACAGAATCAAGAGGCATTGTAGGAAGCTGAGGTAATATCAATGGCATGACTTCCCGGAACATTATTAAGCCATTGTTCTAAGAGTGCTGAGTCATACAGCAAACTACTGTGACAAACATACATGCTATTAGTTGTTCAAGAAGTGCCCACCTTCTTTAGAATGTACTTTGTGATCTTTCTGTCAGCAACTTACACCAGACAACTTGCCCGCACAATTAGATTCCACAAAGCCAGTAGTAAGAGTGAATTTTGCCTGCAGCAACTGCTTTGATAGGAGAGCACCGCAACAGTTACCAGGAGACGCCATGTTGAACATGGCTCTCTCCGGCACGACTCAAAGTTTCAGTCACCTGCAGCGCCTCGTGTGCCAGCCGTTCAAATTTGAGGAAGAACTGTGGCTTGAGTCGGAAGTCGAGCAGGTCACCCGAGCGGCTGCAGACAGGCACTGTGGTCGCGTGCGGCAGGCGACTGCGGTGCGCCCCCATCTGCTGCAGTCGTTCACGGATGGCATCTTGCGCTTCAAACCGCGACAGGCCCTGCACACAAGTCACACGAAGAGGGAGGCCATTGGTTCTGGCCCACGTGGCTTAGACAACTGCAAGATGGAACTTCACACGAGCTGAAGATGGCAAAACACAGTAGACAGAGAAACAGTAAATACAGTGACTGCAGGCTAGAATGTGTGACAGCAGGGCTGGGTGTTGATTCAAATGTTTAACCCGATTAATTGTAACCATTTATTCAACGAACTGATTTATTAACTGAATTTTTTATTCCAGGTGCCAGAGCTAAAAAGTTCAGCTCATGAGTTCTGTACATAAAACTTCAGAAAAAAAACCTGTGTGATTCAAATTGACAGTCTAGTGTCATGGCGTAGACAATGTGACCAGCATCACTCAACACGCTGTGCCTCCACCGGGTGGGAATACAACGCCTCTCATCTCACGCCAGAGCTGCCAGAGCTGCTAGAATATACTGCATCTGTACTGTACTGTGCCGCATGCTGCCCTACAGTTTGGGTGCACTAAAGACAGTGTGTCAAGTCTACACCTCTGCCAAACAAAAAAGCGCTTCCTCGCCGTACACTTGTGCACATGCTTGCAGTAACACCCGACTGCCACGCTTCTGCAAGCCAAACCAGCCGAGCAAGTGCATGAGTGATGGTAGAAGGGGAAAAGAATTATGCTGCATCTGGGCTTGGCTAAGGAGCTTGCTGTCGCCAGGTGAAAAGTGAGTGCAAGCAATGCTGCCCCGTTGCCAAGGCAACCTGTGCACAACAGGGAAAAATGTACAGATAACAAGATGCAGTGCAATGTTTGGTGGAACTCACATGTTCTTTCCTACCCTCATTCTTGGGGCAAAATATCAGCGGTTGAGTAAGTGTCAGTTGTCCCCTTTGACATGACCTTGGTCGGTGTGGCACACTTTGCAGGTAGTGACATTTGCGAGATTCCGCAACCCGGCACACTAGGCACAACCACAAGGCAAGTGCTGAGGTTTGCTGATGCCATTAATTAGAAGTTGTCGTGGCGCTAGAATCCTGTTTTAACGTTCTGGTAGTATCGCAGTTGCACATAAAGCATAAAAATCTTTGGGTAGCAACTTCTTCCCTGGTATTTTCACAATAAAATATTTCAAGTTACCTATAGTCCAGCAGAGAAGATTTTTCAGATATGGGGTGAAAAACACATGGAGTCGACATTGAGACAGGAAAATATTGTGACTTAACCAATATTCCAAACTGCTTGAGGTAAAAAGGGTTTACTGCATTTGTGGAAGAAATACTTTTTTTCATGTCAGAAATGAACAGGGTTACCTGTTGTAAGTTTCTGCATGACAACCCCAAAGCTAAAGGTGCTTTTCCGATTCCATTACTTCAGCAACCATGTTTTTTTGTAAACAAAAACAATAATACTTTCAAGAAAACAAACTTTGCAATAAACATGCCTAAATTACTTCTCAGTTTAATGACACTGCTTCAACTAGAGGTGTGAAAACACTTGAATGCTTCAATATTGAATAGCAACCATCTCAACCAGTTTGATTAAAAAACCAGATTACTAGGCCCTATTAAGCTTCTCTAAATGCAATCAGCTTCTCTAATTATTTCACGTGCTCAGCAAGGTACCCATAGTCAGTGCCAGGCTCTATGCACTATTTCTACAGAACGCAGCTTCTGCAGTGGCCAAATCAGTTCTACAGAAATACAGATTTTTCGTAGGTTGATTTTCCTCACCTTGCGGATTTCTGAAGAACTCATTTGTCATATTCAGTGTCCATGCATTTCGAATTGATTAATTTGTCCTCTCACAGCAATCTGCTAGCATACTGTTTAGCTCACATGATGATGTGAGTGGCCTGGGAAGGCGCTGGTCCTGTGTTTGATCTTCGAACAAGGATAAATTTTTCAATAGCAAAGCTTTCTTTCTGAGAAACACATATGGGTTTCCTCTGTAGGTTCGCACTACTGTCGGGTGGATGACAACCTTTTCCTTTCATACAGTTTCTGCTGGTACAAAGTCCACCACCTAGACTGATCAAAGCAAGCAAGGTCTTGTGTGATGTCGATAAAAGGAACAGAAAAGGCAGCAGCAGCACTAAGCACAGAAAGAATATGAGGTCTTTCTGTGCTCCAAAATACAAAGTCTGGGAGTGTGCAATGAGACTGTACCTAGCAGCCAACTGAAGTACACAAGAATTTATCAGGATCATGAGACACATAAACCAGAGGTCACAATCAAAATTTGTTAAACTACCCTAAAGCCTCTTTGACATGCTGTGCTTCGAGCGAAAAAAAAAAAAATCTGTGCACTTGCACGCGTCACAATTATATTTTCAGAGGGCTCATTTCGCTCAATTGTGAGTTCAATGATGCAGCTGGTGTGACACCTGGGGTTGCTTGCTGCCAGAGTTTTGTGGCACACGCAGCATAATTTTTCAAATGTAAAGCAATAAATCTGTGCATTATGATATTATTGATCTGTCTGTATAAGAGCAAGTAAATATGTGCATTTTGTAATATAAAAATGCTTTGAAGTTTAAATGTTTTGGAGTGTGCAACATGCGGTCCGTGAAGTTCAGTTGAGATGACATGGAGAATGTTCGCAGCTGGTCATTCAGTGCTGTTTGTTGTCTCAGGTGCCTTCTAAGCCCGTGTTATTCAGCCTGCATGACAACAAATTATAAGATGACCTATCGACAAGCCCATATAGCTACCCTCATCGCACATGCAGTATTAGGAATTCGTCTCCAGCGAAGTTGTCGTGTCAGCACAGTGAGACTTTCCCGCTATTTGTGCTTCGCGTGAGCTTCCGAAGAAATGATATATGTACCGTATTTGCGCAATTCTATCACGCCACCGTTTATAATGCACAGGTATATTATCGCCGAAATATCCAAAAAATAACTTGGTGCCAATTCTACCACACACATCAAGTAGCGAAACCAGAGTCGACGCATATTGTGTTGAAGCGATATTATGGAACATACGATGGTACACAGGCATGCACACACCTGTACCTTAGCGAATAGTGGCTATCAGAGTCCGACGACATCTCCTTTTTGCTGTCTATCGACCACAGAAAATCATCTTCAGTTCCATTTAATGCATTAGAAATGCCAGAGTTCTGGAGGCTTTCCCTACTGTCATCTGTGGGAGGGCATTCCACGCACTATGGACCCACCTTGCAATATCTCCGAGCGTCGCCACGCATCGATTTCTTCAGACGACCCGTTTGATGGCAGTGTGGCTAGCTACCTTACATTGTTTTGTTTTTTTTTGCACTTGAATAGAAAGTTACAATTGTAATGTGCATGCAAATTTGAATGCACCTTTCATAAAATAAAAAAAAAATCCACATTAGAATTGTGCAAATACGGTACATTGATCGCAGTCGTGCATAAGCGGTGCCTGCTCCTAGCAATACTCTTGCACCAAATGCAGCAGCAAGCACCAACCCGAAAGCCTACATCTGTCCCTGAAGGGAGCCACAAATAACCGGTGCACAAATACTGAACATGGAATGGAAAGTGTGTTGTGAACTTCAATCTTAGCACTAGCCTGGTTCGCCCGTCACAGCGCTTGTGCTGTAATTATGTATAGAAGTCCTCTCTGAATATCTTGAAAGGCATAAAAGCTGACATCACAAATTTTTAGGAGCTGCAGTCACTTGTTCACGTAGCATCACAGCATTCTAACAGACATGGGCATCAGATAATGTCTCTTTCTGTGTCTCACACTGCTAGTATACTGTGAATTTGTACCAAGAAGCTTAAATCAATATGGTGCAGTACAGTAGTCCTATGGCAAAATTAAATATGGTGTTAGGTGTACACTTGTTTGCTTAATACCAAAATAGGGTGCTACTATTTTGTATGGTGGCAAGCATAAAGTAGGGAGCTGTCAGAACTACTGGCCAATTTTCTTGACATCTGTGTGCGTCTACCTGCTTCAGCACATTATTTTGAAGTGGGGCCAAAATCCACAGGTTACCAAAAAATTTGTGAAGAAGTGTGATTCCATCTGTACATGTACTTAGCATTTGCGTGCATCATGTTACGATTGTTGTACCTGCAGTCATGCAAGCATTTTTCTAATATCTTGAACCAGAGTCATTTATTCAACTTTGTGGTGAAATGTGCAAAATGTGGCCACCCAGTAATGGCCAAGACAACAAGTGTGTTGCTTTCTTGCTATACCTGCTCATGAGACATCTTCTTCACCTCCTCTTGAGGGTGACAGTCACGCCGCTACAGGGCCCCATTCCTAGCGCGAAGCGCGATTGAAATATGTGCCAAAGGCGTGCGTCTCCTGATTTCTGCTAAGCAAGCACAACGAAGCACCTGTGTGCAGATGGTGCTGCATGAAGACCAAGTCTGGAAATGTGGCGCATTGACTTTTGAATTGACGACATTATCATGCGTTGCCGACGTCTGCATGACCAGTGTGGTGCAAATGGGCAAGCAGAGACGGTTCTTGGCATGTGCCAAGAGTTCAGGACGTTGAGGGGAACAACGCTGAAGATGGTGTTGTCAAACGATGTGCAATGGTGGCAGTGGTGGAGACCTGCGAGTGTTGCTGTGCCTTGTTGCCCTTGCTGAATGCTCGTTGGTACTGTCAGGTTCACATTATCCAAGAGAGATGTACCAGGCAGCACCGGCAGCAAATGTTGTGAGCGAGGTGCAGCCACAGTGATGCCGTGGTGCGAAATCACGACCTGCCACAGGATCTCGTAGATGCCCGTGCCTGGTAGAAGTCGGAGCTCTGAAAGAAGACTGTCTGGCAGCTTGCGACTTGCATGGAGATAGTGCAAGTGTTGGTTGTTCATGTTGTTGAAGTAGAAGTGATTCTTGAGCTGAAAAAACCAGATGGCAGAGCTGTTCGTGCAAAACTTCGGTAGGCCATGCATTCGTGGAAGGTGCGAGCACAGAACGGAAGGCTCGCCTGTTGCTGCTTGCAGCAAAATCTTGAATGCCAATAGCATCGTGGTTGCGGCAGTCACTGAAGGCATCGCAAAAGTAGTAGTTGTGGCATCGCTGTGCCTGCGAAAGTGAAACTTGCACCTAGTGGAGCCGGTGGGAAAGCCTCTGAATTGGTGATGAGTGAGGTACCTCCAAAGGGAAAGCAGATAGCTTGCGAGAAAGTCCAAGGAAGGAGAGCGGTGGGCTGTGGAGTAATTGAAAGTACTTGCGTTTGGCGCAGTCAATTTCTTGGAAAGAGTTGTCGTGGCGCTGCCTTTGATATGGGGACGAGGCTCCTGGACCGAGTAGAGCTTTGGTGCTAAGGCCAGCGTGTGCTTACAAATGGCACAAGTGGACGCAGGCAATGTGGGGCAACAAGACGTGAAATGACGCAATGGTTCAAATGGCAAGAAGGACGGCTGCCAGCAACGCCTTGTAGAAGTCGGGGCCGGGGGGTGGCAGCCGGAGCCTGGAATGCAGCCAGAGCCTGGAACCTTGTTTATACGGAAGTGGCTGTCCAGCTGGCTGAAGCAGATGTCCTGCATGTCGATGTAGATGGTCACAACCAAGAGGGGCCACTGAAGAGGAGCAGCGTCATGTTCGGTATAAAGTCCAAGTGAGACAAGATTCTATTGTACCCTGCATGCTGTATGCTTTTGGTGCGACAAAGGGAAAGCGGATAGCTTGCGGGAAAGTCCAAGGAAGGAGAGTGGCGGGCTGTGGAGTAGTCGAAAGTGCTTGCGTTTGGCGCAGTCAATTCCTTGGAAAGAGTTGTGGTGTGTGAGGGTGAGGTGAGAAGGATGGTGGTTTGATTAGCACCATGTTCCCACATGAGCAAGAGGAAAGGGAGGGGGAGGGGGGCAGGTTGGCGCACATTTCTTTTTCTACCACAGCCGTAGCTGTGCATGGCTGTCAGTGCAGCTGAGCACATATGCAGCCAGCTCACCCTGCTTTAGAGGAAATCTGCCACGTCTGTCTCTGCAAAGAGGGGGCGTGCCGAGACAGCGAGGCATCATGTGGGCTGTCTTCCAGCACCTTTAGTACTGGAGGTTGCGTAAATTTGAGTTTCAAAGATGCATTGAAGCGAGCAGCAGACGAAGCATTCGTTCCCCACTGCTAGTGCTTTTCATGATAGCGTCTTCCCACTGTGGACGACATTGGCCCTCTTTGATTAACACTTCCTGACAGTCCTGGACTGCTTAGGATTGCTGTGGCACGTTCCGATTTTGCACGGACAGCTTTTGAAGCTACACCGAACAATCCGAGAGCTGCCAGAATTGCATTCGTTTTTCGCAGACCAGAAGTCACAGACTGTCTGTGTACTCTCAGAGCTGTCAGCAGATTTTTGCTCGGACCAAAGCAAGCAGCTAGTAAATGACGGCTCCCTCAAAAATATGCGCGCAACGTTTGCCACCATATTGTAAAATATGCTTCTGCGTATTTTGCACATTCCAGGCGGCAAATATTGTGCACTCATCTATCACGTCTGCTACATCGGTGCATTGTGTGCCATCATGCAAGCTTTTCATGAGCCATGAAAATGCTGCAGATTTAGTCTTCGTGTCAGACAAGCACAGCGATCAGGCACACAAGCCTGCTTTCCTTTATATGTTTTGCTAAACCTGTCATGCTCATTGCCATGTCTGTAGTAAACAGGTGGATTTTGCTTTTCAAGTGAGTGAAGCTGGTGTGCGAGGAAGCATATCATATCTCATATGGCTATTTCATACTGGTAGCTGGGTGGGTACACATCGGAGCTTCGCCGATTATCCCTTCTGCTGCAAAGTTCGGGAGTTTGCATTTGAGTTGCAGGATTAGTAGACGGTGTACATACGCTGTATCCTATATACCAGTTGGGCATTTTGTGGACAGCCTTTCGAGCTTTGAGCATATTGGCAAGTGCTTTCTGCGTGAACAGTGACATCACAATATCATGACTTTGCTTGCATTGATATGGGAATTCCGCTTAAATTTTGTTTGCAACGAGCTAGCTTAATTACTGCAGTTAAGCGGCACGAAGAGCGAAAGCGGGATGTAGTCTGCGTTTTGCAAACACCTACGTGATCAGGAAGCAATTCCACTGGGCAAGCTTTATGCTTATGTCGGCGACGTGGCCTCTGAGAATGCATCATCTCGGAGGCCACACTGATCACTTCACTAGGCAGTTGGGTTAGCTACAAGCAGACGGTGGCAGCCAGGATTGTGACTTTCGGTCACCGTGCTTTGGAGCGAAACCTCTGACAGTCCCCAAACTGGATCACAAGACTGTGACATGCCCTTCTGTGGGCGCTAGTCAGAAGGGAAGTGACAGATGGTTTGCAGGCAGTTCGGGACAGCATAATCGAAGAGGCCCATTGTCAGCTGCAGGGGCAGAGTGGATGCAAAAGCGTGGCTGGCTTCGCCTTGTATCGCTGATGTGAAGATGTCGACACGGCATGAAACCTGTTTCATCACTGACTCTCAAATATTAAAAAATTAACGTTTTTCTCATTCAACTTTTCTTTTCCCAATTGTCCAATTATGTAGAAAACCTTGTGGCCCCTTCTGCGTATTAAAAATAAATGATCCATTGTGGCTGTACTTATTTACACAAAAGGTTGACTTGCAATACCGTATTTACTTTCATAATTTGCGCCCTCGCGTAATTTGCGCACCCCGAATTTTTAGCCAGGTTTATGGAAAAAAAAATATTCACTCGCATATTTTGCGCTCCCGGTCATGCCCGAGCCAGCCCACCAGCACGCGTGCACGAACAGGCAGACTTTGGATGGCCGCACTGCGCGGGTGAGCGTGGTCATACACGAGACGTGCTTTGCGTGCATAGTCCCTTCATTCTTTTCTCCAGAAGCCCGTGAGCACGTGAACCACTGGAGCCAACATGCCTCGATAGCTCCTATGACAGCGTCCCAACTCTGCCCTTTCTGACACGTACACATCCCTTGTTCCTTTCCGCAGGGAGTCGGAGCTGCTTGAACGCACACGTTCCTCCAATTTCCCCTTTTTTTTCGCCGTGAGAAAGCATGCACACAACGCACAGCGGCGCAATCAGAGTTAGAATTTTCTGCATCGTAGGTGCGCAAGGGCATATGAGAAGCAGCTTCACCAAGGTGGTGCCGGCCTAGCCTCTCCTTGCTTCTCTAGGTCTGTGCTGCAATGGAACCCTATCCTTGGTTGACTCTGGTAGCTTAGGCTTCGCCATCAGCCGGTCGCGTATTGGTTTTTCAGCAGCGATGGGCTACATAACTACAGTAAAATTAAAACTCACTGTTATAGAGCTTGCAGAAGAAGACATGGGGAACCGTGCCGTTGCCAAGCACTTCAACGCGAGCTAAAATCCTTTGTTCCAGCTTGCTCAGCTCTTCGAGAGACGACATCGGAAATTATAAGTGCATGCTTGGCTGCAGCAACACGAACCGCGTATCCCGTGCAAAAGCACAGTTTCGTTTTCGATGCGCTTGGTTTCATTTTCACTAGTCAAATGCCAAACCAGCAGGACAGGAAACCGTAAAAACACGTAGCTATAATCGCAGAAATAGTTTAACACTTTGGAAAACATGAATCGCAGGAACATCCACTTGATAAACAAAATAATACTTTCTCACACCTATGGCCGCACTTGTCGTCTGCCACCCACTTGTGCCGGCGTATAATCGCTATTACGGTCACCTATCACAGTTTTCAGCATGCTTTCAGTGAACGACTTCATTCTCACTGCAGACAAAAAAATTCTGATAAAAAAACGTTTGACAGCATTTTCCGCATTAATACTACATGATTAGACGTTCTGGCCAGTAAGCTTTCCATTGCACTAAAGAAAGTCGGTACCATGAAAATTGGAAGCTTCTTGTGTATGCTGCACTGCATAACGTTGCTGTGCTGAAGCGAAGCTGACTTTTGAGAACTGGCATTATGCAATGTGCCATGCTTTCCAAGTTTCTAAGCCAATCACAAAGATTACAAAGGCAGAGTCAGTGCCATTGCTGACAGCAGCAAATTCTTTTAATGAAAAACATGGCACCAAACAGCAAGAACCTTAATAGCGAACGTCGAAGTAGCTACGCCTAGCGCTGCCGCGGCACTGCTCTTGGGCAGATTCTTGGTACTGCACTATTACTAACAAATTCACCATGTAGCTTGCAACCTACAGTATACTCTCGTTAATTCAAACTCGAAGGGACCCCAGGATTTTGTTTGAATTATCGGAAGTTCTCGCATATATGACTCTGAGCAAGATTACAGCGCACATTACAATTAATTATCCACTTAAATCATATTTTAAACATTTCACTCTTTAATTACACAGTAAAAACAGAGCAGAGATGAAGGATTCAGAACAAGTTTAATGGAAATCCATGGCTGACTAGACCGTTTGAAGAAATCATGAATTGTTGATTGTTTTTTCTTTAAATGTGCATTAAGAACAAAGTTCTCTATTCCATTAAGAGCAGCCAGATGTTCTTGAGAATTTTCTTCTTCTAAGTCAGAAATTTGCGGACCTCGGCAAGGTAGTGGAAGGCCTATGCTGCTGTCACAGAGGATTGCTCTTCTGATTCCTCTTCACTTTCGCTGCTGTACTGTGCTGGCAGCACCTCAGCCACCAAGTCGTCTAGGGTGTCTTCCCTGCACACGCAGAGGTTATCATCGGCAGCCGCAAATTCACTGAGGTCAGCAGCTATGTTGTGTGCTTGGAGTGCAGAAAGCACTAGCCTTGCTTCATCGCTCTCCATTTGGAGGCAGTCTTCACCTTCATTTCGAGCGCAGTCAGGCAAGGTATCACTGGTGTGGCCTGGTATGCGGAAGGCATGCTGGGAGCAGTTCCGTATCGTTGCCGATGTTACTGCACTCCATGCGTCAGCTAGCATTCCCACAGACGACAGCAGTGTTACGCTGTACGACATGGAATTATCCATGCATATTAGCATCCTCTTAGGAGTAGCTTTCTGCAGTTTATCTTCAAACATTTGATTACCCCCTCATCCAGAGGCTGGAGGACAGCTGTTGTGTTTGGAGGGAGGAATTCAAGACGAATTGCCTCCAGCCCCTCCACGTCACCGTGAGCGGGACAATTATCCACTATCATCAGCACTTTTCTTTTATCGCGCTTAAACCACACATCAAGTTTCCGCAGCCAATCCTCAAACAAAGATTGCGTCATCCATGCACGTGTATTTGCTGCATAAGAAACAGGAAGAGTTCGGACGCCTTTAAAGCATCTCGGACGCTTCAATTTGCCAACAACGAAAAGTTCGGGCTTGTGACTACCATCCATATTGGCACAAACCATGACTGTGAGCCGCTCCTTGCTCAGCTTTCCGCCGGTGCAACGTTCCCCCTTGCGACACAATGTTTGCTGAGGAAGGCACTTGAAGAACAGTCCCATTTCGTCAGCATTATAAATGTCAGCCGGGGAGTATTCAAGCAGTCGGCTCTGAAGACGCGTCTGCTGCCAGTCGGTAGTAACTGCCTCATCGACCGCTGCCGCTTCTCCACTTACTGTTTTGAAAGTGAGGCCATGTCGCTCCTTGAATCGCGACACCCATCCATCACTACACTTGAAGTCTTCAATTCCAAAGCGCAAAGACAGTTGTTCGGCCTTCTCTCGCAGGATTGGTCCACTTACTGGTAGACTGCAGCTCCGAGCGCGCTTCAGCCAAAGAAAAACTGCCTTCTCAAGCTCCGGATGCGCCGCCTCCCTAAGCCTTTTTCTGTCGGGAGCGAAATGGCCTGCGTTGTTTCGCAGCTAGTCTTTCACTTTCACAATCGTTGTCAGCGTACTTTTTGTGATTCCATACTTCAATACCACAGAAGTCTTCTTCGCTCCAGCCTCAACTTCTTCTAAGGCTGCCAATTTTTCTTTCACAGAAAGGGTTCAGTACTTCCCCCGCGGAGACATGATGCTACCAACGCGGGCGACGGACCAGGGAAAGAGAAGTGCGAGCGGTCACGTGATTCGGAATCGGCCGATGCTACTCGCATCACTTTCGCACCTTTTTTTTTTTCCTTTTCTCGTGCTCTTTGTTTTTACGTCAGGTTTTACGTCAGTTTTGAGCGTTTTGACAAACGCAGGTGGACAGTCATCATTTCCATAGTTTTGAGGGTTATGTGTTTTAATTTCGAACTTCCTGCTTTGAACTGGCTAGCAAGCATGCTAGCAAGCCACGGAAAGTTGAGCAACAATGTGCCCTTCCGGAGGCTTTTGTTTCGAACGTTTGTTTGTTAGGCTCTTGTTCGCTTTCTTTTATTTTTTTAGGCCATAGTGCGCTTATTAAGATTTTCAGCTGTTGTGGTAATATAAGAAGTCAGATTTTTCACCAGTGGTGGCAACGATAGCCGATAATTTTCCGGTATGGACAAGCAAAAAGTACGAATTAACCGAATTGCGGTGTTTGAATTAAGCGGCCTTAAAATAAATTGAAAACATGGCGAACCAACCAAAAATTTGATTTTTGTTTGAATTAACCAAAAGTACGAATTATCAGAGTTTGAATTATCGCGAGTCTTCTGTACAGGCTTATTTTGCTGCCCCATGCTTTCACTGCTGCTCCTATTCAGCTTTGCATAACTTGCTTTGCTTCACTTTCTTATTATTATTTTTCCTATGGACTCCCATTCTAGAAACAGTGAATGAATGCACGTCAGCATACTGTCATTTCCAGTCACGTGATCAAGTGCTACTCAAAGCTAACATCTAAGGTTGGCCAAAACCTGCCCAATAGATGTACTCATGGGTGTACAACAAGGTTCCTTGACAAGAAGCACGCCGACAGTCCGGCTGTAGCGTGCATTATTACGAGGGTTGTGAGGCATACATAACGTGCAAATCTCAGCCGTGCCACCTCTCTATTTAGCTGTAACTTGAGGAATGTTTTACGTTAGCTTGCCAAAATTATTATAGTCCAGCCATGGGTTTCTCAAGTCCAGAGGATAAGAAGCCACTCCAAAAGCAGATGACCAGACAAAGAACCCATGCTTCACTTCCTCCCCACCACCTTATGCAGCTGCACAGACTAGATAATGATGATGATGTATATGGTTTTGTGGCGCAAGGGCCAGTCATGGCCAAAGAGCGCCAAGCAATGGTGTTATGTACTCGGTGAGAAAAGTAACAACAAAGGGTATGGTGGCTGTCTATGACGAAATAGTGTGGCTGTATAGAGGCATAAGACAAGAAGCAGGATATAAACATGTTAACATAATGACAATGGCTTGTGAGGTGTGCTGTTAACCTAAAAGTTATACCATGAAGGTGTGAGGTACTAAATACGTATATATGTATGTAGCACTACTGCCTCAACGAGGTCCTTAAGTAAAAGGGCCTGGAGGCAAGTGCTATACAAAGTGCTGCTTTCGCAGCAGGAGCCTCTGATTAGAGGCCGTGCTACGAAACATGTGGGCCTAGTATTTGTAATGCGTCAACATCCTGTAAAAAGTTAAAAACACTTTTTGGCTTAAAAAGCGGGTCAGCACCAGAAACATACATGGGTGTAAAGGGATCTGCTATCGGTACGCTAGAGGGAAGTGCTTTTTCCTTTGAGATTCCGCTTTGCGAATCTCCAGCAGGACATGGAGGACGGCCAGTGTCTCGCCACATTTACAACAGGTTGGAGCTTCGCTACTGGTCAATAGACAAGAGTGTGTGCTATAGGTATGCCCTATCCTAAGGAGGCAGAAAATGACTTCAGTTTGCCGTGTTTTTGTTACTGGTGTGTAATTTTCTAAGTGTGGCTTAATTAAATGGAGTTTATTGGAAGTTTCAGCATCCCACATCTGTTGCCAATGCTTTCTAAGTTTTCTGCACAAAAATAGTTTTAGCTCTGGAGGTGCGATACCTATGAAAGAGTTGCCAGCTTTTTTTGTAAAGGATTTGGCAATTTCATCAGCGAGCATGTTGCCCTCGATGTCCCTGTGCCCAGGCACCCAACATACTATGACGTGTTTATTACACGAATATAATTTGCACAAGAGTGAATATAGATTAGTTAGTATGAGATTCTTGAGGTTCTTGAGTGACATCAGAGATTTTACGACAGATAGAGAGTCTGTAAATACAATGGCTTTCTGTAGCTTTGTTTTCTTGATTTGTTGAACAGCAGAGGGTATTGCGTAAGCCTCTGCGGTGAAGATGCTCGTTTCCGGATGCATAACGTTGGATTCGGAGAACGATGGGCTGACAGCTGTGTAGGAAACGCCAGCGTGCGACTTCGAAGCGTGTACGGGTACTTGTGCTTGAGTTCTAAAAATGCATTCTTATGTGTGCCTCTGGAGCGTGTTTTTGTAACCTCCATGAAGGATGTGTCGCATTCTATGTGCTGCCACTGCCACAGCGGCAGTGGCTTTGCTGGGACCATAAGGCTTTGCTCAAGAGTCAGAACTTCCATTTCCTCAGAAAGTTTTCTGACGCGCAGAGAAAATGGTTCTCTAGCTGCAGGTCGATTATCAAACAGCTTTGCAGATGCGAGGTCGTTTATGGTTTTATAACACGGATGGTCGCGGTTCACGTCAACTTTCAGAAAGTAAAGGAAACTGCAGTACGACTTCTGAAGATTGTTAGGAATGGCCGTAAGGGGTGACAACGTGCCAGCTATTTAATCCTGCTGCACGTGTTCCAATCCAACCGGACGGGGCGCACTTCAGAGAACTGCGAATAACCGGCAGCCACGTGGCGCGGGGTCAGCTCAGGAATGTGCTACCCAGCGCGCCACCCAGGATGGAGCAGAGTTCTACGAAGCCCCTTTGACGTCGGCTCCGGACCTTTACACCTGTGTGTGTGTGCGGCACTGAAACTTGTGCGGCACTGAAACCTGGGCAACACGTGTCTGTGAGTCCTCCTCCACCTCCAAAAGGGCGGGTCATCTTCGGTGACGTCGAACGATGACTGGACGAACGTTTCCGTCCGCTTGGAATCAAGGGGGGGCCAAGTGCTTATAAGCAGCGATTGTCGGCTGCTTATGTGTGCTCGTTGTCGTGCTCGAGATTTACTAGTGAGCTGTGTGCTCGTAAGCTGTTTGCTGTATGTTAGTCTTGCAGGCTCCATATGGGAGTCACGCTAGACTGTCGATGTATGTCTTGTCTAAGATGTAAATAATGTAAATAAATCCTGTTCACAGAGTTCCTCTCTACGACCTTCAACTCCTTCAAAAGGGGGCAGCGGCGAGATCGTCCGACGACTTTTACATCTGGTTGACAGCGGTGGGATCGTCCGACAACTCCGACAAGATGAAGCGACCACTCGTTGACTTCAACGTAGAGACTCTCTACAGGACTTGTCCTGAAGGCACCGGTAGCCAGGCGGATACCTAAGTGATGAATGGGGTCAAGAATCTTTAAGGCACTTGGAGTGGCAGACTGGTAAACCACAGCCCCATAGTCTAGGCATGTACGCATAAGGCTTTTGTAGACATTCATCAAGCACTTCCTGTCACTGCCCCATGTTGCATGCCACAAGATTGTCAGAATGTTCATTGTTTTTAGGCATTTGTGCTTAAGATATCTTAGGTGCGGAATGAAAGTTAATTTTTTATCCACAGGGTGTCTACCAAGTTGACATTTCCAAATTCCCTGAGTTTTCCAGGTTTTCCCTGAGCACTTTTGCGAAATTCCCTGAATGAGTCAGATCTTTGTTTTATGTCAAGACAGGCTGACACCACGTTGCCCGATGCTGTCACTCTCTAGTAAGCATGCTGAAACAAAAAAAATGACTTAATCCAGTTTGAATAGTAAGGAGTAATGTATGTTTTATTTAAAAAGAAAACGGAAGGTGTTAGTAAAATGCACAGCGAAAGAAATGGTAAAGCCCATTCCAAATTGAGTCGAACATTTTCAAATACGAATGAAAAGGAGATGCATACATAAGTAAATATTTTTTTAATATCAGCTATTTCTATCAACTGATAGCAAGCTCATCTGTATGAGGTCCTGAACTTTGTCACAACTAAGGTTCTCTCTCAGCAGCTGGGAAGTCAACCTCAACTGTCCTGACATACTCTCAGCCCGTACACAACATCTCAGTGTTGGGTTTCACTGCGTAAACAATTTATTTTGGTTTGGATGAGGGACACCTGTGTCTCAGCATCAGCCATCACTTAGTTTTTTTAGCTCAAGCTCCTTCAAAAAGGTTACGGCACCCTTCCTTTCCCGTTAATTCCTCAGTGCGTCGGTCCTTTCTGTTCTCATCCTCCTTCTACCACGCTTTCACCACATGGATCATCTGAAGCATCCTCTTGGTGAGTTGTACAGTCAACATTTGATTTCTTGGACTTCCGAGGGGCCGCAAAAAAAAAAATTGAAAAAAACGGGCAGTCTGAAAAAAATTAATGCATGTCTTTAACTGCCTTTAAGGGCTAAAATTACCACAGGCACGTCTCAAAAAGCTCTGAAGGCCTGCCAGTACGCTTTTTAGGCATATCAGGGCTTGTACTGTGACAGAAGACGACGTGCACGCATGTGTAATTAAGTAATGTATACTGTGTCCCGCGACAATTGCCCCCTTCCCAGGCTTGTTATGCTTCACCGCCTAACACTACGGTACCGAGGCGAAGCTAATTTTCGCAAACTGGCATTACGCAACGCGCTGTGCTCTGCGAGCTTCAAAGCCAATCGCTAGGATTACAAAGGCGGAGTCGGTGCCATTGGTGATAGCGGCGAATTCTTTCAATGAAAAACACGGCACCGGACGGCAAGAAGCTTAATAGCGAACATAGAAGCAGCTAGGCCTGACGTTGCCGCGGTGGTGGTTACGGATTTGCGGATTTGCCTGCGAGAGTGCCGGTTCGAGGCGGCGAGATAATCAAAATAGCGGCGGTGGCGGCTTTGATTAATGCCCTTTCAGACCTGCAGTCGGGGCAATATACATTGACTATATGGAGTACGTGGTGGTGCCGCAAAACCGTGCAAATTATCGGGCATGTCCGAAAAATCGGGCGTCTAGAAAATCGGTCGTTAACTACTCTGGCAATACATCGTGCCGATGACACGGCGTCAATAATGATTCGTTGCGATTCCTCTGTTACTGGAGCCAGCATTAACACGACTTTCGTTCCCTTTCAATAAAGTTACAGCTAATTTTCCCTGATGGAAGCACAAATTCCCTGAGTTTTCCCTGAGTTTTTCCAGACTGTTCAAATTCCCTGAGAATTCCCGGTTTTCCCGGTTTTCCCGGTTGGTAGACACCCTGTATCCAGAACAATGCCCAGAAATTTGTGTTCTGTGTTTACAGGTATGCGCTGCCCATTTAAGTCTATATTGGGATCTGCGGTCAGTCCTCTCTTCCGTGTGAATAACACACATGAGCTTTTATTGGGATTGATTTTAAAGCCATTTTCTCTAGCCCATTTAGAAACTTTGTTCAGTCCAATTTGGATGTGCCATTCACAGATTGCGAAGTTACATGACTTGAAACAGATCTGTATATCATCTACATATAGGGAGTAGAACATGCCGTGCGGTATTGCTGAATGCAAGTTCATTTTTATGATGAAAAGCGTACAGCTGAGTACGCCTCCCTGCGGCACCCCAGTTTCCTGTGTATATGGTCTGGACAGAGCATTGCCAACTCTAACGCGGAACGTGCGAGTTGATAAGTAGCTTTCAATTATGTTAAGCATATTACCGCAGATACCAATTTCTGAAAAATCTCGTAATATTCCAAACCGCCACGTTGTATCATATGCTTTTTTCATGTCGAGGAAGACAGAAAAAACTGTTTGTGTACAAAAGCATTGCGGGCATTTGCTTCTATGCGAACAAGACTGTCTATTGTAGAACAGCCTTCTCTAAAGCCGCATTGATAAGGATCGAGCAGTTCGTTTTCTTCAAGGAAATGTAAGAGCCTACGATTTATCATTTTTTCATAAAATTTGCAAAGACAACTTGTTAAAGCAATGGGACGGTAACTTTCCACTGAGGATGCATCTTTACCTTGTTTTAGAATGGGTACTACGATGGCTTCTCTCCATGCCAGTGGAAGGAACCCAGTTGCCCAAATAGTGCTAAAGAGGGACAGCAGAGCCATTTGAGCGCTAGGGTCCAAATGCTTGATCATCTCATACATAATACGGTCGGCTCTGGGAGCAGAGCTTTGACAAGTGTTTAATGATGCTCTGAATTCCATAACACTGAAGGGACTGTTGTAAGGTTCGTTTTCTCCACACTTTCTATTGAGTGGCTTGCTTTCTGCAGTTTGTTTTAGTTTATAGAAAGACTCCGAATAATGTTCGAAGCTAGACACATGCTGGAAATGCTGTCCAAGGGCGTTAGCCTGGTCTTCAAGGTTATTGCCTTGGACATCAACCAAAGGCAGGAGGTAAGGTTGGTGGCCTACTAATTTTTTCAACCGACACCATACTTTTCCTTCTTGTTTGTAGGAGTTAATGTCGGATACGTATTTTTCCCAGCTTTCCCTTTTAGCCGTGCGCCGTGTTCTTCTGCCTTGGGACTTTATGTGATTGAAGTAAATAAGGTTCTCAGTTGTTGGAGAGCGGCGCAGCATGTCCCAAGCCTTATTCTGTTTTTTTCGTGCATTCCTGCAATCCTCGTTCCACCAGGGCACTCGCCTTTTCTTCGGGGTCCCGTTTGTTTGTGGGATGCACTCCAATGCGGCATCAATCATAAAAGCGGTAAAATAAGCAACAGCGTCGTTTATATTAAAATCGTTAAGAGCGTTTCGAGGCATATACATCAGAGTCTTAAATTTTTCCCAGTCTGCAGATGCAATCTTCCAACGAGGGGCGTGTGGGGAAGGATCATGTTCTTTTGTAGATTGGAGGATCACAGGAAAATGGTCACTGCCATAAGGGTTCTGTATAACTTTCCAATCTAAACGGGGTACTAAGGTCGGGGATACTATGCTTAAGTCTATGTAGCTGTATGTGTTATGTGCAAGACTGTAAAATGTTGGTTGTTTCTTATTTAGCACGCAGGCGCCTGAAGAAAACAGGATTTGTTCTATTATTCGACCTCTTGCATCGCATCGGGTATCCCCCCAAAGAGTATTGTGTGTATTGAAATTCCCAACCAGTATGTATGGGTCTGGCAGGGCATCTATTAATCCCTCAAGTTCTGTTCGATGAAGCCGAAAGTTAGGCGGTATGTAGATAGAACAAATGCTAATTAGTTTTACAGACAATAAGGCCCGAACCGCAACTGTCTCAAGAGGTGTTTGAAGTTCCAGAGCACGGCATGCAACGGACTTATGAACTATTATTGCTACACCACTGGAAGAGGTGTTGGCATCGTCACGGTCCTTGCGAAAAATGACGAATTGCGTCAGAAAGGCTGACTGTGTTGGTTTTAGATGCGTTTCTTGTACACACAGCACCTTGGGATTATATTTATGTACGAGTTCTTTGACGTCGTCGAGGTTGTGGAGGAGACCTCTAACGTTCCAATGTAATATTGGTGTATCCATGTTGTTATTGATATGTGCTGTGTGTTTAGGAGAGAGAAGCTACTTTAGCCCACAGGGCTCTTTCCAGGCCCCGTGATGCGGGTTTTGTCCTTTTTGGCACGCTCCTGAGAACTGCGCCGAGCCTTCGGTGTCTGGGACGCCGACGCATTTTGTGATGTATCCATCGCCTCCGACGAGGCGCTGGATGTCCGCTCGCGGGTGTTTCGGGCTTCTCTACGCGTGCAGAGGCCCTTAAAGAACTAGAGACAGCAGACCCTGAGGGCTGCTGGATCTTGCTGGGTGGCAGGCCAGCACTAGCTGGTCCCGCAGTAGGGGTGAGTGGCGATGCCGCCGGTCCACTCTGGGTGGTCCTAACAGCCGCCGAATACCGTTGTGCCCGTACCCCCATCCGTGCCACTTCGGAAAATGTAGGTCCCTGTGCAATAGAAAGACGCTTGCGCGCTTCTTTGAATGAGATATTTTCTTTTACTTTAAGTGTTATGATTTCTTTTTCCTTCTTCCATGAAGGACAGGAGCGGGAATAGGCGGCGTGTTCGCCATCACAGTTTGCACAGTGAAGTGGGTCGTTGCAGTTGTCCGCAGGGTGGTCATGGGACGCGCACTTTGCACAGGTGGTACGGCCTCGGCAGCTCTGAGAGCCGTGGCCGAATCTTTGGCATTTGAAACATTGTCATGGATTTGGTATGTACGGTCTGACACTAATTTTCATATAGCCTGTTTCGATGCTTTCAGGGAGAGTGCTGGTACAAAAGGTAAGGATCAGGTGTTTTGTGGGTATTTCCTTGTCATCTCGGCGGATCTTGATTCGTTGCACATTAATGACATGCTGCTCCTTCCAGCCCTCTAGCAGCTCTGCCTCAGTCATTTCTAGAAGGTCCTGCTCTGAAACTACACCTCTTGTGCTGTTGAGGGAACGGTGAGGGGTTATTGAAATTGGGGTTTCACCAAATGAAACAAGATTTGTCAATTTGTCGTGTTGTATTTTGTCACGAACTTCAAGGAGAAGGTCGCCACTGGCCATTTTAGTAATTTTGTATCCAGGGCCCAGTGTGTCAATGAGGCACTTCGCAACAACAAATGGAGAAAGCGTTCTTACAGTCCTTTGGTTCGTTTCGGTATGGATCACGTGAAAATGTGGGAAAATGTCTTTGCTCTTGGCGAAAAAGTTGAAGGGTTCATCAGTGCGACCTCTTTTCAAAAGAGGTCGATCAGGTAGCTTGGGGAATGAGCTAAAAGCCATAGAAATTTCTGAAATTTCGGCAGCTGTGCCAGCCACCCACCATGGAGTCCAACACGGGGACGTGACAAGATTCTGTATAAATGCAGCCTGCCAGCGCCAGAGGTACACAGCCACTATAACCTAATGTATATACCCAAGATTGTATACATTACACACGGTTAACCCTTGCCGCCAGGAAATACGAAAGCAAAAGAAGTGAAGAGAAGCCAGGAAAGATGCAAAAGCGGGAGAGAAAGACGAAGATTGGAGAGGAGGACAGGAAAAGGCGACTGCTGATTCCCTCCAGGTGGGTCAGCCTGGAGGTGCCGTCTTTGTGAAGCAGAGGCCAAAGAGGTGTGTGTTGCCTCCGCCGGGGGGGGCCTTAAAGGTCCAAACACCTGGCATTGGCTCAACCCCCAGGATCCTCCTTTCCCCAGACACGGCTAAGCCGCGCACTGCTACACGCGGGAGGGTCCAACCCTCGTGTGCTCGGGCACGTGGTGTCGCAACACACCAAACGCCTGCTGACGCAGACGCCCCTGCGGGGAGAGTAGATAATCAAGCCGCAATATTTATGCAATGATGATGTTGAGTCATGTCACATCGGTCCTGTGCATCAATTTAAAGAGCCCCTAAAGAACCTGTGACAATTAAAAAACATTGCATGCTCCTCTCCGAGCTCTTCCAGTCCCTTCTTCACATGTGACGCCAACAGGAACACGCACAATAATGCCACTAGTGCAAAAACTGTTGACTGGCTCATATTGGAGGTTTTGATCCATCCGCTAGCACACCTTTGCCACACGGTCACAAGCCTCCTTTTCCTTGTTATTTCCCTTCTCTAGCATGCACAATTTATCTCACTTCGTGTAAAGTGCTTTGCGCTGCATGTGCGGTTGCAACAGTGTGGGGCTGAGAAGTGTAGAGCGACATCATGGTAGCCAGAAGTGTTTTCAAACAAGAGCACCAACATGGCCTTTGATACTGACATAATGTCCATGTGCCACTCAGAGAAGCACGTGGCAGTGAGGAGAGAGCACTCATAAGAAAGGTAGTGAAAACGAGGAAGAAACTGCTTGCTCGCTTTCAAGCTCAACGTGGTTTCAGGAGAATAAATGGCAGAAACCGCCTGCTGTAAAGATAACCCTTCGAATTTTTGGATGGAAATAGAAAAGCTAAAGTTCGAGAGGCTCTTCCAGTGAGTCCATAATGTACATGGCCATACCAGCAATGCAAATAAACAATGTTTAGGAAGACTGGCAACATTCTCACAACCAAATGATGGAAGGAGACTCCCATGCATGTGCAGAAGCTGCTTTTCTAGCGCAAAATTTGTGAACATGTAAGCTTACATTGAAGCTTGCATTAGATTCAGTATTTTACTTGAGAACTAATCCATAAATTGCTCTTCTTTCTGAAGCTAACAATTTCAAACTAAAGGGAAAATCGAACATCTACCCGTTCGTAGCAATTGCTACTAAGGAAACCCACACGGGTTCCTCGAAAGAAAAGCCTCAGAGTTGAAGAAAAGTTCGTCCTGGTCCGGGACTCGAACCTGGGACCACCGCCTTTCCGGGGCAGCCGCTCTACCATCTGAGCTAACCAGGCGGCTAGCAGATGGCATGGCGAAGTTGAATTTGTCGACAACACGAAGCAAAGGCAAGAGTTTGACGTAGTGTTTCTGCGGAAACCCGCAAGGTGGAGAGAAGTAATGAAAAAAGGGAAAATCGGACATCCACCCGTTCGCAGCAATTGCTACAAAGGAAACCCATACGGGTTCCTCGAAATAAAAGCCTCAGAGTTGAAGAAAAATTCGTCCTGGTCCGGGACTCGAACCTGGGACCACCGCCTTTCCGGGGCAGCCACTCTACCATCTGAGCTAACCAGGCGGCTAGCAGATGGCAGGGCGAAGTCGAATTTGTCGACAACACGAAGCAAAGGCAAGAGTTTGACGTAGTGTTTCTGCGGAAACCCGCAAGGTGGAAAGAAGTAATGAATAAAGGGAAAATTGGACATCCAACCAATCGTAGCAATTGCTACAAATGAAACCCATACGGGTTCCTAGAAAGAAAAGCCTCAGAGTTGAAGAAAAATTCGTCCTGGTCCGGGACTCGAACCCGGGACCACCGCCTTTCCGGGGCAGCCAGTCTACCATCTGAGCTAACCAGGCGGCTAGCAGATGGCAGGGCGAAGTCGAATTTGTTGACAACACGAAGCAAAGGCAAGAGTTTGACGTAGTAGTTCTGCGGAAACCCGCAAGGTGGAGAGAAGTAAGAAAATAAGTAATGGTGGTCCCGGGTTAGAGTCCCGGACCAGGACGAATTTTTCTTCAACTCTGAGGCTTCTCTTTCGAGGAACCCGTATGGGTTTCCTTTGCAGCAATTGCTACGAACGAGTAGATGTCCGATTTTCCCTTTATTCATTACTTCTCTCCACCTCGCGGGTTTCCGCAGAGCTACTACGTCAATTTCTAACTAACTTGCTGCACTGACTACAGTAACCTCACCACAGTACTTATTGCTACTATTCAAGATGTACACGGCACACCTGCCATGAAAATAATGGCAATATAGAACTAGTGAATATTGAATGTTTTACCTTACTCACGTGATATGGTTATTAGAGATGCCACTTTGGAAGCCAAATGCTAGCAAAATACGTGAGGGAGCTCTACACAAATGTAACGAAAGGTGAGGCAACAGACTTCAACTTCCTTTAAACTAGTTTTGAAGGACTAGTTTTATTGCTCAAGACAATCTGAACTCCAATCAATGGCCGAACAGATGCTACACAGCCATATGTCATACTGCATTTGGCCGGATTTTAAGCACATTCAATAGATTACATACACTAGACAATAACCATATTATAAACAACCATCAATTATCATAAGTGCTGTCATTACAAGTGGATGGCACTGTATTATTATCCACTTCTGATAATGCCACTCAGTGAACCATTTGGGGCGTATGCTGGCAAAACTTATCTAATGTAAGTCCGGTCTGCAAGTGGCCATTGCTACGACAACCCTCCTTCTATCCCGCCAATCCCCATAATGAGTGACAGGTGCCCTGACTGCTGGCTAAACACAAATACCTTATGCCACAGAAGTTCGAAGAACACTGGCCCTAAAATGAGCTTAAATACAAGCAATGCAGAGCAGAAAGAATTTGCTTATTCAGTGACAATTGGGTGGGCTGCGCACTTACACTAAAGTTGTAATCTTCGATGACTCTACCATCATCATCAAAGCACTCCACAATAGGCAGCGAGTGCTTCTTGGAGAGCGCATAGTCCACCTTGCTGTAGCCAGGTGTCACTTTCATGGCCCCTGCAAATATTGGAGGGCATTTTGATCTGGACTGTCACTCTTTAATAAAATTATTAATGAAAGGGCAAGTTGACATCCAGTTTAAAGGGACAGTGAAGAGCAATACTGACTTAGTCAGTTAATGCTGGTATTCTTTTATAAACCTAATTACCACTGCATATCAAGCATAGCAGCAAGGAAACACAGTCGGTCATTACCAAATCTATCACTGTGCTGTTAGCTTTACCCAGCTATGCCTTTTTCACAAGGTCTACCACCATTTGTCATTGTGTATTGAGCCCAGCCATGCCTCTGACTTATCGCTCATCTCAGACTTTTCATCAATAGAAAGTTAGATGCAATTTCTGCAACACCAAGACTTTTTCTTATTCCTTCATACAGAACCCGTCTAATGACTGACATCAACCTTCCAGACAACACTGTATCTATATGTCAGATCACTCTCTTTTTTGCCGTACTTCATTTACACACTCTCACTAAGATAATCCTGCATGACTATTTAGTGCACTCACCCCCACCCTTTTATTTCTTATTTGTTTTGTTACGAGCTGTGATGTCTGTAGTCTGTTCAACATTTCTTTTGTATTTATGATTTGGCACTAATATTGAATAACACACCGCATTTCATTTTGCTATTGTTTTATATACATTGGAACCCCGGTTATGCGTCCCCCGATTTTGCGACATCTTGGGCGTTACGACAGATTACTGCAGCTCCAGCAAATTCCCCATAGAGACAAAGCACTAAAAACTGATTATAGAATGCAAGATTATGCATTTCACAATTCATACGATGACCCGAGCGAAACTTCGCACCGACTGGTGGATGCATTAGAAGTGCCACCAGCCTCTGACAGGTCCCTCATGGTGGAGGGGACAGCCCTCTGTTAGGGGGAGGGCAGGGGACTGTTGCAAGTGAGCTCTTGCACAATCGAATAGCAGAGAGGGGTGGGAAGGAGGGGGGGAACTGTCGCTCATTAGCGTGTCGTGGGAAGGTGAGGGAAAAGTCACTTGCTCTTGGGCAAGTGAGTTGTGGGGAGGAGAAGAAAAGAGGATGAGGAGAGGCTACTTGCTCATTTGCACGCTCGTCGCGGGAAGGCGACCAAAGAAAGGGTCAAGCGAGTTGTGGGGATTGGCAGGAAGAGGGGAGGGACGATTTGTGGGAGCGCAGCAAGCACTGTCCTCCCATATTGTTTCCCTTCCCCCTCTTTGCGTCACTCACTCAGCACCTGCCTTTATTCCTTTGTTGCTGTCTCCTAGTGCTTTCTCTCTCCTGAAGTTTTTGCAGCAACTGCTCTCGTCACCAGACATGCCCGCATATACAGCCCACAGGATTTTCAGCACAGTACCAAGCGCATGAAGCATGGTTTGTAGGCAATCAGCCGGCAACTACCACGAACGCATATAGCAAAAGTCTTCATGTGAGCAAAAGGCTTCTCTGTCGCCTAGGCAGCCCGCGGGCACCCGCTGAACAAGCACACCACTGGAGCATTTCTTTTTCTTTTTGTTCACTTTTTATGTACAGTAAAAGCTCGTTAATTCGGACTTCTAGGGACCGTAAATTATGTCCGAATTAACCGAATGTCCGAATTATCGAGCGGACAAAAAAAATAATAAATGCACGACTTTCATCAACAAACCTTTATTGTGCAAAGTAATCGAGGATGCTCGTTTGCTTTCGAGCAGAAACCCGCGCGGATACTATTTTACGAAGTCCTTCCAGGTGCTTAGAAGCTCGCATGCTGTCTGCAGTGTCCCCACAAAATTCTTCCAACACAGCTAGTGCCTCCGCGGCTTCCTTCACTGTGCGAGGGGGCCGAGGCTGCTCCTCTCGCGGCTCCTCTTCCTCCTCAGAATCTTCTCCGTGCAGCACGTCCCTGACAATTTCTTCTTCGGTAAGCGAGCCGGCTGTAACAATGCCGTTATCAATGCCGACGTAATCAGCGAGTGTCACCGCATCCGGCAGAACTCCTCCAAAATCCTCGCAGTCATCTCCATTGTCATCTAGCGACACTTCGGCCACTGCATCATCGCCAGGCTCACGCACAACGAAGCCACTGTGTCTAAAACAGTTGGCGACGACGTGCGCGGGCGTGTTGTGCCAAACGTAGGCAAGTATGTTGACCGCGCTCAAAAGATTCACGTCTTACTGCTTGCCGACTTCATGGCACAGGAGCATCCGTTCCAGCACGCGCCTGCGGTATTTTCGTCTTGACATACTGAATTATGCCTTGGTCCATCGGTTGGAGGGCCGATGTTGTGTTCGGCGGCAAGAAAACAACTTCTATGTTGTCCAGTCCGGTGACACTGTTACGTGCACTACAATTGTCCAGCACCATTAACACTTTGCGGTTCTTTGCAGAAAACTGTTGGTCTAACTTCAGCAACCAGCCACGAAAAATTTCCGACGTCATCCAGGCCTTTTTATTCGCTCGGCATTCCACCGGAAGAGCAGGCATGTTCTTAAAGCACCGTGGCTTTTGTGCCTTTCCAATGACGACAAGCGGCAAGCGTTCTGTTCCTGTCATGTTGGCGGCTAAAAGAATGGAGACGCGTTCCTTGGATCTTTTGCCACCGATGCACGGATCTCCTTTCATGGTCACAGTATTGTCTGGCAAAGCCTTAAAGAAAAGTGCTGTTTCATCAGCATTAAATATGTCATTTGAATCGCAGGCGGCAATGTGCTCGAGCAGCTGAGCGTTCTTCCAGTTGTTGGCAACGTCTTCGTTGACAGCGGTTCTTTCGCCGCACACAGTCTTAAAAACGAGGCCATGTCGCTCTCTGAAGCGCGCGCACCACCCTTCCAATGCCTTGAATGCATCGATATGCATCATCAGTGCAAACCTCTCTGCTTGCGCCATGATGAGGGGTCCACTCAATGGCAGATTCGCATTACGCGAGTCGACCACCCACCGAAGCAAAGCCTCTTCCAACTCTGGACGAGCTGCTGTTCGCAGACGCTTTTGTGACGCTCGAAACTTTTCGCTTTCGAACGCCTGAAGAATCTGTTCTTCATTTTTCACATACGTGCTCAAGGTACTTCGTTTCACGTCGTACTTCTTCATGGCTTCTTGTCGAGAGACTCCGTCTTTCAGGGCCCGCAAAATTTCCACCTTGGTAGCCAAGTCCTTCACCTCGTATTTCGGCCAAGGCGGATTTAAAGTGGTGGCGAAGGCTGGGCCGAAAAGTGGTTTAGCGCGACTGCAGCACAACCAGAGGATGGGGGGCAAAACACTCATATAAAGAAATGATAAAGCTACAAAATTTGAATGTAATCTGCCAATAGAAAAGAAAAAATATATTAGCACCTTGTTTTATGAAAGAGGTAAGTCATTTTATTAAAACCTGGCAAGTTTTGTATTTTTGCAACACTCTTGACCTGCCCCCTATTCATGAGTGTGCGGTGCATTACAGCGCGTCTTTGCAGGCCTTGTTTCAATACCCGGCTAACCCGGCCACAGTGGCGGGAGCTTAAGAAGCGATTTCTTATCGCCAGCTGTCTGCGATGGCGCGCCTGGTAAAGCGTATAAATTTAGCTCGCCGGTCTCAAAATGCTCCTTTGGCGAAGTTTTCGTCGTCCTTGCCGTCGCTTCTTTGTCACCGTTCGGTAAGATTTGCAGCCCGCTGCATCGCTGCGGCAGTTTTCTCGGTTTTGTCGTTTCCTTCGGCGTGCGGCCAGTACGAAGTCTTTTTCCGTCTTTGCACGCTTCGCGCTCTTCTTTTGAAGCGCTTAGCGCTTCATTTCAAGATGAGTTTGCGGCATGTGAAGAAACGATGCTCTGTGGTACACTGCGACAGCATGGATAGTACCATTGGTGTCACGCTACACCGATTCCCGCTGGACTTTCACAGGTGAGCTCTTGACAGTGTCGTCTGCTCTAGGTATGCGTGATAGCTTCGATATGGTTTCGCCGGGCTGTTCGCTCGTGTTTCATAGCTGTAACCCGTTCGTGCGTACTTGGCTTCATGTTTCGGGGATATTTATGTACTACACTGCAGGGCACACACTTTCAGTGCTGAGGTGTGCGAAAGAGGCCCACATTTTTCTAATTTATAGTGAGTTTCATGCAGCTGACTATCACCAACGTGAACTTCACACCGGGCTCTCAGGAGCAACCACGTGCACGCTACTGACCGGAAGGCCCATTTAGAACAAAGTTTGCTACCTGACAGCTCTGAGTACGACATTGTTTAGTTTTGCAAAACCATGAAGCCAATTTGAGGATCCCCTCGCAACTGGGAGTATCGAAACTCAGCCTCGTGTATGTGCGCGGCTTTGAGGAGGCTTTAACTGGATTCGCTCAGCAGGAGTTATTGCCTGCCTTGGTATTGCTGTCCTACATATACATGACTGTCAGGGTAATTTTAAACGCACTTCACTCTCGTCACTCGTTGAGCTTAGAAAAGCAGCTAGCCGCGTGGCATGAGGATGAGCGTTACCGCACTCTGGGGCGCAGAGAGCTTGGCGCGAGCATTTACTACCATAGTTCCGATGTAATGCAAGTATAATTTACTGCAGTTAGCAGTGACAGGAATAATGACGCATTGGCGTTTCGAGTATGCGTATTCCTTTTGGCGCAGTTGTATCTAACGTGCATGTTGCATCACGTCCAGGTGCCGAGCGTGGGCGCAGTTCTGCCGCAACGTCAGCCTGGAGAAGAAGGCGCCGTCGCAGCTACGAGAACTCAGGATTTGCTCGAGGCACTTCGAACCATCTGTGTATCTGCCGTCAGGAAGGCTGCGACACGATGCTTTGCCTACTCGAGCAAGCATCGCCGGTAATTTTTGTTATCAAACTTTTAAGGCATTCGCCGCTCTTGAAATGTCAGGTTTTGTGAAAAAATTAAATTTTTCCTTTTTGTCGTAACCGTAAACAGTCTAGCGTCTTTTGCAAAACGAATTATGTATCTGTCTTGTGGCTTTAAAAATTACAGTAAATTTTTACCTGCACCCTGCTAAGCGAAAACGAAAATGGAAGTATCGCTTTCACGTGAGCACATATAATTATATACATGTCGTGTGTGTATATATATATATATATATAATATTCGTTTTACGTCTCTTGCATGCAAGTTTAGCGATTCAACAGTTGTCAGTATTTGAATCAACTAGACACTCACACAAGGGGGTGCTCCAGCCCTTTTATTTGTGTACTTTCTGTATGCCGTGTGACATTGTACAAGGCGTATTTTTCCGCTGTTGGGATCGAAACTTCTTTTCTCCCGGTATGCACTGTACACTGTATGTGAGGTTCGTGACAAATGTCCAACATAGCATAGAATTAGGTTTGTGCTTGTGGTAAGCTAATGGCACAAGCTTAGTAGGCGAAGGGTGCTCAAGCGAATTTCTAGGCACGGGTGCGGAAAAAGTACACTGATGGTGTGAATACTCTTGCCTGATATTTCCGGTAAAAAAAAGGATAATGGAAGTGGGATATTTGGTAGTCTGGTATGGCAAAGGGCTCCAAAGGATCTTAACGTGAGTCTGTCAGTCTTCCGGTTCAGGCTGTTTGATGCCGCTAGCCACTTCAGCAACGGAAACCAGGCGACTCTACATGTTTTGCAGCAAGTGGGAGTTGAATCTTTCATATTCACCGTGAAACCTTGTCTCATGAACGGTCCCTGTCGCGTCCAGAGGGCATTCTCGTCCTTCCTTTGATAGCTCAAAAGAAGTGAGGGGGAAAAAAGGGTGAGCCTTCCTAAATGTTTGATGAATTTTAGTACTCCAGAACTTTGCTTTCTTGTATGCAGAGCTTCTTTTTTCACCTTCAGTCTTATCAGGATGCAATCTTATGCCGACTTGGGCAAGGTACGCTTGGTGAAAAGCTTCTCGAGATATTGTGTGCTCACGTGTTATGTATCAAAGCACGCACTGAACGATTATAGAAATGCACTAATAATTGTTTGTGTTGTTGCCTTTTACCTCAATATTCATGCTAGCGAAAGCCAATGTTTGTACAGGTTTTTATTTTTGGTGATAATTGCTTACGAATTCATTCTTGTTGCATCTCATTGCGTAGGCCATAAGCTGACCTGCATAAATCTGTAAACAATATGGGGCACATTACTTGATTTGCGAGCTATCGTTGTTTGTGTGATAGGCAAATTTCGCACTCTTCAAAGTAAAACATAGCATATGAAAATTGCAAATGATTTACTGGTGCTCCACAGCTGCTGATGACATCAAACTAATGTGCCTAACGATTAAGGGTGGTAAACAGAATTTTATTTCATTGGATAAGCATTTTTCTTTCTAGAGTGATGACAATGTGAACCGCATGCTGTGGAAGCTATAGTTCTTTGGAAATTATTTACTATAAAGGTACTGAATTCTCTTTTCTCTCCGCAATAATGTTGCCATTTCAGACACCTCAAGCGAATGCAGCAGCGACATGGACTGTTCACAATCTCTGAGCGAAACTTCGGCATCAGTGCACCGGGCTGGAGAACCAGGTGAGCAGGGTTGTATGCATAACTGACATAAATCTCTTGAAAATGGTGACGACTGAAAGCTCATTGGACTGCTTCCTATGATAGCTGCTGTCTCCGGTGAACCTGTTTCCAAGGGGTACGTCCAGAGTCGGCCGTCCCAGTCGCTGCTACTCTTCCAAGAAGGTGATTGTTATTTCGTATCTGCTCGAACAGCCTGAGGAGGTATGGCTCAGAAATATGCTACAATTCCTTGTCTGTGCGCTGTGCAGATGCAGATGGTGCCAGCCCTACTGGTTCTACGCTGAACCAAGCTTGTTCCCACGCCAGTGGCTTCATAATGGTTCAGTGTAAGTGTTAATTTCGCCTGTGGTGCTTAGTTATTATTTGTGCATTGTTGGGTTGCTGGCTTCCCTGTCAGAACTGTGCTGTCACTATATTTTGTTCTTTATATTCTGTGGGCGCAGCTGACCACACATATGCAGGACCAAGCACTGAAGCAAGCGCTTCATCTCTGGAACCTGGCACGGCAGGGGTGGCTGCAACACTGTCAGCGAGTGCTGATCTGTCACCAGGAGCTCCGTTCAGCAGTTCGCCTCTTTCTTATGAAGGTTAGCAATTTTACGCTTTCGCAATATTGCGCACTTTTTGGTGCTACAGGACTACATGCAGCTATGACTAAACCCGACGTAGCAACTTATTGCTCTTCCGTCGACTCTGTACGTTGCAGGATCTTTCACCAGCCCCATCAATGAAAGGCGGCCACTGCAGAAACTTCGAGTCAAGCTCAGGCAACTGCGTAACCGCAACAAGAGGCTGCAAGGACTGCTGCTTCAGCGCCGTCGCATGAAGACCACTGCCGAATTGGTAGATAGTCTGCGTGAGCATTTAACACCAGCTGTTGCTGCTTTTGTTGAAGCTTATGTTAACACTCTTATGCACCCACTAATGATAGGAGGTCCCCCTGGCAGTTTCTCACTCTGGGACCTCCTGATGCTGTATATAATATGTAAGCCCGTTTTTTGTACATGTCATAACAACAATAAACTTGAACTTAAACTTGAACAACAACAATAAACTTGAACTTGAACTCAGTTAAAGATGCACAATGTCAGCAGGTTTGGCCGTCGATGGTGCAGCCAAAACAAAACCTTTGCTTTAGGTTTATACTTCCACAGCCCAAAAGGTTACAGATATTGCAGGAAACTCCTGAAACTTCCATCTGTTAGGTCACTGCAGCTGTGGCTTGCACGCGTACCATTGAGGGTTGGATTTTATCCTGAAGTTTTTGATTTGATCCGAGAAACGGGCAGCGTCTTTTCTATGGCAAGACAGGGCTTGCACCATAATTTTTGATGAAATGCATGTTTCAAAGGAGCTGTCGTACAATCCAGTGTCGGACAGATTTGAAGGCCTTGAAGAGTACAGTGCAGCACAAGGTCCAAATCTTGCAAACAAGGCGCTTGTGTTCATGGCCAAAGGAATATGTACGCCGTGGAAGCAGCCTCTTGGCTACTTCTTTGCAGATAAGGCAGCGCCTGCAACTGTTCTGCATGACCTTCTCTTCAAATGACACAAAATGTTGGTTGGAGCTGGATTGCAGCCTGTGGCTGTGGTTTGTGATCAGGGGAACCAAAATGTTTCTCTGTTTTCGAAACTTGTGACCCCTGAAAAGCCGTACTTAAGTGTGAATGGTGAACCGCTTTTCTTTATTTTTGATCCACCGCATTTGCTCAAGTGCTTGCGCAATATGCTCTTCAAGTATGACTTCAGGGTAGGCAGTGACACAATTAAAAGCTCGTACATACGACAGGCTTATGAGAAGGATCGAGAAATGCAAATTCGGTCCATCCCAAAGTTGAGTGCCCGGCACTTTAATTTAAGTTTTGCTTCGAAGATGTCTGTGAAACTCGCAGCACAGGTATTCAGCAATCATTGCGCTGCTGCATTGTGCACATTGATAACATTTCAACAGTTGCCATCAGAGGCTATCCACACAGCCAGATTTGTTGAGAGGATCGATAGACTCTTTGACAGTCTAAATACTTCACAGAAGCGGGGAAAGTCTCCGTATGCATCTGCAATTTGTGCAAGATCTGTGCATGAAGAGTTTTTGGAAGAGTGTATTGCAGTTTTCGAAAACATCGAAGTTCTAGGCTGTGCGCGGCAGCCTCTTTGCATCCGTGGCTTCTGCCAAACTATGAGGGCTGTGCTGCTGTTATGGAACCACCTGGCCTCTCACTATGGTTTGACATACCTCCTTACCAGGCACCTGAACCAGGATGCACTTGAAAACACCTTTGCTATTGTTAGGTCGAAATCTGGATCGAACAGCAACTCGTCTTGCCGGCAGTTTCAAGCAGCATTTAGGCATCTTTTAGTTAGCAACCTTTTCAAACTGTCGGAAAGCAGCAACTGTGCTGAAGACATGTCTAGCCTTCTAGCCACTCTCCCAGTTTGTTTATCTAAGTCTGCTCCTTCTCTCTGCACAGCTGCCACATCTTTGCCAGTTGCAGTAGAAGTTTTGCCATATGATTATCAGTCTCCAATACTAGAGAACAACATTGTCTATTTTGCTGGCTGGCTTGCCTACAAGTTTATGAATGATCACAGGTGTGTTACAGGGCCACATACGTGCGAGGTGAGGCTAGAAAATGCCGCCTTTGCCGATCAGAGCCAAGTTCTCTTGTACTTAAGTGTCAAAAATCCTGGAGAAGGTGACTTTGGGAGCCTGTCAGTTCCTACACCCTCGTTTGTAGCTTTCATCAATGCTTGCGAGCAGGTTTTTGTCGCATCTAGTTCCAATATTGAGGGAAAAGAACAAGTAGGGCATGATCTGTGCATGTTGCTTCATGCCAAGGTAGAAAAATCGCTGACTGTGTGTGGTGATGACGTTTATGATGGTTTGTTTGCCCTGTTCGTCAGGGTGAGGCTGCATTGGCTTGCACGCAGAAAAAATCTTGAACTGCACAGTCAAACTACTAAACGGAAAGCCACGAAGCAAGCACTGAGGCTAAGCAAATGAAAAGGATGCAATTCCCGAGCTGTTGGCTGAATATTTTGTGAAGTTGCAGGCTATTATGCAGCCTGTGCAACAAATCAGCTTAGTCTGGTTTAACGGTTGCAAAGGGTTTTTTTCTGGTTCACAGCCTGGTTTTAGTCTTTTATTTTTTACTTGTGTATTTTGATTTGCTAGGATGTGACGTGGTTGCTCACAGGGGCAATGGTTTAACAATGTAGCATCTTTCATCGTTCATTCCACTATGTCACTCTTTTAGGGTACTTTTATGCCATGTACAGCCTGTTCAAGTGTCACCTATGTACTTGTGCAATATTGTCAGATAAAACGCCATACCGATAAAGCGAATGCCTCTGAAAGGAGACTTTCTAGGCAATGGATTAACCTAGTTTCCGTGGCGCTGGGATTAATTTTTCCACCTGCTCGCCCCCCCTGCAGTTCCGTGCTGGCAGGTATAATGAAATCAACCATTGTCATCATAACTACCACTCGGCACCACTGGCTACCAGGCCACCTTTTAGCAGTCTAGTTGCATCTCAGAGTTTTTAGTAGGATCTTTGTCAGCGCAACGAACAGAACAGCGCTGGACTTTTATCTGGCTATATTGTAGCGTACAGTACACTGATTACATGCTTTACTGCCCCGCGAATGTCCTTGCACTTCACTGTACGCTGTACTTCATGTGTACTTTTGTTGACGTAAAATTACTTCAAATTGATCCGGCTAACGACTAGAAGTACTCTGGAGATGGTACGCCGGCTCATTTGCTCCTACGTTGAGCACGTTTGAGGGCGCTAAAGCTGGCTTTAACATTGCCTTGCAGATGTAAACGCACCTGCTATATTCTTTCAGCTGAAGAAATTAAATGTGAAGAATAATCCCAGTGTGCTCTATGGTCTGTGTTGATGCGCCTACTAATGTCATGTTATGTTTGCTTCAATTGAAGCTGTCGTAGCATTGTTTTCTATACTTTTCAATTTCCTAACTGACAACGTTCGTGGCACTTCAGGGCTTTTTCCTATCTGCACTGTGACTATTGAGATGATTAGCCAACTTAAACAATACTGCTTGTGCTGCCTGTGACATGTATTTTTTGTTTGTGTGCCAAGGGTGTGCTTTGTGACTGTATTTGTTTGGTTGCTGCAATAAACAATATGAAACTATGAAAACCATACTTGCCGTACACTCTATTGCGAACTGTGCACTTGAGCCAGTGCTTTGTGCATCATACCTTGCTGTACTCAAAAGCTCTCAAAAGTACTAGCACCAGTATTTGCACTACGAATCATGCATGCTTCGCCAGTGTCTGGAAGTGTTGCTGCCTTTCTATGCTGCCCCTCCTTTACCAGTCACTTTCATTGCGTTCCCAATTGCACATTAACAAAGCCATAACTAGCAGGAACTCGAGCACATTTGACTGGCAAAGGTTGGGGCGCACTGAAAGGCAGCAACCTTCGAGAGGTATGGGCTCGAAAACGCGGATTCTACAGAAAGACCGCTTTATAATTCGCGCCAAAAGCATACGTATGCATGACGTCATTCTACGTCACGTTTGCATAGTTTGCCCCCCAAAATCCAGGGGGCGCTGGAGTGCCCACGAGCCACCATTTTTTGGACCAATGGGCGTCTATGGAGCCTTCGCTACCAGTACATCCACCTTGTTTCGGCCGCTTCGCCGGCGCTGCCATCGGCGGAGAATGCAGTGACACGGGCGCACAACAGAAAAGCAGCAATGAAGTTCAATAACTGAGCTGCGCTAAATCCAGCGGTCTTCGGCAAAACAGCGGGCAAGGATGTAGCGCATCAACAGCAACAAAGCGACAAAATGGCCGCGCGACACATGCAAAAACAAGAAAAAGCACCCATCCAGTCACAAGTCGAGCCAATTGGATTGGATTGGCCAAGTTTCAGCCACTTGATGTCAATGACGATGCTGCGTTTGGGAAACAAGGCGCTGGTTTGGGTATCACTTTTGTGCCGCGTTTGCCGTATTTTCGTTTTTGAGCCTCGGTGGGTGCCCGAAATCGTCCGAATTATCCGAGTTGGGCTGGAATCCGTCCGAATTAACGAGAGTTTCGTCCCATAGACTCCTATATATAATTGTAGGGACGAGGCGCGAAGGCTGAATTATCAGATTTTCCGAATTGACGGAAGTCAAATTAACAAGCTTTCACTTACAAATATTTCAGTACCACGAACTTCAGAATACCAAACTTTTCAGAGTGACCTTTGTTTTTAAGTTTCCGTGTCATGTTAACAACACCTCAGTACATAAACATTCCAAAATCTCAGGATTCTTAGATTTCTTGCAACAGCAGCCAGAACGGTAGGCTAGCAGATGACAAGGTGCTGAAAGCGGACACAGCGGCGCATAAGTTTGGAAAACCTGAGACGGCGCCGGAGGAGAGAAACATGGGAGGGGACTTTTTGTTTTTTCTTTTCCCCCTATTACGGAGGCGACGATGGATCAGGTTTTGCTAGTGCATGCGCCACACAGACTAGTGTCACCCAGCAATGGAGGCATATCGCTTTCGTCTTTCACGCTTGTGTCTGCGGCTGCATCCACTAAGCACGGAGAGAAAAGCAACTTCCCTGCTCGCGGAGGTGCCGCACAGTTGCACTTTCAGGACTGTGTAGTTTACATGCACTTGCTCATTTTAAATAGTTCAGGTGTCCACCATAAGCGATAGTTGCCATGTCTACAGAAAATAATGTGAAAAACAAACCAACAAAATAAACATTGTGCTTTGGAGGCAAGATAGAACTTTCAATTTGTCAGTGGTCTTCTTAGCGTCAGTGTCTCCTTTGCATGCACATGGCAGCGGAATCTATGGAAAATAGCAACAGTGTGTGCCGAGAGCCAACAGCGACATTTTCGGGGATAGCTCATATGGTGACAACTAATGAACAGGTGGGTTGGTGGGGGGAATGGTTAATTTTTGGGCATTTACATAACGATCACTCCCAATAACAAACAATTTGCCGCGGTCTCCTGAAGTTCGTTATATCGAGATTTCACTGCAGTTTCTTTGAACTGAAGCTTCTTGCAACTCTGTCACATGAAAACGTGCGTTATAGACATAATTTTTGTTGGTCAGATTATACAATGCCCCAATGACACAATGTTTTTGCATAGTCTCGAGAAAGTTGTACTATAATCTGGGTTCCACTGTATTGTGTAACCCACTCCCTTCTACAATGGCTCACTTGAGGGTATGTGAAATAAATAAATATGTAAATAAATGAATAAATAAATAAATAAATGCTATTTTAATCAATTTGGCTGTCATCATCATCATCATCAGCCTGGTTACGCCCACTGCAGGGCAAAGGCCTCTCCAGTAGCGTAGCTAGATCGTCTGGCACCCGGGGCCCATAGGCCTTCTGTCACCCCCCTCCCCGGGTGTAGCCGGCGGAAAGAGGGGTGTCTTCAGACGTATATGACACCCCCCCCCCCCCTTCACTGGGCCCTTGCACCCGGGGCCCACGGCTCCCCTGCCCCCCCTGTTGCTACGCCACTGGGCCTCTCCCATACTTCTCCAACTACCCCGGTCATGTACTAATTGTGGCCATGTTCTCCCTGCAAACTTCATAATCTCACCCGCCCACCTAACTTTCTGCCGCCCTCTGCTACGCTTCCCTTCCCTTGGAATCCATTCCGTAACTCTTAATGACCATCGGTTATCTTCCCTCCTCATTACATGTCCTGCCGATGCCCATTTCTTTTTCTTGATTTCAACTAAGATATCATTAACTCGCGTTTGTTCCCTCACCCAATCTGCTCTTTTCTTATCCCTTAATGTTACACCTATCATTCTTCTTTCCATAGCTTGTTGCATCGTCTTCAATTTAAGTAGAACCCTTTTCATAAGCCTCCTGGTTTCTGCCCCGTACGTGAGTACTGGTAAGACACAGCTATTATATACTTTTCTCTTGAGCGATAATGGCGATCTGCTGTTCATGATCTGAGAATGCTTGCCAAACGCACCCAAGCCCATTCTTATTCTTCTGATTATTTCAGTCTCATGATCTGGATCCGCACTCACTATCTGTCCTAAGTAGATGTATTCTCTTACCACTTCCAGCGCCTCACTACCTATCGTAAACTGCTGTTCTCATCCGAGACTGTTAAACATTACTTTAGCTTTCTGCAGATTAATTTTTAGACCCACCCTTCAGCTTTGCCTCTCCAGGTCAGTGAGCATGCATTGCAGTTGGTCCCCTGAGTTACTAAGCAAGGCAATATCATCAGCAAATCGCAAGTTACTAAGGTATTCTCCATTACCTCTTATCCCCAATTCTACCCAATCCAGGTCTCTGAATACCTCCTGTAAACATGCTGTGAATAGTATTGGAGAGATCGTATCTCCCTGCCTGACGCCTTTCTTTATTCGAATTTTGTTGCTTCCTTTATGGAGGACTACGGTGGATGTGAAGCCGCTACAGATATCTTTCAGTATCTTTAGATCCGGCTTGTCTACACCCTGATTCCGCAATGCCTCCATGACTGCCGAGGTTTCGATTGAATCAAATGCTTTCTCGTAATCAATGAAACCTATATATAGAGGTTGGTTATACTCCGCACATTTTTCTATCACCTGACTGATAGTGTGAATATGGTCTATTGTTGAGTAGCCTTTACGGAATCCTGCCTGGTCCCTTGGTTGACGGAAGTCTAAGGTGTTCCTGATTCTATTTGCAATTACCTTAGTAAATACTTTGTAGGCAACGGACACTACGCTGATCGGTCTGTAATTTTTCAAGTCTTTGGCGTCCCCTTTCTTATGGATTAGGATTATGTTAGCGTTTTTCCAGGATTCTGGTACGCTCAAAGTCATGAGGCATTGCGTATACAGGGTGGCCAGTTTTTCTAGAACAATCTGCCCACCATCCTTCAACAAATCTGCTGTTACCTGATCCTCCCCAGCTGCCTTCCCCCTTTGCATATCTCCCAAGGCTTTCTTTACTTCTTCCGGCGTTACCTGTGGGATTTCGAATTCCCCTAGACTATTCTCTCTTACAATATCATCGTGGGTACCACTGGTACTGTATAAATCTCTATAGAACTCCTCAGCCACTTGAACTATCTCATCCATTGTAGTAATGATATTGCCAACTGTCTCTTAACGCATACATCTGATTCCTGCCTATTTCTAGTCTCTTCTTCACTGCTTTTAGGCATCCTCCGTTCCTGAGAGCATGTTCGATTCTATCCATATTATACTTCCTTATGTCAGCTGTCTTACGCTTGTTGATTACCTTCGAAAGTTCTGCCAGTTCTATTCTAGCTGTAGGGTTAGAGGCTTTCATTCATTGGCGTTTCTTGATCAGATCTTTCGTCTCCTGCGATAGCTTACTGGTATCCGGTCTAGCGGAGTTACCACCGACTTCTATTGCACACTCCTTAATGATGCCCACAAGATTCATTGCTTCAACACTAAGATCCTCTTCCTGAGTTAAAGCCGAATACCTGTTCTGTAGCTTGATCTGGAACTCCTCTATTTTCCCTCTTACCGCTAACTCATTTATCGGCTTCTTATGTACCAGTTTCTTCCGTTCCCTCCTCAGGTCTAGGCTAATTCGGGTTCTCACCATCCTATGGTCACTGCAGCGCACCTTGCTGAGCATGTCCACATCTTGTATGATACAAGGGTTAGCGCAGAGTATAAAGTCTATTTCATTTCTAGTCTCGCCGTTCGGGCTCCTCCACGTCCACTTTCGGCTATCCCGCTTGCGGAAGGTATTCATTATCCGCATATTATTCTGTTCCACAAACTCTACTAAGTATATAATAATAGTATTAGTAGAATTTGGCTGTAAAAGGTTGTTACTGAAGATAACGAAGTCCTTCACTTGAATTTCATGCAGATTGCACTGCACTAGTAAGTCAGGGTAACATCACGTTTTTCAAGCCAATGAGCAAAACGAGAACAAAGTGAAAGCAAAAGTCAACGTTTCGACAAGTGGACTTGTCTTCTTCAAGGCGACATATTTGCTTTTAAAGTATTTTACAGTACTTGGGACGTCTGGTACAGAGTTCTAGAAACTTGTTAGGTTGAGTGTTCGGATCATTTTGAGTGAAATGTACTAGTCCTTATTTACCTAAAAACAACTGACCAAACCTGAGCAGGTGCTGTCAAAATTCATGACATCATGGCAAGTTGATGTGGGTTCATCAAAGAAGTGTTGTGACCCGTATTTCGTTATTGCATCTCTTCTGGCTCAGCAAGGTTCCTCTTGCTCAGATAACAGTGGTTTTTCCACTGCCGAAATGCAACATACTACTGCAACTTAACTTAACACAGTAGCCTTTAGTTAACTCAACTCGGGTTTATATTGTTTTTTGGTTAATTCGATCCTTACCCAAGGTCCTGGCCAGTGCCTGTGCATTTCAATGGAGCCAAACTTTCGTTCTTTAGAACATAAGATTCGCTGTAACTGGATCATTCAAACTTGACTGGTCAGAATGCACACACCTGACTTCAACTGTGACCCGAATAGCGTCCCCTTTAGTGGCAGTGTCTATCTTAGCGGAGCTTCAGGGACAGTGAATGCATCTAACACACGTCATTCTCCATCGAAGGCGCCTGCCCCAGGATGATTTTCAAGCAAAAACAGCAGCTTACAATGAATGATTAGCTTATTTACTAGATTCTAATGCTTTCGAATTTTTTTCCCCCATGAAAAATAGTCTGCAAGTTGCCTGCACAGTCCAATTGGATACAAAACCAGAACAATGCTCAGCTTTTGCAACAACCTAACATAGAGCAAGCCAAGCCAGCGTCATCGCCATTGCCATCACAACATGGCAACAGAAGTAATTCTCACATAGTATGTGCATGGCATGATAGTGCCACTCTCTGTCTTGGATTACAAAAGTTCATTAAAAAATAGGTTATTGTACATGGTAAGCGAGCGGCAACAAGTTGCGCAAGATGTTTTGCCATTCTGGAGAATTGCATGCGTCACAGGCCAAACTAACGAAGTGATTAGTCTAGGCATCAAACACTATCCAATTTATGGTTGTTGCAAAGTCGTTTGAAAAATGCAGAATTTGTATGCCCTATATATGGGCCTCCTCACCTGTTCCAAAACTTCTGTCTACTTGGCTGTCAGCCACAACAGGCAGCTCTCGGCCAGTTATTGGGTGCCTTGCTCGGCGACCGATGAAGTGAGCGTAACGCGGGTCTTCAGGGTGGACGGCCAAAGCTGTGTCTGCAAGCATCGTCTCCAATCGGGTTGTTGCAACCTCGATTTCTGCCACAGGCAAGGAGAGAGAGAAAGAGAGAGTTTAATTATTACACGGTAGCCTAGACAGTACCAATGAGTATAAATTATTGCATAATAAAGAAGGCTTTTGTCTTGAGTTAAACATATGAACTACCATGGTCCAGTGTGAACGATGAGGGTGAAGAATGGAATGAAGCCAAGGGTATATAAACAAAGCAAGAAGTCTGTTTCACTAATCTATAAAATGCATTGGCATTAGTCTGATTTAGCATTAGCTGATTAACTATCTTTTTTAAGTTAAGCGCAAGCACCAAAAGAAAAATGCACCTCTTCATATCTTTTTAAACAACAAAAGGTCCCTCAATGCCTTCAGTGCCATGGATAAACCCATTCTTGTAATGAGGCTTAAGCTTATAGCTCCAATGGTTTCATTCACTGCGCCTAAGAAGACATGACAAGGGGCATGTGATGGCTTGAGTTTATTTCCAGAAATTAAGGTGTTAAGATTGGTATCTTCAATTTATTTGGAGCTTTACTTGGACATGGAGCTAGGTAAACCAAGTTTGGAGATATAGTTTGAAAGTTTCTACCACTATTTCAATATGAAATGGAGCTAACCATTAAAATATACATTTACCCTTTCAACTACAGTGGAACGTCTTTCAACGAAGTGCTCAGGGCTTGCAAAATCATTTGTTATACAAGTCACATCATTGTAAAGGTCTCTCCCGAGACAGAACTATTGTTTTGTTATACAGGTAATTTTGTTGTAAGAGTGTTCGTTGTAGAGGCGTTTGACTGTATGTATGCAAGTATGAAACTTTCAGTCACAGACTCAAAGCAAACAGAACATGCTGCATTTTGTATAAAAACATTGTCAGGTCTCTCATATATTGAGGAAACTAAAATCCATTAATGAAAATAACTGTTTGGATGTTGGAGGCCACCACCTGGAGTAAAGCACAATTTTTTTCAAGACGAATTTTGTGCCTTAGGCCTTCTGTGGTGTACACTTAACAAAAAACGAATTATCACAGTGTTAAACTATCATCACAAGCTACACAGCCACAACCATTTTTTAAAAATATTTGTAAAATAGTAAAAATGTGAGGTTAATCTCCCTTACATCGGACTGCTCATAACCTAACTGTTGAATGTGCATTCTGTGTAGTAGTGGGTATTTCACTTTTAAAAGAGCATTCCTGATATATTTTGGTTGCAAGGGGCACTATTAGTGAAACTTCACAGTTGGCTTATTGAAAACAATTTCTCATGACAATTTCCCAATTACAGTGTTGCGTGTGCCTTGTGCTGCATTACAAATACCTTGGACATCATCGACGATGTGCTGTGGGAAGGGAAAAGTGACTAGTGGCTATCCCTGGACAAGAATCTTGACAATTAATGCACAGTTTTCATCTCTGATGACAAATGAGCAAACTGACCAAATTGAGTATGTTCTTAGTTAACTGCATTGCAAAATTTTTTTTATTGCGAGAGCAATTATACGGCTACTTGGGGGCACATTCCCCCCTAGTTCTGTCTCTCTTCTCATCACACAAGCATTGTGAGATGATCGGTAGCTGCCTTGCGCACTGTATCATGGCGACATGCTGCAACCGCGTATAGAACGCTGTCTGAAGAAGTCAAGCACAACGCTAAACCTTGCTGTCACTGGCAATGCCTTGTCTGTCAAACGAGGCTACCAATTTCTTTCTTTTTTTTCCAATTTTACTTACTTCAAAGTGAGAGGTCGACCTATATTCTAATTTATGCGCTAGTGTCCACATGGCTTCTATAAAAGTATATGCAGTGAGGAGAAGAGAGTTCTATGGGGAGGATGGCAAAGGCATGAGAGAGACCGTTCACTCACGTTTGAGATCAGAGTGTTTTAGAGGCTTTTTAACCCCGATGAACTATCATGAATACTGGAAAAATAGCATGATAGTCTATTACATGTTATCGATTCAGAGGTTCCTCGAACAAAAGCATGCTACACCTGCTCTATGTCGCTCTATGCTCCAAGAGATAGTTCTTACAGTTCTCACAAATATCAAGACACATCACAGGAGTGGTTCAGCAGACATGCACATGCAGGCTGCCAACATGATGCAAATGTGACTAAGACACCTCACAGCGCAAGCTTGTGGACACCATTATGACTAACATTAGCAAGAGGTCAGAGGAGTCTACACTGACACTGGCTCCAAAGACCCTTCTCATAAGTAAGACCTGAGATAGCCAAAGGCCCTACTACCAGGATATTCAGATATAACACCAGCTCCTTCTAATTATTATCTCGGCATTTCCAATTTCCTAGATTTTCCAGGTATTTTCTGGCTTTTTTATAAAAATTCCTTGGCTGTCTATGACACTGACAATTCAGGCACAAGGAAAAATTGGTTGTTTATAGCTTGCCAAGTTACTATGGCAGCCCATGACTTTCAACGACTACTGGCGACACGATGTAATTCAGTTGGAATGCACTTAGCATGTGTTTCATGAATTAGAATACCTACGGGATCTAGTTGTCCTGTTTTAAAGTGCAGCTTTCTCTGCCTCTTCCTTCGACTTTCCCATTGCTGCTGCTGCTGTTGTCGCTGCTGTCTGGCACACCATGTCGGGGTGGTTCAGAGTGTGTGTATACATGACAGGAGTGTGGCAGAGAGGAAAGGCAACTTGAGAAACTCGTTTGGACCTTTGCACCATGTTGAATGTGCACAATGTCCTCTGGAGTTCCCTGGGCATCGCCACATGAGCCTCTTGACAGTTATTTGGGTTATTATCGGGGTTCTGTTATTATCCGTGACCACAGCAAAAGTACTGCAGAAATTGGAGCACTTATCGTTCTACAAACGTACGAGTACAGAGGGAAGCCAGATAGAATGGCAGAGAGGAGGGGAGAAAAGAGGCATAAAATGGGTACAACCAACATAGTTGCAAAGCAAGTGAATAACAGCCTAGCCACTCTTCGTCCACAGTTTCCAAACAAGGGGGGGGACAAGGAAAAGGTGACGTGAGAAAACAAGGAAACGCTACTACTATAGACACCACAGCAGTTGTGGGCAAATGGGTTAAATTTAAGGTCCCCAAGGTATGGTACAGCATGTTTCTGCTAATCATGAAAAATAAACACCATGTAAATTTGTCAACCAGACAACTTAAGCAGGGTGCACAGAAGCAGAACTGCATTAAAGCACACCGTAGGGTCTAGGCGACACTATGGAAGCAATCGCAAGTAAAATCATCACTTTCTTGCCCGTCGCAGTAGCTTTGCGGGTATGGCATCGCTCGAGGTTGCGGGTTTGATCCTGACCGGGGCAGCTGCACTTCGACAGGGTCGAAATAAAAAACAGTCATGCACTTAGATTTAGGAACACTTCAGAGAAAACTACGGTGTCAAAATTAATCTGGAGTCTGCCACCATGGTGTGCCTCAGAGAGCGATTGCGGTTTTCACATGTACAGCCCCATAATTCAATAAGAGTTTAATACTTCTGCCCCGATGTGATGTGCTATGTGAGGTAATGAATATGCTCAACCATCTCAGAGGTTATGAAGTATGGCATACAATAATGCCTCAAGCAAACATTTCCCGCTGTATGTTCTGTGTACTACGCAGACAAACGGCAGTGGTGCATGCAAGGTAACATTTTAACATCAACTCACCACTCTTGTGTTGGACTAAACATTCAAGAAACTAAACATTTGCGGTCAACATTGCCACTAATTATCGTCAATAAAAGCAAACAGGGCAGGAAGCTTCGCTTAGGTCAATTCCCATAGTGCATTGCATCCACATGATTTTTTAATGCTGTTTGTTTGATGTGTTTCACAACATTCCAACTACCACGCCAGGCTCCACTTCCTTCTGGCATACCACCTGCTTCGCCCTAATCACTGCAGGCACCAATTTCACTGATTCAAAGCAACCACAGTAAAAATTCCTTCTTCTTTCCTTGAATTTTCTAAAACTGACAAATTCTCTGAAAATTCCAGATTTTCCCCAATGATAGACACCCCATTACCGGCTAGAGGTGCAGCGAGAAAACGTTTCACATTATATCTCTTGTCACGCTTCAAAAAATCTCTAGGATATTCCTGCCTACAACCTCCACCCCATCCTTTTTCATTTTTGTGCATTGAGATGGTGCAAACTCAACCACTAGAGGGCAACCTCTCCTTGGTTTATGTAAGCTCCCTGGAGAAACAAGTTTTAAGGTAGTGCAAATTCTTTCATACAGCCATCATAGTTATGGTGGCTAGAATGGGAGGCAGGAGCATAACGGCAATAATTCATGACACGTAGCAGTAATTAACGACGATGGGAGGTTATAGCACGGCTTCTTAGACGCCTGCTTTCGGGTGGCGCCGTAGTAGCTGGTTGTTGTGACGCAGAGCCTCCTGCGTGCTCGGTGCCTTCCGTCTTATTAGCTTGTTTAGACCAACATCGATGCACCCTCAAGATAGAAGCGATAATAGATAAACTTTTAAACTCCAAACTCACTGCTATTTAGCTGGGTGTATGACAGGGTACATCTCCGTGAGGAAGAAAGGTAGACGAGAAACAATGCTCTAGTTGAAGCTTCGTTGTGCGACATAATATGCTCTGATGTGGTGCTTTGTATCCTTATTGGGTTTTCATGTTTCATGTTCGATGAGCTTTATAACAGACCTATGAAAGCGAGTTCTCAATTCATCACGTCGTGTTTTTGTATCTTTTCTTTCGTACAATAATAAAAGAGTTCATGCACAGTGTCACCAACCAGTGTTTTTCTATATGTACAGTCGATGACTGATTTTCTGCACCTCACGGGGATCAAAAAATAGTCTGAAAAATCGTACAGTCCTAAAAACTCGTTCAGCCAAAAAAAGAAATTTATTAGGCTTAGAACAGCTTAAGAAAATCTCTAATAATGCCCTGCTTCATACTACAGTTGGAGGGGATGAGACTTGCTTGGTTTTGTGAAGAATGACATCATCTCCATATACAGTCGACAAGAGTGTCAGCACATTGGTGATCTTCGCTAACGGAGATCACCATGGAGATAGAAGAGATGGGCCATGTTTCTTTGCACCACTCGGCTCTCACGAAGACACAGAAGGTTATGCCGATCACACAAATGCAAAGCTGCACAAACACACACAAAGATGCGACGTCACCCAGGCACACCTACGTGCGCTCAGTGGACACATTACGTACAAAATGGCAAGCGATACTTTAGAAGAAAAAAAAAAACGGATACCGCATTAGGTGATTATGACGATAGTGATGACTGGAAAACGAAAGAAGAAAGAAAAAGTGCCATCGCCTGGAGCATTTTGTCAGCCAAGGGAAAGTGGGCATGACCTCTTGAGACAAAAGGAGGGCACACACTCTATATTGATAGTGTGTACCTCCCATGAAGTCCATATTATCTATCAAGTCTGAATTTTTGGAGTCTGAAAAATCCACCAGCTAATTAGAGTTGGCCAAGGCTTTCGATAGATAAGCAGCAGCACCTGCATTTCAAGCAGATGTTCACCATTCAATGTTACACCCACCTTGTAAATGGAAAAGCCAAGTTAAGGATGGGCAAATGATTTAATAAACCCCTCTTGCGGGCTTATACAACCACACAAAGAGGATGAAGTGAATAGCCCTACATAATAGGAGTGCCGGATGACTGTGCATTTATGTGCAAATATAACAAAAACATTAAAAATTCAGAAAGTTTGTCTCTTTGCAGCATGAAAGTAGATGCTGCAGCATGCCATGTACTTCTTTTGACCGCATTTTTTCTTGGCACTTTATGGGCTCTCTATAGACCATTTAATGTATAAAAGAAAATCAGCTTGAGCTGCCTCTTTCCGTAATATGCAAATTACAGTAGAACCTTGTTAATGTTATCCAGTCTCGCAGAATTTCCCAGCACCAATGTTTGCAATCGATAACACAAAAAATGATCCACTGCAGTTATGCTTCTTTTTTACCTGTTAAAGGGCCCCTGAAACGGTTCGGACAAATTTTGTAGGCGCATAGGGTACAGCTTAAGTAGAACATTCGCACCACAATTTAAGAGAAGCGTTACGTATTAATGGAGTTACAAGCGATTAGAAGTTACCCTCCTCCCTAGCCATGCCTTTCCTCCTCAACTCGCTCGCCGAGCGAGCGGCGCTAAGCTCCGCCTTCACTGGTCCTGCGTCACGATGCAACGTCACATCGTCCACTTCCGGTTGTTGGAGCACGCCTCCTCCCGCGCGAGACCTCTCTGCTGGCCGCTTGGCCGTCGACCGAGAGCCATCGAAGCAGCGTGCGTTGCGAGCATTCTGTCGTAGCGCCGAAGGTGGCCGGTATTCCGGTAACCACAGGCAAGCTGGTCATTTCGGCAAATGACTGGAGGCATAAACTCAAGCTGATGAAGGAACTTCAGAGTATGTGAGCAGCCTGATCGGTCTGCACGGTCCAGACACTTGTTGGCGCAGCGCTTAACCAGTCAAACGAAGCGCTAATATTGCTCTAACCAAGTGTAAAACATTTTAAACATTTATAAGAAGAACGTGTTGATGATTACACTCCTGTGAAAAATACACACCAGCAGCAAAGAAGAATGCACTTCGTTGCTGCTACTGTGTATGGTTGAGCTCTGTGCCACCAGGTGGCTGCACCGTGCAGACCATTCACATTTACCTTTCTGCTCATCTCATGGCTCATCCCGGCACAGTCAAGCGGCCAGACCCTGTCCCCTTGCGCTTGTGTTTGCCTTAATACCGGGCTTGCGAAACGCTAGTGCGTTAGTAATCTTCCGGTGTAAAGTGACAGCCACAAACGTGCAAATCCTGACGCCGATCGGATAGCGGCAGTTCGATGCGCAGCAGCCAGTTCACTCGTACGCTGCCCTGCAGAGGGACACGATGTCACAGCTTGACATATTGCCAGTCGCTACGTTTGCAGTTCACAAGGCAACAAAGTCGAATTATAGTGCTCGCGAAAAGACTGAGACCAACTCTGATCACGGAGCTCTCGTCAAAATGGAGTACGTTGTAACACAAGCAGACGACACTTGCTGTGTGCCGGAAGTGCTTAAGTGTACTGAAAAATTGTTCTTGTGCATTCTCTTTCTGCTACTTTCTCTTTATAAAAACAAATTAACTAACATTCCAACTATTACGAAGATCATTTGTTTACCATAAAGTTGGAGAAATTATCGATCACGTGCCCTGGTCAGCCAATCGGATAGCTCGTCCCACTGACGTCATATGGGTTATTTCGGTCATATGGGTAGGGGCGGCTTAAAATTCCGCCGAGCACTGCGCTGCGATCGGCAGCGATGTGCATTTTTAAAACCTTATAATAAATTACACGCTTTACGCAGAGCACTTAGATGTGTCAATTAATGATCAGAAGGACCTACTCTAACGACTCAGTACGTTTGTAGAAAATCGTCAAAAGCGTGTCAGGGTCCCTTCAAGTGTACTGAAAAATTGTTCTTGTGCATTCTCTTTATGTTACTTTCTTTTTATAAAAACAAATGAACTAACATTCCAACTATTACAAAGATCATTGTTTACCATAAAGCTGGAAAAATTATTGATCACGCGCCCTGGTCAGCCAATCGGATAGCTCGCCCCACTGACGCCATATGGGTGATTGCCATCATATGGGTAGGGGCGGCTTAAAATTCCGCCGAGCAGCGAGCTGCGATCCGCAGCGATGTGCATTTTTAAAACCTTATAATAAATTACACGCTTTACACGGAGCACTTATGTGTGTCAATTATTGATCAGAAGGACCTACTCTAACGACTCCGTACGTTTGTAGAAAATCGTCAAAATCAGTTCAGGGTCCCTTTAATATGTTCCAGGAAAACACAATCTTTTGGCAACAACATTCAGTATATTGCCAAACTGCGGTGATATGTTTTCCAGCTGTTAGATCCCATAGTAAAAAAAAAATTTGGAGGACACGTAAGCTTCGCCTTTAAGGGTGGAACGCAACAGGGTTCAAAGACCATTTACTGCTTTTAATGTTTCCCGGCAACTGCAGGTTATGTAACCATAACGTTTGTCAGGAAACGCTGGCTGCGAACGCTAAGCACGAAGGCGAGCTTCCTGGTAGAAATGCGGCCTTTTGCGTGGATCAATCTCCTGTTATCGTTTCGCACTTTTAATATTTCAGTCCGAGAAGAGCTAACATAAAGGACATGCACTGTCGATATTTTTTCCCGTTACATTTGTTTGTGGGCTGCCCTTCTTAAAATTCCGAGGAATAACTTTGTAAAGAATGAAAGACAAGGTATGAGCAACTTTGGTGGTAGAAAATCGGTTGGGTATGCATGGTTCGGTATTTGCCTCAATATGAATTGCCTTCCAGGATTTTTAGTTCACGGCCAACACTGCCGACACCGGCTTTTCTGCGATACGAGCTCCTTAACGCTGTCGCGTTAAAAAGTGCAAGGCACACACAATAAAGAGCAGTAGGCACCCATCATGGCAGTTTCCCCGCAGTATTGCCGGCATGCACTCAGTTCCCTTTTCTGGCACCAGCAAATCTTCTCGATGGTAGTCACACTTCATATTCACAGCTATTGCCACCAAACCTATTGCGATTAGCATCTTCACCTATCTGTTTCACAAGGGACATGGCGTAGTACAGTTGAAAGCATATTGCACTGCATAGGCGATAACCTGTTGCAGGCGGCGCAAAGTAAGCACCAACCATGTTTCACTCAGATGGCATCATATCCCAGATAGCCTATGAGCTTGATTTTGTATCAGTTTTTTGCCACATTTTAAAACACATACGCAATAGGAAAACAAAGCACGTCTCGGGCTGCTTGGGCCCTACCAGCTTGATGTACATCGGAATCTCAAGCCACAATATTTCTTGCAGAGTGGGCACATCAAAACTTTCCACCAATATGCCCTGCGTGACGATGCTGTTGACTCAGGCCTAATCCAAAGAATAAAAACGTAAGCTTTGCAAAGTCGCAAGATCTACAATGCAGGTCTCGGACAGCTCAGGCCCCAACAGCTTGGCATGTGTTTGTGTCTAATGCTGCAACAATTTGTGCAACGCTTCGCATCATGTAGATGTCAACTACAGCTGAGTCTACCTAATTTTTTAGTAACTTAAGGTCGTGCGTTTTCCCATTTAGTAAACTTTTTCTCATGTTTTTTTTTTTCATAACGTATAAACACGGTTCTACTGTAACCTAAATGCATCTCCTACACATTGTACCTGCCTTTGTACTTGCCCTGCAAACATTGCTTCACCTTTCTTGCAGAGTTTGATTTATTATGCACATCTGGTCGTTAAGCACTGCTTTTTAAAGTTACGAGCAAGTGTCTCACAAACATCATAAGTCGAGCAGCAACAAGCACTGGCCTTTGCAGCCAGAGTACGCCAAGCTAAAGATTAACAGCTGCATTGCCGGCTGCTGCCATGATTGGCTGCTACGCTCAACGGCCGCCAATGCTCCCACCTTCCCTTATAGCCACCACCTTGCCGCCCTCCTCATTCTCGCACTAGCCCACGATTGCCCATGTGCAAGTGGCCTAGTGTGATCACGTGGCACTTGTACGTCACTGCAATGATTACTAGCACCCCCAAAAGACTCCAGGGTTTATTCCATGCAGCATGGTTTAAGCCAACAAACACATGAATAAGGATTTACTGCATGGAATAGTTTCAAAATGAGTATTGATAATGAAGTACTGTACAACACAAACAAAAGGGTTCTTATTTTTTACATGTCTGTTGAGAGGTTTAGAGCCTTTAGGGGTACTAGCGGCACTCCATGTGAGAGGAGGATGGAAGCAGGAAAAGAGGAATGGCGCTATGTTGCAACTTGTTTAGCTACGGACCTTAATTTCAGGGAAAACACAGACAAGCCTAACCGACAGGAAGCATGGTTCTTTGAAGTATGAGCATAGTTAAAGCAAGAGGTGACAACACAAAAGATTTCCAATGTCCCAATTCATTCCTGTGACATGCACTCTTATACAACCCTTTCTGACCAAATGCAACTGCTCAACATGCATGCATAAAACACATCTGGCCAATCAGCAATGCTTACTGCAATCTGCTACAGCAATGTGCAGCTGCATGGGTATCATTTCAGGCGCAGTTCGTTAGCCCAAATAATGATTCAAACAACCATCAATTGTTCTGTTTTAATAACATTACACATCAATGCCTTGAATTAAAACTTATGTTACTATTTTCTTATATTCCGAGTCTTCTCAGGTACCCCCCTCCCATCACATTAGCCACTATACTATATACTTACAAACATGGCAACCCCTTCTAAACCACTGTTTTAGCCATCTGAACACACAAATCCTTCAACCATCTCCCCCCTAGGGTCAGTTCAGCCATTGCAGTCTTTAGATGAAGCAAAAACTATGATGTGAATCACAAACAGAAAAAGAAAAAAAAAAGAAGGAAGGCTTAACTTGGCTGATGCATGGGGTATATAAATTCCATTTGAAGTGGACTTATCACTACCTTCTTAGCTGGCAAGTATAATTAACTTGTCTTATGATTTGGGGTCTGCAGACACCGCAGCAAAACCTCCTGATTCTGTCATTCAGCAGCCACCCAAAGTCAAAGTCATGACACACTAGGACAAAAACTGAGAAATATCCATCAACACAAAAGATTAACAGCACACTTGACTGGTTCCTACTGCACTACAACTTGGACTGCAACAATGCAAACCTAGAAAACTGCTACAGGCTAGACATTCATAACACTTTCCAGAGTAACGAAAAGCTAGAAATGGAAAAACGTTCATGTTGCTTCTGTTTTAAGCAAACATGGCAGACACCACGTGCAACACTTCTGCCAAAAAAAAGGGCACAGCAAATGCTGCACTGACAATTAAATTTGCTGCAGCCATGTGACCAAAACCATCAGATCTCAGTTATAGTCATGTATCAACTGAAGAAATACAGAAAGAAGACACACGAAGAATGGTACACGTGGAACCTCAATACCATGTACTTCCGTTAATTCGACTCCAGTTAATTAAATTTTTCAGTTAATTCGATCCCAACCATTAGTCCCAGCCGGCGCCTCTACATTTATATGGGACCAACTCATTATTCCGATCCTAAAATTGGCCTTCGCTGGATAATTTGAACTTGACCAGTCAGTATGCACATGCCTGACCCCTATTGTGACCCCAATAGTAACCCCTTTCATGCCAGCATCTGTCTTGGCGGGGCTTAGGGGACAGTGAATGCGTTCAGCACACGTCATCTCCCATAAAAAAACATCTATTTTCAGCCTACCTTAGCAAGATTTTCAAGTAATAACCATAGCTCAAGACATCCGATTTCGGCATTTACCCGATTCTACAAACCTCTCCTCACCTTTTTTTTTTCAAGAAAATTGGGCCAAAAGTTGCCTATGGGGTATAGTCTAATACAAAACGAAAACCACCTTTGGAAGCGTTTGTATGCTTTGTCGCACAACACAAGTGTAATGCGGCGAAGCTGACTTTAAAAAAAAAAAAAAAAACTCCCCGACTCTTTAATGCAACACATTTTTCATGAGAAAAAATTGGGTGCACATTAGTTTCTACTTTGTTTATGAGCTTTAATGTCATTTCACCATTAGTTTTCTACTTTGGACAAGTAACAAGTGGGTGCCCCTTTGATTTGGGGGTGTGTTGAAATAGGGCAAATGAATCAAAGGTGTGTTTGGGCATTTTTTCTGCACCTTGTTTAATTGAACCCGCCCGATTATTTGGCCATTTTCGCCAGTATCATAAGGGTCAAATTAATGGAAGTCTACTGAATAACAAACATGGATACTGTAACATTGTAGTGACAGAGAAGAACCAAACAGAAGCAAAAACTGGATCATGAAACTAACTCTTTATTGCATGCAGCTGATCCCGGGAAAGACAAGTGACACTCAAAGCACAACAATAGTGGTGAGAACAGTCCGGCAACTGTCAAGAATCTGATCTGCAGGTAAGACAAGTAGGCTATTTATACATGACTCAATAAACTTTGCAGCGTAATCACTAGTGCTTGCGCAAGTTCTAGAAGCTCAGTGACAACATAAACAACAGATAGAACCAACAACAACATTCGAGAAACTTCCAATACAGAAACGCGTGTCTTGTGCTGGGCGATAACTTTCAACATCTGTTAGTTGGTGAAAGAGAATGACCGGGAAAGATAAGTAAGCGTGGCAATTGAATGAATGATCAGATACAACAAAAGTTGATTTAAAATGTCTCTCGCCAATATCAGTGTGTAACGAATACATGCTTAAAACAAACATCAGATTTATTGACGGTATTCTCACGCAGATGCGACTTCCTTGTAATGAGTTTCAACTGTAAATAATAAATACAAAAATTAAATAAAACACAAATGCATAAAGAGCTATGTGAAGCAAACAACAAAATACCACATAGTAGAAGTGAGAAGGCCAGTTGCCATCTGGAATAGCAAGAGATGTGGTCCACTATGGATTCTCAGGGTGTCTACCAAGCTGACATTTCCAAATTCCCTGAGTTTTCCAGGTTTTCCCTGAGCACCTTTGCGAAATTCCCTGAATGAGTCAGATCTTTGTTTTATGTCAAGACAGGCTGACACCACGTTGCCCGATGCTGTCACTCTCTAGTAAGCATGCTGGAACAAAAAAAAAATGACTTAATCCAGTTTGAATAGTAAGGAGTAATATATATTTTATTTAAAAAGAAAACTGAAGGAAGGTGTTAGTAAAATGCACAGCGAAAGAAATGGTAAAGCCCATTCCAAATTGAGTCGAACATTTTCAAATACGAATGAAAAGGAGATGCATACATAAGTAAATATTTTTTTAATATCCGCTATTTCTATCAACTGATAGCAAGCTCATCTGTATGAGGTCCTGAACTTTGTCACAACTAAGGTTCTCTCTCAGCAGCTGGGAAGTCAACCTCAACTGTCCTGACATACTCTCAGCCCGTACACAACATCTCAGTGTTGGGTTTCACTGCGTAAACAATTTATTTTGGCTTGGATGAGGGACACCTGTGTCTCAGCATCAGCCATCACTTAGTTTTTTTAGCTCAAGCTCCTTCAAAAAGGTGGCAGCACCCTTCCTTTCTCGTTAATTCCTCAGTGCGTCTGTCCTTTCTGTTCTCATCCTCCTTCTACCACGCTTTCACCACATGGATCATCTGAAGCATCCTCTTGGTCAGTTGTACAGTCAACATTTGATTTCTTGGACTTCCGAGGGGCCGCAAAAAAAAAAATTGAAAAAAAAACGGGCAGTCTGAAAAAAATTAATGCATGTCTTTAACTGCCTTTAAGGGCTAAAATTACCACAGGCACGTCTCAAAAAGCTCTGAAGGCCGGCCAGTACGCTTTTTAGGCATATCAGGGCTTGTACTGTGACAGAAGACGACGTGCACGCATGTGTAATTAAGTAATGTATACTGTGTCCCGCGACAATTGCCCCCTTCCCACGCTTCTTATGCTTCACCGCCTAACACTAGTGTACCGAGGCGAAGCTAACTTTCGCAGACTGGCATTACGCAACGCGCTGTGCTCTGCGAGCTTCAAGGCCAATCGCTAGGATTACAAAGGCGGAGTCGGTGCCATTGGTGATAGCGGCGAATTCTTTCAATGAAAAACACGGCACCGCACGGCAAGAAGCTTAATAGCGAACATAGAAGCAGCTAGGCCTGACATTGCCGCGGTGGTGGTTATGGATTTGCGGATTTGCCTGCGAGAGTGCCGGTTCGAAGCGGCGAGATAATCAAAATAGCGGCGGTGGCGGCTTTGATTAATGCCATTTCAGACCTGCAGTCGGGGCAATATACATTGACTATATGGAGTACGTGGTGGTGCCGCAAAACCGTGCAAATTATCGGGCATGTCCGAAAAATCGGGCGTCTAGAAAATCGGTCGTTAACTGCTCTGGCAATACATCGTGCCGATGACACGGCGTCAATAATGATTCGTTGCGATTCCTCTGTTACTGGAGCCAGCATTAACACTACTTTCGTTCCCTTTCAATAAAGTTACAGCTAATTTTCCCTGATGGAAGCACAAATTCCCTGAGTTTTCCCTGAGTTTTTCCAGACTGTTCAAATTCCCTGAGAATTCCCGGTTTTCCCGGTTGGTAGACACCCTGATTGTGTGCCATTATGGTGGCTTGGAGGATTAGCTGACAGTGTCCAGTTGAGGCTGTGCCCATACTCCAGAGCTCATGTTCCGTGGGCTGAGAAGGCATACCTTAGTAGACCAGCTTTGTAAACGTGACAGTGCCTTCATCTTTGAGCCAAGTCATGCAAACACTGAAGCAAGTGACGCTGGACCAAAGCAACGGCTTCAGGCCAAGTTTTGTGGACATTAGAATCAACAATGACAGTTTCAGTGAACTTTTGCAAATGTTATTGAGCTTTCTTTTTCTTCTTTTATTTACTCAAGACTGATTGAAAGTTGCTTCAGGTAACATGTTTGGCTTCTTTTCATGTTAGTTGACTTGTGCCCATATTTCTCTGCTGTCTCTGCTCTTTCCTTATTTGTTGTTGGACATTTCGGCCCTATAATATTCTCATTGCAAATTAGTTCTAATGTGGAGTGCTACACCGTGAAATCATGATAGCCATGCTCCAAGCATGAAGCTAACACAGTGGAACCTCGATAATACGGCTTTCTCGGGACCATGCGAAAACATTGTGTAATCTGAGTGTTGTACAATCCAACCCACAATAATTATGTCTATAATACTTAGCTTCGCGCGTAAGTTGCTAGGAGCTCCAATTTAAGCTACAGGCTAATAAAGTAAATGTGTGATTTTTTTTTTACTCCATGGGATCACAAAAACGTGCAAAAAATCAGGCAGTCTGAAAAAAAAAAAGGAATATGCCTTTAACTGCCCTCAAGGGCTCAAATCGATTGCGATAGCAAATTAAGCAAGATGAGCGCAGCAGCAACCGCGAGCGAATTGACCGTCGCGGTGTCTCTCGCTTCAATGCGAACTATACATGGAAAGCACAGCACATACGAAGCTACCGGCACTGCGAGCACTTTGTCCACATCGCAGGTCGCTTTCAAGATACGGCGGCCGCACGCAGCAGCCGCCCCAGTAGAACCCCTTCTTTACTGCCTCCATGCCTCCCCACCACCACCAGGGCCTAGCGTGCGAATGAAGACAGCGTGTTTCCACCCCACCTTCCTCCCTCGCGCACGCGCGACTGTCGGCTGAGTCTCGCATGTCAGTTGTCAGCGCGTCTTGACATGGCAAAAGTATTTTATATACAGCCGATTTCGAAAAAATTTCAGCCATTGTAGCGTGGTTCGTTAAGGGGGGACGCGGGTCTTGAAACCATAGAGTTTCCTACAAAATATATTGTAGGAAACTCTATGCTTGAAACGGCAAAAAATCACAAAAAAGTCGATTTTCGGAAAAGTGCATTTTCGCTACGTTTATACATTCAATCCCTTCGCGCAATCTAGAAGCTAAATTTAATCGAAAAATAATAAAAAGTCGCGCTTAAAGGGGCCAGGGTGAACGCGAAATCAGCAAAATTTGGTAAAAAATGTTCAAACTTCGCGGCGTCACTGTTAGCGAACGCGGTGGCCGATGGCCGCCATCTTGCGCTTGTTTTGAAGCTGTTTTCTTTGAGCGCATTTTGCACCAGTTCAAAATGGCGTCGGTGAAGGGCATAGAGTTTCTCACTATAACACCTAGAGGGTAATCTGGCGCCACAGTCTATGGGAGTTTCTTAAGGGGGCACCGTGCCGTCATGAGAATGATGGTATATGTATAGTGCCTAGAATATACTGGCTAGTGTGCCGTCCGCGGCCTCTCGGGTGGTACCAAATGCAATGAATGCCGGCGGCTGCCACTAGGGGCGCTGCAGTGCATGTGGGTGCCGCGGCACCACCCGGTCTTCGTAGCCCGCCGTGTTTCCACAGCATCGGCAAGCGGGCTGCTGCGCTTTTTGTTTTTATTAAGCTGTAGCAGCAGCACAGTTCAAATGTGGGCAGCTGATTTATAAATCAGGGTTTGTTTCGATTCCAACAGGCTTCTCTAGCGCTTGTCGCTTGCGTGAAAAGCGTGTGCTAGCTCAGCTGGGCTTCGAGCGGGGAACCTGATGTGTTTCTATGCTGGCGAAGAGAAAACGTAATTTCTAAGGCAAATGCCTTGATCTCCATGTTCCAAGGCCGTGTTGCGAGGTACAGAACATATCACACGATCCAAGCAAGGCCAGAAACGAACCAAAGCATGTCCAGCCGTGTATAGGAGATGCTAAATGATTAGCAAATTTAATTATTCATTATAGTGATTGGATTAAGGGGATAAGGCTGAATTAGAGGGATTAAGGTGTATTAATTAAGGATTAGAGTGAATTAGAGTAGGCTTTACAAGGCTTTCGCCTTCGTACGTGTATATCTTTGGCGATAGCTAAGGACACTTGTTTTTTTATTCTAGCGATGATGGCAGCGTAATTTTGTAAGGGTACGTTTGAGGTTACATTTTTCATTCTAATAAAGTAAAGGAATTCTAAGGTTACGTTACTGTTCTATTGATGTTATAGTAATGCATAACCATTCAAAACCACTGTAACCAATCATCGTTTGAAATGACTTGAATTTCTGTGTTCTTTCTTTTTATTTTCTTTGCTGCTATTTCTGCCTACTATCTTATTGTTGTCCTCATAGGTTTGAATGTTTTTGATAGTTTGTAAAACATGTACCCATCTCCTCATAATTCCCATTGGGCCCCGAGGATAGGATAATAAACACAAAAAGATGCCTGTAAAACGAACTGCACGTGGTGTTCCGTGTACTATACATTTTTTTTATACCTGGTAAATACGTGCAGATTTCTTTTTATGTCTGATATACGTGAACAAAAATAGGAAACAGATATTTCATTTAAGCGTAACAAAGATTTTATTCATGCGTAACAACAGTCAATCGCAGGCATATAAGACAGCCCTAGATGAAATAATGTACACATACATGAATAGATAGCGCAGTGACGCAGTTTCAGGAGCTTCTGCCGTTGCCTTTGCGCTTCCCTCTCTTTGTTGATGCCTTTTACCAAAAAAAAAAGAAAACGAAACCTCAAGAAAACAAAGAACTTTGCAACTGCTGTCAAAAGCTGGTTTTTCATGCTCTGGGCACCCTGGTTGAGGAAAGGCCAGCTGTCTGCGGCTGACCTGAAAAATCAACTATACTCGCAACATGTAACTTGTTTTTGCTGAAGAACACAGAAAAAGCACCTTTCCCGGCCTTCACAGCGGTTGACGTCTGGCTAAGATAGACAAGCAAGGCCTCCATTGTCAAAATGGGAAGTGCAATAATGAAGCAGCGTCTGTACTAGCTTCAGCTTTACTTACGCAAAGGAAGCCTGCACAATGTGGTCAAGAATTTTGGGCAGTAATCTATCGTGCAACATAACCTGCAGTATAGTAGATCAAAGCACTACTGCTCGTTTTTTTCTTTTTCTTTTTCCCTGGTACTCAGGAAAAGTAAACTGAATGCTTAGCAAACTCAGGAAATATCGTGGGTATAGCTTAGGGTTTCAGGCATGGTCACGATGGAAGAATACTTCCACCGTGGGCGTGTTTTATCGCGGGGAATCTCGTGGACAACGTCATTCGTGGTGATAGAGAACGCGCGCTCGACTAAGCTGTTTTCGAACTGTTTTTCACATACCGCAGCAGTTGGTGCCGGCCTTCTGTTCGTTCTCCTGATCATTCTTGCCCATTCTGCTGCCGCTTCGTATCAGATGGTAGAGTGAACATGGATACATGCCCTTTGTTCGAGCGGTAACCGCTTCCACACAACGGCACAAAACAGGTCCTCTCCTTGCACTGTCTCAGCTTCGGCATTTTTTCACCGCCGCCGCATAGTTCTCGCAATGACAGGCACACGAACATAACGGCCACGCACTCACTCTTTGACAACACCAAGCACAAACACGCAACGCTGTAATAACACTGAAAACGCAAACACAGAAACCGACGCAACAACTGCGAAACTGATATGCGAAGCAGACGACACGCGCAGTCTGCACCCACCCGTGTGGCAGCGACCTCTGCCGGCCATCGTGGGCATTCATTGCAGGCGGCGCCACGCTCGTCCATTGAAAAGAGCTGGTGCACGGTACACTAGCCTAGTATATGTGTCTGCGAGGCTCGTGTTGGCTGGTGTTGTAAGAGGCTTCGTCTAAAACGTGGATATGGCTATGCAAATAACGCGTTCTCAAAGTAAAATCTTCATAAAATGTTTCCATTCACGCATATTACATCTTTACTCACCCACAATGCATGACCAAGCGAAGAAAAGCAAAGAACAGACGACCAATTGTTTCAAAGCGAGCGCGCACCTTGTCTTCTGTCCTCCAACTTTAGCGGCCCGCTGATACTTTTTACGCAACATGCTTAGGGTACACGCAATAAGAAGTTCTCATAGTTAAACAAAACATGTTTTCGCGTAATCATAAAGCTAAAACAGCTTTTTACGTGCTGTTTTAGTAGAAAATGAATCATTGTGACAGACGAAACGGTACTTGCCAAGCGCGTCTTCAAGGTGTCCTGTCGCAACGAGAACGATGCCAATCCGAAGTCACAATATAGCGGCATTCCCAAGCATACCACAGCGCAGCAGCGCCAGATTTCCCTCTAGGTAATGTAGTGAGAAACTCTATGGTGAAGGGAAACCGACCATTGTTGATAACCGACGTTGGTTGATAAGGTTTCATCATTTCTTCTGTTTTGCTTTGACTCTCGTGGAATCAAATCTGGACAATCATGTTGCGTTTTTGGGTGAACGACCAGTTATGTACCGTAAACATGAGTTGATGAAGCATTTTCATCGGTTTTCATTGCGGCCTCAGAAGGCCTGGATATGCTGCGCAGTCTTTGGGCAAATGCACATACATTTCCACACTACTTTGGTTTTGACTAGTTGTTCTAGCATAAATAGTGAAGCCCTTTATTCATAGGCGCTTCATGTTCCCTGTAAATTGTGTTCCTTCACTTCTTCGGGTTGTGACGACTCTGAAAATTTGGTATGGAAGATGAAATGTAGATTTGTAGTCGTCATTAGGCCGTCCTCTCAGTGGCACAGTTTTTCTTTTTTCTTTAGGGTACATTTTCCTTCCTTGTGCTTCCCAGTGCTGGCTGTGTCTGGCACACAACTCTTTGATGGTGAACGCCAATGCAGTGGTGCGTCCACAATCGCCGTCAATGCTGGCATTACACATGCACCGGCTGCTGCCACTGATTCTCGCTGCACTTTAAATTGACCAAGACTGAAGGTTGGGGAACGTTTTAAGACATTAAGATTGGCAAAGTATCGCAAGAAAGGAAATGGACAAAGAACGAGAATGTACAGACACAAGTACAATCAGCAAAGCAGCACAAAAAAAAGAAAGAAAGAAATGTCACTTTTTTGTCACTGTTTGTTGTGCTGGTTCGTCATTCTACATGCATAAAATACACAACAATGTTCGGCGTGAACAGCAAAGTAACATCTCCAATAGAACTGTTGAAGTTCCACGCCTTTGTTATATAAACTAACACTCAGCAGTTTATTCGACAATATATCAACCTCGCCTGACAAAATTTCGGCGAACTTTGGACTAAGTTCTACGCCTTAGCTTGCCGCAGTGAGCTCTGTTTGTGGGGTGCATTTACATCAGAATTTGCCCTCATTTCTTGCTTTATATACTAGCTGATGTCATGAAAGTGCCTTGCCTCATACAAACAGCGACCTTTCTCAAGAGCAGACGCACGAAAATGCATTTTTAGGCTCGTCAGGCTTTGAGAGCCACAGTGTGATATCACTGAACACGCCCATATGCACCTTTGCCCTGCCGTCTGGTCCCCCTTTTGCCCCTCCTCCTTCAACTGCCATCCATGCAAATGCAGCTATGACACTTTATCGCCCGCTGTGTTAACCCAAAGCTATAGTATTGTGACAGGTTGCTAGAAGCAACAAAAAATGTTTAATTGAAGACCAATGTGCATCTACAAATGGCCACCAATCATAGACAAACATCGGTCGTTCTTTTCCCATTCCTGATGCTATTCACTTAACAGCATCAGGAAGATGGCGTGTCGCAAAGATGGCAGCCATGAGCAACTTTGTTGCCATCCCATGCACTCACTTTCGGTTGCGAGACAGTTTGCTGGCTTTCCAAGTGTCGCGCAGCTGCTGCGAATAGATCGGCGACGATTCGGCACCCAACTGTAATGTTAGTCGGCGACGACCAATGACGCCAATTAGGCCTAACGGCGTTGGCAGTGTGGCCGTGCCACAAGTCACAGCAAAATGGTTGTCGCCGGGGAACATATTTTGTGACAATCACTTTCGACAACAGCGTCACCTTGGCGATAGTATTGCCGTCGGGCCCACGCTGATTGGCTGGTTGAGCAAAATCGGATGACGCAGGGCTCAACCAGCCAATGAGCTCCTCCGATTTTGCTAAAATAATAAATCAGTGTGTGCGTGCCTATGGCAAAGGCATGGCCAAGGCGATAGTATCTGGAAAAGTTATCGTCACAGAATACATCCCCTGTAAGTTTATACGGGTGGCTCATCATGTGATTGGTCCCAAGGTCACGCATATGGGTCAGAGTGACAGCTGTTAAAGCGGCGTAAAGATTTTCGCCGCATATCCAACACGACCTGCTAATCAGCTCGATCTTCGCACATGCTTTCGCACTTTACAAAATGTTCGCCGCTTTTACTGCCATTCCTTCTGTCCTCTACCGTTCCTTCTGTTCATTTTGATTGGTCCTGTCAACCCAGATGAACCTTGTACCGACAGAGGCAGCGGTGTTCTGTGAATCGCGGTGCTCAAATACCGTGTATGTGAGCTCTGCATCAGGCCCACATCGGGGAGCGCTCGCAGTGACAAAGCCCGCTACCGCATCAGATAAGGCGGCTCATCCACCACACGCTCATCGCTCCTTTTGCGCCGAAAACAAACTGAAACGCTCACTTGGACAGCACCACGCATGAGGGGCTCTGCGGCACACACGACATGTGACACTGGGCAGCTCTCTACCTCAAATATATCAAATATTCAAAAAATTGAACAGTAGATATTTGATCCACAAATCAAATTATTTGAATGTTCATGATTCGATTCGATTTGGTGATATTCGATACTCACATAGCCCTACTTTTAATGCATTGTCTCTATGGGGTAGTTCACTGGGACTGCATTAATCCGTCTTAAAACCTGGGACGTCACAAAATTGGGGGACATATAACCAGTGTTCCACGCAGCACTTCCTAGTGCTCCGAGCTGAAGAAAGGCACATAGAATGAACCAGGTGTGCCAAGTGCTTTACTTCAACCAGCCTAATGCAAAGCATGTGGCAAGAGCACTCGGAAGCATTCGAATGTGACTTCTTGAATGTACAATAAGTCAAACTTTATGCAGAAAGATCATTACTTCTTACATTTAATTAGGTACACCACACCAAACAACCTACTACTACAGTGCAAGTATGTACACATCACATCACCACTGTGCAGCCCAGAACATTAAAAAGCAAGATTTACAAGAACAGGAAAGAGGGGGAGGGTGAAGAGAAATATCCCACCAGTGTTGTCAATAGGAAAGGCAACTGTTTCGAGGAAGCCAACTTCAACTCCAGTGTTTGATCCAGGCACCTTTAGAATCTCACCAGGTGATATGGTGACATGCTTGACCTAAACGAGCAAAAATAATTCCGCATCAAATCGGCTCTTTCAACTGACAATTTAGATTAAATCAACAAACTTTAAGATCATTGCAGAGAGATGATTTGAAGAAAGGTGGAGAGGTCAGCCTGAGATAGAGCACACTAGCCTGCTACGATGAACAGGGGGAAGGGATGTAAAGGCACGATGAGGGATAATGATGACAGAGAAAAGGGAAGCATAAAAGTAGTGCATGCCAGTTCACCAGTATTGCAATGATCATCCAAAAAAGTTCAAAAATAGTATTGTCTAATAAAATCACCCAAAGAGCCACAAAAGCAGGTTCCAGATCTTGGCTGGGACTAGTGACTCAGGTGAATATGAAAGGGCATCACGAGGAGGCTGCAACCTGGCCTTTTAGTGTATGAACAGCACAGGTACCACGAAAGGGCTGTAAGTTTTACAGTCTGTTATGTGCTACGATGAGCAACACCTAGATGGGAAAGCCAATGGCTATTGACATGTTTCAACTATTCAACACCAAGTGCTCATGGTGTTACCCTCACCAACATCAGTTCTGCATCAAAAGCAACCAGCCATGAGATTAAAAAAAAAAACATTTCTTATTGCTGCAAAATGTTCATGAAGGGCCCTTGAACCAAGCCGTGAGCCTTGTGAATAAACACACTCCATAGGGGAAGCACAGAGCTGTGAACATGTCAGTCAAGTTTTTGCAGTTATACATGGTATGTGGAGCACATAAGTGCAGTGTAAAGTTGATTATTTTCTTCAAACATCTTCCCCCCTGGCCTGCTTTGAAGCTGCTGTCTGGCTGCCGCCTCGAGCAGTATTTTCATAATCACTTATGGGGACACTTTCGCTTTTGAATGACGTGGCATTCAGCGTGATGCCTATGAGTGCTCGACATGATGCGGGCTGGCCCAGCCAATTAACATGCTCTGAAAGTAACATATTTCCAAAAATGGTTGATCGAGACACAGCCTCTGTTGTCAGCTCGCAGCAACTTATTGACACTGGCCAATTTTTGAGATGCTAACAGTATGAAACTGCAGCGAATATCTTTGTGAAATGTGTTTCATCTTACCACAACTGGTTAAAAGCAGTAGAACCTTCTTACTAACTACCTAATTAGGACATACTAACAGCTAAGAAACAGTTACAATGAATCCTCGACCCAGTCTCCTAGAGTGGCAGACCACTGAAGCCATAATTGCTTGTTGTATTTCTAATAATAATTAATATTTGGGGTTTTACGTGCCAAAACCACTTTCTGATTATGAGGCACGCCGTAGTGGAGGACTCCAGAAATTTTGACCACCTGGGGTTCTTTAACGTGCACCTAAATCTAAGCACACGGGTGTTTTCGCATTTCACCCCCATCGAAATGCGGCCGCCGTGGCCGGGATTCGATCCCGCGACCTCGTGCTCAGCTGCCCAACACCATAGCCACTGAGCAACCACGGCGGGTGTGGTATTGCTAATGGTTAGTGTGTACCAAGAACACGCTTTCCCACAACTTTCGCATTTCGCATGCGAAATGCAAAGGTTGTGGGATCATTTTCTAACTGCGGCAAGTTGTTTTTTTCATCCACCTTCATTTCTATTAATTTATCATTTTTTATTTCATTTTTTTTTTAAGCACAAGTAATTTCCCCTATGTTGTCCTTGGTGTCAGTGTTTGTTGGCTTCTTATGATATGACTAATAAAAATTGGGCCCCTCGGCTAACCCCCTTTCTTCTCGTTTATTACATAACGAGCGTCTCGAATCCGCCAACATTGATGCCTTCAGGTAGCACGTGTGGGTTTACTGACCGGTTACCTTCACCCGAAAAGATCACATACTCGTGACGCCTGCCGCAGAAAGGATGTTCCACATCCGCCTCCAAGGCCAGCGAGTGGGGGCGCTGGCTAACACTCCAAGGGTTCTACTACGAAACATAAATACCCAAGAAAGTGGTTGGAGAAACGGCACCGCGGTAGCTCAATTGGTAGAGCATCGCACGCGCAATGCGAAGGTTGTGGGATCGTTCCCCACCTGCAGCAAGTTGTTTTGTCATCCACTTTCATTTCCATTAATTTATCGTTGCTTTTATTTCATTTTTTAAGCACAAGTAACTTCCATTATGTTGTCCTTGGTGTCAGTGCTTGTTGGCTTCTTATGATATGACTAATAAAAATCGGGCCCCTCAGTTAAACCCCTTTCTTCTCGTTTATGAACACATTTTGTCGCACAAAATTTTGGAAAGAGCAAAGACTGCCTTATCAATGATTCTAGCTGCACGTGAATACTGTGATGCCTATCTGGACAAGCTTTGGAAATGTATGAAGGTGCAGTGCTTGGCAGCCACAGCATAGAACACCACCACTAAAGCTTCAATGGCCATTAACCAAACCACAATAAGCAACTTCACTCAACCACTTTGGTTCAAATGAACTTGCCATTTCTTTTTTCTTGTCTTGTTGTTAGTATTCTTGTTTTCGATCTGTATTGTTTATAAATCGTAATTATGTGCTCACCTGAAATCTCCCCCTATGTAATGCCCACTAGGGTGTTTAGGGTATTGAAATAAATAAATAAATAAACATGCACGGTGCAAACATCACAAAGCTATTGCAGCTCAGAGATGCATTATTAAGAAGGGTGACACTTCTTCGGAGAGCAGAGAATGGAAAGATGCGATATCTGCAACCCTGGAACGTGCAGCAGATGTTTAGCCATGCGATTTAAAAATGAGGAAGATCACGTTTGAAGGCCGCTCTGGACGAGTTGGTTTTTACTAAAAAGCTTAGTGTTAGTGCAAGAGAACGTGGACTGTGAACACAAACAACCCGAAATGGCGACTTTCAACTTGTGTGATTAGGTCATGTGCAGCAAATGTAGCCCTTGGGCACAGAGAAAATCGCAGATGCAAACAGACAAAGAACGCTGAGGCTGTGTGCAATAAAGCGGGGAATAACATCACCGCGCGGTTCAATTCACTCTCCACATTTGCAGGCACCAGCGACATGCCCTTTAAAAAGCTTTAGCTTTGTAAAACAAAATTAGGCACATATGTAGGCGCCTTCGCGAACTTCAACATGCACTAAATACATTAAATTATTGGGTATTACATGTCAAAACCACGATCTGATTATGAGGCACGCCGCAGTGGCGGATTCCGAAAGTTTTGACCACCTGGTGTTCTTCAACGTGCACCTAAATCTAAGTACATGGGTTTTTCCACATTTGGCACACATCAAAATGCGGCCACCATGGCCGGAATTCGATCCCGCGACCTCATGCTTAGCAGCCCGACACTAAGCCACTATGTAACCGCGGCGGGTGCACTAAATATTTTCCATCACTCCTTTTGTTATACAGGTTCACAAGACAAGAGGAAACACTTTATTACATACAGAAATCCACATGCACCCATCAGATCGAGCTTAGCAGTAGGCTCTACTTACTCTCCTTAGCTTCAAATGTTTCCGGCGCTCCCTTTGAAGAGCCTTGTTGAGAAAGCGTAGCCTAGTTAACACCACAAAATGGATAATTTTTCCAGTGACCTCTTTGCGATGGAGCTAGCATCCCACTTGGCGGAGTGTTAAAGTGCTCAAGAAGTGCATAAAATCATGCACAATGAAAGCATGAAGCTTCTCTGTTGAAAAAAATCATGTGAATGCATCCTCTAGCACTTTAATGAGCGTGGCTAACTCATCTTCAGGGTACAACAGGCCGTTTGCAAACGACGCACTCTGTTGTCGACTCCTTGTCAACATGTTTGATGTTTCATGACCACAATTCACGCCGAGCTGCATCTTTAGGCGGTCTGAAAAGGGAGGCCTTGACTTTGCATGTTCTGTACCTGCTTCTGTAACCGGGTACAAAACATGCTTGTGCTTTCGACGCCATGAGTGCACGCCACATTACCTAACATAACACACGAAATGCACCATATCACGCACTACGCACCTCAAAATAATCACAGTGGCACATGTTCGACATGATCAACATGCAAACAACTGCAGTGTACATGCCTGCACTTACCCGGCAGACCTCGCTGGCGCTACACTGGCAAAGGCTGCGCTACGGCTTGTCCTTGTACACCAGCGCGCTTCAGCGCCCCTAGTGGCGCCGGGAAATTTCATCACTCATCGCACCTCTCCCTTGCCCGTTGCAGATCCCGCGCCACTATCTTGCGCCACACTGCCCCCTTCTAGCCACCATAGCCTAGCTGTCGTAGCTTGCTCCATATGCTGTAGTATGTCTGCTTAGGTTAGTGCACTGTCCGTCTTCCTGGTTTCTGCGTTTGCTCTATCAGCATGGCAGTGCCGACTGCAAAGACATGCCGAGTTCATCACGATGCAGCAATTAAAAGGAAAGTGATCACATGTGCAGAGATGGATAGAAATTGGGCCACATCATGGGCGTTCGGAGTTCCCGAAACTTGCATGTGGGACTGGTGCAAACAGGAGAGGCGTTCTACTTTGGTGGCGGCTACGTACGGTGCGGCCGCGCGGCACCTATCATGAAAGCGATCTGCGATGGACACAGTGTCTACGCACCTAGGCACACCACGCTGTATTCTCGTCGCTTAGTTAGCATTGAAGCGTGAGGCCCACACAAAGGTCAATTCGCTCACTCCTGCTAACGCATTTTGGCTATGTTCACACTTGGTCTTAGAAAAGGCAGAAGCAGCAAAAATTTGACATATTCCGCCAGCCTAGGTGGCAGAACGGGCCAAAAATCAGGCGGTGAGCCCGATCGGTTTTGGACTGACTTTTTCACCACGGCCAAGTGGAAAGCCGTTCCGCTTCACCAGAAGCTGCACTAGCATGTAAACATCCAGTTGTAAAATTTAACATCCTTCATTCTTCATTGTCCATTTTTAGGAAAAACAACTAGCTAAAAGTATCAAAACTACGTCTTTTTCCTCATTCATGATAGATGAAAGTTAAAGATGACGTGTAATTGTGCGAAATGATAGCTTTTAATAACTGATGGGTCAATGAATGAACCTCTCTTGAAATGGTGCGATCAACGGTGCCACCACATGAATGAATGTACTGTTACGTTTCGCCTACGACGCGCGGTAAAGCCGGCGCGAATGCAACGTACGCCGGAGCTTCGTTCAAAGCGGCGGACATTTTGGCCCGTTCGGAGCGGCCGCGACGCATCCCCGCCGAGCGCGTCCCGGCTTGTTCAGTGCCACGTGTCTTTGTGTGTGCGTGTGTGTGTGTGTGCCCACGCTTGTCAAAGCGCGGCAGCCGGGGAGAGGAGCTCCCCCAGTGTGAAGCGAGGAGGTCTGACCGGCGCCGGCCCGGCTGATGCGTCACCTCCTTGTCCCAACGTGTCTCTCAATCCGTCCGTCGCCGCTGTCACGTGGTGTCATCTCGTGACCTTCCTTCTTGCCCGCGACGACAAGAGTATAAGAGCAGCTGCCCCCGGACGCCAGGAGAGAGGCTCCGATTTCTTCTGTTGAGTAACGTGCTCTCCCGTCTCTCTACTTCGGTCGACCTGACCGCCCGCTCTTTGCGATGCTAGAATAAACAAGTTGTTCTGTTAGCAGTCGCCTCATACTTTGCTGGGACCTTCGGATGCTTCCAGTGTGCCCCAGGCCGCCAGGCCAACGCTACCCTTGGGGCTTGCGACCCATTTGCAACAACGGGCGCCAACGGTCCGGTTGCAACAACGGGTGTCAGCACTGAGGTTCCAACAGCTGGTGGCAGCGCTGAGATTCCAACAGCCGGTGCCATCGGTGCGGATCAAATAGTACGCAGAATAGACGGATGTGAGCGAAAGCGGCAGTGGTTTCTGCTGCAGTGGCAAAAAAAACGTGAACATCTTGGACATGTGCGGAAAAGCATTTTCTGCCCGCTTTCGCCTTTCCAACCACTTGCGGCTTCCAAAGTGTGAATGTATCCTTCGTCACTCATGCGTTTTGATAAAGAGTCTCCACGGTCATAGCAGGGGGTGCCCTATATATACCTCCATTGGGACACTCGGTCCCATGCTGATACGCGGTGGCAGCGCCGCTTCCACCACTGGCGGTCGCAGGATATCCAACTGGAAGTAATTCCCAAACAAAACAATGCCTCTATGACGTCACTGATGATGTCAGAGGGAGAGGGCGCGCCGCCTGTAGAAGGGGCTTGTTGCGAAGCCCTACTTTCCCACTTCGCATGCAAGCTGGCTGCATTCGTGCTCTCTTGTAGGTCCGCGAGCTGCGTGGTGACATTGGCCAAATCGCGGCACAGAACCCGCTGAAGTGTGCCGTGTTTACGAAGAGCTTTTTTTTTTGCTGCATTTACATTGGAAGCTTCTATTCATTCTTTAAAGCACTGGGACAGCGCTCATGCACACCAGTGCCAAGCAATTATAACGAAATGTATTTATATAGCAAACAGTCATTAACGACCAATTCTCAGTTAATATATTGATCATCATCATCATCAGCCTATTTTATGTCCACTGCAGTACAAAGGTCTCTCCCTGCGATCTCCAATTACTTTTGTCTTGCACCAACCGATTCCAACTAGCACCCGCGAATTTCCTAATTTCATCACTCCGCGTAGCCTTCTGCCGTACTCCACTGCATTTCCCTTCTCTTGGTACTGTTGGATAAGGACTCTTTTCCTGGCATCACTCGAGTTCCCCGATAACATCCAATTGCCTTCGCATTCCAATTAGGGTGCGCAGGAGCGTGTCTAACACGTTCCCAGACCTGTCAGACAAGTTGGCGACACCCACCTCAGGTGCCGCCCGTTGAGCTATTGTCTCTACCCCTGCTTGACTCTTCCCGAAAGTGCAATGGGAGCATGGCATGGTTTCAGGTAATCTTAGTCCCGAGAAAAGCTGTTTTGCAGCTCTGAAAGCTCGTTTGAAAACAACCCATCTCCTCCAGCTGAGCGCTTCCAGCCACGCCAGTTGTAAGTCACCCGTAAGTAAGTCGCAGTGGAGCCCTCGGAGCGACTCTATCTGCCAAATGTGACTGCACTTGCACAGGCGCCTACCATTGGAGGAAAATGACGACACCTGAGCGGGCTCGATGATTGGCCGCAAATTACATGACCCCGAGAGACCGAAGGGGTTAAAAGTGAGAGACAGGGAGAAAAGAGATGCATTCCTTCATTCATTTTATCGTTCTTCTTGCCACGGGCCGCAGCGACCGATTTGCTGCCAGCCGTCAATGCCTTTATGACTGTTAATTACTTTGTGTTATTACTGTAAATATTGTAAATAAACCTTCAGTTTCATCTCAAAATCCTCCTCAACGTCGGCCAACTCCCGCACTCCACGGCAATAACTGGTAGCAGTGATAGGGATGAAAACTTCATCCAAAGAAGTCCTGAAGAACTGGGAACAGCGAAAAAGAAAGAGCCTTCGACCAAATGAGTCCTGAAGAACTGGGAACAGCAAAGAAGAAAGAGCCTTCGACCGAGGGAGTCCTGAGGAACCGGAAACAGTGGACCGATGAACTAGATGGCGTGGTGCTGCATCTGTGAGTGAGCGCGTGGCTTTTTCCTTTTGATTTGCCAAACTTCAAATTTTGCGTGTTTATTTTGATAGTTCTAGGAACTGAGAATTTGTTGCATATTGTGTGTTTGCACAAATTATTTAAGGAAAACAGTTCTAACCAGCAGTCGGGGCCGCTGCCATGGATCTCAGAAGGTTGACGAAGTCAGACTTGTTATTGTGCGACGAGTTGGGAGTTGATGCAGACGAAAAGATGAAAAAGCCAGCTATCCAAAAGGCAATTCAAGATAGTGGCAATGATTATGAAAGCATTAAGATTGCTTGGGAGGTGATACAAGAAACACGGGAGCATGAGCATTAAGCACGTGAGAGTGAACGTGAGCGTGAGTGCCCAGCACGTGAGAGTGAGCATGAGCGTGAGAGTCAAGAACGTGAGAGTTGACGTGAGCGGGAACAGGAAAAGCATGAGAAAGAGATGGCAGCATTGAAAAAACAGATACAAGATTTGCGGCAGTTAAAAGCACAAAGACAACGGCTGCCTGAAAATTCTGTAGGTAGTACAGAGCAAAAAAATTAGGAAGTATCTAGCAGATTTCCGCCAAAAGCCGACGAGAGGAGTAGTACCTGTGAGACTAGCAGCACATTCGTAGGCGAACGGAAAGGGCTAGCTGCTAATGATGCCTTAGTGGCAACAGAGGCCGTTAAAGGCCGTAGTGAGAGATACGAGGTGATTTGCCAACTCAGCACTGTAGAGACAGCTGGGCCAGCTGGGAATAATTGGCACAGTCACCGCGCATGTGCGTCGCATGTAATGAGCGATCTGGGCCGACGAGATGTGTACCGGCCAGCTTGAGGCGCGAGAAGGCGGCATGAAAGGGAGTTCGAAGATAAAGCACCGTAGAAAGAAGCGTGGTAAAGATCAGAATGCGGTGAATAATGTAGCGCAGCCAAAGACGGTGACAGGCGCAAAAAGCCAGGGCGCGAGGAAAAGAAAGGTGCGGTCGTCATTGACGACGTTGGCGCATCGAGCACGTTTGAGCCACCAGTCAAAAAGAGACAGAGAAGCATGTCCTGCGTGCATGCGGACAAAGGGCACAGGGCAGTTATGTTCCTTGTCATTCCGTCATTCTTTTCGAGGTGCAGCACATAGTGCAAAGGAGTGCAAGATGGCAAGACGAGACGAGGTGGCAGGGAGTCGCGATGCGGTCAGTCGAGTTCATGATGAAAGCCTGGCACCAGGACACAAATTGGCAAGATACTGCAACGTCTTGAAGGAGCTGATAGGGTGTCGGTCCTTCTGTTGTTCCTGGGTAGCTAGAATAGCTTTCGAACCGCGACCACCTCGAGTAACGCTCAAAAGTATGAATCTGTCATAAACGTTTGGAACGGGAGACCAAGATGGCTTTCGTAGAAGTGAAACGTGTTGTTTTGTTTTATTTTTGAGCATATGAAAATTTTCGCAATTTGAGACTGAGTTTGTTTCAATATGTAAGGTATGAGCTTTGTTTATGTTGCCGTTTGAGAGCTTCGAAATTTGAAAGATGCGTTTTATGTAAACCCTTAGTTTCGCGAGGTGTTAATGTGCAGATTTGTGTGTGTGTGTGTGTGTGTGTGTGTGTGTATGTGTGTGTGTGAGAGAGAGAGAGAGAGAGAGAGTGAGTGAGTGAGTGAGTGAGTGAGTGAGTGAGTGAGTGAGTGAGTGAGTGAGTGAGTGAGTGAGTGAGTGAGTGAGTGAGTGAGTGAGTGAGTGACCTGAAGCGTCAAGGTTATTGGTGAGAGGCCTGTGGTAATGTGTGTGTGTATTAGCTAACCTTCTTTATTTTTAGAAGTGTTTTTGTAGTTTCTAAGGTTAAGAGCATAGGTTTTCAGTAAATGCATAATTTGCACTGAGAAGCATTCTTAGTTCCATTAGCACGTGTCCTGTGCAGACGGAAAGAAGCAGAATGTTTATGACTGGGTCGCTCGTGTGTGTTGAGGACGGCTGTGTTCTGACTTCTCTAGCAAGCGTGCGTGGAACTAGTTATTAGAAGACGAATTTTTTTTAAGGGTTCTGCGGAGTGCGTAAGTTACGCAAGTTTAGTTGTTCATTTAAGGTACGTGTCCTATATGGACTAGAGGAAGAAACGTAAGCGTGATGAAACGTCTGCATACGACGCAAGTACACGTGCTGAATAGGGACCACAAAGCTAGCGCGATTGTGATTACGTACCTGTGGAGTTGACCAGACTGTTCAGTGACACCAGTACATGCGATAGGTATGCCACAGCGATAAGGCAAGAACAGGCTGTTTGTGAAGGTAGGCTGCTTAAGTTATGTTCGGGTATTGGTGGTTGGAACTGCTTTATCAAAATTGGGAAAAAGAAAAGAAAACCCAGGGTTGATTTCGACATAGTAATAGCCTGGCGAGTCAGGAGTGAAGAGCCTGCGCCTGCACGTGGTGCACCGCTATGTTGTTTCATTTGTTTTACGTACATTCTCCAGGGCCCGGGATCCCGAAATTCGTCCCACGAGGCTCATAACAGTACACTACATGTTTCATCAGCGTTCCTCATGGCCAGCGAATTGAGTTTGTAAAGGTCGCCACAGTTCAGCCCTGTTTGTTAGGCTGCCACCAGAGTATGGCGCCTCCTGTGACTTGTGAGTGTCTCTATATATGTTTGGGCCCAATAAAGGAGGGTTATTCCCTTTTAGTCCAGGCAAGTGGCTGTACGTGTCGGTCCATTCCTGCGTGCCCGTGCACCGCGGCACTAACCCCGCGACATAGTGTCAGAAGTGGCTGAATAACGCCCCCCCCCCCCCTGCATTAGCCCTCACCTCATAGAAAGGCACCAAGATGTCCCTCAAGACCGGCGAGCCGCCGAAACTGTACGACGTCAACTTCCAGCCGCCGGCACCATTCGACTTCGCGAACCCACCAACATGGGCAACATGGCTCAACTGCTACGAAGACTACGAGCGGTTTCAGGACTGACACAAGCGTCGGAAGACATGCAGGTACGCTCGCTACTGTATTGCATGGGCCTGGAGGCCAGCCCGCTTCTCGAGACCTTCTCGCTCGACACCCAGACGCTCGCTTCATACCAAGCCGTTGCCACCCGCTTCACTGAGCACTTCGTGCACTCGGCAAATGAGCTTTACGAGTCATCGCGGTTCCACAGACGTGTTCAGCTAGCCGACGAAAGTGTTGACATGTACTACGCAGAATTGCACAGGATGGTGAAGCATTGTAACTATCCGTCAGCTGCTGTCGAGGAAAGGCTTGTACGCGACCGGTTCGTCATCGGCCTCAGCAACTCCCATCTCTCAGACCAGCTGTGCCAACACGCGAAGTTGACACTCCAGGACGCTTGGACACAGGCCCGTCAATCCGAAGATGCCGACAGGGAAAAGGCGTTGCCCTAGAACTGCACTGAGCAGTCCCACGAGCTCAACCTCGATGCCAAGCCTCGTTCACCGCAGCCGCAAGCAGAGCGCTCACTTGAGCCGTCCACATGTGAATTCTGCGGCCACGCGCCTCATCGACGTTCAGACTGCCCGGCCCAACGCTCCGCCTGCAACTTCTGCAAAAAGAAAGGCCACTTTGCCGAAGTATGCCGCTCGTGGAAGTTCAAGCAGAACAAGCTCAGCTCCGTTCAACTGCATGCCGTCGGGACGCCCGCCGCGACAAAGTTCGTCGAAGTCACCGTTGACTACACAGGTTCAAGGTCGACTCTGGAGCCGAAGTATCTGCTGTTTCCAGCGACTTTCCTACCTTGCCTGTCAAACTCGACCAAATCAACACTCCGCTCACTGGCCGGGGAGGACAGCCACTGCGCGTGCAAGGCTCGTATAAGGCACGACTTCGGTGGCAAGGGAAAACAAGCTGTCAGCGCCTTTACTTGATCCAGTCTCTCACTGTACCTCTTCTGGGACTGCCAGCTCTCCAAGCCCTCCAAGTAGACAAATTTCTTGATCAACTCAAGACCCACTGCACGCCGAGCTCTTCAATGGATTGGGCACTCTCAAGGTTGAGTACAATATCCAGTTGAAACCTGATGCCGTACCTTTCTCGCTAAGCGTCCCTTGCAGGATCCCCATCCCGCTGCTCGAGATCGTCCGTCGCGAGCTGGACAAATTGGAAAGCACAGGCGCGATATGCAGAGTTGACAAGCCAACACCATGGTGCTCCAGTCTCATTGTCGTCCGGAAAGGCGATGGTTCCTACCAGCTCTGCGTCGACTTGATTCAATTATTCAAGGTCGTCCTCCGGGAACGACACATTCTACCAACTGTCGAGGAAGTCCTTGGCCTCCTCGGCGATGCAACAGTTTCTTCAAAGCTGGATGCGACCACAAGGTTCCACCAGGTGAAGCTCTCTAAAGATTCCTAAGAGCTTACGACATTCATGACCCATATGACGATACTGCTTTTGCCGGTTCCCCTTTGGCATCACCTCTGCGCCAGAGTACTTCCAAAAACAGATGGCAAGGATCCTGGAGGGCCAAGGAGGAATCGCCAATATGATAGATGATATTCTGGTTTTTGGACGCACCCGCCAGGAACATGATGCCAGACTGAGCCAGGCGCCATCTCGCCTTGCAAAAGCCGGCATCACATTGAACAAGGACAAGGGTCATTTTGGGGTACCCGAGGTCTCCTTCCTCGGAGTCATCGTCTCAGCACAGGGCATCAGTCCAGACCCGGGCAAGGTCGAAGCAGTCAAAGCCGTGGAAGCTCCAACGGACGTTGCTTGCGTTAGAAGACTGCTCAGAATGGTGTATTATCTGGCCAGATTCTTGCCACACATCTCAGACGTCACAGCGCCTATCAGAGCCTTACTGAACAAGTCTGCGAGTTGGGTGTGGCAGCACAAGCAAAAGGCAGCATTCGAGAAAATCAAGGAGCTCTTGATGTCATCCAGGTGCATGGCCAAGTACCACCACGCTTGCAGACGCAAGCTCATTCGGACTCGGTGCAGTTTTGCTACAGACGCAACACTCAGGAGAGCGCCGCCCAGTCGCGTTCACTTTGAGGTCGATGACCGAGACCGAGCAGCGTTACAGCCAGACTAAAAAAAGAAGCTTTGGCAACGACGTGGGCTATCCAAAGGTTTGACGAGTTCGTCCGTGGCATCCCCTTCGACGTCGAGAGTGACGATCTGCAACTCGTTTCACTTCTGGGCAAGATGGAACTGGACATGTTGCCGCCTTGTATTCATAGATGATGGCTGAAGACCATGCGATACCAGTTCCGTATGCTGCACGTGCCAGGAAACCTGCTAGCCACAGCCGATACATTGTCGTGCATCACCTACAGGCCACCCACTCCTCTAGACACTATTGAACTTTTTGCAGCACAGGTAGTCGGCTGAACGTTGGAAGGCTTGCCATTCAGCCCTAAAGACGAGCGACAGGCACAAAAGTCTGATGGCAAGTGCAAGGCCCTCGCCTCCTACTGCCAGCATGGTTGGCCACAAAAGACCAAGATACCACTGCACCTCTCAAAGTACGCCTCTGTGGCAAACGAGCTTTCTGTCTGCGACAGCGTTCTGCTGAAAGGTGCCCGGATAGTCATCCCATCATCCCTTCAGCCGGCGGTCTTGACGCTGTTGCACGAAGGTCATCAGGGCATCAACAGGACCAAAGCCCTAGCACGGGAGTCAGTTTGGTGGCCTGGTATCTCAGCAGACATCGCCTCTCTCGTCGCCAACTGCGAACAGTGCACTTCCACCAGCGTGAACTTTGCAGAGCCCCTGTTCTCCGTGGCCCTACCTGGATATCTCTGGGAATACCTTGGAATGGACTTGTTCCACCTCAACGGCCAGACGTTCATCCTGGTGGTGGTGCTAAAGGTTTCCTGAGGTGGTGACCCTGAGGAGCACGACAGCTCAGGCAGTCATCGATGCTCTCAAATCCATCTTTGCCCGCCATGGAATCCCGCAGGAAGTCAGGTCAGACAACGGCCCATCGTTCTCGTCGCAAGAGTTCGCGGCGTTTGCAGCGTCGTACGGCTTTAGCCACGGGACCAGCAGTCCACACTACGCTCAATTGAATGGAGAGGTGGAGAGAATGGTGCGTACAATCAAGGACCTGCTTTGCAAGTCAAAGGATCCTCATCTGGCTCTGCTCAGTTATCGGCATACTCCAGGAGTCGATGGGACTCCTGGAGTATGCCGATGGGACTCCAAGCTGTTGATGGGACGTCAACTCAGAACCAGAGTCCCAAAGCAAGACTCCCAGGTATGTGCCAACTGGCAGCCAACAAAAGATATCGTCGCCAAAGATGTGGCTTACAAGCAGAAGCAGGCCAACAACTACAATATGCATCATGGAGCTCGAGACCTACCACCACTCCAAACAGGTCAGCGTGTCTGGGTGTGACCTGATCAAGTGCAGGCTACGGTCCTCAGTCCGGGGCAAATACCAAGAAGCTACGCGGTCGAAACGGACCGAGGTGGCACCCTATAGCACAACCGGCGTCACCTAGTGCCTTTTGGGCCTACTGCCTCCGGAGAGGAACCACCACCACCGCAGCAAGTTCCCTATCAGGAACCTCAGCCAGCCAATGTCGTGGAATCAACGGTGCCCCTCGGACAGTCTGGGCAACAGTCCCCTGCAGTCAGAGACCGCAGTGACAGTGTGACACGAAACACGTTGTGGCCGGCCTGTTCTTCCGCCGCGCCGTTTGAACTTGTGAAACTTTTGACGTGTTCGGCTTCCTGAGTCCCTCCCGTCTAACCTTCAATGCTTCAATGGGGGACATAGAGGACGCGACAGTTCAGCCCTGTTTGTTGAGCTGCCACCAGAGTGTGGCGCCCCCTGTGACTTGTGTGTGTCTCTATATATATTCGGGCAAAATAAAGGAATGTTATTCCCTTTTCATCTAGGCAAGTGGCTGTATGTGTCGGTCCGTCCCTGCGTGCCTGTGCTCCACGGCACTAACTACGCGACAGAGTTCACCGGCCATTCTGAAGTGTCGGGGCAAGGAGGAGCTGTTGGATACTGACCCTTTTTATGGCATCACTCAAGTTTCCCGAAAACATCCAATCGCCGTCGCATTCCAATTAGGGTGTGCAGGAGCGCGTCCAACACGTTCCCGGACCTGTCAGACAAGTTGGCGACACCCACCTCAGGTGCCGCCCGTTGAGCTATTGTCTCCACCCCTGCTTGACTCTTCCCGAAAGTGCAACGGGAGCATGGCATGGCTTCAGGTAATCTTAGTCCGGAGAAAAGCTGTTTTGCAGCTCTGAAAGCTCGTTCGAAAACAACCTGTCTCCTCCAGCTGAGAGCTTTCAGAAGTGGAGGCAACACCAAGGCCACGCCGGTTGTAAGTCACCCGTAAGTAAGTCACAGTTGAGCCCTCGGAGCGACTCCATCTACTGAATGTGACTGCACTTGCACGGGCGCCTACCATTGGAAGAAAATGACGACACCTGAGCAGGCTCGACGATTGGCCGAAAATGACGTGACCCCGAGAGACTGAAGAGGCTAAAAGCAAGAGACAGGGAGAAGAGAGATTCATTCCTTCACTCATTCATTTTTTCGTTCTTCTTGCCACAAGCCACAGTGTCCGATTTGTTGCCGGCCATCAATGACTTTATGACTGTTAATTACTTTGTGTTATTACTGGAAATATAGTAAATAACCCTTCAGTTTCATCTCAATATCCTTCTCAACGTCGGCCAACATCCGCACTCAACGGCAAGATCCAATAGTACCCATTCTGTAACCCTAATGGTTCAACGGTTATCTAACCTGCACATTACATGACCTGCCCAGATCAATTTCTTTCTCTTAATCTCAATTAGAATATCGGCTATATGCGTTTGCTCACTGATCCAAACCGCTCTCTTTCTGTCTCTTAATGTTATGCCTAGTATTCTTCGTTCCATCACTTTTTACACGGTCCTTAACTTGGTCTCAAGCTTCTTTGTCAGTCTCCAAGTCTCTGCCCCCTATGTAAGCACCGGTAAAATGCACCAATTGTATACTTTCCTTTTCATTGATAACGGTAAGCTTCCAGTCAGGAGCTGACAATGTCTGCCGTATACGATCCAACCCATTTTTATTCTTCTATGAATTTCCTTCTCATGATCAGGGTTCCCTGTGATTAGTTGACCTAGGTAAACGTACTCCTTCACAGACTCTAGAGGCTGAATGGCGATCCTGAACTCTTGTTCCCTTGCCAATCTAGCCATCATTATCTTTCTCTTCTGCATATTAACCTTTAACCCCATTCTTACATTCTCTCTGTTAAGGTCCTCAATCATTTGTTGTAACTCATCTGCAGTGTTGCTGAATAGAACAATGCCATCGGCAAATCGAAGGTTGCTGATATATTTGCCATCGATCCATACTCCTAAGCTTGAATACTTCGTCCAAGCATGCAGTGAATAGCATTGGAGTGATTGTGTCTCCCTGTCTGACCCCTTTCTTTATAGGTATCTTCCTACTTTTCTTGTGTAGAATTAAGGTAGCTGCGGAATCCCTGTAGATGTTTTCCAATGTATTTACGTAAACGGTCTGTACTCTTTGATTACGTAATGCCTTTATGACCGCTGATATCTCTACTGAATCAAATGCCTTTTCATAATCTATGAAAGCCATATTGAGTGACTTACTGCAATATGCAGATTTCTCTATTACCTGATGAGTGACATGGATGTGATCCATTGCAATGTATCCCTTCCTGAAGCCAGCCTGTTCCCTTGGTTGACTAAAGTTCAGTGTTGCCCTTGTTCTACTGGGGATTATTTTGGTGAATATTTTATATAATACTGGGAGTAAGCTAATCGGCCTATAATTTTTCAATTCTTTAACGTCTCCCTTTTTGTGGATTAGTATAATGTACACATTCTTCCAGTTTTCCGGGACCTTTGCAGTCAATAGACACTTTGTATACCAGGCCACCAGTTTTCCAAGCATTATTTCTCCTCCATCTGTGATTAGATTGATTGTTATTCCTTCTCCTGCCGCTCTTCCTCGCTTCATGTCTTGCAAGGCCCTTTCGACCTCATCGCTAGTTATAGGAGCAGTTTCTGCATTCTGTTCGTTATTGTCTCTAATGGAGGTATCCTGACTCCTCTGGGTACTGTACAGGTCAGCATAGAATTCTTCCGCTGCTTTTACTATACCTTCAAGATTGCTGATGATATTACCCTGCTTATCTTTCAGTGCATACATCTTCGTTTATCCTATGCCAAGTTTCCTTCCCAATGATTTCAGGCTGCGTCCATATTTTATGGCTTCTTCAGCCTTTCTCACATTGTAGTTTCGAAGATCAGTTATTTTCGCCTTGTTGATCAGTTTTGAAAGTTCTGCGAATTCTATCTTATCTCTTGAGTTGGACACTTTCATTCTTTGTTTCTTTATTATGTCTTTTGTTACTTGGGAGAGCTTGCCTACTGCTTGCCTTGGTGCCTTGCCTGCCACTTCAATTGCTGCCTCTGAAGTCATCCCAGTTACGGTTTCATTCATTACCTCTATGTCAACTTCATCTCTCTGTTCTAAGGCTGCATACTTGCTTGCTAGTACGAGCATGAATTCGTCTGCTTTTACCCTTACTGCCTCTAGGTTGAATTGTTTCTTCTTAACCAATTTTACTCTTTCTCTCTTCAACTGAGGTGAATCCTAGCCCTCACTAGCCTATGATCACTGCACTTTATCCTACCTATCACTTCTACATCCTGCACTATGCTGGGATCGGCAGAAAGTATGAAATCAATTTCATTTCTTGTTTCACCATTAGGGGTTTTCCAGGTCCACTTTCTGTTGCTACGATTCCCGAAAAAGGTGTTGAGTATTCGCAGCTTATTCCTTTTTGCAAATTCTACCATCTCACCTCTAGCATTCCTCGAATCGATAACGTAGTTGCCAATTGCTTGTCTACCAGCGTGCTTTTTCCACACTTTTGCATTGAAGTCGCCCATTACTAGAGTATACTGAGTTTGCACTTTTCTCATCGCTAATTCAACATCGTCATAAAACTGATCTACTTCATCGTCATCCTGACTGGATGTTAGGGCATAGGCTGGAACTACCTTTAATCTATACCTCTTATCAAGTTTGATTACGACCACTGCTACCCTCTCATTAACGCCATAGAACTCATCAATGTTGCCCTCTATCTCCACATGGATTAAGAATCCTAACCCCGTATTGCTTCTCACCTGGGAGACCTCTATAGCAGAGGACATGGCCATTAGTCAGCACTGTATACGCTTCACCAGTTCTAATCTCACTAAGGCCGATGATATCCCAAACAATGTCTGATAGTTCCTCACAGAGTCCTGCATGGCAAGTATTAGGACACTGCTTTGACACAACAGCAAAGCAAAGAACCGCCAATTCACACACAAACAAAAACTTAATGGCATTCTTCATCACCGGGGGGTTACCAGTTTGTACTTAATTAGCATTAAATACTCTATACTTGTATTACTGGTGTTATTAAAAACATTTTTGCCAGCAAAACAAATAACATTGTGCCTCGTCTATAATACAAGTGCTGAAAAACGTTGCAAAGACCCAAGCTGTACCTAAAGCAAGGTAAAAGCGTATGGTACCGTCTACGGTCCAAAATTCAGATAAAATAGAGTGCTTCAACCTTCTTCAGTACAATATCTTAGTAATGGTGCATCAAAACGCGACAAGAAATTACATGCATGCATCCTTTTGCAGTCATTGCTTTTGAAATTTGATAAAACATCAGGGCTTCTGCCGACACCTGCAGCCTTGATACAGGTGTCGACAAAGTAAAGACTGTACAAAATGTATAGCCCAACAAACACGCAGTCAAGCCCTTCAGCTCAAGTATTTCACCAACAGCAGATGGGCTGCCGTCCTGACAAATGGATTGAGCGACACTGCTCTTATGTCAGGCCGCTGAGGCTTGAACAGAACTGGTTTACTCATGCAACATGAATACCTACTCAGAAAATAAAGTGAAATAATAGTGCTTACCAGCTGTATTTAGGAAACCTTAAAAACTTCGCGGAAATGGAATTCCTGGTGCTAGAACAGTACAGAGCTGTGCAACAGATGTGAAACTGCGATTTAGCTATCTTCGTCTAATGCTTGGTTGACCTGGTTCCCTGAATCTTTCGTTCGTCGACGCCCAATCGAGCTTCTCTGTCTTATCTTTCCTATCTTCGTACTTGGGATGACAACCAAAGCAGATGACCAAGCGCGATCCAACTTGTGATATCGCTGACCAAGTGGCAAGGGTGAGCGGGTGTAAGCTCGACAGACGCACGAAGACAACCACTTCCCGCACTTCGCCCGATTTAAAATTAACAAAAAGAGAAATAAAATAAATAAGTTAGAATATCCGGCAACTGCTAGGAGTGCGCATTTTCCTTGAAACAGAAATTAGCATTCGCCTTCCAGGGGTTGGTCACAGCGTGAGACGTGTTGATGTTTGCTTGTGTGCACCTGAGCGATTTCGGTTTCGGTTTCTGGGTTCCGATTGATTTAGTAAAAACTTTATTATTCCCTCGAGCTGGGGTGCCCGCCTCTTAACCTACATGTAGGTAAGGGGGGAGGACGAAGCAGTCCCAGCGCGTTGAGGACGGTGAGTCTTCGCGGCCTCAACGGCCAGGCGGATTGCTCGACGCTGGTCGTCTTCGGCCTCGCTCTGGAGCAAGGCCTCCCAGGCTTCTCTGCTGTCAATGTTTTCCTTGGCCCCTGGGGAGCCAGCACACTCCCATATTATATGGTCTAGCGTACCTCTTTGCTTACAAATTTTGCAGAGGGTGTCGTTATAGTCCCTCGTCTGTGTTAAGTAGATCCGATGTGGTGATGTACAGTTGTTTCCCTGGAGGCGTTGCCAAATGCGTGCGTCCTACAGAGAGAGAGACTGATGCAGAGGCAAAAAGATGCTTCTTTCGGCTTTGTAATGATCGACAATTTCCCTGTACGTGATGATGCTATCTTTTATCCCTGGAACTGGCTGCTCTAGAGTTGCCCGGTGGTAGAGTGCTCGGGCGAGCTTGTGAGTGGCTTCGTTGCCTGGGACTTCTTCATGGGCCGGAACCCAAATAAATGTTATGTCCCTCCTGGGAGGGTTTTTGAGTAGAATGTGGAGGGCTTCTTCCGAGATTCTCCCGTTGCTAAAATTTCCGATAGGTAATTTGCTATCGCATAATACTCCCGCTTTTGTACCCGTACAAGTGAGTGCTACTGCAACCTCCTCGGCTGTACAGGCGTCCCTCGTGCACATGAAGCACGTTATCTTAACGCGCCCGTCGCCATCAACCACCGTCGATACCGCAGCCCCGTCTCTGCCGCAAGCGGCGTCCACGTACGCTACTTTGTGCGCGGGTGCGTTTTTAAGTTTATTTACTACAGCCTTAGCCCTGTGAGCTCTCTTCCCTTTGTTGTAGATAGGATGCATATATTTAGGTATGGGGGCGATTCGGAAGCATTTACGCACATCCAACGGAATGTCTTTCTTGTCAGTCAGGGCACCCTTGTCGCATTGGATTCCTACCCATTCCATGATTTTTCTCCCTGTTTTAGACTGGCCTAATCTTTCCAACGGAGACACTCGTACTGCCTCAGTGGGCTCAACTAGCGTGTTGTGAACCCCCATTTTGAGGAGGAGGTCAGTCGAGGTCGAGTCTGGGAGCCCTACGGCTCTCTTAACGCTCTTCCTGATGATCGCATCTATTTTCTCCTTTTCTTCTGGTTTAAACACAAGATACGGTGTGGCATACGCTATACGGCTGGTAATGAAGGCTTGCATGGGTCTGAGGAGGCTGTTCTCTTTGAGGCCCCTGCCTTTGAGTGAAATTCTCCTAAAGATCCCCGCGACCTGCGCCGCATATCCTTCTAGCTTTTTGATTGTCGTGAGGTTGCATCCATTTCTCTGGATATATATGCCCAGAATTCTGATTTCCTCCACCTTGGGAACTTCATTTCCGTTTACGAAAACATTGATGGGTCTGCTGCTCCCAGCGCGTCCCCTTTGATGTTTTGGCTCAATGATTAACAGCTCCGATTTCTGTGGCGAGCATGCCAAGCCTCTGCTGGCCGCATACTCTCCCACCATATTCGCCGCTATCTGTAGTTTAAGTTCGATGGCTGCGTCACTGCTCTGCCAGCAGAGGTAAACAACTGGTGACTCGAAGTGCATGTCGCGATTATTATAATTATTGTGAAGAGCGTCAACAACGGTAAGAAAATATTTCGGCTTGCGAGAGTCGGCGATTCATACCGAAGCGCCGTCAGTTTTAGCTTTGAAGTGAACCGGAAATGGCCTAGCGACGATATCGGCGAATGATCAGCGGCGGTGAGACTGCCGGCGGTGCCAACCACTCCTCGGTCACTGATTGGCCACTTCGCCGTACAACTGCCGCACAAATGGGTCCCAGTCCGATCCTCTCTACAGCAAGGAAACCTCGCCGTTCGCGAGCGAAACCACCGTCGCACGACAGCCCGCGAACGGCAAACGGCGTGCGGCGAGTTGACATGCCGGTAACGTGGACGGGCCTTTACACGTTGAGAAACGTCAAGCGAACGAGAGACCGCTCCGAGCTGCCAAACTATGCTACTCGCAGATGTCATGCTCTCCGCTACAGCGCTGTGCATGTCTCGGTTAGCCAGGAGCCAGGGTTAGCTCGGTTTCAGTGTTCTAGAAGCCTGTAGCATAGAGAAAAAATTTTTAGAATGACAGAAAGCTGAGCTAGTTGGTAAGGATTCATAATGCAAAGAAGGGGTAAGGCATTCAGACACGGACACAAGAGAAGTGGACAACACGAACGCTGTATATCCTGGTGCCTTTCGGAGCCGGCTGGCTAGTGTTATACTCAAGGCCCATCCACGTTACCGGCACGGCAACTCCCCACACGCCGTTTGTCATTTGCGGGCCGCCGTGCGGTGTTCGTGTTGTCTGCTTCTCTCCTCTTGTGTCCGTGTCGGCACGCCTTACCCTTTCTTTGCATAAAGAATTTCTATATGCCTGTAGCTCGTTCATAGTGGAGGCTATGCCCGGTCACTCGGTTCAGCAGGCCCCATAATCGTCATTTCATCGCTACTCATCATACCGTATTTACACGATTGTAAGTTGACCCCTTTTTTTAAATTTGAAAGTCTGAAGTTGGGGGGGTCGACTTACAATCGAAACCAAAACATGGCCCCGCCAAAAAAAGCGATACTAACGGGAGCTACAACGTAGTTACAATTTTATGTTTGCTCTATGGCCCTACCCGTATCTTTTCGCTATCCCGTGTGTTTGTTCACTTTTCGGAAGGGTTTTTCGACATTTTTGAAAGTCTTACAGTGCATGCAACACTCATGAGGGGGGGTGTCGATAGTTGATGGAAGCGCCGCTGTTCCCATTCGCGGCGCCACCCTCAGAACGGCGGCGCTTCCGGGGAGTATCGGTAGTTCATGGAAGAGCAGGCAGCGCTCTTGGGTTTCTCTTTCTTTGTTTAAAGGCATTGGTATTCGTTTGACCAACTTTTTGACGCATTCCACTTGACTGTCGGCTACGTGCTACTTCTATGCTTCCCCAGTCATCATGAGTGCTCCAGGCCCACTAATTGTTCGGCACTCGTTCACAGCAGCGTACAAGAGAGCTGCCATTCCTTACGCCGAAGAAACAAATCACTGCGCAGCGGGCCAAAATTTCTATGTTTCTAAACGGGTGGTGCGAGAGTGGCGACTGCAGCGAAGCGAAATTTCCACCCTGCGACGTCAAGTGAGAAATTTCCTACGTGCCTAAGTCTGGGCGCTTTCCGGAGCTGTAGGCTAAGCTTGCAGCGTACGTCGCTGAAATGCGTGATTGGTCCCTGCCACTGAAGTGCGATGTGGTCATGAAACAAGCCCGGACCTTCGCCTTAATTTTAAGGTTCTGCTCCGCCGTGAGTACAACGAGTGGCTGGCGGCAGAAGACTGCGAAATTACGCCAACCAAATCTGTCGAAAGAGCCTCCCTCACGGCTGCGTGTGGTTGGGTGCATTTGGCATGGGCTGCTGTTCTGCAAGATGTCCTGGTGCGGTCGTTTGCGAAATTTGAAATTTCGCTGGACCACGACGCACTGTGGGACCGCACCAACGATGACGATGGCAGCACTAGTAAAGACGAGTAGTCCAGTGACCATGTCAGCTACTAATAAATTTTCGTTATCAAATGCGCCCTCGGGTATGCTCTCCTATTTCTTTTTTTTTTTCCGGTCAAGCGATATGGGGGAGTCGACTTACATTCGAGTCGACTTACAATCGTGTAAATACGGTACGTCACGTTTTTGTGCTAGTGTGCTATGACGTCAATATTTACGTTCCTCCGCTGTGACGTCATAACAGACGCGCTAGCAATGGGTCTCGACCACGAGAAGGGGCTTTTAATGACTTTTTGGAGCAGAATTAAAATTATTTTGAAATGTTTGCAGCGTCCAATACCTCGTTGTGAGTGTCTTCGCATACAGAAGCAGCCTACAACAGACTTTCTATAGCCTTAAAATTTGGTGTCTCCACCCCTTTAACTTTGTCAGTAAGCGAATGTTTGAAAGTTTATATGGCCAATAAAACTACTATCCTTACTATATGTACTTTTCATGTTTTCTTCAGCAAGTCTGTTGTTAGGTTTTGCTTAAATCAATGGTCTTAACAATCATACTCTGGTGAACCTTTTTGCTGGGCGTTCATGGCTTTCACATGTCTGCATGTGTATAGTTTCATCAAAAGTTTTTGGTTAATAAAATCTACATCCAAAAAGCTTTCAAGAAGGGATGGGCAAATAGTGAATTTGAGGTTCGAAGCAAATAGTGATTTGGTCGAATAATTTATAATTGAATAGTTCGAATAGTATATATCACATACCAAAACGTCGTTAATTCAGATTTCACGGGACTGAAAAAAAAATATGTCCGAGTCGGAATTAATCGAACATCACATTTTCAAGGGTGTCAAGAAAACAATAAGCAAATGCTTACTATGTCAACACGCCTTTATTAGTAAATGGATGACCAAATCCTTTTGCTATTTTGCACAAAAGCACTGTGGAGGCTGCAATTCTCGTCATCTCATGACTGATTAGAGGCTCTCGCAGTGGCGATCGAGGCCTTGCGACTTTTTTCGCAGCACTACCAGGCGCGTGCCTTCATTTGCAACCCGCTTTGTGCTACCACATGTTCATCCCAATTATTTTTTCGCCAGTGAGCTGATCGTCAAAAGGTCACACGTCCATCGCGATGTAGCCAGTGCTTTTCATCCTTGACAGCTTTGCACCGAGCTAAAACGAAACAACTGTTTGCCACAATCGCTACAAAGGAAACTGCAGCTGCTATTAACACAGTATGAATGGCAACTTTGCGTTGTATCTGATGAATAAACCAGACCACTGGCCATCCTGCATGGTAAATAAATGCGGTTTGCAAACATGGCACCAAAATAAAATACAGAAATGCTTGCCATAGGGCTACAGAAGAGGCACCAAAAATCCCACATTTTGTTAAACAGATCCTGTGTGTCGACAAGGCAATTTTTGGTACATTTTGCTAAGAATTTCAGTTTCGATTTCATAGGCCCTTGGGTACGCTCATCAAGTATATGTAGTTCATTTTTACACATTTACAGAGTACGGATGCATTCACAGTTCATCTTTTGTGAGTGCGCAAGCCTTGACGCTTCCTGAAAATTATGCCTGCTTTAAATTATTGGAATCAAAATGGGAGCCCATTTATTATTCGTTCATACATGTCCTGCATAGTTACCCGCAAGAAAACATGACTTGCGAGTTGTGTTTCATCTTTTCACATAATACAGCTGCTGATAAATGCGTTACATACCCAGAAAATGTTGAAAAAGCTGTTGAAAAAAAATTTTGCTACTCTTAGCTCCTTGCTGGATTTTTTTTAGCTTCTTCTAACTACTTTCACGTTGCCATCTAGCCACTTTTGCTCGCCGACATTTAGCAACACCGATTTCCTCATTATGAGTGGTACCGCACTGTAAACAAGACATGTTTCAAAGGCTGTGCACGTACAAAACATGTAGACCAAGCAGTCACCCGTGTCCGGGAATCAAAGGATAGGATCAATATGTGCCCTCACTTCATTGACGAGGTGGTCCCTCCGCTTTCCGAGTGCCGTACAGCCACTGCTAAGCATTTCGCTGACTCTGCACTAAACCGCAACTTTGGACACCAAGGTTAGGCGTAGCCGTGACGGGACACTCGCCCTTGATACATGTTCATACCCATAGACGAATGCACGTAGGTCTGGCGCGAGATAATGAGCATAGACTGAACTCACGGCAGCGCGCGTGAAGCAGAGTTCGTGGGCGATCAGTCGGCAACTACTGTGAGCACATGCAATAAAAGTTCTTATGTGTGTGTACTGGTAGGAATGGCGAAAGCTCACATGTGGATAACGTTCCAAACTGAAGAATTTGCAAAACACAGTTTAAACTGACAGCGTCATGAAGTCAAGGTCACACCTCCCATACCTGCACTTTGCAACGATGCGCATCCTGACAGGTGAACATGAAACGCACTTGCAGCCTCAACCTGTTATTCCGCGTTTCTGGAGTTGTAAAAAAAACAACAAATTGATTTTACCGTCACAATTCATTTTGACTCCACTCCACTGGTGAAAGATATCAGTTGGCGGCTCTACTCCCTTTCCGCACACAAAATGAAAACCAAAGAGCAACAATGCACACGCCTTTAGTGTGGACTGCACACCGTAGACAAGTGGCCGCAGCAAACGGATTCTCTATCACCAAGTCAAACCTCGCAAGCCCACTGAGCCAGCACGCTGTTGCCACGCTTTCTTTTTCCTTTTTTTCCTTATTTGTCTGCTCATTCCACATCTCCTCCTCCGCATTGCCCTCGTCACTCTCTCCTTCGCCGACGCACCTCGTTGACATGCACGTTCACTGCCTCGCTTGTTTGCAGGATTTTCCGGCAACTGCATTATAACCGGCATGCTGTCTCACAAGTCTGCACTATAAGCGGTATGCATACGCATTGAATTCTATAGAAAAATGAACGGGAGTCAGAAAAGACCCCATTACAGTTCTGCACTATAAGTCGTCATGGCACAAGTGGCATGAGCTGTATTATCCTTTTGGAAAATTCTCTGCAGAATATATTTCTTGGTAGGCAAAGCATTCATTGCAAGCCTTCTTTGGGTTTTGGGCAAAAGTGTTTCGGACCCCTTTAATGTTCATTGTACTGCACTCACTTAATCAAGATGAATAAGCATTGATGCGAAATCGAGCAAGCCTGAACAAGCAGGTGACAAAACAACACTCCCGTTTGCTGGTGCGTGCAAGCTCACACCTGTGCATCTACACATAAGCAGATGGAGCGGGACAGATTGTACGTGTCCAAGCACAGTGCGAGAATGGATACCTATTCCAGACAGATATGGGCGCTCTGGCTTCCTCGCGTTTCCACACACCTGGCTATGCAGCTACGTGGTGCAATCAACCCACAGCGAAGCAGATTTATGTTGCACAAAGTCAAAACGTTTATGAGTGAGTCAAGTGGGTGTGCGCTGGCGCATGTCTCTTGTACAGTCGAACCCACTTATAACGATTCCGGTTTTAACAATAGTATATCAGTTATAACGAGAAGCTGCTGCACCATGAACTTTTCTATGTTTTGCATGGTGAAATAACTCGCTTACAACAATGCCCCAATGCCGCATTATCGGTTATACCGATTAAGTCTGGCTGCTCGGTGTCCGAGCCAAAAGGTAGTGAAATGCGAAATCTTTGAAAAGAAAAAAAAGAAAACGAGAAATTGGAGCCGCTGCATGATGGCCCGCTGCTCGAATGGCTGCCGCATACTCATTTTTCAGCCTTCTCCACGCGCCTCTCTCCTGTCGCCCTTCCACCCCTCCGAACATGAATGGGCTGCAGCTATATCTCTACGTCACGCCACCCTCCGAAAAACGAATGGATCTTGTCAACTGCGCTGCTCGCATCTTGCTCGCTGGCTCCTCATTCAGCGCAGTTCAGCAAACAGCATAATCGTCCATGTTCGTCTTTGTTGGTTACGTTGAAACCTGTTCCTGGCCATGTGGCTTCTCAGCCTCTTTTGACTCGCTGCTGAAACGGAAGATGACGGACTCGCCCACTGATAATCGGCAATCCACGACATTGCCTATGAAAAGAATGCGCACGGCTATAGATTTGGAAACGAAGTGCTTCTAACTGATGAGGCGATCGTCGCAAACTGGATAGCTTGCACTGGATAGCGATGGCGGTGACGGCAGCGATGACACGGTAGGGCAGGCTGCTTCAACGTTGTCCTCACAGGAGGCTCAGCAGATGATTCAGTCCTTCCGGGGCTTTGTTTTTATGAGGAACCTTCTGCTGCACTACGTGGAGCATCTGGATACCTTGGAGAAGGATGTCGGCAAGGCTAACGAACATAGGGTTTTCTCATGCAATGCAATGCAACGTACGTGGCGAGACTCTTGTGGCGATCTCGGCTAAGCGTTTCTTCTCGATTTATCAAGCTGACAGGCTGCTGCGGCAACCTCCTGGAATTTTTTAAAAGGCCCCTTTTGGGCCCACCAAAGCGCTGCCTCGGCGGTGTTCGCATATCGCTTGCCACCCGTGACCCCATAGTGCCATTCTATAACACCGACAGCCGCGGCTTGTTACACATGATCGGAGCGCCCAGGAAGCAGTTAAACGAGTGAGCACAACCAGCAGCCAGGTGGAGGAAGATGGTGGGAAGGGGCACTGGCCTCCCCGCCATTATAGTTTGCTAAGATCAGCTCTGCCATCCGCCTATTTTGATTTTTTCATGCAATCCGGTTTTAACAATTATTGGTTATAACAATGGAATTTTCGTGGCATTTGAATATTGTTATAAGAGGGTTCGACAGTAGATGCAAACCATCATTCCTCACGAGGCATGGCAAACGCAAGCTGCACAGATGCAAGTTCGCATGCGTCGACAAGCGTACATGTAGGCTCAGCTTTAGGCTTCCATCTGGTTTTCATATACATTTCTGCGATGTCATTATGAAATTTGACTTAATTAGCGCTTAGAGTAATCACATTTCTTCCTCAGAGACAAAATAAACAGCTGATTCAGTAAAGCGTATAATGAATGAAAAACTAGCCCACATGATGCTTACCTCACTGTCCGAGATGGCCGAATGTAGCCAGTAGCACCAGTTCACCATCTTCTTTTCCCGGTAGATAAGACCCGCATCGAAGAGCCGCACAAACGCTGTCGTGACCGCTTCACTTATCGGCTGCACCAATTTCAAAAATTAACATGAGATTTTTTGCTCAATATTCTTTGAACTCTAAACCAGCATAAGTGTTTCGTTACATTATGTCAGGTGGCCCAGCATAGAGATCTGCAACACAACAGCCTTGACTCAAAGATACTACCTGGTGCAATATGCCAGGCCCACTATATTGTTTGCAAAGCCTAGCTTTAAAAGCAAAACAACACAATTTTAAACTTGTCACAACCATGGCAAAAGTGAAGTGTCACAAGCCAGAAATTCGCTACCCTTAACAATCACCCTCAATATAGGATGCCATGCTTTACAGCTTCCTTATCAACTATTATTTTATACAACAAATGAACCTACCTGATCATTATGGTTGGCTGCAGTTTTATTATTATTAATGTATATTATTGCTAGCCCCAACTGTAGTAGGAATGGCAGGGTGGCACAAAGCCCACTTCAAGAAGACAAGAGAAAAGTGCACAATAAGTAAGATCAACTAAAAAAAACATATTATGATGCACACATTTGTGCTGAGCATCAAGACAGATAAACTTGACAAAATAAATTTGACGTCTTAGCAACTAGGGGAGATCTTGAAACTGATATAAATCCTATCACCCTGCCCCTATTAGGACTGTTCCATTTGACTAAAGTGTACAGCTGCTTAAGAATAATGTTACGCGAAGGACGAGCCACTAAGACGAGCACCTATTTACAGGTTATATTTACAGCAGCGGTTGCAGCACTGACCGGTTAGATTCACAGTGCTGAGCCTGGTTCATTCTTCCTCCTCTTTTCTCGAGTGATGGTGCCCACACGCCTTGTACAAACAATCAAATACCACGCCCGTGTAGCATAATCCCTCGGCGGCAGAAGCGACGTCTGGAGCATCTAAATGTCATCACTGGGAGAGTGATACTGCTTCAGTCGTGTAATGTGCACAATATCAATGGACTGGGGTGTGATCGGAGATGGTTGTTCAGCGCGTTCGTTCGGTTACCGGCGCGCGCAATTGGCCTGCTCCGCGCTGACGTCGCCAGCCACGGGGTGCGGGCACGTTTTTGGTGACCTCAAAATGACGGCACGCTCCTGTCAATCATCTTCTTACCAAGCATTTCGTCTGCTAGGCGCCAAACCCAACGGGAGCTGGGAAGTTTGGAGCGATCATACGGCTTCGCATGGTGCATCTGGTGGATTGGATCCAACCGGCGGCTGCGTAATGGCACATTTGGATCCAATCCACAGTTTAATTCGAGAAAATAGCGCTTCCGTTGGGTAATTAGGTTGTTGCGCTGGCATTTCTAGAGGACGGAGGAGAGCGGGTGGCGGTGCGAAACGCGTTTGAAGAAATGGCAGAAAGTGAATTCTCGCATCATTTTTGTTTCTCGAAACAAATAATGCGTTGGTTGTACAGCGAAATCGACCCCATCATTGGTGCCAGCGAGCCGCTGGAATGTTCTCGCTGCCTCTTGAAAAGTGCGCCACTCCTCCCGTCATTCCTTTGTCTGTTTTCTTCTCACTGTGCGCGACACCACCTAGAGACGACGCAAAGAAACTAATGGTTATGAATTGCAGTAGTCACACGTACTACTACAGTCGCCGACCGTTTATTCGGACCTCACGGGGACTGCGTAAATTTCCAAATAAACAGGTGTCCAAAAAAGCAGATTAAAAAAAAAAAGAAATCCTTTATTTCCACGCACTTATTCGCGCTCGGTAGTAGGCTTGGAATAAATTGTGAATGCGCCGTTGCACTCTATTCCGTTTACGCGCAATCAGATGAGCCTGAATCTCGGAGAGGGTCGAACGGTCACTATTAGCGGCTGAAAGCACAGTCACTGCTTATACATGCTCCGCATGCGACGACAGCGTAGCACATGGTGCGTCATCTCCGGCGGTGCAGCAGAAACCTGACGAATGATCTTGCCGTCGTCGAGTTCTGCGCATGTCAATACAGCAGTGTCAGCACCTATGAAAGCACCTATGCCGCGTTGGCTCACCGAAACCTCGACACAGCACACAAAGCAAACACCACCGTGCCGACACCAGTCGCACAAACGAAAAACGCGGCCTGCTCGCAGCGTCAGCGAAGAAACAAATCAGCTGCTGGATTGTCTTGACATGGCTTACTAAGCTCAAACCGGAACTGCTGCAGAGCCACTCTATCTAACCAGGCAGAAACGATGATGATGAGCGGGGATTTCCAGTAGCGCCACTTCGTGGGGCAGCAAGGAAGCTCTGTTCAAAACAAAAATGGCGTTCAGCAAGTCGAACGACGCACCGGTCAGAGTCGGTGCATGGTGCTCTCGACCGAGTTGGCTCAAGGAATGTCCGAAAAATCAGACGAGAGGTTGCAAGGTGTCCGAACTTTCGGCAGTTGTTATACATTATGGTCTATGGGGAGAATGGCGGTGCCGCGAGGCTGACCGAATAATCGGGCATGTCCGAATTTTCGGAGTCCGGAAAATCGGTCGGCGACTGTATTTGAAAACGTGTTTGGGCTTGAGAAGAAAAAATACATTTTTTTAGATAAAGATTTCATTCATTTGGAAGACGAGAAACATTTCGTTTTGTAGTATACTGCCTGCAAGCAGACGACAAACGACGGAAGTAAGCTTCCGGGGAGGTCACCGCTTCCTGATTGGCTGCTCTCTCCGCCCCGTTGTCACAAATTTTGCGTACTGCCACTTTGTGACGTTGCAGCAACCGAACAGAATGCGTATCGAACAAAATATCTCTCATCGACCCCTGGAAAGCAGAAGGGGCATCAGCGGCGATCTCGTAGGTGATGGGAGTCACGGCATGAAGCACTCGGTATGGGCCTGTGTAAAGAGAGAGCAGTTTTTCTGAAAGGCCAACCTGACGCGACAGAGACCATAGAAGTACCAATGAACCAGGCAGGAAGCGCACGTCTTGGTGTCACCGGTCGTACAAACGCCTTTGACTCTCTTGGGATTTCAGAAGGCGGTCACGGGCAATTTCGCTTGCGTGGGCACAGAGGGCGATGGTGTCAAGCGCATATTCACTGGTCTGTGCCGCGTGAACCGGGAGGGTTGTGTCGAGGGGCAGTGCTGGTTCTCGACCGAACAGAAGGGAAAATGGGGAAGAACTGGCTCTGTCGTGGCACAAGAAATTATAAGCAAATGTGACAAGCGGTAGCGCGAGGTCCCAGTCAGTGTGGTCTGAAGAAACATATTTCGCGAGCATGTCTGTGAAAGTGCGATTGAGACGCTCCATGAGGCCATTTGTTTGCGGATGGTATGACGTGGATAGCTTGTGCCTCGTGGCACAGGACTGCAGGATGTCCACGATAAGTTTTAGTAGGAATGTCCGGCCACGGTCTGTAAGAAGTTGTCCATGTAATAATATCATGTCGCGTAGAAGGAAATCGGTGACATCTGTGACGCAGCTTGTAGGAAGCGCTCAGGTGATGGCGTAGCGCATGGCGAAATCTGTGGCCACAGCGATCCACCTGTTCCCAGCAGTAGAAAGAGGAAAAGGGCCAAGTAAGTCCAAACCAACCCGAAAGAATGGTTCCACGGGAATGTCGAGTGGTTGAAGGTACCCAGCAGGGACCGTCGATGGTGTCTTGTGTCGCTGGCATTTCTCACACGCAGCTATGGATCTTCGAACGGAGCGAGCAAGCCCTGGCCATAAGAAGCGTCGGGGGATCTGGTTGTAGGTACGTGACACACCCAGGTGACCGGCAGTGGGCAGGTAGTGAAGTTCGCGGAGAACAGCCAAGCGAAGGTGTTTATGGATCACAAGGAGTAATGCAGGGCCGTCGGGGTGAACATTGTGGCGGTAGAGTACGCCATCTTGAAATGTGAATGAACGAAGGGAACTGTCGGCAAGTGACGATTCCAGGTGGTCAATGACGATACTGTCACGTGGTGGTGACGTTGAAGAACACAGTAGCAATACTGTGAAGGACAAAACTAACTTTTATTGGGCGAACCTGTGCCTACAAAAACAGGGTACACTTACAGCACAACGATAGCAGCGAACACGGTTGGCGATCGTCGAAAATCTGATCAGCGGGTCCAGCGCATCGACTTTTATACAGTAGTCATCGAATGTTCCAGACTGATCGTTGGGACCCGCGTGCCTACCACAAAGTTCTACACCATTCGCGTCACACGATGAAATCAGGTAACACAAGGTTCGGCGACAACAGACAGCGGATAGAAGCATCGATAACTTTCCAGAAACTTCGGATACATGCAGGCACGTCCCACGCTGTGCGATAAGGTTTGTTAGGCGGCAAAACATGGTCGCCCGATAAATATAAGTACACGTGTCACTACCCCCCCTCTTAAAAAGCATCGACCCGATGCTGCAAACAAACGAAATAAAGAAAAGCACTCGTAGCAAAGAAAACAACAAAATAAAGAAGTTCGTAAGCGTCCATAAAGGGTTTAAGGCGCACCACGTGGACCACTTCAGATCGTGCGCGGCGCCGCTGTGAATGCGAAATGCCATCTGGCACGACGTCATAGTCCAGTGCCCCAATACCTCGGATGACCTTGTAGGGTCCGAAATACCGTCGCAATAGCTTATCACTCAGTCCTCGTCGGCGTATCAGGGTCCATACCCAAACACGGTCACCGGGCTGATACTCGAAGCATCATCGGAGGTTGTAGTGTTGGCTGTCGGTACGCTGCTGGGTCTTGATCCATAGGCGGCCGAGCTGTTGGGTTTCTTCGGCGTGCTGCAGATAGGTTGTAACGTCAAGATACTCCTCGTCAGTGACGTGCGGCAGCATGGCGTCGAGCGTCGTCGTCGCGTTCTTGCCGTAAACCAGCTTAAACGCCGTGACCTGTGTTATTTCTTGCACTGCGGTGTTGTAAGCGAATGTTACGTACGGCAGAACGGCATCCCAGGTCTTGTGTTCGACGTCGACGTACATTGCTAGCACGTCGGCGAGGGTCTTGTTCAGGCGCTCCGTGAGACCATTCGTCTGCGGGTGATAGGCAGTTGTCCTCCTGTGGCTTGTATGGCTGTACTGCAGAATTGCTTATGTGAGCTCTGCTGTAAACGCTGTTCCTCTGTCGGTGATGAGGACTTCTGGGGCACCATGTCGCAGAAGAATGTTCTCGACGAAAAATTTCGCCACGTCGGCTGCGCTGCCCTTCGGTAGAGCTTTAGTTTCAGCAAAGCGGGTGAGATAGTCCGTCGCCACGACGATCCACTTATTTCCGGATGATGACGCCGGAAACGGTCCCAACAAATCCATCCCGATCTGCTGAAATGGTCGGTAAGGAGGTTTGATCGGCTGTAGTAATCCTGCTGGCCTTGTCGGTGGTGTCTTGCGTCGCTGACACCACCATACGGCATGACGGCATGTCTTTATGTAATGGCCGACGTCGGCGGTCAGACGCGGCCAGTAATACCTTTCTTGTCCAGTAATTTGAGGTGCCCAGCGGTTGGATCGTTGTGTAGGGAGTGCAGTACTTCTGGACGCAGCGCTGACGGTACAACAAGAAGCCAGCTGGCACGGACTGGTGAGAAGTTCTTCACGAGCAGGTTGTTTTGTAGCATGAACGAAGACAATCCGCGCTTAAATGCCCTAGGGACAACGTCGGTGTTCCCTTCCAAGTACTCGACAAGGCCTTTTAGCTCCGGGACTGCTCGCTGCTGTTTAGTCAAGTCTTCCGCGCTTATTATTCCAAGGAAGGCGTCATCGTCCTCGTCGTCTTGTGGCGAGGGATCGATGGGGGCGTGTGATAAGCAGTCTGCATCGGAGTGTTTTCTTCCGGACTTGTATATTAAGGTGACGTCATATTTTTGCAGTCTGAGGCTCCACCGTGCCAGCCGTCCTGAACGGTCCTTTAAGTTGGCTATCCAACACAACGCGCGATGGTCACTGACGACTTTGAATGGCCTGCCATAGAGGTAAGGGCGGAATTTTGCTGTAGCCCAAATGATGGAGAGCCATTTCTTTTCAGTCGTAGAATAATTGCCTTCCGCTTTTGACAGCAACCGGCTAGCATAAGATATCACCCATTCAAGTCCGCCTTTCCTCTGGACTAGGATGGCACCGAGGCCTAGGCTACTGGCGTCAGTGTGGATTTCGGTATCGGCGTCCTCGTCGAAGTGTGCAAGTACCGGCGGCGACTGTATGCGTCGTTTGAGTTCTTGAAATGCCTTGGCCTGCGGCGTTTCCCACTTGAACGCGACACCACATTTGGTTAGATGTGTTAGCGGCTCCGCGATGCGTGAAAAGCCCTTGACAAAGCGCCTATAGTAGGTACACATGCCAAGGAATCTGCGCACTGCCTTCTTGTCGGTTGGCTGCGGGAACTTTGCGATGGCAGCTGTCTTCTGTGGGTCGGGGCGTACTCCTGATTTGCTGATCACATGGCCTAGGAACAAAAGCTCATCGTAAGCGAAGCGGCACTTTTCCGGCTTCAGAGTGAGCCCTGATGACTTGATGGCTTATAACACTGTCGCAAGCCGCCTAAGGTGATCGTCGAAATTTCCGGCGATGACAACGACGTCATCCAGGTAGACAAGGCACGTCTGCCACTTCAGTCCGGCTAACACCGTGTCCATGACGCGCTGAAACGTTGCAGGCGCCGAGCACAGTCCGAATGGCATGACCTTGAACTCGTAGAGGCCGTCTGGCGTGATGAAGGCAGTCTTTTCGCGATCTTTCTCGTCGACTTCTATTTGCCAGTAGCCAGACTTGAGGTCCGTCGACGAGAAGTATTTAGCGTTGCAGAGCCGATCCAATGCGTCGTCTATCCGTGGGAGGGGGTACACATCCTTCTTCGTGATATTGTTCAGTCGACGACCCTTTCAAGTCCTTCTTTCCTCTGGACTAGGACGGCACCGAGGCCTAGGCTACTGGCGTCAGTGTGGATTTCAGCATCGGCGTCCTCGTCGAAGTGTGCAAGTACCGGCGGCGACTGCATGCGTCGTTTGAGTTCTTGAAATGCGTCGGCCTGCGGCGTTTCCCACTTGCACTCGACATCACATTTCGTTAGATGTGTTAGCGGCTCCACGATGCGTGAAAAGTCCTTGACAAAGCGCCTATAGTACGCACACATGCCAAGGAATCTGCACACTGCCTTCTTGTCAATTGGCTGCGGGAACTTTGCGATGGCAGCTGTCTTCTGCGGGTCGGGGCGTACTCCAGATTTGCTGATGATGTGGCCTAGGAATAGAAGCTCATCTAAGCGAAGCGACACTTTTCCGGCTTCAGAGTGAGCCCTGATGACTTGATGGCCTCTAATAGTGTCACAAGCCGCTTAAGGTAATCGTCGAAATTTCCGGCGAAGACGACGACGTCATCCAAGTAAACAAGACAGGTCTGCCACTTCAATCCTGCTAAAACCGTGTCCATCACGCGCTCGAACGTTGCAGGCGCCGAGCACAGTCCAAAGGGCATAAACTTGAACTCATAGAGGCCGTCTGGCGTGATGAAGGCAGTCTTTTCGAGATCCCTTTCGTCGACGTCTATTTGCCAGTTCCAAGACTTGGGGTCCATCGATGAGAAGTATTTAGCATTGCAGAGCAGATCCAATGCGTCGTCCATCCGTGGGAGGGGGTATACGTCTTTCTTCGTCATTTTCTTCAGTCGATGATAATCGATGCAGAAACGTAGGGTTCCGTCCTTTTTCTTCACTAAAACAACTGGAGATGCTTACGGCCTTTTTGACGGCTGGATGATGTCGTCGCGCAGTATTTCGTCGACTTGTTGTCTTATAGCTTCGCGTTCTCACGTCGAAACTCGGTAAGGGCTCTGGAGGAGTGGTCGAGCGCACTCCTCGGTTATTATGCGATGCTTTGCGACTGGTGTTTGTTGAATCCTCGACGTCGAAAAGCAGTCTTTGCATCGTCGAAGCAGACTTATGAGCTGTTGCTGCTTAATCACGAGGAGACTTGGATTTATGCCGAAGTCTGGCTCGGGAACTATGGTCGTCGGGGTAGATGCGACAGAATCCGAGAGGACAAACGCATCGCTGGTTTCCTGAATTTCCTCGATGTATGCGATTGTCGTGCCCTTGTTGATGTGCTTGAACTCCTCGCTGAAGTTTGTCAGCAACAATTTCGTGTTTCCTCCGTGCAGTCGATCTCTCTTGCGATGCAAATTTCACGGTCGAGCAGTAGACATTGGTCGCCTTCGATGACGCCTTCCACGTCAGCAGGTGTTTCGGTGCCGACCGAAATAACAATGCTGGAGCAACGCGGGATGCTCACTTGATCTAAGAGCACACTCAAGGCGTGGTGACTACGAGGGCTCTCCGGCGGTATCGCTTGATCTTCCGACAGCGTTATTGACTTCGACTTCAGGTCGATTGCGCCGTGTTGGTTCAGGAAGTCCATGCCGAGAATGACGTCTCGTGAACACTGTTGCAGGATAACGAAGGTGGCAAGGTAAGTCCGGTCATGAATGGTAATTCTTGCCGTGCAGATTCCACTCGGCGTGATGAAGTGTCCTCCAGCGGTCCGAATTAACGGGCCTTCCCATGCTGTCTTAACTTTCTTCAATTGGGCTGCGATGGGTCCACTCATGGCGGAGTAATCAGCTCCTGTGTCTACTAAGGCGGTGACTGCGTGGCCGTCGAGAAGCACGTCGAGGTCGGTGGTTCTTTGTCTTGCGTTACAGTCAGGCCTTGGCGTCAAATCACGGCTGCGTCGCGTTGACCTGTGGTTGGTACGTGGCGTCGTCAGGTGGTCTTTTGTCAGCGTGTTCTTTCCTGCCAGACTTCGTCGGGACGGCGGTGTGTCGTCGTTATGTCGTCGAGATAGTCTTTTCGCCATCTTCAGCGGCGGCGGAGGATCTTCGTCAGTTCGACGAACAGCAATCACACCTCCAACGGTTGCTGCTTTTAGTTTTCCGGATATGGGCTGACGGACCAGCACCAGGCTGGGCCAGTGTATGGTTCTCGCTGCGGCGACAGGCAGCGGCCTGGTGACAGTGAACGGAACGGTCGTCGAGGGCTCCACTGAGTAGCAGCGAGGTAGTCGGCGATGTCATGAGGGCGTTCACCTTCCCTCGGGCGCTGTGCATTGACGGCGAAGCCTCGCAATCCCAGGTTGCAGTATGGGCATCGGCGGTACACATGGCCAGCTTCGCCGCAGTGGTAGCAGAGCGGGCGGTGGTCGGGGGTGCGCCAAATGTCCGTCTTTCTCGCGTAGGTGCGCTGGGCGACAGGTGGTCGTGCTGGAAGCGGCAGACGACAGGATTGCGGCATTACAGGGCCCTGGCGCGGTCACAGAGGGGGACCTTGACGGCGTGCAATGGCGGCGTAAGTCATCGCTTCTGGCTGGGGCTGCGGTAATTGTGGTTGCACCTCAGGAACGCCAAGCGATCGGTGCACCTCTTCTTTCACGATGTCGGCGATCGAGGCCACTTGAGGCTGCGACGATGGCAAGGCCTTGCACAGTTCTTCGCGCACAATGGCTCTGATGGTCTCGCACAGATCGTCCGTGGCCAGTGATTGAGTTCCGGCGTAGCCTGTTGGCTTGGTGCGTTGGTCGAATTGCCAGTTCCGCAATTCCAGTGTCTTCTCGATGCTCGTCGCCTCACAAAGAAACTCGTCGACGGTCTTCGGTGGGCTTCTTACCATACCGGCGAAAAGTTCCTCCTTTACACCACGCATCAGTAGGCGGGCTTTCTTCTCCCTGGACATTTCTGGGTCGGCGTGGCGGAACAGACGGCTCATTTCCTCAGTGAAGATCGCGATCGTCTCATTCGGCAGCTGCGCTCTGGTCTCCAGTAGAGCTTGGGCTCGCTCTTTTTGCACGACGCTTGTAAATGTTTGCAGGAAGCCGCTTTGGAAGAGGTCCCACGTCGTCAAGGTGGCTTCTCGATTCTCCAACCACGTCCTGGCGGCGTCCTCCAATGCGGAAATAAACATGTTGCAGCTTGTCGTCGCTTGCCCAGCTGTTAAACGTAGCGACCCTCTCATACGTTTCAAGCCGCTTTTTGGGTCCTTAAATGTGGAACCGCGGAACGTCGGTGGTTCCCTGGGCTACTGCAGCATGATGGCGGACGCTGGGGCTGCCATTGGGGTTGCCTTGGTCACAATCTTCTTGGTCTTCTCCGGTAGAAGTCCGTGCTCCGGGGGCAGCTATGAAGACGGCGGCTTGCTCGATGGTCCGGGACTACGTTGGTGTTCTCTTTGCGGTCCGGGCTTGGATCACGGCTTGTCGGGGGCATCCGGTACATAAACAAAAAGCACCTCCACCAGATGTCACGTGGTGGTGACGTTGACGAACACAGTAGCAATACTGCGAAGGACAAAACTAACTTTTATTGGGCGAATCTGCGCCCACAAAAACAGGCTACACTTATAGCACAACGATAGCGGCGAACACGGTCGGCGATCGTAGAATATCTGATCAGAAAGTCCAGCGCGTCGGCTTTTATACAGTAGTCATCGAATGTTCCAGACTAATCGTTGCGACCCGCGTGCCTTCCACAAAGTTTTACACCATTTGCGTCACGCGATGAAATCAGATAACACAAGGTTCGGCGACAACAGACAGCAGATAGAAGCATCGATAACTTTCCAGAAACTTCGGATACATGCAGGCGCGTCCCGCGCTGTGCAACAAGATTTGTTAGGTGGCGAAACGTGGTCGCCCGATAAATATACGTACACGTGTCAATACGCAAGGACGGGTCATGGCGCTGCTCGTCGGCGACATGGAGCAGTGGAAAAACAGAGAGAACACAGGCGTCGGTGTCAATATCAGATGTAGAGGTCGCGTCTTAAACAGGGTAGCGAGAGACGCATCTGTGTCCTGGTGTTGGCGTCCCGACATGTGCAAGTCACTGTGCAGGGATATTCTTGCAGTGCGAGGGCCCAACGACCGAGAAGGCCAGCAGGATCCTCGAGCGACGAAAGCCAACAGAGCGTATGATGGTATGTCATTACTGAGAAGCGCTTGCCATATAAATATGGGCGGAACTTTGAAACAGCCCAGACGAGAGCAAGACATTCGCGTTCGGTAATCCAATAGTTGCGCTCTGCAGTTGTCAGAAGGCTATAAGCTAGCGTAGGCTATAATGCGGTCATGTCCGTGTTGGCGTTAAGACGGCACCGATCCCATAACCACTGGCATCGGTTCGGACCTCTGTAGGTGCGAACGGGTCAAAGTGGGCCAAGACCGGTGGATTGGAGAGAATCGCGATAAGGCGTGAAAATGTGGCAGCCTGAGGGGAACCCCACGTAAAAGGCATGTCTTAACCACCAATTTACCCCGTTTATAGTTCAGTGAATGGTCGAGCGATTGCTGCGAAATCTTTCACGAACCGTCGGAAATAAGAACAGAGCCCCACAAAACTCCGGACGTCTTTGACAGACTGATGGTACAGGAAAAGCCATTACTGCTCGAACCTTTTCCGGGTCGGGTTGTACTCCGGTAGCATCAACAAGATGGCCTCGCACTGTAATCTTTCGGCGCCCGAAGTGGCACTTCGATGAGTTTAATTGGAGCCCAGCCTTGTGGAAGACATCAAGGATAGCTGCGACGTGCTGAAGGGGCGTCTAAATTGTAGGAGAAAATACAAGAACGTTGTCGAGGTAACAAAGGCAAGTTGACCATTTGAAACCTTGAAGCAGGGAGTCGATCATCCGTTCGAACGTGGCGGGGGCATTGCATAAACCGAACGGCATAACCTTGCATTGGTAGAGGCCGACTGGAGTGACAAAAGCGGTCTTTTCTTGGTCTTGCTCATCGACGGAAATCTGCCAATAACCAGATCGAAGGTCGATGGATGAAGAGTATTTGGCACTGTGAAGACAATCACGAGCGTCGACGATTTGTGGTAAAGGGAAAACGTCCTTTTTAGTAATTCGGTTTAGGTGGCGGTAATGCAACACAGAAACGCCACGTGCCATCTTTCTTTTTGACGAGCACGACCGGCGACGCCCAAGGACTCGACGACGACTCAAGAGTGCCTCTGGCGAGCATCTTGTTTACTTCCTGCTGAATAACTTGCCACTCGGCCGTGGACACGCGATACGGTCGGCGGTGAATGGGAACAGCATCAACAGTGTTTATGCGATGCGTAACAAGGGACGTCTGACCAAGTGTTCGATTGTCAGTGTCAAATATGCCGTGGTAGAAAAGCAAAAGGCAATACAGGGCGGCTGCTTGGTCAGGTGTGAGGTCTGGAGCGACCATGGGACGTAATGGGCCGTCGAGGTTCAAGGCATCCTGCGGGTAATAAGGAGGATCTGGAGATGCGTCGGTTGCAAAAGCAGTGACGTGGTCATATGTCACTGACCAGAGCGTGGCCACCGCTATGCCTTTAGGTAACACTTGCTTCGTCAAGCCAAAATTGATAACAGGGAGACACATCCGATTAGAGGCAAGGGTTACGACGGAGTGTGGCACAGAGATGCCACGTGCCAGGAGGACATCACGAATATGTGCGACGACATAGTCGCCATCAGGCACGGTTGCCGTTAAAGCCAATTCGACAAAGGTTAGGGCTTTTGGAGGTAAGCGAACAAACACTGTAGTGCAGAGGGTGTTCGGTTGTTCGGGGCGAACGTCTGAAAGAAGAGAAAGCTCGAGGCACGGTGTACCGGTGGAACAGTCGATGAGGGCAGAATGCGTTGTCAGAAAGTCGAGCCCGAAGATTAGGTCATGAGGGCAACTGGTCAGCACGGTGAACAGGACTGGAACTTGGCGGCCAGCAATTCCTATGCGAGCAGTGCACGTACCCCTGACAGCAACAGTGGCGCCATTGGCGACGCGAACTTCTTTGAGGTGACGACATAGGTTAGCATTCATTATGGACACTCAATTAGGTTCGTGTTGGTGAGGAGTGTCAACGAACGTGATGCAGCAATATTCTTGCTATAGTATTTTAAGAGGAACTAGACTCGCGATACCTGGTGGCACAACTAGGATAAAAGTAAACACACTGATGTATTTGTCTGCTTGGTTTATCGTTCATTATTTCAAACATTCAGTGCAAGGGACACATTCTGGCTAGTTTTGTCCCTTCAACCCTGCTTGAGAACTAGTTTTCGCCAGTAAATGAGAAACTGAAACCATTATTTAACTATATAATAACTATTAAACTACATCTTACTGCACGGGAACATGCGCTATACACTCATCAAACAAAAACTGGTTACATGTATTTCAGTCATGACAAAGAGCATGGCTGTCGCACAGCGAACAACGAATGCACTGACAGCAGCAAACATTACACCAAATACGATGTGCTAACACCTACAGCACACACCCGTAGTCTCCCAAATATGGTAACAAGTCACGTGTTTCATAGGTACAGTCCATGTCCATTACAATGGTTCCGCATATAACATAGTCTTGGATATAACAGACCATCCTTCTCACTTAGTTTGGTCTGCATGTTATCAATGCAACGAAGTCCGCTTTAATGGACCCAGCTATAATTTAATATGTATCAGCTACAAAGGACAAATTTTGTCTATATGGTGAAAATACAATGTACTTTGCTGCGGAAATGCATGCAAGCAGCAGTGCACTGCATGCAACTATTTCCGACCACTTCCAGAATTTGTGAAAATGCACATTTTCAAACGAGCAAATAAACAGAGGCCAGCTTCCCATATTGGCAGGCCGCACAACCACTGCTGGTGGAGAGCTTTCATGTCAACCATGTAAGTCGCCATCTGCTGCCCACTGCTGTCGGAACAGTGCCAAGCAAGTGCCGATGGTACCGCTTAGCCTAACCAGCTTCAAAGCAAAGCAGCAGCTGCGCTGCTTCATAAAGAACTAAACGATCACAAAACGCATTGCTATGAGAACGCTTCATTTCTCATCACATGAATTTCTCAAAAAAAATTAAGGTGGGCTGCTATTTTTGGCATCCAGACTGTGAGGCGGATGATGCAGTCAAGCTGTCTCAAATGCAATGCACTCGTCGCCATACGCGGGCTCTGAGTTGAACTTGCCTCGTACCGCAGCTCTCATACATGCTACAGATTTGACAGTGGTCATCGCTTGTAACGAAAAATAAAATGAAGATATCAGTTTATTTACCAGCTACTATTTCGCACGAAAAACTAACTGCGGCCAATGTTTGTGTCATCGGTGGCAGCCAGACGGTTACTCGCCATTTTCTAGGAAATCGCACACAAGAACACAGACAGGAAGACAGACAGGAACCACTACATCATGGTCGGGATAGGATATGGCCGCCAACTTCAATGAATATGTCCCCGGTGAGGCATTACACTTCTACTTCACGCACATCTTTGAAAACAACGAATTGTGGGAGGTAATCAAAAAAGAGATGATTAGTCGAATTTAAGTATATGCTGCAGGCCCCCTCATGATCCAAGAGCTGAGCTACAGACATTGCAATTGGGTAGCCACAGTCACATGGCACCTCCATGTAGTGGTCATGATCAGTGCCAAACAAAACCCCATATTAGTAGATCATCGACAAGCTTCCCACGTAGTGATCCTCCAGAAAAGACTAAGCAGAATCCCATGCTTAGCATAATTTCCCCGCACACAGTGGACAAAGTTAAAGCATCTGTAAGCTGACTGATACCCATGTTGCTTTTCTTCGAGACCAAACCGTCCACCAGGTTTCTCCTTCATGCATAAATTGCCGTCATGCGCATCTTCATCACGTTATCGGACACCTGTCGTTGAAGCATCGAATGCACTTACTGCTTCCTTGTATGTGCGACCCGCCGCCCAGTTTCAAGTCATGCGATTCTTCTATTAAGCTCATCCCGCAGCCCGTGCTTCACGCAATTGCTTCGTTTGGGTATGGTAGCTCGAATTTGCCATGCACAGGCATATCACTGGAAGCGCACAGTGAAGCCATGTCTACTGCAGCATCGTCCAGTGATCGAACATCCAGGATTCCAAGCTGCATTAACTGAGACTGTGGTACCATTTACACCAGTCAAGGAAAGAATGCCACCAATACTTCTAGCAGTGACATGAAGCAGCCTGCCTTCCCGCCAAGACAATGAAAGGAAACCACCACCATCGTGTTCTCTTTTCACAAGGAAGACAATGCACTATCAGCAGCAGTAAATGAACCACGTACGTTGGGAGACCAAACCACTTCGTAACACAAATTTTTTTCCGTGCACGACACCCCAATGAGCTGCTGCCTCTACAGAAGTGTTGCAGGCACTGAGCGCTGCGCCCTGCCATATGACAGTAGCACTGATTCCTTATCGCGTCACAGCAGCCTCAGAAGAGCCTCCTGCAATGCCTGGCAGAATGCTTTTGCCACCAGACAAGTCTTCCAAAAGCACGCAATGTACCAGCGACCCATAGTGACCCATGTCAATCTGCGCAAAAAATCAAAGGCCAATTCTGATGGAAACACTACCTCAGCAACTCCCGCCGCAACATCAGAAACATCAACATCAACTCCATCAACAACTTCAGTAACCATAACAACTTCAATACAGACAATGACCGTCACTGGAAACACAAATTCATTCCTGAAATACGTGTTCGTTCATACTTGGCACATTTGAAAGCACTACCATTGCGGTACACAAGCGGGCATGCCACATGCTTTTTTTCATATTTCGCAGGCTTTCTTTTGAATGCAGAAAAGATTATTATGTAATAACTGGAAGTTAGACACTGCTGAAATTGATGCCTTCTAAAATGCTCTATACTTTCGCACAGGAAATTTCGCTCTGAAGTTAATAATTGCAAAGTTGGTTAATTATTAATTTTTACTAATTCTACAATTAAGCAGAATACAAAATAGTGAGACTTACTTCACACAATAGCCAACAACATGCATTCGGTCCTGTCTATGTAAAGTGCTTTGGCATATTTTTTAAGCCTTGGCTAAAGTTAGCTGGGACACCCTGTACACTACAGCGAAACCTCGATATATTGAACACAGATATATTGAATTATTGCGTATATCAAACACGTTCCATATCACCTGGAAAATCGCACGCATTTTTAATTTTTAATTTCGAATGGGGTCGGACGCAAAATGGACATACATGTATCGAACTCCACCGTCCCAGACCACATGCGCTCTGTTGACAGGTGGTCAGCTTTCCCACAAAATGCTCCAAGATAGAGGTGGCATGATGGTTGTTCCCGACTGCTGCGCACTATAGCTACACACATCGATCGCGTCGAGGGTGCCATTTGAAGGTAGCAGCATACACACACACCAGCTTGGCTAGTTTGAAGAAGTCAACGACGCATTGCATTTTACGCAATGACTCCTCCTTGGTGTTGCGCCTTGCGAGAACTCCTGGTTTGCATCCACAAAGACGCATGCGCATGCTCAGTGGGCTCACTCATAGACGCCTTGGCAGACGGCACTTAAATAGTATTTCAAAATGCTTCGATTAACAAACGTGGAGATTGCAGCAGAAGTAGCGGCCAAATGAAGGTTCTTTTGTGGTTGATCTCGCAAACGCTGATGTTGCCCCGCTCCCGACTTCAACTGTGGCTGTAGCTGCTTTGGCCTTTCTATGCCGTTACTGCGGCGATATAGAGGGCACCAGCCTATCACTTGTGGATCATTTAGAATATGTTGAGGGCTCCGTGTTTAAGCATGTGGCTGCCAATAAAAAGCAGACTACACTACTACAGTACATTCAGCTAAATAAATAAATACATTGTCTTAAGCTTCAAGTGAGTAATTACTGCACCGTGATTGGGGTGTTATCGGGGATCGTTGTTTGGGGCGTGCATTTGGTTGCGCCAGGCGCGACTAGCCTAGGCCGCACCGATTTCACATGGACAAAGTCGGTGCTGCCTAGGCTAAAATTGTGTACGGTGCAATCGATCATGCGCACCCAGCTGATGAAGCAAGCGCGGTCTAGGCCAATTGCTCGTGGCACAACCACAAACGCGCAAAAATAACAGCCGAATCTTTCCAAGGCAATGACGAGGTTATATTTCAAGAAAAAAAGAGCATGAAAGAGAACCAGAGGGAAAAGGAGCTGGCACTGACAAAGTTCAACTGCAAGAAGGCCGAAGAGGAAATTCCTAAGCAAGCAGGGCTAGACAAGGTTCCTGTTAGGCTGATTAATGAACTAGCACTATAAAGTAAGAAGCTCTGGTGGAAGCAGCGGAAAAAACTTTAAAAGCGACACCAATACCAGACAGCAGGTGACAAAGTAGAATTAATTTAATTTAAAAAGGTAAGGTGGAAAAAGAGAAAATTGTCTCATATAAGACCGTTGACCATTACATCAGTAATATGCAGGTTACTAATGTAGGCAATTAAGTCAAAGCTGCAAGCATGGGCAGAGAATAATGGCATTTTGGAAAAATTTTAGAATGGCTACAGAATAGGCAGGCGTTTGGATGATAACTTATTTGTTCTAACTCAGTGTATTGAAATATCATGAGTACAAAGCATACATTTATATGTGGCCTTTTTAGACATCACAGGAGCGTATGACAATGTAGACCGCAACATTTTGTGCGATATTCTGGAAGGGGAAGGCTTAGTGACGATTGTCTATAGCTTTTGAGAGAGATTTACTTAGAAAATACCATTTGCGTTAAATAGGAAGGGATGAGGAGCGAGGAGGAAGTTGATATCAACAAGGGACGGAGGCAGGGGTGCCCTTTATCCCCACAGCTGTTTATGATGTTCATGGTGAAGAAACGGGTTTACTCTCTTATACTAACAGACGGATACATTAGTAGAGCAGCAACTTCCAGGCTTACGTTACACGAATGACATTGTGTTGGTAGCTAACGAGCAAAGTGATTTGCAACGTCTGGCTAATATCTGTAGACAGGAAGGCGAGAATTTAGGTTTGAAATTTAGTGTTAGAAAATTAAGTGTTATGGTATCCAATGAAAACAGTGAACAGACAGTGGAAATACGTACAGGGCCAGGAAATACCTCGGGTAAAAGAATATAGACACCTTCGTATATAGATAAACAAAGGCAATAAATATATGGAAGCACAGTAAAAAACAATAACAGTAAAGGGGAAGGGAAATGCAGCCATAATGATACACAATGGGGGTACAATAGGTACAAGGTGCTCCGGGGTATGTGGAAAAGTGTAATGGTTCCAGGACTTCCTCTTGGAAACGCGGTTGTTTGCTTGAAATCAGGGGTACAATAAGGACTCGATGGGAAGCAAAGGTCAGTGGGACGCCTAGCATTGGGCGCTCACGGGAAGACTACCAATGAAGCTGTGCAAGGTGATATGGGCTGGACGAGTTTTGAAGTGAGGGAAGCTCACAGTAAAATTGATTATGAAGAACGACTAAGGAATATGGAAGAAAGTAAATGCGCTGGGAGAGTGTTGCGGCATTTGTACAGGAATAACACTGATTCACAGTGGAGGAAGAAATCTAGGAAGCTTACCAGCAGGTATGCGGTCTGTAGGGGTAAGCAACACAGCAACAAAGAATGTCAAGCGGAAAGTCGGAGAGGCTGGAATAATCTCATGGGTGGCAGCAACGGAAAAGAAACCTGCCATGAGTAACTACGTCAGAGGAAAAAACGAAATCAGGAAAGGAACAATTTATAACTCAAAGGGAAGCTCATTACTTTTCAAGGCGAGCTGAGAATGCCTTAGAACACGAATAAAGGGAAAATCAGACATCTACCCGCACAAATAAAGCAAGATATAAAAAGGAAGAAGAAGCATCTGCTTGCTATGGTAAAGCTAGGGAAACGAAGAAGCATGTTTTATTAGAATATAAAGATATTTGCCCAGCGGTCTATTTAAGCACCACTGGCCTCCCTGAAGCCCTTGGGTTCAGCGAGTGCAGAGGGAAAGTAAACCTGTCCACAATAGACATTAGTAAGAGGCGAATGGAGGATTGGTGGAAGAAAAGTAGAGAAACGTAGGGAGACGTACAAAAACAAAGTTCACAAAGGGGGTCAGAAAATTTGGTTATGAGACTTCACCGCATTTTTCCCCCCCTTTTTTCTTGTTTCTTCTTTAACCAAGATAGTCAATTAGGCAGTAAAATAGCAAGGGCTTGGTGGCGCAACCCACTGCCCCGTTCCAAAGGGGACGCTCACAACATCAATCCATCCATCACGCAGAACCAAGCCAAATCTTTGACATTACTAAGCATTTGACACCAATGAACAGGGCATGTCTACCAAACTAGGTGACGAGTTTGAATTGTCCCAATTTCCTAAATTACCAGATGACAAAGTTAACAAGGTTGACAAATTCACAACTCTACAAATTTTCCAAGGCTGCAAAGGTTTGGTACATTTAAAGAGATGAGAGTTCAGTAAGTGTTTCTTACTTTGACAGAGAATGTATTGTACAGTGTGTGCTGCTTTACGTCCACATAGAGCGAAAGTTACTGATACACCTTTGACTGGTTGGGTCAGAGTACTTTACAGTGGTAGAAACATTGTGCAAGGCAGAAATAGAGGTTTATTACAATGCTAGGCCAGCTCCAACTCAAACAAGCTTAACGACTAGAGCCTGCAAGTACTCAAAGTACCATTTGTATACTGACTTTCATGCCTTCAATGTGCTGTTTCATGGCCAGTCACAGGTGCACATGGCGTGGATACCATGTAAATTTGCTTTAACTTCACATTCATTGTACAAAAAGCCACCATGTTACACCTTCCCGAGAGACAGTGATTGTGAACAGTGGCCAATCTGACCAATCGCAACTACCCACTAGAGTCAGAGCAGTTAGCAGGAACATTTTGATCCCATAATACTTCATAAACTAACAAATGTATCACAGTCTGGAGAACAGTGTTTTTCATATACGGTCGCACACAAGATATTTTGGTACAAGTTCTATCACTGAATGTGCTTAGAAGCAGCAAGTTAACGCAACAAAGATTGCACACTTATCTCTCACAATATTTGAGCGAACAAAGTGATGTCCTCACTCCATGCAATCAGTATAAGTCATGCAACAAAGCTTACCTCATCCATAGTGAACATGTAGCGTGAGTAATCAAGGGATGCACCAAGCCTCTTCAGCTGGCCGAGAATGTTGGCCTCTTTCCTGCATGGTCATCAAGGCTGGATCTTTAGGCAGCAAAGAAGTGCATCTTAACCAACAAAAATAGGCACTTAAAACTCCTTTATGGGCATTAAGCAGACAAAAACAAGCACTGTAATATGACAAAGTTGAGCAAGTTAGAACCAGGTTTGAAAGATTAGCTGTATCAAATGCCTTAGACTCTAAAAGAATGTTGTATTGTCTTTCGTCTTTATTGTGTAACCGTGCTTTAGTACACCAGAACCTCGTTCATACGTTTTGGGAATAAAACACAAGAAAAAACATACTAACTGGGAAAACATACGATCCGAAGTAACTAAAAAAATTTGACAGACTCAACTACTGTAGACATCAATGTAATGCAAGTCGTCGCACGGATTGTTGCAGCACGAGACGCAGACACACTTCGAGCTGGTGGTGCTCTGGTGTCCTAAGACGTGGTGTCCTAAGAGTGTTCTAAGAAGCTAGAGCGAATGGACGCTGTAAACCCACCGATGTGATGCGAAATAACGACGACTTCTGACCCCTTTGCACGCATTGTCTGTTTTCTGAAGTCTCCTCGGAGGTCAACTATCCTTTCCATGCCCCTCTACCCTCTCTCCGCCGCTGCGTGCTGCCCATAAGTGTTGGCGTGTGGCTTCCAAGATCGCCCTCCCACCCATCCCATCAACTCCCCACCCCTCTTCTCATTCTTTGTAGCACTCCTTCACTGTCACTACGCACGCATTACGGCGCCGCCTAAAGTTCAGAAGTTTTCTTTTCTGGCCGTTACTGCAAAGCCGGCCTCGTTACATTAGTCTCCATGCTTCCTCACTTCCACGCTTCACTCTAGTCGGGCCCGAGTTGTATTTCAGGATGGCGGACGGGAATGCTGTGCCTGAAGCGGTCACGAAACAAAAAGCACTGAACATGGCAACGAAGGAAGTGTCTCAAGGTGCTCAAGTTGGTGAAGAAGTACAACGTCTCTATATCAACCATCTCGACGTTTCTAAAGAACCAGGAAAATATTGCCAGCTCTGCTGCTGACCCGACGAACAGAAAGCGCCTGCGGAAGGCCACCGATGCGGACGTAGAGGACGCGCTGCTTAAAGCTACATATAGCGGGACATGTGTAATGCAGACGAACCTGCGTTATTTTATCAGATGCTGCTGGACAAGACACATGCCATGCAAGGCGAGTCATGTGCTGACGGCAAGCACAGTAAAGTGCGTGTTACAGTACTTCTGCGTACTAGTATGGATGGCTCTGACCGGCGCACGACCTTTGTAATTGGAAAATCAAAGAAATTGCATTGCTTTCGGAACTGTGTACCTGTGCGCTACAGGCACAATACTAAGGTGTGGATGACGCGCAATTTATTCGCAGAGTGGGTGGGCGAGTTTGACTGTGACGTGCGAAGGCAAGGAAGGCGCATGCTGCTCGTGCTCGACAATTGCTCAGCACTCAACATGTTAACTTCTCTGACAGCAGCTACTCTACTTTTCCTGCTGCCCAATACCACTTCGAAATTGCAGTTGCTTGATTTGAGCTTAATATGTGCATTTAAGGCATCATATAGGGGCCGCATTGTGGATCGCGTGCTCATCACTGTTGACCACCCGGCTGCCAACTTGCCGCTTCGAGTTTCACTGCATTCAGCCGGAGATGGCGAAGGCGGCCTGGGGACAGAGGTG